>NC_088377.1:79507500-80757500 GCF_037993035.2 Macaca fascicularis
AAGTCGACAAAAAAGATATATAACCTAATCAAAATGGGTAAAAGATTTGTCTAGATCCTTCACAAAAGAGGATCCAAGTGATCACTACCATGGAAAATCCAAAGACGGAATCTGTGTAAAAAATCTAGCCAGCTGGGCTAAGGAACTGTACATTATTTATTAGCAGGAAAATGCAAAATACAACAGTGAGATACAAAATACAACCATCAGAATAAGTAAAATTTTAAAAACTGGGACAATATCTAGTGTTGGAAGAATGTAGATCAATTGGAACTGTCATAAATTGTTGATGGAAATATAAATTTTAAAAATCAGCTCAGAAAACCATTTGGCAGCATCTATTAAAGCTGTAAAAGTACAACCTTATCACTCAGAAATTCCTCTGTTAGTTCTATACCTAATAAAAATGCCCAAAAATTCACTAAAAGACATGTACAAGAATGCTCATAACAGCACTGTTTATGGTAGCTTCAAATTGGAAACAACTCAAATGTCCATCAAAAATAGAATGGGTAAATATAGTTTGGTGTAGTTAAGCAATGAAATGTGTAGCACAGAAAAGAATAAATACAACAAAACACCATGGATGAATATTGCTGTGGTTTGAATGTGTTCCCCACCGAATTCAAAAACTGAAAGCTAATTGCTAATGTGGTAGTATTAAGAGGTGCAGCCTTCATGAATGGGATCAATGCCCTAATAAAAAGGCCTGGGGGAAGTGTGCTCCCCTCCTGCCATGGGAGTATATAGCAAGAAGGCACACATTTTGCAGCAGAAAGCAAGCTCTCACCACACACTGAATCTGCCAGCACCTGGATCTTGAACTCCTCAGCCTTCAGAACTGTGAGCAATACATTTCTGTTGTTTATAAATAACCCAGTCTAAGGTATTTGTTACAGCAGGCCAAATGAACTAAGAGAAATATGACTAATATTTCATTGAGAGAATGAAGATAGATACAAAGAATTATGTATTACATGATTTCATTAATAAAAATGTATATTAGGTAAAACTGAATTATAGCAACATAGAATAAAGGCAATGGTTAAGGGGAGGGTAATGGCTTGAGGAGGTGGTAAGGTGGTTTCTGAGGTCCTGGTACTGTTCTAGATCTTGATTTGGGCTATACAAGCGTGAATGTTTGGAAAATCGAGTTCTACACTTAATATTCAGTGTATTTTGCTATAAATGCTTCAATAAAATATGTATTCAAAGTTTCTGAGATAAGCTATTTTTCAACCTAGAAATCTCTATCTCGCCAAATTAGCAATTATGGGTGAAAATACAAAAAACAACTTAGGCTTTTTTAAAAAGTCTAAATGTCTAAAAATGTTTAAAATGTCTTTAAAAAATCTATATATTTTTCTCTGTAACCTTTCTAGAAAACTGGGAGGATGTGCTTGACAAAATGATAGAGTAAGTCAGGATCTGGCAAAATGTTTCCATTAATAACCAGATGGTGAATATGTTAGGCTTTGTGGCTGTACTGCCTCCGTCTCAATGACTCAGCTCCACCACTGTGGACTGAAAACATCCACAGACAACGCACAGGTAAACGGGTGTGGTGCTGCCCCAATAAAACTTTATTTTCAAAAACAGATAGGGGGCCACAGTATTCTGACCTTTGGGTTAAACCAGGAAAAAAGCAGGCAGGAGGGACAGGGAGGGGAGAAGGAATGAAAACACTCAGGATAATGAAAAAGAAAAATCCCAAGACAGTATCTGTGTAAAAAATCTAGCCAGCCAGGCATAGTAGCTCATGCCTATAATTCCAACACTTTGGGGAGGCTGAGGTGGGAAGATCACCTGAGGCCAGGGGTTTGAGACCATCCTGGCCCATGTAGCCACCCAATCTGTACCAAAAAAAAAAAAAAGACAAGCTTGCTGGTGTGTGCCTGTAGTCCCAGCTACTCGGGAGGCTGAGGCAGGAAAATCATTTGAGCTGAGTAGTTTGAAGCTGGAGTGAGCCATAATTGTGCTACTGCACTCCAGCCTGGGCAATAGAGCAAGACGCTATCTCAAAAAAAAAAAAAAAAAAAAAAAAAATCTAGCTATCAACAAATCCATATTGGAGCAAACCAAAGGCAAACAGGACAGGAAAATTATTAACTCCAGGAAAACAAAAAACAAGATTTTGAAGGAACAGAAAATTATGGTATACTACATAACTCAATCATCCATAATATTTATAAAATCATAAAATTGGGAGCACTAAATGTTTATTCAACCAAAATTATGGTGTAACTGCTGGGTAGATAGTACATAGGAATTATGCACATACATAGAGGCCAGAGTGAGACTAAATCCTCATCTTTTGTTTTGAGAAGTTAATAGGTAACACCTAAAACTGAAAAGTCATTAGTAGCAACACATGCCTGTTGTTTACAAACGTGGATGCAATTATCAAAAGAATTGGAGGCTGGGCGCGGTAGCTCATGCCTGTAATCCCAGCACTTTGGGAAGCCAAGGCAGGCAGATCACTTGAGGTCAGGAGTTTAGTTTGAGACCAGGCTGGCTAACGTGGTGAAACCCCATCTCTACTAAAAATATAAAAAGTAGCCGGGCATGGCAGTGCATGCCTGTAATCCTAGCTACTAGGGAGGCTGAGGCAGGAGAACCACTTGAGCCTGAGAGGAGGAGGTCTCAGTGAGCCAAGCTCTCGCCACTGCACTCCAGCCTGGGTGACAGAGCAAGACTCCATCTCAAAAAAAAAAAAAAAGAATAAAAAGAATTGGTAAAGAAGTTAAAAGTTATTTCCTCTGGCGGATGAGGACATGGTAGCAGTAGAGAGAGTATGATTATGACAGTTTTTTATAGTAAGCCTTGCAGACCTTATGAATATCTTACCCTTTAACCCTTTTTCTACTTGCCCAGAGAATTCTCATGCAGCTTATGGCTGTAGCCTTTACCCCAAAATAACTTTGTCACAAAATATCTCGCTTTTATTATTATTTCACATCACTCTAGCATATCGACTTTGGAAACAAAGGTTTTGGAAACAAAAGACATCACCCTATTTATAGCATTCTGTTTTTAGTGGGTATTTCCATTTACAAAATATAGTAATTCTTGATCGCTGAAAATGTCAAATCCTAGAAAGCGTAGCATTCTTACGCATGATGTTAAGATCATTCTCAAACAATTGTTGGCCAAAGATTCATTCATTTGATGAATCTGATTTTTCCAAAATAGATGATTCTGATGATTCAAATGATTCTGATGTTAGTTCTGTTTAGAAATAACTCCAAGAACAATTTTTATATTTTACTTTCACATTGAAAATCAGTCAGATTTGCTTCAGCCTCAAAGAGTGTGTTTATGTAAGATTAAATGAGTGCTGGCAGTGAGCTGTACTTTTTTTTTCTAAATGAGATTAAACCACATGCATGTATAATCTTGATAGTAATAAAAACCACACAAAAAGTAGAAATTGGATGGGTAGCCCCAGGGTATGAAATCATCTGAAATCAAACTCAACATGGGTTGACACAGCTTAAAATTTCTTTCAAGTTTTATCTTAAAAATTCAGTGTTACGCCCCATTCTATTACCATGATATTTGTGCTTCAATAGATCTAACCCTTATATCGTAAATAGATCTAACCCCTATGTCTAGTCCTCATGTCTTTCTGTAGAAACACCTGTGCCTACAGAAAAAAGTTAGACTTTTCATTTTTATATTCAAATTATGAGATGGGGCATCACACTTTTATTTCTTAGATATTCCCATTTCGAATTAATACAGAAATGGATCATTTCTTCCTCTCTCCCTTCTGTATTTGCTATTCATTTATTCAATAAACATTATGCACACACGATTCTAGTCACTGTGGATTCGGCAGTGAGTAAGATGAAGAGGGGCCTACTCTCACTGAATTACATTCATAGGGGATGGGTGTGGCCAGTGGAAAGAGAACACACAGACAAGGAAGAGCTCTACCACCTTAAGGGTGAACCCTTAACCAAACAGGCGCTCGTGTGCTCCCCCGCAGAAGCCACATCTTTGCTGCTCTGTTGTCAAAGACCATTTATGAGGCAGAGGAGCCTCCAACACAGCTGTCCTACTGCACAAAAGCTTCCTACTCTGCACCCAAGAAGTGGACCCTGCTCTTCCCTGGGCTTAGAGGTGGAGGTGGAAAAAAAGCCTTACTAATTCTCAGAGCACGACCTAGCCTGGGCTGTAATGTTGAAGGAGATTTGCTAAAGGCTGGAGGTAGAAATGGAGACACAGGATCCAGTGTCCCTCACCAGAATGGCTCTACGCCATGCTGGGGGCCTCAGCTCACTCGCCAGCACTGAGGTTTGCCTGGCACCCCGTGCTTTGGAGTCCAGGTGAGATCCAGGTAGCCACATGTAGGATGCCAACAAAGAGCCCAGTCCCGGAGATGCTCCAGCAGCCTAGGCTGGCCCGGATCCACCATGTGACAAAGAGCACACAAGGCCCTCTGGTCTGAGCAAACCCCCATTTCTTAGAAACAAAACACAATGACAAGCACGCAGCAACAAAATTGCAGTAGCAAGTAGCACACTGCCAGCCATCTCTACAAGAACGCTGAAAGTTAGAACAGCCTAGGTCTAGACTTGGAAGGGGTGAGGGCATGTTTCCATGAACTATTTCACAAACTCGAGTCATTCAAGACAGAACCTCACCATTTTTCCGGATCCATTGTGGTGGACATGCTGATCTCTCCACAGTAGCCCGTCTCCATTCCTCTTGCTTTATACAATCCTGCAGTTCTCAGCTGGGCAATGTTGGCCATCTTGGCCCCACCCTCAACTCCAGGGTGGCCACAGGGGATTCGCTCCTGAGTGTGATGCCATTATCCTGGACACAGGTTAGAGAAGTGCTGGAAACACAGGAGTAAGCCAACAGACGCATCGCATACTGTAAGTATCCAGTCAGAACGGTTGGAGGAGAAGAGACTTTGTTTTCTATTTGGGGAAAGTTCTGGATAAGGCTGCGGAAGCCGTGGCCCTCGGAGCCCTGGAAGCTATCCTGCTTCCAGGAGGGAATCATCTGTGGAGAGGTCAGGGCCCATGGAAGGCGGGGCTGAGCAAACCTCCAAGACAAAGCTGCCTCTTTGATGAAAACTGCCTCTAGATCAACCCGTGGCTGCGGCTTCGGCTGTTCCTGGATTTTCAGTTTCATAAGCTACAAAATTGTATAAAATAAGCCAGTTTCAAATGGGTTTTTGGTGACTTGTGGCAAGCATCTTAAGTGATATCTCCACGTGCCATAAACCACATACTGTTTTTCTTTGAGCACGCTCACTTTTACCTAGATCTGTCCTACTTAATAGCATTGATTCCTTGGGGGTTAATATGCAAGGTACTCTTTTCCTAATGCATATAGTCATCAAAATAAAACCATTTTTTTCATACTTATCACTTCATGCCCGGTTGAACCAGCACCTCATTTTGGCAAACACCGTTTGAGTGGAAATAATCGCAGGGCCTCTAAGCCTAGTGATTGACACTCGGAGCCTGAGACACAGAATATCTGTGCGATCTTACTGCCATCTGGATGGGACCTTCTTTTAGATTCGTCACTAAAAGTTCTGCTCAAGGGGATAATGAGCCCAAAAGCTAATTCCTTTCTGCACACTAAAAGGCAAGGCTGTTTATACCTTTCACACATTTCAATTAGGCACAGTTTCATGTAAAACAATAACCAAGCACCACAGGTACATGTAAAAAAAAAAAAAAAATACTGTACCAGTTACATTGCATATCTCCCCTCCTCCAAGCTTGGCGTTCAATTGATCTCTGTAGAGGCTGGCTCTCCATTCCGCCCCCACACTCCCCACCCACCCTACATGACTCACAGGAGGTAAGCAAATTTTGGCAAAGCAGGTTACACCTGCAGATAATTATCCTAGCTTATAGCGCTTCAAGTCACTTCATGCCTCGCAGCAATGACTCCCTACAAGAGATTGGGAACTCTTTATTCTTATTTTTCATAGCAAATTTTAAACTAAGTCCCAGTTGGTTAGGGATCTCGGCTAAAATCCAACATTCACTTGTATAGTGACACACGTACAAATAAAACTCAGGTCTCCTAAATCTTAGTTTTTGCTCTATCTCCACCTCTCCAATATGAGTGACATGAGACAGGCACTATGTCTGTCTAATATTTTTAACACTTTACCCTCAAGATCTTGTATGGGGCCCTCAACATACTTGGCACTCAGTGAATGTGTCGGGAAGGGGAAGTGGAGGGGAGGCAGGGAGGGAAGGGGGAAGGAAGTATTGGGGAGAAAGAGGTGAAGTGGGGGGTTTGGGGGGAAGGGAGGAGAGTGTGGAAAGAAGGGAAGGAAGGCTGTTAAAAAGTTGGCATCTATTTACAGAGTGAATAGCAAATCCATAGTGATTTACCTCAAAAAGTCTTCTCTCCATTTTTCCCTTTTTCTCCTTTTCCCTTGACAGGTGAATTTTATCAAGTCTAAAATCTGGCATCAATTTGTCATTCAGTTGCTATGCTCTCTTTTCCCTTATCCCGCCCTTGTTAACTGCAAGAGAGGCAGGTTGGTTTTGAAGGAGCTAGAAGCATTGTATTATTCACAGAAATGATCTGGAAGCAGTGAGAGCGCCTGCCATCCAAATCTCATCAATTATAATATTTCAACATTCCTTATCATCCCAGATTCTCACCTTGTGCATCACAGACGCTGCAGCTTCCCTGTGAGTTTCCCATGTCAGGCTGGCAGGTTGTTTGGGCAGCTGGAGTTTGAGAACATTTGTTAGTAAGACCTTTGGGTTGTGGTTTACTTGCTGTCCAAAGCTTTCAGGGACAATCCGGTCATTCTGTTTTGACCTCTGAAAATGCAAAGGTCTTTCTAGAACATGAGTGGCACCTGAATAAACCTGTCATCTTGTTATGTGAGGCAAAAACCACATCCAAGAATAGGTTGAGACTATCGTTACCATGAAAACTGCCGGACAAGTTTCTCCTAGAACAGTCCACATGGTTTGTCAGAGACCATGTTCAGGTCTTTTCGCCCTTTACCACAGAATGATTCTCCTTATTCTCTCTTCTTTGTTGTTCATCACATACTGTACTGCAGGATTTCCCAACTCCTGTACTACTAATAAGGGAAGACTCCCTAGGGTCAAGGTGCATATGTGACCACCAGCTTCCAACAGTCAGCAAGAGCCCACAGCCCTTTTGTCATCAGCTGTAGCCTGCAAAGATGGATTCACGTACTTTCCAATGATGGCATTTTGTCTAAAAATCTGTACTCAGATCCACTTATCTATGTCACGAGCAAACGTGGGGAAATTGCAAGGTGGAATCATAGCAGAATGTAATTTTCTTGTGACACTAGATCCTCAGCAATGTACCTTTTATATTTGATCTTATTGACATCATCTAAGAACCAAAACGGGATTTAATGATCAAAAGTGAGATGATTAAACACTCTGATGGTTGAATTCGATTATGATGATATTAATATTTAATGGAAAAGTAGACATGTTTTGTTTTATGAAACAGTAAGCCAAGTCCTGAATAGATTAACCGTGATGGTAGGATGAAGGGTGCACTTGGATTAGAGAGTCAATGACTGGGTAAAATATGGGAAGAAAGGAAATTTCTGAGGCAAACAGAACTGCATTTGCAATGGTCATGAAAACTGATTGAGAAAACCAGTGCATGTCTTTCTCCCACCGAGTATTTGCATTTCCCTCTAGCTGACTTTCTTTAGCCTCAATATCACTGTGCTCTCTGAAGAAAAAGGCAGCAAAAGGGGCTGACCCTCCCCTGGGGCTTTGGCATTGACCATGGCCAGAGCCCAGGGGACATGTAACAGGCAGGAATGCCCAGAGAAGCCCAGCCCTAAGGAGGAAATGCACTCCAAGAGGTCAAGGCTTTCCACTCCAGACCACACAGCAGAAGCTCAATCACCTTTGCTTCCCCTAGCCCCACCAAGATCAAGGTTCCAAGAGTCTCGGGGAACTCAGGCACAGGTATCTAAAAAAAACCTCTTCAAGCAACTTGAATGTTCAGCCAGGGTTAAGAACTGCCGAAATGGAGGATGAGATTTGCTGGTCTGACCATCCATGGGACCACCCATAGCCTCAGTTTTCTCAACCACAAAATGGGATGACCATAGCAAATATCTCATCATAGTCTCATCAAAATTAAATGGTATAATTGTGTAAAGTGCTCGAACACAGTGCCTAGCAAATGTAAGTGCTCAGAAGCCACCTCCACTGGCTCAGGGAGTCTGGGGGCTTCGAGAAGGTACCCGGACCGTAGGCAGTACCAGTGTACAGACGAGCAACAGGTTGCCTCCTTTGTGAATTGGAGTTCCTTGCAACTGTCCCAAAAGCTGGGTGCTGGAGGGGCCATCGGCTTGTGCACGTTGTGGACAACAACGGCTTGTGTGAGGATGTCACCCCCAGGAAGGGTTCTGGGCAGTGCTGTCCAGCAGGGTGTGCAGGCCTTTGCTGGTCCCACAAGGTCCCAGGAGAGTCCATCCAAATGTCCTTCAGCATCTCTGGAACAGGCACTGCTCCTCAGTCACATCTCAAAGGCTTCCTTTAACTCTGAATAAAACAAAATTGACTGTTGGAAAGTGATTGAGCCCACACTGCACTAATGAAGACACGACCCAGTCGTCAGCTATTTGTCTCCTCTAGACACTGCCCTGACATGCAGGGCAGAGCCGAGTCCTACCTGGCTCCAGATGGGCCGTCCCCATCTGGAGCGTTGCCCCTGCATGGAGGGCTGGGACTCACAGAGCCATGCTGGCCTTGCTGGGACTGGGGTTGGCCACACTTTGCCAGCACAGGCCCTAGACAGTGTAGACTGGACACAGGGCCTCCCCAGTTAGCTTCTGCTGCTACACCTTTTCTGATGATCTTTCGGTGCAAACTTGGTGTTAGATTCCCCATTGACCAAGGGAGCACTTTGTTGATGTGTTCTGCAACAGGGCTGCAGAAACCCGTCTTCCATCCAGGCATGGGCTCTGAAGCTCCCTGGTGACTGCAGAGAAGGGTGCTTCCTGCGCCATTGATGTGGGAACAGCCTTGAGTATTTTCTGGTGCCCTCAGCGTTGTGACCAATCCTCTGGGAAGTGATTCCTCATCACTCAGAGGGGTTGGTGATCTGGTGACTTCCTTTCTCCTAGGATCAGTCACCCTGCGGCAGCAAACAACGAGAGCCTCAAGGCCAGCACTGGTGGGTCTGCTGCTCACTAAGGTTTCAGTGTCCATATTTCACCCTCGCTTCCATGTAAATTACACAAACTTGAACCGGATCCATGAGCTCTGGGGTTCAAGGGAGGGGTCAATACTTATGGCTTGTAAGTCTTGAGTAGCTCCACTCTCCCTGCTAGGAAAGACTGGGGGGACTGATGTTCATGGGGGGCCCATATGTGCCAGGGACCTTACATTGATGACATGACTTAGTGTCCCAACATACTGGAGGTGAGCCTGGCCATCTCTGTGACAGAAGGAAACTGAGGCTCAAAGTGATGATGTAATGTGTCCAGTTACATACAAGTAGGGAGTCCCCTCCATATATGCCTGGTTTGGGGGTCCCTGATCCTTCCACTTCACCACTTCCTCCACAAAGCAGTTATATCCCATGCCCCCATTTCTCCCCACCCACCCAGGACAAAGAATAAAAATGTTACCAAAAAAGAAATCTAAAGAATTTTTAGGTGCCTTCAGAGATGAATAACTTTGTATAATGACTATTACGGAAGTGAGACCCTCAGAGACCAAATCCATCCCTGATGTCTCCTGAACTAAGCCCCCAGCCCCTTCCACGGAGAGTTCCCTGCCCACATTTCTCTGCTGAGGGGCAGCATTCACTCTGCAATGCATTCTGGACCACGGTCCCCTTCCCTCTGCCTTGCAACACCCACATCTAGACTAAGAGACCACAGCCATGGAGCTAACCTAGGAAGCCCAGGCAGGGTGCAGGGAGTGAGACACTAAAGCACGGGTCAAAGAGATTCCCTCCTGTAGCTGTTCCCAGTTTGTGTCGCATCCCACTCATATTAACTCCTCAAAGGGCCACTGGCTCCATCTAAAACAAGCATAGTGCACCAAAAGTTCCCTCATCTGCTTGCCTTCCTTTTCTCCTATAAAAAAAAAAATTTATGGTTGGGCACAGAGGCTCACGCCTGTCATCCCAACACTTTGGGAGGTCAAGGTGGGCAGATCACTTGAGGTCAGGAGTTCAAGACCAGCCTGACCAACATGGTGAAACCTCGTCTCTACTAAAGACACGAAAATTAGCTGAGTGCGGTGGAGGGCTCCTGTAATCCCAGCTTCTAGGGAGGCTGAGGCAGGAGAATCACTTGAACCTGGGAGGTGGAGGTTGCAGTGAGCGGAGATCCCGCCACTGCACTCCAGCCTGGGGGACAGAGTGAGATGCCATCTCAAAAAAAAAGAATGTATGGAGCACTTGGCCTGCACTTTGTATTTTACAAGGGACTAGTGGTTTTACCTACAAATAGGATGTGGCTTATGACCTCAGAAAGATCACTATAGAGCGAACAAGATGAACAATTTAATAATTCAGATATATTGCTACAGATGCATGGACTTGTGAACAGGGTCCCAGGAAGGAGGGTATGAAAACAAAGACATCCCAGAGGATGGAATCACAATTGTCTTGGGAGATTTTGAGACCACTTAGCTGCTTGTGTGTCCCTAATGGTGCATGGGAAAGAGTGGAATTGTAGCAACATTCAGGGCTGAAGGGTACCCAAAAGCAAGTTTCAAAATCAAGGATCTTTGATTATGTCATTAAGTCTCCGAATTAGCTAAATCTGAGGCCCTTTTATCTTCAGATCTCTTGTCATATAAGATAATAAATTTCTTATTGTTTAAACAAGTTGAGTTGAGGTTTTCTATTACACATAGCTGAAAGAATCTAACCGTATTTGGAACAGAAAAAAGAAAGACAAATATAAAACTTCCTATCTAAGAAATGTCAGTGCACAGAGACATATTTCTGTAAAACTTTTTGATAAGTGCCAGGATTTTGGGACCAATTTGTGTAAAGTGATTCACAGGTCCAGAGAACAATCAGGAAAAGGGAACTGGGGCTGGGAGCTAAGAGCAATGGTGTGATGGCAAGAGGCTTTTCAAACAAAACTTGGAAGAGCTTGGTACAAATAAGTGCAAGGAAACATGGTTCTTCGATACAAAACTGAAATGCGTGCATAAGATGCCAAGAACACATGCTTTGCCACAGAGTTGTCTGACAGAGCCAAGAGGAGCCTAACGCTGGTGCTCGTTAGGAATAATGATGTATGTTCATCCTGGCTCTGTGGGGGGCCCTGCTGTGCATTTCACACTCGCCATCTCCATCAACCCTCGAAACAAGGACAGGAAATGCTTGCTGTGATTGCCTCCATTTTACTGACAGGAAAACTAAGCCTTCTAGAGTACACTTAGTCACTTGGCTAAGGAAGTATAGGTTGGTGGAGTTCTCAGGACTAGAACCCAAATGGTCTGAGCATGGATGCTACACTGTCACCCCCAGGAGATGGAATTGGAGAAGTATCTACCTGGTCACCAATGCTGAGATTGTTAGAAAACACTCAAGACTGTTCCCACATCAAATATCCAAGTACGAAGGCTTCAGATGGAACCCAAGAACCAGGAAGCAAAAATTCTGATTCATAACACTGGAAAAATATTGAATATTTTGATGGGGGACCCCACACATAGATGAAAATGCCTCTTACTACACGTATTACCGTATCAGAGCAAAAATGTGGACAAACATCTCATTGGAATTCCTGGGGCAGTGTTTCTAGCATCTCTGGCAAGTAAGGAATCGTGAGAAAGTACTTTTACAAAACTGCTTGTTATCTATTTAAGATGGGAAGTATCATTTGTCATCCCTTTCAGCATTCTGACTTTTTAGTGCACATAATTAATATTTATGAGGACTCCTCATCTGTTTTCTCTGGAGTTGAAGCATGTCAGTTGCAAATTCTCTCCCCATCAGGCTTTTGCCTAACTTACTTTTGCTGTTGGTGATGGACTATTGTACACACAAGACAAACAGAAGCCACACCTCCAGAAATGTAGTGAAAGAGTGATATGTAGGTGGAAATTATTAGATAGATTAAACTAAGAGGAGACTTGTGGAATTATTCTGATAAAGATGCTATTGCAGGTAAAATGAAGATCAACCAACCAAAGGAATTATCTGAAATAGTTGAGAATTTAACTGGCCAAGGGAATGAGACAAAATCACAGCAACGTTGAGCTTGTTGTTTTAGGTCTCAGTTCAGCTTGGGGGTGTGGCCTGGTCTTATCTGGGAACACCACACCTGATGAAGAGATGACACATTAAACCCTTCCCTCGGCCTTCACTTTGAAAGACAGAGAGAAGATGCTTTTAAATGCTATGCATAAGAGACCTGTGATGTTACTCACTACGCTATTTCCACATAAATCACATAGCCCTCAAATGAACTTTATATTTACTAATTTCTGACTCACTTCATCAAAGGGGTGAAAGTGGAGCAAAATAAACTGGAAAGTTGTGCTTGCCTGTTTTTCCTAACATCACATTTTCCAGTGATTCAATTCAATTCCCATGGTATTGTGTCTTTGAGATTGTCCCCAGTGAAGCACAGCATAAACACAGCTCTCAAAGTCAAGCCAAGAATGCCAGTGGAGAAACCTGCCTCTCTGATCCGTGAGGCAGAGGAATCTGAATAGTGGAACATTACCTTTTAATTCAATTCAGACTCGTTTATTGATGTGCCATGCTGTGTTGAATATCAATTTCTAAGTTTTAAAACTCAAATAATGGCAAGTAGTTTACCAAAATAACATGTAACCTTTTGCGAATACCTAATTGTTTTCAATAGACATTTGAACATCTGTGGACCCTGGTTTTGACCCTGAAGCTAACGCCACCATATAGGCAGCATAGTTATTATGATACCCACATTACAGAGAAGGAAGTTGAGGGTCAAAAACACTAAGTAATTTTACAAATTCACACAGCAAATAAATGGCATAGCCAAGAACAGAATCCACATCTCTGTTCTGGTGTGTTTCCTTCTCTAAAGGACAAAGACATAGAAAAATGTTATCAGAAATTCTAAAGCCAAAAAGAAACTGATGCTCAGAAATATATTTAGGATAGTTGGGTGGGATGTGTTTTCAGTTATGTTTAAAACAAGAAAAAGGAACAGGATGGGCAAGTTGATGGGCTGAGCTTGAAGGTGTGAATAAATGATAGAGAAGGAAGCTGTTCTGCCTCTCTTCCCCGCCCAACTTCTCAGTCAGTGACTCAGATTTTTAAACTGGGTAGAAATAAAATGGATAAGGGGAAATTCAAATCAAGTCCAGAGATAAAGGAAAAGTGAGCAAGTCATCTGGGCAGGGCACCTCTAAAAGATCCTTGAGCCTGTTGGTACAGCCTGAGGAACTGGGGATACAAAGTGACATGTGGGATGAGGAGCTCTGGAATACACATTCTCAACACTAACAAAAAGAAAGGGGAAGGAACTCCCACACGGGGGCTGGGGATTGTAAAGTTCATCTGATCAAGATTCCAAAACTAATTTCCTAAGGATCGTTTATGTACTCAATAGACTTGCAATCCCTTGAATATAGAGATTATTTTGTCTTCCTGGCAATGACCACAATGACTTACATATAACAGCACTCAAACATTTGCTGAGCTAACATAAACGTAGAAAACAAGGGTGGTGACCATTAGCAGTCCCACATAGCTTCACTAAGAAAGCACAGAGAAGCCTTAGGACTTTTTGATACAATTCCTAGACTGGTGAATAGTCTGTATACTTGGATTCCAACAAGACGTTGGAACAAGGATATCGTATCTCTATAGGCAAGTTTGGGAAGAATTGCTTGGGAAATGAGTCAGTTATATGGATTAAAAATGGCTTGAAAATGCATACTCCCAGGGTGAATAACTGAAAAACATAAACATGAAGTCTCTAGGATCATGTTTTTAGCCCTGATTTTCTTTCAACACTTCATCCTTCACACTGATGTGAACGTTGTAGACGATTTCTGCTCTAAATATTGCACAAAGTTAGTTTTCAGATTTACTATCGTTTTTCACGGGATTATACTACCTTGCTTAATTATACTCCACAACTCTTCTAAAAATATGTTGTTTTGTAAATTAAGACTTTATTTTTTAGAGCAGTTTTAGATTCACAGCAAAATTGAGCAGAAAATAGAATTCCCATGTCTTCCTTCCCCCACCCAAACACAGCCGCCCCTGTCGTCAGCATCCCCTCGAGAATGGGACATTTGTAACAATGGATGAAGCTACACTGATGCATCATTATCACTCAGAGTCCACAGTTTACATTGAGGTTCACTCTTGGTGTTGGAAATTCTGATTTTGACAAAGTGTAATGACATGTATCCACCATTATAGTGTCATACAGAATCGTTCCACTCCCCTAAAGTCCTGGGTGCTCTACCTATCTATCCCTTTACACCCCCAACTCCTGGCAATCCTGATCCCTCTACCAACTCCATAGTTTGCATTTTTCAGGATATCATTTGGTGGAATCATACAGCATTCGGCTTTTTTAGGTTGGCTCCTTCACTTAGTCATATGCATTTAAGTTTCCTCTGTCTTTTCATGGCGTGATGATTCATTTCTTTTTAATGCTGAATAATATTCCATGTTCTGAATGTAGCACAGTTTATCCACTCACCTATTAAAATAGATCTCATTTACTTCCAAGGTTTGGCAGTTATGAATAAAGCTACTATAAACATCCACATGCAGATTTTTGTGTGGACCTAAGTTTTCAGTTCATTTGAGTAAATACCAAGGAACACAATTGCTGGATCTAATGGTTTTGTAAGAAACTGCCAAACTCTCTGCCAAAATGGCTGCACCCTTGTGCATTCCCGTGCACAATAAATGAGAGTTCCTGTTGCTTCACATTTTTTCAGCATTTTCTGTTGTCAGTGTTTGGGATTCAGTTGATGTGTAGCTGTATCTCATTATTGTTTTGTGTGTTTGTTTGATTTTTGAGACAGAGTCTCGCTCTGTCACCCAGACTGGAGTGCAGTGGCACAATCTCAGCTCACAGAAACCTCCACCTCTCAGGTTCAAGCTGTTCTCTTGACCCAGCCTCCCAAGTGGCTGAGATTACAGATGTGCACCACCACACCCAGCTAATTTTTGTATTTTTAGTACAGACAGGGTTTCACCATTTTGGCCAGGCTGGTCTTGAACTCTTAACTTCAGGTGATCCATCTGCCTCAGCCTCCCAAAGTGCTGGGATTACAGGTGTGAGCCACCATTCCTGGCCTCATTATCGTTTTAATGTACAGTTTCCTAATGACATATGATGTCAAACATCTTTTCATATGCTTATTGATCTTTAAAAAGAGAAAAAGAGGAAGGACTTCTTTTATTAGATTTCAAGACTTAACTATAGGATTCAAGGCAGTGTGGCAATGATGTATTGACACCTGTATAGACCAATGGAACCAAATAGAGAGTGCCTAGAAATAGAGCTTCCCTTATATGGCCAATTGGGTTTTGACTGTAAGGATAATCTTTACACAAAATGTTACTGGAACAATTGGATATCTGTATGAAAATAAATTAACCTCAACATTTATCTCTACCACATTAAAAAAAATACTGACCTTAAACATAAATGTAGTAGCTAAGTTATAAAACAGAGGAGTTTTATACAGAAGAATACAGAGGAGAAAAAATCATTGTGACCTTGCATTAGGCAATAATGATTTAAACAGGACACAAAAAGTCAAACCACAGAACAAAATATTAATAAAATAAACTTAATCAAAATTAAAAATTTTGCTTTAAAAAAGGAGGCAAGAAAATGAAAAGATAAGCCACAGCATGAGAGAAAATATTCAAAGAGCATGTATCTGATAAAGGATTTATATCTGGAATATATAAAGCCAATAAATACATTAAAACATGTACAACATCATTGGTTATCAGGAAAATTAAAAAGCCACAGTGAGATATCATTACACATCCATTAGAGTAGCTAACTTTTAAAAGTTTGGCAATATTAAGCATTGATGAGGATGTGGAGCAAATGGAAATCTCATACGTTCTGTTTAAAACGTAAAATGACACAACAACTTTGGAAAACAGTTTAGCCGTGTTTTATAAACCTAAATATACACCTATCACATCACCGAGCAATTCCATTCCTAGATACTTACCCAAGAGAGAAATGAAAACATGTCCACATCAAATATTTGTACATGAATGCTTATAGCATCATCATAAATTAGTAACATCCCAAGGGTTCATCAATAAATGCATGAGTAAATTTTAGTATATCCCACACACAATGGAATACTTGTTCACTTTTGCTTTTGTTGCCTATGCTTTTGGTGTCATATCCATAAGATTATTACCAAGACCAATGTCATTAAGCTCTTCCCCTATGTGTTTTTCTAGCAGTTTTACGGTGTCAAGTCTTATGTTTGTCTTTAATCTATTTTAAGTTCACTCCTGTGTATGGTACAACACAAGGGTCCAGTTTCATTCTTTTAGATGAAGATAACCAGTTTTTCGGAGAACATCTGTCAAAGAGACTATCCTTCCCCCTTTGTATATTCTTGGCAGTCTTGTCAAAGACTAGTTGATCATAAATGCATGAATTTATTTCTAATCTCTCTATTCTGTTCTATTGGTCTATATGTCTGTCATTATGCCAGTATTGATTATTGATAGAGTTTGAAATCAAGCTATTGTGATGCTTCTAGCTTTGTTCTTCCTTCTCAAGATTGGTTTGGCTAGTCTTGGTCTTTTGTGGTTTCATATGAGTTGTAGGTTTGTTTTTTTCTATTTCTGTAAAAAATACTATTGGGATATTGATAAGGATTGCACTGATTCTGGAGGCTGCTTTGGGTAATATGAACTTTTTAACAATATTAAGTCTTCCAACCCATGAACACAGGATGTGTTTACATTTATTTGTGCCTTCTTTCTTTTATCAACAGTTTGTATTTTTCGCTATATGAGTCTTTCGACTTCTTAGTTAAGTATATTCCTAAAGTACTTTTGGTGCTATTATAAATAAAGCTACCTTTGTAAACTTGCTTTGTAGATAGTTTATTGTTAGTGTATAGAAATGTAAATGATTTCTGCATGTTGACTTTGTATCCTGCAACTTTACTGACTTTGTTCAATAGATAAACTGATATTGAACTGTTAACAGGTTTTTTAATGAAATCTTCAGAGTTTTCTATTATATCAGATGTCATCTACAAACTGAACATTTTCTAAATTGAAAAGGAAAAAAGTCTGGAAAGGCAATGTACAGAATGGGACAAAATATCTGCAAACCATATACATAAGAGGTTACTCTCCAAAATATATAAGGAACACTTACAACTCAATAGAAAAAACTAATAACCGAATGTAAAAATGGGCTAAGAATTTGAACAGACATTTATCCAAAGAAGACGTACAAATGGCCACCAGATATATAAAAAATGCTCAACATCACTCATCCTGAGGGAAATGCAAATCAGAACCACAGTGTGATGTCATCTCATATCCATTAGTATGGCCATTATTAAAAGAAAAAGACAACAAAGATATGGAGAAACCAGAAGAACCATTGTACACTGTTGGTGGGAATGCAAAATTGCGCAACCACTGTGAAAAACAGTATGGAGCTTTCTCTAAAACTTAAAAATAGAACCACCATATGATCCAGTAATCCCACTTCTGAATATTTATTCAAAATAATTGAAGTCAGAGTCTCAAAGATATATTATCACTCTTAAATTTCCATTGACAGATGAATAAAGAGAATGTGGTGTTTACATGCAATGGAATATGACTCAGTCTTAAAAAACAAGGGACTTCTGCCACATGTGACAACACGAATGAACCTGGAGGACACAATGCTAAGCGAAATAAGCCAGAGACAGAAAGACAAACACTGTGTGATTCCATTTAAATGAGTTAACTAAAATAGTCAAATTCATAGAATCAGAGTGAAATGGTGGTTACCAGAGGCTGAAAAAGGGGGAAAATGGGGAGTTACTAATCAATGGGCACAGAGTTTTAGTCAAGCAAGAAGAATAAGCCCCAGAGAACTGCTGTACAATACTTTGCCTATAGTCAACAACAAAGTGTTTTTTTTAACTTTTAAGTTCAGGGGTATATGTGTAGGATGTGCAGGTTTGTTACATAGGTAAACATATGTCATGGGTTTGTCTTTTGTTTTTGTTTCTGTTTTTTGGTACAAATTATTTCATCACCCAGGTATTAAGCCTAGTACCCGTTAATTGTTTCCTCTGATACTCTCCCTCCTCCCACCCTCAACCCTCCAAGAGGCCCCAGTGTATGCTGTTCTCCTCTATGTGTCAGTGTGTTCTCATCGTTTAGCTCCTACTTATAAGTGAGAACATGTGGTGTTTGATTTTCTGTTCCTGTGTTAGTTTGCTGAGGATAATTGCCTCCACCTCCATCCATGTCCCTGCAAAGGACTTGATCTCATTCCTTTTTACAGCTACATAGTATTCCATGGTGTATACATATCACATTGTCTTTGTCCAGTCTATCATTGATGTCTATTATTGACAATATCATTGATATTGTCTAGAATATCATTGACATTTAGGTTGATTCCATATCTTTGCTATTGTGGATAGTGTTGCAATGAACATACACGTGCATGTCTTTATAATAGAATGATTTATACTCCTTTGGGTATATACCCAGTAATGGGATTGCTGGATCAAATGGTATTTTAGCTCTTTGAGGAATTGCTACACTGTCTTCTACATGGTTGAACTACTTTACACTCCCACCAAAAGTGTAAAAACATGCCTTTTCCCCCACAACCTCGCCAGCTTCTGTTATTTTTTTACTTTTTATTAATAGCCATTCTCACTGGTGTGAGATAGTATCTCGTTGTGGTTTTGACTTGCATTTCTCTAATGATCAGCGATGTTGAACTTTTTTCATATGCTTGTTGGCCACATGTTTGTCTTCTTTTGAGAAGTGTCTGTTCATATTATTTGCCCACTTTTTAATTGGTTTTGTGTTTTTCTTGTAAATTTGTTTAAGTTCCTTGTAGACTCTGGATATTAGACCTTTGTCAGATGCATAGTTTGCAAAAATTTTCTCCCATTCTGTAGGTCGTCTTTCCACTCTGATGATGGCATCTTTTGCTGTGCAGAAGAGCTTTAGTTTAATTGGATCCCATTTGTCAAGTTTTGCTTTTGTTGCAATTGTTTTGGCCATCTTCATCATGAAATATTTTCCTGTATCTATGTCCTGAATGGTATTACCTAGGTTTTCTTCTAGAGTTTTTGTTTGTTTGTTTGTTTTTGACACAGAGTCTCGCTCTGTCGTCCAGGCTGGAGTGCAGTGGCGCAATCTCGGCTCACTGAAAACTCCACCTTCCGGGTTCACGCCGTTCTCCTGCCTCAGCCCCCCGAGTAGCTGGGACTACAGGCACCCGCCACCACACCCAGCTAATTTTTTTGTATTTTTAGTAGAGACAGGGTTTCACTGTGTCAGCCAGGATGGTCTCAATCTCCTGACCTCGTGATCTACCCACCTCAGCCTCCCAAAGTGCTGGGATTACAGGCATGAGCCACCACACCCAGCCTCTTCTAGGGGTTTTATAGTTTTGGGTTTCACATTTAAGTCTTTAATCCATATTGTGTTGATTTTTGTATACGGTATAAGGAAGGGGTCCAGTTTCAATTTTCTGCATATGGCTAGCCAGTTATCCCAGCACCATTTATTTAATAGAGAATCCTTTCTCCATTGCTTGTTTTTGTCAGGTTTGTCAAAGATCAGATAGTTGTAAGTGTGTGGTCTTATTTCTGGATTCTCTATTCTGTTCCATTGATCTATGTGTCTATTCTTGTACCAGTACCATGCTGTTTTGGTTACTGTAGTCCTGTAGTATAGTTTGAAGTTGGGTAGCATGATGCCTCCAGCTTTGCTTAGGTTTGCTTTGGCTATTTGGGCTTTTGGTTTTTTTTTAAATTTTTATTTGTTTATTTTATTTTTTGGGGGGTTGGTGGGGGGATTCCATACAAATTTCAAAATAGTTTTTTCTTAGTACTGTGAAGAATGTCCATGATAGCTTAATGGGAATAGTGCTGAATCTATAAATTGTCCTTGGGCAGTACACTCATTTTCAAGATATTGATTCTTCCTATCCATGACCAGACCATGGAATGTTTTTCCATTTGTTTGTGTCATCTCTGATTTCTTTGAGCAGTGGTTTGTAGTTCTCCTTGTAGAGGACCTTCACTTCCCTTGTTAGCTGTATTCCCAGGTATAACAATACAGTATTATACACTTAAAAATTTGTTGGCCAGGTGCAGTGGCTCATGCTTGTAATCCCAGTATTTTGGGAGGCCAAAACAGGTAGATCACTTGAGCCCAGGAGTTCGAGACCATCCTGGGCAACACAGCAAGACATTGTCTCTACAAAAAATACAAAAATTAGCAAGGCATGGTGGTAAGTACCTGTAGTCCCAGCTACTCAGGAGGCTGAGGCAGGAGGATCAGTTGAGTCTGGCAGAGATTGCAGTAAGCCAAGATTGCACCACTGCACTCCAGCCTGGGTGACAGAGTAAGACTCTATCTCAAAAGAATATTAATAATAAATATATATATATAGAGAGAGAAGATAGATTTCATTTTAAGTGTTCTGACCACAATGAAGTATTTTTTTAAATGAAAGGAGATATATATATATATATATATATATATATATATATATATACACACACAGACTATAGAATATAGAATACTACTCAGCAATAAAAACAAATTATTGGTGTATGCAACAACATGGATGAATAAAAAGCATTGAAAACATTATGCTACATGAAAGAAGTTAAAGGCAATAGATTACATATTATATGATTGCTAGAAAAAGCAGTTATTTATTTTTCATTTCAACTTTTATTTTAGATTCAGGGGGTACGTTTGCAGGTTTGTTACCCAGGTATATTGTGTGATGCTGAGGTTTGAGGTATGATGGACCCAGGTAGTGAGCAAAGTACCCAATAGGTAGTTTTTCAACCCTTGCCTCCCTCTTTTCCTCCTTCCCCCAACCATAATAGTCCCAGTATCTGTTGTTCCCATGTTTATGGCCCTGAGTACCCAATGTTTAGCTTCTACATATAAGTGAGACCTTTGTCAGATGCATAGTTTGAAGATATTTTCTCCCATTCTGTAGGTTGTCTGTTTACTCTGTTGATAGTTTCTTTTGCTGTGCAGAAGCTCTTCGGTTTAATAGGCTTAATTAGGTCCCACTTGTCAATTTTTGTTTTAGTTGCAATTGCTTTTAAGGATTAGTCATAAATTCCTCGCCGAGGCCCATGTCTGGAAGGGTATTTCCCAGGTTTTCTTCTAAGATTTCTATAGTTTTTGGTCTTACATTTAAGTCTTTAATCTATTTTCCATAAATGTTTGTATAGGATGATAGGTAGGTGTTCAGTTTCATTCTTCAGCATATGGATAACCAGTTATCCCAGCACCATTGCTTATTTTTGTCAACTTTTTCAAAGACCACTTGGATGTAGGTGTGCAGCTTTATTTCTGGGTTCTGCATTCTACTCCATTGGTCTACGTGTCTGTTTTTGTACCAGTACCATGCTGTTTTTGGTTACTGTAGCTCTGTAGCATAGTTTGAAGTTGGGTAGTGTGATGCCTCTGGCTTTGTCCTTTTTGCTTAGGATTGCCTTGGCTATTCGAGCTCCTTTTTTTTAGTTCCATATGAGTTTTAGAATAGTTTTTTCTAATTCTGTGAAAAATAACATGACTAGTTTGATAGAAATCTTCGAATCTATGCATATGGGATTTTTTTTCATTTTTTCATTTGTGATTTCTTTCAGTGGCATTTTGTAGTTCTTGCAGAGATGTTTCACATCCTTGGTAAGATATATTCCTAGCTATTTTTTTGTGGTTATTGTAAATGGAATTGCATTCCTGTTTGGCACTCAGTTTGAATGCTATTGGTGTGTAGAAATGCTGCTGAAGGGCCAGGTGCAGTGGCTCATGCCTGTAATCCCAATACTTTGGGAGGCCAAGGTGGGAGGATTGCTTGAAGCCAGGAGTTTGAGACCAGCCTGGACAAAATAGTGAGACCCCATGTCTAAAAAAATCCCAATACTTTGGGAGGCCAAGGTGGGAGGATTGCTTGAAGCCAGGAGTTTGAGACCAGCCTGGACAAAATAGTGAGACCTCACCTCTAAAAAAAATTATTTTAGTTAGCCAATTAGCAGAAATCTCTGACGTTAAAAACAATTAGCCAAGCAAAGTGGTACATGCCTTAGTCCCAGCTACTCAGGAGGGTGAGGTGGGAGGATCGCTTGAGCCCAGGAGGTCAAGGCTGAAGGGAGCTGTGATCACACCACGACACTTCAGCATGTGCAACAAAGTGAGACCTTGTCAAAAAAAATTGTTACTGATTTTTGTACATTGATTTTGTATCCTGAACTTTACTGAAGTTATTTATCAGTCTCAAGAGCCTTCTGGCAGAGGCTTTTGGGTTTTCTAGGCATAGAATCATATCATTAGCAAAAAGAGACAATTTGACTTCTTTTCCTTTTATTTCTTTCGGTTGCCTGATTTCTCTGGCTAGGACTTACAAAACCATATTGAATAGGAGCGATGAGAGTGGGCATCGTTCTCTTGTTCCAGTTCTTAAGAAGAATGTTTCCATCCTTTGTCCATTCAGTATGATGATGGCTCTTATTATTTTGAGGTATGTTCCTTCAGTGCCTAGTTTGTTGAGGGTGTTTAACATGAAGGATGTTGGATTTTATGAAAAGTATTTTCTGTGTCTATTGAGAAAATCAGGTGGTTTTTGTTTTTAATTCTGTTTGTGTGGCAAATTACATTTATTGATTTTGTGTGTTGAACCAACCCTTGCATCCCGGGAATGAAGCCTACTTGATTGTTGGTGAATTAACATTTTTTATGTCCTGCTGGATTCAGTATGCTAGTATTTTAGAGAGGATTTTTGTGTCTATGTTCATCAGATACTGACCTGTAGTTTTCTTTTTTCATTGTGTCTTTGCCGGGTTTTGTTATCTGGGTGATGCTGGCTTCATAGAATGAGTTAGAGAGGAGTCCTTCCTCCTCAATGTTTTTGAATAGTTTCAGTAGGCTTGGTGCCAACTCATCTTTGTACAGCTGGTAGAATTAAGTTGTGAATTCATCTGGTCTGGGACTCTTTGTTGTTGTTGTTGGTAGGTTTTTTTTGTTACTGATTCAATTTCAGAACTCAATATTAGTCTGTTTAGGGTTTACATATCTTCCTGATTCAGTCTTGGGAGGTTGTGTGTTTCCAGGAATTTATCCATTTCCTCTAGATTTTCCAGTTTATGTGCATCGAGGTGTTCATAATCACCTCTGGGGATCTTTTGTATTTCTGTAGGATCAGCTGTAATGTTACCTTTGTCATTTCTGATAGTGCTTATTTGGATCTTTTCCTTTTTTCTGTTAACCTAGCTAGTAGTCTGTAGATCTTGTTGATCCTTTCAAATAATGAAATTTTGATTTCATTGATCCTTTGTGTGGATTTTTGGGTCTCAAGTTTGTTCAATCCTGCTCTGACTTCCTCTAGGATGTAATGTTAGATTGTTAATTTGAGATCTTTCAAACTTTCTGACATAGGAGTTTAGAGCTACAAACTTTCCTTTTAACACTGCTTTTGCTGTGTCCCAGAGATTTTGGTACATTATGTCTCTGTTTTCATTTATTTCAGATATTTTTTTAATTTCTGCCTTAATTTCGTTGTTTACCCAAAAGTCATTTAAGAGCAAGTTGTTTAGTTTCCATGTAATTGTGTGGTTTTGAGACACTTTCTTGGTATTGATTTCTATTTTTATTTCACTGTGGTCTGTGAGTATGGTTGGTATTGTGATTGTTTTGAATTTATTGAGACTTGCTTTATGGCCAAGCATGTGGTGCATCTTAGAGTATGTTCCATGTGCAAATGAAAAGAATGTGTATTCTGTGGTTGTTGGGTGGAGTATTCTGTAGGTGTCTATTAGGTCCAATTGGGAAAGTGTCAAATTTAAGCCCAGAATATCTTTGTTAGTTTTCTGTCCTGTTAATCTAACTCAGGCAGTGGAGTGTTGAAGTCTCCCACTATCATTGCATGGCTAAGTCTTTTTTGCAGGTCTAGAAGTATTTGTTTTAGGAATCTAGGTGTTCTGATGTTGGGTACGCAAATGTTTACAATCGTTTTCTTGTTTAATTGAACCCTTTATCATTATGTAATGCCCTCCTTTGTCTTGGTGTTGGTTTAAAGTCTGTTCTGTCAGATATAATAGCGACCCCTGCTCTTTTTTGTTTACCAACTGTGTGACAGATCTTTCTCCATTTCCTTACTTTGAGCCTATGCGTATTGTTATGAGATTGGATTCTTGAAGACAGAAGATGATTGAGTCTTAGTTCTTTGTTTTTAATGTACTTGGAAAGGCAAAACTTTAGTAACAGAAAGCAGATTAGTTGTTCCCTGAAGCTAAGAGTCTGGAAAGGAATTGACTGCAAAGGGACATGAGGAAATTTTCTTGGGTATTAGAAATGCTCAATATCTTGATTGTCACCATGGTTATAAAACTGTTTACAATTGGCAAAATTTTATCAAACTATACACTTAAAATGAGTGATGCAAATTATACCTAAGTAAACTGGGAAAAAACAAGCAGTGAAAAAAAAAAGTAGATATTTAAATATTCAAGATTCTTAGAAACAAAAAATATTGACATTAAAAATTCAATAAATCAAAAAATAAAATAAATTCCAAAGCGGAGGCCAAAAGAGAATTAGGAAGCTGGAAGCTAGCAATGAAAATTTACCCAGGGAGTGAAAGGCAGGCATGTCAGGCATCACTCTTTGGAAAGAAATGACCTCAGACAAACTGAATAGCAGTGCAATAGGAACAACTATTGTGATTGGGTTCTATTTTGAAGTTAATCCTAAATCAGTTTTGATTTTTTAGTCTTTTGGATATGACCAAAAACTCAGTCTGAAAGTAGATTGTTAAGTCACTTTAACAAATAAACTGAAATAGAGGATGGGACACCTAAGATGGCTGAATAGGAACAGCTCCAGCCTCCAGCTCCCAGCATGAGTGACACAGAAGACGGGCGATTTCTGCATTTTCAACTGAGGTACCAGATTCATCTCACTGGAGCGTGTCGGACAGTCAGTGCTGGTCAGCGGGTGCAGCCTGACTAGCAAGAGCTGAAGCAGGGCAAGGCATCACCTCACCTGGGAAACACAAGGGGGTAGGGAATTCCTTTTCCTAGCCAAGGGAAACAGACACACAATACCTGGAAAATCGGGTAACTCTGACCCTAATACTGCACTTTACCAAGGGTCTTAGCAAATGGCACATCAGGAGATTATATCCCATGCCTGGCCCAGAGGGTCCCACGCCCACAGAGCCTCCCTCATTGCTAGCACAGCAGTCTGAGATCTAACTGCAAGGTGGCAGTGAGACTGGGGGAGGGGCGCCTGCCATTGCTGGGGTTTAAGTAGGTAAACAAAGACGCCAGGAAGCTTGAACTGGGTGGAGTCCACTGCAGCTCAAGGAGGCCTGCCTGCCTCTGTAGACTCCACCTCTGGGGACAGGGCATAGCTAAACAAAAAGCAGCAGAAACCCCTGCAGATGTAAATGTCCCTGTCTGACAGCTTTGAAGAGAACAGTGGTTCTCCCAGCATGGAGGTTGAGACCAGAGAACGGACAGACTGCCTGCTCAAGTGCATCCCTGACCCCTGAGTAGCCTAACTGGGAGACATCCCCCACTAGGTGCAGACTGACACCTCACACTGCTGGGTACACCCCTGAGATGAAGCTTCCAGAGCAAGAATCAGACAGCAACTGGCTGTTCAGCAATATTCTATCTTCTGCAGCCTTTGCTGCTATACCCAGGCAAACAGGGTCTGGAGTGGACCTCAAGCAAACTCCAACAGACCTGCAGCTGAGGGTCCTGACTGTTAGAAGGAAAACTAACAAACAGAAAGGACACCCACACCAAAACCCCATCAGTATGTCACCATCATCAAAGACCAAAGGCAGATAAAACCACAAAGATGGGGCAAAAGCAGTGCAGAAAAGCTGGAAATTCAAAAAATCAGAGCACATCTCCCCCTCCAAAGGAATGCAGCTCATTGCCAGCAATGGAATAAAGCTGGATGGAGAATGACTTTGACAAGTTGAGAGAAGAAGTCTTCAGTCGATCAAACTTCTCAGAGCTAAAGGAGGAACTACGTACCAAGCGCAAAGAAACTAAAAACCTTGAAAAAAAAATGGAAGAATGGATAACTAGAATAATCAATGCAGAGAAGTCCATAAACAAACTGATAGAGATGAAAACCATGATACGAGAACTACATGACAAATGCACACGCTTCAGTAACCAACTCGATCAACTGGAAGAAATAGTATCAGTGATTGAAGATCAAATGAATGAAATAAAGCGAGAAGAGAAGTTTAGAGAAAAAAGAGTAAAAAGAAATGAACAAAGCCTCCAAGAAATATGGGATTCTGTGAAAAGACCAAATCTACCTCTGATTGCTGTGCCTGAAAGTGACATGGAAAATGGAACCAAGTTGGAAAACACTCTGCAGGGCATCATCCAGGAAAACTTCCCCAACCTAACAAGGCAGGCCAACATTCAAATCCAGGAAATACAGAGAACGCCACAAAGATACTCCTCGAGAAGAGCAACTCCAAGACACATAATTGTCAGATTCACCAAAGTTGAAATGAAGGAAAAAATGTTAAGGGCAGCCAGAGAGAAAGGTCGGGTTACCCACAAAGGGAAGTCCATCAGACTAACAGCAGATCTCTCGGCAGAAACTCTCCAAGCCAGAAGAGAGTGAGGCCAATATTCAACATTCTTAAAGAAAAGAATTTTCAACCCAGAATTTCATATCCAGCCAAACTAAGTTTCATAAGTGAAGGAGAAATAAAATCCTTTATAGACAAGCAAATGCTTAGAGGTTTGTCACCACCAGGCCTGCCCAAAAAGAGATCCTGAAGGAAGCACTAAAAATGGAGAGGAACAACTAGTACCAGCCATTGCAAAAAACATGCCAAAATGTAAAGTCTATCGATGCTAGGAAGAAACTACATCAACTGAAGAGCAAAATAACCAGCTAATATCATAATGACAGGATCAAGTTCACACATAACAATATTAACCTTAAATGTAAATGGACTAAATGGTCCAATTAAAAGACACAGATTGGCAAATTGGATAAAGAGTCAAGACCCCATCAACTTGCTGTATTCAGGAGACCCGTCTCACATGCAGAGACACACATAGGCTCAAAATAAAGGGATGGAGGAAGATCTACCAAGCAAATGGAAAACAAAAAAAGGCAGGGGTTGCAATCCTAGTCTCTGATAAAACAGACTTTAAACAAACAAAGATCAAAAGAGACAAAGAAGGCCATTACATAATGGTAAAGGATCAATTCAACAGGAAGAGCTAACTATCCTAAATATATATGCACCCAATACAGGAGCACCCATTTTCATAAAGCAAGTCCTTAGAGACTTACAAAGAGACTTAGACTCCGATACAATGATAATGGGAGACTTTAACACCCCACTGTCAACATTAAACAGATCAACGAGACACAAAATTAACAAGGATATCCAGGAATTGAACTCAACTATGCACCAAGTGGACCTAATAGACATCTACAGAAATCTCCACCCCAAATCAACAGAATATACATTCTTCTCAGCACCACGTCACACTTATTCCAAAATTGACCACAAAGTTGGAAGTAAAGCACTCCTCAGCAAATGTAAAAGAACAGAAATTATAACAAACTGTCTCTCAGACCACAGTGCAATCAAATTAGAACTCAGGATTAAGAAACTCAAGCAAAACTGCTCAACTACATGGAAACTGAACAACTTGCTCCTGAATGACTACTGGGTGAATAACAAAATGAAGGCAGAAATAAAGATGTTCTTTGAAACCAAAGAGAACAAAGACACAACATACCAGAATCTCTGGGACACATTTAAAGCAGTGTGTAGAGGGAAATTTATAGCACTAAATGCCACAAGAGAAAGCAGGAAAGATCTAAAATTGACACCCTAACATCACAATTAAAAGAACTCAAGAAGCAAGAGCAAACAAATTCAAAAGCTAGCAGAAGGCAAGAAATAACTAAGATCAGAGCAGAAATGAAGGAGATAGAGACACAAAAAGCCCTTCAAAAAATCAATGAATGCAGTAGCTGGTTTTTTGAAAAGATCAACAAAATTGATAGACCACCAGCAAGACTAATAAAGAAGAAAAGAGAGAAGAATCAAATAGACACAATAAAAAATGATAAAGGGAGTATCACCACCAATCCCACAGAAATACAAATTACCATCAGAGAATACTATAAACACCTCTATACAAGTAAACTATAAAACCTAGAAGAAATGGATAAATTCCTGGACACATACACTCTCCCAAGACTAAACCAGGAAGAAGTTGAATCCCTGAATAGACCAATAGGCTCTGAAATTGAGGCAATAATTAATAGCCTACCAACCAAATCAAGTCCAGGACCAGATGGATTCACAGCTGAATTCTACCAGAGGTACAAGGAGGAACTGGTACCATTCCTTCTGAAACTATTCCCATCAATAGAAAAAGAGGGAATCCTCCCTAACTCATTTTATGAGGCCAACATCATCCTGATACCAAAGCCTGGAAGAGGCATAACAAAAAAAGAGAATTTTAGACCAATATACCTGATGAACATCGATGCAAAAATCCTCAATTAAATACTGGCAAACTGAATCCAGCAGCACATCAAAAAGCTTATCCACCATGACCAAGTGGGCTTCATTCCTGGGATGCAAGGCTGGTTCAACATATGCAAATCAATAGACGTAATCCAGCATATAAACAGAACCAAAGACAAAAACCAAACGATCATATCAATAGATGCAGAAAAGGCCTTTGACGAAATTCAACAGATCTTCATGCTAAAAACTCTCAATAAATTTGATATTGATGGAACGTATCTCAAAATAATAAGAGCTATTTATGACAAACCCACAGCCAATATCATACTGAATGGGCAAAAACTGGAAGCATTCCCTTTGAAAACTGGCACAAGACAGGGATGCCCTGTCTCACCACTCCTATTCAACATAGTGTTGGAAGTTCTGGTTAGGGCAATCAGGCAAGAGAAAGAAATAAAGAGTATTCAGTTAGGAAAAGAAGAAGTCAAATTGTCCCTGTTTGCAGATGACATGATTGTGTATTTAGAAAACCCCATTGTCTCAGCCCAAAATCTCCTTAAGCTGATAAGCAACTTCAGCAAAGTCTCAGGATACAAAATCAATGTGCAAAAATCACAAGCATTCTTATACACCAGTAACAGACAAACAGAGAGCCAAATCATGAATGAACTCCCATTCACAATTGATACAAAGAGAATAAAATACCTAGGAATCCAACTTACAAGGGATGTGAAGGACCTCTTCAAGGGGAACTACAAACCACTACTCAGTGAAGCAAAAGAGGACACAAACAAATGGAAGAACATACCATGCTCATGGATAGGAAGAGTCAATATCGTGAAAAGGCCATACTGCCCAAGGTAATTTATAGATTCAATGCCATCCCCATTAAGCTACCAATGACTTTCTTCACAGAATTGGAAAAAACTGCTTTAAAGTTCATATGGAACCAAAAAAGACCCCACATTGCCAAGACAATCCTAAGCCAAAAGAACAAAGCTGGAGGCATCACACTACCTGACTTCAAACTATACTATAAGGCTACAGTAACCAAAACAGCATGGGACTAGTACCAAAACAGAGATATAGACCAATGGAACAGAACAGAGCTCTCAGAAATAATACCACACACCTACAGCCATCTGATCTTTGACAAACCTGACAAAAACAAGAAATGGGGAAAGGATTCCCTATTTAATAAATGGTGCTGGGAAAATTGGCTAGCCATAAGTAGAATATTACTCCTTACATGAAAATTAATTCAAGATGGATTAGAGACTTAAATGTTAGACCTAAAACCATAAAAACCCTAGAAGAAAACCTAGGTAATACCATTCAGGACATAGGCATGGGCAAGGACTTCATGTCTAAAACACCAAAAGCAACGGCAACAAAAGCCAAAATACACAAATGGGATCTAATTAAACTAAAGAGCTTCTGCACAGCACAAGAAACTACCATCAGAGTGAACAGGCAACCTACAGAATGGGAGAAAATTTTTGCAATCTACTTATCAGACAAAGGGCTAATATCCAGAACCTACAAAGAATTCAAACAAATTTACAAGAAACAAACAAACAACCCCATCAAAAAGTGGGCAAAGGATATGCACAGGCATTTCTCAAAAGAAGACATTCATACAGCCAACAGACATATAAAAAAATGCTCATCATCACTGGCCATCAGAGAAATGCAAATCAAAACCACAATGAGATACCATCTCATGCCAGTTAGAATGGCAATCATTTAAAAGTCAGGAAACAACAGGTGCTGGAGAGGATGTGGAGAAATAGGAACACTTTTTACACTGTTGGTGGGACTGTAAACTAGTTCAACCATTGTGGAAGACAGTGTGGCAATTCCTCAAGGATCTAGAACTAGAAATACCATTTGACCCAGCCATCCTATTACTGGATATATACCCAAAGGATTATAAATCATGCTGCTATAAAGACACATACACATATATGTTTATTGTTTACAATAAACTACTTACAATAGCAAAGACTTGGAATCAACCCAAATGTCCATCAGTGACAGACTGGATTAAGAAAATGTGGCACATATACACCATGGAATACTATGCAGCCATAAAAAAGGATGAGCTCGTGTCCTTTGTAGGGACATGGATGCAGCTGGAAATCATCATTCTCAGCAAACTATCGCAAGAACAGAAAACCAAACACTGTATGTTCTCACTCATAGGCGGGAATTGAACGATGAGATCTTGGACACAGGAAGGGGAACATCACACACCGGGGCTTATTGTGGGGAGGGGGGAGTGGGGAGGGATAGCATTAGGAGATATACCTAATGTAAATGACGAGTTAATGGGTGCAGCACACCAACATGGCACATGTATACATATGTAACAAATCTGCACGTTGTGCACATGTACCCTAGAACTTAAAGTATAATTAAAAAAAAAAAGAAAGAAAGAAAGAAAAATTTACCCAGAACTTGGACTAGGGAAATAAAGACTTTATTTTACTTAAGGAACAGTTTAGAGATAAAAAGTATAGATTTAAAGGGAACAATACATTTTTTAGGAATTTCACTAAAAGCAAGTAAAGAGAATAACAGGAACTAAATATTTCATAAGATAATCACTGAGAATTTTTAAAAATTGTAGAAATACCTCATAGCTCAGACAATTTACACTGAATTCAAATAAGGGTAAATAAAAATAAAACCTCAGTTGTACATGGCTATGAAATGGCAAAACGTCAACAATAAAGAGAACATCTTCCAGCTAACACATTAAAAAGATAGATTAACACAAAAGAATAACAGATTAGTAACAGACTTCTAATCAGCAATAATGGAATATTATCTTCAAAGTGCCAAGAAAAGTAATTGTCAACTTCGAACTTCGAACATGATCATTCTTCAAATGAGAGTGCAAACTAAAGACATTGTCTGATTTCAAAGACTAAAAGAGTTTACCACCTACAGCTTACCAAAAGAACAAATTAAGAACACTCTTCTCTTCAGCAGCAAAAGGAAACCCAGAGGAAAAGACTTAGATGAGGAAACACTGGTGAGCACAGACACAGATCATTAAATTTAATTAGCCATTGACTGTGAAAAATTACTGCTTTGTGGTTTAAAATATTAAAATAAAATTACCATAACAAATGAGGGTGGGAACCTCTCCTGTTCTAGAGGAAGATAAAACTAGCACTCAGAATAATGTTAGACTCTGCTGGAAAAATTTATACTGAAGCATGACACCAAATATAGTGGTGATCATTAAAACAAATTTTATCAAGTGAAAAATCAAAAATGACCAAGCCATATAAATATGTGAGATTTTGGTGCTGTATCTCCATCTCAGTAAGGAGTCTGTGTAATCCACAGACTTAACTCCATCCACCCCAGCAAACATCATTTTTAACATGCTATTTTTCCCTGGTTCCCAAATTACCTCCTAAAGTAATTGAAGCCTTTGAAATTTAGCTATAAACCTGGATGATGAGATTCATTTACAGCATATCTGCAGTTTGAATTTAGGTGTTGATGTTATTACATTAGAGCTATAAGTGTGACTGCCTTTTAGCTACCCACTCGCCCAACTCTGGCACAATTACTTTAAAAATTGTTTTTGCTATTTTTGTTGTTGTTATGTCTCTTTAGTTTTTCAGTTTCTTAATTTTTTATGACATATCACACGTATTGAAGAGGGAACAGATAATAAAATTTTCAATTCAGTTTTCACAAAGTGAACCTAGTTATGTAAACACTACCCAGGTCAAGAAATAGAACACCACCAGAACTCAAGAAACCCTCTTGTGGCTCCTCCTTCCTTCCAAAAGTTTGCAAATACTCTTATTGCTATAGTTTAATTTTGCCTGTTACATTGTATGTGTGTGTGTGTGTGTGTGTGTGTGTCCTTGTGTGTGTGCAGTTTTATACCATATATTCTGTGTCTGCCTTTGTTCGCTTCACATTTTTGTGAGATTCATCCATATTGCTGTGTGTTTGTTTTTATTGCTATATAGTACTGTATGGAGTGCCTATTACATAAAATATCCAATCTTCTGTTGAAAAATTATACATTTTTTGCTAAATATGTTAATGCATTTCTATAGGGTATTTGATTAGAAGTAGGATTTGGGAGTCTTCAGGTACATGTAGTTCAGTTTTAGTAGATAATACTAGCTTTACCAGTAGTCACTCCCACCAACAATGTCTAAGAGTTACTGTTGCTCCTCATTGTCACCAAGACTTGGGTTTGCCAGGATTTTAAATTTAGGCCATGTTAGTGGGTGTAGAGTGACTTCTCATAGCGTTTTTAATTTGCATTTCTTAACGTTACTAATAAGATTGTGTTCTTCTTCATATATGTATTGGTCACTTGAGCATCCTCCTTTATGAAGTACCTCAAAGTCTTGCCCATTTTTCTATTACATTATTTTTGTTTTTCTTATTGATGTGAAAGATTTCTTTATACATTCTAGATATAAACCCCTTTGTCAGTTGTACACATTGTAAATCTCTTCTTCCACTCTGTGTTATCTTGATGCTATCTTTCAATCATTTTGGACTTTTAAAAAATGTTTTCATTTGCAATAATTTCACATTTACAGCCAAGTTGCAATAGTACGAAGAATTCTCATATGCCCTATATCTAGATTCTCCAAGTATTGATATTTTACCATATTTGCTCTACCATTTTCCATCTTTTCTGAACCACTTGAGTATATATTTAGTGAACCTCTAAATACTTGTGTGTATTTTCTGAAAACCAAGGATAATCTCATATGTAACCATAGTACAACTGTAAAAATAAGGAAATTTACATGGGTACTGTACTATTATCTAATCTACAGATCTTATTCAAATTTCACCAATTGTCATAATAATGTCCTTTATAACAATAGAAAAAGATGTTTCTGATCCTGGATCCAACCCAGAATTATCATGCTTTATGTTTAGTTACCATGTGACATGGTTTGGCTGTGTCCCTACCCAAATTTTATCTTGAATTGTGGTTCCCGTAATTCCCACCTGTCACGGGGGGACCCGGTGGGAGGTAATTTAATCATGGGGGTGGTTACCCTTATGCTATTCTCGTGGTAGTAAGTTCCCATGAGATCTGATGGTTTTACAAGGGGCCCCCTTCATTCAGTTCATGAGGACATGAGATTTGTGAGGGGCCAGAGGCAGAATGATATGGTTTGGCTGTGTCCTCACCCAAATCTCATCTTGAATTGTAGTTTCCATAATCCCCATGTGTTGTGGGAAGGACCTGGTGGGAGGTAATTTAATCATGGAGGTGGTTATCCTCATGCTATTCTCGTGATAGTAAGTAAGTTCTCATGAGATCCAATCATTTTATAAGGGGCTTCTCCTAGCTCAGTTCTCATGCTTCCCCTTCCTGCCACTATGAGAAGAAGGACGTATTTGCTTCTCTTTCCACTATGATTGTAAGTTTCCTGAGGCCTCCCCAGCCCTGTGGAACTGTGAGTCAATTAAACCTCTCTCCTTTACAAATTACCCAGTCTCTGGCAGGTCTTTATAGCAGCATGAGAACAGATTAATACGCCATGCCTCTTTAATCTCCCTTAATCTTAGTTTCTTATGCTTTATGCTTTATGTTTCATCACATTGACATTTTTAAAGAAACCAATTCAGTTATTTTGTAGAATGTCCCTCGAGTGAATTTATCTAATTTTTTCTTATAATTTAACTCAATCATCCATTTCTGGCAGGAGTAATAAAGAAGTGATAGTATATTCTTCTCAGTATATAATATCAAAGGCACAAAATATCAGTTTGTTGCAATTTTGGCGATCCATTCATTTTAACCACTGATGATTCTTGCCTGAATTATTACTACAGTTTTTGCCAAGTGGTGATTTTCTTTTTTTTTTTTTTAATTATACTTTAAGTTCCAAGGTACATGTGCACAATGTGCAGGTTTGATACATAGGTATACATGTGCCATATTGGTTTGCTGTACCCATCAACTCATCATTTACATTAGGTATTTCTCCTAATGCTATCCCTTCCCCAGCTCCCCACCTCCCCAACAGGCCCTAGTGTGTGATGTTCCCCACCCTGTGTCCAAGTGATCTCATTGTTTGATTCCCACACATGGGTGAGAACACGTGGTGTTTGGTTTTCTGTCCCTGTGATAGTTTGCTGAGAATAATGGTTTCCAGCTTCATCCATGTCCCTGCAAAGGACATGAACTCATCCCTTTTTATGGCTGCATCGTATTCCACGGTGTATATGTGCCATATTTTCTTAATCCAGTCTATCATTGATGGGCGTTTGGGTTGGTTCCAAGTCTTCACTGTTATAGTGCCACAATAAACATACATGTGCATGTGTCTTTATAGTAGCATGATTTATAATCCTTTGGGTATATACCAAATAATGGGATTGCTGGATCAAATGTTCGAGATCCTTGAGGAATCACCACACTGTCTTCCACAATAGATGAACCAATTTACACTCCCACCAACACTGTCAAAGTGTTTCTATTTCTCCACATCCTCTCCAGCATCTGTTGTTTCCTGACTTTTTAACGATTGCCATTCTAACTGGCATGAGATGGTATCTCATTGTGGTTTTGATTTGCATTTATCTGATGACCAGTGACAATGAGCATTTTTTCATGTGTCTGTTGGCTGCATAGATGTCTTCTTTTGAGAAGTGTCTGTTCATATCCTTTGCCTACTTTTTGATGGGGTTTTCTTGTAAATTTGTGTGAGTTCTTTGTAGGTTCTGGATATTAGCCCTTTGTCAGATGGGTAGGTTGCAAAAATTTTCTCCCGTTCTGTAGGTTGCCTGTTCACTCTGATGGTAGTTTCTTGTGCTGTGCAGAAGCTCTTTAGTTTAATTAGATCCCATTTGTGTATTTTGGCTTTTGTTGCCGTTGCTTTTGGTGTTTTAGTCATGAAGTCCTTGCCCATGCCTATGTTCTGAATGGTATGGCCTAGGCTTTCTTCTAGGGTTTTTATGGTTTTAGGTCTAACATTTAAGTCTTTAATCCATCTTGAATTAATTTTTGTATAAGGTGTAAGGAAGAGATCCAGTTTCAGCTTTCTACATATGGCTAGCCAGTTTTCCCAGCATCATTTATTAAATAGGGAATCCTGTCCCCATTTCTTGTTTTTATCAGATTTGTCAATGATTAGATAGTTGTAGATGTGTGGTATTATTTCTGAGGCCTCTGTTCTATTACATTGGTCTATATCTCTGTTTTGGTACCAGTACCATGCTCTTTTGGTTACTGTAGCCTTGTTGTGTAGTTTGAAGTGAGTAACATGATATCTCCAGCTTTGTTCTTTTGGCTTAGGATTGTCTTGGCAATGTGGGCTCTTTTTTTGTTCCATCTGAACTTTAAAGTAGCTTTTTCCAATTCTGTGAAGAAAGTCATTGGTAGCTTAATGGGGATGGCATTGAATCTATAAATTGCTTTGGGCAGTATGGCCATTTTCATGATATTGATTCTTCCTATCCATGAGCACGGTATGTTCTTCCATTTGTTTGTGTCCTGTTTTATTTCCTTGAGCAGTGGTTTGTAGCTCTCCTTGAAAAGGTCCTTCACATCCCTTGTAAGTTGGATTCCTAGGTATCTTATTCTCTTTGTATCAATTGTGAATGGGAGTTCATTCATAATTTGGCTCTCTGTCTGTTAATGGTGTATAGGCATCCTTGTGATTTTTTGCACATTGATTTTGTATCCTGAGACTTTGCTGAAGTTGCTTATCAGCTTAAGGAGATTTTGGGCTGAAACAATGGGATTTTCTAAATATACCATCATGTCATCTGCAAACAGGGACAAGTTGACTTCCTCATTTCCTAATTGAATACCCTTTATTTCTTTCTCTTGCCTGATTGCCCTGACCAGAACGTCCAACACTATGTTGAATAGGAGTGGTGAGAGAGGGCATCCTTGTCTTGTGCCAGTTTTCAAAGGGAATGCTTCCAGTTTTTGCCCATTCAGTATGATATTGGCTGTGGGTTTGTCATAAATAACTCTTATTATTTTGAGATACGTTCCATCAAAACCTAGTTTATTGAGAGTTTTTAGCATGAAGATCTGTTGAATTTTGTCAAAGGCCTTTTCCACATCTATTGAGATAATCACGTGATTTTTGTCATTGGTTCTCTTTATGTGATGGATTATGTTTATTGATTTGTGTATGTTGAACCAGCCTTGCATCCCAGGTATGAAGCCAACTTGATCGTGGTGGGTAAACTTTTTATGTGCTGCTGGATTCAGTTTGCCAGTATTTTATTGAGGATTTTTGCATCCATGTTCATCAGGTATATTCATCTAAAATTCTCTTTTTTTGTTGGGTCTCTGCCAAACTTCGGTATCAGGATGATGTTGGCCTCATAAAATGAGTTAGGGAGGATTCCCTCTTTTTCTATTGATTGGAATAGTTTCAGAAGGAATGGTACCAGTTCCTCCTTGTACCTCTGGTAGAATTCAGCTGTAAATCTGTCTGGTCCTGAACTTTTCTTGGTTGGTAGGCTATTAATTATTGCCTCAATTTCAAAGCCTGTTATTGGTCTATTTGGAGATTCAATTTCTTCGTGGTTCAGTGTTGGGAGAGTGTATGTGTCCAGGAATTTATCCATTTCTTCTAGATTTTCTAGTTTGTTTGTGTAGAGGTGTTTGTAGTATTCTCTGATGGTATTTTGTATTTCTGTGGGATTGGTGGTGATACTCCCTTCATCATTTTTTATTGTGTCTATTTGATTCTTCTCTCTTTTCTTCTTTATCAGTTTTGCCAGTGGTCTATCAATTTTGTTGATCTTTTCAAAAAACCAGCTACTGCATTCATTGATTTTTTGAAGGGTTTTTTGTGTCTCTATCTCTTTTAGTTCTGCTCTGATCTTAGTTATTTCTTGCCTTCTGCTAGCTTTTGAATTTGTTTGCTCTTGCTTCTCTAGTTCTTTTAATTATGACGTTAGGCTGTCGATTTTAAATCTTTCCTGCTTTCTCTTGTGGGCATTTAGTGCTATAAAGTTCCCTCTACACACTGCTTTAAATGTGTCCCAGAGATTCTGGTATGTTGTGTCTTTGTTCTCTTTGGTTTCAAAGAACATCTTTATTTCTGCCTTCATTTTGTTATTCACCCAGTAGTCATTCAGGAGCAAGTTGTTCAGTTTCCATGTAGTTGAGCAGTTTTGCTTGAGTTTCTTAATCCTGAGTTCTAATTTGATTGCACTGTGGTCTGAGAGACAGTTTATTGTGGTTTCTGTTCTTTTACATTTGCTGAGGAGTGCTTTACTTCCAATTATGTGGTCAATTTTAGAATAAGTATGAACTGGTGCTGAGAAGAATGTATATTCTGTTGATTTGGGGTGGAGAGTTCTGTAGATGTGTATTAGGTCTGCTTGTTGCAGAGCTGAGTTCAGGTCCTGGATATCCTTGTTAACCTTCTGTCTCATTGATCTGTCTAATATTGACAATGGTGTGTTAAAGTCTCCCATTATTATTGTGTGGGAGTCTAAGTCTCTTTGTAGGTCTCTAAAGACTTGCTTTATGAATCTGGGTGCTCCTGTATTGGGTGCATATATATTTAGGATAGTTAGCTCTTCTTGTTGAATTGATCCTTTACCATTATGTAATGGCCTTCTTTGTCTCTTTTGATCTTTATTTGTTTAAAGCCTGGTTTTATCAGAGACTAAGATTGCAACACCTGCTTTTTTTTGCTTTCCATTTGGTTGGTAGATCTTCCTCCATCCCTTTATTTTGAGCCTATGTGTGTCTCTGCATGTAAGATGGGTCTCTCGAATACAGCACACTGATGGGTCTTGACTCTTTATCCAATTTGCCAGTCTGTGTCTTTTAACTGGGGCATTTAGCCCATTTACATTTAGGTTAATATTGCTTTGTGTGAATTTGATCCTGTCATTATGATGGTCACTGATTACTTTGCCCATTAATTGATGCAGTTTTGTCATAGCATTGATTGTCTTTACAATTTGGCCTGTTTTTGCAGTGGCTGGTACCAGTTGTTTCTTTCCATGTTTAGTGCTTCCTTCAGGAGCTCTTTTAAGGCAGGCCTGGTGGTGACAAAATCTCTCAGCATTTGCTTGTCTGTAAAGGTTTTTATTTCTCCTTCACTTATGAAACTTAGTTTGGCTGGATATGAAATTCTGGGTTGAAAATTCTTTTCTTTAAGAATGTTGAATATTGGGCCCCACTGTCTTCTGGCTTGTAGGGTTTCTGCTGAGAGATCTGCTGTTAGTCTGATGGGCTTCCCTTTGTGGGTAACTCAACCTTTCTCTCTGGCTGCCCTTAATACTTTTCCTTCATTTCAACCTTGGTGAATCTGACAGTTAGGTTCTTGGAGTTGCTCTTCTCGAGGAGTATCTTTGTGGTGTTCTCTGTATTTCCTGAATTTGAATGTTGGCCTGCTTGTTAGGTTGGGGAAGTTTTCCTGGATAATACCCTGAATAGTGTTTTCCAACTTGGTTCAATTCTCCGCATCACTTTTATGTACACCAATCAAATGCAGATTTGGTCTTTTCACATAGTCCCATATTTCTTGGAGGCTTTGTTCGCTTCTTTTTACTATATTTTCTCTAACCTTGTCTTCTCGCTTTATTTCATTAATTTGATCTTCAGTCACTGATATCCTTTCTTCCACTTGATTGAATCAGCTATTGAAGCTTGTGCATGTGTCACAAAATTCTCATGCCATGGTTTTCAGCTCCATCAGGTCACTTAAGGTCTTCTCTACACTGTTAATTCTAGCTAGCCATTCATCTAATCTTTTTCAAGGCTTTTAGCTTCTTTGCGATGGGTTCAAACATCCTCCTTTAGCTTGGAGAAGTTTGTTATTACTGACCTTCTGAAGCCTACTTCTGTCAACTCATCAAAGTCATTCTCCATCCAGCTTTGTTCCATTGCTGGCAAGGAGCTGCAATCCTTTGGAGGAGAAGAGGCACTCTGATTTTTAGAATTTTCAGCTTTTCTTCTCTGGTTTCTCCCCATCTTTGTGGTTTTATCTACCTTTGGTCTTTGATGTTGGTGACCTACAAATGGGGTTTTGGTGTAGATGCCCTTTTTGTTGATGTTGATGCTATTCCTTTCTGTTTGTTAGTTTTCCTTCTAACAGTCAAGTCCCTTAGCTGCAGGTCTGTTGGAGTTTGCTGGAGCTCTACTCCAGACCCTGTTTGCCTGGGTATCATTAGCAAAGGCTGCAGAACAGTAAACATTTCAGAACAGCAAATATTGCTGCCTGATTCTTCCTCTGGAAGCTTTGTCCCAGATAGGCAGCCGCCTATATGAGGTGTCTGTCAGCCCCTACTGGGAGGTGTCTCCCAGTTAGGCTACACAGGGGACAGGGACCCATTTGAGGAGGCAGTCTATCTGGTCTCAGAGCTCAAACACTGTGCTGGGAGAACCACTGCTCTCTTCAGAGCTTTCAGACAGGGACGTTTAAGTCTGCAGAAGTTGTCTGCTGCCTTTTGTTCAGCTATGCCCTGCCCACAGAGGTGGAGTCTAGAGGCAGTAGGCCTTGTTGAGTTGTGGTGGGCTCCATACAGTTTGATTTTCCCAGCTGCTTTGTTTACCTACTCAAGCCTCAGAAATGGCAGACGCCCCCTCCCCCAGCCAGGCTGCCACCTCATAGATTGATCTCAGACCGCTGTGCTAGCAGTGAGCAAGGTTGCATGGGCATAGGACCCACCGAGCCAGGCACGGGAGAGAATCACCTTGTCTGCCGGTTGCTAAGACCTTGGGAAAAGCACAGTATTTGGGTGGGGAGTGTCCCATTTTTCCAGGTCGTCTGTCACAGCTTCCCTTGGCTAGAAATTCCCTGACCCCTTATGCTTCCCTGGTGAGGCAATGCCCCACCCTGCTTCAGCTCACCATCTGTGGGCTGAACCCACTGTCCAACCAGTCCCAATGAGATGAACCAGGTACCTCAGTTGGAAATGCAGAAAACCAAGTGGTGATTTTCTAATGTAATCATTATTTACTGAATGATATTTTACAGTAATAAATATATTTTCATTCTCTGATTTATTCCATTTTTATTCATTAATTTCTATTAGTATGGACTTATAGAATCATCTTCTTCAACAGGTTATGATCCATTGCTAACATTATTGATTTGGTTGTTCAAATTGTTCCAGGCTTTGCCAATAAAGTCCCTTAAAACTGGCTATGTATCTTTTTGAAATGTCTCCATGAATCTTTGAGCTATTTCTAACTTTCTTGAACAGTAAGATGTTCTGGACTTGGTTGTACTTTCCCAGTTCCAATCTTGGAATGAGCTTATTTATCAAAGGAGCTCTGTTTCTTTTTAACGAATAGTATATTTTCTTTTTAATGAATAGTATATTTAGAAACCAAGGTCTTGGCACTAGGTGTGCTCATTGTTGCTGGGGTGTCACTGCTTTAGCTTGTAGTGGACAGAGCTAAAAAATACATACATAAAGATAAGCAGATGGATAATATGTATCATGAGTTCTTACTGATTCTTTCAATCCAATGTCTAATTACACTTAAATAACATAGGATTCATTCCACATTTTCCTATATCCACATTTATAATTGCCTTTTCTAACAGTGAGAAACCTGGTTCCCATTGTCCTCATCTATTTACTTATTGCTTAATCCTAGAATACACTAGAATGCACAGAAAGTAATTTTGGAAATGCTAACCCATGCTAAACTTCCTACCCTAAAGTTCAATCTTTCTTTATAAATTTTGTCCTTAGTCTGAAGATATGGTCAAAATATTGTATTCAAAAATTACTTGAGTTAATTTATTTTTCCCCTTCAATGTGGTTCTTACAAATAGATAAGTCCATTTGTCTCACTTTGTGTACTTTTCAGGGTTTCTTTCCACATCTTTGTTTATTTTATTTATTGTGTATGCAAAACATTAATATAGCTCCAAACTTCTGAATTACATAAAAAGGAAGACTCAGAAAGTATAACTCTCCACTGTGCCCCCCCACCACCACACACACCATCTTTTCTACCCTGTTCCTCATGATCTTCTGTAAGTAGGCAGTTTTGCAGTTGGGAATTTATCAAATTCATCTCTATTTCCAGATTCTTTTAATAGAGATCTGCAAAATAATCTTTTGTATTCTTAAAATCTTTTGTTTCAATATTATTTCCCCATCATTTCATATTTTGTACATTTTTCCTTTCTCCCCCCTTGTTCTTGTTTAAACTACCTAATGCTTCATCTATTTTGTTCATTTTTTTAAAAATCAAAATGTTGATTAACTAGAGGTACTGTTTTCTATTCTCTACTTCATTTAATTAATACTTTTATTTTTACTTTTTTCACCTTTTCACTCTCATGTAGTTTACTTTGTTGTTCTGTTTCTAATTTTGGAGTTGAAATTTTAATTTGTTGTTATTCTTTTACGTTTATTGGTATATTTAAGGCAATGGATTTTCCTCTAATGATCTTAAATGTATATTGTAGATTCTAATATATAGTGTTTTTAGTATCCTTAATTTTTAGAAGTTATTTGGTTTCTGTTTATATTTTCCCTTTTGCCCAATAGTTGTTTCATAGGAGCTTTTTTTTTCTTTCTTTTCAAATTTCCAGAGGGTCAGGGAAAAGACCCTTTATTTTCTGATTAATTTCTAATTTTATCACTTTGTTATCAGAGAGTGTTATAACATTTATACATTACAAACATCCTGAACCTTTCTTTATAGCCTAATATGTCTTCAACTTTGGTTGGTATTGCATATATGTTTAAGAGAAGCTGTATTCTCTTTTATAAGAATATAAATGTTTATATATAAACAGAAGATCTACTTTATTGATTGTGTCATTTAGGTCTCCTATGGCCTTATTTATTTTTTGTTTAGTCTGCCTTGTACTAAGAATGCCTATTATGTTCTCCACTCTTAGCACATTCCTATGCCTCATTGCATCTCTTGTAGTTTCTGCTTTATAAAGGTGGTTTTATTGTATTACTTGGTGCATAGATGTTTACAACTATTGTATATTCTTTGTGAATTGTGGCTTTTAGCATTAAAAAGTGTCATTTTTGGTCAGGTATAATGTTTTTTGGCTTGAATTATATTTTGCTGACATCATGATTGCAACCTCTGCATTTTTTTCTGGCAGAATTTTGCCTATCTCTTTATTTTTAGCCTTTCTGAGTCACTAATTATTTTGAGGTAAGATGTATTTCTTGTATGCCAGAGCTGTGTCTTGTTTTGTGAGCCAAGTTTAAAATATTTTTAATAAGTCAGTTAAGCCCATTCACATTTAGGATGACTGCTATATTTGGTCTCAACTCTGTCATATTAATTTTGTTATAACTGTACTGTGTAGTATGATATTTTCTCTTTTTGATGTGATATGTTTTCCTTACACTTTAAAAAATATTTTTATGATTTAGTAACATTATTTGTTCCTTTGCATTTAAAATTTTACTGTCTAGTTTATCAGTTTTTTAATCAATCAGTCATATGAGTCCCATCTATTAAATTTTAGCAGTCTAAAATATCAGTGTTCCTTTTCAGGTTTTAAAACTTGTTTATTAAAAAATATTTAAATGGATTTTTAAAATGGCTTTAATTCAGTCTTGTTTTTCCTGTTCTGTATTGTATGTGGCTTTTTAAAGACCCTATCTTGTTATCTGCAAAGTCTTGGGGTACAAACTTAAGAAAATAGCCCCACTAGAAAATGATGCTTATGTTTAGTATTTAAGAGGTATGAAGTTATACTGCGTTCTGTTTTCCTATTATGTTGAGAAAGTATGCAAGGTGTGGCATTTTTGTCTTTCAAGGTGTGAAAGGCAATTTTATTTGCCTTTCTTATTGATTTGTATTGTTTTTGGAGGTACTGTGGACCACCTGAATCTTGGCTTTTCCAGACGTCCTACCTGTAAAATTATAAAAGATGGCAGGCTATTGTCCCTGGTCCCTAGATGCTTAGCTACTCTAGTACAGAGTTGGGGTCTGATAATCCATTTTCCATATTATTCTGAGGCAACATTTCATACCGCTTGAGATCATCAATACAATGACTCTTCTCCTCCAGACCAGAGGAGAAATGAATCCAATTTCTTAGGGACCCATATTCATAGACTGAACTATGCCATCACTCTTAATTCATTTATCTTGGAGATTCTCCTAATTCTCAGGAAGATGGGAGGAGACATTGTAATATCCTTACTTTTTTTTCACCCATCCGTGTGGTTTTGTTTCTTGTAAGAGCCACCATCCTCAGAAGTTCCTCTTTTGGCACTAAGAAGTCAGTTCTTAACTAGACCAATAAAATCATTCATCATTTCTAGTTAGGCAAGTGTCACATTTCAATAAAATGAAACAGGCATTTCTTTGACTTTCAAAATGATAAAAATCTTTCTCACTGTGGGTTCCAAAGTATAAGCAGGTGGTCCTGAAGGCTTTTCATAATCTATTCTTGCCTAACATCACACTAGATCCATTATTTCTTTAGAGAAAAGTGTAGAATTCAGATGATTTTATGCAAATATTTTCATAATTTGGCAGAGGATTCACCCAGATTCTGTCAACTCTATTCATTCTTTCCTGCAGGTTGCAGTGCCAGAGTTCTCTGTTTGTAACTTTGGATCAACAGACAGAATATTCTTTTTGAAAGTTGGAATTCATGTGACCAACTCCCTAGAGGGGGAAAAACACTCTAAGTGTGCTCAATTGTCTCTATTGTACTTTTGCTTTCATATCTGGGCCATTACAGACCCATTTGATATACTTTAAAAGCCAGTGCAGATGGATAGAATTCATGGGATAATGAATATTCATCCTTGAAAACCAAACCAGGAATCTGTGCAGTCATGATACTGTTATGCAAACGTAGCCCATTCATTCCCTTTGCTTTTCCGTGTCTAAGGAAATGGTCTGTTTCTCAGGCTCTCCATCTCTCTCTTTCTGTCTCTGTCCATATCATGAGTGCTCATATTGTCTCTCCCTCACCCTCCTTTCTGATCCCCCCTTTCTTTCTGTACCTCTTTAATTTTCTCTCCCTCTGCATATTTTAATGTAGTTTTAACATCAGCTAAATGTTATGAAAACGTTTTGTAAACGTGTGAACTTTCACAAGGATTGTAAAGCAATTTTCAGACCTTACCTTACACTTTTAAGTGGGAACTGAACAATAAGAACACATGGACACAGAAGGCAACAGGAAGGGCATCCTCACTTCCTGATAAGCTTTCTACACAATGAAAACAACAATGAAAAGAGACAGGGGAAGTACATAGTACTTAACAAGTCACTTGAAATCACACTAAATTTCAAAAATTTAAAAATAGAATTCCATTTTTGTATTACATAAACCGCCTTTATTGGGGAAAAAATAATAGGATTAGAAAGAAAACACAGAAGTCTAAAATAAGTGTTCATCAATGTTAGTAATTTCAAAAATTATTTAAAAAGTAATAAACTATGATTTGCTTATCACATTAATGAAATGCTAATATTGTTGAAAACAGGTGGAGAAACAAGCCCTCTCACACATGGCTAGTGGGCGGGCAAATGTCCCAGGCCATTCTGGTGGGTAAGTGGCAGCCCACATCAAACAGCCAAGCCATGCTTCATAGGGCTGGACCAAGTAATTCCGTTGCTAGGCTTTCATCTTAAAGAAATAATCATGAATACCAAGAACGAATTGGCTAATAGGATGTTTATGACATATTGGTATTGACAGTAACAAGTAAATAAGCAAGTAGACAGAACAATCTAAAGCCCCCCCAAAGGAAAGTAAATAGCCATGCAAATTGTACTTTTTTTCTACACAGAAATGCCAGTTCTGTTCCCCCAAGGATCCAGGTGATACGTTCCCATCTGTCCCTGCACCAGCACCAGCACCAGCACCCCTACTTAGAGATTTCCACTTGCCAACTGTCAACCAGTCTTCCATCAGTCACCATGTTCAAACCACTATTCATGAGGCCACCTCTGCTCCAGCCACAGGAGAGTAAACCAATGGGACAGCATCCTTCCCTCAGTCCCATCCCCTCACTCACCACTGACTCTAAACTCACCCAGGCCATATGAAATTGCTTATATTCTCCTGTTTTTGACCCCAAAAATCAACAGTATAATAAGGTTCAGCCTAATGTAAAATTCCACCATTCTGTCTTCACTTCCCATTAGACATCCCTGACTGGTTTGTCAGTACATTTGATTGACACTAATATTTTACTTCACTAGGAGACATTCACTCTGCTGGCAACTCCTCAGCACCCAGCATGAAACCAGAAGCAAAGTGCTCAATAAATACCAGCTCCAAGATTAACAGAAGTAATTGCAAGGACCACCAAGAACATGGATGAAGAGCTGAAAATGAGACTTGGTGTGCCAAGATCTGACCAAAGGTAGGTGCTGCTGGAGAGGAGTTGCTGGGGAATAAGGGGCAGAAATGTTCAATAAGGAGTGATGGAAGAACTAAGATGCTGGAACAAGGAATTTAGACTGGATAGACTTTGTTTTAACACAGGAAGAACTACAAGAAAAAAGTGTTTCATTACTTTGTGGTACAAAGTTAATGAGACTAGAGCAGAGATTCTCAGCATAAAGGTTTGGGAGTCTGTGAGAGGCTGGTGAGTGTAGGTTTGAAGAAAGCTTCAGTGTGAATGGCAATTCCCAGAAAATCTGCAGAGATTGTTCATGGCTTGAAAATTATATTGCTGAGGAACCAGAAGAAAATACTCCAAGAAACTGGGATTCTGGTGGTGCCACTGATGTAAATGGGAAGTTTGGGGTAGGAATGTTATTTTATAGGATTTGATGAACCTTCCTGCTAACCCAGGTGTGAGGTTCAGTTTTCGGTGTCAACTTGGCTAGGATCTAGTACCCAGTTATAAAATCAAACACTAATCTAGGTGTTAATGTGATTGTGATTGTCAGCTACAGTTTATTGACTTTAGGTAGGGGTTACCCTACACAATCTGAGTGAGTTACATCCAATCAACTGAAAGGCTTTAAGAGCAGAACTGAGATTTTCCTGAGGCAGAGAAAAATCCCATCTGTGGACTGTGGCTTCACTTCCTCCTGAGAGCTGTTGCCCATCCTTGTTGAAGACCTGCCCTGTAGATTTCAGTCTTGTATAATCCCATAAGCCACACAATAATCTCTCTCTATATCCATCTATCTAATCTTCCTATCAGCTATCTCTATTTATATGTATTTATCATCTATCTATATCTATCATCTATCTGTGTCTTCTATCATCTATCGATATCTTCTATTATCTATCATCTACCTATTATCTATAATTATCTATATCCTCTATTCTCTGTCATCTATCTCTATCACCTATCTTTATCTATCATCTATTATATATCATCTGTCTTTTATTATCTATCTATACCTATCTTCTCTTATTTATATCTATTCTCTATTATCTATCATATACCTATATCTATTTATCTATCATCTACCTATCACCTATCTATATCTGTCATCTAACTATCTCTGTCATCTAGCAATCACCTATCTGTATCTATTATCTATCACCTATCTATATTTCTATCTATCTCTATCATCCGTTCTGCTGGTTCTCTTTCCCTGGTGGAACCTTAACTGACACACCAGGTCAAGTTATTCTGGACAAATTCTCAGTCCTTCTCTTTTACCAAGGAAACACCATGTTGGTCCCCTCCCCAGATCACTGGTGGTTCTCTGTGATTGTAAGTGAAGCCCCTTCCCACACCCACTGCTCTGCCTAGAAAAGAATGAGCTTCTCTGTTACAAGACTCTCTGGAGAAGGACACAGAGCTCCTGGGATGTGGGACTCCATACTCTGCTCCCCCTATCCTTGTTGCTCAGGACCACCTTCAGCCCATAGCCCCCCATAGCCCATCACTCCCCACTTGCCCCCACAGCCCTTACCAGCAGCCCTCACTTGCAGCCCGCTCCTCCTGCCAGATAGCTCACCAGGGCTGTCACATCAGTTGTGCAGACAGGCCTGCACCACTCCCCATGCCCAGCTTCCAACGTGCCCCACTGTTATGTGTGTCTCTCTCGTCTGTCTCCCAGGGTTTCTAGCATTTCCTGAAGTTACTGCCTCCTTGCCTTGGGAAGAGAGGGTTGGCATTTCAGTAGCTTCTTTCTGCTTTTAGTTAGAAGGAAAGCCCCTAAACCTGTGGTTTTGAATGTAGCACATTCAAATCACCTCTAAATCTTTTCTAAAGTGGCTGATGACAGGAGCCTCCCCCAGGACCAATCCAATCAGAATTTCTGGGGATGGGGTCCCAGCACAGGAGATCTTTCAAAGCTACCTGAGCAATTTTAGTGGTCGCTAATATAACCACTTTTCTTTATTTTTTTAATTTAATTTAATTTAAAGTTCCAGGATACATGTGCAGGATGTGAAGGTTTGTTACATAGGTAAACGTGTGCCATGGTGGTTTGCTGCATCTATGAACCCATCACCTAGGTATTAAGCCCCGCATGCATTAGCTATTTTTCCTGATGCTCTCCCTCCCCGAAAACCTCACCCCACCCTGACAGGCCCCAGTGTGTGTTGTCGCCCTCCCCGTGTCCATGTGTTCTTATTGTTCAGCTCCCACTGACAAGTGAGAATATCGTGTTTGATTTTCTCTTCCTGCATTGGTTTGCTGAGGATAATAGCTTTGAGCTTCAGCCCTGTCCCTGAAAAGGCTTTTTATAGCTGCATAATATTCCATGGTGTATATGTACCACATTTTCTTTATCCAGTCTATCATTGATGGGCATTTGGGTTGATTTCATGTCTTTGTTGTTGTGAGTAGTGCTGCAATGAATGTAACTGTGCATGTATCTTTACAATAGAATGATTTATATTCCTTTGGGTACATACCCAGTAATGGGATTGCTGGGTCAAATGGTATTTCTGGTTCCTGGTCTTTGAGGAATCACCACACCATCTTCCACAATGGTTGAACTAATTTAGATTTCCACCAACAGTGTAAAAGCATTCCTGTTTCTCCACAGCCTCACCAACATCTGTTGTTTCTTGACTTTTTAATAATTGCCATTCTGACTGGCATGAGATGGTATCTCATTGTGGTTTTGATTTGCATTTCTCTAAAGATCAGTGATGTTGAGCTTTTTTTCCATATGTTTATTGGCCACATAAATGACTTCTTTTAAGAAGTGTCTATTCATATCCTTTGCCCACTTTTTCAAGGGGTTGTTTTTTCTTGTAAATTTGTTTAAGTACCTTGTAGATGCTAGGTATTAGACCTTTGTCAGATGGATAGATTGCAAACATTTTCTCCCATTATGTAGGTTGTCTGTTCACTCTGATGCTTGTTTCTTTTACTGTGCAGAAACTCTTTAGTTTAATCAGATCCTATTTGTCAATTTTTGCTTTTATTGCAATTGCTTTTAACGTTTTCATCATGAAATCTTTTCCCGTGCCTATGTCCTGAAGGGGATATTGCCTAGATTTTCTTCAGGGTTTTTATAGTTTTGGGTTTTACATTTAAGTCTTTAATCCACGTTGAGTTAATTTTTGTATAAGGTGAAAGGAAGGAGTCCAGTTTCAATTTTCTGCATATGGCCAGCCAGTTATCCCAGCACCATTTATTTGTTTTTGTCAGGTTTGTTGAAGACTAGATGGTTGTAGATGTGCAGTCTTATTTCTGAGATTTCTATACTATTTCATTGATCTCTGTGTCTGTTCTTATATCTGTTATATCTGTTATATCTTATATGCTGTTTTGGTTACTGTAGCCTTATACTATAGTTTGAAGTCAGGTAGTGTGATGCCTCCAGCTTTGCTCTTTCTGCTTAGCATTGTCTTGACTATATGGGCTCCCTTTTTGTTCCATATGAATTTCAAAATAGTTTTTTCTAGTACTGTGAAGAATGTCAATGGTAGTTTAATGGGAATAGCATTGAATCTATGAACTGCATTGGGCAGCATGGCCATTTTCAGGATACTCATTCTTCCTATCCATTTGTTTGTGTTCTCTCTGATTTCTTTGAGCAGTGGTTTGTAGTTCTCCTTGTAGAGGTCCTTCACTTCCCTTGTTAGTTGTATTCCTAGGTATTTTATTCTCTTTGTTGCCATTGTGAATGGGAGTTCATTTGTGATTTGTCTCTCTGCTTGTCTATTGTTGGTGTATAGAAATGCTTGTGATTTTTGCCCCTTGACTTTATATCCTGAGAGTTTGCTGAAGTTGCTTATCAGCTTAAGAAGCTTTTGGGCTGAGATGATAGGGTTTTCTAGATATAGGATCATGTCATCCACAAACAGAGACACTTTGACTTCCTCTCTTCCTATTTGAATACCCTTTATTATTTTTATCTCGCCTAATCGCCCTGGCCAGAACTTCCAATACTACGTTAAACAGGAGTCGTGAGAGAGGGCATCCTTGTCTTATGCCAGTTTTCAAGAAGAATGCTTCCAGCTTTTGCCCAATCAGTATGATATTGGCTCTGCATTTGTCATAAATGGTCCTTATTATTTTTAGGCATGTTCCATCAATACCTAGCTTATTTAGAGTTTTTAACATAAAGGGATGATGAATTTTATTGAAGGCCTTTCTGCATCTATTGAGATAATCATATCATTTTTGTCTTTAGTTCTGTTTATGTGATAAATTACTTTTACTGGTTTGTGTATGTTGAACCAGCCTTGCATCCTGTGGATGAAGCCGTCCTGATTGTGGTGGATAAACTTTTTGATTTGCTGCTGGATTTGGTTTGCCAGCATTTTATTGAGGATTTTTGCATTGATGTGCATCAAGCATATTGGCTGGAAGTTTTCCTTTTTTGTTGTGTCTCTGCCAGGTTTTAGTATCAGGATGATGCTGGCCTCATGGGATGAGTTAGGGAGGAGTCCCTCCTTTTAAATCATTTGGAATAGTTTTAGAAGAAATAGTACCAGTTCCTCTTTGTACCTCTGGAAAAATTCAGCTATATTCTGGTAGAATTTGTCTAGCCCTGGACTTTTTGTTGTTGTTGTTGTTGTTGTTAGGCTATTTATTAATGTCTCAATTTCAGAACTTGTTAATGGTCTATTCAGGGATTCAACTTCTTTCTGGTTCAGTCTTGGAGGATGTATGTGTCCAGGAATGTATCCATTTCTTTTCTATTTTCTAGTGTATTTGCGTACAGGTATTTATAGTATTCTCTGATGGTTGTTTGTATTTCTGTGGGGTCAGTGGTGATATCCCCTTTATCATTTTTTATTGTGTCTATTTGATTCTTCTCTCTTTTCTTCTTTATTAATCTAGGTAGAAGTCTCTTTTATTAATTTTTTCTGAAAAAAAAAAACCAGCTCCTGAATTCACTGATTTTTTTGATGGGTTTTTCTCTATGTCCTTCAGTTCCATTCTGATCTTATGGAACCTTTGTTACCTTTGGGGTTTGTTTGCTCTTGATTCTCTAGTTCTTTTAGTTGTGATGTTAGGGTGTCAATTTGAGGTCTTTCTAGCCTTTTGATGTGGGCATTTAGTGCTATAAATTTCCCTCTTAACACTGATTTAACTGTATCCCAGAGATGCTGGTATGCCGTCTCTTTGTTCTCATTGGTTTCAAAGAACTTCTTGATTTCTCCCTTAATTTCATTATTTACCCAGGAGTCATTCAGGAGCAGGTTGTTCAATTTCCATGTAGTTGTGTGGTTTTGAGTGAGTTTCTTAATCTTGAGTTCTAATTTAATTGCGCTGTGATCAAGAGGCTGTTTGTTATGATTTCAGCTCTTTTGCATTTGCTGAGGAGTATTTTACTTCCAAATATGTGATCAATTTTAGAGTAAGTGCCATGTGGCACCAAGAAGAATGTACATTCTGTTGTTTTGGGGTGGAGAGTTCTGTATTTATCTATCAGTTTCACTTGATCCAGAGCTAAGTTCAAGTCCTGAATATCCTTATTAATCTTCAGTCTTGATGATGTTTCTAATATTGATGGTGGGGTGTTAAACTCTCCCACTATTATTGTGTGGGAGTCGAAGTCTCTTTGTTGGTCTCTAAGAACTTGTTTTATCAATCTGGGTGCTCCTGTATTAGGTCCATTAATATTTAGGATAGTTAGCTCTTCTTGTTGAATTGAACCCTTTACCATCACATAATGCCGTTCTTTGTCTTTTTTGATCTTTGCTGTTTTAAAGTCTATTTCATCAGAAACTAGGATTGCAACCCCTGCTCTTTTCTACTTTCCATTTTCTTGGTAAATTTTCCTCCAGCCCTTTATTTTGACCCTATGTGTGTCTTTGCATGTGAGATAGGTCTCTTTAATACAGCATATGATACATCTTAGTTCTTCATCCAGCTTGCGATTCTGTCTTTTTAATTGGGTCATTTATCCCATTTACATTTAAGGTTAGTATTGTTATGTGTGAATTTGATCCTGTCATCATGATGCTAACTGGTAATTTTGCAGACTCATTGATGTAGTTTCATCATAGTGTCATTGGTCTTTGTACTTCAGTGTGTTTTGCAGTGGCTGGTGATGGTTTTTTCTTTTCATATTTAGTGCTTCCTTCAGACGCTCTTGCAAGGCAGGCCTGGTGGTGACGAATTCCCTCAGCATCTGCTTGTTTGAAGAAGATTTTATTTCTCCTTCACTTATGAAGCTTAGTTTGGCCAGATATGAAATTCTGATTTGGAAATTCTTTTCTTTAAGAATGTTGAATATTGGGCCCCAATCTCTTCTGGCTTATAGGGTTTCTGCTGAGAGGTCTGCTGTTAGTCTGATGGGCTTCTCTTTTTAGGTGACCTGGCCTTTTTCTCTGGCTGCCCTTAACATTTTTTCCTTCATTTCAACCTTGGAGAATCTGATGATTACGTGTCTTGCAGTTGATATTCTCATGGAGTATCTTACTGGGGTTCTATGGATTTCCTGAGTTTGAATGTTGGCTTGTCTTGGAAGGTTGGGGAAGTTATTCTGGATGATATCCTGAAATATGTTTTCCAATTTGGTTCCATGTTTCTCGTCTCTTTCAGGTACCCCAATCAGTCGTGAGTTCAGTCTTTTTACATAATCCCGTAGTTCTCAGAGGTTTTGTTCATTCCTTTTCATTCTTTTTTCTCTAATCTTGTCTGCCTATCTTATTTCAGCAAGATAGTCTTCAAGCTCTGAAATTCTTTCCTCCACTTGGTCTGTTTGGCTATTGATACTTGTGGTTGTATTGTGAAGTTCTTGTGTTTTTCAGCTCCATCAGGTGATTTATGTTCCTCTCTCTAAACTGGTTATTCTGGTTCACAGCTACTATAATATTTTATCATGGTTCTTAGCTTATTTGTATTGGGTTAGAACATGCTCCTTTAGCTCAGGAAAGTTCATTATTACCCACTTTCCAAAGCCTACTTCTGTCAATTCATTCCTCTCAGCCTCCACCCAGTTCTGTGCCCTTGCTGGAGGGGTGTTGTGATCATTTGGAGGAGAAAAGTCACTCTGGCTTTTTGAGTTTTCAGTGGTTTTCATTGATTCTTCCTCATCCTCATGAATTTATCTAGCTTCGATCTTTGAGGCTGCTGCCCTTTGGATGGGGTTTTGTGGAGACTTTTTGTTGATGCTGTTGTTGTTGTTGCTTTCTGTTTATTTGTTTTTCTTTTAACAGTCAGGCCTCTCTTCTGTAGGGCTGCTGCAGTTTGCTGGAAATCCACTCCAGACCCTATTTGCCTGGGTCCCTCCCACACCTAGAGATGTCACCAGTGGAGGCTGCAGAACAGCAAAGATGGCTGCCTGCTCTTTCCTCAGGGAGCTCTGTCCAAGATGGGCACCAAACTGATCCCAGTGGGAACGCTCCTCTGTAAGGTGTCTGGCAACCCCTGTTGTGGGCTCTCACCCAGTCAGGAGGCACAGAATCCAGGACCCACTTAACAAAGCGCTCTGGCTGCCCCTTACCAGAGGGGGTGTGCTGCACTGCAGGGAGTCCCACTTGTCTGGACTCCCCAGGTTCTTCAGAGCCAGCAGGGGGAAAGATTAAGTCAGCTGATCTGCTGAGAGTGTGGCCCCCTCCCCACAGGAGCTCCGTCCCAGGGAGATCACAATTCTGTCCTTAAACCCCTGGCTGGAGTAGCTGAAATTCCTGCAGGTAGGACTGGCCAGTGAGGAGGGCTGGGTCACGGTCCAGCCTAAAGAGGCAGTCTGGCCATGATCTGCCACAGCCACTGTGCTGTGCTATGGGGAATTCCTCCTGGGTCCAAACCGCTCAGTCTCCCCAGAAGCAGCAGGGGAATAATGGCAGACTGTAGCTCATATGACTACCGGGTGGGCATGGCTCCACCCCGCTTTTCCTCGCTCTCCATGGGTTGTGCCAACCCCATAGTCAGTCCCAGGTTGCCTCAGTTGCTGGTTCAGGATTCGCTCGCCGTTTTCATTCTTCTCAGTGTGCGCCTCTGACTGCAGCTGTTTCTAGTAGACCATCTTAGCCCATATGCTCAAGAACCACTTTTCTAAATCAAACATTTACAGTTGTGTGAAAGGAAAATAAATCTCAGACCCCAAAATCACTAAACCAAGAGGAAAGTCAAGCTGGAAACTACGTCAGACAAAGCTGCCTCCCATTTTATTCCTAAATAAGATAGCTACAAAGATTGAAAAAAAAAAAAAAAAAAAAGCTACATACCTCCCTTGCAATTTGCCCACAAGGAAACTCCTATGGGCCAGAAAACCTTCACCCCTAAAACAGTTCTGTTGAATTTCACCCCGGCAATGTAAACTGATACCTTATCTTCCCAGATGCAGGACAGAAAGTCATCCCTCTGCTTACCTGAGACAAATGCATATCTGATTGCTTCATCTGCCCTCTTGTTTATGTAAAAATACAGATTCACCGAGCCAGACTAAACTGTGTGTTCAGTGACAGGCTGATCAAGGACTCAAAAGAATGTGACCTGGCACTCCCCTGGCCCTGTCCCACCTTGCCAGACAGAACCAATGTACATATTACGCATATTGATTGATGTTTCATGTTTCCCTAAAATGTATTCAAGCAATACCCCAACCACCCTGGGCACATGTTGTCAGAAACTCCTGGGGCTATGTCCTGGGCACGTCTTTAACCTTGGCAAAATAAACTTTCTAAATTGATTGAGACCTCTCTCAGATATTCTGGGTTCACAGTTGGTACTAACTATTCTCTTCTACCCACATCCTTCTGATATGTACCCATCTGATTTCTTTGGCTACTTATCTGAGTGACCTTAGGTTCTTGGCTGACACATTCCCTGAGCAGCACACCTGTCTATGGAGACATACAAGGCGTCAATAATAGACAAATTCTCTTCGTGGAATTCTTGCCCTAGCATTTCACAGTGAGAGGTGTCCTCCCGTACCTCCATCACAACAGAGGAATCTGGAGTTCTGTGGCTGCCCACCCATTTATCACAGGGACCCCGGAAGAACTCAACTAGCTGTCTCCAAATATAGTGAAACCTAGCATGTTCCAGCCAACCAAAGAGGGGAGACAGAAACATTGAAAGAAATGCTTAGAATATCTTGGGCTCTGCCAGGCATTTGATGTCTCCCATGACGTTTTTAAAACTATACTTGAACATCACCCCCTATTTCTGTCTTTTCTGTTCTCCAGCAAAACAAACCTGTATTCTTAGGCGGTCCAGGGTCTTTGTATGCTTTATAAAGGTGGACAGGCCATGTGACCTTAAGGGGGCTCCATGTTCAGAGATGTGTTGAAAGTGGTTGTGTTGAATTTATACTCAAGTCTCTGCTGTGGCTGCCTCACAGTAGGCAGAGCATAACATTGCCTTCCCCTCTGATCTGGTTCCAGTGCCCTTGATTTTAAATTCAAGGCTCCCTTCCTTCACTCTGGACTCTGTAACAGGAAGCACAACAGTTCTTCAGTTACACAGACCTCCATGCCACCCCTTCCAGGATGTGTGACTCCAGGAATACACTTCAACTACTTTATCTGGATCCACTTCTCAAATTTTTCTGCCAAAATATCTCTGAGTGGATTACACAGGGAAACCCAGGAGCAGAGTCTAAAACTACAACCACAACACGTCCCTAACTCGCGTGTTTTATTATTCACATGAATTTGGCTTTCTAGTCCATTTGCTTTCATAGAAAATTTTCATTGTAAATTATCTACCCACCGAGTAAAATTGAAGCTCTGGGAAGATATGCCATGATTATACTGGACTATGAATTCATACCGTCAGGGGGAGTATGCATGGTTGAAAAAAATTAGATAAAACATACAGTTGGTGTATAATAAATGCTGGTTGGTTAACATAGGTATTTTAGATAGCCGTCCAGGAATGGTCCCCCGTGGTGGCCCTTATGCTGTCATGTCCACGGTGCATATCCTTCTCACAGTGGTCCATGAAACCCCTTCCAATCCACTAAGCCAGGGCCAGAGAAGAAGCCTGTTTACTGTCCCTGTTCTAGACCCTCATTGGTCACCACCACTTCTATGATCCAAGGCAGGGTTCCTATTTCCTGTCTTCTCCCATCTGCAAAATTAGGAGGATTGATTAATTTGTTCTTCTGGTTCCAAAGTTCTATCCTGTGCATAGAATAACCTTGTACAAGACTTTCAAGTTTTCTCCCTAGTGGAACTGCTTTAAAAATAGATAAGGATTATTTGTAATTAATTTCCAACTACCTCTATGTAAATGAATATCTGCAAAATGCTTAACTCTCTCAGGTAAATGTTTTTTCTGAAGTATCAATAGTCACTCATTTGCTGAAAAAATCTTTTCCCTTGGTCCCTGCAGGTGTAAATTCCTGCTCCAGCCCCCTGTAGAAATTGCCTCCAGTTCCAAACCCATGAAAATTATGCTAAGGAGATATCCCTCTACCTGCATTTGTGATACATATCATCAGCAAGTCACGACTCTGACTTCAGAAAATTCATGATCAATTTCACACTCTATCTGTTGCTGAGGAGGATTCAATTCATTTTAGGCAAAGCCCAAATGACGCTGCATTTTGTCTTTATTCCCCTGTTGCCGATGCAGGAGGATTTGGAAGAATAACATTTTAATGGCTTGGAAACTGTTCCCAACAGAATTATCAGAGAGAGGATTTTTCAAGGGTTGCATCACTAAATGACCAAACAAAGACACAGTGTCTGGCTACCACCCGCATGACTCGACTGTGAGCCATGTTTTCATAATGATGCAGTGAGATTTAGACACACCTCTTTTATATGCGATAAAAGGAATATTAGCAAGGAAAATAAAAACTTACCTCAGAACTAAGAAGCCATCAAAGAGTAAACCCCACTTTGCGGTTTGTTCTTAGTAATAATATGTGCACAAATGTCTTGGGGACATTGAGTGCATAATACACATTACCTCATGTGACCCTCATGCAAGCCCACTGGGATGAGTCCTATTATTGTCCTCAGGGTACAGAAGGGGAAACTACAGGCTTCAAGAGGCTGGCTAACTTGACCAGCCATCAAGATGAGAGATGGGGAGGAACCCCAGGTAAGTAAGACTCCAAAGTTCCTGCTCCACTGTTGATTCGAATTCAGCAAGACTGAATGAAAAGGCTGAATTAAAGAAAAGGCTGAGGTATAGAAAGTACTATAGCAATGAAATGTTGCATTTGTCTACATATTAATGATTTGACTTTATTCAGTTAAAGTATAAACTTGAAGTTTTTAGAAAGCCCTTTTAGAGAGATAAAGAGAATTGACTTGAATTAAACAGAACTGTGTTGACTTTAAGGGTATTTACGAGAGCTTTTGTTTCTTTAATAGGTTACATATTCTGCCCCAGGGCTGTCTCCAGCTGACCAACATAGTAATGAAATCCCCTTTTCTTGTTTAAAGGACCAGAGTTGATTTATTTAAAGAGTGGGTTGTCTCCATCAGCTTCTCTATGGGAATGAACCTCTCCCTCAACCCTCTTCTCCCTGTACATCACATTTCCCTATTGCCCATCTCATAGAAGTGTGAACCGATTCACAACAGGATGCTCCTTGGGGCTTAAGGCTGGCTCTCTCTGAGCAGGGCACTTGAGTAACAGATGCATGGCAAATGTCTGTAACACTCTGAGGAACTGGCATTGAGGTTAGCACTGCAGAGACATACAAAGGCACAATCCCTTCCTAGAATAATCTGCTGCTGGGCCCAGTTTTCCCACTCATACCTTTTGTGACATAATTTTACTTCTCATAATTTTACTGTGGTAGACTTGTTCATTTCTCCTCACAGACTCAGGGCTCCAGTCCTATGGAACCTTTGCTGTTCCCTGAAATCATGATGCTGATCCCCTCCCCTTGCCTTTGTTGCCTCTTCTACCCGGGCTGGCTTTTCCATTGCCTCAACTCTGTTTTGTGGGAAAAAAGCAAGTCCCTGGGAAATGGCAGATCCAGTAGATTCTGGAAAAAAGTAGCATCCACTCATGGGGAATGGGAGAGAGATCCAAAGCACCCTCAGTGAATGAGTGCATATCACTCTATTATTAATTTACAAATGGCGTGCGGCACACAGGCAGTGTGGGTCTGCATTCCCTTTCTCTTCCAATATGGGAAAAAATGTGGGTCACAGAGGGATTTTTTTTCCACACTGGAGGAGAAAGGGAATGTACAGCCACATTATGGAGCCCTATCTCATAGAAGCAGCTCCGAGCACCAAGGAGACAGACCTGCTGCCCCAGAAGGCACGAGCTTCCCGGCTGCAGACCCAGAGGTTGACCTCACTGCCTTTGCTGCATCCGCTGCCGCGTTTCCCCATTGTGTCAAGACCTACAGCCCGACACCACTGCCACCCCAGCCCGCTGCCATACTCAGCCACTCAGGTATTGTGGGTCTCAGTCTCAACCGTGCTCTTAGAAAGAGACACATCTTCTTAGAATCCTTCATCCAAAAAGCCTCCTCTGGCCAGTCGGTTCACAGAAGCCAGGCCATCCCCTGTGCCCCTGGAAGCTGTGTTCCTGAACCCTTGTTGCCTTTTATATGAGCTTTAGGGGCCTCTATGAGGTGACCAGGTCATGGGTGGGATTCACAGACTCTCCTGAATGCCATCATAGCCCTTATAAAGAAGGCTACACAGAGTTTGCCCCCTTTGCTTTCCGCTCACCGCCGGGAGGGGAAGCAACAAGCGCCCCTTGGAAGCAGCCCTCAGCGGACACCTGACTGAATCCCAGACTTTCCAACCTCCAGAAGGGGAAAAAAGTAAGTTTCCGTGGTTTGTAAACAACAGGGATTTTTCATAACAGTCCAAACAAACTAAAACATATATTAATAGTCTGGGACTTATGCTATCATATCCGGAAGCACTGACTGCTGTATAATGTTATTTCTTTTGTCATTATGCAATGCAGCTGATGCAGGCTTGCGTGATACAACTTAAAAGACGACAAAACCTTGGGGTCGGGGAGAGCGTATGGTAGACTCTGCCCCCACCCTCATCCCTGCTGAGAGACTGAATATACAAATGACAATGGCCAGACCATCTATAAAAATGGAATCTGACCCACATCCCCCAGCAACATTCCCTGGGAAGCCAGCCCCAAGGCTCTAGCAACCAGCCAAAAAAGCCAAGCAATAGCCAGTGCAACAATCAGTCCCAAAGAGTGAGACCTCATTAATAACTGACAGCCTCCTTAATTTTTGCCCCCAGGTTCAACTTAGGACCAACCGAAGAAAGCCAGATTTGCCCAGGGTTTTGGCTGGAGCACAGTGTTGCTGTTTGCTGTGATGCTGTTTGCCCACAGAAGGATCTCTCTTCTCCAGGGCTACTCAGAGTGTGGTCTGTGGAACCGAAGCCGGTCCAGGAACTCTTTGCTATTGTATTACACCTTCCTGGGTTGTTGTGCCCTAGAACTTAAAGTATAATTAAAAAAATAAAAAAGAAAAAAGAAAAAAGAAAAAAATAAAAAATAAATTAAAAAAGAAATACCTGAGGTTGGGTAACTTATAAAGAAAAGAAGTTTAATTGGCTCACCGTTCTGCATGCTGTACAGGAAGCATGGTGCTGGTATCTGCTTCTGGTGTGGGCCTCAGGGAATTTACAATCATGGCAGAAGGTGAAGGGGAAGCAGGCACATCCCATGGCAAAAAAGGGAGCAAGAGATACAGAGAGGAGGTGCCACACACTTTTAAACAACCAGCTCTCACGTGAACTCACTGATCACAAAGGGGATGGTGCTAAGTCGTTCGTGAGGGGTCCACCCTCATGATCAAATACCGCCCACCAAGCCCCACCTCCAACACAGGGGATTACATCTCAACATGAGATTTAGAGGGGACAAATATCCAAACCATCAGTTACCAAGCTGCAGTTGAGATGAATATTGACAATGTTCAAAAACTTTCAGAGCAATTGTGGTATAGTTGTGGTAATTATACCTATTGAATGTATGTTGAACCTAATAATTAGAAGTTGGGATTTATCATTTGCTTCTTTTTTGGTAATTTATTTCTATTTTACTTTATTAAAAGATTAATCTGCAATGAATCAAAAATAAAAATCAAACTGATCTTTCACTGCAAAGAATTTGAGAACCCTGTGGCTGTTCTCCTTATAGAAATGAATGGAGGCAAAAATAGTGGATGACAGTGGGTTATCGATAGATACAATGGAAACTCCTTGCATTAATAAATAAATGTGTGAGTTGAGTGAGAAAATGAATGATTGTTTATCCAGTACACATGAGGTCAGCATAATTGTGAGAGATTAAGATACCCCAAGATTCCCAGTGGAAGCTCAGACCCTTTGTGTGGTAGGTTTTTCTGCAATAAGATCAATGCTCCCAGGAGCTAGAAAGTTAGTCACTGTAAAACATAAACCATAAGCGATTTGGCCAGCATACAATATCAGTAAATTGCTGTGGAAAACCAAACAAGTAAAACGTTTGAATAATGTTTCTGGAAATAAAATAGCAACAGAAATACAGAGATATCAAAGGTATTAGTATCACGTTAGCACGTTAGGCTATTCTAATTCAAAACAACTGTTTTAAAGGAAACAACCTAGCTCCATATGCTAGAACATACCAGGGCCGCTCCCTGTGGATCTGGAAAACATTCCCTCAGGATATGTCCTATTCAAAGGGCTGAGCTGGCAAGAGAATATATGTAGAAAGAGCCTTTGGAAAGTCCCATTGCTGCACCTGCCAATGTGCACAGGACTTTTACCAATCCTGTGTCCAGTTTCAGAATCTGCTTCCTTGTTATTTCCTTAGCCAAAAAAACATTGACAAGAATAATAATGACAATTAGCATGCTGTGAGGAATACCCTGCTGAAAACGAACAGTGTCCAAGTAGCTGACTCAACGTTTGCATCCACAGGCCCCCACTCATGTGATCACTGCCATCTCAGGTTCACACCTGTTTCCATCGCGAAGCACACAGCACTAGTGGTCCCCTAAGCCTGGAGATCTCAATATTGTATCTGCCATGACATGTGATGATGTTTCCTTACAGGACCCCCTCCCTTGGGCAATATGAAGTTTTATAAAGTTATACACAATTCCAGAGGCAGCTTCTGTAACTCAGGAGCATATCACGGGATGCAGGTTAACGATGGGATGTGATGGAGGGGCTATTCTAGTTGTTTGTTAGTAAATCATCCACAAACTTTGGTGCTTACTAGCATCAAACTTTGCCACTCTTAACAAATGAGCACAACCCACCAGCATGTTACAGCTCTGGGATTGCAAACTGTTTCTTGATTCCTTATTGCTGTGGACTGAATTGCACTCCATTCCCATCCATCTGTTGAAGCCCTAATCCCTGAGGCTACTGTGTATTTGGCAGTAAGGCCTTTAGGGAGGCAATTAAGGTTAATGAGGTCATCAAGGGGGGGCCCTGATTCAATAGCTCCCGAGTCCTTGTGAGAAAGGAAGAGAGGCAGAGCACTCTCTCTCACTGCAGGAACCCAAAGCAAAGGCCATGGGAGGACACAGCGGTGAGAAGGGGGCATCACAGGCCAGGAAAGGAGCCCCACCAGAAACAGAATTTTCTGTCACCTTGACAGTGGACCTCTAAGCCTCCAGAACCGTGAGAAGATAACTGTCTGTTGTTTAAGCGCACCTACTTAGGGGGACTTTGTTGCAGCAGCCTCTGAGGAACGCGCACTGTTTGCTCCTATCCTCTCACAACACAGAACACTTCTGTGACCAGGTGTGTGGGGTTTTCTCTTACACACCAAGCAATTATCCAGTGGACACCAAATGGTTGTCCTACAATTCAATTCCATTCTATCTACCTGGAGACAGCATCAGATCCCACGGGAGAAGGGCTCAGTCCCACAAGGTTGCCCCCCAACCCCTGCCCCAACCCAGCTTCAGATGCCAATCACAAGGTCCAGGCTGTGACCCGTGCTTCTGACCAACATGCTATAAATTAGGGTTCCCATGACTGCCCTCATGGGTTCGATAATTCAGGAGGATGGCTCACAGAACTCAGGGAGACACTGAACTTATGTTTACTGATTTATTATAAAGGATAAAGATAACCGCTAGAATAAAGAGGTACATGGGGCAAGGCCTGGAAGAGTCCTGAGTGCAGAAACATTTGTCCTCGTGGAGTTGGAGTCCATTATCCTCTTGGTACACGAATGCGTTCTCCAATCCAGAACCTCCTCAAACATCATTGTTCAAGAGTTTTTATTGACCTTCATCTCCAGCTCCCCCCACTTTCTGGAAGTCGGTGGATGGGGCTGAAAGTTCCAATCCTCTATTTTTCTGATCACCTGGTCTTTTGAGTGACTGGTCCCAGCCTGAGGCTGCACAGGGACCCCACCCAAAATCACCGCCTGAGCATTATGCCTTTGGGCCAAAGGGGCTCATTATGAATAACAGGAGACACTCATCACTCAGGTAATTCCCAGAGTTCAAGGAGCTCTGGGACAGGAACCTGGGACAGAGACTAAACACACTTTTGATTATACCCCACAGCCGGAGCAGACTGATAGACTTATCTGCAATGATGGTGACACATTCCTCAGGGCTTGGGGTGGGCATGGCACCAGAGCAATGGAACCATAGTCTTCCAGTCATTCATTTCACAACTATGTATTCTGGACCTATCGAGTATTGGGCTCTCTACAACATAAGGAAGACAGAAATTAAATAAAACTAGGAACTTTATCCTCAAGAAGCTTGCAGCCAGTGGGAGAACCAGCTTAGGAATCCATCAACACATGCCAATGTAGACAAGGCACTGAAAGGTGATAAAGATGCAGGGGTCTCCGTAGACCTGAGTCTCAGCTGTGATGTTTGGCACTTGGAAGCAGAATGTAATTGAAATGTCTTGCTGTTCCACAAAGTATGGCTTTCTTAGTTTCACTTTAATTATATATGTGCCCTTCTGTCCCTAAAGGGCAGAGAAGCTAATTAATGTGTCACAAGGGTAAATCAGGTAACACATGTAGACATTGCAATAACTGTCATGAAGGAAGATATTGATACTCAGAGTTTCCAAGAAGCCAGAAGCACGACACACCGTGCAGGTCACACGGGGAAGAACCAGGGTCTGCCAGGAGGCCAAGGGAGCTGGGGAAGTGTGGGCAGGGGCCTTTGGTGTGGTTTCCACAGGAAGGAACTAGCACAACAAATGGCTTAGGATTGGCTACTTTGAAATTTTTCAACAGATTCTGAGGCATAGAATCTTTTTTTGTTTTTGAGATGGAGTCTTGCTCTGTCACCCAAACTGGAGTGCAGTGGTGCGATCCTGGCTCACTGCAGCCTCCGCCTTCCAGGTTCAAGCGATTCTCGTGCCTCAGCCTCCTGAGTAGCTGAGACTACAGGCATGTGCCACCACACCTGGCTAAGTTTTGTACTTTTAGTAGAGATGGGGTTTCACCATGTTGCCCAGGCTGGTCTCGAACTCCTGACCTCAAGTGATCTGCCCTGAGGCATAGAATCTTAAATGCCCTTGATTGCCTAGTACCTGACCTGGGGGATGAGGACAGGTACATAGTGGCCCAGAGTGTAAGAGCTCGATAAAGAAGGTCTTGATAAAGAAGATAAGGGCTCTGGGCTGGTTGGTTTTGCATATGCAAGGCAGGACGTCATTCCATCTAGCCCTGGGAAGGGCAGGCCCTCCAGAGTCACCAAGACCCCAGATGTCAAAGTATCAAAAATCTCAGAAAGAAAAGGGCCTGATTAATACAGATGGCCAGCGTCCTTGGTGTGGCTTACAGTCCATCACACCCCTGCTGGAAGAGCCGATCTACATTTCAGGAAACCTGCAGGGGAGAATACTCCCAAAAGCTTTTCACATCTTGGAGGATGCAAATGTACACAGTGGCATGAAAAACAGATCCCATCAACTACGCTCAAGAGCTATGAGATCATATCATTTCAGACAACTTTCAGCTAAGGAACCAGAGGGGAAACTTGTATGTCTAAAGCTCACAACCATCAATTTTGAAAATTTTGAGGGGATTTGGGAAGGATCTTCATTTCCTTCCAGTAGATTCCACAAAACCTCATTCTTCTCTCCGTTAACAGAGCTGCACCATCTGCCTCCTGAAAGGCCACCATGGAGCCTCCACTCTTCCAGGGACTTCATGTCTGTTTCTTGCACTTAATCCTCACAACCACCCATGAGGTGGAAGTCATGTCTATTTTACAGATGAGGAAATTGAAGGAAAAAGTTAAGTAATTTACCCAAGTTTACAAAGCTAGAAACCTAAGGCTCCAGGATTGGTCCGACTCTACCTTCCTACTTCACAGGGTCTATCACGCTGTCCTGATTTGATAAGGGTGTGCTCAAGCTGACATGATTTCCTCCAAGTCTTTTTCCAATGGTTCTTTATAATGCATCATGGCCATGATAGAAGAGGAGGACTGGAACCTCTCCTATTGATCTGCACCAGCTCAGCAAGCCACATGACTCCCTGTTCATTGTGAGCTACTTTTATGCAGGACTGTGAGAGAATTCACCATTGGATAACAGCAATGAGCATCTACTTATCAAGTATCAGGCAATTGGCTCTGTGACTAATATGCTTGCTCACATGATAGCAGTGGGAGGCAACATCATCTGGTCTAACGTCTAAGAACTCATCCTTATTTCTGATTTCTGGATACAATCCATGATACTCCTTGATGTTTCCACCCCACTCCTGTTTTAAGAGGGCATTTATATTTATTAAGTTATTCGTGCGTGCCAGGTGCTCTCCATATATCATCTCATTAAAGCTCAAATCACCGCTGTGAAAAAGGTTGCCTAAATAAGAATGGTTGAGGAACTTGCATAGGGTCACACAGCTCATAAAGGACGGATGCCGGATTCTAACCTAGAAGGGTTGGATTAGAAGCCACATTCTTTCCACAGACAAGATCATAAGCTTTAGCATGAGGCACACCTGGCTGTCTGGGTCTTGATGGCCCAACTTGTCCTTTTTGAATTTTGGTTTGCAGCTGCCCTATGGGTCCCAGAGAGGTGTGAGTGGGCTACCTTGGCTCTGACTGGCATTGTTGCATGACATCACGCTTCTTCCTCCTCAATTTCCAACACAGCATCCCTCAGTCACCTCTCATTGAAGGAAGATTATGTCAACTTCCAGGTAAGTGAGGACTTGCTGTCATCAAAGTTTGTGCTGGAAACAGTGTCCTGGAAGCCTGGGTGGGGACAGGGGAGTGAGGAGTGGCCAAGATCTAGAGGAAGATATACGAACACACCGATAACATAATGTCCCTTCAAAATGTCACTCCTGAAATACGAGTTCGTAGTGGGTGGGAAGAAAGCAAGATTTTATATTAGTATAAATTGCTGAAGTCCTCATCTGCAGAGCATTGAACACTTACACCGCTTCTGTCTCCAGGCTTGCATGCCCTACTCGCCATGTTATGCTGGCTTGGCCTGGGTTCCTGGGAAAGCAAAGGCTGAAGCCAATGTGTATACGGGACACTTGATCAGGGAGGACAAGCCCAGGCTGGCAGGAGCTGGGGAGAATAGGAAGGAGGTTGGACTGGGGGAGGACAAATAGGAGATGCATCCCCACAGTGGCCACTACTCAGTATCAAGGGCCAACCTTTAAGTCTCACAGGCCACCCTCAGAGTGGCCAAGCACCACTTGGTCTCAGGAGAGTCAGTGCGGGGAGACAGGAGAGAGGAAGAGAGAAGAATTTAACCTGCCAACTTCCAGCCCCAGTAGTCAAAGTTCCCGTTGTAGCAGTTAATATTTCAGACACATTCCCTCTGCGTGCATGGTGTGGCAGCACCCTGAGTTCCCAGCAGCAATCCATAAGGGCAGTAAGTCCTTGCTTTCCTTGTGAGTTCACTTGAGCCAGGCGGGAGGTGATCTTTTCTTTTCCACAGATCTGTTACTTTGTCCTGTTCCCCTGGGGATGCATTTTCCCATCTGGAACCAGGCTTTTTAACTAAGCAGAGCCTGTGTTGACAGGGACAGAAAGCACAGACCCCAAAAGGCGTCCCTGGAAGTGATGGGGGAAAGGATCAATCCCACTTCCACCCCTGACTTCTCAGATGCACTTACTCTAGTTGTTGGGAACGTGGCACCATATGTTGGCCATTGACTGATCTTGGCTCAATTTTCCACAGGCCATTCACTGTTCTCATAGGTCAGTTGATTCTGTGTGGGAAGTACGTGAAGTACATGGTCAGAGCAGTAGATCCTGCGGTCACGTGCCTATTGTTGCACGTATTTTGCTATTAAATTGATTCATTGGTGTCTTCATCTGTTTGGGTTGCTATAACAAAACACCATTGGCCAGGTGGCTTATAAACAACGGAAATTTATTTCTCGTACTTTTGGTGGCAGGGATGTTCAAGGTCAAGGCACCGGTAGTTTCAGTGTCAGGTGAGGCCCTGCTTCCTTGTTCACAGCCTGTATTCCTGCTGTGTCCACATGATGGAAGGGGCAAGGGAGCTCTCTGGGGTCTCCTTTCTAAGGCCACTGAGTCCGTTTATGAAGTCTCCACCCTCATGACTGAACGATCTCTCCAATTCCCTGTCTCCACATCACCTTAGGATGAGGGTTTCAACATGTGAATTTTCAGAGAAACCCAGACTGCAGATTAATTCAGTCTGCAGCCCTTGGTATATTCGTTTCCTGGGGCTTCCCAAACAAAGTTTCACAAATTGGATGGTTTGTAACAGCCAAGATGGATTCTTTCCCAAATCTGGGGCTAAAAACCTGAAATCCACCTCTTCACGGAGTTGGTTCCCCTTGTAGGTTTCGAAGGAGACTGTTCCAAGCCTATCTCCTCTCTGGTGGTTTCAGCAATGCCTGGTATTTCTTGGCATGCAGTCCCATCCCTCCAATCTGCCATTGTCCTCCCATGGCCGTGTCCCTCTGTGTGTGTCTGTGCATCTTCCCCTTGTCTTATGAGGGTTCCAGTTAAGCCGGCCCACCCTCATCCAGTATGACCTCACCTTTACTTGATTATCTTTAGGAAAGTCCTATTTCCAAGTAAGGTCACATTCACAGATACCAGGGGTTAGGCCTTCAGCATGTCTTTTGGGAGGGCATAGTTCGACCTGCAACACTTGGTCTGGAAGGAAGATCATGTAAACGATTACTTGGTCAACCTTTGGCTGGTGATGCTGGCAGAGACGGTAGGGACAGAGAAGGCAGATTCACACCCCCAGTGGGTATGGTGAACATAGATGGGTGCCCCTCCATGGTGGAAGGTGTCCAATGCCATCGACCTTTCACCAAGTGACTAGTTGGTCTCCTCAAGGCACGGTGCCATTGAGGGCCCAGCATTGGCCCTTGCTGCTGACAAGTTGGGTGTTCTTCTGTAGCTGTAGCTGGTTGAGACTTTATGAGGAAGAGTTCATGCCTTTGAGCTCACACAAAGCTACTCACATTGCTATCATGGCACCTCCATCATGGGGAGCCATAAGGCAGCAAGCATGCCTAGGAGAGAGACTGGCTGGCATGGCAGTAGGAACAGTCCTGTCCAGCTGTGGTTCAGCAGCTCTTCTGGTGGCATCAACACACAGCACAAAGATGTGCATGCTGTGTGTTCAGATCCACAGGTGTACCACACAGCCCTTCCCCAGCTTTCCTTGTCCCCAGTCTTCCAGTCTTATCCCTTCCCAGTCCTGTCCAACCCATTTCTTTTCCAAGACCCAGGAGTCCATGCATATATGTACCTTAGGCCTCCTGTCTCATTATATGAAGCAAATAATGAGTTCTGCCCACCTGGAGGACTTTCCTTCATCCCTGTCTCAGGTCATGCTGGGTGGGGCTGCAATGTGGCAGTCGCCCATTTCACCTACCACCAGCATATGACACCAGCCTGCCTTTAACCTCGGCCGGTTTAGAAAAATGCCACAGAGATGAAGCCAAGAAATAAATCACCGACTTCTGTTCCTTCCTCCTCTGATCTCTAGCAGGTGTGAACCGAACTGCATTTCCAGGGGAAGGACAGTCTATTGATGTGGCCCATACTGTCCAGCCTCCTGGAGCACAGACCAGTGGACAAACAGATCTGAGTCGTATCTCGGGGGCAAATGGAACAGTCTATGCTTATAAAAAACACTCGCATGTACCCCATAAATGTGTAAAACATTATGTATCAATAAAAGAAAAAATCTAGCTCAAACAGTAAACACTCCTGCCACTCCTGAAGCTGACATTTCCCTAAGGGGGGCATCCACCTGTGACCTACACACAATGCATCCTGTCCCCTCCCAGAAGCTGAGGTGTCCAAACTCACAGAGGGTCCCTTTGACAGCTGGTAATGGCTCCCAGAGTCTCTTCCTGGAAGGCACATTGAGCCTGGCAGGCACCCACGGGGCATGAATCTGACCTCTCTCTCTGGGGATTGCTGTCAGCTGCTGCAGATGGAAGGTGCTGCCTCTGCAGCATCTCACCACGGAGTTCCCATTCCTCAGCAACCCCCCGCACCTGCTGGCCACACTGGGGGAATAGAGATATGAAGGACTTTGACCTGAATCCCAAGTAAAATTACTCAAAACCTTTGAAAAATTGAAACAATAAATCATCCCCTCTCAAAAACAAAAACATAAACAAACGAACAAAAAACACCTACCCTTTGAAGCTCAGTCTTTTTCTGTCTCCTACACAGGAAGGTGACATAGCAGGTTCCTTACAGTCAGGGAGAAATCGGAATGGAGAAATGGGGACTTGGTTAGGCCACCCTCCGTGCTGGTGGAGACAGCTGTGTGTCTGTGTCCTGTGTCTCCAATGGTCGGGGGAGACACTGCCCCACCAGTTTGCCCTTGGCTGGAGCCAGCCTGGGTATTGAACACAAAATCATAAATAAGGCTCAGAAAGAATTATTAGCTTGGGGCACAGTAGGCTGTCTTTCCCAAAGGTGGCTGTAACAATATTTGTCACTCCAATGCTGTCTTATTGTGTGAGTGACTTGGGCACTCCTTACAGTGAGGGTGCATCTGTGTCTCTGCCCCTTGCATCTGAGGATGCTTGTTGCCGCGTCCACCAATAGCGTGAGATAGAAGTGATGAGTTGACTTTCAAGGCTTGGTCAGAGAAGTTCATGCCGCTCTCTGGGGACCTCTGCTCCCTGGAGTGCCCTTCTCTGGCCATTCCCACTCAAGACCAGAATGCCACACTCTGAGAATCTGAGCCTCATGAGGGGCCACAGGTAGGTGCTCTGGTCTCAGAGGAGTGCCCCCCACCCCTCACCTCAGCCATTCTGGCACAGGCTGTGGACAGCGAGTGAGGAAGCCACCTGGAAAGGGGCCCGCAGCCCTGGCTGTCTGCCTCATCCCAGGCATTCCAGTCTTCCCAGCTAGCCCCAGTCACCAGGGAGCAGAGAAAGGCCTTCCCAGGCCCTGCTTCCCGACCCGTGGATTCCTGAGCCTAAGGAAGTGACTATCTTATGCCGCTGAGTTTGGGGTGGTTTGCATGGAACAATAGTGGGCTCCTTTCCAGGTGGCTTCCTCACTCACTGTCCACAGCCTGTGCCGGAATGGCTGAGGTGGGGGTGGGCAGGGGCGCTCCTCTGAGACCAGAGCACCGACCTGTGACCACTTTGTGTGTCTCAGATTCTCAGAGTGTGGCATCCTGGTCCTGAGTGGGAATGGCCAGAGAAGGGCACTCCGGGGAGCAGAGGTCCCCAGAGAGGACCAAGGTCCCCTTTCTCTGCAGCAACAAGTCAGATCTTGTAGAAGCCCCTTTCCAGCTCCAGGTGTTTCTGATATCCCTGGGGTGCTTGTAGGTGGCCAAGATGAAGTCAGAGTGTGAGGTGCCTGAACTGGGAACTCCTCCCCTGCGTTCAAGATACCCGTGGTAGCAGTGGGTGCTGTCAATGGCATGGCCTGCAGAGGGAACTGGAGCTCTGGGGCTTGACGGTATCATGGAGAAGGACTGTCCTGCCTCTCACCTGGGAGAAGCTATCACTGCCTGGAAGATGCAGGCTGACCTGCTCAGAGCCTGCAAGAGTCCATAGGAACCAGGTCCCAGGGCAGCCAACTTTGTCAGCTTTGTCACTGGAGAGAAAGGGGGTGGCAAACAAGAGAGATGGGAGCCAAGCTCTAATTCACACAGGTACCTCCGCAGATCTATAGGATCTCCAAGGCTGCTTAGTGCTGGCTCCGTTCCAGCCCTGGCCAGAATTGTTTAACTAGAATTCATTTTCTAAGCACCCCAGAGATACAAAAATGAAAGGAGAGGGTTTCTAAAGGACCTAACTTGCCATATTGGAGAGAGGACCTAAAGTCACTGGCTTATCAGGCTGCATTTGCATTCATGGCCCGGTCAGACCTAGTCCTGTGGGTCACAGCTGCACGAGTGGAACACTGGACCTCTATGTGGAAGGTGAGGCTGTGGACTCAGCTCTGCAACGGAGCAGTCTGGTGCCTATGCACTAGGCCATCATGCCATGATACCACCCAGCACAGACAAGGATGCCTACATGTAAGTTGAAGCCCAGTGTTTTCAAAGGCTTGCTGGGAGGAGTCCTACCTCTGGCAAACCCACTCAGTGAGTGACCTGGACTGTACCTGTCCTCTGAGCAGCAGCCTCAGACCTCCAGTGGTCTGTACCTCTATGTGCTATCATGAGCTGCCCTAGCCTCTGGAGAAGACTCCGTTCTGCTGTCCGGCCTGCCTCAAAGGCTGAGGATGGGGGAGGTAAAGGAGCATGCTCAGGAGGCAAATCATATTCTTTCTCTATGAAAAATTTGAACTAAGGGATAAGGGGGCTCGGGACAGCCTTTGATGCTAGCAGTAGCTAGAAGCTCTCGGTCTTTTGGGGCTGTGTGCACTGATGAGGAAGAGGAGAGCTCTGCTGCAGAGTGAGGCTGGAGGCTATCACAGAGACGCGCGCAGAGCAGAGAGACTAGAGGAAGTAGCCCCGAGGACAGTGGAGAGCTGCGGAAACCACTGCTCCTGGCTCCTGATGCATTTCACTCCCAGTTCCTGCCACTGGGAAAGGCCCAGAGACCCCCACCTGGGCTTCATCAGATACTCTGTCACCTTATCGAGCTTGAGGGGCTTCTGTTTCTTGTGACCGTCACTGTCTCCTTCAGACACCCATGTGTCAGAACACTCAGAAACTTCTAGGCTGGGCTTCCTGATGTGTCCCAAGAATGTTCAAACCTTATTTGCTCATCGTCGGAGGTTGGATCACAGAGAGGAGGACCTGAGGTGGTGGTTGTCTCCCGGGAGGATACAGCATCATTCTTTGCGCCCTGCCATTTACCTGGTGACGACAATCTTCAGAGAAATGCCTGGGCTCAGGATATCAGCAACCCTTCCTAAATCACCCCAGGGATGTTTGCTAAATATAAGGAAACCCGGCAGAACAGGTTCTCCCCATAACCCAACAATCAGTCCTTCAGGCCTGGAATCACCCTTGAGCCACGGCTCACCATTTCCCAGTTCTTTGCTCAGTATGGGAAAACAAAAGGGCACCCAGACACCCCAAAATGCGAAGTGGCAAACTAGCTAAGTTCCTGGGGTGAAAACAGCCATAAGGATAGAAGGAGATGACTGGCCTCAATGCCGGAGAGCTCGGGGCGTATTTTGTCTTGACTGAAGGGGACTGAGAGAAGTATGTGTGACATGGAGGGACATGGCACCTGCTTGCGACCTGCTGTGTGTGGGCATTGTGGTTGGCATTCTGTCATCTCTGCAAATCCTCACCATACCCTGATGACATAGGTACTACAGGAACCCCAGTTCTGGAGCTCATCTAAAACGAGAGGCAGCTAGGATATGAACCCATGCCTGTCTGCCCCAGAGCCTGTGTCTGTCCTCCTGGGCCACGCTGCCTCAATCTGCCAATGGAGTGCATCCAGTCCTCACTTAGCTGTGTTGCAAGCTCCTGGGGCCAGTCAGAACCTCCGAAAGCTTCTGCTTCCCACCTGCCTGAAGTCAAGCCTCTTGGACTGTGGACAGAGAAGGCAGGTGTGCCCTGCCTGGACCTATGCTGGGGGCAGACAAATGTCCCAGCCCTGCAGGTGCCCTTGCTTCCTGTCTATCCCCTACCTCTAGGGCCCACACTGAGCCTGACCTCCTCCCAGGACTGGCCCTTTCTTTCATCTTCACTGTTTCCACCTCTCCATCTTCCTTTTCTTCTCTCAAACATTTCTTCTCTCAAACATTTATTTAGCAACAGGTGTGTAGCAGCAACTGTCCTCTGAGGATATGGAGGTGAACTGCCATTGTCTAAAATCAGAAGAGAAAACTGACAAGAAATAAACAAAGTACAGTGTAGACAAAAGAGTCAGGGGATGTGGTATAGTGTCCATGGCTGCCTTGGGGTAATCTAGAACACAACCGGTATATAACAGAAGAATCTTCTGGTGCGGAGGAAGCCTGGTTAAAGAAATTCAGATTCCTTGGCCCTACTCAGACCCTCTGCTTCAATACCTCTGAAAACTTGGGAGGATGTGGCAGCTTTACAAATACCGGAAGGACTTACCATAGTGTAGAAGGACTGGACTAGATATTGCAATGGAACCAGGCTCTGTGGGCAGAAGGAGAAGCAGTCCTTCAACCCAGAGAGGAAAACGCAAACCCAGGCTGGACAGCCACCGTATCAGTCCAGGGGCCCTGGGGAGTGGAGTTACCGCCACCGTGAGCATGGCGGAAATGCAGCTTGCTTTATTGGAGTTAGGCCTTACCCACATGCTGGGGAGTGAAGGTCTGGAAGGGGAGTCACCAACCAGACTGCCTTAGACATGGTGTGAGTAGCCACATGGGAGCATGTCGGGAAAGCCAGGAGGCCAATAGCATGTCCAGCCAGCAAAGTGACTGCAGCAGGGAGCTCAGGGAGAAGCTTTTGAGGAGCTGATGCCTCTGGTGGCGGCTGCCCCTCTGGGTCTGCACAGGTGTCTGGTTGTTAGCCTGGGGCACTCTTGGCAGGAAGAAGAGCTGGGTGCAGAGCATAGAATGCAGGTGGGAGACACGGAGCATCCTGCATCTGTCTGTCACTATGTCTGAGCAAGATGGCCTTCTCAGAGTCATGGCAGCTGCTTCGCTCCTGCCTCTCAAATCTCTCACAAGTTCCTCTTTTGTTCACCCTTGCCCAAAACTGTCCTACCAGGGCAGGAGATTCTAGGAAACATTGTTGCAGCCTAGCCAAGTGTCCAGGGCCCATCTAGCACTCCCGCTGTTGGGTTTGCAGGGGTGCAAGGACTGGCAGGAGAATTGGATTGGGAAGACAGAGGAGTCAGCCTGAAGCTCTGAGCCTGACTCCAATGAGGACCCACATTCCTTTCGGAAATTCCTGCCAGGTGGTCCTAAGGGGTGGAAGTTAAGTGAGCCACACACATGCACCCACACACACATGCACACAAACACAAACATAGAGACACTCACACAGAGACACACACAAACACATGCACGCACAGACATACATATACTCACATATACACAGGCAGAGACACACACACAGACACACACACAGACACACACACAGAGACACACATAAACACATACACACACAGACATACATATACTCACATATACACAGGCAAAGACATGCACACAAATGCAAACACATAGACACACACAGTCACACATAAAGACATACACAGAAACAGACATAAACACACACATTTATATACACACAGACACACATAAAGACACACACATACACACAAAAACATACACTCAGACTTGCACACAGACATACAGAAACACACTCATAGATAAAGACACACACATAGACACATACCCACATACACAGACACACAGAGATACATACATAAGTCACACAGACTTACACTCACACATACAAATCAGCACACACACACGCACACACATGAACACACACAGACTCACAGATGCACTAAAGACACACACACCCATAGCCATACACACACTCACACGCACAGATATACAGACTCACAGACACACACACATATACACGGACACAGGCACAGTTACACACACGTGGACACACACACTCGCACACAGACACACACCGACACATGCCATGTACGCCTCTGCTGTCCCCCTGGCCCCTGATCTTAGAACTCCTCAGCCCCGCCCTCCTGGCTCCCGTGCGTGTCTCCCTTGTCCTCCTGTTTCCCAACTTCAGGAATCCCACCTCAGGACCTCCCTTGCCCCACTTTCCACCTGGAGAACGTCTAGTTCCCGACCACACCCAGCTGGAATATTAACTCCTGCACGAGGCTGCCCTCAGCCACAGCTAGCAGAGCAGGCGGTGGCTCCCTCCCAGCACGGACACACTTCAGATGCACTGCCGTTAGAGCACAACACACAATCTCAGCCTTCATGAAACTCTTCCACCCACCTTTGACCACTACTCTCTGAAGGAACAATTAACTGTATTCATCTCACCCAAGAGAGACATAGCATGTTGTTCAGTAAACAAAATTAAGTGGGTACTTTTCAGGTGATGCTTCTTTCACAATCCTATACATTTTAATCAGTTAATTTTAATGTCAGTCAATATATTAATAGCTGGAGTTTTTGGTGAAAGTTGTGCTCTGGGAAGGAGTCATGGTGAGATGTTCAGGGCTGGAAGCCTCCCCCATGACCAGACTTTCCACCCCACCTGCTCTGTGGGGTGGGAAGCTGGGGTGGAGGTAGATGGAACCCCACATATAGACTAGAAAATGGCAAGTGGTAAGCACATGACTGAAACCTGCTTCTGCTCTGCTTCCCTTCCTCTGCCCAAAAGGGGAAGCCTCCCTTCAGTTTTCCATAAGGACTGTCTGTGTTTGGTCACCAGACAACTCTTACTCATTGAAGGGTGCGTAGGAGTTGGCAGGAAAACTCCACTATGAAATTTCCCAACTTCGTAAGGAAAATGCCTCCTCTATGAACAGAGGCTCTAGTTTAGAGCTTGAAAGAGGCAATGCCAGATTTTAAGAGTAACCTCTGGTTAAATCAAAATAGAATAGGGAATGAACATTTTTTTAGCTTACAACAGACCAGACCTTAGGAATTTTAGCAACAGTTATGTAAGTTAATTTTAATAACCTTATAAATGCCCACAGTTGAGGAAGCCAAGGCCCAGGGATATTAAATAACTTTTCTCAGGATGGCCAGAGAGAGCACAGTTCCTTTCATTCCCTACATCCCATGGTGGCTTCAAAGACTTTCAGACAAAATTATATGCTTGCACGGTATAGGATGCCCAGCAGGGACCTTCTCTTTGCTACAGAATTGGACTTAACTCACTTAACAGAACAAATAAGAATTTTTTGAAATAATTTCTAGAAACAAAATTCTTTTTTCATTTTTTTTGAGACATAGTTTCATTCTGTCACCCAGGCTAGAGATGCAGTCATTGCTCACTGCAGCCTTAATGTCTTGGGCTCAAGCAATACTCCCCTCTTGGCCTCCCAAAGTACTGGAATTACAGGCATAAGCCACCATGCCTGGCACAGGAACAGAATTCTCAAGTGACATATTCTTGGGTTTTGCTGTCTTTCAGGACTCAGGGACATTTACTATAAATAGAGAAGCCATTCACGAAGCAAAATGGCCAAGGAGGATTGCTTGGTAATTCTTCTTGGGAAGAATGTAACAGTGTTAATTTTTTCACTTACTTGTTCTTTTCCTTCTTGCCTACCATATTTTTTTCAACTTTGGGTACAAATGTAATAAGCTGTTTTGCAATTTTTGACAAGTGTTACCCACATCAATATTGAAGGGTCAATTGCTTCACGAGTTTACCAAACAATACTCTTCACCAAAACACTATTGTGGGAAAGGGACCACCTCAACCAAGAGCCCCTCAAAACCAAATGCCCAGTGGGTTACATCACCCAATAACCTCTTCTTACTCATCTTCTTCATATCCACTTGTCCTTTTACAATGTTCCACTATACTTGTTGGTATAAAGATCAGTAATCCATGGTTCCAGCCTTTGAGGGGCTTGGGAGAGAAAGACATGGCATGGCATGGACCAACTTAGTAGAGGTACATGTGTCCCTGGAGCACAGAAAGGAAGGAACTACATCTCCCCAGGGGAGTTCCAGAAGTTGCCACAGACTGTGACCTGGGCTTTGAAGTGTGAGTAGGAGTTGACAGGGGAAGGAGAGAAGGAGTACGTGGAAGGACTGGGAGCAGTCGTGGCCTGAGGAGGGACAGGACCCCTTGGCACAGAGATGGCATCTATGGTCATGCAAGTCGGGAGGTCACCTGGGCAGGCTGTGTTGGCCAGAGAAGAGCAATGGGCTCCATGGATCCTGGGTCACTTCAACAGTCAGTGACCACACAGGAGAGAGGGCCTCCAGACTGAAACCTACCAACTGTGGGAATGTGAGGCTGAGGTCAAGTAAAATCAGAACATGAAGAGGAGAGAAGGGTGCTGGGTGGGTTATCCGCATGGAGGCTGTGATTACCAAGGCCTGGGACAGGGGTAGAGGGGGAGAGGAAGACAGGGAGCTGGCCCTGAAGTCCTCAGGATGAGGAAGAAGGAGGGTGGTCACAAGAAGGAGCATGGAGGTGTGAGGGGCTAAGGGTTTTACAGAAAAGGGAGAGAAATGGTTGAGAGACACAAAGTGGAGCAAGGAAGACACAGCCCCTACCTCTAGGCGCAGGCTATGTTGAGTATGAGAAAAGAAAAGGCCTTGCTCATATGGGCTTCAGAGAAAGCAGAGACCTCGGGCGACAGAGAAGTTTCTGTTAGGACAGGAAGGGCATATGCAGAGAACAGGTTGAAGACAGAGGGGCATCACTGTTGGACCTGGAATTCCAGGGGTATGGTGGGAGGCCAAGGACATGAATGGGGAGCAGGGTTGGAGGATGCTGGACACCCTGCAGGGCTTGTGTTTCTTCAGGTGGCTGAGGAAGACAGGGATGGGGATGCTGGAGGATCGCTCCTGATTATCTCTTCACGGAAAGAGGGAGATATTAAGTCCAGATGGCATGGTACTGTTCTTCCCTACAGGCCCCATCCTTTCACAGAGGTCTGTTCTCCTAGGCAATGAGATGCTTGTGGCACCACCAGGCTCTGCTCTCTACCAGCACAGGTGGGTCACAATAGCCAGGGGGTAAGCTGTGCAGTGGAGTGGCCCTGCAGGAGCCCAAGCCTCGAGGGGAGGATGAAGGCTTTCGGGATGAGGCGTTGTCTGCGCTGCATCTTCAATGTATCAGAAGGTGTTAACCAGGCGAAGAGGGTTGCAGACAAAGGGAAGAATACCTGCAAAGACCCAAATTCCTGAAATGCCACTCGACGGTCAGTTTGACTTCACCAGCTCATGTCTGGAGAAGTGAGTGATGCATCCGGGATGCCAAGGTGAGAAGTGGTCACCTAATAATATAAGGCCTAGGGAGCTCCAACACCAAGTCAAGAACAAGATGAACAACTCACACATCCAGTTTCTCTTTCATCATTTTCTTCCCTGTAGAGTCACGTTGCATCTAAGCCCCAGTGGGGACCTTATTCATTCTTGGCCTATACCTGGCAGGGCTGATGAGACTCAAAGGAGGTAATTGTGTATTGCTAGGGACTCAATGTTTCTCTTCTCCACCCCCTAAAATATGCTGATGCCCTAAGCCCAATGTGATGGTATGTAGAGATGGGTTCTTTGGATGAGATGACGAGAGTGTAACCCCTATGATGGGATCAGCACCCTTATAAGAGGAGGAAGAGACCAGAGCATGCTTTCTCTCTCTCTCTCTCTCTCTCTTTCTCTCTGTTTCTCACTCTTTCCTCCCACCATATAAGCACCTAGCAAGAAGGTGGCCATCTACAACGAGAGCCCTCACCAAACACTGGATCTACCAGCAGCTTGATCTTGGATTTCCCAGCCTCCAAAACTATGGTAAATACATTTCTTGTTTAAGCCACCCAGGCTATGGCATTTTGTTATGGCAGCCCAAATTGATGAAGATGTGTGAATGTACTTTGTAAACCATAAAATGCTATGCATGTGTTTATTATTCATGGTTGGGTGCTTGAGTCATTTCCAGCTTGTAAATACTATATTATAAAGATTCCTGTGCAAATAGATTTTGGGTTAGTATTGAGGTCTATTTTCCACAGCATGATTGCCGGGCCAAAGAGTGTGGTCTGTTTTATGGTTAGTGTTTTAGCTCCTACTTTATGGCTCTGTTTTCTTACATTATCTCAATTGATGTCAAGTTGAATTTCGGCATATTGGTTTATCTTATTTTTACTATAAAAGTCATTTGAGGAAGGAGAGCAGGAAAAGTTGTTTGCTTTTTTTTAACCTGTAACACAAGTTCACAGAATGAGGGCTGAATATTCTGATTTGGATGAGCTTTCTCTAGAAACAATGCCACAAATGCATCCAGATGAATGTAACCATATTTACAATCCATTTAGACTCATTTAGAGCTCAGTACCCTCCTAGCTAGGTCACTTTGAATAAATTATTTAACTTCTCTAAGCCCCAGTCTCCTCATTAGAAAATGGAAGAAAACACCTACTTTTTTCAGATCATTTTGAGGTGCTTTTTGATAAGACATTTTGTTGAGTTCTTAGACTGTTACTTGGCCCATAATAAGACTGCTGTAACAACTTGCTGAGGTTTTAGATTGGACTACATTAAGTCATCATTTTTACACATTTAATGTCAAACATCAGAATAGCTCAGCCTATTTTTTTTTTCAACAAGGAGAAAGAGTTTAACTTTTCTTTCAGCAGCTCTTTGATATCATCAGAGACCCAGGCTCCTTCGAAATCACTACTCCACTATCCATAATTCTTTTTTTGCTTTTATTATTTTTAATCAGCATATTATAATTGTACATATTTGCATAGTACAGCGTGATATTTTGACACGTGTATACAATGCATAATGATCAAATGAGGGTAATTAACATATCCAACACCTCAAGCACTTATCATTTCCTTGTGTTGAAAACAAAAAATCTGCTCTTTTAGCTACTTAAAAACATACAATAAATTGTTGTTAGTCACAGTCATCCTATAGTGCTATATAACACTAGAACTGATTTCTCCTATCTAGCTATAACTTTGTATTTATTAACTGAACTTTGTCAATCTGTTTTTATTAATCTCAAAATAATCATCATTTTTGTTGTCACCCACAGTCCATCTTCCCCTTCTCTTTGGCTAAGTGCACCTGAGGCTACGGAATACTCTCCAAAGACCCTTGGGCAACCAACTGAAGGGCATTGACTACAAATCCTGAAGCCCTCCTGACACTGATCTTCCGGAGAATGAGTCTAAAGTCAAAGCCCTTGGCCCACATCCATTGCCCCCGTCCTCTCACAATGACATTCTTCCACCTTAAAAATTGAGAATTGCATATCCCAAGATGTCAAATCCTCCAGAACACCAAGTAAGGGGCAATCCAGAATTCTGGTTGCAGAAATCCTGCTTTGATCAAGACACCAAAAGTCCTTGAATCCACGCAAAACAAGGGCTATCTTTGAGATAAAAGTTAACCTCTGTATCTAATTACTATTGATCAACATTTAAAATGTCCATTGATTTGACCAGCTGTGTACTAATACTAACTGTATGGATAACTCAATCCAAAAGAAAAATTTTTTAAACACTTATGGTCACCAAATTTTTTTTAAATTTCTATTATACACATTCTCAACATTAAAGATGAACCTGCTATGTTTGTTTGTTTGTGTAATAGATAATGGTGGGTATCAAATTATTTGGGTATTTGTATTCCATTTGTGTGTAGGCTGTTCTTGAATTGCTATAAAGAAATGCCAGAGGCTAGGTAATTTGTAAAGAAAAAAGGTTTATTTGGCTCCTGGTTCTGCAGGCCGTACAGGAAGCATGGCACAGGCATCTGCTCAGCTTCTGGGAAGGCTTCAGGAAGCTCCCAATCATGCCAGAAGGTAAAGGGGGAGCAGGCATCTCACATGGCAGGAGTGGGAGCAAGAGAGAACGATGGAGGAGATGCCACATACTTTCAAACAACCAGATTGTGTGAGAAATCAGTATCATGAGGAGAGCACCAAGGGGATGGTGCTAAACTATTTGTGAGAAATCCACCATCATGATCCAATCACCTCCCACCGGGCCCCACCTCCAACACTTGGGATTATATCTCAACATGAGATTTGGCTGAGACAAATATCCGAACTATATCACCACTCTTACATTTTAAAGGAGAAATATAATTATTTTTATTTAAAATGTCCATGTTCACACATTAGTATAAAGGACACCCTTTGCCACTGCTTAAACTTACCAAAAATTTTAGATGTTGACTTAAAAATGCACATGAAAGATAGTTTTTCAAAATTCATTTTGAGGGTAAAAAATATGAAGGACTATCGTCTTAGAGAAGCTTGGCCAAAGGTGGGGACAGAGAGGAGGCAAAGCTGCCCTTTTCTTTCTCCAAGATGTCCCCTGGCAGAAGCCACTGCTGGTTTGGAGGGAAGAAGTCCAATGAGAATTCAGCAATGGGGTGAGTGATACCTTGTCTCCCAGGCTGGGGAGGGGAGCCATGAGCTTCCCCAGAGCACACGCGCAGAGAGAATTCTGGAGTTTCCATGAAGCAGCAGATAAGACAAACAGGGAACTTTGTCCCCCTTCTACCAAGCACTCACAGCCAGGGCTGTCTTCTCTTCCCTTCCGCATTTCCCCCAGCCTCCCCAGATACCCTGGCTTAGAGGGATCTGCTCTCATGAGCCCATGCTGTTTCTCAAGTTCTCCAAAGTTTCCAGGCATCCTGTACCCATAGAAAAAAAGCCTACACCCCTTTGTTGAAATTCAAGGTCATTGGAGGCTGCTTAGTTTTCACCAACCAAACAGATTCACTTGCCTTCTTGCTCCTGACCATCATTCCTCACACTGCAGTGTCCTACCTGGGAGAAGCCCTGCAGGCCCAGTGAGAACACACTCCTTTCCACAAAGCTGTCTGGACGCCCAGCTAACTGGAGTTCAGAGTCAGGCCCCAGAGAATCTTTAAAGTGCATGATCTGGCTTTCTCCGCCATCATGGTGTATGTGGGTGACCCCATTTCTCGTCATTTCTTCTCACAAGACTTTCAGGGTCAAGCGATTCCTGGCCAAGAAACAAAAGCAAAATTGTCCCATTCCCCAATATCTTCAGAGGAAAACTGGTCATCAGTCAGGTGCAACTCCTAGAGGAGCCATTGGAGAAGAACCAAGCTGGGTCTATAAGGAACTGCACATGAGATGGCGCACGTATTTATGCTGCATCAAGGTCATCATCCCCATGTCAAGCTCAAAATGACACCACTATCTGGACACTTGGACAAGTTTTATTGGCAATATGTTTTTTTCTCTTTGTTTACGTGTTCTGCACTAGTCAGATGGGTTCATTAATAAATTTGTGAGATCTTTCATTTAAAAAAAAAAAAGTGTACGTATCTGCAGGACCTGGGGAAGATGGGGACTGTCACGTGAGGAGTAGGGCAGGATGTGTGGGCTCAGGAGAGGGGTTGGAGGTAGTGCCTTAGGGGGCTCTCTGGCCAGTACTTTGAGACCATATCTAAGGGACTCCTAAGGCATCGCTATTGGGAAGGAAGAGATGAGTTTGTGACAGCCACTTAGCCTCCTCCAAACTTTCTCCCCAGAAACCATTCTTATAGATCTCACATCATCAGACCCCAGCAAGTTCAAAGAGTTCAGCTTATTATTGTTAATCTGATGATAATCATCAAGGTTGTTCTCATCACTACTTGATTATCTTCACTCCAATTTGCTAAGCTCATTCTGCTTACTAAGAAAACAAAGGCACCAACCTTCCCCTGGCCCCTGTTCCCACAGTCTAATGCAAGCCCTTCCCTCTGTTATTTCCCTGTCAGTTTCAGAGAAACAGGTGTGCTGCCCTGTCCATTGGGACCCGCAGCCCTGCCTTCCCAATACATCTCTCCCGCTGTCCTTCTGTTCTTCCTTGGGTTGCCTTAATATTTAACCTTTTCCCGCCTACTCTCTTCCCTTTTTTTAATGAGAAACCCTCTGAAGTCTCTCCCATTCTTTGGAAAACAAACAAAACAATCCTTTGGCTCCCAATTCCCCATCTGCCAACTATATCTCTCCTTCCCTTCTCAGCCACACTTCCAGAAGTTCCCATCTTTAGGGGCTGGCTTTGCCTCCCATCCTGTCCTCTGCCCACCGTTTCTCTGGAACTGCTGGTCAGGAGCCACCGGCGGCCCCCACACGTCCCCACAGGACTTGTCCTCCTGGGATTCCCATGCCGGCCTTTGGCGACAGCTCACGCACCCCTCCTCTCCACAGCAAGAATGCCTGTCTTACTCACCAGCCTACTCTTGGGCCAGTCACAGTGCCTGAAACTGTAAGTACCAAAATATCTGTTGAGTGAATCCAGGAATGAATGAATATGTGCCACAGTCTCTTTCTCGAGACTTCTTCTTCCCTTGGTTTCCCTAATATCCTTTCTTTCTGGTTTTCTCTGGCCTTTTCTTGCCAGGAACCTATGGTAAATCCCTCCTCCACACGCTCAAGCGTCTCTGGGTCTCCTTTCCAGGCCGGACAGTGGCTTACGTAGGGACTGCGCCACCAGACAGAGGGGCGTCTCAGCTCCCAGATGCAGTAGCCACGATCACTTGGGCAAGTTACGAAGCCACTCTGAGACTGCGTCCTTCCCAGAAAAATGAGGGTAATCATACCTATCACAGAAGATTGTGGTAAGAAAATGAACTAATGATAATAAGTGCTTAGTACAATGCCAGGCAGATTGTGAAGTCAATAGATGGTAATGATGATGATGGTGACAACAGTGTCCCTAGATGATCTCCTGCACTCCTGACATTTTATTTTATTTTGTTTATTTATTTTTGAGACAAAGTCTCACTCTGTGGTCCAGGCTGGAGTGCAGTGGCACGATCTCGGCTCACTGCAACCTCTGCCTCCTGTATTAAAGTGATTCTCCTGCCTCAGCCTCTGGAGTAGCTGGGATTACAGGCACACGCCACCACGCCGTTCTAATTTTTGTATTTTTAGCAGAGATGGGGTTTGACCATGTTAGCCAAGTTAGTCTCAAACTCCTGACCTCAGATGATCCACCCACCTCAGCCTCCCAAAGTGCTGAGATTACAGGTGTGAGTCACTGCACCCGTCCACTGCACTAACATTTTAGCTGCTGCCTCTGGTCTGACAGCTCCCAATTATGTAGCATTAGTCCTGACTTCTCTGCTGAGCTCCAGACCTACATTCAAAATTCATAGGATGGAACTCATTTTCCTTCTCAAAACTTGCTCTTCATCCTAAACTGCCATTCTCAGTGAATTGTACCATGATCTACTCAATTCATTGCCAGAGTGAGTAATAAGGAAGGAAAAAAAAGCAGAAAGCAGATTTGGTTCACTTATTGAAGAACTGACTCAAACAGCTATAAAAGATATTTTAGAGACAACTGGGAAAATTTTCATATGAACCGAATGTTTGATTTTATTTAGAAATTATTGTCAATCTTCTTGCTCATGGTGGTAGGACAGTGATTATATAAGAGGTGTCCTTGTTCCTGGAAGATGTAGGCTAAAGTGTTCGAGGATAGAATACCTTGATATCTACAATTTAATTTTAAATTGCTCTGAAAAAAAGTACACATATACGTATACGCACGTACATATACAGTGCATATTCTTACACACATGCACACATACACAAACACATACAGATCTATACATATATTCTAACATACACACATATGAATGAGTAAAGCAAATATGGCAAATTGTTAAAAATTGTTGTTTCTGTGTGGTGAATATGCAAGTGTTCATTGTAGTATAATTTCAACTTTTCTACATGTTTGAAATTTGTTATAATAAAAAGTTGGGATAAAACGCAGAAAGGAACTGTTTGAAATGAACACCTGTGCTGTGGTTGACATATGTCCCCAGTACACTGGAAATTTTTTCATCATTCTAGGTATTACAATTTTAATCAAGCAGCTGAAGATCAGATTGGCCATTTTGGCAACCATATGATTAAATCTTGCTTACCTATTGTGATCTAAACCCTAACTCTATTTTTATAGTCATGTGCTGTTCTATAATCCCACCCATGCCGGCCTGTACAAGGACAGTGGGGTGGGGACTGTAGCCCAATAACAGTTGTTCACTTTGAATGATTTCACTCTCCTTTTCAGGTTTGTGTTACATACATTTTTTTGATATTTGTAACTTCCTTATCTTTCTCCAAATCACTGGGGGAAAAGGTGAAACGAAGGTCAGGTTTGGGGATATAGCCCTTGCCATAGTCCTAGAAACTTCATTCCAGGATTATCCTTTGGTGCTGAAACCTAAAAATCTACCTGATCATATTTCTGCTCAGAGCATCTCTCCAACTTCTCCATAGAATCTCTCTCACTTTGTTGTTTTTGAGAACTGCAATGATACTGTTCATTTTCAGTTTCATAGCACCACTTAGGTTCTCTAGGATTCCTTCCAGATCACCCACAGATGTTTGATGTTGTCAATTTCAAGGTCTGTCAGTCCCTGGGGATTAGGTCAGGAGACTTGGATGGATTTAGAGCACTTATATCAGGGATCCCAAACTCAAATGTCTACAGGAGCCAAGCAGGGGTGGTGGGTGGAAGGGAGACGGTGAGGAACTGGTGACACCCACTGAAAGTTAGCGGTACCCATCCCATTTTGCCCTCCAGGAAGAAGTGTTCAACATTGCCAAATTGCCTAACGTTGCAAGAAACACCAGAAATGCGAGGGGTTTTTTTTGTTTTTGTTTTAAAAGAAGAAACATGTGGATTTTAAAATAGTTGGTTTCCACTTTAAACTTGCAATTCCATGCAGGTCCAACAAAACTCATCACAGGGACACATCCCGACAGCAGCTGCTTTGGAGGAAGTTTCTCCCTGACCCACTCATGCTTCCGTGGGATTCATCTTCCCCATACCATGGTGCTGGAATGTTCTGCTTGACTTAGGGCCAAAGAGTGGTCTTATTTGTTGTTGTTGTTGTCACCTGGTTTGTGTGTGTGTGTCATTTTCACCATCTGTCCTGGTTGCCCTACAGGCCACAAGCCACAGGCCTGCTTCATCCTTGTTCTTCTCTCCTAGCTCTTTTTGTTGCCTTAGGAGTTTCTGCAACCTCCAGCACACATCAGGCCTTAGTCTTCCTAGTGCTATATAAGCACACACATCTCTCCTATTCCCTGGAGAATATGATGCCATTTCTCTCTGTTTTATTCATGTGCTATTTAAATCTGAGCTCACCAGAGAGTTCCTTGGGCTGCCTTGCTGTTTTCTTTTATTGTGTGCCCTGTCCCTGACCTTTTAAGTGATTCTGACTCAAGCACAAGCCCGCCAGGAGCCAGTAGGTGACGGCATTCCAGGCAACAGCTCAGGCCCAGCCCCTCCACCCACCTCCCTTCCGTTCTAAAACTGGCTTCTTCTTGTCTTTATTTCCACCTGAACTCTGAACTCCATCGCCTAGACCCTGGCGCATATGTCTGGCCCCTTCTACTGTATCCATCCTTCCCTATTTGAAAGCAGGCTGTCGCTGATAGACTTGGTCTTGGCTCATTCCTTTAGTGTCTGATGTGTTTGGAAGTAACTTCATATGGTCTTCCTGTTCCCAGAGGACATCAAATCCTGACTCACTCCAAGTTCCACCTGTAAGACAAGCCCCATCTCTTCCTTCTCTGCTCTGCCTGCACAGCTGTGGCGGACTCATCTTATATAACCTCTCCTTTGCCTTCTTCAGAGGGACAATAAGAATGAACCCCTTAGCGAGCACTTCTCAAGTGCCAAGCACACGCCGCAGTACTTTACCTGGATTGCCTCACTCAATCCCAAGCTCAGCCCTACAAGAGAAGAACCCTCACTTCTCCATTATGGGTGAGGAAACGGAGTCCCAGAGAAATGCAGTAACTTGCCTGAGGTCACACGGAGAGGACCCGGCTGAGCTGAAATTTGAACCCAACTCCCGGCTCCTGTGTCATTTTTTTCTCACTGACAAAAGCTGGTTGTGGAGGCAAAATACAACCAACCAGCCAAGAGACCAACCTAGATGCTTGGCCCTAAAATGAACTCCAGACTCTTGCATGTGCACACACACAGGCACACACATGTACTTCTTAGAATGTCAAATAAGAGCCAGGAAGAATTCTCCATACTGGAGCCCTTGAGAAACAGCTCAGGAAAGAAGGCACCGATGGCAATGAAGTCTGATTTTCAGTATGAACTCATTCTATAAACATTGACTAAGTGTCAGTGACACGTCCGGCTTTGAGCTGAAAATGGGAACAAAGTGGTCAAAAGAGACACTCAGGCCTTGCCTTCATGGAGCTGTCTTCTCCGTGCACTGGGTGAGCTGTTGGGAAATTTCCTTCACACGCACTCACTCACATCCGCTGCACATGCTCCATTCAGAGAGACCGCCTCTGGTCACAGACATCGAGGCAGAGGGAGACCACTTTAGTTCTTATTCCAACTGGATCCCTACCAAGTAGCTCCATTTTCATGGTTCTTTTTAATGATGTCCAAGAATCTCATAACCAACAGTGAGGTTATGTTTTTATTGTCTTTTATGGTCTTACTTCTATGATATCGCCACATTTAATTTTACAAAGTTTCTTTCCTTTAAACGTGTGCTCAGGGATCTCTGGCTTGCCTTCTATTTCTTTCATTTATTCCCAACCCTGGTCCATGAGCACACATTGAATTGTTAGTTTCCCGATACCTCATTCATATGATGATTACTTTTACAGTTTTCCAGTAAATAGCTCCTGTTACTTTTGCCTGGGGTGTGCTTCCTGCTGTCATACAGACCATTCAGCACAGGTATGGGGCTTGTATAACGTTCACCCACTTGGTTGCAATGAGTTTGGCTGCAGTTAGACTTGAGGTCTTTCCATCTGCAGTTGGACGGGCTTTTAGGGCAGGTTGGGGACGGTAGCCTCTCTCTTCTCAGAACAATCATTCATTTCATTAATTCAACTTTTGTTTGCTGACTGTGTGTCGGGACTACTGGGGATACAGCACTAGAAGGAGACAAAAGGGCAAATATTCCTACCTTCATGGAGTTTATTTCCAAGGCAGAAGAAATCACAGAAACAAAATGAGCAAGAGATGTATGAATAATATATAGAGTGTGTTAGCTTTATACAGTTGATGATTCAGGGTTAGCTGAGGATAAGTGCCATGATAAAAAATAAATAAATAAAGCAGAAAATGGGGCAGGGAGGGCTACTGAGAAGGTGGCGTCTGAGTGGAGACCAGGGCAGGAAGGGAGTGACTGTGCCATCATCCATGCAGGCAGTTGTTGGAGGATGAGGAAGGAGTACATGTAGAGGCCAAGTTGTGGGTGCCTATCTGGCATATGCAGGCACAGCAATGTGGAGAGGGCTAGGAGACAGAGTCAGAGAGTTCAAGAGGTGTAAGATCGAGGAGAGACTTACGGGCCATTGCAAAGACTCTGGTTCCCCTCAGGATAAAGGGAGTTTTTAGTGGACAGGGTACATGCTACAATGTAACAGGCCTACTCAGGTTGCTGTGCAGAGAACAGCCCAGACATGAACCAGGGTGGGAGGGAGCCAGCACTCTTACCCCATCTGTGGGTTCCTTCTGTGCCTTCTACCACAGACACCTGGAAACTGGCACCTGTGATGGAGTCCCACCCACCAGGAGGTCGGTCACTGCTGGAATTCCTAGGCCAACTCCCTTCTCTTTCTCTGAGCTTGAACCTCCAGGTGCTGGGCAGACTTGTCCCTAAACAAAGCTGTGACCAGGGTCTATGGTGCATCACAGGTACATGTCCTTAGATGGGATGGAGGGAACTTGAACATGTACCTTGTGCCAGCTTCAGCACATTCCAGGCACCTGACATAGGCCATCTGATTTAATCTTCACAAAAACCTATAAAATAGTCACCACAGAACGGGTTGATGATTCAGGGTGGATTTTGGTGTGCAATTTCTACCCCTTGACCCTCTTGTCCTCTTGGGGTCTCACTGATCTGAAACAAGGCATAGCAAATGATCAACTTGATCGTAAAAGTCCAGCCTCCCTTGAAAGTCAATGGGACTTCACATATGTTTTCAGCTTAGACCTCACAAGCTGATAGACTCAAGATGGCCCATGTGGTTACAGGCTAAGCCAAACCCTATCTCAGGGAGCTGACCACAGGATAAAGATGGAGCCGCTGATAAGTGGAAACTTGAACCCATTAAAAATGTGCCCGAAAGCATGGCAGCATGTCATTGTCATTCTTCCCTTACTTAGGAGGCATGAGCAAATTCAAGGAGAAGCAGCTAGATTCACCTCTTGCTGGATTATTTGGGGTGAGGTGGGAGAGAGCGAGGTCAGGTTGGAGGAACATGGCTGTGATGCCTTAAACTCCCACCCCATCTAGGATAGCCCAGCCCCTCTCTTTGAGATGCTCAATTTTTGAGTGTATGTGGAGGGAGGAAGGGAGACTTTTATTGTTCCTATCCCCCATCCTTCAGGCAGCATTCACTGAAGGTCAGGACAACATGTGTCACCTGCTGGCTGATTCCTGGAGATCTGGAGGGCCAGTCACAGCCCGATGAACTCTTCCAGCAATGGAGAGACGTTATCAGAGATCTCAGTTCTAGACTCTGATCTCCCGCACAAGGAAGAATGACCATGGATCATGACAGCTTGAGCATCCTGAATAAGCACTGGGAGGTGGGGCATCAGTTCACCCACAGGGTCTTGAGGTCACTGTTAAAGGCTAAATTGTGTCTCCCAAAATTCATATGTTGGAGTCCTAATCCCCAAGACCTCAGAATGTGATTGTAATTATGGTAACATGAGGCCATTAGGGTGGGCCTTAATCCAATCTGACTGGTGTCCTCATAGAGAAGTGAGGACACAGACACACTCAGAGGGAAGACCATAAAAGGACACAGAGACAAGGCAAGCCAAGGAGAGAGGCCTCAGGAGAAACCAATCCTGTCTGTACTATAATCTTGGATTTCCAGCCTCCAGGACTGCAGGACAATGCCTTTCTCTGGTTGAAGTCCCCCATCTGTGGTGCTTTGTTATGGCGACTAGAGCAAACAAACCCAGGCACCTTGATGCCAATGCTGGGGAGTTTGGATTTGTGAGCAGCAGCCTGGCTCTAATGCCCCAAAAGAGATAAAATCTCATATCAACATGACTCAGCTATAGGGTTGTACTTGTGAGTGAATGGAGTTGTGAATATCTTTGCTCCAATTTTGTTCCCGTGGCCTTGATCCTACTGTTTAATCCTATCAGCCCTGGTTTTCTCCTCTCAATCACCATGGCACATTCCTCTCCTCTCCACCACTGCAACTCCAGGTTGTTCTCTCAGTCCCTCATCACTGGACGTTACACACACCATGCCATGTCTCTTCCAGAATGTGGAGATGCAACCGGCATGAGAAAAAGCCTCACTTTTACTCCATGGCTTTAGCAGAATCTCTTCATCTGGACTTCTTCTTCTTCCACTCTCTATCATTATTGATTTGAATCCTCTTCACTCTATTGGAATCTGCACTTCCCTATTTCTGACTGTGTCCATATGGTCAGAATGGAAGCCCTGATCCACTCCTCATTCTGTACCCATGCCAGACGTCACTGAGCAACCTGGCATCCCCAGCCATTAAGCTGATTCAGGCATGAAAATTATTCTCAATGGTGACTCAAGGCAGCCTCTGCCAACAGATCAGAATAGTTAAGAAAAGGGAAAGCTTCTCACCTTCTGTGATCAGTCTGTGGGAAGAGGGCTATCACTCAAGAATCTTCTTCTACTTTAGCTGGGAGCACAGAACACACACAAGTGCATGCACACACTCACACACTCACATGCAATGGGGAGGCTTGCCTCAGCGAAAAGATGAGCATCCTGCCTGCTGGTCACTGGATGTGTCCACTGACCTTACACACTTCTCTATTGTGTCTGGATGGTCGAGTGAAATTCTCCTCCATGCCTCCCTTCGGTAATTCCCTAATTGCCTCAGTAAAGCCTCCATTCCCTCTCCAGTTCTGTCGGCCCTCAGCATTGAGATTTCCTAATGGAAACCACTCTCTCTTCTGTTGGAATCTCAGGGTGTAATTAGCAGTCTGGGACTTCGGTTCCCTTGCTTTCCTTAGGATGAAGGCCAAGCCATTGCCAAAAATGCTGTCACCATCAGTGCAGCTCCTCCTGGAAGAGAGCATAGTGGGGAGTTGTTTCATGTTGACTGTCTCCTGTATATTTATTGACTGAAACAGTTGAGCTGTTGCTCTTCACATTTGTAATTTTAGATCACAGATGCCTAGCATGTTTAATCATACAGCAAAGCTCACATTAATGAGGAAAATGTCACATATATTGTTATCCACCATAAAAGCTGTGAAAAACTATCTCTGCCATCTGCAGTGTGCCTTCTGCTGCTGCCTCTAAGAATTTTACTAGTAACAATACAAAATTAACAGCAGGGCAAACACTTAAAAATGGAAACTTGTTGAACTTCCTCCTTGCTCTACAAAACCAGACGGAAGTACAGACCACCTCTCAAAGCCATGTTGGGATACTTCGCCTGGGTTCCTGCAGCAACCCGCTACTGGATCTCCCGGCAGCCAGAACCCTCCAAATGCATCTTTAACATTTCTGCCAGAATGAGTTTCTAAATCTGAGATCTGGAATATCAACTACTACTTAGAAATGTGGTGACGCCTTTGTGGTCCCACCATGCCAGCCAGAACACACTGTGACCCAGTCCCATCCTGTCCTCCGGCTTTCCCTCCCACCAGCCCCCTCTCACACCCCACCTTCCAGCCAGGCCACATTGCCAGTGACTAACTGGGCCCACCATGCCCTCTCCAACCTCCACGCAGTCTCTGACTACAGCATTTTCCCCATCCTGTGCATGGCAATTCCTATGCATCCTGCAACATCTGCCTCAAATGTCCACTCCTCTGGGAAGCCTTCTGTCACCCATGCAGGCAGAATCCATTGGTCCTCATGTCCACGAAGTGATTCGTGACTTCCTCCATCTGTAGGACTTCTCATGGGGAATCCTCATGCTCTATTTACCAGTGTCTTCTTCTTCCACTCTGAGGTCCTTTATCAGAAGGATGGTATTTCAACTGCTGTTGCATCCCAGCCCAACACAGCCATGGCTGCTGTTGTAACTGACTTGGATGCTACAGAATCACTGTGAGCGGGGCAAGATGGGTGAGGATTCTTACCCAGGAACGTGCTCTTTTGACTTTGGCAACACAAAACCTTGCCATTATGCAGGCCATGTTTATTTCTAGGTTTTTTTCTCTGTACTTTAGCCCTTTCTCCTACCAAAAGAAATAACAGCCCTGTCAGTCACAGAGCAATTGATAGTGATAAAAATTCTCCTTTTAGACAGTGAGTTCACTTGTTCTTAAGTCATTCTTTGCCACAAACTGCAGGCTCATTATATGAGGAAAATGTGGTATCTCTGAGAAGCCACACTCTTAGAAGTTTATAATTTACCTCAACTGATGACTAAGGTCTAGAGGTTTTTACTGCTTATTTGAGTGTGGTTTGGGTGGGGAAGTGATGATAAACAAAGCTTCATCTTACTCACTGGAGCTGGTCTGGAAACCACAGAGCAATACCTGTTCTTTGGGAAGGCACCTACTGCTTGCTTGGGGTTGTGGAGAGGAAAGGAGCAGTCCTCTCAAACTTAATCTCTGCTCTGAGCAGGTGCTCACTGGCCAGGATACTCCACCCCCAAATTCCCGTGCTCCATGCTCTGTCTCCCTCTGAGTTTCAGCCAAGACTTGCAGTTGCAAAAGACTATTCCACCTGACATGACTTTGGGCAAGAAAAATGGAATTTGGGGCAGGATATTGGGTGATCTCCACAAACCCAAACACAGGACATACGTGCAGACATCAAATGGAAGTGAAATTCAGAAATGGGGAGCAGGTAATGCAGTTCAGGCTGGCTTTTGCTCCCCACAGTCTCTCCACACTCTCTTTGGTTAAATACAACCATCCCTGAAACCTCAAGTTCACGGTCCTCCTTTCAGACTGACCAGATTCTCTCCACCCTATTTCTGAATTTCCAGTGCAAATGTATTCCAGAATTTCTCCCAGGAATCCATGTTGGACAGAAGATAGGTGAATGTCATGTGTGCAGAGCCCATCCCCACAATGGGAAAAAGTGTGGGCTTCACAGATAACCTCAACACTGATGGCAACCCCCTCCTATCCTTTCCTTTCCCCACACCATGTAAACAGACCTCCCTCAGCACCTGTAGAAGGAACCAACCCTGCCAACCCAACACCTGGATTTTGGACTTCTCACCTCCAGAACTGCAAGACAATACATTTCTCTTGTTTGAGCCACATGGCTTGTTATGGCAGGCCCGGGAAACTATCACACTGTCCTTCAAAAAGAGGAGACAGACAAGCTGGGTGGGGCAAAAGAGATCTCCTCAAAATTGAAGGAGGTCACAATGGCTTGGCCATCATTGCTGAGGCCATGACTTACCTTTAACATGGATGGCCCCTTAAGTGGAGGATGAGGCAATTCAATTGAAGAGATTTGAAGAATACATATGTCTATACCTATATCTGTATTTATACAGTGCTCATTAGCCAATGTGACTAGCGGCTACCATATTGGACAGCACAGATAAAGAGCATTTTCATCATCACAGAAGGTTCTGCTGTACACTACTGCTCATGAGAAGTCAATGATGAGACTAGGGCTCTAGAGCCTTGGCTGGGTTCCAATCCTCCTCTTCCTCTCCAATTTCATTGTGTGTGTGTGTGTGTGTGTGTGTGTGTGTGTTTGTATCATACCCACACTTACCATGGAAGTCACTTAGGAACAGAGAACCTCAAGGTCAAACTACTCTTTGGCAAGGCTTGAAATTCATGGCTGTTTTTAAGAATACTTATTTACTCAATCATTTTTATTGTTGATCTTTTAATCTACTTTTCCTAAATTTCGTCTTGGTTTTTTAATTTTAGACAGTTTTCTTTTTGTTTGGCAAAACTATTGGTTGGACATTTGTTGAATTTCTTTGTTCAGAAATCAACAAAAAACACCCTCAGGTTCAGAACTTCTGATCTGTTGAGCATGTGCAATTCAGGCGTTGAAAAGAGAAGGGCTGTGTCTTTAACAGTATGGAGCTGGGCTGTCCAATATGGTAGCCAATGGTTGCATGTGACTATTTAGGTTCAGGTTTAAATTAGTTTAAATTAAGTATGGAAGTCCCCAGTCACACTGATCTAGTGCTCGGTAGCCACATGTGACTAGTGGCTACCATACTGGACAGCACAGATATAGAAGATTTGTACCTTCACAGAAGTTTCTGCTGGACAGTACTGCTCATGAGAAGCAAATGATGTGAAAGACCTAGAGCCCTGGCTGGGTTTCCATCCTCCTCTCCAATTTCCTGATCATTCATCTTAGGCAAAACATTTGATATTTTTTAGTTTTTTCCCCTCTTCCTACTAAAAGAGAAGGAAAACTAGCTTGCTTACATAATGGATGTAGTTTGTGAAATAAAAGATATGTATACAATTTAGTGCAAAAAATATTTATAGAACAATTACCGTGAGCCAGGCATCATGGTAAGTCTGCAGACCAAACACATATAACACATTCTGCTAGCCTCATGGAGCTTGCAGTCAAATAAGAGAAAAATGAGGCCAAAAATAATTACAATACAAGCAATAACAAATATGCACAAGATATTGAAATTGGATGAAATGATACAAAGGTGGAATGATTAATTTGAGGGCAGTATAGACATTTGTAGGAAGACCTCATATAGGAAGAGTTTCTGAAAGAGAAAGTTTGGATGATGAATTGGAGTATGATAAGTTGCACCCAAGTTTTGTGTATGGCCTGTATACAATAAAATTTAGGTCTCGCTCAGCACTTTGGGAGGCTGAGGTGGGTGAATCACGAGGTCAGGAGTTCAAGACCATCCTGGTCAAGATGGTGAAACCCCGTATCTACTAAAACTACAAAAATTAGCCAGGCGTGGTGCCAGGCACCTGTAATCCCAGCTACTTGAGAGCCTGAGGCAGAGAATTGCTTGAACCCGGGAGGGAGAGGTTGCAGTGAGCCAAGATCGTGCCACTGCACTCCAGCCTAGGTGACAGAGTGAGATTCCATCTCAAAAAAAAAAAAAAAAAGATAAAAATAAAATCCAGGTCTCTTATTTCCTCCTCCATTTCTTTCCCATGATCACAGCTCTACATCAGAAGTGTTCAAACTTTGGGCCGGGTGCAGTGGCTCACGCCTGTAATCCCAACACTTAGGGAAACCGAGGAAGGCAGATCATCTGAGGTCAGAAGTTTGAGACCAGCCTGACCAACATGGTAAAACCCTGTCTCCACTAAAAATACAAAATGAGCCAGGGGAGGTGGCACATGCCTGTAATCCTTGCTACTCAGAAGGCTGAGGCAGGAGAATCGCTTGAACATGGGAGGCAGAGTTTGCCGTGAGCCAAGATCACGCCATTGCACTCCAGCCTAGGCAACAAGAGTGAAACTCCATCTCAAAAAAAAAAAAAAAAAAAAAAAAGGTTCAAACTTTGTAGCTGACCTGAAGAACACACTATTCAGAGTCTTACGTGAGACCACAATATGTAAAATGTGTAAATGCAATGTAGGATTCCACTTTGGGCCAACATAGAGTAACAGGTATCACATTTATCCTCTTGATGAAAATAACAACAACAATAAAACTAGTTAAAAACACCATCAGCTTTCAAGATACTAGACACCACCTGATGCAGGACAGTGATCACCATGAGGCAGGAAGCAAACCATGTGATCCTTAACATTGCCCCTGTCTTGAAAGAGCTTCCAGGTAACAGTGCAGAGGGAGGAACCCACGTGCCAGAAGACTCCATAATTTGATGAGACAGAGCTGACAGGTTGTATGGTTTCATTTACGTGACATGTCCAGAAGAGGCAGACCCATGGAGCCTGAAAGTAGACAACTAGTTCCATGGGCTGGGAGGAGAGGCAAGTGAGGAGTGACTGTTAATGGCGTTTCTTTTTGGAGTGATAAAAATGTTGTGGACCTAGACAGTGGTTAGGGTTGCATAACTTTGTGAATACACTAAAAAATTACTGCATTGTACACTCAATAAGGGTGAATTTTACAGTATGTGAATTGTATCTCAATAAAACTTTTACATGACATAGTATTAAAGGCCAGAGAGAAATGAAAGTATATTACACAGCTGTTAAATCACCAAGGATGTAGTCTGTTATTCTGTTTCTTTGTTGTTTTTATTTCATCCTCTTTAGTAGACATCACTGCTGTTCATCAATTATTTCCAGTATTTTTCACTTCCAGGGGTATGCTAGGCTTGTACCTCTCTGCCCTTGTATTAGTCAGCTCAGGCTTCCAGAATAGAATACCACAGACTGTGTGTGCCTTAAACAACAGAAATTTATTTCCTCACAGTTCTGGAGGCTGGAAGTCCAAGATCAACAAGGTGCAGGGGCGGTCATTTCTGGTGAGGGCTCTCTTCCTGACATAGTGAGATAGCTGCCTTCTCACTATGTCCTCACATCCCTTTCCTCTGTCCACACACTCCTGGGGGCTCTTCTTCTTGTAAGGCATAATAACTTAACCTGTCCCGACTAATGCAACCTCCATAATAAACATCGTTATCTTGCTTGAGTTTCTTCAAGTTTATAATTTTTAAAAATCATATAACATTTCAAAGAGTTAAGGTTTCACTTTAAAAAAAAAAAAAGATACCATTGTGGAACACATAGATTGTTTCCCGTATTTCTCTATTAAATAATCAGACTGCAAAAAACTTATGACTCTGTCTTTTAAAAAACTTCTTAAAATTCCTTAGGTTATATCCACAAGTGGGATTATTGGATCAAAAATCCCACAATTTTATGGATGTTGATTTGCATAACCTTTTACTCTATTACTTGTAGTATGTACCTGTTCCACTATATCTTTATGATCATTAGGTTGTAATATTGTTTTAACCTTATTAAAGTGATATACAGATGATTCCCAACTTACGATGGTTCAACTTAAGGTTTTTCAACTTTATAATGGTGCAAAAGCAACACACATTTAGTAGAAACTGTACTTTGAGTACTTATACAGCCATTCTTAATTTCACTTTCAGTACAGTACTCAATAAATCACGTAAGATATTCTCCACTTTTTGTAATAGGCTTTGGATTAGATTATTTTGCCCAGGTGTAGGGTAATGTAAGTGTTCTGAGCATGTTTGAGACTCAGCTATGATGTAGGTTAGGTATATTAAATGCATTTTCAACTCACTATATTTTCAACTTATGATGCGTTTATTGGGAAGTAACTCCATTGTAAGTTGAGGAGCATCTGTATTGATACTTAGATTTGTGCAAAAATTCATTAAAAATCTGTATCATTTTGCATAAAGCATAAATCAAGGGTGATTACTAGATTCTAAAAAGTAGTCTTCTGAAGTGCTTTAAGTTTGATTTGTTTCAATCAGCATAATGGGTGTGTCCAGGTCAAGTGTGAGAATTATATTTTGGTGTCCATTGAAGTAGGTGGGGTGTAAATTCTATGAAGGGCTGGACTGGCAGAAGGATGTGGTCCTTAAGCTAGGCACTTCATGTAGACATATGCGTGATGAGCTTAAAAGCAATTAGAGTGTCTTGGCCCATGTAGGTGGAATATTGAAGAGTGTCAGGCAGAACTGGATGGGAGGTGCAGTCATACAGTCAGGCTCTCTCTTAAGGTCAGCTCTGCCTCCTGTTGTATTGGCTTCTTCTGAAGACAAGTTCTCCCATGAAGTGGGGAAGATGGCCACCAGTAGCCTCCCAGTTTAGCAGTACAGGGAAAGTGAAACTCTCCTTCCCAACATACACATAGCTACCTCAAGGGAGGCCCTCCTGGCCCTGTGGAAACACATACCCTTCGCATCAGTCCCTCCTCCTGTGGCCAACTGGGGATGGTGTGCTGATGGACATCCTAGGACCACAAGGAATGGAGAGATGAGTTCTTCCAGGGAAGGGGGATCCTGGGCAGACCAAACAATAAAAGTCCCCAGTGTCATGCATCCTTATACAATCCTATGGCTGAATTAATAACTTAATTAAGGGAAATTCCAGATCAGCCTGAAGCATCCTGTAGCATCAGAGGACATGCTTTAAAAAACAGGAACACATCAAAAGGACGTAGGAGTCATCCTGAAACAGCACCCAATGGCCAAAGCTGGAACAATCCACGAGTCCGTGCCAATATAAGTAAATGTGTGAATAAGCAAATACATAGGGAAGAAGGGACAAATCTTTCTCACAGAAGCACCACAAGTAATACAGGGGAGCATTGATGCAGCCAGCCACTTCTCCAGGAGGTGGGGCTTCATTGCTCTCCTAGTGAGTGTGGACTGGACCTGGTGACTCACTTCCTCTAGAAGGGTATGGAAAGTGAAAAATAGCAACTTCACGATGGAGTAATCTGGCGGACGCCACCACAACCAAGGGCTCAAGGTTAACATCACCAGAGATGAGTCACGGTGAGGTCATGTGCCCCTGAGGCGAGGCAATGAGAAGGGCACTTCACCCCATGGCACTCACCCCCAAAATGTAACCCCAATCAACCACAGAAAATATCAGCCAAACTCAAAGTGGTGCACATCATCCAGAATGCCTTATCAGCACTCCTCCAATGGGTGATGGTCTTGAAAAAAAAACAAAGTCCCAGAAACGGTCATAGATGGGAGGAGATTAAGGAGACAGTCTAAATGCGCTGTGGGATCCCGGATGGAATCCTGGAACAGAAAAAAGGCATGAGTGAAAAAAATTGGTGAAACACCCAAAAAACATCTGGAGTTTAGTTAGTAGTATTGTGCCAGTGTTAATTTCATAGTTGTGACAAACATGCTGCGGTTATGTAAGATGTTAACAATCACAGGAAACTGGGTGGAGAGTATAGGGAAACTCCTTGTATTATCTTTACAGCTTTTCTCTAGATCTAAAATTATTCCAAATAAAAAGTTTATTTGAGAAATTAACAGTGATTACCGATTTCATACTGGGCACTGATTTAAGGGCTATGCATATATTAACTTTTAAAAATCTTAACAATAACATTGAGGTATCTACTATTATGATTACCATGCTAATTTTATGGATGAGGCTACCAAATCTGAGCGGTTTAGTGATTATCTATAGTCACGTGGTTCTGAGTGTGCGATTAACGCCTAAGCAGTTTGGTTCTAAAGCCTGTCATCTGCAATCTGTAACTCTACATAACAAACTTACAAGGAAGAGTTAATATCTGCATATTGTTTTTCCTCCTGAACACCCTTACCTTAGGAGAAAAACCTGTTCTGGTCTGCAGAGCTCACAGGCGGTTCCCCTCCACTCATTCCCTTTGCATATACCTTTCTAAGAGGCAGGCTTTCAAATTGCAAGTGTTCCTAATTCCTAATACCCAGGACCCACAATACTGGCAATTTCCAGAAAAGAAATGCAGGCAGCTTAGAAAAGAGAGTTGAGAGAGAAAGAATTAACAAAAGGGAAATAAAATTTAGTGGGGGAAATTATGAAAAGCAGTGCAAACTTGATTCCCTCACCAGGGTAACTCAGGGATTGAGGAGAAATGGCTTGCTGCCTTAGGTGTCGGTCACAGACCCCAAATCACCCACAAGAAAAGTGCAGTGAGCCCTCAGCCTCCTGCTTTTACTCACGAAAAGCACCTGTTTTCTGCTCTGATAGAGATCAGTGAATACCAGCCACTGAATGACTCTCACGTGATACGCCTTGTGATGTTAAAGCTCGTGCTCCTGAATTCTCACAATATTGTGTGTTTTTTATGCTCCCGTAGAGTAGGGGTCTCAGCCCAAACATGTCCACCGCGTGATTTCATAGGGCCCATGAGCTAAGAACAGTTGTTATGTGACGAAATGGTTGAAAAATACATCTATGAAGACTCTTGTGTGACGTGTGAAAATTAGACCGAATTCAAACTTCAGCGTTCATAATTTAAGTTTTATAAACACAGCCTTGCCCATTTATTTACATATTGTCTACGACTGCTTTCACACCGGAAACAGTGTGACCATATGACTTGCAAAGCCTGAAATATTTACTATCTAGCCCCTTGCAGAAAATGTTAGTTGAGCCCTGGTATAGAGAAAAAAACTGTGACCTGGAGAGATTGAAAAACACTCATCCATAAGGATGCAAAGAAACTGTTGTCTGGATGAGCCCTGGGGCGTAGGTGCTCTCATTACGGGGCGGGCAGGGAAGGAGGCGTGGGTGAGAAGGTGGGGCGTTTGCATGGTACCCTTCTGTGCTGAGGGTTACTCTACAGTGAGCACGGACTGGTTTGATCTTCAGGGGCCGCAAGTGGTGAGGCATCCTTCAAACCCAGACAGCTCTGCAAAGCCCGCCCACCAAACGTAAATAGGACTCATCCCAAGACATGAGGTTCAGGACAATCACTCAGTTTGAATTTTTCTAGATCCTGGGTCATTCTGGAATATGACTGGGAGAATAAAAACTCCAGAAAGGCAATAAACTCATAGAATTGTAAAGTGAAGTAAATCTTAAACGCTTTTAAATAAGTGAAAAGCAACTAAATAAGTCTCAATATATTTTCCCTCCAATAGTTAAAACACAAATTTAATGCCAAAATAAATGCACATGGATTGCCAAAACTTCCTTAAGACCTCAAATTCTTAACGCTCCAGGACTGAACTTATATTCCATGTGGTATCCCAAGGCCAAGGTGTGTAAGAGGCATGAAAGAAAGCTTGGAAAAGCAAGAAAAACGTCCCCACGAATTAGAGACCAGTGTCTTGATAGTAGAGGTTTCCTGGATTCGGGATGTCCCCTCCTCAAGGCCATGGTAGAGGAAACTGATGGCTCATTCATTCAACAAATATTAGGTAAGGGTCTGCTCTGTTCTAGCAGCTGCTCCTAAAGCAAGGCTGAGACAGGCAACGTCCCTGCTCTTCTGAAACTTACATTCTAGTGGAGGAGAGAGGGAATAAATAAGAAAACACATTTTAAAACATCATTTCAGGCAGAAGTGAGTCCATGAAGCAAGCAAGCATGTGATAGGACAAAGATGAGGTGTCAGGTGCACTTAGGCTGAGTGGCCCAGGAAGGCTCTCTGGGCAGAGCCCTGAAGAAGATGTCAGCTGTTTGGAGACCAGGGTAGGATCATTACAGACAGAGGGAGAAGGCAAGAGAAAGGCTCAAGGGGAGAAAGAGTAAGGCCTACTCAAGAAACAGGAAGTACACATGGAGCAGTATCAATGGGGAGGGTGCCTGAGAGGGTGTTGGAAGCGGGGGGGGAGAAGACACAGGAGTGGGCCTTGGAGGCAAGAACAAAGAGGTCAGGTTTCATTCTGGGTAAGACGGTGTGGTAGGTTAAACTGTGTCCCCCAAAGATAGGTTCAAGCCCTAATCTCTGGTGCCTGTGAATGTGACCTTATTTGAAGATAGGCTCTTTGTGAATGTAATCAAGATAAAATGAAGTCATACTGGAAACAGAGGGGCCTTAAATCCAATGATGGGTGTCCTTATAAGAAGAGGGAGGACTGGGAGGCCGAGGCAAGTGGATCATGAGGTCAGGAGTTTGAGACCAGCCTGGCCAATATGGTGAAACCCCCCATCTCTACTAAAAATACAAAAATTAGCCAGGTGTGGTGGTGCATACCTGTAGTCCCAGCTGCTCGGGAGGCTGAGGCAGGAGAATTGCTTGAACCCGGGAGGTGGAGGTTGCAGTGAGCCGAGATCATGCCATGGCACCCCAATTTGGGTGATAGAGCGAGACTCTGTCTCAAAAGAAAAAAGAAGAAGGGGGACACAAAAGGTACACACAGGGAAAATGAATGATGACATTCATTGACAGAGACAGAGACAGAGACAGAGATTGAATGATGCAGCTACAGGCCAAGGAGCACAGTGGATGGAAGGGCAGGGTAGATTCTCCCCGGGAGCCTTTGGAGGGAGCATGGTCCTTCTGATACCTTGAGTCTCTGAAACCGTGAGAGGATAAATTTCTATTTTTTTAAGCTTCTCAGTTTGTGGCACCTCGTCATGGGAGCCTTGAGAAACACAGATGGGAAGCCACCAGAGGGCTTTACAGAATGGCATGATCTTAAACCATAACAGGTGTTGTGGCTGTTGTGCTGAGAATGGAATCAAAGAGGCTGTGAAGGGGGTGATGGTCAGGGTCAACTCACAGGTCAGAAGTGGCAGCGACCCTTGTCAGGAGCTGAGCTCCCACGGCACAGCTGAAATTCTGTAAAGGCTGCCAGGCACGATGCGGTCACACACGGATGCATCCACCTACATTCTTGAGGACCAAAAATTATAGAACCCAGATTAAGGCAGGAAATTGCAAATACTGGCCCTGACATACACAAAGCTTCCTGGAGAAGAGTTTCTTTGGGGCAGATGCCATGGTTTTCCACCGATTTTTACAGAGGGTTGAGTACATAGTCTAGTTAGTCACTAGTTACCCTCATGCATACTTGCCCACTCATGCATACTCTAGTAAAGGCCTGCTGAGTGTTTCTGGATGGGCTGAAGAGAAAAGGTGGAGGACCAAGTCCTAGAAGCAGATCTCTTACACATGCCAAGACTCCCATTTTCTTTCTCTTTCATGTTCTCCTTCAACCTTGCTAGAATTCATCTATTGCACATATTTAAAAAGTAACTATATTTTATCCTGAAATATAGTGGTTGTCAAGAATATATGGGCTCATTCTGCCTCTTACTTGGGATGAGAAAATTTTGACCCTTTTACTTGGAATCACTGACAATAAAGACCAACCAATAATCATTGGACTATGTTTTAATGAACTAATCAGGGATTCCATCACAATGAAAATTAAGGCCACCTGGTTAGTTTCACAGGCGTGAACAGCAGATGTTCCCATCAGGTCTTGGTATCCATTTCCCTTTAATAGCAAATTTTAAAAAGCTACTCTCGTGGTCATGATGGAGAGATTTACAGATGTTTCAATGAAACTCTTCATTTGGAATTTATGTAGCAATGTACATATTGACTTTGTGTCACTGAGAATACCAAGATTTATTATTCTTGAAGATAAGTAATAACCTTGACTTTGACTTGGTCAATATTTATCTCATGAGTCGATAAATCTCCTGCAATAAATTTCAACTAAATCCTAAACTTTCTGGTACTGGACTGTATTCTCTGCTCTTTTTCTTAGGGAACCAGTGGTCAAACCTGTGGAAATATTCTCAGACGAACGTTATTTTTAGTGAATTCAGTCTGGTTACGACGGCAGACTTTTATTCAAATAACTTAATGTGGGTGGGAAAATTACAGACTCTGAATCTTTTTGTCTTCTTTTCAATAGTTATGACCAATGAATCTCCTCCCCAGTCCAGCGTTTTCTAAAGCTGAGCCCACGTGCTAACATCAGACACCAGCCTGATCACGCTGAAGGAAAAGCCTGTCTACAAATAAAGGCGATATATGACACCGGCCATTTGTGTGCCTGTCACTGCAGGCATTATCTGAGCTCCCCTTTTATATTTTAGCAGTGCATGATCTCATACTAACTTTCCGTAAGCTCAAAATACTTTTTTGGTGTTGGCTGCTCAAATAGTTTGTCACTGTCTAAAGCTACGGTGTGCCCTGTGAGCAACCAAAGAGTGTTGTTCTCATCTGGCTGGAAGTGAGATGATGGTTCTTTCCCCAGATGACTCAGCTTCTGCATCCAGAAAGGACCTTTCCCTACGATGATGTTCCAGGTAATCCCCTCTCCTCCACACTCTCCACGTGGAGCACGTACCACAGTTTGTCAGCGTGCACATAACACCACAGCTGGCAGTATGTTGTCTCTTTCCTTCTCCTTCAGGGAGCACACGCATAGGGGTGCCCGCTTTCCACATGATTTTTGGACCTTACCAGGTTACTGAATCCCAAAGGAGCTAATTCACAGAGAAGATTCCTTGGCCTGACTCTCCTCATGGCCCACCCACTGTGTCTTCCTCTACTTCGAAGAGGCCCATTCTAATGTGCTGGCAGATGAATCTGCAGATAAAGATAGGCTTTAATAGCCAGTACCTCTGCACCTTACCACCCGAGATTTTCCATCTAATGATAATTTTAGGAAGAATATTTTTCAGCTGTCCTACATCCACATTTTCGTCCATCAGAAGGCTTTGTTGTTTTGTTTGTTTCTGTGTTTCATTTTTGGAGCCGGGTTTATTTGATTTTATTTATCTGTTTGTTTTGCTGAAATTGCTAGAGAAGCTAGGGTTACTGATGAAATTTTCTGGAAAATCTAAAACACACACTTAGATTATATCAAAATGATCTCAACCAACTAATCAATCATTGAACATGGCAAGATATTCCCCAGATATGAGAGATATGAGGATGTTTCTTTTCTAATGTTGATGTTGAGGGACAGTAGCAAATAAAAGCAAAGATTCTAGAGCCAGACTGCCTAATGTGGATCCAGTCTCTCCCACTTACCAGCTGCGTGACTTTGGGCAAAGTTACTGTCTCTTTGTGCTTGTTTCCTCATGAGTAAAATTGGGATCATTGTAGGACTATGCATTAATTGATAATTAATTTAGTTAATATTTTAAAAGTACATAGAACAGTGCGTGGCACCTAGTAAGTGCTATATTGTCTGATAAATACATACAGTGACATCTTGCCAACAGTAATGACTTTTATTTATTAAATACCTACTCTCATGCAGCCACTTCATGCACTTTATTACATCGAATCCTCATAACCATTCTCCAAGGCATATCATTTTGAAGATGAAGAACCAGATTCGAGAGGTCAGATGGTTTGTCTGAGGTGACAGCAGGTGATAAGAGCTGGGACTGGAATTTGGGTCTTTTGAGCCTAAAAAATGATTGCATGTTTGTTATAGCATTGCCCCGATAAGATTCAAACGTGACTTTTGCTGAGCACTTATTATATACCTACCAATTTCACATATGTTGCTTTAAGGACTGCAACAACCCCTCTGGGTTTGCCTGCTTCTATTTTCAGGCAAAGAACTGAGGCTCAGGGAATGAAGGCACCTATGTGAGTAGTAGACCCAGGATTTGAACGCAGGTCTTTTGAGCCTAAAGTTATGCACTTTCCACATATTCCCAAAACCACAAGGATTCACATTTGTTGAACATGTACTCTGAGTAGCTTCCATATTGTTATCCTCCCACATTCCAGCTTTTCAATTAGAAAATCATCAAGCCTATGGAGAAATTGAAAGAATAGAACAATGAATATCCAAATAGAACAATGAATATCTAAATAATCTTCAACTAGTTTCAACAATTACTTTTATAACAAGAGGTTTCAAACATACAGAAAAGCTGCAAAGAAATATTAAATGAGACCAAGAAGGTCATGTTTCAATGATAAAGGATACAACATGCACTAAGATCTAACTGTGATAAATATGTACACACAATAACAGCATCAAAATCCATGAAGTAACTACCATAGGAGCAATCATGAGAACAAACAGAAACACATCAGGTATGAGACTTCATTTCTCTCACCTGTGAAAGATCAAATAAGGATGCAAAACATATGTAAGACCGAATGAGGAGAGATGCTTAAAAGAGAATTGGGAGCATGGTGGAGGGCAGGGGAAGTCCTAATCCAAAGTGGCTGAGTGGGACAGTAATGAGCGAGTAAGCTTGGAAAGATGAGTATTACAATCAAAGGGAGTGCTTAAGGACTGTACCTATTGCCTGAGAGTAGGCAATAAACTCCAAACTACTAACTGACAACATGAAAACACCAGCCCTTGGAGAAACTCCTCTCCTGCCTAAGTACAGAGCAAACAGATTCCCTTTCCCTCAACCAAGTGGCTTCTGCTTAGTCAGGGTCAGATGTCTTCAGAACTCAGGTAGATCAATGTGTAAAGGATAAGGGGGAAGTTGACCGTCACTAAAGAACACAGCTCTGCCTAAAGACTGTGTGGGCATTTGTTAAGCAAAGTGTAAGTCAAACAGTACACACCTGGGGACGATATTCTTTTCCAAGGGCAACAGTTTTTGTCCCCTGATTTGTACTTCAATATTTTTTTTTTTTTTTTTTTTTTTACTCCTCTGGCCAAGGTCTGAGACAGAGATTATTTGAGATGGTTTACTGCATTGGGTAGAGAAAGAGATGTTTAAGGGGTGTAAAGTGTAGAGGTGTCATTGTATAAGGGATGTGCCAATCCCTGAATTGGATAAAGGTCCATAAGCAGAAATTCCAGGCATCTCTAGCTCCCCATAAATCCAATAAAGAGTTTTATTTGCATGTTCTAAAGTATAACCTAAGGCCAATAGACACACCCAAATAAAATGTAAGTACAAAATATTATATTCTATTTCAATGAACGCTATGATTTCTAAGTGTGCTGGTACCCATTGCCTTCTCTAAGCCTCACACACTCAAGATGTGAATTATCTGCTTCATAATTCAGTCCAGATGTCAGCATCATGGCTGGGAGGACAGTATGATGGAGACTGAATCCTCCACCAAATATAATTCTCCACCTTTGGTGCTACTGGTGTGCTTGAGTGAATGGACTAGTGGGGAATTATGCCAGAGGAGGCTGCAAATCTTTGGAAGACACCTGGAATGCAGCCACCACAAAGACAACAGCAGAAGGTGTATAGACAGCTGAGCTCATGGCATTTTTCTTGGCTACCTATGGTCTATGTAGTGCATACAAGTGACTCAAAAGTTCCTGGGTACCCGAGTAACATAATATGCAAATGCTAAAAGTATCATTGTGCCGACAGAGGCCTGGGGTCATGATAAAAGTCACTACTAATAAGGACTCAAAATTGAGAAAAGGATTTCAGCTTCTGGCCAAGAGAGAATAACAGGAACCAGATTTACCCTTCCATATGAAACAATTTAAAACCTAGACAAGATCCATGGAACAACAGCAGACTTCTTGCTGGAAGTATGCAAACCAGAAACATTGAAACAACATCTTTTAAAAAAAAAAATCTTCATAGAATTCCATGTCTAATAATTTTTTTTTTCAGAAATAAAGGCAAATAAAAACCTTGTCAGGCACTAAAAAGCTTCCAAACCATTCATCACCAGCAGAATCACAGTAAAGATGGAAATCTGTATTTATACAAAGGAATGAAGAGCATCAGGAATGATAGGTGGGCAAATATACAACAGCACAGAGGCCAAGAGGGAGAAAGAATGTCTGTGTGCTGTAAGGTTTGGATTGTCTGTGAAGCCGTGTAGTATCACATCATGTCACATGTCTCCATGCTGTGCAGACGCTGGACTTGGAGTTAAGGAAACATCTGAAATCATGGTTTCCTGCGGAATGTGGAGAGACTGTGGGAAAGTCAGGTAACTCATCTGAGCCTCAGCTTTTTTCTTTTTTAAAATTGTAAATTGACAATTTATAATTGTATATAATTATGGGATAAAGAGTGATGTTATAATGTATGAATACAACATGGAATAATTAATTGAAGCTAGTGGCCGGTGCGGTGGCTCACTCCTGTAATCCCAGCACTTTGAGAGGCCAAACCAGGCAGATCACCTGAGGTCAGGAGTTTGAGACGAGCCTGGCCAACATGGTGAAACCCCGTCTCTACTAAAAATACAAGCAAAGTAGGCAGGTGTGGTGGTAGGCAACTGTAATCCCAGCTACTTGGGAGGCTGAGGCAGGAGAATCGCTTGAACCCAGGAGAAAGAGATTGCAGTGAGCCAAGATCGTACCACTGCACTCCAGCCTGGGTGACAGAGCAAGACCCAGTCTCAAAAAAATAAAATAAAATAAAATAAAAATTAAAAAATTTGAAAAAAAGCTAGTTAACATATCTACCACCTCAAATACTAATACTAATACTCTCTTCTAAGAACATTGAAATTTGCTTTCAGTAATTTGGAAATGTATAAAACTCTATTATTAACTATATTCAACATGCTCTGCAATAGAACTCAAAAAAGAAGAAATAATGTTCTTCTTCTTTATCTGAGATTTTGAACCCATTGATCATCATCTTTCCCCATTCTCCCCACCCCCAGGCCCTGTAACCACCATTCTAGTCTCTGCTTCTTTAAGTTCAGTTGTTTTAGATTCCACATATAAGTGAGAACATGTGGTGTTTGTCTTTCTGTGGCTGACTTATTTCATTTAGCACAATGTTTTCCAATGTCATCCATGTTGTCACAAATGACAGAATTTCCCTCTTTTTTAAGGCTAAATAGAATTCCACTGTGTGTATATGTACCACATTTTATTTATTCATCTGTTAATGGACACTAAGATTGGTTCCATAACTTGGCTACTGCAAACAGTGCTGTAGCAAACATGGGGGTGCAGACATCTGTTCCACAAACTGACTTCAAATCTTTCAGGTAAATACTCAGAAGTGAGAATGCCAAATCATATGGCAATTCTATGTTGAGTTCTTTGAGGGACCTGCATACTGTTTCCCATAACAGCTGTACTAATTTACATTCCCCCCAACAGTGTATGTGGGGTCCCTTCCTCCACATCCTTGCCAACATTTATTATTATCTTTCACCTTTCTGACATTGTGACAGGTGTGAGATTATATCTTATTGTGGTTTTAATATGCATTTCCCTAATGATTGGCCATGTTGAGCATTTTTGCATTATCTGTTGGCCATTCATATGTCTTCTTTTGAGAAATGTCTATTTAGGTCCCTTGCCTATTTTTTTTTTAAATTTTCTTGTTATTAAGTTGCTTGAGTTCCATATATATATTGGATGTTAACCCCTTATCAGACGTATGGCTTGCAAATATTTTCTCCCAATCAGTATGTTGTCTCCGTACACTGTTATTGGTTTCCTTTGCTGTGTAGAAGCTTTTTAGTGTGATCTAAACCCATTCGTTTATTTAAGATTTTGTTGCCCATACTTTGGGAGTTAACTCCAAACACTCATTTCAAAGACAAATGTTGTGCAGTTTTCCTCCTATGTCTTCTAGTAGTTTTAGTCTCTGGTCTTATGTTTAAGTCTTTAGGCCATTCTGAGTTGATCTTTGTATATGGGGTGAGATTCCGTGAAAACTGGAATTCCACATGCAGAAGAAGAATTTGAGACTATATCTCAAAAAAAAAAAAAAAAAAGTATCTTTTGCTCCAATTTTTTAAAGCAACAGAAACCTCTACTGATGTTATAACTTTCAGATATAAAAATCATGAATAAAATGAGAATTCTTCTCCATGTGGAATTCCAGTTTTCATGGAATGAATGAATTCTTCCGCACGTGGAACTCCAGTTTTCACAACATCACCACTTATTAAAGAGGCTCTCCTTTTCCTATTGCACATTTTCATGGAAACTTTTTCAAAAGTCTATTGACTATATATGCATGAGTTCATTTCTGGACTTACTATTCTGCTCCACTGGTCAATGTATCTATTTTTAGCCAGTACCATGCTGTGTTAATTACTATAGCTTTGTAGTACAGCTTGAAATCAGGTAGTATGATACCTTCAGCTTTGTTCTTTTTGCTCATGATTGCCTTGGTATTTGGGGTTTTTTGTGGTTCCATATGAATTTCAGGATTTTAAAAAATTTCTATAAAAAATAATTTTTGACATGGCTACTCTGTATTAGTCTGTTCTCATGCTGCTAATAAAGACGTACCTGAGATTCACAGTTCCACATGGCTGGGGAGGCGTCATAATCATGGTGGAAGAGCAAGGGAGGTCTTACATGGCAGCAGGCAAGAGAGGGCTTGTGCAGGGGAACTCCCCTTTATAAAACCATCAGATCCTGTGAGATTTATTCACTATCACAAGAACAGCATGGGAAAGACCCACCCCTATGATTCAATTGCCTCCCGCTGGGTCCCTCGGTGCCGTATAGTAATTGCGGGAGCTACAATTCAAGATGCAATTTTGGTGGGGACACAGCCAAACCATATCATACTTAATGTATAGTCCATGAAGCATTTAAAACATTTCCATTGGCCGAGTGTGGTGGCTCACGCCTGTAATCCCAACACTTTGGGAGGCCGAGGTGGGTGGATCACCTGAGGTCGGGAGTTCGAGACCAGCCTGACCAACATGGAGAAACCCCATCTCTACTAAAAATACAAAAAAATTAGGTGGGCATGGTGGCACATGCCTGTAATCCCAGCTACTTGAGTAGCTGAGGCAGGAGAATTGCTTGAACCCAGGAGGGTTGCTTGAACCCGGGAGGCAGAGGTTGCAGTGAGCCAAGATCACGCCATTGCACTCCATCCTGGGCAACAAGAGCGAAACTCTGTCTCAAATAAATAAATAAATAAAATAAGACATCTCCATCTCAGGCCCTACCTCAAATCTACTGAATTCGAATTTTCATTTTAACAAGTTTCCCACATGACTCATAGGTACCGTCAATCAAGTAAAATGACCCAGAAAGTCTCAATCATTTTAGGAGGTTTATTTGTCAAAGTTAAGGATGTGCTGGAAGACATGTCTATGGCTTTCTCTAAAGATGACTTGGAGAGTTTCAATATTTAAATGGGAAAGGGTGGGATATTGAGAAATACACAATGTTCATGTGAGAGGGCAGTAAGGGAAAATAGTCATTCATGCCTTTGTCTGGCTCAGTGAATCTGCATTTTTACATAAGATAATGGAGACAATAGGGCAGAGGAAACAATCAGATATGCATTTGTCTCAGGTGGGCAGAGGGATGTCTTTGAGTTCTGTCCTATGTCCCTGCACCTGTGAAGATAAGCTATCAATTTACGTTGCCATGGTGAACTCTAACAGATACGCTTTAGGGTAAAGCTCCTGGGGCCCATTGGGAATTTCCTTGTGGCAAAATGTGAAGGAGGTATATAGCCTTTCCTCTTTGTAGTCATCTTATTCAGGAACCAAAATGGGAGGCAGGTATGCATGACCCAGTTCCCAGCTTGACTTTTCCCTTTTGCTGAGTGAGTTTGAGGTCCCAAGACTTATTTTCCTTTCACAGTGTTATAAAGATTGAGAATGAATGCAATAGGATTCAGTTGACATAGTACATAAACAGGCACTTTTAAAAACTAAACACCATATTAATATGTTTTGTAATAACCAAGAAAATAGAAACTGGGCATTTCTCATTTATCATTATGATTGTATATGCAAGAATTTTTCACTTTATTTTCAGTTTGAGACAATAGGCAGTTTTAAAATGAGAATTATAAACCCTCAGGATTAATATTGCTGTTAATATTAATATTTCTTAATTGCTATTAAGAAAGTCTGGGGGCCAGGCGTGGTGGCTCACAACTGTAATCCCAGAACTTTGGGAGGCCGAGGCAGGTGGATCACATGAGGTCAGGAGTTCAAGACCAGCCTGGCCAACATGGTGAAACCCCGTCTCTACTAAAAATACAAAAAATGTAGGCAGGCATGGTGGCGGGTACCTGTCATCCCAGCTACTCTGGAGACTGAGGCCAGGAGAATGGCTTGAATTCGGGAAGTGGAGATTGCAGTGAGTCCATTGTACTCCAGCCTGGGCGACAGAGTGAAACTGTGACTCAAATAATAATAATAATAATAATCATCATCATCATCATCATCATCATCGTCTGTTTTGCTCCAATTTTTTTAAAGGAACAGAAACATCTACCAATGTTACGCCTTTCAGATATAAAAATCATGAATAAAATGAGGATTTAATCAACCCCATCCCTGTTTCCCCAAATTGGCTAATAAGAGTAACTGCACTCTTTGTTGGTTTTACTCTTAAGTGTGAGTTACTTTCATTTGAAACTGCTGTGGTTTAGGGAGGGTGGAGAACAAGTAGTGTTAACCATGGGGAAGAGAAGATTCCTTGGCTGTGGCCAGATCAGGGCCTTCCCACACCTGGAGGGAGCAGAGCAGAAGCTCCCTGCAGCTCCTGAGCTCAGAGACAGCAGTGGCTTCTCTGTGCAGGACGCTGAGTTCACTTCACGGGCTTTGTGAATACTACAAGGCTACAGTTGATATGTAAGGCTGCCTATTTCTTTTTGTAGCATAAGACAGGAGGGGAACCCTGTGCTCCAGGAGGCTGCTGCTTCCTTTCTCATTCTGGAGGATGAACAAGTGGCCTCTGGTCACCTAAGGGTGTAGGCCTCAGGACCTGATGCCATCTAGGTGCCCGGCCAAGGCTGGGAGTTTCCTGGAATGTGGGCAGGGTCCGGGCCTTGGAGTCCCCATTACTGCATGTTACATGATGCATGGACAGGCAACCTGGGTCTGGTAAACTTGCTGGAAGTTGGCCCTTTGGGACTGGATTTTCATTTGGGTTATCTTCTCAGGACACTGGCTATGATTCCCTTGCCTCTGGAGGGGTGAGGGAGGTAGGGAAAATTCCACAGTTTAGGGTAGGGATCAAAAATCTACTTACAACTATTGCCCCAGGTAAATGGCCTGCTTGAGTTTCTGATTCAGCAGTCTGGGTCTGGGGCTCGCACTGAGAAATTGCTTTTCCAAGGAGTTTCCAAGTAATCTTGATCCTGCTGGTTGGAAAAATCTCACTTTGAAACCAACTGATCTAGGAAGTGATTAAGTTTATAAAGCCCTTTCATGCATTCTATTGTGACTGAGCACCCCTGGTTTTCTAAGAGATTGTTTAATTATATTTTTCTTCCTTTGTTGTTTCTGGTTCCCCACTTCCTAACCTTTCCGAAATGCAAATATATAGCCTTTTACCCCTGCTCCCCCACTTCCATCAACAGACTCTCTGCAAGGGGCAAGTTCATCTAACTATGGGCTTCAAGGTGGAACTCCTGAGGGTTAACAGTTGATTTACAAAACAAAATATCCCCACTGGGGAGCTCTCACCCTACAGGAGGTTGCCTTGAGGGATAACAGCCTGCCCACAAATGTGCCAGCAGTCACTGGTGGCACTGGGGCTGGCATGCGGAACTCTCTGCCCTTGTTCACTTCCTCCCCTGCCTTTTAAAAGTGGCCGCTTTCTGCTCCAAAAGTGAAGTGGTACATTGAAAGGCAGGATGCTTGTGCCTCTTCCCCTAAGCTAGTTTCAGAATAAATCCCTTTCTTCATACCAGACTCTGCATGCGGTAAACAACTAACCTGCTATTCTGTTACACCGTCTCATTGAATCCAGGTAACTGAAAAAGTATTAAGTTAAAATGGACTGGATTTCAGGAGTGCTGTGAATAATTCTGGGAATACTATAAGATAGAGGGAAGGGTGAGAGTTTTGAATAGCTAATGTTTACTGAGCACTGCTTCGTTCCAGGCGCTGGGGGAACACTGGTTCAGAGAAGTTAGATAATTTGCCGGAGATTGACCAGCTGGAAATAAGAATGATTTGAAACGAGAAGTCTGGCTCCCAGGTCCATGACCACCTTCATACCCTGGTGTTGCCTTTATTACAAATGACAATAAAATACTTGCTACTCCAAAAGTACTGGTGATAATTAAGCTTAAATACCAGATCCTGGCGCAGTCCAGCGGCCTGTAGTTTTAAAGAACAGTTTCTTTTAGTTTCAAATAACAGAGGCTCACTCAAATTTACCTTGGGTAAAGGAAGAAATGTGTAGACTAAATCTCAGAAGTTGCAGGAAGCAAATGAACTTCATCAACCAATTCTCTCTCTCTCTCTCTCATTGTAGGCTCTTCCTTGTGGTACCTTAGGAAATGCCCATTTTCTTCTATTCTTTGGGTTTCCACTGCTTATTCACGTGATCTCATGACATTGTGTTGTCTGATATCCTCACTGTAAAGTAGGTCAGTTTCACCCTATTTCCCAAATAGATGCTCTGAGGCAAGAATTAGAGAGATTGGGGGATTGTTTAAATCTTGGCCATCTCACCGGTCATTCACTGGCCTCTGAATTGTACCTTGGCTCTGGTGACTACCAATGGCCTAATTAGCTACGGTGGTCTCATTGTATAAATCATAGCAGAGTGCAATACGTTTGCTCATTAAATGAATTATTTCAACTTTGAAATGAAAATGTTTTGAGATATCACATATACCCTATTACGGTGAAGGCATACCTATTTCTATTAAGCCATTTTCCGGGTGCAACCATGCCTTGTGCTATTTCCACAGAGCTCAGTGTGGGGAAGGCTGCCAGGGACTCTCCCGAGGTCCAGAACAAGGGACCAAGGTCATCGCTGTCATCCATAGCTGCTGCCACACAAACCCATTTCCTCAGGGACTGGGACAAATTGCACAGCACACCTGCTATTTGTCTAGGAGTGAAAATGTAGTTTATGTAAATATCAAACGCAGTCTTAATCAATGGAATCTGGACCAGGAAATCTACCTGGAGCACTGAGGAGGTAGCAATGCTGCGGGGAGATGCTCTCCTGGAAAGTCACAGATGTGTGTCAACTGTTGTCTCCTGTGCTCACAAGCAACTACAGAACCCAACAAAGTCACGGGCCTGAGGAAGTGGTCAGATTTTTCACACATCAGGACATCTGTGGCACTAAGGTAATCGTTTTGAACCAGTATCATGACAGCAGTTCAGTCTGAAGCATTTGAGCCCCTCCTTAAAGCCAGACAGGTGTCAGTGCTGGTGTAAAAGGAGAGTGGGATTGAATCTGGGCCCCCAGAGCCCTGTCAGATGGGGAAGATGGACATTAAACAGCCCAGCTATGTCTGGGATGACTTCTGGGTTTTGGTCTTTCTACGCCAGTTATTCTCAAAGGTCAGCATGCCAGAACTGGTTAGGACACAGATCCCTGGAGTGTCCCCCGAGGATCTGATTTTGCAGGTCTGGGTAGGGCCCAGGAATTCACATTTCTGCTAAGTTTGCAAGAGGCGGGGATGCTGCTGGGCTGAGGACAACACTTCGAGGAACAGCTCTACTCGGCGTAGCCTGGGGCAGGTTATTCTGCCTCCTGCTCAGGTGTGCAGGTGGTAGTTGTGGCACCACCGACTGCAAGAAGAAAGAAGGAGTCCAGGATGACTAGCTCCATGTGGGACATGCCATGCTTGAATTGTGTGCGGCGGGCCCAGGGGAAAATGGCTGGAAGCTGTTTGCAAATGTGAGTCTGGAGTTCAGGGAGTAGGCTGAATTGCAGTCACCCGTGCATCAGTGGAAAGGAAGGTGGCATGACTCAGGAAGAGTTACAGGGTTCGACAAGGAGGACTCATTCTCATGGTCTCCCCCTCCCTCCTCCACACACACCATGGCCATTTGTCTTCAGCACTCTGCATTCATGATATTCCCTGGAGCACTGACAGGACCCAGATCGTGGGGACCTGTCAGGCACCTGCTTCCTGAAAGTTCTCTTTGTAAGTCTTCCCTCAGTTTGTGGTCTGGTCTGGCCCTGCAGGTGTCCCTCCTGGAGGTTCCAGGCCAGCCCTGGCACCCTGCCTAGAATTCCTCAGCCTTGGTTCCTGGACAGGAAAAATGCTGGGATGGAATGAGGGGGCCTGGGGACAGGGAAGTGGCAGAACCTAGAGGAATAGGAAGGAAGAGGAGGGGGGACAGAGGATGCAGCTGGACAGAATGCAAGTCCTGTTTCTGCAGAGGGAAGAGGTCGGCTTCTGATGTGGCTGAAGAACTCTATCTGAGGCCTCGCCTAGCAAGATGCTTCAAGGATCTTTTGATCAAGGATGACCACTGGAGGCAGCACACACTAGACCACAGGTTTTGGTTTAGGTGGAGGGGAAGTAAATAATCCCATTACTCTTCAAGCCTAGGAAATTCTGAAAAGCAGCTAAAAAAGAGCAAAAACTGAGCTGTGGCCAGGATTGGAAGCCACCACTGCAAGAAGACATGCATGGAGCAGTGAGCTGGGGATGCTGTGGACTGAACTGTATCCCCCAAAATCCGTAAGTTGAAGCCCAAACCCCAATGTGACTGTATTTGAAGACAGGGTCCATAAGGTGGTAACTAAGGTGAAAGGAGGTCATAAGAGTTGGACCTAATCCAACCTGACTCATGACCTTATAAGAGGAGATTGGGACACGGACACTCAGTGGGCAGACCCTGTGAGAACACAGAAGCACAGGCTCAGGAGAAACTAGCCTTGCCCACACCCTGATCTCGGACTTTGGCTTCCAGAAGCATGAGAAAATAAGCGTCTATTGTTTAAGCCCCATAGTCTGTGATATGTTCTTATGGGAGCCTGAGTTGGCTAGGACGCTGCATGGGAGAGACTCCGGGTGGGTCAGTGAAGACCACATTTGTAGGTGGTGCCGTGTGGGGATTACCGCTGGAGAGTAAGTCTTCAGGCTTTTGTCACTGCTGCGATATCCATGACAGGAAATCTTAGACCAGAAAGAGGGTGGTTTATGACCTGTGAATGTGGTCGGCCTCCCCTAAATTCAGGCTGTTAGGGGAGGCTGCCCATTGATGAGACTGCAGCCGATCCAGGGTGTAGCAGTTAAGCTTGCAGAGAAATGCCTGCAACAGAAAACCCCAATTTATATGTCAAAGAGGTGGGGCACCCAGACATCTGCGGATTAGTTCTCACCAGCGTTCGCAGTACTGGACTGGACAAGCCTCAGCAGGCCTGCCGGGGCCGTGCTCCTTCCAGGGGAAGCTGCTGTGCCCACAGACCTGCTGCTCGGGCAGCTGTGCTTCCCTGTGGTTGCATGGCTTTTTCATGGTCTCATACCTACGGCAAGGGTGCAAGGAAGGAGATGTGACCGGGATGGCATGCGGATGCCAGGCCACCCAGCCCAAACTCCCTTCTTCAACGAATGGGCTCATCTCCCAGCTGCTGCCAGTGTGGGTGGCCAGTCGTGCCCAGCGGAGTCCCTCTGTAAGACATGCCTGCACTCAGGTGCCCTTGCTGGGGGGCAGCCGCATCCAATGGCTGACTGACAGGGGAGCAGTGGTCATGGGAACCCCACCTCTTTGTCCCAGTTTAGAAGATCCCAGCACAGAGCTGTCCACAGGGTCAGCGGAGACTTCTATGACAGTGTTGCCATTCAACACCATCTTCAACTCTTACTTTGTTCCTTCCCTCCCACAGGTGTTCCCGAGAACACCCTCCAGTGACCGTCCTGCGTACCAATCTCCACCTCTGAGTTGGCTCCCCTCAGCTCAGAGCAGCCCATCTATGGGCTGACCCTATGACCAGACTTATGACCAGAGGTTTGGGAGGCCAGTAGAGGCCCATTTCACTTCTGTTTTTACAGGCACTTGGTATAGAAAAATGAAAAAAAAAAAAAAAAAAAAGCTAAATCAGGATTACAAAATTTGTGGTACATTTTAAATGTTTATATTAAATATGTTAAAACTTTTAACAAAAGTAGACAAATGTAATATGATCTTGCTATTCATGAGATAATTATAAGGCTTAATAAAAGATATGCATTCACAGTGACCACATACAGAAATAAGACCTGGTTTAAAGTAGTATGTTTAAAGTAGTATGTTTAGTATGAAGCAGTATGTATCTTCTTTCAAATTTTCCAGGTTTCGTTTGAAGTTTCATGTATGTGTGTTGTCAAGTGTTAAGGCAACAGCTCCCAAAGCACCCTAAGTCACATGTCTGCACCCACAGGCATCACTCTCCCAAACTGGCCAACATAACCCTAGCAAACATGACGCAGCAGGAGCACGGAGAGCCCCTAGCCACCAGGACTTGTCCTCTCCATCTCCCTGAGACAACGCCCTGCAAGTGCAAGACGAAATCCTACGGAGGAACACAACGGCTGTCCCAGCCCAGGACCCCTGGCCTACACACCCCCAGTAGGCAGCCCCAGCCCCAACCCCAGGGCACGAAGGATCCCAGGTAAAGCCTGCAGAAGCACTATGCTGCTAGGCCCAGTCTAAATCACTGGTCCAGAAAATTATGAACAAATTAGATGGTGGTGGTTTTCAGTCACCAAGTTTTGGGCATGGTTTGTAAAATCCAATTTGGAGATCAAGTTACAGTTGACCCTTCAACAACACTGAAGCTAGGAGCACCGACCCCTGTGCAGTCAAAAATTCACATATAACTTTTGACTCCCCACCAACTTAACTATGAATAGCTGTTGGCTGGAAGACTTACTGACCACATAAGCAGTTGATTCACACATATTTCATTACATATGTCATATACTGTATTCTAACACTAAAGTAAGCTAGAGAGAAAAAGAATAACATTAAAAAGGATGGGTGAGGTGGCTCATGCCTGTAATCCCAGCACTTTGGGAGGCCGGGCTGGATCACCTGAGGTCAGGAGTTCGAGACCAGCCTGGCCAACATGGTGAAACCCCGTCTCTGCTAAAAATACAAATATTAGCCAGACATGGTGTCGCATGCCTGTCATCCCAGCTACTCGGGAGGCTGAGACAGGAGAATTGCTTGAACCCAGGAGGCGGAGGTTGCAGTGAACCGAGATCGCGCCACTGCGCTCCAGCCTGGGCAACAGAGTGAGACTCCATCTCAAAAAATAAATTAAAAAAAATTTAAAAAATTAAAAGAGAAAAGAAAATGTTACTATAAAACTTATAAACAAGAGAAAATGTATTTACTCTTCAATAAGTGGAAGCGGATCATCGTAAAGGTCTTCAGCTTCATCTTCACCTTAAGGCTGAGGAAGAAGGGGGGTTGTTCTTAGTGCCTCAGCAGTGGCAGAGGAGGATGAAAACCCACGCCTAAGTGGACCTACCCAGTTCAAACCTGTGTGGCTAAAGGGTCGACTGTCAACTAAATTTGGTTCATTTCATGACACAGCCCTCCTGCCCCATTGTAGGCCCTACCTGTGTCCTGGCCTTGTGTGAAATCTGACTTAGACTAAGGAGACAGCCAGTTGAGGAATATGGACTATGGAATCTGACAGACTGAGCTTGCTGGCAGTGGAAATCAACACTGTAAGGAAATTGGCCAGTTGGTGCTGCAGGAGCCACAGCATCCTCATGAAAGCCAGTGATGAGAGGCAGACCACATGGGGCAGGTGCCAGCCAGCAGACCTGGACGCAGGGGGAGGGAAGGGAACAAGGAGTGGCAGCAACCACCAGCAACAGCGACCCCTCTGCACCCACCAACAACAGCGACCCCCCTAGAACAGCTGCTGCCTGTCCCCCCAGAAAAATTCCTCTTAATGAGCCCTTTCTGTTCAGGTAGCTGGAATAAGTCCTTTCTTCCTCAACTCTAATAAAAGAAGAAAAGGAAACAGCAATGTTCTAGTGAGATATGTAAAGGATTTGAAAAAAAAAAAGTGGCTTGTCCAAGGGTGTTTCTTGCGGTGCTATTCATAGCAGCCAAAAACTGGAAAGGGGCCAAGTGCCCCACAGACATGCACTTGGAGGGTGTCGATTCATAGAAAGGGGTGCCTGGAGGCAGCTGAAATCAAAACAGAATGCGAAACTCATTTCTGGCTGTTGAGATGGAAACATGTACATCATATCTATTGGGAAGTGGCAAAAGGTCATCCAAACAGTTGACATTTCATGTATTTATTATTATTATTATACTTTAAGTTCCAGGGTACATGTGCACAACATGCAGGTTTGTTACATATGTATACATGTGCCATGTTGGTGTGCTGTACCCATTAACTCGTCATTTACATTAGGTATATCTCCTAATGCTATCCCTCCCTCTTCCCCCCTCCCCACAATAGGCCCCGGTGTGTGATGTTCTCCTTCCTGTGTCCAAGTGATCTCATTGTTCAGTTCCCACCTATGAGTGAGAACATGCGGTGTTTGGTTTTCTGTTCTTGCGACAGTCTGCTGAGAATGATGGTTTCCAGCTGCATCCATGTCCCTACAAAGGACATGAACTCATCCTTTTTTATGGCTGCATAGTATTCCATGGTGTATATGTGCCACATTTTCTTAATCCAGTCTGTCTGTCACTGATGGACATTTGGGTTGATTCCAAGTCTCTGCTATTGTGAATAGTGCTGCAATAAACATACGTGTGCACGTGTCTTTATAGCAGCATGATTTATAATCCTTCGGGTATATACCCAGTAATGGGATGGCTGGGTCAAATGGTATTTCTAGTTCTAGATCCTTGAGGAATTGCCACACTGTTTCCCACAATGGTTGAACTAGTTTACAGTCCCACCAACAGTGTAAAAGTGTTCCTATTTCTCCACATTCTCTTCAGCACCTGTTGTTTCCTGACTTTTTAATGACTGCCATTCTAACTGGCATGAGATGGTATCTCATTGTGGTTTTGATTTGCATTTCTCTGATGGCGAGTGATGATGAGCATTTTTTCATGTGTCTGTTGGCTGTATGAATGTCTTCTTTTGAGAACTGTCTGTTCATATCCTCTGCCCACTTTTTGATGGGGTTGTTTTTTCTTGTAAATTTGTTTGAATTCTTTGTAGGTTCTGGATATTAGCCCTTTGTCATATGAGTAGATTGCAAAAATTTTCTCCCATTCTTTAGGTTGCCTGTTCACTATGATGGTAGTTTCTTTTGCTGTGCAGAAGCTCTTTAATTAGATCCCATTTGTGTATTTTGGCTTTTGTTGCTGTTGCTTTTGGTGTTTTATACATGAAGTCCTTGCCCATGCCTATGTCTTGAATGGTATTACCTAGGTTTTCTTCTAGGGTTTTTATGGTTTTAGGTCTAACATTTAAGTCTCTAATCCATCTTGAATTAATTTTCGTATAAGGAGTAAGGAAAGGATCCAGTTTCAGCTTTCTACTTAATGGCTAGCCAATTTTCCTAGCACCATTTATTAAATAGGGAATCCTTTCCCCATTTCTTGTTTTTGTCAGGTTTGTCAAAGATCAGATGACTGTAGATGTGTGGTATTATTTCTGAGAGCTCTGTTCTATTCCATTGGTCTGCATGTCTGTTTTGGTACCAGTACCATGCTGTTTTGGATACTGTAGCCTTGTAGTATAGTTTGAAGTCAGGTAGCGTGATGCCTCCAGTTTTGTTCTTTCGGTTTAGGATTGTATTTTTAACTCTTCCTGTAAAGTTGTGAATATAAGGGAAATTTAAATTAAATGATAGCTCTTCTTTCACAGATGGCTATAAAATGAGATGCTCAGTGCCAGGCAGCCTTGCTTCCTCTTTCTCTTTCTTTGGTGTATATCCACCAAAGTCGAGTTCCTCCATTTGGCTCTAGCTGGGTGATGCCATGAGGGCTGAATGGTGGCCCAGAGGGTATGTGTGGTGAGTCCCTGTCAGGTGAGATTAGGGTGCCCAGCTCACAACTCACCTTGCAGGCAGCCCTGCCCAGCCCTTCAAAGGTCCTGTCAACATATCAGGGTGGGAACAGGCACAGGACGTCTTGTCCCATGCGCAGAGTAACTACCTAGGTGGTTCATTCCTTGGACACTGCCATCCGACTGACCAGGCTGTTATTCTGAGTCTCTTCTTTCCCAAAGAAGAAAGTAACTAGCCGGGCGCGGTGGCTCATGCCTGTAATCCCAGCACTTTGGGAGGCCGAGGCGGGCGGATCACAAGGTCAGGAGATCGAGACCACGGTGAAACCCCGTCTCTACTAAAAATACAAAAAAAATTAGCCGGGCGCGGTTGTGGGCGCCTGTAGTCCCAGCTACTCGGGAGGCTGAGGCAGGAGAATGGCGTGAACCCGGGAGGCGGAGCTTGCAGTGAGCCGAGATCGCGCCACTGCACTCCAGCCTGGGCGACAGAGCGAGACTCCGTCTCAAAAAAAAAAAGAAAGTAACTGAAGGCCATCCCCGATCAGGCCATTCTCCTGGCAGGATGAGCCTGAAGAACCATAGGCCTGGGAGTCAGGAGGATCCCAAGCATATATTTATGGCTCACCTGGAGGGATGGTCCCCAGAGTTCATTGCTGGTGGCACCACAGATCATTCCATTACATACATACAAATTTAATCCTAAGAAGCCACCCTACGGAGTATGTGCTGTTATTTCCCCATCTTACAGATGAGGAAAGGAGGCAGAATGGGGGTCTCACCAGTGGTCGAGCAGGAACTGAACCTACTCCAGATACTACTAAGTTCCTCCAGGTGAGGGAGGAAGTATAACCCCCACTGACTGAGTCTTACCATGAGCCGCTATCTTGCTAGGCACTTCAGACCCATGGTCTAGTTGATTTTGCCCACAGTAGATGGTCCCTGCAAGATACCCGAGAATACTGAAGCTTGGAGTCATTGGGTAGCCAGTCTATGACCCATGGCAAGTAAGGGGTGTGGCTGTATTGACTCCTAAATCTGTCCTCTCTACTGTGATAGGATTTCTCAGTAGCCCTTCTGGAAGAATGACTGTGCTTCATGACATATTCCCAAAAGACCCTAACTTGAGCATTCAGTGATAGCTCTGACTCTGGGGTTGCGGGGGAGTCCCTGAGTAGTGTCTCTTTTGGGGACTGTGGGGTCATTTTGGCATCAAGTGTTGGAGAGTTCTTCTTAAGACCTTAAACAATTCATTAAGATGCTAGGAATGAATTAGGATAACCCTGTTCCCTAAAATGCTTTGGAAAGCAAAGTGTTACTGTGTAGATGTAGAGGTTTTTTTCTAAAACAACACAAATAGAGCAGAGCTGAATGGTAAGTGCACCTTCCAAAACACCCATGCTGTTTCAGGCCAGAGTCTCTGGTGGGAACTATAGGGTAGGGTGAATGGTCCACAGTCTCAGTGGAGGATTTGCACCCTTTTCCAGCCCCCACTCAGAGTTTGTGGCTTCCTGATGTGCCTTCCCTGGCCGGGGACACTTCCCCTAGGTTAAATAACCAAGCAGCCCTGCCTTATTCATGAACATTGGTATACCTGGTGCTGTGATAGCAAAAGGAACGGAGGCTTCTGTGCAGAAAGGCGACTCCATGACACTGCTCCTCTTTATAGGGTGGTTACCACATGGTATCATAGTGAACAATTATATTAGTCATGATGCTTTAAGCCGCAAGTAAAAGCAATAGTCCATGAGACAGGTGTCAGGGCATGTATCTGTAGTCTCAGTTACTCAGGGGGCTGAGGTGGGAAGATTGCTTGATACTAGGAGTTCAAGAACAGCCTGGGCAACACAGCAAGACCCTGTCTCAAAAAAACAAAAAACAAAAAACAGGAAGGATGTTTATTGACTCTCAGAATGTGAAGTCCAGGGTGGGATGGTCTGTGATGACCTCAGATGCCCATGTGTCCTCTGTTCCCCTATGTTGAAGCTCACAGGGTCAGCTTCCTCCTCAGTGGACTCTCCTTAGAGCCAGGGAGGCGGCCAGTGCACCTGAGGTTCCACGCTTTCTCATTCATAGCTCGTGTCCCACGTAAGAAAGAAAAGGAAACTCCTTTTCTAGACACCCCCAGTAAACTTCCTCCTCCTCACTCTTCTTTGGCCTGAGTTGATTCCCAGGCCCATTCCTAAGCCAACCACTATATCTCTGGGACACGGGGACAGATGACTCTGATTGCCAGGCATGGTAGAGATGAGGCAAGCTGGCTGTTCTCACTGTGCCATGCCTGACTCACTGACTCACAGTTGTGCAAACAAAATAAAATGGTGTTTGTTTTATGCCACTCTATTTGGGGTGGTTTATTATGTTGCATTAAATTTTAACTCATTACGGACAAAAGTAAGATATAAAAATCCACTAAAACAACACTATTAGGTAAGAATTATCATCCTGACTATAGCTGAGGAAGTTGAGTTACAGAGTCTGTGTAATTTATCCACAGTGCCACAACTAACAAGAAGCAAAGTTAGAATTTGAACCCAGGTCAAATTCCTGGTTCCAAAACATATGTTCTTAACTAGAACTGAATGAATGTGGAGCCCCCAACCGAATGCTCTACTAGGGCATCGTGACGAACTTCCTCCACGGGTGATGGCCTCTATACAAAGAGTCCTCATGGAGTTTTTGAGACATGCAGACATGGAGGCTCTGAGAGACAGAGCAGCTGCTAAGTGCTGTCCTCACCGACCAGTCTCTCAGAGCCCCAGCTGGGACCCTGGACTCTTGATGACTCAGACACTTAGGGCCCCTGGGCAGTTTGGAAAGTCTGCGCATCCCTCCCTGGGAAGACTCTTTCTGGAATACATCTGCCTTCATCATCGTATAGCCCCCCAAAGAGTCTGTCTCAGCCTCTCAGTGTCCTGTTGCAGAAACGTTTGTAAGGTCGTCAATGCCAACATCTTGACTGCCTCTGGACTGCTCTGCACCCACCTGCAACGCTGCAGGTAGTCGGCATTTAATCGGTGTCTGTTAACTGAATGAGTTGTCACTGATGGTCTTTAGGACAGGCTCCCCTCCCCTCCCCTCCCCTCCCCTCCCCTCCCCTCCCCTGCCCTCCCCTCCCCTTCTCTTTTCTTTTTGAGATGGACTCACTCTGTTGCCCAGGCTGGAGTGCAGTGGTGCTATCTCGGCTCACTGCAGCCTCTGCCTCCTGGGTTCAAGCAATTCTTGTGTCTCAGCCTCCCGCGTAGCTGGGATTACAGGCGCCTGCCACCGTGCCCAGCTAATTTTTGTATTTTTAGCAGAGACAGGATTTCGCCATGTTGGCCTGGCTGATCTTGAACTCCTGATCTCAAATGATCCACCCACCTCAGCCTCCTCAAATGCTGGGATTACAGGCGTGAGCCACCACACCTGGCCTAGTACAGGCTTTCTGAGTTGCATTACTTCCTTCCCCCTTATTCCTCCTCTCCTCCTTCAAAGACTCCCTGTAGACACTGGCATTCCTCTCCTGAAGGAATACTGAAGGAGTGTCACAGGGGTGATTGGGGACTCAGGTCCTCTACAGACTTGTTTCCTAGTTCTAGCAGTGGGGTGCCACCTTTTACTGTCAATAGTCTTGATCTCCTAACTCACTTCCTGCTGGATGGAAGCCCTATCTTGTTCTTTCCCAGGGACTGAGTATCTGCCATTGGACTTCCATCTATGAGCAGACCTTGCTAGCTCCTTCTGTCCACCAGGTGTCTCATCACCATGAGGGTCACTCACCTGTAGGACATCTACCTCTTTTGCACTTTTTGGATATTTTGCCTGACTGCATCGTCACTGACCCAGCTCCACCCACTCTAGGGTTGGCTCTTCACACCACCCATTTCTGCAGCCATCTGTCATGGTGCCATACCCATCCTGTGTCTCTGGTCTCCAGGAGGTCAGAATTCCCAAGCTAGCATCAGAGCCAAGTCAGTCAAACTCCCTAACAGTAGGAGGGTAAGGAGGGGTGGGTAGGTGTGAGGTTAAAATCCCTAACTTGAATAAATAAAAGACTTTAATATCTTCCTCCCATGACCCTCCCCTTCCTCCACCTTGGATTCAGGGACACACGCTTAAATAGAAATGAGATCACATTTTAGGATCCAAAAATAAACAAGAACACCTTTCCTAAAGAGGAAGAACTTTATGATACTGAAATCTAATTGCAGACTTTTGCACAAAAGACATCCCATTAGGTCATACATTTAAATAACTGGTTATATGAAAAATAATCAAATGACAAGAAATGACAGTAGAGACAGCCAGGAATAGTGGGAAGAAGGTAGAAGGGACTGGGAGTCAGACAAAGGGGGCTTCAAATGCCAGCCCTGCCTTTGATTTGTTAAGTGACCTTGAGAAGCCATGTAGCTTCCCTGAGTCTGCTTCCTCGACTATAAAACTGAGAAAACAATATTTGCCTCAAATTTATTATGAGGATTAACTGAAATATGTATATAAAGTGCCTGGTACAGTATCTAATGTAAGGTACACATAAACATATATCACGTGTTTATGCTGAAGTAGGCACTTAGAGATGGTGCTTGTTTTGAGAATGAAGAGGGAGGAGAAGAAAGAGGAGAAGATAATAACTAAGGGAAGGAGAAGAAAAAATACTGAGTTTCTCCTGGAAAAATCTGTCACATACAGTCACTCGATCTTTAAATCTGATGAGTCCTAAAAAATGACCCTGGGCTACATTTACATATAAATGAATGAGAAGGACTCTCTGCAAATTATTGTAAAATATAGTTCTCCCCTGTGCAAATGAACATCCAGACTTGGCTAACACAAGTACAAGCCCAAAGTGAATGCAAACACTCGCGTGATCGCCCTCCACCTGGATAGGGTTCCTCACTGCTGTAAGTACCAATTGTGGGATCTCTTTATCAGGTTCATCTCCAGGATTAGCTGTTCTATTTTCTGTGTAGTCTCGTACCTCATGCAGGCAGATTAATCCTCTTAAAGAATGTATGCTGACTAACTGAAGCAGCTTCTGGCTTTAACATCTTACACATTAACTGTAAGGTGCTGTCTCAAAAACATACATTCACTTGCCCTCGCACACCGTGCAGGTTATGCTAATACTAAATCCCCAGTAGCTCTAAATAATTTTTACCAATTAAAAATTTTTGTTCTTATTTTGGACTCTCCTACTAGCTCTGGAACTTTGGTTATTAAAATCATGAAGTGTATTGGGATGGAGATATATTTTATTAAGTAAAGTTTGTGCTACACTCATGGTTAATTAACTTCTAATGGGGTTAAGATGCTGAAATAACTTTTTTTTTTTTTTTTTTTTTAAAGTGGCTGGAAAGGAGCTCATGTTTTAGAGATATAACTAGGTTTGGATGCCTAGGGATTTAGAATTGCACGTCATTCCTAGGATCCTAATTCCCATGTTGCATTTATTTAGGAAGCTCCTTCTAAACTAGAGAGGCTCTCAGCTCTTCATTGCCAAAAAGGCCATCTGCTATTGGCCATGTCCTTTTGGTGGTCCATTTACCAGCCACCCCCATCCCGGATCCTTCTTTCTTGCTGGTAGAAGCTGCCCCCACAATATGGAAGTTAAAGATGCGTGATGCTCACATTTTCACCTTCCTTCCTGCTGGGGCACTGGCCTGAGACCATGTTCTAGATCCCGAAATGTGACAAGAAATCTCCTAGTGGATTCTGGCATGAGGCAAGGGAGGAGAATGTCCCCTTTGTGCCCCTGGACACAGTTATCAGGGGAACTGATGCCTGGAACTGCATCTGCATTGTGATCTTGACACTACCGGGGCAAGCATTAGGAAAAGCCACGGCCCTGAGAATGATGTGGACAGAAGTCCTGGACAAGGCTGGTAAGCTCTGCTCTGTTCCCTGCAGCCCAAAGCATCCTAATGGGTGCAGTGTTGTTTCAACTAAGATGGAGACGTCTCAGAAAGAGTTCCCCGGGGGAGGGCGCTGAGCTTGCTACATGATGGGATCTTCCAGCAGCAACATGGCCATGTGCTCTCCCTGCGCTGTGCCTCCCTCCCTCTGTGCCAGGCACTATGCTCACTGCCACAGTCTCATCTAAGCCCAGGGTCACCAGAAGGGCAGAGATTTGCTGTGGTATATATGTCCTATACTCACCCCAATCTGTTCATTATTGTCCATCCCCTCTGTCACAGCCCAACATCATCCTCACCTACCAGTCTCCTAAATGGTCTGTTGGCTCCACTGTAGCTGGATGGAGCTTCTAAAACAAAACTGGGATCACCTAATGACTTCAAATCACCCAGTGGGACAAGCAGACATCCATATGCCACAAAAAAGAACCTTCACCCTTGTTTCACATGGTCTACAAAAATGAATTACAATTGAATTATATCTCTAAGAGCCAAAACTATACAACTTCTGGAAGAAAACATAAAAGAAAGTCACTGCAGTTGGTCTAGGCAAGAATTTCTTAGACAGGACACAAAAAACAATCCAGGAAAGGACAAATTGATAATTTAACTCACAAAACAAAAAACTTCTGCTGTTTGAAAGGCACCATATAAAAAATGAAAAGAATGGGAGAAAATACTTGCAAAACATATCTCTACTAAAGGATTGATATTCAGAACATATACATAACTCTCAGAACTCAATGATAAGAAAAAAAAAAAAGATGGGCACATTATTTGAATAGACACTTTACAAAACACTGTATATGCACAGCAAATAAGCACATGAAGAAGTGCTCAACATTATTAGCCATGAAGGAAATGCAAATTAAAATCAGAACGAGATACCACACAATATTAGAAGCTGCCCCACAATATGGGGCAGAAATGAAAAAGACCAACAACAGCAAGTGTGGGGCAAGATGTAGAGCAATTGGAACACTTATACATTTTTGGTGCAGACACAAATACTATACTCACTTTGAAAATAGTTTGGCAGTTCCTGGTAAACATATACCGAGATATGACCCAGCAGTCTCTCTTTATTTACCCAAGAGAAATGAAAACTTACATTTCCAGAAAAACTTTTACCCAAATACTCATAGCAGTTTTATTCATAATTGCCCAAAACTGCATCTGCAGTTTTAGTCTAAATTTTCGCCAGCCAGAGAATGGCTGAACAAGTGGATGTACACCTACCCCAATTAAAGTATCATGCTATCTAGTCACTAAAAATGGATGATTCACAAGGGCATTACGCCAAGTTACCTACTGTGTGATTCCATTCAGATGACAATCTTGAGAGCAACACGGCTGGGCGTGGTGACTCACACCTGGAATCCCAGTACTTTGGGAGGCTGAGCAGGGAGGATTGCTTTGAGGCCGAGAGTTCAAGAATAGCCTGGGTAACACAGGGAGATCCCCACCTCTACAAAAAAAAAAAAAAAAAAAAAAAAAGATAAAAGAAAAGCAAAACCTAAGAAATGGGAGAGGATCAGTTGCCTGGAGTAGGGAGGGGGACTGACAAGGAGCATGAGAAAACTTTTTGGGGTCAAAACTCTTTGTATTAATGTCTTTACTGGTTCCACAACTATATACCTTTCCAAACTCCACAAAATGCACATTAAAAAAGGATAAATTTTCTGGTCAGCAAATTATACCTAAGTAACCAGCCTGAACAAACACCCTTCTGTGAGCCTCTGCTCTGGTTATAAAGACATTTTGATCCAAGCAACTTCAGAAAAGAAGAGTTGATATTAAGACAATATAAGGAAAATGGGGCCAGGTGCGGCAACTCACACTTGTAATCCCAGCACTCTGGGAGGCTGAGGCAGGTGGATTACCTGAGGTTAGGAGTTCAAGACCAGCCTGGCCAACATGGTGAAACCCTGTCTGTACTACAAATATAAAAAATTAGCTGGGCATAGTGGCGCATGCCTGTAATCCCAGCTACTCGGGAGGCTGAGACATGAGAATTGCTTGAACCTGGGAGGTGGAGGTTGCAGTGAGCGGAGATTGCGCCACTGCACTCTAGCCTAGGCGACAGTGCCAGACTCTGTCCCTACAGCCCTCAACCCCCCACCAAAAACAAAACAAAACAAAACAAAACAACGGAAAATGGAATTTTATGGACGTTCAAAACAATAGCTGTACCAGCCTGGGTCCAGACAGACAGGAGGCACGAGGGCATCTATTTGGGTCTTTGTACTTCACACCATCCTTATGCTGATCCCAACTAGCTGTTCCTCACCTGGTCTCCATTGTGCAGATCCCACCAGTACCTCAGGTTCAGAATCCCAGGTGCAGGCTTCTGATTGGTTGGGTCATCCTTCCGCCCACTGGCCAACCTACCTACAGAATGGGAATCTTTGGGCCAAGTGTCATCCTTGACCAATTTAATTGGTACTTAGGAATCAAGGAAAACCAGGGTTGTGGGGAACCTCTAGACAGAGCAGAGCTAGCTGGGGGGCACTGTGCTGGTAGGCGCCATAACAGACAGATCTGGAGCTCTCATCACTATATATGAATAAGCCTATGCTTGACAAATACGTATAAACGGTTAAATATAAATCTGACAAATAAGTCCCTTCTTACCCCTCCAGCTTGGTGTCTTGTCAAAACTCTAACCCTAGACCCAGCAGCAACATTCTGTGACTAAATGCAACTACTTGGTACTGCGCCCTGAGGGAGTCAGACCACGGGTTTGGTCTGAGAAACACGCCTGTCCCTCAATCCCAAAGGCCTTTTCTTTAGTTCTCTTTGCCTAACTTACCATCTTCGATGTTCCAGGGTTCCATGGGGGCAACCACTGGGAAGCCTTCCTTGAATGCCGTCAGGATCCCCACCTCGACTCCAGGGTGGCCTGTCCCTCTCGTTTAGGTTTGGAATACTGGTGTGCATGTAGATCGTGCAGGAGTCTATTAAAAATGGGCCTAGCACAGCGGCTCACGCCTGTAATCCCAGGACTTTGGGAGGGAGAGGCAGGTGGATCATGAGGTCAGGAGATCGAGACCATCCTGGCTAACATGGTGAAACCCAGTCTCTACTAAAACAATACAAAACAATTAGCTGGGCGTGGTGGCGGGCACCTGTAGTCCCAGCTACTCAGGAGGCTGAGGCAGGAGAATGATGTGAACCTGGGAGGCGGAGCTTGCAGTGAGCTGAGATCGAGCCACTGCACTCCAGGCTGGGCGACAGAGCGAGATTCCACCTCAAAAAAAAAAAAAAGAAAGAAATGCAGATCAACCCTGGAGGTGTGAACTCTCCAGGGCTTGGGTGGGCCCAGGGATCTGTAGCACAAGCAGGCTCCTCAGGTATTCTGGGGCAGGCGCTATGATTATATTATTACTATACGCTACCCCCTGCCCATTGCAGGGGTGGGCAGGCGGCTGCTTCCAGACACGTGCTCGCATGTCTGCATGGGCCACATGGGATGGTGGCTGGGCTGTGAGACTAGCAGTGGCTCATGAGAGCAGAGGCGAGGGCCATTGCTGCTCAAAGCAGTTAGCTGTCAGGGTGCCATTCACCCTACTTTCCCTTTGCCAAGGTTACTGGCAATGTTTGAGGCAGTGCCCAGGTCTCAGAGGCTCCTGAGAAATTAATTCACAGGACACTATTCCCCAGTAATGACAATTCACTTAGTGCCCTCTCTGTCCCAGGCACTCCCCCTGCTGGAAGGACACTAGTGAAGGGGCACACAGTTGCCACAGTCACCATGCTTACAGTCAACAGGGGAAGACAGATGTTAATCAATTCATTACTAATTAAAAATTAGAGTCTATCAGATTCTCTCCTTTCAGCTGAAGGAGCCTTCTAGCTCATGTTTAGATAATTGAATTTCTCACTATCACGGAATCCTGTGTCCTGACACCTAATTCTAGCTTATATGTTTCCCCTTGGGGAAGTGCTTGAACTACAAGCCTCCCTGCCTTGCCCAGTAGGCTGGGCTCTCCAGGATAACATATAGGCTGCATGGCTAGATTCCACTGTGGCTGCCACTCTGTTGAGAGGGAGCATAGTGTGTGGGCAGGGGCATTTGGAGTTTGGGGGAAGGGAAAGCTATAAGATACAATCTGTATACAGGATTGGCTCATCCAGGATCACTGCACAGAGGACAGCTGCAGCTTCTGCAGCCACAAGAGTGACAAGTTCATGAACTTGCATCAGAAAGTGGCCCCGAATGGGTTCTGCCCACTGATGTCTACAGAGAGCCAGGAAATGTAGGGAATGAGGGCCTGTCCTAGGAATTCTAGAGACCTATGCCAGCAGGAAAACACTTGAGGACATTTATCTTGATCACTTCTCTGTGAATAGTAATGTCTGAAAACCCATACATTTTGAGACAACTAAATGCAATACCTGACTCTAGACCTCAATAGCAGATCTTACAACAAAGAGAAAGAAATACTATGGAAGACATCGTTGGATCAACTGGCTAAACCGGAATATGGACCCAGATTGGATACAAGTATTTTATCAATATAAATTTACGAATTTGGTGACTATTGTGGTTATGTACAATAGTATCTCTATTCTTAGGAAAGACACATCAGTGTATTTAGGGGTAAAGGGGCCATGGTGTATGGAATTTACCCATAAGTGATTCTGAAAGAACATTATGTCCATGTATCAAGGAACTTTTGAAACCTCTATTAAAACCTCCTTGCCTATCAGGCTATCTGACTGGTGTAGGCATGGATTGCTGATTGGACCTTCAGCAAAAGCTAGAAGGTTCAAAGCTGATGCGTTTGTGAGAAGTTGGCTCAAACCGAGTTTCCTCTTCTTTAATTTTCTTTTGAGTCCTTTGTCTGCAACAGGAGTCCTCTGTGCTCCTTTCTTCTAGGAATCTAAAATCCTTTGACATCATCCTCTCTTGATTTTCATCTCATGTGTTTCTGAGCTTGGACCAATAGGCAAAAATTTTAGGGAAGTCTGTTTCAGTTACAGGGAAGGATGACCTTTCCATGAGTAACATCTGTCTAAGATGGAGTAACTCCTGCTAGAAGCAGGAGCTATAAAAAGGGACCTACAAGGGGCTTTGGCACAATACTGTACATGGCTTCCAATCCTTGCTCTGCACTTACCAGCTACTTGACCTTCAGCAAGTTACTTAACCTCTCCAAGATTCAGTTTCCCAGTCCATACAGTGGGACTCTAACAGTGACGACCTAGAGGGCCACAGTGGGGGTTACATGCAAGGATTCATGAAGGTTTTGAACAAATTGCATGCTCTATGAAGGCAAGATATCGTCGTAGCTGCGTTTCGAACACCAAGACCCAGGAAAAGACATAATTATCGTTATGCTATGTGTATTATAGTTTTGACTCGGTAGAGATATTAAGAATCACACTAATGACAATGGCTTCCGTCAATTGGGGGCGAGGGGAGTATTTTTCGCAGTCACTTTATGTTCCCAGTATGACCTCATTTAATCCCCAGGACACCAACCCTCAGGCGGGCGTTACTAGCCCATCGTAAAGATAAGGACACCAGGCTCGGCAGCATTAAGAAAAAATGAAGGGCCTCTCACTCCACCCGCACTCGGATACTTATACGCAGATGGGGCAAACTGAGGCTCAGAGAGGTGAGGCCCCAGACCTGGCTGGCAGTGAGCAAACCCAGGTTTCCTTTTCTCAGGCCGGTTCCCTTCAGCCCACGACAGAGTCCGGGGCAGCCCCAGCTCTTCCGTCCCGTCCTGCTGCGCCCAGGATAAAGGATCTGGACTGCGCAGTTACTATTTTGTGCGTTTCAAATAGTTCGCTTACAAATTGTCTTTCGGGACAGGTCCAATTTGTCTTTCACCGGCGAAGCCGCCTGAGCCGCGGCGGTCGTGGTCCCGCGCCCGAGTCCCGAGGAGAGAAGGAGGAGGAGGAGGAGGAGGGGCCCTGCTCAGTAGCCCGGGGCAAAAGCCTCCGGGAGCGTCTGGCCCCCAGGCCGCCCGGCCCGCGCCCCCGAGCCACGCCCTGCGCCCAGGCCCCGGCTCCTCCCGCGCTGGCGGCCGCCGAGCGGTCCGGGCGGTGGCGGCGGGAGGAGGAGCAGGAAAAGTGGCCGGGGGAGGAGGCGGAGGCGGAGGCGGCGGCGGCAGAGGCGGGGAGGGCGGGCGGGGCCGGGCGAGTTTAAAGCCCATCGAGGGGGTGGGGAGGCCGGGAGGAGGCAGAGAGGGAAACGAGCTGCGGCCGGGTGGGCTCGGTGCTCGGAGACCCGGTGGAGCCCAAAGTTTCCGCGCAGCCCCCGGGTGGCGGCAGCGCAGGCGGCACGGGGCGCCCGGGACAGTCTTGCGCGCCGCCCTCGCCCCGTGGGGACCCGCGCCCGCCGCTGGTCGCGCCGAGTGTCTCCGGCAGCCACGCGGAGGCGGCGGGGAGCCGCGCGCGGCAGGTACGGAGTTGGGCGGGGAGCGCGGCGGCAAGTTACTTTGTGGTCGGCGTCCCCGCGGGGCCCGGGACGGCCAGGCGGGTCCCCGCGCCGTCATTGTCTGAGCCCTGGGCGGCCGCGGCCAGGGACGCCGGGCCCCGCGGAGGCGCGGCGGGCGGAAGGGCGTCGCCTCCGGGCCGGGGGCTCCGGCGCCCCGGGCCCGCAGCGGGCGGCGCTCGGAGGCGGGACTGGGGCTGCGGGCGCGCGGCGGAGGCGGAGGCAGCCGGGCCCCCCGCCGGGCTCTCCCCGCTGCGTTCCCGACCCCTGGGGGGAGGTGTGGAGCCCAAGCGGTGCATTCTTGAACCATCTTGTCAGACGCCGGCGATTCGCGGGCTGTGGCGGGGGCTGCGGTCAAGGCCGCGCTCCTGGGGGCCGTCGCCTGCGAGGGTGGGCGCCCAGGCGTCCCTGCAGTCCCGGGTGCTTCGGCTGCGCGGCGGGACCGCGGCGCGCGCGCCCGGGCGTCCGGGACAGTGGTACCAGACACTCCCAAGTCCCAAGCCGGCCCAACTTCGGACGGAGAACCTTTTTTTTTGGGGGGGGGGGGGGTTCTGTTGGTGACCCGTTACCCGCCGCTGGGGCCTAACACCAAGTTGAGGGCTCGCGGATTAGCCGCCCGCCAGCCGTGGAAATGTGATAAGAGCGGTACCGTTTGCAGAAGGAAATTTCTGATGCAACTCTCCGCCTTTGCTGATTGCCTCTCCAAAAGCCTGCCTGACGACTGCCCTGGAGCATGTGCGTTATGGAAATTAGGGTATCCTTTACTTTTTATTGTGTGCGTCTTTTCTTGGGATTGGAAGTAACGCGAACTTTTTATGGTTTGCTTTCACCGAAACGTTGGTAATGTAAGAGAGCCACAGGTGATTTTTACACGGTCCTGGATCTTTACAATGCGTTTGAAAGAATATTTTCTTGCAAACTTGGTGCCGTTTCTTTCATTCAAGAGATTGGGGGGGGGGGGGAAGACCAAAACAAGGAACGCTCGTGCGTAAATATGCGTTATTGCACAACTTTCTCGTTGCTGCTGTTTAAAAGGCCAGGCCTAGAACACTTTGTTTCTGAAAATGCTGATTCAGCCGTTTGGAGCCCCCGAGTTTCAGAAATGGTGGTCTATTTAAAGTTTGAGGCAGTTTTACCAAGAACACATGTTGTTAGCGCAGCAACCGGAGTTGACTAGGGTTTACAACACAATGCTGGCAATATTTTAACGAGCTGACCCCGAGTTTCTCTCTTTCCAGGAGGGAAAGAGAATCAAGAGTTTCTACAGCAGTGGGACTTCTGGCTGTGACAGCGGTGAAGTGTCTTTTAGGAGAGTATTTTAAGTAAAAGTGCTAAAAACCAAATATGTTTCCAGAAATGATTCTAGATGTCTAGGTTTTTCTCTTAAAAAATCAAAAGTCTAGGATCACTGCACATAATATTTGAGTTTTACTGGGAGCATTTGAAGGAGAAGGGCAACACAGGCCAATCCCCAGATTACAGGGAGGGAATTTGAGGACAGAGTTACACGCCCAGCAGGCATTGCTCCTGTAACTGAGAAGTGTAGCGACTGATACTTCTGTAGCATTTCACAGTTTACAAGGCACTTTCAAAAGCCTTGTTGCTTTTAATCCCCTCTACAACCTCCTGATCCCCATTTTACAGGTCTGAAAACCAAGGCTCAGGAGGTTAATTGGCATGCCCGAGGTCATACTGTCAGCAAGTGACTAAAGCTGTCACTAGAACCTAAGCTTTGGATCATTTTAGTCTTGTGTTTTATTTGCAAAAGTACATCCACCTCTGAAAGGGAAGTGGCATGGGTCAGGTATATATAGCCTGCCAGTCATACATTCAGAGAATGATGATTGCCTGGTCTGGGGGCTCCCAGACTTCAAGGTTAATGCCATGTTACCAGAGCATTCTAGATGTTTCCTTTTAGTTCATTCACTTTTTACATTTAAATACACGTTTATTGTGGGAAGAAAGTTTGATATCCATGAAGTCATGAGTTTTGATGTGGTAGTTATGTTTACTGTAATTAAAATAGAAAAGCTATGTATCCCTAAAGTTATCTATTGCACATTACCTGTTTGGTCACTTTTGGGGCAGCGTTGGCCCACTCAAAATGCTTTTCATTTATGGATCAGGAACCCAGAGCTGGGCAGGTTCATGCCAGCTACTTGTCCAGAGCTTTGTATGGTGATGGCCACCAGGATTGGGACCCAGGGCAGCCCTGGCCCAGTTTCAAGGGCTATGTCTATGTCTACTCAGCCTCCAGTAGGAGAAGAGAGCAGAGTCAGACTCGAAGAGTTAGCTCAGAACTTGATTTTGGTGATCTCTCTGGGTACAGACTATAGAATGTATAGAAATCAAACTCCAGCTTGAACAAAGTCATCTGTTGTGCCTTCAGCTTCATCTTAGAGCTGTAGAAACTCTTGGTTGGTGTATCTGGTAAAACCTAATGCTTTAAAGGTGGCATAATTTAAGGAATGGAACCTATTTCCTTGGAATTCTGTCCAACTCTTAACTGCAAGGGGAAGAGAAATCTACAGGATGGTAGAATGTATTTGAGCTTGTATCTAGGGTTAGGTTGCCAGCCTGTCAGAGCTCAGAGCTAACTGCAGGGGATTTTGGTCCTGCTTCCTGGAGGGGAAGCCTGTGCCTTTGCTCCGTAATCCCCGTGTCTGTTTCTCAGTTTATTAAACCAACGTGGCATTGCATGGCTCATGAGGAGAACATATTTGCCTTGTCTTTCATTTAAGTAATCAGTCGTTCAAAGTTTAAATAAACTTTTTTTTTTTTTTTCCCCTGGTAGTGGAGACTTTTAACCTGTGCTATTTTATTTTTTATATAACTGTAGAAGTACAGAAATATGGGAGATTATGGAAGAAATTGAGGTCGTCCAACTACTTGGTGGGTGAGGCTTGGCAGACAGGTACTTTGGAGTTCTAGGGACCACTTTCAGAGTTTGCATACTATTAGGGGGTATAACTGGTCTGATCCATTCAGCCACTGGTTGGTATTTAATTTGTGTGAATATTTTAGCTGCACACTTTTAGGGAGCTGTATCTGTTCTCACTCCTTCTTCCTCTTGGCTGGGACACCTTTGCATCGGACTCCCACCCTCAACCTGGACCACTTCTGAACTGATCTCTGAGGAATGAGCTTACCTGAACGTTTGTCTTCGGGAGAGTTTTGTCCAGGCTCCTGGTGATCACAGGGAGATAAAAGCAGGCAAAGCTTAAAACCACCCGCTTACTTGTGGAAAGGCAGGCTGATGGCTCTTCTTTAATAATGGATTGAAAAATGGTGTGATTGTCCTTTGAGATGGCAACAGAAAAAGCCATTTCCTGGGGTTATTAAAAATAATCTCAGAGGTAGAAATGAGTGGTTGTGACTTTTTTGCTTTTAGGATACAGTGACTCTAAGGAGATTTTTTCTTTTCCCCTTTATTAGAATATTCATATTTTTGAACCATCTACTTTACGTATGGATTTTGGGGGAGATTCTTCTTGTCTTTTCAGATCCCTGATTTGAGGAGCTTGTTATTTGGGCAGGACCCAGCAATAGGGTGGACTTTTTGTTGTTAACGTCAAGCCCGAGAATGGGCGCTGGGGAGGAATAACCCCTCCTACCATACTGCTTCTTTTCTGCTCTGTTTGACCAGGGCAGCGGCCAGCAGTGACGTTTCCACCAGGCATACTGCCTCAGTTGACTCCTGGTTGTACCACTTACTAGTTTGGCCAGTCTGAACAAGTGAACCAACCTGATCCGTTAAAATGGAAGCGATAGGCGTGTTTATCCCCACGGCTTGTTGGGAAGGTAGCATGAGGTGTGACGTGTGTGACTGGCACGGTGCAGAGCTCATGCAGTCTTTACATCTGTAGGCACTTTGCTGTCAGCCTTGTCTTAGAGCAGTTTGCGGACTTGATCATCCTGCTTGCTATTAATTTATAAGGTTGGTTAGAAAGGGGACTTGGCTTTTGTATTTTTGTCTTCCAGTGCTTTGTACATGCTAGTTGCACAAAATCTTGTTTGAATTTATCTGAATGTTCTTTGAGCCACAGTCAGTGCTCCGAAGAATCCTTTTGTTGACTATGTTTAGCGTGACAGTTTGAACTCCTCACAGGTAGAATTCTAAGAGCAAAGGTAGCTGGTGTACTGCAGACTTCATTTGGCTGCAAACCATTTGAATCAGATAATAGTGAATAGCAGGTGTCAAAAATTGGTTTCCTTCAACCAGGAGCAAAAGTTGTGAAGACCCCTGTAGCGCGCAAGCTCTGATGGGCAGCAGCATTGTGTGTGGAGACAGATCTCTGGCCTCCAGGCCTGTGGAGCCTGTGGCATTTGTCTTCAGGCCCCCACGGTTGGTGTCTGGACTCTTACAGAGGCACTTATCCCAGCTGGGACTGAAATGACTGTGGACAGCTTATCCTGGTCAGGCTGATGTGCCCATGGGATGTGGCTCCGAGCTGTATCCACGGCTGTGCTAGTGGGCAGTCCTGCTTCTCCCTAAAGTTCTTGAAAGGTTTTGAATTAGGTAAATGGAACTGGGCATGAACAGCGGCAGTCTTGCCTATTAACATGGGGTTCCTAAACTAGTTGGCACAGAAAGGGCTTTGGTGTGTGTTGGTCCTCATCATTGTGTCATTAAGGTCACTGGAGCTAATGTGGGGTTGGGGGCTGGGATCCTCATGTGCTGTGTCAGTGCAGGTGGCACTGCGTTGGGGACTGCTGTCTGTCTGGTCCTGTCTGTGAGCTGTCAGGGGTCTCACTCTGGGAGCTCCGAGGGGACGTCTGAGCAATAGAGGACCACGAGGGACAGCTGAAGACCCACTTTCTACCTTCTCTTGTCCTTTCACATGGGATTCAAGGGTCAGGAACCTCCAAGGCTGCTCACTGCAAGCTACCTGGGCCCCCCTGAGACGGCAGGTCCCCACTTCTCTGACGTGCAGGGCCTTTAGTTTACTTATTTGATGTTTAACTTTCATCCCTGGGAGTATTTAGGCAGTGACTTCCAACCTTTTGTAAGTGAAGAATCCCCTTTAGTATAAAAACCTTTATAATACCACATATCTCATAGTAATAATTTTTGGATTCCTTGCTTTCAGAAGCTACCATGAATTGAGTAATTTTTAAATTAAGAAGTTTGTGCCATAGCCTCCTGCCCAGGGACAGTGCCTGGTGCTGGGCCTGGGGCCCTGCTTGGGATTGCTGTTCCTAGAGAGTCTTCACATCCTGTGGGAAGTTGAGCTGCCTGGGTCATGTTCAGTGCCCTCTAATTGTCCCATATGGGCTGGTTTAAGCCAGAGGCCACCTTGCCCGCCTGTCTTTTCACCCCGGCCACACCATCCTGGCCCAGGACAGGCTGTAGGGGTGTTACCTGAGCTTCCAGGCATCTGTTCTAGGGTACTGCCCTCTCTCTTCTGAAGAAAATTGCGTGCATGTCACAGAATCCCCTCCAGAGAGGAGAACATTGAGTGTCTTGGCCTGCGATCCTAGTGAGGTGATGGAGCGACACAGGAGTATAAGGCAGGAGGGCTTCCTGGCGTCATTGTCGCCTCATCTCTCCATCGCAGGCTTCCGTGGCCTTCTCCCCACCTGGGCCTGCAAGGTAGTGAGTGGACACAGGCTGTCCCTGTCCTGGCCTGCCGTCTCTGCCCAGGGCACTGTCCCCCTGCTGTCCTTGTCTGTCCATATCACACAGTGTTTCTGTTCTCTTCATCTGAAGGGTCACCTGGTTTCCTAATTCCTCAACACCCAGAGCAAACTATTTTAAAATTTAGTTTGATTTTTAAAATCAGAGTGATATGTAGACATAGTTTAAAGACAAAATAATTCCCCAGAAGTAACTTATCAGCAGATTTTTTTTCTGTCTGTACCTCCATATTTCTGAAGAGGTGTAGACAATATTGCGATTCCTGGCAACCTACTCCTCTTCCTCCTCCTGCTCTCCAGAGTCCCGTTTTCATGTGATTCTTTGATTTCAAACTCCGTGGAAGGTGAGGATGGTGCCCTTTGCCTCATCCCCACCCTACACTCACTCTTCTCGTCTACCCATCGTCTCTTCTGGTCCATTCGGCTCCATCAGTATGCAGCGTTGGGATGGTCCGCTAATGCTGCTCATAGCTGAGCCATGTAGTATACTGTGATAACTGTGATTTTCTCCTAGGACATTTTTTCTCCTGGAGTTGTTTTTACCTAGTTTTTAAAATGTACTTATCATTCTTCCCTCCAAACTTACAGAGTTGTGTGAATCTCCTTTCCAAGGCCTAAGGTTATCTGCAGTTTTATCTTTGGAAGCAGTTGCTCATGTGCCTTTCTGCGTGCAGCAGGCTGGGTTGCTCTGAGGCTCCCTGCAGAGCTGTTATCTTGGAGTCTTTCTTCATTGTCCCTGGAATGCGCCTTTGCCTTTCTCTTAGATCTCATGATTTTTCTTCTTGGTTTATTTCCAAAATTTGATGGAGTACTTTCTATAGAGGCTTCCAAAAAGTGGTGTACAAGATGTGAACTTTTTGAGACCTTGTCTGTCTGGGAAAATGTCCATCTTCTACTTTCACAATTTACAGTTTGTCTGAATATGGATTTCTAAATTAAAGATAGTTTTCCCTAAAAAATTTAGAGGCTTCCATTGCCTTTAGGCAGAATGGGGTTGAGAAAGAAGCTCTTCTGATTCTCGATTCTGTATATGAAAGCATACCAGAGTGGTTTTTTGTTTGTTTGTTTTCATTTTGTCATGTCTGGATGCTTGTGGGATATTCTCTGTGCCTTTGTTCTGAAGTTCCTTGAAGATGCGTCTTGTTGGGTCCACACTTTGTGTGTGGGGTATGTTGAGGGCCCATTCAAGCTGGAATCTCAGATCTTTCTGGTCCTGGACATGTTTTTGAATTAATTCTTTCATTTCTTTTCTTCCATTTTCCTCTTCTCTCTTTCTAGGATGACAGTTTTTTGGTTTTTAGCCACCTGGATTGGTTCTCTGTATTTTTGATCTAATAGTCTGTGTCTGTTGTGTTGTTTTTAGGTTTTGGGATGTGTCCTTTTTTTAACCTTTCTATTGGATTTTGTTTCTATTTTCATTTTGAATTTCTTAGGTTCTCTCTCTCTCTTTCTCTCTCTCTCTATATGTATATGTATATTCTTTTTTAAAAATAGACTTTAGAGCAGTTTTAGGTTTACAGCAAAACTGAAGGGAAAGTCCAGAGACTTCCTCCATACCCTCTGCCCCACACACGCACAGCCTCTCCCTCTACTGGGAATCCTGTACATTTGTTACAGTTGACTATTGACACATTATTGACATTCAAAGTGAGTATTCTTTTTTTAATGGCATAATACTCTTATTTCGTTGATACATCTGTCTCATTTTTAGATATTAATTTTTAAAAACTTTTTCTGTATCATTTCTTCTCTCCCATTTGTAAGTGAGCTCTTCCTGACACTTCCAATTGATTTTTTTGGTTTGGACTCTATGTTTCCCATTTCCAGAGGTGAATGGTAGTTCTCATTCCTGAGACTTTCTGGACTTCCACTGAGTATATCATCAGGCTTCATCTCCACTTTCCAGCTTAGCCTTCATCTCTTTTGCCTTTGCTGTTAGTTACTTCTTGACCACTGGCTTTTATGCCTTTTCAAAGATTCTATTCTTGTCCTAGTAAAGCAAAATGTGTGTCCCATCAGCCATTCATTGAAGGTCTGGCTTTTCAGGGTTCCTTGTCCATCATTAGATCATTTCTTTCTTGCTCTTCCCACCTCCAAGAACAGCTGCTTTGAGCTGGGACCTCTGGCATTTTGTAATAAGAGGGGAGTGAGCCAGGGAATCCCTCTGTCCTGCACAACCTGTTGTTCTAGCCCAGGAGACCGCAGGGTACGTGGGATGTTCAGGCAAAGGAGTTCACCATCCAGGCTGGGAGCTGCCAGGCAGGGAGGCAGAGGAACACCAGAGCCACCATTGCGAGGTTGACTGCAGAGGTGGATGAAGCCACTGTGTCAGACCGCAGAAAAGCCTCATATCTGGAGTCTGGAAGGAACGCTGAGTTCTCCCAGTCAGTAACCTGCTCTGGACTTTGGATGAGTTACGTAATTTCTCCGTGCTTTGGTTTCTCCCCGAATCTCAGGGTTCGATTCTGTGCTTCCATCTCCCATTCTGTGCCTTGTGATGTTCACTGTGACATCTTCACTGAGGGGTGCGCAGTTAGAGTTAAAAGTGCTAACACCTTCAATGTTTCTTGCAGTAGCCAGGCCATGTGTGGTCAGCCAGACTGTGAGAAAGCCTTGTGTTACCCTTCATGTTGTGTTGAAAACTCTGCTCTTGGCTGCTGTCAGAACCAGCCTTAATTCTGCTTTTGTTTGATTGACTTAAACATATTGGAATTTTGTGGTCATGACCACCATGGAGCCTCTCCTTTCTGGGGTGCATATCTGTAGTTTCTCCAGCCTCCTCCTCCGGTGCCCTTCAGGGACCTGACCTGGCCTCCGAGCATTTGGACTAGGGTAGCTTTTCTACTCTTTGAACCCCAGGCTGAGATGGGGTTTTCCCAGCGCCCTGCCCCTTAGCGTGTGTGAATGCAGTATAGGATCTCAGTTTCAGAATCCATTGTCCACTGTTGATTGTTACGTTCTTACTGCCATCTACAACGTCCAGCTTTTCCTGCCATGTTGTCTGCTAGAGGGGAGTAGAAAATCTTACTGCTTACTGTGGCCTTGTAAACGGCAGTGAGTATCTCCAAACCTTCTGTTTTGCTTCCATCGTTTCAGGCTCGTGGGTATGTCTGTGGTGCGTGTGTGTGTGGTGGGGGGAGTATGTGTGTGTGTGGGATGTGGGGGGGTGTGTGGTGTATGTGTGTGGTGTGTATGTACGTGTGTGAGTGGGGTGGGTGTGTGGGATGTGTGTGGTGTGGTGTGTGGGGTGTGTGGTGTGTGTGGTGTGTGGGGTGTGTGTGTGTGGGTGTGAGGTGTGGGGTGTGTATGTGTGTGAAGTGACTAGCACATAGCAGATGCTTGGTAATGTATAGGATCTGTTCTTTCCCTCGCTGACTCTCAGTTTAAATGGAACCCTACTTTGTCCTCGATGTTCAGTAACGTTATGCCTGTGGCTTCCAGAAAGAGCCTCTCCCTTCCTGGTTCTTGCTCTGACATTTTGGGGAGAGGGGTGAGACGACAGTGATCCTGGAAGAGTGGAACTGGCCGGCCCTGCAGGTGGAACGTTGCTCGTGCAGGCGGCATATCTGACTTGCCGCGGCCGCGATGTCCCCCGCCCGGCTCCGAATGCGGCGTAGCGGGTAGACATGGAGGGCTTTCGGCATCGTGAGAGTGGCCAGTGTGCGCGTCCTTGCCCATCAGGCGGGGGGGCTGTGGGGGAGGAGAGGAGGCAGTGGAGGGAACAAGGGGTTCTTCAGGGTTGCCATGAGAACCAGGGATCCGGGGATTGGGCAGCAGAGGGCCCCCGCCGGGCGTTGGGGCGTGGCCGCGTCACATGGGTTTGGTCCTGGGATTCCTGTTGTGCTTCAGGACCGGGCGCCGCTCCGTCGTCCTCTCGCTCTTCAGGAGCGCCCGGTCCCTCGGAGACTAAATATTGCGGCCGGGCGGCAGCCGGCTCCGCGGAGGGGCCTCCGGGCACCTGCGCGGTGATGGCGCTGGGAGCCCCCGGGCACGCTCGGGCGGTGGCGCGGCATCCCACCCTCGCCCGGATGGCGTCGCCAGAGGCGGCGTTGGCCCGCTTTTCGTGCTAGCGCATTCGCCTGGCGCGCGGTGGCCCCGGGGCCCCGGGTCGGTTTTCTGCGCCGCAGGCCCCTGGCCGGGGCGGAGCCGTGGAGGACCAGCCCGGCCCGGCTCCGAGCGCTGTCCATGCGGAGCGCTGTCCACGCGCCGGGCACTGCGGGGGCCGGGCCCCGAAGCCCTCCCCGGGCCGGCCGCGCGCACGCAGCGACCCCGTGCGGCCAGTGCTGCCGCCCGCTCTCCAGGTACTCAGGTGGGCTCCGCCGCGAGCGCTGGGCGGTGGGCGGTGGGTGGTGGGCGGTGGGTGGTGGGCGCGTGCCGTGTCGGCGGGTGGGGCAGCCTGCGCGGGCTGCAGAGGCCCCAGCCGCTGCGGGGAGGGCCCGGGAGGGAGGCCGGGAGGTCTTGCCGCGCGGTCCCCTGCTCGCCTGCCGCGGGCTCGCCGCAGTCCGAGATCGCGAGCTTCGTTGCCGCCAGCCGTAGGACAGTATTATGTAACCATTTTTAATCTTAATTGTTAATATTATGTAACGAGCAATAACTGTACCCACGGAAACCCGTGACGACGACTCGCGCGAACCTCGCCCGCTCCTTCCTCGCCAGGCGGTGGGCAGCGGGTGTGGGAACCCGCTTGGGAAATGAGCGGATCCGGGCATCCGGGCTACTGCATCGGCTTTTTCTGTGAAAAACATAATGCCAGAGCCTGCCTGGACTTCTCTTAAACCTGGATAGCATGTAGTCCTGTATAAAAGGCTTGGGTAAACACATCTCATCAACGTTGCCTCTTTCTCCATGAAAACCTCCTTTTCCCTGGAAGGTGCCTATCAGACAATTAATGCGAATTGAGCAGTGAAGATGTGGGCATGGGGTTTGTGTTCTTGATGGAGTTCAAAAAATTGTGCATATGAACACGTAGGACGTGCTAGCCCTTGCTCTTCAGAAAAACAATCGGATCACCTGTTCCACACGCCAGTCGCCTCCTTGGTCGGCTGCCATTTGTCTGTTGAATGGCACAGTCCCTGCCAGAGTGCTGGGGGGACCTCGTCTGCGGAGCCGGCACACAGGTGGCTACGAGGGGGGAGGAGACTGCAGTCTAAACCCGCAAAGCTCTCCTTCCTAGCCCAGTGAGGGGAAGCGTGGGTGTCTTTCCTCATTGTTCTTTTTAAGTCTGAAAGGCAGCGACTGTAGGGATTATGACGTGCTGGCGGCCAGGGCCTCGGGTGCTGCCTGGAGTCTCTTGCGTGTCTCTGCTCCTTTGATGTCGGCATCGGGGGTGGGAGCAGGGCCCACGCATTCCCCCTTTGGCCTGGGTGGGAACAGGGGAGGTAGTGGGCAGGGCCAGAAGGGCTTACTGGGATTTTCTTCCTCTCTGTCACTCCAGAGGAAGGAGGTAGAGAACACTTGTTTCAGTTTGAGGTGTTTGGCAGCCACGCGCTGAAGGACGGTTTTTAATTGTAGGGTGCGGTGTGAGTGCCGTGTGGTTCAGTCCCCTCCCCATCTTGTGCTACCTGCCCTTGTACCTGGACCTGTGAATCAGGGATAATAGTTACTATCTTGTAGGATTGAGAATGGTGCATACTAACTGCTGAGGAACACGGTGAATGGAGTTATGGTAATTGCACGATTGGCATGAAGGGGTGAGAGAAGTTCCAGATTGGTCGATTAAAATGTGAGTTATTTTTAGTGCCTCCTAAGGATTTCCATCACCAGTTGCTCCTCCAGCCATCATGTAATTACCACGCCAGAACTGGGCTTCCAGACTTCCCAGAGAACACTGCATCTTTCGAATTTTGGAGGTTAGGCTCCAAAATTTGCATATTTAGGCCAGAGCCTAAATTCACTGACACTTGTGTTCCCACAAAAACCAGACAGCTTCTTGGAGTATTTACTTGTGACTTAGTAAGAACGTCTTAGGAAACTCGCTTGGACTAGAATAGTTTTACTTTTCTTTCAAACTTGGGAGGCTGCATTCTGGTAATTCTCAGGAGGAAGAATGTGTAGGAGAGACCAGGGTTTTTAAGGTGTGACCTCTGAACCACCTACATCAGAGCCAACCGCCTCTCGGTGCTTATCCCTGGGCCTCAGCTCTGAGCTATGAAACTGACTTTCTGGGCTTGGGACCTGAAATTCTTTGTCTTTGTGAAGCATGCCAGGTGATCCTTACAGGCATAAAGTTTGAGAACTGATGTGGTGTTCTGGGCCTTGTAACTGGGGCTTCTGATGATTCACTTAGAAAGTTGGCAGCTCCTGTCTGAGGGGTCAAGGGCAGAATGAGGGGTGGCTTTGAGGCAGTATGAGCCCTGTGGACCCTAGGAGGTCTGGGAGCGCATGTCGAAAGAGGCCTTTATGTGGGCCTTTTGCTTTTGTCAGATTAAACAAGTAAGTTGGCACATCTGGTAGTGGGCACGGCCATGCATCACGTGCAGAACTGGTGTGATGGACCATATTTTCTCATATTTCACAGAATTCACTGGCTGGGCGTGATCCACAGAGTCCTAACCCATCCCAAACCCTGGAACGCTTTCCGTGACGGTTTATTCTGATTTGTTCAGGAAGCATATTTCTCTTCTGTTTTCATGTGGAATGGGCTTTGTTCCTCTCACAGCTGGCGGAGGTTAAATTAAAGGGGCCAGAACATACTGAGCTGTGACTAGGATTGGGGGGCCAGTAGGCATTTATTGGCTCCATTTGCTTCTTCCTTCCCTTTTTTTCTCTCCCACTTTGGTCAGTGGGTCCGGGACTCTCTCTCCAGGGGCATTTCTGGTCTGTGGAGATTTGCCTGCAGGCACCTGGAAGAGTCTGGGCTGAACTCTAGATGCCTCAGGCTCAAATCTGATATTAGTGAGGGAAGAAAATTCTAAATGTGTAAATGGTAGCTGTAAGTCACCTACAAATAATTTTTTTTCCTTTCCTGTGCTGTGTCTGGGAGCCAGCTTCTGAGTGTTGTCACGGTAGTCCTGGTGGCTTGAGGCTGGTGGTGTACCGTTGCCAACAATGGCCGTGCAATTCCGAGCAGTTGTTCAGCGTTCAAGTGGGATGAGAATGGCAAAGGAGTGCTCTGGGTGGCTTTTGACAAGGGACCCCGCCTGTCATTCACTCAACAGGTGTTTGAGGAGCCAGTCTGTCTCTGTCATCTGTTCCTGCCTTGCTTAGATGGAAAATAATGAAATCTGTGTAGGAAGGGAGGGTGAGTAGAGGGATGGCCTGGGTTGACTGAACAATAAAATAGTGATGTTAATATATTTTGCTTATTTATTTTCTTAAAGGGAGCTGGCACATTTCAATTCTGATAGAAGTTAAATATTAACAATGTCTGAAAATAACGCAACTTAAACTTTAATATGCATGGGAATCTCTGGGGGCTGATGATAAAATGCAGCTTCTAATTTAGTTGGTCTGGGGTGGGACCTGAGGTTTTGGATTTCTGACCAGCTCCCAGGAGTTATGCTTGCAGTTGATCAGTGGCCCACACTTTGTGCAGTAAGGTCTTAATACCTTTCCCCCTGTCTTCACTTTAGTGTCTTTTTCTCTAGAAATTCTCTGAAGAGGACACTTTACTTGGTAAGAAGTATTATTAATAATACTATTACTTAATCTAAGAATTTTTGTACCAAGAATTTTCTAGTGATTAGCCCTACATTGTTATAAATGACATGCTTAAATGTGTCCATACTTTATTCCAGGCCAAATATTTGTACAGTGTCCTGCTTTGACATTTGTTTGGATTCCTATGGATTTTATTTAGTGGTTTCTCTTTTGTTAATGATGATAGAACACTTTTAGAAAGGTTTGAAACCTTTTGAATCTTTAGCAGATTTGAAAACCCCACCTGCTTTCTTTTAAGAAGGCAGGAATTGTATCTGCTTTGAGCTTGTGCATGCTAACACCCCACTTCTTCCAAAGTCCTTGCTCAGTGCCTTCATGTCTCAGCATCACAGCCTGCAACCAGGAAGGCCTCCAAGCCATAGAGAGAAGCAGTAAAGATGTCCCAGTGGGGCTTCTGGCTGAGGCCCTTGCCTGTTTTCTGTCAGCGTGAGCCTGACCCTACCTTGGGAGGGAGGATTGGGTTGTCCCATTATTTCCCTGTCAGGATAGGTGGTATTAAAGCAGCTTTTGTCTTGCTTGCACTGTGAGTTTGTTCTGTGTATAAGGCTCCAGTGTGTTTCACCTGTGCTTAATGCCACGTTTTGAAAAATTCTACCACCAAAGTTCTTCCTTGGATAGTGAAGACACTTTCGAATGTTTGTCTTTATGCCTACCCTAGTTGGTCAGTAAATGCATTGATGGGCTCCATTGAACTTTGGACCCATTCCTTTGTCATCTTTCATGTCTTCCTAGGCTGGTGGTGATGTTGGGCAACTTAATGCTTCCTGAAGGTTATAGATACTACAGGAGCTAATAATGTATTGCCAAATCAGTGAAGAAACTTTGGATTTGATAAAGTTGGTTTCTTTATGGCACAACATTTCAGAAAATTTTGTGTGCCACAATGTATTATGACACCTTAAGAGGAAGATGGCTAGACTATGGTGGTCCCAAATTTTGGGGGGTTGGGGGTGGGGCTAGAACCCCTCTTGTGCTGATTATTTCATTGGGCTAGTTTTTTCTTTCTTTAGTTCTGGGATACATGTGTAGAACGTGCAGGTTTGCTACATAGGTTTACATGTACCGTAGTGGTTTGCTGCATCTATCAACCTGTCATCTAGATTTTAAGCCCCTCAAGTATTAGCTATTTGTCCTGATGCTTTCCCTCCCCTCAGTCCCTCTCCCCTCCCTGACAGGCCCCGGTGTGTGTTATTCCCCTCCCTGTGTCCATGTGTTCTCATTGTTTAGCTCCCACTTATGAGTGAGAACATGCAGTGTTTGGTTTTCTGTTCCTGTGTGAGTTTGCTGAGGACAATGGCTTCCAGCTTCATCCATGTCCCTGCAAAGGACATGATCTCATTCCTTTTTGTGGCTGCATAGTATTCCATGGTGTATATGTGCCACATTTTCTTTATCCAGTCTATCATTGATGGGCATTTGGGTTGGTTCCGTGTCTTTGCTATTGTAAGTAGTGGTGCAATAAACATATGTGTGCATGTATCTTTATGGACTAGTTTTTTCATAGAGTCCTCTCTTTAAAAAAAAAAAAAAAGCTTTATTGAGGTATAATTCACATACCATACAATTTACCCATTTAAATTTGAAGTATGTAATTCAATTATAATTAGTATATTTATAGATATGTGCAATTGTATGTGTGTGTGTACACATTGCCGTGGTCTGAATGTATCACCCAAAATTCATGTGTTGACTCCTAATGGCCAATGTGATGGTATAAAGAGGTGGGGCTTTTAGGAAGTGTTTAAGTTGTAAGGGATTAGATAGATCCACATAGATGGGATTAGGGCCCTTTTAAAAGGGCCTGAGGGGGAATGGGTTTGCTCTCTTCTGCTCTTCCACCATATGAGGATACAGCATTTGTTCCCTTCTGGAGGGTGTGGCAACAGGGCACCATCTTGGAAGCAGAGAGACGCCCTCACCAGATACTAAACCCCAGTGCCTTGATCTTGGACTTCCTCTCCTCCAGAACCATAAGAAATAAATTTCTATTATTTATAAATTACCTAACCTGTGGATTTTGTTATAGCAGCACAGACAGAAATTGGTACTCAGAGTGGGGTGTTGTTATAGCAAATACTTAAAAGAAAAGTGGAATTGGGTAATGGATAGAGGATGGAACAGTTTGGAAGTGTTTGCTAGAAAAAGCCTGGATTTCTGTGAACAGAGCATTAAGAATGATTCTAGTGAGAGCCCAGAAGAAGAGGAGAGTCGTAGAGATAACCTATGTCTTCTTAGAAATTTCTAAGTGGTTGTGATCAGAATGCTGGTAGAATTATGGACAGTAAAGCCCATTCTGATGCAGTCATATATGGAAATGAATATCTTATTGGAAACTGGAGGACAGATAGTCCTTGCTACAAAGGGACAAAGAACTTGGCTGAATTGTGCCTATACTGTAGGGCTTTGGGGAAGGCAGAATTTAAGAGTGATAGGATATTTGGTGGAAGAAATCCCTGAGCATAGTGTTCAGTATGCTGCATGATTTCTCTTAATTGCTTACAGTAAAATGTGAGAGAAATGAATTGAAAATGGAATTTATAATCCAAAGGGAAGTAGAGGCTGGGCACTATGGCTCATGCCTGTAATCCCAGCACTTGGGGAGGCCAGAGTGAGACGATTGCTTAAGCTCAGGAGTTCAAGACCAGCCTGGGCAATATAATGAGACCTTATCTCTACTAAAAACAAAAATGTGCACTTAGCCCCAGCTACTCAAGGGGACTGAGGTGGGAGGATTGCTTAAGCCTGGGAGGTCAAGGCTACAGTGAGCCATTATTCTGCTGCTGCACTCCAGCCTGGGTGACAGAATGAGACCGTTTCCAAAAAAAAAAAAAAAAAAAAGAAGCAGAATGTAAGGATTTGGAAAATTTTTAGCTTGCTCAGGTTGTAAAAACATGTTTGGGAGAAAACACTAAGGGTGTGGCCAAGTGACCTTTTGATAAGGAGATTAGTATGGATAGAAGGAAGCCAGATGCTATTCATCAAGATAATGGAAGAATGATCCTGAAGGCATTTCAGAGATTATCAGTGCTGCCCCTCCCATCAGAGGCCCAGAGCACCAAGGCCCAGGGAACAGAACTATGTCAAAGGAGAGGCCTTGGGCGCCTGCAGGACCTCAGCATTCACTGCCCAGCGTCACTTCTCTGCTCTCTGCATTACAGTGCAGCCCTCCTTGGATATCCCAGCTGTGGATCAAGGGGTCTCAAGTGCAGCTAGTCCCATTGCTCTGGAAGGCACAGGCCATAAGCCTAGGTGGCATCCACATGGTGCTAAGTCTGCAGATATTCAGAGTGCAAGACCTATGGATGCATGGCTACCTTCACCTAGATTTGAAAGGATGCCTCAGAAAGTCTTGGGCTCAGACAGAGAATTGCTGCAGGGTAGGTCTGCTGCAGACTCCTTGCTTGGATAATGCCTAATGAAGCCATAGGGGCAGGAGTGCCAAAAAGAGCCCCCACTAGGGCAATGCCCAGCAGAGTCTTGAGGTTGAGGGCACACCAGTGAGCTCCCACAAGGACAATGCCTAATGGAGCTGTGGGGGTGGGGCTGCCGCCGAGAGCCTGTAACTGTAGAGTTACCAGTGTGTAGTGCCAGCCTAGGAGAGCTGCAGGTACCCGACTGCAACCTATGAGAGCTGCTGTGAGGGCTGTGCCCCGCAGTTGGCGGCAGGGCTGCCCAGAGCCTTGGGAACCCAACTCCTGCCCCATTGTGTCTGGAAGGCAGGACGTGGAACCAAAGATTTATTCTCCAGCCTTAAGATTGATTTGATGCTTGTCCTGTTTGGTTTTGGATTTGGTTGGGAAATGTTACTCTTTTCTTTCCTATTTCTCCCTTTTGTAATGGGAATGTCTGTTCTTTGTCTGTCCCACAGTTTTTTTTTTTTTTTTTGGTGACAGGATCTTGCTCTGTCATTCAGGCTGGAGTACAGTGGCAACCTCTGCCTCCTGGGCTCAAGCTATCTTCCCACTTCAGCCTGCTGAGTAGCTGGGACTACAGGCGTGTGCCATCACACCCAGCTAGTTTTTTTTTCTTTTTTTGTATTAGAGATGGGGTTTTGCCATGTTGCCCAGGCTGTTCTTGAACTCCTGGGCTCAAGAGATTCGGCCACCTCAACCTCCCACCGTGCTGAGATTACAGGAGTGAGCCACTGCTGAAGTCTGAATGAAGTACTTTGCCTCAGGTTGAAACACATCTTTGAGTCTCACACGTCTGATTTAGATGATATTTAGATGAAATTTTAGACTTCAAACTTCTGAATTGATGCTGGCATGAGATAAGACATTGGGGCTATTGGGATGGAATGAATGTATTTTGTATGTGAGAAGGACGTAAATTTGGGGGACCTGGGGTGGAATGCCATGGTTTGAATGTTTGTATCTCCTTATGGCCTTAACACCTCCCCAATGCAACTGTATTAAGAGGTGTGGCTTTTGGGAAGTGATAAGGTCGTGAGGGCTCCAGTCTCATGAATGGATTCTTGCTCCCATCAAAGGGCTGGAGAGAACTAGCTAGGATCCCTTTTTGCCCTTCTGCCTTCTGCCATGTGAGGGCACAGCAAGAAGGCCCTCACCAGACACCGAATGCTGGCACCTTGATCTTGAACTTCCCAGCTTCTAGAACTGTGAGAAATAGATTTTGTTCTTTATAAGTTATCTAGTCTCAAGTATTTTGTTATAACTGCAGAAATGAATAAACACACATACATTGTATATACAGTGTTCAATTAATATATTCACAGGTATGTGCAACCACCTCCATAGTCAATTTTAGAACAAAAAGAGACCCTGCACCCTTTAGCTATCATACCTCCACTCCCTGCCATCCCATTGCTCCCCCTGCTTTCCCAACCTTAAGGAACTCTACTTTCTGTCTACATAGATTTCCCTGTCCGGGACATTTCATGTGAATGGAATCGTCTGTGGTTTTTGTTAGTGTCTTCTTTCACTTAGCATAATGTTTTCATGGTTAATCTATGTTGTAACATGCATTAGTACTTCATTCCTTTTTATGGCTGAATAATATTCACTTGTATGTGTAGTCCCAGCTACTCAGGAGGTTGAGGCAGGAGAATGGCCTTAACCTGGGAGGCGGAGCTTGCTGTGAGCCAAGATCGCGCCACTGCACTCCAGCCTGGGCAACTGAGTGAGAATTCGTCTCAAAAAAACTAAAACTGAAACTAAAACTAAATAAATAAATAAATTTCCTTGTATGTATATACTACTTTTTGTTTATTCAACTGTTGATGGACATTTATGTTTCTACCTTTTGGGTATTGTGAATAATGCTTCTGTAAACATTGGTGTATAAGTATCTTTGAGTGCTTACTTTCCATGTTTTTGTATATAGGTCTAGATTATAATTGCTTCATTATACGGTAATTCTATGCTTTGCTTTTTGAGGAAGTGCCAAATTGTTTTCCAGAGCAGCTGCACCATTTTACATTCCCAATAATAATGCACAAGGGTTTCAGTTTCTCCACATTCTTGCCAACACTTGGCATTTTTCCTCTCCTCTCCTCTCCTCTCCTCTCCTCTCCTCTCCTTTCCCCCTTCCCCTTCTCCTTCCCCTTCCCCTTCCCCCTCCCCCTCCCCTTCCCATTCCTTTCCTTATAGTTGTCCTAATAGGTGTGATATGGTTTGGCTGTGTCCCAAATCTCATCTTGAATTGTAGCTCCCATAATTCCCATATACTGCAGGAGGGACCTGGTGGGACGTAATTGAATCATGGAGTTGGGTCTTTCCCATGCTATTCTAGTGATAGTGAATAAGTCTCATGAGATCTGATGGTTTTATAAAAGGGAGTTTCTCTGCACAAGTTCTCTTCTCTTGTCTGCCACCACGTGAGACCTGCCTTTCACCTTCTGTCAGGATTTTGAGGCCTCCTAAGCCACGTGGAACTGCGAGTTCATTAAACTTCTTTCTTTTGTAAATTGCCCAGTTCTCTGGTATGTCTTTATCAGCAGCATGAAAATATGGACTAATACAAGGCATCAGATTATAACTCACTGTGATTTTGATTTGCTTTTTGTTGTTGAGTTGTAGGAATTTGTATATTCTAGATATTAATACTCTATCAGTTATATGATATGCAACTGTTTTGTCCCTTTCTGCAGGCTGTCTTTTCACTGTCTTCATAGTATCCTATGATGTGCAAAAGTTTTTAATTTTTGATGAAGTTCATTTATTTTTTTCTTTTGTTGCCTGTGCTATTCGTGTGATATCTGAGTAGTCATTGTCAAATCCAATGTCAGCATAAAGATTTTTGCGTATGTTTTCTTCTGAGAGTTTAACAGAGATAATTTTATTTCTTCCTTTCCAGTTTGGATGGCTTTCATTTCTTTTTCTTACTTAATTGCTCTGGCTAGAGCTTCCACTACTGTGTTAAGTAGAAGTGACAAAAGCAAGAATTCTGTCTTGTTTCCACTCTTAGGGGAAAAGCTTTCACTATTTCACCATTGAGTATGATGTTTGCTGTGGAATTTATAACAGACGTTAACAGATATTTAATTTCCTTGCCTTGCTGGAGTGTTTCAGGAACGATTCTGTATTCTTTGACTGTCCTGGGACTCTTGGATCCAGAATGCAGTCTAGAAGCCCAGAACGAGTTGGCTGGGGAGTTGGGAGACACAGGTAACATGATTTTGTTCTATGTTATAGTGTGGTGTCAGTTCACCTTTCTTTCCAGACCTGGTGGCCATTTTGTAGTCTTCAGGGTTGCAGCAAAGGCCTTAGGTTTTGAGTGGTCTTTCAGAGGCAAGGGGGGTTCTTATACCAAGGTTCTCACAACTTTACTCCCTTTTTGTCCCAAAATGATTGAGACCATAGGGTGGTCTTGAAGGAGGTCACCTGAATAGATCCACATCCCCATCCCAATTTCACTTCGCCTCTCGTACTTCAGTACCAGGTTAGGGGACATGTGCCATTCAAGTTAGGTTGGCTTTGTAATGACTTTTCAGGGTGGATTTTGGCTTCCTACAGGTAAGAACTTTCTACCTTTGTAATATCCTGACTCATGAGTTGAAACAATAGATATGATGAAGGCCTGTGCCCCATTTAGAAGAGTAAGTCTCACGTTGCCAGGTCAGAAATAGATCCTCTTTCCTCTTGTTAAGCGTCGTGCTGAATCCTGAGAGTGGTAATCCCGCAGTAGGCAGAGAGAGGAAGACGTTGCCCTGAAGCTATGGGGAGGCCTGGGGTTCATTCCTACTGGGCTGAGGGTTCTGGTCTCTTCTACCAGTTTAAACAACAGGGCACAGATAGCCAAGAGCAGTATCAGTTGAGAGTAGCACGAATCCTGGGCGCCGTTGTGTGCTGTTTAGTTTTGGCCCGTGTTTTAACACAGGGAGAGGGCAGATGGTGAAGCTCTGGCCACCTGTGAGTGTTGGCAACCCCAGGGGGGCAGTCCGTCCTGCTGGCTGTACTTTGCTTGAGAACTGGAAATACTGGACATATGACATTTTCCTTCTGACTCTCACCATTTGTGTGGCTTATGCAGGAGGCAGGGGAGGAACATTCTAAATGACCTGGAGCTATGCATCTTGCCGGAATCAACAAGCAGGACAAGCCTTTGGGCAGAACAGTTGAGCCACTTTTCAAAGGCAGTGACCCTCTGGTACCCCCTACTTCAAACTGGCTCTGGAGGAGTAGACTGTAGTGGAGTGGACTGGAATGGAATGCCCTGCTGATTGTGTGGAGCAGGCTGAGTTGCACATGGTTTCTGGCCAGTGATGTTCATTTATGTGGCCAGGTCTCAAACTCAATATTGTTTTTAAGAAAATCTTTCTGAATGAAGAAGTCTCCATGGGTGCTTAGTCCATAAAAGCTAAGATTCTTTGCAGAGTTTCATTGGGCAGCAGTTCCATGTCTAGGGGTGGAGGTTCGGCTTCTGTCAGACTGTCCCACAGAGCACATTGAAGTCCTGGGTGCTGGGCAGGGCTGAAATTCCCAGGGGAGCACCCCCAGGGCTGGGTCCTAGGGCGCCTTGACACTGTTAAAAGTTACTGAAGGCCCCAAAGAGCTGTGGTTATGTGGCTGTATATATTGAAATTTACTGTTTTAGGAATTGACAGGCATTTAAAAAATATTTCTCCATGTAAAAAGAATATTATCCCATTATATGTAAACATAACATCTTTTATGGAAAAAAGCTGTATTTTCAAAAACAAAAAAAAAAGAGAAGAGTGGCATTGTTTTGTACTTTCTAAATCCCTTTAATGTCTGCTTTAAGAGAAGGTAGTTGGATCTCCCTCCCATCCCCCCGCCATCTGCAATCAGTCACATGTCATGTGCCCTCTAGAAAACTCCGCTGTGCATTTGTGAGGGAATGCAAGGGACAAGGACACAAGGACACATCATATCTTACTATCTTGAAGATAATTTTGGCTTCACCGCTCCTGGAGGTCTTGCCATAGGGGTGAGGTCACTCATACCTGGGTACCACGTGAGAGGGTACCACAGGTGGAAGCACAGGTGTGGGGATTTAGGCAGAGACCTTGGAGGCCAGGGGTGCAACACCCCCTCGCTGAATTCAGATAGAGAGGTGCTTGGGAACCACCAGTTCCTCTGGTTGTTCTCTTGTGTCTGTTGTTTGAATCAGAAACTCAGCAACTTAGGCCTCAGAGAGATCTTGAGGGTACTTGGTCCATAACTATTATGTGCCAAATGAGGGAACTTAGTTCTTCAGTCTTCTAGAATAATTTTATCCTTTTTTGTGTTAAAATGTGGATGCAGCCTGGAAGTGGTAATGCTAGATGCTGCATACCACCTTGATGGAACTAGATGAAGTGATTAACTTCAGTCACCCGAGTCTGGAAAGCCTGGGACCAGGCAGGGCAGCAGCATTTGAGGGACTTTTGGGAAGCTTGGCACAGCTTGAGTGTAGGAGCTGTGGTGCACAAGTACAGGCAACTGTCTCTCTGTCTCTTCCCCCAGTGTTTGTTGAGCCAATGTGATGTTCCCTGTCCTGTGTTGGCTGCCCAGGTATATACGGCACTTTCTATCCTCAGGTCACCTTTACTGGGGGGCAGACTAAAGGTTTGTAAAAGAAACTGTGATACCAACGTCATTCGATGAGCCACCCAAGAGTGCCTTGGAACAAAGGAGTGTTAATTGACAGTGACCGGAGAATAAGAAGTGGTGGCTCTTTTACCTGATATGTAAAGGAGCTGAGGAGAGAAGGGTGTTGCAGAGGAAAGCAGGGGTCTCCATCCTCTTCCTCCCCACTGCTGTTGCAGGCTGACAGTCTTTGAGTACACACACAGATGTGGCTGTGTTGCACGCTGTCAGAGGACCTGTGAGTCCCACCACCTCCTGAAGCATAAAGGTCCTTAGTGTGGTGCTCAGAGACCCCTGACCATGGGGTGCAGGGTGTACAGAACTGGCCATGAGCTGCCCTTGTAGAAGGGCAGCCTTGGAGGGAGGACGAGACAGTCATGAAAGTGGACCCATTTTCCTCTGTCAGGAGGGATGGGGGAAGTGAGGAGGACCTGATCTGTATTTCCCAAGAGAAGCTACTTCAGTAGCTGAAGCAGGTGATTTTGGCAAATATGAAGGACAGGTTCTTTCTTGGGTCCCAGGACTCGCTTTCCTCCTGGGAAGCTCGACCTCCTGTGTGGCTCCATGGCTCTGGTCAGATTCCTTAGCATCACAACAGTGGAGGACAACGGAATTCTAAAAAGATTTAGAGGAAACTTAGTAACGTTTACAGGAGACACTTTGAAATTCGATTGTTGTGACTCTTTTAATGGCTCAAATTGCGGAGAGGAGGATAACTCGTGTAATGCAATGCTAAGAGTGGATTTTGATGGTGGAGCGAAGGAAGTTTGAATTAGCTTTGATTAGAATGTAGCCTCATCATGGGGACTCCATTCCCATGGGGAGTATTGGATGCTTTAAGATGGATTCCCCTGAGTTCAGAGGTGGGCATCAGAGTGATTTGCTTGCATACCAGTCGTGCCTGTGGTCCCGGGTAGCTTTCTGCTCATCAGCCCAGTGAATGGGGCTCTGCTTTTCTCCCTTTGGCTTTGCCTCTGGTCCAAGAAGCCAACTTCCTGAAATAGAAAAGGAGAAGCTGTTCTTTGGCCAATGATTTGAGAATAGCTAGAATTAAAGTTACCAACTGTGGAGGGCGGTTCCCTGTGGGCCTCATCAACAGCTGAGGGCCCCCTTTCAGACACCTGTGAACAAGCTTCTCCAGAATCCTTGCATGCAGCTTTTGCAGAACTGCTAAAAGCAATGGTTGGTCATGCTTGCCACAAACTGCTTCTGTTGAGATCATCATTCTACGATCTTGACCAATGGGTGAGGTTTGGTTGCACTTTTGGCGTCTTGAATTCACAGACCTGTGGAAACTAGATTAGGGAGCATGTTGGAGGTGGCTCTGTAACTGACAATGCTAAGATTGAGAACATAGTGATCACATGTTAAGTGTGTATTAAGTGAATTAATGAAGGAATAATGAATTTCAGGACTAAGGGGAAACATAGAAAGAGACAATTATAAAGGAGGTGAAAACAGACCTCCCAGCTGACCGGAATGAACCCAGGGGTTTATGAAGGCCTTATTAGGGCAACTGAAGTCTTAATTTGGGAATTGAAGGAGGTAGCAATGGAGTCTTAAACTTTTCTACTCAAATTACAAGAGCCAGGTAAAAAGAGAATTAGTGCAGAATCTGGTATTTGAGTTTCCCGCATTGATTTTTCTAAATTATTTGCCAAATTACAGGTTGTTTATTTTCTTTAGCTAAAGCACCATTCAGGGTTTGCCTTTGTCATTGCACAGTTTGTCCCTAGGTCATGGGAGCTGAGGCTGTGTGTAGGTGGCTGCAGGCCTGAGAGGTGTCAGTGATGGGGTGGAGCTGGGGGTGTTGGGAGAGGTTTGAGCAGACCCAGCTGGGCAGCACCATAGGGCTGCTGGGTAGGTATTTTTGGGAAGGAGAATGCTGAGCTCTTACTCAGAAATCCAGTGTAGGAGGCAGATGATCTCCTGAAGCCCTCTGCACAGAAAAGGAACCGGCTTTGGAGAGCATCATGGGTTTCTGCTGCTTCCTCAACTGGTCTCCCCAGTTCCAGGAAGGCAGAACAGGTCATTGAGAGGCACAGCTTGGGCTTCTGGATCGTGACACAGGAGCAAAGTGGTGGATGGGTCATGTCTGTGAACAACGAGGTGTGAGCAGCCCAGTGTAGGGCACAGGGTCCCCAACATGGTGGGTCTAGTGGCTCACTGCTAGGTCTGATTTAAGAAAGATACCCGGATAGGGCTATGTAAAAACCGTCTCTGGGTCCCCAAGGAAGGGTTGGGAGCTGAGTTGTACCTGCAGCTGGTCGGGAGCCGCAGGAACTCTCGTACGTATGGAGGGAGGGTATGGCATGGGGGCTGCCACGCTGTGACTCAAGAGCGTGATGGGTGGATGTGGGCCTCAAAGTGGGCCAGCTCTGCCCAGACCAGAGCATTGTGCTTCCTGCGGAGCATCCCTGGAGTCCGTGTGACTGTGTGGCCAGAGAGCATGGTCTTGGGGCAGGCAGATGACAAGAGGCCGCACCAGAATGGAAGTCGTCTGCATTTGGAGGCAGGAAGCAACACAGAACTCTCCCTGCAGTTGGTAAGCCTACTCTTAAGGTGTCGCATGCTTCCCTGCACCTGCCTGCCCTATACCTTCTGGATCCAGGTGTCCTTTTGGAACTGGATGATCAGGAGCCAGAGGGGCCGGCAGTCTGGTACTCGTGCCTTGTGCATCTGGGTGGGCATTCTGGTACTCCTGCTTTGGACTTCCTGGTAGCCAGGCAGTGGGTACCTGGGAGGATGTTGCACCAGTCTGTGCGGGAGACCAAGAGAACTAAATAGAGGAGATCATGCACACTCATTAAAAAACAATACTGCAGAAAAGTTAGATTACATTGCTAGATAAAGTTATTTTTAATATGTCCATACCCCGTGTCAGTTTTCAATCTCGTGCGACCTGCCTACTGTATGATAGTGATGCATTTCAGAGCCATTAATCATTGTTTACCAACCTTTCCTGTTCGTAGGAACCCTATGTGTCTATTGTCTTTGCTAAATTCTTGATTTTCTGAGTTGAGGATTGGTTTTCCTTATACTTGTTTATATAGATGTTGCCCTGAAAATGTAAAACACACAGTAGTTACTTACTGAATATACTAGTGATACAGAGAACGAAAAGATGTCATCATCTTTAGAATAGAATGCCAGGCCCTCCTGGGCTCTGGGGTGTGTGCTGGTGATGGGCTAATGTTGATAACTGGCTGTTTGGGGGTGACGATAAAGCATCCAAAGCACATTGACTGTTTCCCCACAGCTTTCTTCATTGAGGAGAGGAGAGATCTTAATCAACTGTGCACGCCTCTTCACTCCAAACTATTACTCCTCGCATAGTTTTAACGATTACGATTACATTATGTTTCCTCCACAAGCAAGAATGTCTTTCCTCTTTACTTTTGAGGTGTATCTTTTTTTCTTTAACTCCTTTTTTTTTTTTTTTAAACTCCTTTAACTTTTTAAAAAACTGCTTTAAGGGAGGAAGAAAAGGAAAAGAACGGAAGAAAAAGAAAAGAAAATAGAAGGGCAAAGTCCTTCAGTATTTCCAGAAGCTGCCTGTATAGAAGAAAAAGGCCGTGCAGTTAATACTCATGTGACTTGGCCTCAAGCACTTAATGGCCTCATTGTGTTTAGGTATAGAGCAGTGATTTCTCTGGAATTCCTAGAAAGGGAGGGGGAGCCCTCCACAAGGACAGAGGGGGATCACAAGGGACCCTGAGTATAGGTTTTTGTGTGAGGAGAAGCATATAGGACCCTTGGCCTGAAACTGGATGAAAACATTCTTTCTTAGATACATTTTAAAGTTTTAAAGTTGCATGAGTAATTTGTGATCTTTATTTTAAATAGTCAAACCCAGAAGTCGGTAGAGAGTGAAATTCCCACTTCACTTCTCATGGCCCTCCTTCGAGGTTGGTGTTTAGGGTTCTTTTGGCTCTTTTGTTCTGTGGAATTAACTAATTACTTTTTTATTGATGCATAATAGATAAACATAGTTTCAAGGTACATGAGGTAATTTAATGCATTCATGTAATTCTAAAGGTCAAATCAGTGTATTTGACATACCACCTTAAATATTTGTCTTAACTTTAGAAACATTCAAATTCTTCTCTTCTTACTATTTTGAAGTGTACAATATTGTAGACTGTAGTCACTTTATTGATTTATTTAATTAAGTGTACTTATTTCAAGAATGAGCAGAAATAAGGCCTAGTATTACATAAATCAATAAGGTGACCATGTGTTTGTACCCATTAATCAACTTTTTTTAATCCTCCATACCCCCTACTCTTCCCAGTCTCTGGTAACCACCAATCTACTCTCTGTCTTCATGAGATCTGCTTTATAGCTTGCACATGAGTGAGAACGTGTCATGTGTCTTTCTATGCCGGGCTTATTTCACTTAACATAATGTCTTCCATGTTAATGCATGCTGTTGCAAATGATAGAATTTCACTCCTTTTTTATGGTTGAATAGCACTCCACTGTGTATATGTACCACCTTTTTTTAATGAGTTCGTTGTTGTTGGACACTTAGATTGATTCTATATCTTGGCTATTGTGAATAATGCTGCAGTAAACATGGGAGTGCCGATGTCTTTTTGATACAGATCCTTTCTTTTGGGTATGTACCCAGCAGTGGAATTGCTGGATCATATGATAGTTCTTTTTTTTTTTTTTTTTTTTTTTTTTTGAGACAGAGTCTCGCTTAGTCGCCCAGGCTGGAGTGCAATGGCGCGATCTCGGCTCACTGCAAGCTCCGCCTCCCGGGTTCACGCCATTCTCCTGCCTCAGCCTCCCGAGTAGCTGGGACTACAGGCGCCCGCCGCCTCGCCCGGCTAATTTTTTGCATTTTTAGTAGAGACGGGGTTTCACCGTGTTAGCCAGGATGGTCTCGATCTCCTGACCTCGTGATCCGCCCGCCTCGGCCTCCCAAAGTGCTGGGATTACAGGCGTAAGCCACCGCGCCCGGCTGATAGTTCTATTTCTAGTTTTCTGTGGAACCTCCATATTGTTCTCCGTAGGGGCTGCACTAATTTACATTCCCACCAACAGAGTACAAGGGGTCCCCTTTGGTACTTTTTCCCCAGTATCCATTATTCCCTTTTTGATAATAGTCATTTTAACTGGGGTGAGATGATATCTTGTTGTGGTTTTGATTTGTATTTCCCTGATAAATATTAGTGTTGTGCATTTTTTGGAAACACCTGTTGGCTATTTGTATGTCTTCTTTTAGAGATGTCTGTTCACGTTTTGCCCATTTTTTAAATCGGATTACTTGTTTTTTTTGCTGTGGAATTGTTTGAACTCCTTATATATTCTGGTTATTAATCTCTTGTCAGATGAGTAGTTTGCAAATAGTTTCTCTCATTTTCTCTGTTTGGAATTCCTGGGTGCAGACACGCACAGATAGGCTGCTTTCCCCTTTTTATGGCAGTGTTGCCTATTCCTAGTGCTTAGCTCTTTGCCTTCTTTATTAAATACTTGCCTTCTGTGAGTGCTGTGTGAAGCACTCTGTGGGAATTGCATCATTTCATCCTTGCATGAGGTTGGTACTGTTTTGTTCTCAGTTTACAGTTGAGGAAATTGAGGCAGAGAGTGGCTGAGCGCTTGTACAGGCTGCCCCCACCCCAGCTGGTGGAGGCTGGGTTCTGAGCCACTTTCACAGCCGCCTCCCACAGACCAGAGCGCATGTCCCCGTGGCTCCTTTAGAGCTTTTGCATGCCTTCCAGGCTGCTTCCCATGCTGGAGGAGTACTGTGCTCTACTATATTTAAGTCGGCTCCTGTCCAGACATTTTTTCCATGAGTTCAGCAAAGATTTGAGCCACTTGGCCCTGTGCTAAGAGATGGGATACAGCAGTAATCAGGACAGATAGGGTCCTCGGCCTCAGAGCTACCTCTTCTTGGGGAAAGGACACAAAAAATGTTGGCAGGAAGAAGAACAGAACTAGCAAGCCTGATGTGTTCTGCAGAAGAAGAGGCAGCCAAGGGCTGAGCTATAGACCTGTGTGGAGAGAGTCTGGAGTGGGCCAGGCGGCCTGATACCTCAGGGTGGACAGGGCAGGACAGGGTGGATGGGGAGCCTTGATGCTCTGCGGAGGCGACTGGCAGGGGAAGGTGGAAGGCGACCCGGGCCACGGGTGTTTGAAAAAATTCCAAATACAAGGCAGAGAGCATGCAAAGGCCATGAGGGAGGATAGAGTCTGAGAACCTGGAGGAGGCCAGGCTGGTGAGTGAGGTGACTCCAGCATGGGACAGCGGTGTCTGGGCAGCCTGGAGAGGAGGCAGGAGCCACACGGGTCAGGCCTGGCAGCTGTCACTGAAAAGTTGGGTGCATTTGAAGTACAGAGGGCAATGGTGTCATCTCAAGGGCTCCCCAGAGCTAGGGCTGGTTGAATGGGGAGCAGTGAGGATGCTTAGAGACAGGGCAGCTGAGTCCCAGTTCAGATGAGGGGCAAAGGCCTGGAGTTGGCAGCAGAGATGGAAGGGAGTGGATGGCCCTCAGATGCTTCTGCAGCCAATGAGTTGGGCTAGCGGATTGCATGGATGGAAGGCAGAAGAGAAAGTTGGGAATGGAGAACTCTTGTTTCTGCCTTGTGCAGTTTGGTGGGTGCCATGAACTGGGGGAGAGGAGGGATTTGGGCAGGCACATTTAGGTTGCTTCCAGTTTTTCTGTATTAAAGTGTGTAGTAATCATTTTGTGTGTGTATGTGTGTATGTACACGTGTGCATGCATGTGCGTCATTCTGTAGGATAAGCTATTCCAAGTAGGATGCCTGTGCCCAAGACTAAAGTCTGAAAACTGCTGCCCCCGCCCCAGCAGGCCTCCTCACGCCTGTACAGTATGATCCCACCTCTGGTTTAGGGGAGCCCTGTTGTTGTTTAGGCCATCCTCAACTCTGGGTAGTCCCAGTCCTTTTAATTTTCAGCTATTGATTATAGCTCATGTGTTTGTTTGTCTATGTCTCCCTGGTTCCTAGTGAAGTTTAGTGTGTTTCACATGTCTGTTTTGCAAATTGTTTGTTTCTATCCTCTCCCCATTTTTATGTTGGGCTGCTTGTCTCCTATCTCTTATTTCAGTAAAGAAGAGATTAAATGCAGATTGTTGGCTGCGTGGTAATGGAAATATTTTGTCCCAAGGCTTTTTGCCTGTCTTTTGATTTGTGTATAGGGTCTTTTGATGAACAGAAGTTAGTTTTTCCTTCATGGCTTCTAGGTTAAGAATCTTGCTTATGAAGATCTTCCTCACTCAGATTTTATAACATTATTCTTCTGTACTATCTCTTAGTAGTTTAGTAGTTCTTGTAATGTTTAAGGCACATATGGGAGGTGAGGATATGACCGTTGGATCTTAGTGAGCATAAGCTGCCAGCTATCCATGATCTTATTTTTAATTTATGTGTCATCATTCACCTCTGGCTGCATTCTCTTACCGTATTCTGTGGATGGACATGTCTGTTCCTGTATCTGTAAATCAGCAAGCTGAGTTCCTTGAAGACAGAGCCTTCCTTGGGATGATTTTGCTTTAACTCACTGATGTGGAGGTGGAGTGGCCGTCAGTAATGTGAGGGCTTCCCTTTAAAGAAGGTGGTGCGTTTCTAACCCTTCTGATCTTCTTTTGGGTTCCTCAAAAATTTTTTATTTTCTTCAAAGGGTCTCTTGTATATTCTTAAGTGTGTTGTTTTGATTGCTTCTGCGAATTAAATAATTTTCACCATTAGACTTCCTAGGTGTCTTGGAGCTGCTGTGCAGAAGGGCTGGGGAAGGTTTGTAGCTTGCTCTGGGATCTCAATCTTATTAAACGTTCAGATCGGTTCTGATTATTTTTCAGTGCATGGTCTTACATTTCATCTGTAAATAGTGACAGTGTATTAGTCTGTTCTTGCACTGCTATAAAGAAATACTTGAGACTGGGTAATTCATAAAGAAAAGAGGTTTAATTCACTCCTGATTCTGCAGGCTGGACAGGAAGCATGGCAGCATCTGCTCGGCTTCTGAGGAGTCCTCAGGAAACCTACAATCAAGGTGGAAGGCGACGGGGGAAGCAGACACGTTTTATATGGCTGGAGGAAGAGGAAGAGAAGTGGGGGGAGGTGCCACACACTTAAACAACCATGTCTCGTGAGAACTCCATCACAACAGCACCACGAGGATGGTGCTAAACCATTCATGAAGGATCCACTACCACGGTCCAGTCACCTTCCACCAGGCTCCCCCTCCAACACTGGGGGTTACAATTTGACATGAGATTTGGTGGGGACACAGAACCAAACCATATCAGATGGTTTTTAAAAATCTTTTTCAATTCAACATTTACACCTTGTTTCTGTTTCTTACTTGACTATATTTTCTAGACCCCTAGAACAGTTATGGCTGATACAGACATTGTAAGCTTTCTGGCCCTAATTTTAGTGGGGACGTCATTTGTGTTGCTTCATTATGTGTGCCACTTGCCTGCTGGAAGTTTTGGATAGATGCCTTTTTTCAGGTTGAGGGGGTTCCTTATTTATATCTCATCACTAAAATCTTTAATTCCTGGCATGCAGGGGATTTTAAAAGAAATTCTGTTTTCTTCTGTGCTTTGGATTTCAGGCTCACTCTTGTAGATTTTCTTTTCCCTAAAAGGAAATGAAAAATCTGTTCCAGCAAGTGATGGAAAGAATCAAAATGAACAGAAACTTTACAATTATTGCAAAAGTTTTCTATTTTTTCCCCTTATCATACAAATTATATTTTATTAAAATCACAAACTATGTGGCAGAGATTCATACATCCAGGTAGCTGTTGACTTGCATCTTGGCTCTGCCATTGGTAACTGTGTGGCCTTGGCATATAATTACCATCTCCTAGCCTTGGTTTCTGCATCTGTAAAATGGGGTAACACTGCCGCCTCAAAGGACTGACATTTAGTTGTTCTTAATTAAAAACCGCCAATCTTTGCATGTTATGTTTTGTGACTCACAGGCCTTTACTGCCTTCAATTTGATCTTCAAAAAACCCTCCCATGAGAGATTGTAAAGCATTTGGTAAGATTCTGACAGGTAATAGGTTGTCAATCAAGGGTGGCTGCTATTGCCCTGAGCACAGTTATCATGGTGGCATCATCTGGAGAGTCAGGAATGGCTGCAAGCCCTGGGATTCTAGTCCCAGGGATCCTGTATGCTCGGTTATGGAATAAAGACACGTGCCCACTCTTGTTTCAGTGTAGCTTGTGTAGCACGTGGTGCCATGGTAAAAATACTTACGTGTGTGTTTGCAGATTTGACTCTTCTGGATGAATAGTGGCGTGTATTTTTGTGCCAAGTACACACTGTTTTAACTACTTTCGCTTTAGGGTGCATTTTACTAAATGATAAGTAATTCTCCCTTAATGATCTGTGATTGACCATCTTACCACTTATTTTGTTAGTTTTAGGATTATTCCACCTGGTTCTAAGAAAAAAATGCTTGAATTTAGATAGATACATACTGCATTTCATTTATAAAATTGTTTTGGATATTTATATTACTTTTAAGAGAATTAATTCTTATGATGTTTAATCTTTCCATTCGAGAACTTAGCGTGTTTCCATTCATTTAGGTATTTTTATATCTCCTAAGTAAGTGCTGTAATATTTTATGGTTTGTATAAGATTATTCTTAGGGCTAGCCTAAAATATGCATACCTATGTATGTAAGCTATTGTGAGTGTGGTCTTTTCTGTAGGTTTTCTGCTTAGTCGCTGTTCTGTGCGTGTGTCCTCCGCTGCCTCTCTCCGCTCTGCTGGCCTTTGGCTAGTTTTAGAGCAGTGTGCTGCCTCTTTCAGGTAGGCAGCCTCTGACCTCCGTGTGCGTCTGGCCTGCATGGCCGTAGGGGGAAGCACACTCTCTGGCTGACCCATCTTTGTGCTTGCTGGGCTGGTGGCTCCTGGAGGCCCCGCACTAAGGATTATTGGGCCTGTTGGTCCTGCTTGACCCTGAAATTGAGACCCAGGTGGAATCTGGGCCTCTTTACACATTTTGGCTAAGTTTTGTTGGTTTCACTGATGGTGGCAGTCAGAAGCTGCTCCTGGGGTGTCCGTGCTCTGCCCCCTGGCCATTCACTGTCTCTATGGCCCTCTCCTGGTGTCTGCCGGTGGACAGGTTAGTGAGGGAAGAAGGACCTTCCTAGGATTGGGCCAGATGAATGGGTCTCTGGCAGCTGAGTTGCTGCTGAGCCTTTCTGTATGTTTGGTGATTTGAAAGTACAACCGCTCTCCTATTCCACAGCTTGTGCATCTGTGGGTTCCACATCCTTGGATTCAACTAACCATGGATAAAAATATTCACCCCCCCCAAACAATCAAATACAACAATAAAACAAATAATTCAAATCAAAACAATACAGCATAAAAGCTATTTACATAGCATTTACGTAGTGTCAGGTATTGTAATTAATCTGGAAATGTTTTAAAGTGAATGGAAGTGTGTAGGTCATATCCAAATACTACGCCATTTTATAACAGGGACTGGAGCATCCTCTGATGGATTTTGGTGTTTCTGGGGTCCTGGAACCGGTCCGCCATAGGTGCTGAGGGATGATGTTGGTAATGAGGTGGGATGGTTTTTGTTTTTGCTTCCATCTGCTGCCCGCTTCTGTGGGCCTCCTGTTCTATCATCTTTACCAGGAAAGGAGCTGTGGCTGCTGGATTTGCATTACTGAATGAAGATGCTAGAAGATATACCTGATAAAAGTGGTGTGAAGTTTGGCTTTTTTTTTTGAGGCAGAGTCTCACTCTGTCACCCAGGCTGGAGTGCACTGGTGTGATCTCAGCTCATTGCAGCCTTTACTTTCTGGGCTCAAGCGATCCTCTCACCTCAGCCTCCTGAGTAGCTGGGACTACAGGCACCCACCACCACACCCAGCTAATTTTTTTAAAAAAGGTTTTTATTTGTAGAAACAGTGTCACACTATATTGCCATAACTGGTCTCGAACTCCTGAGCTCAAGCAGTCCTCTAGCCTTGGCTTCCCAAATTGTCGGGATTACAGGCCTGAGCCACTGTGCCCGGCCTGTATTTCATACTTAATTGTTGTTTCAGCTTTAAGCTGTCCACAGGTCCTGGCAATAGCATTCTGACGTTTTATAATTACTTTTTAGAAATGTTCCTTTTAATTCCATTCTGTTTACATATTTCTCAATTTGTCTTCATAAGCACCCTCTTACTCTGGGAAAACACAGTCGTCTTTAAGTCGCTGATATCAGTACAATACGGAGCTTAATTTTTTTTTTTAACTAAAAGTATTCTGTCCCCTTCTGAGAAGGCCTAGACTTCACTCCGGAGCTCTGTGGCTGAACAGGCTGAACACCCTCGTCATGAAAGTTAGGATTTGTTGAGTGTCTAAATAGTCACTGTTATTACTCTAAATATTTAGTGTGAGAAAGCTAGACAGAAGGAAAACTTTATATTAGCTCAGGAATTTTTGGAAGATATCAAAGATACTAAACAGAAATCAAAAGGCCCTTTGTTTCTGGGATATTTTGAAAGTAAGTTAAGACATTATTTGTTTTTCCCCAGGTTAATATATTCTTTAAGATCTCAAGTTTAAGTCGTATCTAAGGGGAAACTGCTTAAGAAATCTCTCCTGACTGATAGGGAAATAGCTGAGTGAGTCCTTTAGACTCTGTAACTTCTGTCCAGTGGTCCAGGTCAGCGTGTGAAGCGTGCTGGTCTGCTCTCGGGGTGTTGGTGGTCTGGGTGTCGGTGCCAGATGAGGCCACTGTAAACAGAGCCGAGAGGTTGTGTTTGCAGCAGGCTTTCCCCTGTGTGTTGATGGGCGAGCACTGAGGTTATTGAGGAGGCATTGTATCTTACTAACTCTTCAGTTTATCAGGTTCAAAGATCATGTTGTCTTTATTTTGTCAACTGTAAAGACTAACATCAACTTCCTAGAAAGTGGACAAAAATGGATGAAGTGGTGATGGGTTTGATAAAACAAGTATATTTCAGTTTACCTCAATGATGTATTTAATTTATCGTGCCCATGAGAAAAAGCAAACCTTTCAAGCACATGTCTTACGTTTGAAGCCACATGCCTGAAGATGCATTAGGAAGTGGTCCTGGGCATTTGAATCAGAATTGAGGAAAAGATTAGGCTCTCTAGAGATGGGACACACATCAGGATATGAGAATTAGGGGTGATTCATATGCTGTTGTGACAGTGACCCGAAGTCCGTTTCCCAGTGTTCCCATTGCCATGTTATAGACCCTTATACCTGTTTGACCATGCACCCTTTTTTCTTATCTTGTAGTCATTAAGTTACTAGAACTTAGAAATATTCTAGTCGACACAGTCATCTTGATACTTTCCAAACTTCCAAATTCTTTGAAAGGGTTAAAGCAGATACCCTTAATAAAATGCTTTTGCATAGGCAGGTGATGTTCAACTTTGATCAGTCTCATAATCGTGTATCACATATCTCCCCTTTTGGTCCTAAAAAGACCAGCATCCCCTGTAAACATTGGCAAGCTTCATGGCTTGCAGGTGGCTGGTGTGTTTCACACCTGAAAATGGGAGGATTATTTGGCGTGTTGTAGTTAATGATGACTATACATTTGTTTAACATTTGCTATACGTTGGACCCTGTCCTAAGCCTTTACATGCATTAGCTCATTTAATCCTAATAAAAGCTCCGTGAGAGAGATACTATTTTCATGCTGATTTTATAGCTGGGAACACTGAGCCCCAATGACTCAATAATTTACCCAGACATCAGCCGCTAAGGGGTGGCATCTGGAGATGAACCAAGACTCTGGAACCTGGATTCTTAGCAAGCATGTTCAGCAGTACCTGTTTTAAAAAAACAGCCATTTGATGACTATAGTTGCACACTAGTCTTCTTATTTCTGGGCCCAGGACTTCTTGATGTTAGGTAAGAAGCAGGGGCAGGTTTCCTTTTCATCATTATTTAACAATTAGGAAAATGTAGCTTCTGACTCCTTCATGGAGGAATCCGTTGAGAGCACCCACGTTGTAGGCAGGGGACCTCCTCTAGCACAACAGCGATAGGAGGATCCTGGATGGCACCCTTGCTGCATACCAGTCACACTGCTAAGTCATTCTCTCTGTGTTTCATTTAAACGTGTTGAAATCCAGTGGCATTCCAATGCAGGGTATTAAAATCCTCAGTGAGGTGGGTTTCATCCCCATGCTCTGCAGTGGGACCAGAGCCTGGGAAGACCAGTGAGTTGCCCAGGTCATTACAGAGTCTCCTCCGGCAGGGGTTTGAATTGGTCTCCACCCTCTTCTCCACACCTGGAACACCTGTGAACTGAGGGCTCCATGCCTTGAGCTCTCAGTTCATAGGACTTGAATGATGAATCAAAGATCAGAGCCAGAATTGGAACCCCAGGTCTGCCTGCTCTGCAGCCCTCTCGTGGAACACGTGTGCGCCATGCAGAGTGCCCAGCAGGGTCTCTGCTGAGAACAGTAGCAGGGACTGTGGGCTGGGACTGGGTCTGACGTGGAGGCAGGTCCCTGCTGGGTAGACTGAAGGGTTGTAGCCTGGGAGGACCCTGACCTGGGCCCGAAGTGAATTCTAGGGAACTTTGCCTTGCTAGAGGGCAAAGGTCTGTGTGCTTTGTACCCCGCCTGCATTGGAGGCAGCGTGCTTTGGAGACACAGAGATGTGTGGGCAGAGCGGAGAGCCCAGGGCATCTTCCCTCTGTCCTCTGTCTCTGGGCATCACGTGGCACCTGGAAACCTACATCTTATGGAGTCACGTCCTTGTTTTGTTCTTCAGAACACTCTTTTAAATGATCTTCTTGGAGAAAAATATTCTTTCATGTCTGTTTTAAAAGTTTTATTCCTGGGCTCAGAATATAAGTTCATTTGTATAAATTCTATGGAAGTTCAGTGATGGCCCCTTTGACTTTCCAGCTTTGGCGCTGACCACAATGCTGAGCAGGAAGCAGCAGCCACAGGCCCAGTGACTGGTGGCTCAGTGACCAGCAGCCCACTGACCGGCAGCCAGGTCCTCACCTGGGTCCTCTCAGTGAAACCAGGGTGGCTGCCCCAGCAGACAGCGCTGCGGAGCCAACTCCTGACAGGTAAGCCCTATGCATGACACTAGTCACTAGCACCTTTCTTTGCAGGAGAGTTGCCTCTTCAGTATTGATTAAGGTGGTCAGTGAATGCGTGTCACTGTAGGTAGAGGCCTGATACTAGAACCGTTATTCCAAGGCTCCCAAAGGGAGTCTCCCATCTCTGTCCTCTCTCTCCCTCTCCTCCTTGACTCGGCTCTGCCTGGGAACACCGGGCTGAATCGGGTAGGGACGGGAGGGCCTGGGCTGCAGCAGAGCCGCGCTGTGCAGACTCTCCTTGCGGGCATGCCTCTGGGCCTCACTGGTCTCCCTCTGCCCTTCCATGCGGCGGGGGTAATGCTGCCTGCCTCCCGGGTCACTCTGGGCGCCCCTCGTGAGCCTCAGGAGTTGGTAGCTGTTGTTCTGAAGGTGGGCTAGAACACAGTGCGGGAGGGTCTTGACCCATGCCTTGTTGCTGATGTGTGTGTTAGTGTGCCCCTGCCTCAGTCAGCACTGAGATTGGGGACCCTGTAACTAACGGAGGCCCGGGGCAGTGTTGGCGCCCTTGCCTTCCCTCGGCATGTCAGCCTCAGGTGGCCCTTTCTGGGAATGGACCTTCTCTTTGTCGTGGTCGGCCCTGGGTATGGGATTCTTACAGTGTCTTTGGCAGGTCCGAGATGGTAGCTGCAGATGCAGGCAGGGAGCTGAGGCCAGAACGGCTTCAGCACAGAGACCTGCCGGAGCCTTTGCCTGCAGAGGGGAGGATGCTGTTAGCTCGGGCTTCCCCGCAGTATCCCGCAGGCTGGCTGGCTACACAGCCGAAGCTTGTTTTCTTCCAGTTCTGGAGGCTGGAAGTCTGAGGTCAGGGTGACAGCTGAGTTGGTTCCTCCTGAGGCCTCTCTCCTGGGCTTGCAGATGGCTGTCTTCTCGTGGTGTCCTCACCTGCTCTTCCCTCTGGACCTGTCTGTGTCCTGTAAGGACACCAGTTGTATTGGATTAGGGCCCACCTTTGTGACCTGGTTTTAACTTAGTGACCTCTGTAAAGACTCTGTCTCCAAATACAGTCACATTCTGAAGTGCTGGGGGTTAGGGCTTAACACAGGAATGTTTGGGAACACAGTTCAGCCCAGGTCAAAGGCCTGAAGGGAGGCTGAGGGACCTGGATCCTGCTGGTCACCTTCCCTCATATCCACACCCTTGGTAGGAAGTTTCTGGGCTGTCTTTTCCCAAATGTCTGCCTTGTGTTAGCTTTGTGTTAGATGCCGAGTGACATTTTACACATCCCCTTCTAAATTCAAAAGGTGCACATGTGGACATTTTCCTTCTTCTCGCCAGACAGCTCACACTGCCGTTGCTTTTTATCTGAGAGTGTGTGCCCCTGCATAGAGAGGGTCCTGGCGCCAGTGAGGAGGGGGGAGCTGGAGCCTCCCGCAGCTCCCGCCCTGGTCATGCATGAACTGTGACCTCCCCCAACATCCACTGCCTTGCCTTGCCGGGGAAGTGGGCTGTGCTGTTGGGATGGACTGTCTTTTGTAAAACAGGTCCTTTGCCCTCCTCCTCACAGCGTAGGTAAGTGAAGGTAGCAGACCTCCCTGTCTCAGAATGGATCAGAGAAAAAGCCACCTCTTTGTGACCGGTGGTAGCTCTACCCTTCCATGTCTGAGACCCAGGACAGGGCTCTAGGGCAGCTGGGGCCCTCGTCTTGCCTCTTGCTCATTGCAGATGATGTGCAGTGCGTGAACCATCAGGCAGGTGTGTGAGCTGCAGGAAGGCGGCCCTGCGATGCTGCGACAGGGAATGCCGTGCTCACAGGCAGGTGGTTGCCCTCCTCGGACCCTCCTGCCCCTTTGTGCATTGCCCAAGATCCTTCATTGGTGACGTAGATTTGTTCTGAGTGATGCTCAGATTCCTCGAGATTTGGGACGAGTTTTCTTTCTGGCAAGGCTTTACAGTGATGGAGAGACATATCTGAAAATGGCAAAAAGCCATCTCTCATCAGCCCCAGCGCCCACTTCCTGGATCACCTGACAGCCTTGCGCTTCCAGCCTTTTCTTACTGGCCATGTCATTCAAAGGGAACTCTCCTTCCCAGCCTCTCCATTCCAATTGCCTAATTAGGGACTGCTAGGCATGAACATGGCATTGAAACAAAACTTCGTTTCCCACTTAGTCTTTGTGTTTTTGGCTTGAAATCTGATGATCACTGGCAGCTTATGGAGCAGGTCCACCTGTGTGGTGGCTCCACTCGGTGGGGTGCCTCCTCCGTCCTCCAGGAGGGAGGGAGACGCTGAGTCTGTGGCCATCTGTGGCCCCATTTGACAAGTTTGAGTCCCTCGAGGGGTCAGCAGGTATTGAATGAGGCATGGCCTTCCAGGGAGTGCTCTGGGAAGTAGTTTCCAAACTTCATAAGCCATGAAACCTTTCCTTGACTTGGGACTCTCAGATGGGCTCCCCCGTGTCCATCAAGTGAATGAGTGAACGTGCGCACCCATTTGGTACCTGGCACTGTCCAAGTGCTGGGGCAACATGGTCACAAGATGGCCCCAGCTCCTGCCTGCAAGGAATGTATTTCTGGTAGAAAGATATCCTATTAAGAGCTCACATTTTGCTTGACCTAACAGTTGAAGCCCAATCCCCTGGGGTTTCAGAAAGCTGCTACAAAACAAAATAATAGAGTCTGAGAAGAACTAGTTATTGTCAGAGTAGACTTCAGTTTGCAGAGTGTCTAGATGAAGGCACCCAGGCCTGGATGTGATGGGGCCTGAGGTGGGAATCCCAGACCCTGTAGTGACGGCCTTGGCACTAGACTTGGGAGAATCAGCTGGGCCCTCAGGGCACCCCTCCTACCATTCTTCACTGCTCACTGCCTCTAAAAGCCAGCCCTGTTTGTTTTGGGGTCAAGGAGGGAGAGGCAGAAATATGCAAATGATCCTAATGGTCTCAGTGTCTGTTCATTAGCTCTTGGTCCCAAAGAGACCTCCGAGTGTTTCCCTCATTCCTGTGATTCCTTGGGGACCATAGCTTAGCTTTCCTCTGTCCCCATTTTTGGTTACTTGTCTTGTTCTCATGGGAGAAGTTTTAGGGGTTTCCTGGGGTTCAAAGCATCACATCCCCAAACTCAGTGTGCATGCAGCAGCTTCTGCCTTGTGGGGCTCGGCCTCAAGGAAAGAGCTCTGCCTCCTGCTCACGGCCAATGGAGACCGGCCCAGCTGTGATGGTACAGCTCTTGCTGGGCTTTTACTCACACAGGAGTGCAACTCTCATGGCCCTGCTCACCCTTGGGATGCAGTCAGGGGAGGGCTCATTATCATGACACCAATCTACCTTAGCGACACAGAGCTTGGCTAAGGGTAGAGACCATTTCTCTGCCCAGATGCTCCGATGCATGGTTCTTTCCCATTTATGGGAGAGTTTGAACTAAAAAACTTTCAGAAACTAACCAAGAATGGTATGCCTTTCACCTTTCTCTTTCCAAGGGCAGGAAACTTCTACAGTTGTGCCATACAACCGTTTTGCTCCTCAAGGTCCCATAGCCTTTCCCGAAGGAAAGTTCTTTCAGAAACTCTTATGTACCTTGATGTTGCCTCAGCCTTCCTTTTTTGACATCCTCTCAACTTTTGGCTTCTGTAACTTGAGCCTCCCTGGTTCTGTTTATCCTTTTCTATTTTTGTAGCCCCTTATTTTTCCCCCCTAATAACTTTGCTTCACTGTCCTCCGCATAGGAGAGCCCTCTCGCATTCTTCTGTGGAGTTCTTACTGTCTTGTTTCTGCCTCACTTGGGGCACTTAACCTGCACACCCTGACTCTGTGGTTTTGTGTGAACTTCTCCTCACTGGACTGTGCAGGGAAGCTTGGGTCAGGCGTCATTCATGCCCCTTGGCATCCTTGATCAACCAGCGAGATATCTCAACAGTTTATTTAAGTAAAGTGTCTTTAAACAGAAACACATAAAATGAGGTTACGTATTGATTGGTTGTTGAAAATGTGATCAGCTCATAGAAACCTAACTCTGTATTTCCCCTAGGGCCAGAGACTCACCATTCAGTAATTCAGTGTTTGAGGTGACTTTAAAGCCCTTAACTGTACCACAAATAAGGAGAATCGCTCCACTTGTTCTTGGTCACACCAAATTCCTTGATATCCTCCTGCCCCCAAATTGTTTTCATTCTTTTTTTTTAACCAGCTCAATTTAGATATAATACATTGAGCAGAATAAACTGCACATATTTAAAATGTGCAAATGGATGCATTTTGACATATGTGAAACCATCATCAAGTAACCAAGGTAATGAAAATATTCATCACTTCCCACACTTCCCGGTGCCCCTTTGCAGTTCTTCTTTCCCACCCTTTCACTGATCTGTTTTCTCTCAGTATAGATTGCTTACATTTCCTAGAGTGTTGCATAAAGGAATCAATTTATTTTATCTGGCCTCTGGCTATTTATTTTGAGATTCGTCTATCAATAGTTCACTCCTTTTTAATGCTGAGTAGTGTTCCATTGTATAGATGCATCCCAGTTGGCTCATTCATCCACTTCTTGATGGACATTTGGCTTGTTTCCAGGTTTTTGCCGTTTCAGACACAGCTTCTGTAGATTGCTTTCTTTCTGTATCTGAACTTCTTTCTAGGCTTCTAGGAAAGTGGTGTCCTTCCCTTTTTCTTTCTTTCTGGATTGGATTTCTTCCTGCTGAGGTCCTGGGCATCTGGTTTGGACATGGCGGTGGGTCTACCTGGAGTCTGAGCTCTGGCCTGATACAGGGGGGTAGGAGTGGTGAGGAGGGCAGTGTCCAAGGCAAGCCAAGGCCGGGGCGTGGCGCCTCTCTCGTAGGTCAGCGAGCTCTCGGTCCCCGTGGGTCACTGCCTTCATTAATTCTTGGCGAGTCTGATCTGCAGGCTCGGGGGCCAAGCAAGCCACTGTGGACCCTCAGAGTGTACCCTTATTTATTGACTCCATTCTCGTCATAGGTGGGTAGAGATGATTCCTGGGAGAGCTGTCCTCAGACAGCCCAGGCTGTGATTTGGAAGGGCCCATCCATCCTTCTGACCGTTGGTGAGTTATTTTGGGACCCAGGAGATGAGTGCAGGCTTGATGCTGAGACCTAGGGTAATTTGTTGCCCAGAGTATCTGCTATCTTTGCTCTCCTTCTAAAGTGGCTGGCATAATTAGATTGGGGACTTGCGTATCTTTTGTGATGTACAAACTTGTCTCTTCTGGTATTGACAACAGGCTGTTTGACTTCACAGATGGGGGTGGGTGTGGGAAACCTAAGCGTGATACTCATCTATATGGTTCTCTCTGCGGTTGGTTATTAGAATTGTGGGACTGCGTTCCCTAGCACTTCTACTTGTCTTGCCCTAAGAGAGACTCTCAGCAGGCTCAACGTGTGCTGTGATCATTGGAGCTTCTATTGAACAGGATTGCCCTGAAATGGAGGGAGAGTGGCAGCCGTTGGGTATCTCTTCCGTGTGCGCACCTGCTTAGGTGGAAGACAAGAAATGGTACAGGAAAGCCCCTTTCATTTTATTTATTTTGGTCTTTGTCCAGCATTTGAAGTTAACTCAACTTTTCAGAAAGGTTTTATATATGAGTGGTGAGAGCAGAGTCGACCAAGATGTTGCTTATGATCATCCTTGAAATTTATGATTAAAAAAAGAAGATAAAATTTGCAAAGAACTTGCTGCCTTGGCAGCTCCCAAGAGAATTCAGTTCCTGAGGTTGAGAGGGAGCTGGTTTTAGGGTGCTTTCCCACGGAGAGCTGCCGGAGGGCTTCTCTGTGCTCCTGTAGACAATCTGCAGGCCAGACATTCCAACTGTCTTCATGAAATAGGTTCTGCTTTTTTCTTTGCCCCAACCCGGGAGAGTGGGGCCAGCCTGGCAGCAATCTCACCAAGGGAGTAGCAGGATCAACAGGCTGTTACAGTCTGTCCTAAGTTGAAAAGAAGATTAATTTTTTTTAAGTTACAGTTTCAATTAAAGGAAGATGGAGGAATGTAATAACATGCGATGAGATTTATGACAAGAAGTACAAACCCTGCTTGAATACCTACATTTAAAGCATTTCATGCTTTCAGAAGTAATAGAGCTGTGGGCCTGAAGACGGGATGGAGGAGAGAAGAGGGTGACATTTCAAAGGTGCCCTCTCTTTGTACTGTTAATGGTTATTTTGATGGATTACTTCATAGACCAACAAGTTGATGACTAGGGGTCCAGAGTGGGCATGATTGATATAGATGATTGCATTAGATGATGATTACCTAGTTATTGCAGTGTTTAGAACCAATGGAAGAAAAATGCTTTGAAAGTGACAAATTCTGCAAATTATACAAAGTTTCTAAGAAAAACTCCTGGAGGTTATTTATAGAAGCTCTGGTGATATAGGATGAATGTGGCCAGAGTAGAAAAAAACCAGTAGAAAAAAAATCTATTTTTATCAAAGCAAAATTATTTAAAATTTTATTTCATAATTATACATAGAAGAATTTTATAACAGTCCAAATTTTGGCCAGGCATGGTGACTCATGCCTGTAATCCCAGCACTTTGGGAGGCCGAGGTGGGTGGATCACTTGAGGTCAGGTGTTTGAGAGCAGCCTGGCCAACATGATGAAACCCTGTTTCTACTAAAAATTCAAAAATTAGCTGGGCATGGTGGTGGGTGCCTGTAATCCCAGCTACTCTGGAGGCTGAGGCAGGAGAATCGCTTGAACCTGGGAGGTGGAGGTTGCAATGAGCCAAGATCGCACCACTGCACTCCAGCCTGGATGACAGACAGAGTGAAACTCCATCTCAAAAAAAAAAAAAAAAAAAATCAACATTTTATATAAAATTGACTAACGTATTTGTAAACATCTAGACCATTTGAGTTTGACAAATTTTGGCATCCTGTAGATTGTAGAGTCTAGACCCATTCCACCCTTTTATAGGTGAGAGAACAAGAGTTTTTATTTAATAAGTCTGTTAATGTAGCACCTCTTTGTAAAGTAAAGGTTCTGATTTCTTATGGCCTTTTGGAAACAAATGTCCTGGTAGCTTTTCCCTGTTTTGAGGATTAGAGAAGTTACATTTTGCACATGTGGGTCTCACTCTTTCTATGAAACTTGATTGTTTTACTTCAGAGTCTTTGTGGTCAAGATGGATATCATTGGCCTTTACCCCAACTGGTCCCTATTCCCGGGGCACTATTGGGTCCGAAGGCCTCAGTCTCCACCACAGCAGCTAAACACTGGGGTTGTTTACATTCCTGAGCCCCAGGCTCCTCCTCAGCGACATTGTTAGGAATAATGAGAAGGAAAACGGAAGTCAGTGCTTAGCTGAGAACCTGGCCCATCATAAATGTTACACAAAGCCTTGTTTTTACCCCCAACCCCATCCTTGGTACCCTGATTTTCTCTGCATTCTCCCAGCCTGTTCTGTGTGCCTTCGCCTCTGGTTTTGTTATGCTGTTTCTCCTACCTCCTTTCTCCACTCCTAATTTCCACCACTGTCCCGAGTTCAACTCTCACATCTGCCGTGATGCCCTCCCCGGCTGTTGTGGTGCCCACTCGTGTCCATCTGCGTGGTACTTGACCTGCAGCAGGCAGGGTGCAGGCAGGTGTGCACTGTCTGATGTCCATCTCTAACACCAGCACATGGCTGCTCCGTCATGGGCCATGGGGCCTCCTCCAGGGTGCTAGGCAGAGAGGAGGAAAACCCGTACCTAGGGCTTCCTTAATTAATCTGAATCCACAGGACCCCGTTAAAGATGGGGGAGGGGTGAGTGATTACGTTCAGTTGTTAGAGCAGATCCACTCCCTCCCCATCCTGAAATAACGGTGTCACTAGCATCAGCAGGCGGGGATGAGAACAATCCTGCCCTCTGGAATTTTCCACCTGCATGCGTGCGTCCTACCTTCTAGAATTTACCACCTGCACGCATGTGTCCTGCCTTCTGTGATTTCCTACCTGCATCCATGCTTCCTGCCTTCTGGAATCCCACCTGTGCACGCGTCCTGCCTTCTAGAATTTCCCACCTGCGCACATGCATCCTGCCCATTCATCATCTCCCACAACTTTCCCATCTCAGTGCCTGGAGATGCCCTCCTTCTACTTGCCCAGGCCAGAGGTCTCCACTCTGCTTTTCTTTCATGCCTCCCACCTGCTAGATTCAGAATGCACCGCTTCTCCCATGAGCATCCACCAAGGTCTAGGTGCAGAATTCTGCTAACTGGTTTCTCAGCTTCTCTCCTCCCAGGCAGCCTATTTTCAGCAGAGAAGCTGGGGTCTCATGGAGCTGCCCTGCTGCATGCTTGCATGCCATTTCTCAGCATTGGAGCAGAACCCTCACAGTGAGTGTGGTGGGTGCCTGCCCAGTCAGCTCTGGGGGTGAAATGGAGAAGGAGGGTGGAGGGAGAAAAATCCAAAAGGGTTGGAGAGAGGGTAAAACCATCTTTGAAAATGCTTCACCCCACTTTTCCTCTTGAGAGCTGCCTTGCTAGATTAAAGGCTCAAAGAAGCACTGGAAGAAAGGAAAACGTTTGACTTCATAGAAAACCTGAACTTGTTTGACTGTAAGAGCCTTCTGGTTTGTGGATTTGGAGGGAACGGTGGGGACTGGCTGTGCTTTGCGGATTTCCTCCTCAAAAGCAGGAATCCCAGCCCCAGGCCAAGTTCAACTACTGTGTCTGGGCTCATGGCTCAGGGATAAGTCGCGTGTCTCTCCTTAGCCTGGCTTCCTCATTGTAGTACCCACCAACAGCGACCATGAGGGTGAGAGCGAGAAGAGACCGTGAGGGAAACTCTTGATGCTTCAAATAAGTTTCGAGAGAATTTCGCTGCAGAAACTGGGGCTTCAGAGAGACTGCTGATTCGAGGGGTGCGAGGCAGTGGGTTTCAAACATGCTTTGTCAACACTTGCAGAGGGATGCAGAGAGAGAAAGCGCTAGAGCTAGAGGAGGACATGGTTTTGCTCCCTCCCTTCCTTCCCTCCTGAAGTGGAAATGCACAGAAATGTTCATGGGCCCAAGGGAGGGAGGACATGGGCAGGAAGAGGTCATGAATGGAGGCGAGAGCACAGAATGGCTCACGCAGGGACAGGCCAGGGGAGCCTTGGGGACTGGGTGGTGTGCAGGCCCTGAAGTGATAGGGGTGTTCTACAGGAAGGGGTTTGGGGATGCTGCACTGGAAAGGGTGGGGGCAAGAGGTTTAGGGCAGTAGACAGAAAGCCTCTTTTGTGGAGAAAGTGAGTAGCTGAGGGTGAATGAAGATTTGCAGCACAGCAGGGACGGTCTGTAGGTAGTGTTTTTGGTGATTGCCATTATCTTCTTTGGTGCTGCTGAGAAAAGGCCCTCACAGAAGTCCACATAGTTCCTAGGTCTGGCAGTGTCACCAGAGGGTGCCCACTCCACCCTTGTTTCATTAGAGTCCCAGTCTTAGGTATAAAAGAAAAGAAATCGCTCCTTGGTTTACAGGGTTCCATCCTGAAAGACCCATCATAAGACACAAATGTCGTAAGTTGAAAACGCATTCAGCGCTGGCAACACAGTAGATGGTGCCTGATTTAATGACGGTTTGACTCTTTTAATTTTAATTTTTTGATCTAATAATGGTTTGTGTTTTTGGCTTTTTGATGGTGCAAAATCGACAAGCCTTCAGTAGAAACTATAACCCAGTGGTAAGTTGTAAGGAGATTCTCAACTAAAAATGGGGTTACATCCTCATCAACCCATCGTAAGACGAAAAATCCTGAGTTGAATCATTGTCAAGTTGGGAACCATCTGTACAGCTTATCTCTTCCTTGGAAGAAACCAGGCTCCCTCTGGAGCTTGTATGGTTTCACACTGCCACGTCCCACTCTCAGCGGTACCCAGGACAGTGTCCTTACAGCTCAGATACTGGACTCTCAGTCCTGATGGGGAAGAGAGCGAATCACAGGCCTTGTTCAAGATTTGCCAAAAGAATGAGGTTAAGATCTGATGCCACTATCTTCAGTATTTCCTGATTTAACCAGAGAGCTTACTTTAGCATCTAGAAAGTGTGATTAACTACTTTAGCGTCTAGAAAGTGTGATTAATTTTTTGAGGCCTTTAAAAAGTTTTCTTTAGGTGAAAAGACGTCTTCTATGAGTTATTTGGGTTTTATTATAGGGAAAAGTGGTTTACCATCTAGTGTTGATTGGAATGACTTTGGAGTGCATTTAGTTTATAAAGTGTTTAAATCCAAGGGCTGTTTTATAGAGCATCTTTTGTTTTTCGGATAAAGTTCTAGCCGTTTTCCCAACAGTGATGAAATTCAGTATTTTTAGGTAGCAAAGACACATCTGAGTGGTTTTGCTTTTCCTTCCTATTGACTTTATTCCCAAAGGAAGACGGTGCTTCCGGACCAGTGGGGGGTGTAGTTGGTAATGTGTTGTCATGGTAATCGTTCCCCTCTTTGTCTTAATTGATTTGGTCTCTTAATTTTTGTTTCTCTTTTTATAGTTTAAATGTACAAAGATCTATTCCTTGGAAGACAGCCAAAGGCATTCAGTAATTTGTAAGAATTTGTAAAATTCAAGTATCAAGGATTCCAAAGGTAGAAACAAATCTTTAATAAATTTAGAAAAATATTAATATATCAGAGAAAAATAAGTTCTTTTAAAAGGAACTCAATTTTAAATCTACATTTAAGTAATATGCATTACAAATTTAAAATTACAGTTGACCCTTGAACAACATGGATTTGAACTGTGTGAGTCTATTTATATGTGAGGTTTTTTTCAGTAATTACTAGAAAATTTTTTGGAGATTTGCAACAGTTTGAAAAATCTTACAACATAGCCTAGAAATACCAAAAAAAATTAAGAAAAGGTTATGTCATGAATGCATAGAATATATGTAGAAGACTCGGCTGTTACTGTAAAATATATACAAATCCATTATAAAAAAGTTAAAGTTTGTCAAAACTTACACAAACACAGACCATACATGGAACCATTTGTTGACAGAAATGTAAAAAAAACCATGAAGGTGCAGTATGAAATCATCACTGCATAGAATTAACTGTAGTACATGCTGCACTTAATTTCATAGTCATGAAATAATTACTGTACTACTGTGATAATTCCACTGTTGCTGTGAGCTCAAATGTTACAAGTATACACTTAAAATGCCATGTGATGCTAATCATCTCCATGTGAGAAGCTCCCTTCCCAGTAAATTGCTCATTGCCTTAAAAAGTGACCTCTCGTGGGTCTTATGTATTTTTCATGTTTAATGTAATACCGTAAACTTTGAATAACACAGGGGATCCATACTAGTGAAGCTGGAAGTGCTCCCAAAGAGCTTACTTTATTCTAAGAATACGGTATGTAATACATATATGACATACAAAATGTGTGTTAATGACTTCATGTTATTGATAAAGCTTCTGATCAGCAGTAGGTCATTAATAGGTAAGTTTTTGGGGAGTAAAATCGGATACATGAACTTTCAACTGCATGGGGTGTTGGTGCTCCAACTCTTACCTTGTTCAGTGCTCAGCTGTGTAATGTTTATTCTTCTCTCCCCATCCTTCTCCACAGCAATTTTCTCGGGGTGCATAAAGATAGGATGCTTTGATCTCTGTAGCACCTGATACTGCTCCCTCCCTGCTGTCCTTTTCTTTGACTCCAGCCTGCTGGCCTGTGATGGTTCCATGTGGTTTCTTTTCTTTTCCATGAGGTCCTGTGGTCGTGGTGTTGCAGCGCCTGCGTCCTCATCTGTATGATTGAGGCAGTACTCTGACCTGTTCCACAGTGTGTCTAGACTTCTTTGCGCACATGAGTTCCTCTTCTCTGCGTACGCCTACCACAGAGCAGGGGTATCCACTCTCGGTGAATGCGGCTTGAGAAGGCTGCGTGTGGAGGTGGCCTTCCTCACCCCTCCTCTTTTCAGGACTAAAAGACTAGTGTTTTCCTCTGGTGAGGCTTTTAGGGTGGAGGGATTCGAGGACCTTCTGCCTGTGGATAGCCTAGGCTGTTTTCTGTGGTTACCTTTGCTCAGGTTTTCTCTTGACTTTCTGGGTCTCAAATCAGTTGGATCACTGCATTAACAGTCCTGCCCTGGGCCTTCGTGTCTGTGTGTGGACCACAGCAGGGCAAAAGGGAAGACCTTCTCTCAGACACCAGTGCTAGTGGTGAGGGTGCCTAGAAAGTGAAAGTTAGTTTCTGGTGTCGGCTTCTCCTGGTTCTGAGTAGGATCTCGCTGTTGGGGTTCTGTGCTGTCCTTCAGGACTCGGGCTCTGGATTTGCGGAGAGCAGATCTCAATATTAACTATGCAGCTGTGCAGCAAGAGTGACTGCTGGCCAAGTTACCTGGATTTTTTCTCATCGGTTGAGTGGGGATGGTGCTAGTGTCTCTGCACAGGTTTGTTGAGGGGACTTGATGCTTCCCACAAATGACAGTAGGGATGTGGCCACCGTAAAGTGGCACTGTGCTTAGCAGAGCTGCGTGTTCTGACCTGCACTTACATTTCAAAGCCATTGAAACAGATTCAAGATCATGTATTGTTTTAAAAAATCTACTCTTTTCTATCGGGAGGCTGACCAGACTACTGAAGTGGAAGGAGCTGTAGATGCTTGAATAGAATATGCCACACAAGTCTTTTTCAAACTGCCGAGAATAAAAAATCAAAGGTCATCCTCATACCTGTGGTCACATATAGACCCTTGTACCTAATAATGTGCAGTTGGAAGCAATGAGGTCATGCTTTCTTCAGATAATTAAAATAGCTCTTGAATCTGTGCCTTCTCCCCCTTCTGCCATCAATGCATTGTGGAAGAAAAGCGGAAATTGGTGTTCTAAAAGGCATTCTTCGTATTTGCATAGACCAAAAACCCAAGAGTTTTTTTTTTTTTTTTAAAGACAGGAAGCAGAACAGGCACAGCTTTTAGCTAGGGATCTAGTACTTAGGATTCAGTTAGGGCATTTTGAGGAACCAAGTATAGTTTTTACTTCAAGCAGCATAGTAGCAGCAGGTTCCCCCTTTCCAGCCCCCAGGAAGTAGGATATGATTCTTCGAAGCGTTACTCAATTTTTTCCCCAATATTTTCCCCCTGCAAACATCATAGGAATGAACAGTAATTTACAGAGAAGAGATGAGTGGTGGTGCTTATCTTTGGAAACACCCGAGGAGCTTATAACAGTATTGCCCCCCACCCCTCCCCATCCTGAGATTCATTTTCCTTGGTCTGGGATGCAGCCTGGGCATGCGGAGTCTTCCCCTCTCCCTCTAGTGATGTAATGTGCAGTCCAGTAGTTGGGGCTAGGTCAGCAGTAGAATCACCCAAGGGCTTGCGGAAACACATGTTATGGGACCCCACGCCCTCCACTGAGTTTCTGGTTTAGTAGGTCAGGATCTGGGCTCCAGAATTTGTATGTTAACAAGCCTCCGGGTGATGCCCATGCTGGATGTCCAGGGACCATCGTTTGAAAACCCTAGGACTGTAGGATCCTGGTTAAGAGCATGGACTCCTGGACTGAGCTCCGTCTCCTCCTTTGAGTCCCATCACCAGCCCTTGGGCCTTCATCTCAGCACTTCATTTTCCCGTTGTGATCAGTGGGAATGGATGCTGTGGTGTGTGTGTGTGTGTGTGTGTGTGTGTGTGTGTGTGTGTGTGTGTGTGTGTGTGTTTACACATAGAAAAATACATAAAAAGCCCTGAGCCAAATGCCTGCTATTAACTGGTGCTTCGGAATCTTTCTTTCCTTCACTTGACAAATTATGGTCATTGATTCGTTCTTCCATCCAAGTCCATTCACTTTCTTTATATTGGTAACTGGGTGGAGTTGGGTTTTACTCAATTTCATCTTCACTGTTTATATTTTAAGTGTTTTTACTTTAGTTGGTTCTGATTTGGGTATGTACTTTTTTTTGTAGAAATTAACATTTCAGTAATGTTCAAAATTTGTGTCTTTACTGGTGCGCATAAAATTACTGTATGATTAAAAATCATTGTATTTCATTGTTTGAAATTTTGTATGTTTTTCTTGACTATACATTTAAGAGATTTGTCGTTTATTATATTTCTTGGATTTTAATAAATTTTGTCATGCTTTGCTTTCCGATTTGTTTTTGACTGTATTTCCCTCTTTCTGGTTCAAGATGGATGGGTTGGTGTTGATTTATTTTGTCTTTATAAAAGATGCAAGTGTCTCATGGTATGAGTTTTTCTTCTTTTATTTCTCTTGCTTCACTTTATTTGTCTTGACACATGGGGGTGTGCATTGTCCTAATTGTCTAGGACTGTATTGTATCTTTATTTCCTCCTTGAACCATTTATTTAGGCCAGAGCTTGTTTTTAATTTTCAAGTGCCTTAGTTGTTTTTTTTTTTCCTTTTTTTTTAAACACATGTTACTAATTTCTGGTTTTCTTGTATTTGGCTGTAGCATGGATCCCCTTGGCACACTGGCCTACAGTCCCTGTCTCAGTGCTGGACATTTGGAGTCCTGTCTGTAGCTGCATGCAGGCTGGGAGGAGGCAGCGTGTAACAGGTTTTTCACTGGGGCCGTGTGTTCTGTAACTCCAGAGAGCTTTGCATTTTTGTAAAATGCACTACTTTTCTTTGTGGTTTAGTATTTTTAAAAAATAATAATTTTGCAAATGTTTATAAATATTTGCAAATGCCTGTTTTTCACAAATATCAATTAATGCCTTCTCATTACCCATTATTCCAATTTTATATTTCTTTGCCCTATATAGTAAACCTGTGTGTTTATTATATAGGACATCTGCAACAACTAGTTTTCCTCGTTTTCTCCTTGAGAGTCTCATAGTTTTTGCTTTTAATGTAAGCTTTTTATCGAAGTGTAAACTTTTTATTAAACTTGCTTCTAATTTTAGATCTATGTATTTTGATATTTTGCTGTTTGGAGGTTAAAGGCCTACTACTGTTTTTATTCATTATCAGTTATGCTTTTATCAATGCTTTTTAATATTTGGATTATTATTTCTTTGCCTCAAGTGACACTGGGCTATCATTGCTACCATTGCTTTTATTTTGTTTTCATTGTGTTTGGTTTTTATATCTGCTCGTTCTGTCTTTTTCTTTTCTAGCTCCCTTTTTAAAGCTTTTCTATTTGCCTTGGGTATTTTTTTTTTTCATCAGAATAGTTTTGACTATTATTTTGAAAAGGAGAATTGGATGACTGACATTTACTGCTATGTCTTCTCTCTTCTGTTGCAAATTGTTTGGGTTTTGAATAAATGTATCTTCATCTATTTTCTCTTTGATGTTTAAAGAATTATTAGTTTCTTTTTATGTGTTTATTATGGCTTAGAATGTAAATATTGTTTTCCATTCTACATGTGATTATTTTAATATACCATGAACATTATTCAATTATATTTTTCTTAATAAAGAGTAGGATCCTCTGGCTTTTATGGAAGGTATAGCTTTTTAAACAACAACTCTACGATGATTTAAGATTCAAAACGTCTTTCTAAAATTTTAAATTGAATTTTATTATTTAACCTGATCATCATTAATTATACAACTTACCCTTATTAGTCAGCAAATCTTTCATGAGTCCCTCTTACTATGTGCTGTTCTGGGTATAGCAGGGAACAAGACTGAGTTCTTAAACAAGATGGGGTTTGTGACTGTCTCAAAAGTGAAGCTGTCAGGAAGTGGTTGTTGCCATGGAGAAGATACACCAGGGCCATGAGCTAGAATGGCGTGCCACTTGAATGGGTCAGGTGTGGCAGACACATGACTGTCATCTGAGTGTCTTGCAAGTGGGGGCCAGCATTCTGGGGAAGAGAGGAGAAAGTCTGAAAAACACATTCAATGTAGATTTCCTAAGGAATGCCATAGAATGTTCTAGTAGTGTTAAATGCACATTTTGGATTTGTGGCTAAATAACAAAGGATTCGTGTGGCGCAGTCACATGACTTTCCCTCCAGCCTCACGCACTTCCCGGGCTGGCTAGGTTCCTTTAAGCAGATGAGCTGTGTTTTCTAAGAGAGGGAGTCACAGGAAGAGGTGGCATAAGAGCTGTGGTGTTTGCTGGGAACATTTCTGGCTCTCCTGAGCCAGGGAGGAGAGGAGTGAGGACTGAGGGGTGAAGAGAGAATAGAAAGGGCAAGGCCAGTGCGCCAGCCTCTCTGTGCCCTGGGCAGCACTTGGGTGTGAAGGGGCTGGCGTGGGAGGGGACGTGAGGGAGCGGGCCCTCCAACTGAAGTTGGTGACCCCGATGTTGACCACAAGCCCAAACACAGCCCTGCCCTATTTTCAAACTGTGGGTTTCAACCTGTTATCGGGTCTGGAAATCAAGTTAGTAGGTCATGAAAAGCGTTTTTAATAAATACAATAGAACAGAAAAGGAAATATGAGAGTGGATTGTATGGGTTCTTAGCATGCACTTAGCACGTTGCCATGTGTGATAAGCCACGTGCCATGCGGGATAGACAGGGTGAGCATGGATTGGTCACAGATGTGTCATTTGGTCACCTGCTTACTGGCATTGCGTTAGAAGATGTCCATTTGACTCTCTTTTCAGGTGGGAGGGTAAACGCTCTACAGTTTAAATCAACGTAAATGTAATTTGCAATTAACTGTGAGGTGAGGGCTTAAGAGTATCATCTACAGTCTGCCAGACTCTAGATTTCAGTTAGGAACACCCAGTGTACTTTTCAGAGAAAGTGTTATTGGGTGCAACATTTTTCAAGTTTATGACAATTGTATCATTTTAATTTAACTAGTACAAGTTGCCCTAACATGGAAAAACAAAAAACAACCCATATAATCAGAAAAACAAAGACCTTCAACTTCAGCTGCTGGATCCAGAAGTGCAAATATTGGCATTGTTAAGAAAAATGTTGACTTTAGAATGAGTAAACTTTTGACTCTGCCTGAACGATTTTTCTGAACTATAGTCTAATAAAGAAGTTTAAGCTTTATCATGAAGATTATTTAAATTTTCATTAATTAAAATAAACAGATTTTTATGCATTATTTATAATAGTAATCTTACAAAGGAGGGTTTAACCTTCAACATTAAAAGGACAATGTGAAACTAACACAGCAAGCCAAACTTGTTAGTAGGCCCTTTTAATCAAGGGAAGCAAAAAGACAACAGATATTGATACAATTTCTTAATCATCTGACAACGGTTAATGAGAAAGTCATTAGTTATTATAGACATAAAGCTGCTATCTATCTACTGGCTTATAAAACTATTCCTCGTTATCTGTGAATATGAATCACATATTTTGATAAATCAGCTGATGATTTAGAATCTGAACTCTTTACAGTACCACAGTAGATTATGCAGTTGTATAACTGTAGGATGTTCAGAAGTGAGCTTTTTAGCTGGGCACGGTGGTGAACTCCTCTGGTTCCATAAGTCCCAGCTGCCTGGGGGCTAAGGATTGCTTGAGCCCATGAATTTGAGGCTGCAGCGAGCTTTGATCACACCACTGCTCTCCAGCCTGAGTGACAGAGGGAGACCGTGTCCCTTAACATTCCAGGTATGTATATACCACATTTTGTTTGTTGTCTATTGATGAATTATCCATTAACTCAGTAGACACTTGGGTTGCTTCCACCTTTTGGCTATTGTGAAGAACACTGCTATGAACGTGGGTGTAGAAGTACCTGAGCCTCTTCCACTCTGCTTAGAAGTGGAGTTGCTACTATAAGCTTAGAAGTGGATCATACGTTAATTCTATGTTTAATATTTTTGAGGAATCACCATATTGTTTTCAACCGCAGCAACACCATTTTGCATGCCAACCAGCAGGGCTCAGGGGTTCCAGTTTCTCCACATCCTCACCAATACTTGTGGTTATTATTTTTGATATCAGTCATCCTAATGGGTGTCAGGTGGTATCTTGTTGCAGTTCTGATTTGCATTTCTGCAATGACTAGTGATGTTGAGGACCTTTTCATGTGCTTTATAGCCATTTGTATGTCTTCTTTGGAGAAATGTCTATTCAAGCCCTTTATGCCTGTTTAAATTAGGTTGCTTATGGTTTTTGTTGTTGAATTGTAGGCATTCTTTATTGTAGTTGTCTGTTTTCTTTTTTTCTTTTTTTTTTTTGAGATCGAATTTTGCTCTTGTCGCCCAGGCTAGAGTGCAATGGCATGATCTCGGCTCACTGCAACCTCCGCCTCTGGGTTCAAGCGATTCTCCTGCTTCAGCCTCCTGAGTAGCTGGGATTACAGATGCCCGCCTCCATGCCTGGCTAATTTTTATATATTTAGTAGAGATGGGGTTTCACCATGTTGGCCAGGCTGATCTTGAACTCCTGACCTCAGGTGATCTGCCTGCCTCGGCCTCCCGAAGTGTTGGGATTACAGGTGTGAGCCACCACGCCGTGCCTAGTCTATTCTTATATTACTATAAAGAACTACCTGAGACTAGGTAACTTATAAAGAAGAGAGGTTTAATTGACTCACAGTTTCGCGGGCTATACAGGAAGCATGGCTGGGGAGGCCTCAGGGAACTTAGACTCATAGTGGAAGAGGAAGGAGGTTCATCTTACGTGGCTGGAGCAGGAGAAAGTGTGAACAGGGAGGTACTACACACTTTTTTAAACAGTCAGATCCCATGAGAACTTTATCATGAGACAGCACTAGGGGGATGGCGTTACGCCATTAAAAACCACCCCCGTGATCCAGTCATCTCCCATCAGGCCCCCTCTCCAGTGCTGGAGATTACAGTTCAACATGAGATTTGGGTGGGGACAAGGCCAAACCATATCATTTATATATTCTGGGTTTTAATCCCTTATCAGATAAATGCTTCGTAAGTATTTTTTCCCATTCTATGTGTCATCTTTACAATCTTTTGATAGCGTCCTTTGATGCACAAACATTTTGAATTTTGGTGAAGCCCAGTTGATTTTTTCTTTTGCCTGCACCTTTGGTGTCGTATCTGAGAAATCATTGTCATATTTAATGTCTTCAAGATTTTTCCCTGTCTTCTAAGAGTTTTATAGTTTTAGCTCTTACGTTTAGGTCTTTCATACATTTTGAGTTACTTTTTGCTTATGGTGTAAGTTTAGAGTCCAGCTTCATTTTGTTGCATGCTGATGTCCAGTTTTCCTAGGACCGTTTAAAAAAAATTGTTATTTTATTTTTAGTTTTTTGAAACAGTCTCACTGTTGCCCTGGCTGGAGTGTAGTGGCGTTATCACAGCTCACTGCATCTTCAATCCCTGGGCTTAATTGATCCTCCTGCCTCAGCCTCCCAATTAGCTGGGACTACAGTGCACATGACCATGCCTGGCTAATTTTTTTAGAGGCGGTGCTTCACCATGTTGTTCAGGCTGTTCTCAAACTCCTGGGCTCAAGCAATCCACCTGTCTCTGCCTCCCAAAGTGTGGGGATTACAAGTGTGAGGCACCACACTTAGCCTCCAGAACCATTCATTTGTTGAAAAGACTGTCTTTTCCTCAGCGAACAGTCTTGGCATCCTTATTGAAAATCAGTTGATCATATATGTGAGGATTTATTTCTGGGCTCTCTGTTTTATTCCTTTGGTGTATGTTAGTTCTTATGTTATTACCAGACTGTTTTGATCACTGTAGCCTGGTAGTAAGTTCTTTTGTTATTGTTTGTTTTGTTTTGTTTTGTTTTGTGAGATGACGTTTGGCTCTGTTGCCCAGGCTGGAGTACAGTGGCGCAATCTCTGGCCCGCTGCAACCTCCACCTCCCAGGTTCAAGCAATTCTCCTGCCTCAGGCTCCCAAGTAGCTGGGATTACAGGCACATACCACCACACCTGGCTTATTTTTGTAGTTTTAGTAGAGATGAGGTTTCACCATGTTGACCAGGCTGATTTTGAACTCTTGACCTCAAGTGATCCGCCTGCTTCGGTCTCCCAAGTGCTAGGTTTACAGGCGTGAGCGACCATGCCCAGCCGTTAGTAAGTTTTGAAATCAGGAAATGTGAGTTCTCTGTGTTGTTCTTTTTCAAGATTGTTTTGGCTGTTCAGGTCCCTTGAGAAGCCATATGAATTTTAGGATGGCTTTTTCTTTTGTTTTTTGTTCTTTCTCTTCCAGTTTTTTTTTTTTTCCCCGTGTAGTTTACTCAAAAGGCAAACAAAAAATCTTTCATTGTCACAATATTATATAAAATCTTTTTCAAAAGAGAAAACCAAATTTCATGTTTGTATTAGTGCATCTTTAATGCTAAAGCTACTTTTTAATAACATTTTATAAATCTATCTAGTTTTAATTAGTTTTAATTAGTTTGACCACAAGGTAGGATTTTCATAAACTTTTTAGAGCTCTTTACAATTTTTCATTGAATAGCAGATCAGTTTTTTTAAGGAAACCCTGTTATTCAGACACATGGGCCCACATTCTGGCCCTGCATCTGTGTGCTTTCATTTTAATGTTCAACCGACAAAAAAACCTAAATCATCCCCTTTAAGTCTTAGCCAGCTTGCTTGCAGAACTTTACAGGATCAGCCCTTCACAAACCCTCAGCTCTGTTTCTGCAAAAAAAATGCCAGTAGGATATTGATAGGGATTGCATTGAATCTGTAGATTGCTTTAGGTAGTATTTCATCTTAACAATATTAGTTCCTCCAACACAGCATGTCTTACCGTTTATTTATGTCTTTATTCTTTTAGCAATGTTTTAGTTTTCAGTGTACAAGTAGTTCACCTCTTTGATTACATGTATTTCTAAGTATTTTGTTATTTTTGATGCTATTGTAAATGGAATTGTTTTCTTAAGTATCTATTGGATTGTTCTTAATTTATAAACACAAATGGTTTTTCGTGTTCACTTTGTATCCTGTACCTTTTTGTTGAACTTATTTACTAGCTCTGATAGTTTTTTATTATGGAATATTTATGGTTTTTACATATAAGATATCATATATCATCTCTGAACCTTGATGATTTTAGTTCCTCCTTTTCAGTTTGGATGGCTTTTATTTCTTTTTCTTGTCTCAGTGCTCTGGCTAGGACTTCTAATACTATGTTAAATAGAAGAGGTGAAAGTTGGCGTCCTTGTCTTATTCCTGATCTCAGGGGAGAAGTTTTTCATCTTTCACCATTAAGCATAATGTTAGCTGTGGATTGGTTACGTTTTATTAGAGACCAGAGATAGCCCAGCCCTCTTACTGTATCTAACTATAGTTTCCTTGTCCCGAGGAAACTGTTCCACTGGGCTTATGGGACACACATTTTCCTGGCTGAGAAGCAATCTCCTTTGGCAAATACTTACAAAGGTGATATTTAGGTAATAAAACTGGCATATTAAGTGATATTTTTGACAGTCTTAACACACATTAAGTTTGAAACTTCAGGGAGAAAATAAGAACATATTTCAATATGTTGAACACATCCAGGAATTCCAGAAGGTGTAATAGTCACGGCCAGTGGGTCTGCACGGGTGAGCTGGGAGACTGGGAGATGACCACAGCAGGGAGGCGTGCGGCGCGTGGGCAGCCTGGTGGGATGCGGCAGAACCGTCACCCAGCGGGCAAGGTGGCCAAGAGGACACTCCTTCCTCTCCCAGGCCCTCAGAGACGTGGGCGAAGGGGAGAGAAACAGGTCCCTGCAGGTAGGGGAGAAGGCAGAAGGAGTGTTCAGAGATGGGGCTAGGACATGGGAGGTGGTGGGGTAAGGTACAGAGTGAGGAGATGCACAAGACTGTGTTTGCTAGTGTGGGAGGCAGAGGCCGCCTGGCTGCCCGCGTGAGACACCCTGGCGTGGTCCTGCGATCTGGCAGCAAATGATTTGGGGCACTGGTCCACATGGAGGGCTAGGGGTGATGGCCTGTACAGTGAACCCACACCTATATGTGTATGAAAATAAATATATATATATTTAAATATATAAATATTTATATTCATATGTATTCAATATATAAAACGATTTATTTTAAGGAGCTTGCAAGTCTGAAATCTGCAGAGCAGGCGGACTGGAAATTCACACAGGAGTTTGCTGCAGTCTTTAAGCTAAATTCTTGTTTCCCTAGGAAATCTCAGTGTTTGCTCCCAAGGCCTTCTGTGGATTGGGTAATGTCTCTGTTAAGGGTCATTTCCTTTAAGCCAAGTGATTATAGACATTAACCACTCCTACAGAATACCTTCATGGCAACAGCCAGACTAGTGTTTGGCTAAGTGACTGGAAATTAGAGCCTGGGCTATTGACGTGTAACACCAGCTACCCCGAGGACAGGCTGACTGCGAACTGGGAAAGGCTGAGGCCTTGGGGCTGCTGGTTGTGGCAGAGGCAAAGGGTGGATCCTGGCCACAGTTCTCACTCAGTAGGTTGGGGACATCTGAGCCAGGTCGTGGACGTGCTGCCTTCATCGTGCCAGTACTTCCACTGCTCTCGACCGGTTCCTTTCAGCCCCAGCAAAGTGTTCTGGGACCATTCTTTGGTGATTTGGGGGATTCTAGAGAAACTCTTGCAGAAAACATGGTTGGTAGTAAATTTCACAGATCTGGGATTCCTCTGTTCCTTTTCGCTGTGATGAGAATTTCGTAGTGATTTTATATTTTGGGTTTGTGTTAGTTTAGTAAGACTGTCGTAACAAAGTGCCACAGACTGAGGAGGGGGCAAGGGGACTTAAACAGCAGAAATCATTTTCCCACAGTCCTGGATACTGGAAGTCCATGATCAAGGTATCGGCCGATTTGGTTTCTCCTGAGGCCTGTCTCCTTGGCTTGCAGATGTTCATTTTCTCAAGGTGTCCTGACATGGTCTTCTCTCTGTACCAGTCTGTGTTCTAATATTCTCTTCTTATAAAAACACCGCTTGTATTGGATTAGGGCCCACCCTGATCATCTCATTTTAACTTAATGACCTGTTTAAAGACCCTGTTTCCAAATGCAGTCACATTCTGAGGTACTAGGGGTTAGGGCTGCAGCTTAGGAACTTTGGGAGGATATAGTGCATCCCATAACAGGGTCTTGTCTTGATTTTTGTTGTTGTTATTCTGATTGTTACAATTAATATCCCTCATTTTATTCGGTACTAGGTGCCGTGGCCTGCAGGGGAGAGTGTGTAATGAGTTTGTTGGGTTGAATGTCCACTGAGAATTCCGACTTGTTCTATGGCTGGTGGAGCTAGTGTTCACTCAAATGTTCCGTGGTCCTGGCCCCGAACACACACATAACCCCTTCCGGGCTTCTTTGGAATTTATCTGAATCCCTATTTGTGAAAGCATGATGCCGTTTGCAGGATGTTAATAGATGCTATAGGGAAGAAGGGTGAGGCAGTGCAGAGGAGTGCTGGGAATGTGTGAGTTAAATTTAGAGGATCTGATGTCACCCTCACCACTCTGGGCACCCTTCTACCCCACAGACTTTTGACCTCACAGATGACCTCTCAAGGCCCCATAGTTGGGGACCATCTCTGCATGTCAGCAAAAAACTGGCGCCCTGAGCAAGTGTCCTTACTGAACCTACAAGCTAAGGCCAAGAGCTGCCCATTCAGACACGTCACACTTGAACCAGCCATAAGTAGTGGATTTTTTTTTTCTGGCTTGGCTTCTCACAGTCTGTCTTTATTCCAGGTGCTGCTGCGCAGTAAATGTAATTTGAAGAAGGCAGAAGGAACCCATGGCTTTAGCTGGCTGCCCAGATTCCTTTTTGCACCATCCGTACTACCAGGTATGGGCGAGCACGTATATCTGATCCTGGGCCGATGGTGCTGGTCGAGGGCCAGGGCACACATGTTGGCAGCAGCCATGGATCGTTTCTGTCACTCTCAGGTCACCAGGACACGCTGGAACAGGGGCTGGTGACAAGTCCCATGATGCAGAGACCCACTGCCCTTTCTGCCTCGGTCTTCTGTGTCTTACTTTGCCTTGTAAGATAGCGCAGTCATGTTCCTGTTTGACTGTGCGTCCTTTTCTAAAAGAGTTTGGTTGTAGTACAGAGTTGCTCACTGAGATCCAGGCTTCCATGTTTGGAATGAAGCAGGCACTGTGTTTTTCACCTCCTGGGTTGGGCCAGACACTCCTGATGACAGGTTCTGCAGTGATGGTGGATGTCAGGACACTCACCTGGAGTCATGTGCTCATGGCATGAGGGAGTGGGAAGGAGAAAGGGCTTGGTGTCTTAACAGGTGTTCTAGAGGGAGTCCTCTCCACAGATTGGCTCTTTCCTTTCCGGAGAGCCCCAGGTGGAATTTTGTGGGAGAACAAGTTCATTTCTGTTCCTTCACTTTCTCTGGCTCTTCTTCATGGGCTGCTAGAACAGTTTCATCTCCAACTTCCCTTCATCTTCTGAAACAGATTTTATTTGAATTGCACTTGGCGGTGTAGATGGATTCATTTTTAGGGGATGGTCTTTGGTTCTTTAGATTTAATTCGCGAGTCCTGATTCATCCTTACTCGTGCTTTTGTCATTGGAAGTACTTACACCGTCTCTTCCAGGCCTGTGACTTTTCGGCTGGAGCAGTCCTAGGTTTGGAAGTCCTTTCATATGCTCTGGCTTTGGTCAGGTTTTTGCACTTCTTTGAACTTGTTATTTTCTCTCTTAGTCTGTGAAGTCTCTTTTTAGCTACTGTGATGAGAAATTGCCTATAGCATTATGGCTGCAAAAAGATGCCTTTGAACATTTTTTTTTTTTTTTTTTTTTTGGTATCTAAGTGAAACAAACCTTCGAAGAAAGGCCGAAGATTAGGAATACCATTCATTCTAATCATCGAATGTGACACAAAGCCAAAATTGGTTACAAGCCAGAAAAGAGGATTAAAACCTTGGCGAACTGTGAAGTTTAGTGGTGACCCCTGGGTCTGTGTAGTTCGTGAGCTTTGCAAAAGGCATCTGCCTCTGCCTCTGCATAATTGTTTTCTTGTTCTTTAAGAGGCTGTGGTTGCCTCCCCCCATTGATTATAGCTCTGTGCTGCACCCACGGGTCACGAGTCCAGTTCTCGTGTGGCCAGTTAGCGTCAGCTAGTTGTCCAGGCCCGACTGCACCCCTCACCCCTGCCTGCTGCTTCCTACTCAGTCCCAAGAGAGTGCAATCAGTGATCTCCAAGAACAACATCCCCAAGGGAAAGGCTCTCTGAGGTCACTTTAGTAGTGCTGTCCTCGGCTGGGTATAGAATACGCTTTTAGGGCCAGATAATGGCACAGAAGTTCTGTCAGCGTCCCCTCCCTTCCTGGCATTTCCAGTTTGCTGCTGGTACCTACAGAAGTGGCAGATGTGCAAGCTGAGTCAGTTCCTCCCTTGATGGCCTTGTTAGGTGTTTGTAGTCACCGATGCCCCAGGCTGCTTTCCTGGAGCCAGGAAGCCAGGAAGGAAGGGTGGACATCCCTGCCATGTGCTGTCATGTTTTGGGGAAATACTCAGTGCCTCTCAGGGCCATTTGAAAGCACTGTCTTACTCTTTAAAAAATCTAACAGCAAGACTTGGCAGCATATGTCCCTTGTTCCTGGAAAATAAGATGACAGTTCCAGAATTTCTCAGAATGCGGGGTGATTTACAATGGGTTCCAGTCTTGAGCAATCTGCGATTGTATAATAATAATTAGATAAATCTCTCCAGAGTTTTATAGAGAAAAATTTATTCTTAAAACCTTCAGCATACAAATAATTTTCTAATTCTAGCTGTTCGCTTGCAGCAGTGGCTAGGGTTAGATAGGTGGTTCCGTCCGTGAGTCACTGATGTGATTTTTTAAAATATGCATATTAAGCACCAAAATTATTGTATGCATTTAATCATCCTGCTGTTGGAGGGCAGCAGTTGGCGAGGGGTTCTGGCAAGGTTGGGGATGACCCACTTCACTTTTAAGACTTAAGTTTTTTCCTTTAGAACGTGACACATCATAATTCTCTGACCTTGGAGAAATCCTGCAACTTTCCCTACCGCAGTTTCCATACAGAGGTTTTGGTAGAAAAGGGTTAATGGTATCCGGGTTGTGGTGGGGATTAGAGGAAATATGTCTAAATTACCCAGCGCCTGGTCATCCTTTAGAAGCTGAGTCAAGGGCTGTGATCTTTAATTCTTTGGATCTTGGTAGAGCACCAGCCAGGTGCCAGGCACATGTTTTGGGCTAGGGAGCCAGCTTTGAGCTCAGCAGACAGATCTTTGGGGCTCCTGCATCCCAGTGGAGGAGACAGACATGGAACAACTGGCAAGTGAGATAGTTGTGAATAATGATACTAATTCTGAAGCAAATAAAATGGGACAATGGGAGAGAGAGGGCCGGCTGCCTTGGTCTTCGGGGGGGCTCTGTTAGTAGGGTCCTGTAGCTCATTGTCTGCAACTTTAAAATCAAAAAGTCTGACTCAAGAAGTTTCTTCTTATGCTGCGGCAGAGTCCAGTGTGGTCTGTCCAGAGCTTTGCCGACCACGGGGTCTGCCCCGGAAGTGGGATGGGGTTTATGGGGCTCCCTCTAGGCCCTGCACATCTGTGTTCATTGACGTGGACACTATGTTATTGTTCTCCCTTCCCAAAAACTCTGAATTCTTAACCATGTCTAGCCTCCAGGCTTTTGAAGAAGGGATTATGCACCTATGACAAAAGTTATGGTAAATAAAAGCAACATTTATTATCTTTCAGAAAAATGCAAAATAGGAAGTAAAATGCGCTTGGCTACAAACGTCTGTACACAAAGTTGAACTGAGCATTAGAAATGAAACACTTGCGTGTGAATTTTATAGAGGTGATTAAATTTACTGTTGAATTTCCAAAAGCAATATTTTTATTTTCGTAGTTTCCTGATTTCTGAATTAGAAACAATCATGCTTAGAAATCAGCTGTCTTAGAAACTCTCCTTGCCATCCTGCCCTTCAGAGCCTCGGCTTTTGGTGGAGATAGGAGCAACAATGTTAGTGCACATACACGTCGTCCAGCCCCAGGACGCCGCAAGGTGTGTGTTGTGGTTCCATTTCAGTGCTGTGTCCCTGAACCTTCAGGTGGGGAACCTGCTCTTTCAGTGCAGGGCTTGATGAACTGCAACCTCCTTTTGCAAATAAAGTTTTATTGGAGGCTGGTCGTGGTGGCTCACGCCTGTAATCCCAGCACTTTGGGAGGCAGAGCGGGTGGACCATTTGAGGCCAGGAGTTCGAGACCAGCTTGGCCAACATGGGGAAACCCCGTCTCTATTGAAAATACAAAAATTAGCCAGGCGTGGTGGCACACGCCTGTTATCTCAGCTACTCAGGAAGCAGAGGCAGGAGAATCGCTTGAACCCAGGAGGTTGACGTTGCAGTGAGCCAAGATCTCGCCACTGCATTCCAGCCTGGGCGACAGAGCAAGAATCGGTCTCAAAAAATAAAATAAAGTTTTATTGGAACTTGGCCGTTGGTTTTTGTATCGTCTATGGCTGCTTCCAAGCCCCATCGGCAGAGTTGGGTAGTGTTTGACCCTTCACAGAAAAAAATTTTTTCTGGGACACTGAATGCTAGAATGAACCTTTTTGAATGGACAGAGGCTCAAGGGGGCCTCCTTGTATCAGCTCATCTCCTCCCCATTTTCTGGGTTTGAAACAGTCCTCAGATGAGACTTCATCTGCTGATCACGTACAGCTTTGGATTTTTCTGTTGGGTGCCCCAGATTCCTTAATCTTTTGGCAGTGCGTGGAGGAGCTAAAAGATGACATCATTTCTAAGAGTTGATTGGGCTCAGTTCCTGGAAATGAATGCCATTCCCAAAGTCTGTCACTGTTGTTATTATTATTATTATTATTTTTAGTGAAAGAGTGATTCTATAGGTTTTCATTTTTAAATACTACACCCCCCATCCTTTGGCTAGGGGACATTTTATTAGACTACACTTTCTTTAAGAAATTTGTTGATAGTACCTGCCACTCTTAACCCTTGAGGTGGGAAGTTACGAAGATCATTTGAAATGTCTCTCTTTAAATTTTGTTTAACTGTTCCAGCTGATAGGACATTTACCTAAAATGGTTTTCCGAGTAATTTAAGGTTATGATTCTGAACTTAGGAACGGCAGCTGTATTATGGAGATATTTTGTGAAGTAAAACAGGCAGTATGTTGACTACTGTTCCCTTGCATGGCTCTAAGCACGGTGTTTAAATTCTCCACATTTCTTACATTTTCAGCATCATTGTGAGAATTGGAGGACACTTACATAAAGCCTTTGGCATTGTGCTTAGCACACAAAAGACCCTGCTAAATGTGAGCCACTATTTGGATGAGCTGGTATCTGATTTTTTTTTTTAAGAGTGTAGAATTATTTTTAAGAATGTAAGTTTTTTTTTTTTAAAGTGATTTGTGTGATACTTATGTAAATTTGAGATTATAATCTTTTAAAGTCTTTAAAATCACCTGAATATTCACTTCTAACAAATAGATGGCGTTTGGTTTGGGAGAATACTCATTGATTTGTCTAATTGCTGTTTACTGGCTTTTATTTAAATCCTAGGTAGTTAATTACATATTAGTAAATAGTTTATAGTTTCTGTAACTTACAGATTCAGTTGAAAACTCTATTTTTAAATGTTCTAAGTAACTTTCACTAATTTGTTTATTCACTTACCATTTTATGAACAGTTGATTGGCAGACCATGGCTGCCAATTAGGGGTATTAGGTATTAGGGTACCAGGTGATCAAGATGTCAACCCTGCCTGCAGGGAGCTCCCAGCCCTGGAGGAAGACAGACAGCTGCGACAACCGCCCATGGGCTGCAGTGGCCTGGGATGCTGTCAGTAGTGTGCTTTGTGCAGACAAGTAGAGGGGAGTGTGATGAATCCCCCACCCCATGTCATTTCCTGCTAGAACTGTTAAAACTTACATATTCAACAGCCTGTAAGCTGACCACTCAGAGGCTGCCAGTGGGGAAAACATTCAGCACTTCCTGTGTACTTACCTTGTCTTCAGCCTTCCACCAACTCTGTGAATTGGGTACCTTCATGATACCTATTTTATAGATGAGAAAACTGAGGTTTTTGCTATATGCTGGTCATCGTGCTGAGGACTTTCCTTGGATTTTCTCTCCTGCCAACCCTACGTGGTGGGGACCTTCATGTTGTCCCCTTTACAGATGAGATTATCAAAGCAGAAAAAGGCCATCTCTCCTACTGAGTAACAGAGGTACGTTCGTCCCTGTGAAGTGTGCGTGTGTTTAATGTTGGTGAGACTGAGGAGAACAAGTTTTTGTCCAAATGCCAAAATCTCCTCCTCAGAATTATTATAATAAAACATTGAATTTGTATCCTGCAATTTTGCACTTATTGAATTTCTTTGATCATGAAATGCCATAAGTCAGTTTTAACAACAGCTTTTCAGCTGAAATAAAGATTATGATGTATTGTCCCTAAATGTGTCACGTGTGCTGATTGTAAGATGTTTGCATTTTTAAAATGTTAAAATGGAGAGTGGGGCGTGTCTTACAATCAATGAAATATGACAGATAAGTAAATAAATGGAAATAAAGATACATAAATATGTATATTCTCAACGCTTTTTTTTATCTTCTCAAACATCATCATCCACTTAAGTATGGGCTTAAAGTCTGATTTTCTTTTGAATAATATAAACAACTGTATTTATCACATATTTTCTATGTATTATTTTTGTTTTTCATTTTTTTTGAGACAGAGTCTCATTCTGTCACCTAGGCTGGAATGCAGTGGTGCGATCTCAGCTCACTGCAACCCTCACCTCCCAGGTTCAAGCGACTGTCCTGCCTCAGCCTCCTGAGTAGCTGGAATTATAGGCACGCACCACCACACCTAGCTAATTTTTGTATTTTTAGCAGAGACAGGGTTTCACCATGTTGGCCAGGCTGGTCTTGAACTCCTGGCCTCAAGCAGTCTGCCCACCTCTGCCTCCCAAAGGGCTGGGATTATAGACGTGAGCCACCGCACCCGGCCTCTATGTGTTATTTTTATCCTCTCTCTGGTACTGTGGCAAGTACTCTGGATGTGTTATTTTTTCTATTTCTTTTTTCAAGGAAACCAGGGCTTGCAGATACTGGTAAGTTGTCCAAGGTCACACAGCTTGTATGGGATAGATCAGGGATCAGGCCTGCGGGGTCAAGCCTGAAGCCTGTGTCGTTAACCATTGCACTGTCTGGTTTTTCCTTGGCACTGTGTGCTTGGCTGTGCAGATATCTCTTTGATTGATTGGGGGCGCTAGAGTTACTTAATGATCTTTTTAGTAAGATTTCATAAGCAGTGGGAGAACATAACACATTATTGGTCTATGACTTTGCGCTGCCTTTGAGAAGGACATATCTAATCATGGATACCTATGTCCCACTTCTGTTTGCCTCCTAGTTATCCGGGGGGTTAAATCCCCACAGAAATATTTGTGTTCTTTTAATTTTTCATCCCATGTAAGTTCAGTATTAGTAATCATCTTTCCCTTTGCCATCTGCCCAGAAGCTACTATGAAATCACTTATCAAAGTCTTTGCTTTTGTTTGTTTCTACTTGTGAGACCAGATGGTTGCCTCTTCAGTTGTAAAGTGTCAAAGTTTCTATTAGACCTACAAAAACCACAACTTACCTGCTGTGTCTGCATGTTACTGTATTCCTCCACGCTCACACTGCTATAAAGAACTATCTGGGACTAGGTAATTTATAAAGAAAAGAGGTTTAATTGACTCATAGTTCCGCAGGCTACAGGAAGCATGGTTGGAAGCCCTCAGGAAACTTACAATCATGGCAGAAGCAAAGGGGAAGCCGGCAAGTCTCATGTGGCTGGAGCAGGAGGAAAAGAGCACAAAAGGGGAGGTGCTACACACTTTCCAACAACCAGGTATCGTGACAGCTTACTGTCATGCAATAGCAAGGGGGACTTCTGCCGCAACCCCCACCTGCCAGTCACCTGCCAGGGTGATCCAGTCACCTGCCACGAGACTCCTCCTCCAACCTTGGGGATGGACATGAGATTTTGGGCAGGGATACCAATCCAAACCATATCAGTCGCCATTACAGCAGGCAGGGCAGGCAGCAGGCGGGTAGGCAGGAGGCAGGTAACCAGCAGAGGAGGCAGCAGGCAGGGCTACCTTGTGGGAGTGTTTTTCCAGAAGAGATGGCAGTTATCAAGTGCACACAGACTTGGAAAGGCATCATGGTGTACCTGGTTGGAGCATGAATCCTTGATTCAACTGTTTTCTTTGCACAGAGTCACATTACTTGATTACCAAAGAGAAGGGAACTCGTGACCCTCAGGGACAGCCTGTTTATCTATGGTCAGAAGATGGGCCTCCTGTAACATTGACTGTGCTCCCGTCTGGCCTTGTCAGTAACGCAGAGCAAATCACTTCCGCCTCTCTGCATTTGAAGTTATGTGTCATTACTCACCCAGCCCCCAGGCTCCTTCAGGCATCCTTCCTTTGTTGGGGTTTGTGGCACTTTTTCCTGTTTCCTTTCTCCTGTTTTGCCTAGCCCTCTTTAAGGGAAAGGACTAGAACTAATCAACACTTCAGATGAGACTGACCAGCTCAGAGCTGGGCGGCTCACGCTCTCCCTTCAGGACACATCCTCCCATCCCTCGTTGTAACGCAATGTTGACTTTTTTGAAGGAAGGTCTTTTCATGCACCCACTGCTGTGTCCCAGGTCGTGTTCATTTCCAGTCCATGATAAGTAGAGATATAGAGAAAATGTGTTTAGAGATTTTATAGCAATTTGAATGTTGAATTTAAGAATAAAAATGTGGGTGCGTATCGTATTTTTGTTTTATTTTACTTTCTAGCAATTCATTGCTATTGTGAATTGTGAAGTGTCCGTGCTTGACAGGTTGATAGGGACAGCAAAAACTGCTTCTTCCCCGCAGATGGCTCTGGAAGTACTAGTCTTGGCTATCTCAGGATATCACAGTCATGCCTGTGGTTTTTCTGTCCTTGGCAGCTCCAGTTTGCAAAGTTGAAGCTTTGCGTTTATGGCCCTTTGTGGCCTCGGTGTGTCATTTGTGCATAGTGAGATTTCCTCAGGCGCTGCTGGAACATGCGAGTCCACTGCCTCCAGCCAGTGGCAGATCATGGGGGACAGCATCTGTGCCTTCCCACTGTGTTGTCCACTCTTCCCGACAGGCCTGATGTGACTCCGCTGTGCTTTTGCTGACCGTCCTTAACCAGCTCCTTGCCACTGTGCAAGGGCGTGAAGGTTGGAGGGTGCCTGTGTGTACCTCTATGGCTCTCACCTTCCTGTGTCTGTTTGCCTTGAGCAGCTGTTCTAGTCTTGGCTCCATCAAGAGTCTGTACCATTGTGGGAGGCCACGTGGCCAGCAGGAGGTGAGCCAGCCCAGGAGGCATGCAGGCTCTGGATTTGAATCCTAGTACTGCTTCAGGCATGTGAGGCTGACAGTTATACTCCCACTGTTATGAAATGAGAGCCTCCAATGCCTGTCCAACAAGTGGGGCCTTAGGAATTCCCAGTTGACCAGGGGCACTTTACTGGAACCCTGAACAGGGTCTTTGCTCCTGGGATCCAAGGGGCTGGATCCCTGAAGACCCCTTCCTCTTTTTCCTTTACCCCCAGACTCTGGTTTAGCAGGCTCTGGGGTACTGGTTGAGGGGTTCATCCTACATTTCCAGACCTCAACTGAAACCCAGCTTAGTTGTAAGATGGAACCAAACAACAGCTTAGTTGTAAGATGGAACCAAACAACATTAGAACATTTCGTTCTTTGGACAGTGAGGAAATGATTGGCAGTTTCTTAGTGGTTGCCCATTCTGGGAATACAAAAGTGCATATGACATAGCCGGGGCTTAAAGGACGTACCCAAGTAATAGAGGAAGGAGAATTGTACCTGTAGTTTAATGACTCTAAAGAGGGAACACCTGACCCCTCTGTGGACAGAGAGATGGAATTTGAGTCCTTCACTGCCAAGGACGTCGTTGCTTCATTGCAACATTTCTCTTTTTCTAAAGAAAAAAAAAAGCTATTTGGTATTGTGAAAAAATAGCTATAAAGTTATATTTTGCTTTACTTGTCCCTTCAGAACTTCACTAAAAAAAGGTAAATTTTGTATAAATGTATTTTTATTTGTCAACATTGTGGAGGTGATAATTCCATGTAAATTAGTCTTTGAGGTCAGGTTCTTGGCATTTGCAGGGTACTTATATGGATTTTTTCAGCTTTCTAAGGCATGAATGTGGCCTTTCTAGCTCATGCATTATGAGGGGTGAGTGCCGGGGCATCTAGAGAAACAACTTAATCCTCAGAGTGCTGTCTTTACCTAAGATGGGTGAAATGGGATTAAAAATAACCCTACCCAAGGAGGACATTGAGGGCAGCTTCTGAGGAGAGGCTTTATGGAGAACAAGCTGTGTGTTTGGAGGCCAGGTATAAGTAATGTCAGGGAGGGAGAGGGGATGGTACCCTGTCACCGCACCCCATCACTCTGTCACCTTGTCACCCTGGTGTTCTCCCCCATAACCCATCCCCCATCATCCAGTTACCCTGGGCCCTGTCGCCCTGGCTCACATCGCTGGTTCTGTCACCTCCTCACCCTGGACTCCCGTTTCTTGAGTCCTTGTTGTGGGGCTTTGAAGCTGTTGCTGCCCATATCCCCTCATCAACTATGTTCTCCTGGCAGATGGGAATGTGCTTTCTGTGGCTGTGAAATCTTCGAACACGTGGAATTTCCCACCTTGCTGTAGGTGCACGGGGCTGCAGATGCTCTCGGAGCTGCTCTGTCCCTGCCAGCCGAAGTATTTGCCCTGACCCTTCTTTGGTGCCAGGCGAGGTTGCCCTGGGGCCTTCCAGGGGACCTTTCTATCGCCTTAGGAAGCCGCTCTGGATATTGGAATGACCCTTGCAGGAAGTGCTTGAATGTAAGTTTTTGGCCAGTCCTTGGCCTCCTGAGTGGGCATGAGGGTGGGCAGGGCAAGAGGGGCTGTGGCATGGTGCAGATTAAGGGTTCGAGTCTCAGCTGGTGGGGGACAGCTTGTGAAGCTGGGAGCTGCTGGACCCCTGGTACACCCTGCCTTGGGGGTGCAGGGGAGACAGGAGAGTAGGGCCCAGGAGGTAGCGTAGTGACTGGGTCAGCCTCCTCAGCCTGTCTTTGGCCTGACCCTTCCTACCAGCAGCCTGGGCTCTCCTTTGCCACCAGTAATACTGAACTGCTCTGCTCCCTCCTCCCTGCTCCCGTGCTGTCTTCTCCTTCCGTTTCTTTGCCTGGGCCATTTCCTTGGACTTCAGCCGGACACCTTCCCCTCCTGCAGCAGTCCCTGCCACACCCCCATGCAGCCTTCTCTCCTTTGCATTCCTGCATCCAGTCCTGGGCCTCCCTCTGCCTGACCCCTCCTCATGCTGTCCTCTGTCCTCCCCCATCCTCAGCCACCCCAGATCCTGGTTGAGGACAGAGTAGAGACCTATCACCCTTCTGGTTGGCCCCTCCCCGGTGGGGAATGGGGGCAATGGGTGACACGGTGAGGTGGGACCTCATCCCCAGCCCAGGTCAGAACACCTAGTTCTCAAGCTGCAGAGCCCTACGAGGGGCCGAGACCAGAGCTAACAGGCGGGGGCTTGGGCCGGCAGAGCAAGAAGGTGGTAGCAGGTGGGGTGGGCTCACTTTGTCATGAGTTGCCTGGGTGGGGGCCACCTGGCTTTGGATGCCGCCTTCAAACTCACTGAGCATTCCCTAAATGTGCATCAATATGAACATGTTAGGTACTTGCTGGGTGCTGGTGATATGAAAGTACCTACCTGTCATTGGATGTACTGGGGGGTTTCTGTGTCTGCTGAATGATTGGCTGTGGTCGTGTCTTCCCCTTGGCCCACACCCTTCTGCATGAAGCAGCCATTTTTCACCCATCTCACCTCTTGGCCCCTCTCACCTCCTCACCGTGTTCTGCCGGTCAGCGACCTGTGCTCCTCGCACGCCCGCAGGTGCATGCTGACCTTGCCCTTGGCCCAAGTGCACTTGTCCTCAGACATTTGCGAGACTGGCTTTTCCCTAGTCTCAGGTTGAGTGTTCCTTCCTTGCAGGAGAGGCAGCAGGTCCTCCAGGGAGGCTGGCGTCATCCTGATTTCACACCTGTGCTCTGCTGCAATTATGAACAGCATCCTGTTGACTGTCACATGTGCCCAGTTCCAGCAATACGCTCTCTGTTGCCTGCTCCCAGGCCCATGTGAGGGATCGTGCCCTGTTTCCCGGCGTGGGCATTATGCTGTTTGATGCTGGGGCAGGGGTTTGGCAGTGGGTTCTGGTGGCTACGTGGAGAACTTCACTCCCTCCTGTGTGTCCCTATGGGTGTTCTTCTGGGGCAAAGAAACACGAACTGTGAATCGCAGAGTGGATGCCCGAGCTCCGGCTGACTCCTGCCTCAGGAAAGAAGAGGGTGGCTTTGCATTCAGTTGGGCAGCCTGTAGCGATTTCTGTAGAGCGGTCCCCACTTATGCTGAGGGATGCGTTCTAAGACCCCCAGTGAATGCTTGAAATCTGAGATAGTACCGAACCCAAATGCCGTCAGTCAGAACACTTTTGTTTTCATGTCTTTCGCCTATAAATTTAATGCCTTTGCCATTTTTACTAAGCATTTATACTCACTGTGACTGGAACTTCTGCAGTTTGAGATGTGATAGCAAAACTAGCATACATTTCTTTTTCCTTTTTCTCAATTTGATGAATAGAAAATTGGCTTTTACTATAAATCTTAGCAAGTGTAGCATATGTTTTTTTTTTTTAGTATTGACAACTTTTACCTTTGCACTTAAAGCACATTAGGGCTTCTCTTTGGCGTAATCAAATGGCCAGCATCGTTCCTCTTCACTTTGGAGCTGTTATTCAGTATAGTAAGGGCTACTTGAATTCAAGCCCTGTGATCCGCGGCAGTTGATCTGATGATCATCGCGATGGCTCCTCTGTGACTCATGGGCAGGCAGCGCCTGCAGCGTGGATCTTGTGGACAGAGGGAGGAGTCACATCCTGGGCAGGACAAAGTGGGTCGGGGCCGGATCTCATCATGCTCCTCCGCACAGTGTGAAACTGATCAATTATTTATTTCTGGAATTGTCCATTTAATATTTTTGGACCACAGTTGACTGTGGGTAACTGAAGCTACAGAAAGTAAAACCAGGATAAGCGGGGGACTAGTGTATTCTCCAGGAAAGTTTAAAACAGTTTCATGGTTGGGTACCTTTACTGTGTTAAAATGGTTTGAATATGGCAAATACTGTATGTGGCGTTCATGTGAACGATTTATGAAACTTTTCAATGAAGCAGGGCATTTCTTTCCTTTCTGGCACCTGGACAAAGAGGATATTTATTGCGACAATTTCCTGCGCTGGATTTGGGTGCTGTGCAACTTCTGTGATTGCTTGCTCTGTTGCAGAAGAGAAAAACTATTGGATAAGTGCTTTAAGCAGCCAGACAGAGAAAAATGATGTTTTAAACACATAGTAAATACATTGATGAAAATTTAGGAAACGGCAACTTTTTAAATTTTTTTTTTTAATGGCGTACTTTGGCAGAGAGAGGAACCTAAAATTATTCCTTTTATTAAAATCATAGAGTAATTTAAACATAAGCTTCTTTACTTTCTGATTGAAGTGTCTGGTCTTTTAAGGTGGTAACTATGTTTAAATTACATTTTTATATTCCTGTACCATGCACGTTTAGCTCATAGTGAGTTTTGGAATGACTTGCTTTCACTGTTATTTCTCCTTGGGGTTTTAAGTGCTGCCATATGTGCCAGGCTCCCCGTCCGGGGTGTGCCTGTCCTCTGCTCTCTGGGCCTCTTTGGCCTCTGGTGTCAGATGGGCCTCATCACCTGTGTTTGCTGCCACAGGTTATGAGTCTCGGCAAAGGGGGTCACTTAGGTAGGGTTTGTGATCCTGTCTTTGTCATGCAGTCAATAATCACTTTGGCAGTTTCCCCAGAACCTGTTAAATATTTATGTGTGTTTCAAGCAGACCCTGCGAAACTGGTTGCTGGTACATTTATTATTATTATCATCTTAACTAGAAAGAAACAAAGTATTCACAGTGACTGTGATATGAATATTAGCATTATTTTTAACTTTTGTGAGGTTTTCTATCATTGATCTTAAAGAAGAAAGTAAATATTTAGCTCATATTTAGTTTTTCCTCGTACTGAATTTTCTGTGACTTAATTTGTATGTTTGTTAGTGTTTTTGGAAAAGTGGTAGGAAACCATGTTTCTGTTTCTGAAGATGGGCTTCAGCCTGCAGCTCTGCGAGGGGTTCTCTGGTGTTTGTTGAGGGTCATTCAAGTTCTGTGAAGGATTTCAGCCCCGATCCCAGCAGCCGGAGTGGGGGACAGAAGAATGTTTCTCCACCAGCTCTTTCTAGGTGCCTGAGATCCTGCGTAGCATGCAGGAACTGGGATTTGATCACTTGATAGTATGACTTAAGAAAAAAAAAAAAAAACCTATAAAAGGAGTAAACTCGCAGGAAAAAGAAAACTTCTCATTCTTGGTAGGAAATTCCAAAGTATAGTGGAAATGTAAGGAGCTGGTTGTAGCATTTATTTCATGGGGAAAGTGGCATCTGCATAATTGTTAAGGATGGTTACTCTTTTTGTTTTTTTTCATTTAAAAATGTTTCACTTTAAGTTCTGGGACACATGCACAGAATGTGCAGGTTTGTTACATAGGTATACATGCGCCATGGTGGTTTGCTGCACCTATCAACCCATCATCTAGGTTTTAAGCCCCCCATGCATTAGGTATTGTCCTAATGCTCTCCCTCCCCTCATCCCCTACCCCCTGACAGGCCCCAGTGTGTGATGTTCCCCTCCCTGTGTCTATATGTTCTCATCGTTCAACTCCCACTTATGAGTGAGAACATGCAGTGTTTGGTTTTCTGTTCCTGTGTTAGTTTGCTGAGAATGATGGCTTCCAGCTTCAAAGGATGGTCACTCTTAAGATGAAGTCTCTTTGCAGGGGCTTCTGTCTCTGCCCGCAGTGATGTTCTTCAGCCTTGTTTTCCTCCTTCATGTAGGTGTCACCGTACACCTGTGGGCCTAGCCCTTCCTCCTTGCAGTCTTCACTTTTGGACCCCTTTTCAGTGGGGCCTTCCCTTATGTTCTGTGTAAATTGCAGTCTCCGCCCTGTTTATCCAGCTCTATTCTGTTCTTTTATTCCATAGCACTGCACTCTCAGATTATAAACAAGTAAATGGTGTGTTTATTGCTTACTATCTGTTTTCTTTAGATAAAATACAAACTCCATAGGGCAGGATTGTTGCTTTAAACACTCATGTGCTGGGCATAGAGTCATTGCTTGGTAAATATTTGTTGAATGGATCAGTCTCTCTGAAGATTGACTATTTTTCTTCTGCTTGAGTGACCAAGAGGTTGGATACTCCAAGTCTCTGAAACTCTGTGATTGGTTATCCATGACTGTGTCACGCTTGGGTAAAGATTTTGAGGGGTTCAACAAGCTTAGACATTGGACAGTAATTGCAGGGCCTCTCTTGCTGCTTAAACGTTCTTGACCCTGAGAGCTGTGAATGGCAACCTCTGCTCTCAGAGTTTCGACGGTTATGATTTCAGTGTGTATGGGACTTATGTTGGGCTCCTGGTGAACTGGCTATTAACGTGTTTTTGAAACCTGCCCTTAACGTACAAATTACTTTGGAATAAAGTTAGATCTCTGGTCCTCAAAGAGTGAAGTATTAGATGTAGAGTGTGGTTTGAAGACCCAGGCTGGAGAGTCCCTGAGTTCTGTACTCGGGGACCCTCGTGTGAGTGAGCTCTCACTCATCTCAGGCAGTGTGCTCAGGAAGCAGCAGTGAGCGAGCGGCCTGAGCCGAGGGTGCCACAGTGGCCGTGAGAAGAAAGCGTGGGTGGAAGTGGATGTAGAAGGCAAAATAATCAGGATCAGTTAGCAGTTCACAGGTGGATAAGGAGGAGTTGGAGGCTGACTGATTTCTGCATGGGTAACTAAGCCATGCAGATGGCTGACAGGCATTCAGGGAGGTGAGGGTGATGCCAGCATTTCAGAAGAAAGACATTTCAAGCCAAACTCATCTTCCCATTCCCCAAACTGGCCTCCCCTCCCTGTATTAATTCTCCCTTGAACTGGGTTCTGGGCTTCCTGATTTGAGGGAGCTTGTATCCCCTTCCCTTTCTTCCCTTCTGCTGGACACAGTTCCACAAGCCTCCGGATCTTGGCTTGGGAATCCTCTGTCCCCTCTTTGTTCTGGCACTTAGTCAGTGGGCTGGAATCGTCTGGGCCTGCTGAGTCCCTGGCCTCCTCCCTTTGCTGGGTGCCCAGAGCGCCTTGGACTCCCCTGGAGTGACAGAGGAGAGTCTCTGCATTGGGGAGATCAGAACTGGGCCTGCTGCATGTTGAGCAGTCTGGAGTGGGGTCAAGCAAAGTATGGCCATGGCTTTGTGGTTGCGCCTCGTAGGCCCCTCCAGGAGCTGGTGCCAGTGCAGGGTGAACAGATCTGTGTATCTGACCATCACACTTCAATGGGTCCAGAGACCCCAAGAACCTCATTTCAGAGAATGAGGCCTTGGCTAAGTGGTGCTAAAAAGCAATTTCCATCTAAACACCTGGTTGATAATATGGACACAGGAAGATACTCTCTTCAGATCTACTGATAATGAACAAGGTTCCTAACTTAGGGAGAAAGTATTTAGGTAAAGAAGTGTTTTGTAACTTCAGCAGTGTATAAGGAGGTGCCTGTTGTCATATCTGTAGATTACCTGTATCTGTGTACATTTTAAGTTTGTATTACTTGTGTTTCCACACATGGTTCAAAATTCATATTTATGAATATATACATATATATGTGACTGTGACGCATGTGCACACGCACACACACACACACTCTTCAAGCTTTTCGTGTGAGTGAGTGTCCCTCCTTTCGGTGGCAGCATTAGGAGCACATGGCCTGGCAGCTGCTTCCTGTGGTGGAGCCCCGTTGCCCCTGACTCCCTTGCTGTTGGTTGAAGCTGGAGCAGTAACCAGACTATTGCACTTATAACTGCTTCTCAAGTACGTAAGAATAGGTTCACCTATTGAGTGAAAGGACAGGTGAAGACTTTCTGTGTTTCTGTCCTTGGCACCCCCTTGCAGTTGTTAGGCTGCAACAAAGTGAGAGACTGTCTCCTTGGGGCAACGTTGAGAAAGGAGCTAGCATGTGTTTTGTGACAGGACTTTGTATACCTCATCTCACTCAGTTTTCCTACCAAACTTTTTGAAATGGGTATGATCCAAATTTGCCTATAGTAAAAGTGAAGCTCAGAAACTTTGGTTGACTTATCCAGCCTGGCCAAATAGCTGAGAACGCAGAAGGTGCTGGCTGCAGCCTTTATTTTCTCTGGCCCCAAACCTGAGCTCCTTCCTCCCTCCCCTCATCTGGCATCGTCATTTGGAGGTAGTTTATCATAATCTTTTCCATCTTCCTTTTCTCTCTGTGTGCCATTCTGGGTAGTTTCTATTACTGTGTCTTCATAGGGTGCTCCTACCCTAGGCCTCTCCAGACCACTCCAGCCCTTGGGCGAGGGAGCCTCACGGTGTGTCTTTGGAGATTGGTCACTGGGGATAGAGGGAGGGGAGAGAAGCGTGGTGTCCAATGTCTGGTTAATCCTGCCCGCATATTTTTCATCTCCTCTATTGCATTTTTCATCTGTAGGGTTGGATTTGGTCATTTTGTATCTTCCACTTCTCTGCTTATCACTCATGCTTTGCTTTTCCTTCTTGAATGCACAGAGCATATTTATCTTCATCATTTTAATATATCGCCTTTTATATCCATCATCTTGGACATTTCTGTATCCATTTCTGCTGGCTGATTTCCTGTATCATGATGGGTTTTATTTTCTTTTCTTGCTTGGTACTTTTTGTTTCGATCCCAGTCATTGTAAATTTCATCTGGTTGGGTGCTGGCTGTTTCTTGGGAGGGGGCTATTCTTTTCAATATTTTGGACTTTATTCTGGAAAAAAGCTGCTTGGAAATAGTTTTACCCTTTTGAGGCTGGCTTATAAGCTTTGTTAGCTGGGCCCAGAGTCACTTTTAGTTTGGGGCTTATTTGCCCCGTTGAGGCAGGACCCTTCTGAGGGCTGTCTTGTGTCCCATGCGTAAGGAAGTTTTCCTTTTGGGTTGGTGGGAACACAATTCTCTCCAGATGGCTCTGTCTGCTTCATTCTGGTGGTTCCTCCCAGTCTTGGTATTTTCCTTACATGCATGCATCATTAATCCTCAGCTGGAGATGTGTGGGGAGCCCCCTCTCTTGAGTGCTATCCTCTCTGCCTTGACTTTCCTGAGTGTTGAGCTCTGTCTCCTTAGGATGACCCCAGGCTGTGCCTGGAAGGGAGATCCCCCCTCCCTGCGCTGCTGCTGGGAAGCTCTCCCCAACCAGTGAGTGGGCACTGGTAGAGCTGCGTCATGTGGATCATGTCTCAGGAATTACTGTCCCATGCTGCCTGTTGTCAAATGTATGAAAACTGTTTCAGTTTTAATTATTTAAGGAGAGAGGGTACATCTAATCTTTTATATTCCATATTGGCCAGAAGCTCAGAAGTCACCCATGATATTATTTTAACCATGGTTCTAGGAATAGATCTGCTTTGGAACATTTTTGTGGAGTGTGCAGACTCAGCCTTTGAACTCCGAAGAAGTTTAGATGTCATATGGTCCAAAAACCTGATTTTATTGGTGAGGAAATAGGCCCAGAGTGAAGTTATTTGCTCAGAATCATAGTTTGTCACACTGGCAGTTTGTAAACATTTGGCTCATCCCACAATAAGATTTTTCATACCTGAAGGGCGAGGTGAACTGTTTCTCATGGCCCACAGCAAGGTTGGGATCCACCAATTCTTCCTGCTGTAATGGCTGCCCGAGTTTGGTCTTACTGGGAAAAGTCTCTTTGGCAGAGGGATTGAGTTTCCTAAGCCCTGAGATCTGTGCTGTTTATTCATTTTTGTGAATAAAACGAGCTTTATCCAAAACCTCTGGGGAGCATCACCTTGAATCGCCGTCCTCTTGCCCTGCCAGCGCAGCCCTTCTGCTTGCACCTGGAAGCTGCTCCATGCCCTTCCCTGCTCCAGATCACACCTGCCCTTCGAAGGGCTGCCACACCTGGGAGCCCCAGGCTGGAGCTCCAGGCCAGACCTAGCTTACCTCATTCCGCCTCCAAATTCTTGGCATCGGCTGCCGTTTACCCTTGGCCCCCTGCCCTCTGCCTGTGGGAGGGACTTAGAAATGAGGAAAAGCCACCACCAAGGATTACATCATATCAAACCCTGGGGCCTTTTCCTGGTCAGCCAGGACAATGAGAGTTATTTCCAAATTCTGAGATTATTGTTGAGAAAGTTCAAGGAAGAGATTCCTCTCTTCCTTCTGCTCATGGGGGGAGAGTGTGGGTGTGTCACGTGCTTCCTACAGCCCTGATCTGCTACGAAGGCAACCCTGGCTCCGTTGATCACTCTCACAGCTGCACATAGTTTGCTTCTCTGGTTTTAGTGTAGAGGTTGCGGGGGTTGTGGGACCCAGAGAGAAAACGAGAAGCTTGAAGTGGAAGAAGTTGGGCTCAGCGCAATTGCAATGGCTTTGTGCACCCCACCTGGGAGCTCAGGAGGGCTCAGGATTGCACTGCCTGTTTTTTTTTTTTTTTTTTGAAACAGAGTCTTGCTCTGTCGCCCAGGCTGGAGTGCAGTGGTACGATCTCGGCTTACTGCAACCTCTGCCTCCCTGGTTCAAGAGACTCTCCTGCCTCAGCCTCCTGAGTAGCTGGGACTACAGGCACCTGCCACCATGCCTGGCTAATTTTTTGTATTTTTAATAAAGATGGGTTTTCACTCTGTTAGCCAGGATGGTCTTGATCTCCTGACCTCATGATCCGTCCACCTCAGACTCCCAAAGTGCTGGGATTACAGTTGTGAGCCACCGCGCCCGGCCATGCACTCCCTGTTTTAGACAAGGAAATTGAAGGTCAGAGATGTTAAGGGGTTGTCCCCACAGCGAGTGCACCAAAAAGCTCTGCTCTCCTTAGCGTGCCACACTGTCTTTTGATAATTAGGCCTTGTTTTACTTGGTCCTTTTTATTTGGGGTCTGGATGTGCACATGTGGATGGGTGTGCGCATGATAGAGCTGGGTAGCTCTGTGTTCTCTTTGCCTCCTGAAGGGATTTGGCATGTTGGTGACATTTTGACCTGGTCCTTTGGGGCCTCCTGAAGCTTAGTGTATGCACTGATTCTCTGTAATCCACAAGAGGAACGTGACAGGACTAGGAAATATTCAGGGAGGGGAACCTGGAATCTCTCCCACTTTTCTAGAGCTTTGGATCGTGGTTGGCTAGAATACCCTGGGGCCAGGAATGAAACATGTTTTATTCCATGTGGAAGTTTGTTGTTTGTTTTCCAGTTGTATTTATTTATTTACTTATTTATTTTTTTGAGACGGAATCTCTGTCTGTCCCCCAGGCTGGAGTGCAGTGGCACCATCTCGGCTCACTGCAAGCTCCGCCTCCCAGGTTTACGCCATTCTCCTGCTTCAGCCTCCTGAGTAGCTGGGACTACAGGCGTCCACCACCACGCCCGGCTGATTTTTTGTATTTTTAGTAGAGATGGGGTTTCACTGTGTTAGCCAGGATGGTCTCGATTTCCTGACCTCGTGATCCGCCCACCTTGGCCTCCCAAAGTGCTGGGATTACAGGCGTGAGCCACCACACCCGGCCTCAAGTTATATTTAAAGTATGTAAATACAATTTGACTGTAACTTGCATTGTCACTGATCCTCTTGTAGTACTTTAAAGATTGTGTTGTCAGCATTATTAAGTGGGTAGTTTAGAGATTCCGATCTTCTAATTTCTCAGACTGTTAAGTTACTGTAGAATTCGTGGTCGATTAAGGTAGTGCTACATGTTGACTATACTAACAAATTAATATTATGTTAATACATGTGGATATTTTGGTGTCTGAATAGTTGCCTTTTTGTTAAAGTTGGGGATGGAGGAAGTGGTGGGGAGGGGTGAAGGTAGGGGAGGAAGAGGTAGAGATGATAGTAGAGGTGGTGGTGGAGGGGGAGGAGGAAATAGAGATAATGAAGAGTGTGGAGGTGGATGTGATGGTAGCAGTGGAGGTGTTGGAGGTATAAGAGGTGAAGGGTGGTGGGAAGGAGTAGAGGTGATGGAATGGGTAGAAGTGGTGATGAAGGGGTAGGTAGTGGAGGAGGAGGAGCTGGAGGTGAAGGTGGAGGTGGTAGAGGAGGTAGAGGAGGTGGAGGTGATGTTGGAGATGATGGAAGTGATGGTGGAGGTGAGGATAGAGATGGTGGAGGAGGTAAGGTGAGGATGGAGGAGGTGGAGATGATGTGATAGTAGAGGAGGTGGAGGTGATGGTGGAGATGGTGGAAGTGATGGTGGAGGTGGTGGAGGAGGTGGAGGTGAGGATGGAGGAGGTGGAGGTGAGGATGGAGGAGGTGGAGGTGATAGAGGTAGCAGAAGAGGTGGAGGTGATGGTGGAGGAGGTGGAAGTGATGGTAGAGGAGGTGGAGGTGAGGATGGAGGAGGTGGAGGTGATGTGATAGTAGAGGAGGTGGAGGTGATGGTGGAGATGGTGGAAGTGATGGTGGAGGAGGTAGAGGTGAGGATGGAGAAGGTGGAGGTGATAGAGGTAGCAGAGGAGGTGGAGGTGATGGTGGAGGAGGTGGAAGTGATGGTGGAGATGGTAGAGGAGATGGTTGAAATGCTGGCAGTGATGATGGAGTTGGTAGTGAAATGATGGTGGGGGTGGTAGAGGAGATGGAGGTGGCGGTGCAGGAAGTGGAGAAGGTAGAGGAGGAGATGATGTGGCAGTGGAGGTGATGGAGATGGAAGGAGGTGGTGGGAAGGGGTGGAGTGCTGGTGCAAATATTTGGAGGGGAGGTAGTGACAGTGGAGGAGGAGGAGGCAGTGGCAGCAGGGGCAGTAGTGGCAGTAGTAAAAATAGCAGCTGAGATTTACTGAGCCGTGCTTTCCATGTGTGATCACACTAAATCTTCAATAGTCCTTGGAGGTTATAATCACACAGGGTGGTTTAATGTCTTCCCCAAGGTCATGTAGCTACGCTTCTGTAGAAATTCTAGAGCTAGTGCTGTCCCCCTTTCGGCCAAAATGCCTCATTGATGTGGGAATACCAGATCCGAAAACAGGAACAAAACTGACTTGGCAAAGGCATTTTATTTTGGGAAAACCATTTGTCAAGATTGACAGGCTCTGGGCAGGAGGTTTCTTTGTAGGGTGATGGAAATGTTCTAAAATTAGATTGTGGCGATGGTTGTACAGATCCTTAATTATACTAACATTCATTGGTTTGTATGCTTCCAACAGATGAAATTTATGTTACATAATTTATATCTCAATAGAGCTGTTTTAAAATGTAAATGACTGATAGACTCCTCCCCTTGTGAATAACCAGAATTGATGTTTCTGTGCTGAACACTGCAGAGTGGGTGGTTAAAGTGAGGCAGCTCATACACTACTTTTGCTTTTAATTCAAGAATTGCTGTGCTTGGAGGTAGTTCTGTGGAAATAAGTGCCTGAATATGGAGTACAAGCCACTGATCTGTGTCTTTTTAGGCTGTGTGATTTTAGTGAAAATGTGATCATTTTTTATGTGGTGGCGTTTTCCCTGCCAGGCCAGGCATTCTTACCATGTGGGAGAAAAGTTTTTTTCTACTCTGACCAGGGCTTATCCATATATTTTCATGTCGGGCTCAGCAGCCTATATGAATACAATTGTAAGTAAAGAGCATCCTCCTTGTTCCTTGATACAAGACACCTGGCTTGCTGAGTTTTCTTTTTCCCCATCTCAGGCTTTTGGAAGCAGCTCTTGTTTTGGTTTAAGGATCAGTTTGACTGAAATCTCTGCTTAAAAACCTCTTGCTCCCTTTCCTCTTGCATAGACATGAAGTGTAATATCAAAACAGGCAGTGTCATTTTGGGTGAGAAAAATGGCTCCGGCTCCTTTATTATGAGGGTTATTTCCATTTGAGGGACTAGTTTTGCACACCTTGCAACTGGCAGAGTTGGAGTGCTGATACTGCAGCTTTTACCAAGTTCACTAATGTTTTAGGAATTTTTTTTTCAGCCTTTTTCAGCCTTGTGGAGTTTCTGCATGTTTTAGGAATTCTCTGAGTGACAGATTATGTAGTTACCCATGGCTCAGTTGTTAAGGACATGTTCTCTGATTCAACCCCAGTGGGTCTCACACCCACGGTTATGAGATGTGATTTGCTGGGCAAGCTGCTGTCCTCCTTTTTCCTCATTGGTAAGGATGAGGTAACAACAGTACCCATCAGAGACAGGATTTAAGTGGGAATGTGTGTAAACTGTCTAGCACTGTACCTGGTACCCAGGAACTGTAATATTAGTAGAAACCCTGCCATTTTTACATTAATATTTAATAAAAAAATGTGATTATATGGCTGAGGGAGGGTAGTTGTGAAATCTGTAACTACACTGTATCTGACGTCTTGTGTGTATTCAAAGTTCTAGAACAGGCATATGTGCAGTTCGTACAGAGGGTATCAGGCGTTGGAAGGGAGCTGATGAGCTGGGTGATGCCTCCATTTTCAAAATGCAGGTAACACAGGTAGTCAGTCTTCACTCAGGCTGCGATAGCTTAATGGGCTTGTGGTTTGAAACATTTTCCTTCTTTAAGTGCATCCTGTGTGAAATGACAAACCCCATCCCTGTTGCATTTCACATGTTCATCTGCAGACTCAACACCCTTGGGTGGACTCCAGCAATGTGCCTCACCTGTCTCAGCTGATGTCCCTGGCTGAGCAGGAGGCGTTTGGGAAACTGCCTGCAGGAAGGCCCCAGGGAGCTCTGAGACCCGGACGGTGGGTCATGTAGGATTGTGTCTTCTTTGCCTTTGCACCAAAAATCTGAGGGTAGCTGCAGGAGAGGGTTGCGGGGGGGCGCTGGAAGATCCCCTTTTAATTGCACCTTCAGGAGCAGTTCTCATCCACTGTTCTCATCTGTTACTTTTTTTTTTTTTTTTTTTTAATTTGGTTGGTTGTTTTTGCATACCTGTAGTGTTTAAAGTTGATCCCTGTTAAGCGTGTAGGTTTTGATGAGGCATTCTTCCAGGTGGAAGACATTTCGAGTCCCTGTCATTCTGTTCTCTGTGGCATTGGTCTTTGTTTACCTTAGTGGAGTTATTAAGTGTGCCTTCTGTGCCGTTCTCTGGGTTCTGAAAATATTGTGCACAGGGCAGGCTGAGGACACAGCCACGTGATACCCACTGTAGAGAGAGGGAGAGTGAGACCTCCTACGCAGGCTGCCAGTCGTGTGTTCAGTAGTAAGGTCAGTGCCCGCTGTCTACCGAACACTCAGTACCTTTAGTTGCTGGGCAAGTCCTTTATTTGTTATTTTAATTTGAACCTCAGAAGTGACCTGTGAAGTGGCCATTCTGCCTCAGGAATGTGTGGAGATACCCCAAAGGTGAGGCAGTTGCCCTGAGTTCCAGGACTAACCAGCATGTGGGGCCTGGGATCTGAGTCAGCGTCCGGCCTGCTGTGCAGTCCTTCCATTTGTCACCTGCAGTGCCCGCTGCACTGATGATGGCACGCCTCTCATCCAGTTGCCTCTCCAGCTCTGTGTTGCTGGAGCTCTGTGTTGCTGGAGCTCTGTGTTGCTCCCGCTTTTTAGATAAGAAAACTGCCTGAATCGTCCAATGAACAACATCCCCTGGTTCTCTGGGGCCGGTTCCTCTTGTGCATCTTGTAGTGTTTAGTTGGCACCCAGCAGAGGCAAGAGTGCATTTGATGCTCTAGTTGAAACGGAATGCCAATAACTGGTGGAAGGGGCTGCTTCTCCTCTGTTTTGTGCCCAGGCTACCTCGTGATGCTTTTTGCTGAAGCCTGGGCTTTGAAAGGTGAATGGTGGAACGTTCTTGTCCCTCCATCCTCACAGAGAGGCAGAGGCATCCGTGCCCCCAGATCTTGGGGCGAGGCTGGGCTGTGTGCCGGGGTTGTGAGGATGAGTCAAGGATGCCTGTTTCTGGGGAGAGGGTAGGCACCAATCCATTGGCCCTTGTTACTTCCTGCTTGGAATTAAAGCAGGGCTGCAGGGTAAGGTACGAGGAGGCAGACTTTTCGTTGGGGTTGTCAGAGAAAGTGCGCAAAGGACGAGCCTTGAGGATGGGTTGATGGGGTGTGCATGGTGGGTGGGGTGGAGAACATTCTACATAGTGAGCATCCAGGGCTGAGTGCTATGAGAGGCACGCAGCAGTCGCTTTGGAGTCAAGGAAAACCAACTGGGTTGGTGGCTCCTAGAGAGCCATGGAGGTATGTGCCACATTACATTAGGAAGGGCAGTTCACACATAGACACCCGGGTCCCCTTCTGAGGGCCTGACTTAGGTCTGGCTGGCGCCTGGGAGCCTGCATTTCTACCGTGTTCTCCCAGGTGAGGACCAGCCACACCAGGCCACCTGGTACCCTAATAGGCATGCCCACAGAGTCCACAGCAAGCTCACCATTTTCTTCCTCCCACGAGTCACTTTTTTTTTTTTTTTTTTTTTGGCTATATGAATCAACCCAAATGTCCATCAGTGACAGACTGGATTACGAGTCACTTTTTATGTGTACTCTGTGAAACCTCCGGCCCTTCATCTGCAGAGTGAGGGACATAAAGCCACCTGCCTCTGTTAGCCAGGGTGTTGGCAGTCTGCAGTGGGCACCCTCTGGAGGGCGTGGGTTGGGGGTGGGGAGCAAAAGAAAAACAGAGTTTAATGGAGGGTCTGGAGAAAGCAGCTGAGTTGTGGTTCCCAGCCTGGGGCCAGCAAGGAGCCTGAGGGAGTGAGGCCAGGGGGCATTTGTGCAACCCCCAGAGCGTGGCTTACAGAAGGAACAGCCCAGCTGGCCTCCCAGGCTGTGTTCCTGCCTGGCCTGGCTCCATCGGCCGCCCACCACTGGGGCCAGCAGACCAGCTATTGGTCGATGCAGCTGAGGCAGACTCATGCCCGGCACAGGACAGAGGAGCAGACAGAAACCATTCTCCTCACCCACTGGAGGGCTCTGTTACAGGAGATGGCTCAGCAAAGGGCCTGGGACTAGGTCACCCCAGGAGAGGGAGAGCTTCTCGTTTTCATCTTTATGAAGGTGGTGTTTCTGCCCCGATCTGCTCTACCGGCTTATTCTGACTTTGGCAAGTTTTTCTAAAGCATGTGGATTTGGGAAAGTTCAGCATTAGTGAAGTGACCTGTGGGACTTTAATTAAGGAGCTTGGCTGCCCTCTCCCATCCTTCCACCTTCCCCTAGAGATAGAGAGCATAGTGATTAAGGGCTCTGAGTAAAAAGCAGACTCACAGTCGGGCGCCGTGGCTCACGCCTGTAATCACAGCACTTCGGGAGGCCAAGGCGGGTGGATGACGAAGTCAGGAGATTGAGACCATCCTGGCCAACATGGTGAAACCCCATCTCTACTAAAATACATAAAATTAGCCGGGCGTGTTGGTGCGCACCTGTAGTCCCAGCTATTCGGGAGGCTGAGGCAGGGGAATAGCTTGAACCTGGGAGGCGGAGATTGCAGTGAGCCGAGATCACGCCACTGCACTCCAGTCTGGTGACAGAGCGAGACTCTGTCTCAAAATAATAAAAAAAAGCAAACTCACAGGGCCTCCCCCATTCCCTTCCCAGTCCTTCCCCCAGTGGGCTAGGCTGGGAAACAGACACACAGACAAACAAAAACTAACCTGGAGAGGAAACCAAGCTAACACAATGATAAACCCTTTATTCTTGTCCCTGTGTTCATTGCCCTGCACCTGGCAAAGTGCCACTGTTTGCCTCTGAATGGTGGGTAGACATTTGCCCCTGACCTTCCAGCTCTGTCAGGATGATCTTTTTAGTGCCACGGTGGCTAACTTTTTACCTGCTGCCTTTTGTGTTTTGGCTTTATTTTACAATCACTGTAATTTGTCATACTATGAAATCTTTCTTGGCTTCTCAAGAGAACAGATTTGATGTCTGAAGTGTCTATCTGTTGAATTAAAGAAGGTACATTTCTTTTTTGACCTTGGAATTTCATAAACAAATGAGCCACTTGTTGAAATTTTGTTCTTACTGCCATAATTTGTCATTCAGGCCTGTCAGATTTTTAACAGTGCTTGAAGCATAGAGTTGCAAGATAAAATATAGTATCCCCACTTAAATTACAGATAAGCTACAAATACATTTTAAGGGTAAGTCTCATGAAATATTGTGACATACTTATACCAAAAAAGTATTAATTATTAATCTGAAATTCAAATTTAATTGGACATCCTGTATTTGTATTTGCTAAATCTGGTGACACTATTTAGGCAAGGTTGCCTTAAATTAGGTTTGCAAGTTACTTGTCTTCTAAATAGATGTCTCAGTTGGCACTTAAAAGAGGAGGTCTCGGGCAAAGCAGTCATCTGACAGAGGAATGGGCCTCGCACCTCACAGTGCACAGGAAGCACCCAACGGGCTTGTTAATCTGCAGGGCCTTGCTCCTTGCAGGACAGGCCTGGAGCAGGGCTGTGCAGGCCCTGGGTGATCTGGAGGCTAGTCCCACCCACCCTTTAAAATAGCTGGGGTAGCATATCTTCTGGATATAGTCTGTCAGTGTTTGTGGGATCAACCCAATAGCAACATTTGTATTAGCAGTGTGTAGTAATTATTCACATACATAGCAGTAAATATTTCAGATGAGATGTTTTAATAATTTAAGCAAACTTTGAAACTATTTTGATGTTTGCATGGAAGAAAATGACTAAGGAATTCATATAAAAGAAGCAAGAGGGGAAATGTTCTGCTGATGAGAAAACACGTTGGCAGGCTGTGAGAATGGAAAATGTGGGATTGCCGGCCCAGGAGCGGGCAGCTCTGTGGAACCGGCGAGGAGGTGGCTGAGAAACACTTGGATGTGTGTAAGATTATAACATGTGAGCGGGGTGACCTCCCTAATCAGACAAAAGGAAGGCTTGAGTGCTAAGTTGGCCTGGTAGAACTGGTCAGCCACTTTTAGGGGGAAGGAGTCATTGTATTTTCTCCCCTTTTACTATCCCCCAAAATAAATGTCAGGAAGAGGAAAGAATAATACATCAAGTCAGAAGAGAAATCAGAGTAAAACACAGATGAAGGTTTTTCAATTTTCTTGATAGAGGCTGAAAATGATTTTCAAGGTTAAATGATGAGCCAAAAAGATAAAGTCAGTAAACTTGACTACATTGAATTATACTTTTAAGAATCAAAAGTACAATTAAATTTAAAGACAAGCAAAGTGGGAAAAACATTTTCTACAAATGTGAATGAACTTACTTGCCTACTGCGTAAAAAGCTCGTCATGGGAGAAGTGGAAGCAAGTCTGTGTTCAGTAACAGTGGGCTGGGGTGACAGTGGGCTGGGAGGCCTGCGGGCCACCAGGGATGGGTGCTCACCCAGGGCTCAGCCTAGCTTGATGTTTTCCATCATAAACAGATGAGCAGATTGACTCAGAAAATCCAGGTAACTGACCCCGAGCCCTTAGCTGATGAGTGTCGGGTTTGTGATTCATTCATGGACATTTTTTACTGGGAACCCCTTGTGCCCTCATGATCGAGTCTAGCTGACCTGCTAAAGGATAGCCCAAAAGAAGAAATACAGAGGTCTAATTCGCTTATGAAAAATGTTCAACCTCAGCGTTATAGACCTGCATGTTAAAACCACAGGGTGGGGCCGCTGCTTACCTCTGGAATTAGCCAGAAAAAAATTCCAGAAAAATAAACAGTCACTGGCTGGCTTGGGTGTTATGAAACAGGCGGTTGCCTTCACTCCGGGTGGAAGGGTGAGTGTGTGAAGAAGAGTTTGACTGTGTGTATCTAGAATCTTAAAAAAGTGCACGTGGCCTCTGGCCTAGTCCTTCTACTTCTAGGGATCCTAAGCAAATAATCAGAAATGTGGACAAAGTTTTGTGCCCGAAGGTGTTTATTTGATCATTATTTATGCTGTCTGAAAGTTGAAAACAACTGCAGAGTGTCTACTAGAGTAGTTTAGAATATGAAAAAAAATGATATTTACCGAAGTTTTAAAATAGTTGAAGACAGGGACAGGAAAACACATAATTATTTACACAATCTGATTTCAACCGTGTCTAGTTTTGTACAACAAAGGTGCAAAGACCACGGGAATGCTGTTATCCCACTGTTGTAGGATTTAGGCTAATTTTATATCTACTCTAGGTTAGATATTTATATAAAAATTTTCTTTGCGTGGATTGTTGTAAAATTCAGAAAAGAGGAAAAATATTTCTCTCAGATGCTAAAGAGCAGACTGGGTGGGAAATGTTGGCCATGGAACTGCAGAAACTAGATGGGAGATGGCTGAACTTGAGGGGCTGAGCTGGGAGGTACCACCCTCTCGGATAGCCAGGGGAACCCAGCTCCCTCCTCAGTGCCTCTTGTGGGGGTTCTTGAGGACCTTGCCCTTTCCTCCCAGACACTGTGTGCTCCAAACAGCCCTTCCCCTCTTTCTTAGTCAAAAGCTTACATTTCCAACAACCTGTATGTTCATCAGTAGGATATTGGTGAAATGAATTACACTACACATCTACTTGGTGGGGTACACTAGAGTGCCGATGAAGATGATGATTTTTGGCCTGAAAAATTTCAAAAACGATATCAAAACACAATATGTGGAAGATAATTATGATTCAGTGTTTATCAGGATCATTTGTAATCCCCATGTGACTCATAGAGTATACATGTTCTCTACAAATAATCCAAACATTGCATAGATGCACATGGTAATTTTTGTTTTTGTTATTCTGATAAAAAGAGGTTCCGTTTTAATTTTTTGTTCATTTTTTAGCATACAAAAATACAAATTTTTATACTAAGTTTTACATCTGTGATTAAAAAATGAAAAGAAAGCTGTTTCTTTTGAAAGGGGAAAAAGAGAGAAGCTGGTGAAAATGTCTCCCTTAGGGCTTTGTTCGTTTTATTTTGTTTTCTCCAGATATTCTGGAGGAAGGCGTGAACGCGACTTTGCCTCCCAGGGAACAAGCATCCTCCTTCTAAATGGTAAATGTGGGTGAGCTGACCCTGCTGGAGTCTGTCCCCTGGGCTGCCCTCTGCCTCCCCCCATTGTGAGTGGTCCGTGAAGCACAGCGTTGACCAGACCTAAACCTGTTTGCTCCCAGGTCAGTGTGCACGCAGCAGAGAAGTGAGCATCCATCCCATTTCATGCGTGAGCAAGGAGGGCTCTGGGCAGAGAAGCCGCTTGCTGGGAAATATTCAGGCGGAAATTAAGAGTCCCATTCCCAAGACCTGCTGCTTGGTCACCTTGTTGAAATCAACGTGCCTTTTGAGTTTCTTGGGCAGTTTGGGTACTGCAGAGTGGTGGGAAGGAGTGTGGACTCTCTAACTCAAGACCCAGAACAGCCGGGACCCACTGGGTGATGAGGGTTGTGAGGGTAACTCACCTTCCCATGCCTCAGTGGCTGCCTCTGTGGCGGGAGCCCCGCTTGGCAGAGGGAGCTGTGTGTGCATGTTGGCTGTTGCCAGCACCTTGCATGCTGGATGTTTCACGTGCTTCAGTTTTCAATCTGGAAAGTCCCTTTTGCATGAATAGGAGGGAATTTGCTGAAGTCAACTATGATATTTGTGACAGTGTACTAATATTGATAGTAGTTTTGGTGCACATCTTATACTTTTGGCACAGTTCAGACCTTTTTAATTACAATAGTAGTACATATGCATCATAAAGATTTCAAAGATTTTATAAATCTATAAGAGAAAACGGACATCTCTCCACCCCAAGTTAGTCACTGATAATATTTCTTTCCCCACATTTGAATGTGTCTTTCATTGGCTTCTGGTCCCATGCAGGTGTGTTTCTAGAATTGTGGGCTTAGGATCATAATATTGCTGTTTTACGTTTTGACTAAAAGTGTTTTTCTCACACTAATGTCTAAAAAGATGCCACCGAGCTCCTTAACATTTTGTGGAGGGAACCATTTATAAAACACTCTCTAGATGTTTCTGTCCCAGGTAACAGAATGCCCAGCACTTGATTACCTGTAGTTGTTACAGAAAATGCATGTGTTCCGTGGAATGTTAATTATTTGTATTCACTGCCTAAATGGAGCAGTTGGCAATAATTCTCTTTGAATTGCTATTCAGGAAAAGCTATTTAAGCCCAAACACAGGAGTAACTTTTAACTCCCTTGCCGAACAGCTTGCACCTTTTCACGATTAGCTTCCTTTTTGCAGTCTATTTTCAACAACTATCATTGAAAAAGGAAAAAGTAAGTAAGTGGAAAGGAAGTAAGGAATTGAGGAAGAAAGGAAATGCTGGGAAAGCTGGGTGTTGAAAAGTGTGGGATGCTTCTTGTGAACTCATGGCCTTTCTGCTGTGGTCCTTTTTTTTTAGGACAAGGTGGAGCAGACACCTCGCAGTCAACAAGACCCGGCAGGACCAGGACTCCCCGCACAGTCTGACCGACTCACACATCACCAGGGTGAGGAATGAACAAAACACAGGAACACTCCCAGTTCTAGCTTTGCAGCAGTGCCAGGACCTGATATTCTAAAATGTTGCTCTTCACACTAATAGATTACGATTCTAACATTGGTTCTTCTTTTCTCATTAAGGACAATGAATTCCAAAATAGAGAAAGATCCTTGGTTCTGATATCTTCATGTATTTGCTTTCAATTAGCGAACTTCAGTGAGCAAAACTTCAAGATCAGTTTCATACGAGTTATCTAGGTTTCAGCCGAAAGGCGACTTAATGTCGCCTATCGAAGGGTACTCCAAGGTGAATCCTCTTGATTTTGGCATTTTTATATTTCCAATTAAGATGGTTTTGGGTGTATGTACTCTTGGTCTTTCTCTACCTTTCTCTGATTCTTTTTGTTCCTTCTATTAATATTTAATTTCCAGTGAGGTCATTGTGGGAAGGGAAGGAAAGGGAACTACCTTTGGGAAATTAGACTACTTAGGAAATTAGATCTAATAAATGGAAGCTTTGCTGTAGGATGAGGAGCCTGAGGATGAGATTAAACGAAACGTGCACGTGGCACATTATTTGGCTTATTGGAGAGTTTAGGTACAGTAAATCACAGGTCCTCGAGCTGGTGGGAATGTGAATACTTAGATTTTCTTACATTACTTAATGAAAAAGGTTGACTATAAAAATAAAAACTGGGATCTGACCATGAAGTCAAAGCAATGTTTTCTCAGTTGTTAGAAGATTCATAAAAGCTGTCAAGGTTTTCTGTGGCAAGCATAATTTTAGGATCCTCTTTTAGAAAACTTTGAAATGACATGATGCGGGGAAAGGGTACCAATTTGTTAGTATTGACTTCAAAGCTTAAGAAAATTTTAACATGTTACATTGTATGCTCACAAATGATCTCACGTAAATGGAAATAATTTGAGCCTTGGTGTTAATGCTCATATAAAAACTTAGGTTAATACTTTAATTAGGAAACCAGAAAAAATTACACTGAAAGAACTTTTTAAGGCTTACCTTTTATCCTTTGTCTTTAAATGGTACGCTCAAATATTCTACAGATATCAAAGTAGTTCAATTAAGGGACATTTATTTGCAGCACAGAATGTGGAGCACATTCCATGTAGAAGAGAGCTGGTTCTCTTCCCTGATGTGGAGTTACACAGTATGCAGTTGAAGCTGAGTCTCGGATATATCCCCACACCTGAAACAGGGCTTAAAGGAAGGGATGAACGCGTTACTATATTGAACCCCACCTCTGCTCAGCGACTCAAGAGGGCTGATACCTTTAAGCACACCGTTGACATTGGCCACCTCTCCATCATTTTACATACACATAGCATGTAAAATGGGAAAGCCGAAAGAACTCAGCCTTGCTCAGACCCAAGCATGTCCACTGATCATTGAATAGCTCTGTCCCCTCAGGGCTGTGGCTCCCAAAGCAGCATGGGTGCTGCTGGCCCGGGTCCCAGGGAATACAAAGGGCTGCGCTTTCCTTTCTCTGGCAGTGACTGGGGAAGCAGGGCCAGAACCAGGCCCACCATATCCAGCCGAGAGCTGTGGTGGGGCTCCCCTGTTTTCCAAAGATGCTGGAAAAGGGCTGTTGCCTGGGATGGATTGTAGTACATGTGAACTCATGGCCAGGCAGCCGGGAAGAATGGATGCAACCTTGCAGCCAGAGCTAACCCAAGCAGCCTCCCAGTGCAGTGACGCAGACTGCAACCTTCGCAGTCTTCCATGAGGCAGCAGCTCCAGTCTGTCCCGACTTGACCACTCAGTGGGGAGGGGGAGGCAGGAAAAGAAAAAAACAACCCACCTAAAGCGAGTCTGCAAACCAACATTCCAAAAGCACATGAAGCAGTCCCATCCTAAGAAATACAGTATAGCTAACAAAACCAAGAGATTACCAATTTAGCCCATATGCAACAAAAAAAAGTGTGACCAAGGCTTTGAAATACGTGTTTATAATGCTCAGACAGATGCATGAAAGAATCATGTCTGTAGGACAAGGCAAGAAACTATGAAACACAACAAGAGGAAATGAGGCGAGACCTGAGCACCCTGGGCAATGCCTGAAGACAATGCAGTGTACTCCCAAGTGCAGGGGGAAAGATAAACATCCATCTAGAATGTTATGCCAACATATTGCTGACCAGGGAAGGCCAAATAAAGCTTTCTCAGGCAAAGATTGAGAAAAAAATGTGTCACTGGCAATCTTCACTAGAAGAATGATTATTATTTTATTTTTATTGTTTAAGAGACCAGATTTTGCTCTCTCACTCAGGCTGGAGTGTAGCTCGTAGCTCACTGCAGCCTTGAACTCCTGGACTCAAGTGATTCTCCAGCCTCAGCCTCCTTAGTACCTGGGACTACAGGTGTGCGCCACCACTCCCAGCTAGTTTTAAAATTTTTTGTAGAGATGGGTCATTGCTATGCTTCCCAGGCTTGTCTCGAACCCCTCAAGTTATCCTCCCATGTCGACCACTGGAAGTACTTGGTTTACATGTGTGAGTTGCAGTGCCTGGCCTAGAAGAATGATTAAAAGTACTTCTTGAGGAAGAAGGAATGTGGATACTAGGGAAACATGGCACATATGGGAAAATAATATGTGACGAATGCTCAATTGTGTATTTAAAAATATTAGTAGGTACATCTAAAGTATTGACTGTAATTACTAAAAGAATGTGTATATCATCTATAGTTCCCAACCTAGCAGAAAAAGATAAAAGGGAATATATATGAAAAACAACAGCAATAATCAAACAACATCAGGTAGAAAACAGAAGGAAAAACAAGATGTGAAGAGAAAAAAGATATTAAACAAAATACAAAAGAAGATAGTAGGAGTAATTCCAAGTCAATTCGTGATAGTGTTAACAAGCTCAAATTAATAGACACACATAGCTCCCTCTACCCAACAGAGACTCTTGATTCTTTTCTAAAACCTGTGTAACTTTTTGAAAAGTTGACTGTATATAGAAAGTTGCACTAAATTTTAAGCAATCTATTTCATGCAAGGCTTGTTCTTTGACCCAGTGTGAATAAATCAGACGTCAACATAAAAAGTTGAAAACAAATCACATAAACATGCATGAGGAAACTTTAAAACACACCCACTCTTATTTTACTTGTGAGTTAGACAGGAAATTGCAATGGAAATATCAATCATTTAGAACCAAATGAAAGTGAACATAGTACAGGTGGAAAGTTGTACAATGCTGCAAAGGTGGTAAGGCTACATTTCTAAGCTTCAAAAAAACGAAAATTGAAATTACAGAAATGAAATAGAGTAAGTCTAAGGAATGTAGAAGGAATTAATCATAAAAATTAAAGTCAGAAATTGTTGAAATAAAGAGATTACCAATAGGAACAAAATCAAACACCAGTCTTTTTTAAAAACGACCATGACAGCAAACCTCTAGCATAGACACTCAGGAGGGCAGAAGGTGCCCAAGAAAATCATGTTAAGAGCACTTTAGCAAGTTTTAAAAACAGCGTCAAGAAAACTGTGAACAAAAAAATAGAAATCTGGGAGAAATAGATGATTTATTGCAAAAATGTAAAAACAAAATGGATTCTTGAAGAAATATAAAATCGTAATAGAGAAACAGCTGTGGAAGAAATGGTAATCAATATTGTATCTTCAAAAATACTCAAGTGGTTTGCAGATGAGTGATATTAAACTTTTAAGAAGCAAACAATTTTTCTTTTCTTTTTTTTTTTTGAGATGGAGTCTTGCTCTGTCGCCCAGGCTGGAGTGCAGTGGCGCAGTCTCGGCTCACTGCAAGCTCTGCCACCTGAGTTTACGCCATTCTCCTGCCTCAACCTCCCGAGTAGCTGGGACGACAGGCGCCCGCCACCTCGCCCGGCTAATTTTTTTTTTGTATTTTTTAGTAGAGACGGGGTTTCACTGTGTTAGCCAGGATGGTCTTGATCTCCTGACCTCATTTAAGTGTGTACACTCTTAAACACAGAGGACAGCAGCTTACACAGAGGACAAGAGCTCTCCCATTCATATCATGTTTGTGTATCTTTGAAACAGTACAAGAAATCAAATTTATTTATTTATTTATTTTTTTTTTTTTTTTTGAGACGGAGTCTCGCCCTGTCGCCCAGGCTGGAGTGCAGTGGCTGGATCTCAGCTCACTGCAAGCTCCGCTTCCCGGGTTTACGCCATTCTCCTGCCTCAGCCTCCCGAGTAGCTGGGACTACAGGCGCCCGCCACCTCGCCCGGCTAGTTTTTTGTATTTTTAGTAGAGACGGGGTTTCACCATGTTAGCCAGGATGGTCTCGATCTCCTGACCTTGTGATCCGCCCATCTCGGCCTCCCAAAGTGCTGGGATTACAGGCTTGAGCCACCGCGCCCGGCCAAGAAATCAAATTTATAATACCATTTTACATTTTATTATAAAACAAAAAGTCTGAGTAAAACACTAATGAACCAAATTCAGTACCTTATCTTAAGTGAAATGTAAATGAAACAAATGTTATGACCAAGTTCGTTTTATTATAATAGTGCAGGGGTGGTTTACTATCATAAAACGGTGAACACACTGAACATGTCAGAATTAAAGGGAAAAGAATAATCATTTCACCTGGCAGAAAAGTATTTAATACAACTCTGCACTCATTATAATACATAACAAATAATAACAAAGTTTGTACTCAACCAGTACTGAAAAGAAACCTCCTTAACTTGTTAAAGTTTATTTATTAAAAGCCTACAGCATTGCATCATACATAATGGAAAACTGTTAGAGTCGTGTTCATGAACATCTAGAATTAGACAGGGGTGCCTGCTGTGACTGGAGGTCTTAGTGTAATAAAAGGAGCAAATGAAGGAACAAAAATGGAAACATTAGAAAGGCAGACTGAAATGTGTGTCTATTTGCAAATAATTATCCAAATAGAAAATTCACACATGTTAACATGAGCAAGAATTCTCTAAGCAGATATAATGTGAGATCAACATATAAAATGTGATAGTACCCTTGTATGCCAAGAAAAAACAATTGGGAAATGTAATGTAAAAAGAAATCCCACTTATAATATTAACAAAAATTATAAGCTATCCAGGAGTATATTCAGGAAGATTATCAGCCATTATAGGATGTTTCAGAGCATAAAAACAACCAGGGTAAGTGTAGAGCTATACTATGATCATGGATCAGGAGACAGAATATAGTGCAGATGTCACATTTTCTCAAGTTTTTCTTTAAGTTTAATGCAGTTGCAGCCAAATTCTTAACAGTTTTGTCACGTGTGACTTGAAAAATGTTTCCTAACTTTAATAAGAAAGAGTGAAACTCAAGAATTTGAAGACAAATTTGAAAAACAACAAGGCGTATGGAGGAGTGGTTTGCACTATCAGATAGCAATCCCACTTATGCGGTATCACAACTAAGAAAGGATGTTATTAGTTCAAGGGCAGACAAATAGACCAAAGGACCAGAACAGATATCCCATGAAGAGACCCACACGTGTATGGAAACTAACACAGCACAGTGAAGTCGCGGCAAAACGGAGATTACAGGAACCGTGACTGCACATGGGGTGGCAAGGAATGGAGTTATTTGAATGACAAGAATTAATGAATAGTAAGAATCTTTTTTTTTTTTTTTTTTTTTGAGACAGAGTCTCGCTCTGTCGCCCAGGCTGGAGTGCAGTGGCCGGATCTCAGCTCACTGCAAGCTCCACCTCCTGGGTTTACGCCATTCTCCTGCCTCAGCCTCCCAAGTAGCTGGGACTACAGGCGACCGCCACCTCGCCCGGCTAGTTTTTTGTATTTTTTAGTAGAGACAGGGTTTCACCGTGTTAGCCAGGATGGTCTCGATCTCCTGACCTCGTGATCCACCCGTCTCGGCTTCCCAAAGTGCTGGGATTATAGGCTTGAGCCGCCGCGCCCGGCCTAATAGTAAGAATCTTTATTCTCTCAGGCTAAGAAAGACTTTTGTGAATAAGAATTAGCACCACCATAAAGGGAAAATGGTAAATTTAAGTGTATTGCCATTACAAATTTATATGTAGACATAACAGATGATATTTAACATGCTGAAAGGCACACTTCAGCCTGGAAGAATAATTTGTAACTTCTTGTTTGTACATACAAAAATGCATGTAACATGCAGAGTATTAGTATCCTGTTTATGTAAAAAAAAATCCTGTAAATAAGAGAAACAATTACATAGAAAAACTGGCGAAGAACATGAGCAGGCAGTTTACAAAAAAGGAAAGCATGATGTGTTTGTGTCTGATTCTGGACACTCATTTCACAAGAAAAATATGGAAACCAACTGAGCTGGAAATCAAGGAAGCCTGTGCTCTGAGGGCTGTTAGATGGAACAGAAAGGCACAGATCCTTCTTTTAAGTGCTTCCAAGTGCAGAGTGTTCATCCTCCCTCTTGGCGTGTTCACAGCCCTGTGAGTCTGTGCGGAATGGACCTGGGGCTTGTAGCTCCCTGGCACTGGGTACAAAGGCTCCTTCCCACCCGGGGTGTGGGGGGCGGTGGTGGTTCAACCCGCAGCACAGCCTACAGGAGTCAGTGCCTTCCCATCTCTGTGCCTGACACCAAGTTCAACTTTGGGGATTCTTTTTAATGAGATGCTTTGGGAACTATGACCAAATCTAACAAACATACAGTGTGGTTCTTTCCGGCTTCCTTAATTTTCGAGGCATAGTCAGATGCTGCCATCATAGGCCGTGGCTTTACATGGTATGTTTGATCCAGAGTGGCCTGGATCCTTGCATGGAACCTGATGTTTAGAATAAAAGATTAGCTGTGACTTTCCTTGACCTGTTACTGCTATCTGGCAAAGAGGATTTATTGCTCCTGTTTTATTACCTTGTTCCTAACTAATGTAAGCAGCTTATTTTTGTGTGACAGTTGCTAAAAATGCTTCCCACATTTCTTAGCAGCACACAGCAGGGAGGGATGCACTTTCTTTTGAAGCGGGTGGTTTTGCAACAGCTGGAATTACTTTTGACGATTTTGAAAAAACCTTTCTTCATTAAAAATATATAAAATAAAATTAACCATTTTAGTCATTTGTATAAGTGTACATTAAGTGGCATTGGTCATGTGAACAGTGTTGTGCAACCATCATCATTTATCTATTTCCAAAACTCTTTTATCACCCCAAACAGAAACTCTGTACCCATTAAGCAATAATTCTCCCCAGTCCCTGGTAACCTCTAATCTACTTCCTGCCACTTGATTCGCCTGTTCTTAGTACCTCATGTAAGTGGGACCATACACGATTTGTCCTTTTTGTGACTGGCTTCTTTCACTCAGCATAATGTCTTCAAGGTTCATCCATGTTGTAGCCTGTGCCAGAACTTCCTTCCTTTTTAAGGCCGAATAATATTCCATTGTATGGATGGACCACGTTTTATTGTGTGGATGGACCTCATCTGCTGAGGGAGGGACACTTGGATTGCCTCCACCTTGTGGCTATTGGGAATAGTGCTGCTATGAACATTGACATACAAGGGTCTGAGTTCCTGCTTTCAAATCCTTGGGGTATATATCTTGAAGTGGAATTGCTGGATTGTAGGGTAATGCTATATTTAATTTTTTCCTCAACAATATTTTTGAGATATGAAGTTTTATTTTTAGAAGCTTGGCCTCTCGGTTTTAGGCAAATTTTGTCTGATTGTTGTTACTGCTCATAACCCAAGCTGAGATTCCTGGCCATGCCTCTCACCAGGAACACAATTGAGTAAAGATGCCTAAAGGGTTGAAAAAGAGATGTTGAAGTCTGTGTACACAAGTAGATAGAGTTGACTCTGTAGAGAGCTCCCAAAGGCTCATGAGCTTAGTGGGCCCTGTGGTGCAGCAGTAACAGCCTGAGAGGCTGCCAGTGAATGCTGGTTTCGTTTGAAACTCTGCTCTCTTGTGTACTGAGCCTCAGTTGCCTTGTCTATAACATGGGATAACATGCCTTCTTTATGAAGTTGTTGTGAGAACTGGAAAGATGCGTCCGTAAAGCATAGGATATCATGTCTGCCATGGTGTGCCCTCTGTAAGAAGTAGCTCTTGCTGGAGAGTGCAAAGAAGTGGGTCTAATTCTGGAAGGTGGTTTGCTACTGTCTAACAAAAGCCTTGCAAAGGTCATACATTTAAGCTCATCAATTCCAGGAATTTATTTCAATGACGTGTGCATGTGTGTGCATGTATATCCATTTCAGTTCAATCAATAGCATATTCCCCTAGAATAAAGGAAATAATGAAAGACAAAACTGATCAGATAAACATTACATACACTGATGATAGACTATTATTCTGTCTTAAAATATGTTACATATCTAGTAACTTGAGAAAATGCTCAGATTTTCAGGGAAACAGGTTACAATACTGTATGGTCCCAGTTTTGTAGAAAGAGGAAATAAGAGCACAATATATGTTTTATATAATGATGTTTAATTTGGGTGGTGGGTTTATGGGTGATTTTTATTCACCTTTTAATATTGTGCATTTTAAAATTTTGAACAAACGTAACAATATTTCACAATGAAAATAAAAATATTATTATTTGTTTTATTTAAAAATACAATACAGAACTTTGAATGTTTATTATCTAAACCTATAGCAGACAGGAAGGAATAAAAGCCCCTAGAAATTCCTGTAAGTTCACCTCAGTAAGAGGTGGTTTTGGCAGCGGTATAGTGTTGGAAGAGAAGAGGCCAGCAAAAGGAGCCATTAGAACTCAAAAGAGTCCAGCCGGGTAAGTCCATTTACCTAGGAGCAAATAGCATTACACCTCATTAGCCCAGTGGACATCAATCATGCTCAGAGAGAGGACTGAAGTCACTAAGTAAAGGTTGCATTATATTTTTTACCCCCTGCTTAAGAAAGAAGGCAGCCAAGAAGATGACGTACGATATGTACAAGAGGGAAAATGAAAATAGGTCCTCTTGCTGGAAGGTGTGCTGTTCTCACTCCCTGGAAAACTTACTGATCCAGGATAATGCCTGCCTCAAAGGTTTTGCAGTTGTCAAGAGGTAGGGTGTTTTGTTATCAGTAATGTGTGATTTTGATGTTGATACATCAGCCTGGAGCAATTTGTGGCACCACTAGTTTGAAAATGAATAGATGACGAGTTTGAAATTTGAGGAAGTTGACTTATTTCACTCTGAGTATTTTTCTTGATTTATTTCCCAAGAATATTTGCAGACCTTTGAGAATGAGTCCGTGTGTGGGCAGTGGGGAGAAGTCATGGTCTGAGCAGGTGGTGTGGGACCTTGGGAGGATGCAGAGGTGTGTCCCAGGCACAGGGCGGGAGAGAGCCTAAAGCTCTCGGGATCTCAGGGGCTTCCCTATAGCAGAGAGGTTAGGAGCTGAGAGAGGGAAGGAAGACATGCATTGTCAAGTTTTTAGAGATTGACAGTCTACCTGCTATCATGGCATTCCTCTTGGGGTGAGAAATGTGTTTTAGTTTTTGGCTTATTTGCAGTTTCTCAATGTGCCTATAATGTGATTATTCTTACAATGGAAAAAAAATAATATAACTTAAACATTTGAAATGAATGATTGTTCCATTACAGTGTACTCACCAAACTGCAGAATTTTCCTACTAACAGGTACTCTGAGACTCCTGAGTTCAGTGCTTGGGGGAGTCTGAGGTCTCATCCCCAGGAAGACAGGCTTCAGTAATCAGTGCCAGCCTGTGAGTAGGGGAGGGATGGGTGGCTGCACACACCACAGATTCTTCATCCTGTGAGATCTCACCTAGCCTAGTTTGGGTGGAGACAGGATCTGAGAATTTAACTTAATGGCCAGAGTCATTCAAGGTCATTCACTCTATTCAGAGATCCACTCTATGAAAGTTTGGCAGAGAGCCCAAAACTCATTTTTAGCATGTCCTTAGTTCCCTCAAATACCCTGTCGCAAATTACCCCTAGCCCCCTACTCTTGTATTGTTATCAGTTAGTGGCCTCGTGCTGGGTTGCAGAGTTTCTGTTTTTGGTGGTGTTTGTTTTGTTTGTTTGTTTGTTTTCAAGACAGAGTCTCGCTATGTCACCCAGGCTGGAGTGCAGTGGCGCTATCTTGGATCGCTTCAACCTCCATCTCCCTGGTTCAAGCAGTTCTTGTGCCTCAGCCTCCCAAGTAGCTGAGATTACAGACATGCACCACCACACCTGGCTAATGTTTGTATTTTTAGTGGAAACGGGGTTTCACCATGTTGGCCAGGCTGGTTTCGAACTCCTTACTTCAGGTGATCTGTCCGTGCTGGGATTACAGGCGTGAGCCACCGCGCCCGACCAGGATTGCAGAGTTTCTGACCACAGACGAAGTGGTCCCACGCACCCACTTCCCTCCATTCTCTAGAACAGAAGCCTTGTAGAGTCTGCCCAGCATTTTTTGTCTTCTGCTTGGCTAGAGGCACTTTGTTGCTCCGGTTGGCTTCTCTTCTTTGTGGACTGCAACTGCTTGGGTCTCCCTTTCACCTTGGTGGTATAGCTGCTTTAGTCTTGTGGGCAGGGCAGGCTATGGTCCTGCCTGAAAGTGGAGGCTGTGCTCTTTCAGCCTCTGTGCCCTTCTGTCTCTGTCTCCTCTGCTCCATGTGTACCTCGGGCGCCCCAGTCCCATGCCTGCAAAGCACGCACATTCATCATGCCTTTGTTCCGTCTGGAGAACAGGGCTGTGTGTGTGATTGTCATAGTGAAGACTCCTGAGCTGGAATCAAAACATTTTCCTTGATTGCTGGAGTCATACACTTCCTTGATTGCCCCAGAAAGTGTATGTAGTTCATTCTCTCAGATGGAGACATCCTACACAAACACTTGACTCTTGACTTGAGGAATGTCTTTCAGGCTCTGGAGTTCAGAGGTCCTCTCCATCCCATTACGGCTGTTTTCTGACTTTAGTTTCTTTAGTTTCTTCTCTTGGTTTTCTTTAAGCCAGAAATACTGGTTATAGGCATGCAGCTTTAATTTGTAGCAATGTGTTTGGTGCAGTGCTTTCCTTTCTAGTAACAGTGGAAGTATAGAAAAAAGATTGGAGGATGGACTATTTCAGAAGCACCAATTTCTCAGTGGAGAGACTGTCAAGAGGAAAAGACCAAAATTAGAAAAGAATGCCAGTTATTAGAGAAGGTAAAATAGATCAAGAAAATAAATTTTTGGTTTTTTCCTCCAAGAAGCCATTCTGAGCATCATTAGGTGCAGAAGGACACAGCCTGGTTTTGGGCTGGCTGTTTTTGTGTCTTTTGGTCTCTTCCAACAATGCTCTTTGACTGGGGGTAAGTTAGGAATCACTTTGCACTTTAGAGTCTTCGTTTACTTGTACCCATCATGCATAATTATTGGCAAAAATAATGATGCTGATGACGACTTTGAGGCCTGTGCTAGAACCTCCCTGCATGTCTTATCTTCCTCATCAAAGCTACAGATGGGAAAACTGAGGCTGAGAGGTTTGTAACTTGCCCAGAAGTCACAGACAGGTTAACTCAGTGGTGGGATGGGAATCAAAGCCAAAGTCCATCTCAGGTTTTAATTTAGAGGAGCCACCCTGCACACTCCTATATGTATAAGCTACCTGTTGCGAGCATTATTTTATATATCGTATTTTTCCCTTTCTCCCTAGATCATACATTTCTTGAGGGCAGTACACATGTCTTTCTTACTGTGACATATATACTACCTGGTATATACCACAAGGTTCCGCTATACTGCCTGGTCTGAAGTCATACTTCATAGATATTTAATGAATTCCTGAACTCACATGCCATTAATAGACTTGTGGTCTCCAGAAAGGTCCTGAGCTCCTGCCTCTCTCCTCCTTGTGGGAAGTCCTGGTAACTCTAGGCAAGCAAAGGTAGAAACCAGTCCCCAGCGCCCTGCCCTCCTGCTGTACTCTTACCATTCATGAGACATGGGCAGCAGTTTGGATGAGGGCATGATTGATGAGAGAACATGAACTCAAGCAGGAAGACAACATATTGTATCATGATTCCTCTAATGTTCTCTTATCTAGTTCATCTTTTACTATGTTATCCACAAAAAAAATCTTCAAGATTTTATTCATTATATATATACGTGTGTGTGTGTGTGTGTGTGTGTGTGTGTGTGTGTGTGTACACAGTTGTCCCTTGATATCTGCAGGAACCTCCTGTGAATGCCAAAATCCAAGGATGCTCAAAGTCCCTGATATAAAATGGCATAGTATTTGCGTATAACCCACGCATTTTCTCCCCTATACTTTAAATCATTTCTAGATTACTTATAATACCTAATACAATGTCAGTGCTATGGAAATAGTTGTTACACTGCATCCTTTGGAGAATAATGACAAGAGAAAAATCTGTACATGTGCAAGTATACTCTGTTTTTCTTAATATTTTCAATCTTCAATTGGTTAAATCTGTGGATATGGGGAGCTAACTGTATCTATACAAAAGTAACTTTTATTAGTATCATTTCCTCATGGTGAAACTGTGCTATTTCCAGTGGTAACTTTCTTTTTCTCATACGCTCAGCATGGTCCTGAAAAGTAGTGAATGTTGGTCTCCAGTTGCACACTGATGCCCAAGTTGGTGATAATTGTGATTTCTGTGACTGCCCCCACCCCAGACACTAAATACCTTCTATTCGGGTTGAGATGCAGAAAAGCTAGGAGAAAAATCATCTATAATCCTTTTCCCACAAAATAACTAATGCCCACATTTTGTTTCTGCCTTATGGAAGTGGAGTCATGCCACACCAAATAATAGCATTTGTGCATTTCATTAATGATTCTTCTACAACCTCCAGTTAAATTATGATAGTACAGTTTATTAGATATGTCATGATTTCTTACCTTCATCTCTGTTTCTTACATGTTTAAGTGACTTCCCCAGCTATAATAGTAGGTTCCTAACCTATTAAGAACTTATGCTTCGTATTTTAACCCATTGAATCTACCTGTCATATGAGGTAGGCACTGTTATTATCTCCATATTTATAGGGAAACTGAGGAAACTGAAGCCAGAAGTAGGGGAGTTGCCCAGATCACAGCCCTTGAGAGTGGCAGAGCTGGGATTTGAACCCAGGCTGGTGGGCTCTGGCCTCTGAGCATTTCATCCCTCTACTATTCTGCTTCTAGATTAGCCCTCGTTCCTTATCCAAGTCCACCGGTATTTTCTTTCTTTTTGATTCCTCAGATCATTCAGTGACTCAGACTGAGATTTCAGCTGTAGGGATTGAGTTTTCCTTGGTCTTGAAAGCAGTACATCGAATCCATACAGTTGCCCACCCCCCCCCCCCCCCCCCCCGCCGCCTGGGACAGTGGTTTCCCTTTAATTGTGCTTATTCCTTCCTTTTCACTTTGTAGATCATTTGTCTTAATAAGGAAGATAGGAACAAAAAAGGCATTGAGGAGCCTGCGTTCTCTTTGTCTTGCCCCAGTGTTAGGCAAGCAGCAGACCTCTCCCTCCTGGTCCTTATTTGGAGCAGAACTGAAAAAGCCATTGTCATCCTTTGTAATTTTTCAAATCTCAGCTATTCTGGGCCTTCGCCTTCCCCATGCTCTGACAGTTCACGCCACTCTTTTGTCTGGTCCCCTTTGGCGGATAATTGGACTCCATTAATGTTTCATGTTTCCTTTAGCTGTCAGGATGCTCGCAGCTCAATAGAGGGCTTTATCCCAGCAACTCTTTCTGTTCCCCTGGTGTGTTTGCTTTTCATTCCCTTGCTCCGCAGTTTCCCTGTGTCTTTCATTCATTCGTTCATTCGTTCATTCATTTGTGAAACAAGTATCTGTTGCTTGTCTAGGCGATAGGAGGCCTGGGGCCCAGGCCCAGGGGACGCAGTGGTGAGCAGTGAGTCATTTCTAATTTAATGATCCACAGCATATGGACCGTTTCCATCCAAGGAAGCGCAAATCCTTTTTAGAAGTAGCAGAGTACAACTTAGGAAGAAGGAATTCTTTCATTTCATTAAGATCAGTGATGAAAGAGTACCTTTAAATTTCCCCTAGGTAGAAATGAGAATATTCTATCTCTTAAAATCCAATGTCTGTATTATATTTTCCCACTATATTGTAGTTTGCCTAAATTAACCTTTTTTTTTTCTCTCTTTTTTCTGACTCTTGTTGCCCAGGCTGGAGTGCAATGGCGCGATCTTGACTCCCCGCAACCTCCGCCTCCCGGGTTCAAGCGATTCTCCTGCCTCAGTCTCCTGAGCAGCTGGACTACAGGCATGCGCCACCACACCCAGCTAATTTTGTACTTTTAGTAGAGATGGGGTTTCTCCATGTTGGTCAGGCTGGTCTTGGACTCCTGACCTCAGGTGATCCGCCCCTCTCGGCCTCCCAAAGTGCTGGGATTACAGGTGTGAGCCACCGCCCCCAGCCTTTTTTTTCTTTTTAACCACAATTAGCCGGTACTAATCAGCCAGCCTCTAGCCATTCCAGATAAATAGAATGCTTCCTTATTTTGGCATGAGCTGTCTTTCTTATACAATTTTAAACTCTATCCCCAAAGGAAGGTATCAAACTAGAGAATTTCAGTTAGGTTAAAAGGAAAAAAAAAACAAAAAAAAACCAAAAAAAACCTTCTGTCATTTGCTACAGAATGTACTAGTATTGCCTTCAGAAGCAATTTAGCAAGGTTTCCAATATCACTTTTGTTAACATGGCTAATATTATATTCCCCACTATGAATTAATCGCATCTCTAAGGAGGTCCTCAAAAATGTTAGTTTCTTACCCATGGGTAGACACTGTATGCACGTTTGTAGTCAATCCTTACAGTGACCCTCTGAGGAGCAGACATTTCTGTGGTGTTTAACATTCGGTGTTCAGGGGCGCCCGGAGACTCAGCAAGTATTGGAGCCAGGAGCCTGCCTTGTGGTCTCCCCACCCCCACCTTTGTCCCTTACAACCTGCATGGACTGGCCCCTAAACCCCTTCAACTTTGGATTCAGCCTGATCAGGAAAGTCTTTCACGATAGTCCTGAGTTGTTCAAAGGGTGAGGCGGGGGGCAATGACAAGAGGAAGTTAGTGCCCAGCCATTAACCCCCCCATCTTTGTGGATATATTTTTAAACGCACTGAAAAATAATTGCGCAGGCTTCTAATCTGCTTGTGTGCCAAATGGCTGAGAGTACCTTTGCTTAACTAGTGCTTCCTCTTGGGGACTCAGCATCCTGAATGGGGACTCCCTGCAGCACCCCAGCTACTGAAAGGGAGATCAGCTAGATTTCTGCATCATGGCAAAATGGTTTCCCCACCTTGGAGCAGACGGGGCATTCCCAGTGATTCTAGACTCTTGTCATTACAGAGGCTAGTCCACTGTGGGTATTTGAAGCAGGGAGTGGTTTCGGAGAGAGATGAAGGCAAGTTGTCTGGTTGGACTCTTCCTGGCCGCCGCCCTTCAGCAGGAGCAGACTCTGTGCATGGCCAGCTCTCCTTGGTTGGGAGTACTTCCTGTCACAGACTCCCAGAAGCCCCTGATAACCTCCACCCCTGCTTCTGGTACACTCTGCAGTAACCTGGAATCCATCTTACCCTGTTCACGTGCTTGCCGACAGTTCAGTTTCTCACAGGTCTCACTCAACATCTGCTCCACCTGTGCCCCCCGCCACACTCCCCGCACCCCCGACCCCTACCCTTGTCACTCACTGCCTGCTTCTGTACCTTCTGACCATTGTGTGGTTGTCAGATTTTTTTTTTTTTTTTTTTTTTTTAAACAGTCTGGGAACACCATTGTCTTCTCTAAGAGTAGGATTCAGTGGCCCAGGAGCGAGTCCTCACTCTACCCTTTGGCGTCTTCTCACGTCCTTCCTATACACACATCACCTGGGCCAGCTGCATAGACAGCTTGCTTTTCTGGAACCGCAGTTTATTTTTGCCCTCCCCTGCCTTTGTGGGCAGCCCCTAGCCGGGAATGATTTAACCTCTTTTGTGTGTTTAAGTTTCTCTCATTCTTTGGTTCTGACAGAGATGACAATGCCTTCTCCCTGGATGCTTCCCTTTCTCCCTCTGCCCATTAAAAGCAGCTGCTTCCTCTTTGGTATCCTCTGTGGCATTTTACTTCTCCCCCAAACCTGTCATACTTCGCTTTATTAAATTATCAAATATATGTCTGTCTTTGCAGTTTGTGTTCCTTAAGCCCAGGGATCATGTTGTTTTTTGTTTTTTAAATCTTTGGGAAAACTGAAAGATGTTGGATTTGTAGTTAAACCAGAGGAGGAATCAGGTTTTACTCATGGCTGTGTGACGCTGAGTGTGTGTTTTAGCCTTGCTGACCTTGGTTTTCTCATTTGTGAAATGCGGCTGATAGCATTTAGCTCATGGTTTGGCATAAGGCTACGTAGATGCCATATGTGAACATTTGGCATAGTGCTAGATTCTTGTACTGTTCCCCCCTCCCCTCCACGGTTTCTCAATCTGAACCACTCTTTTTCACCAGCATACGCTGCACTGAGCAGAACAGATGAGGAATACTTGTGAAATACAATACTGAATTTGGCTTTGTTGAGTGCTAAGTGTCTGTGCTCCTTGGAGATGTGAGCAGTAAGGACATGATGTGTCAGACACATCTTGTTTTCACCTTCCATTTGGAAATAGAAGTCTTCCCAGGGCAGCGCCCAGCATCCCACCAAGCGCCAACTTCTCATATTCCATTGTGGTCTCTGCTGGCAGGACAAGGTACCGAGGGGGAGACTGACTTTATATCATGGGCAGCTGCTGTTCTTTGAAGGACAGCAGATTTATTGCTTTGTAGACACCATGCAGAAGCAGAGAAGAAGGTAGTGACATGCCAAATGATGTCTTCCCTCCGGCAGGATCCGCAGATGCATGGAGCTGCATCCAGGGTTGAGTGGAGACATGAAAGGCTTGGGCTTGTGTGGGAAGCATGCGTGCAAGAGGCAGCCGGGGTTTCCCAGAGCAGAGAAGCCCAGGGTAGGCGTTGCATTTGCTGCATTTCCTGGACAGAAACACTACTGGGATGGGCAAGGCAGGATTCAAGGCAGAGTTGTGAAGGCTCGCCATAACGGAGGGCTTGTTGAGTGTCACTCCTGCAGTCTGCGGAGGAGCAGGGAGGCCTGGCATGGTCCGGTAAGACTTGGTAAGGCCTGACTGCTGGGGAATGTGTCCTATCAATAGATTCCTAGGCCTGGAACAAATCTTCTTTGGACGCGTGCCATCCATTTTTGGAATAAGACAATCTGGCATTTCTATACCTGGTGGGTTACCCTCTGGGCCTTTTTCCAGGAAACTAAAAGATTGGAGATACAGCAGCCTCCAGAGAGTTTGGGAACTCTGCCTGGCTGTCTGGCTTTCGGGAAAATTCTACTGCTTGATTGATGGAAACTGATGAGTCTATTTCCCAACTACTCAACTAACATGTACTGAGTACCTGGTGTGTGCCAGACTCAGGGTAAGGTCATGAGGCAAGGGCAGCTCTCGTCTTCTAGAAACTCAAGTTCACTGACAAAGGGAGGTATCTAAATAAAAAATTAAAATAAAACTTACATTTAGTGAGGAAAAAACTAAAGACAATTATTAAAATGTAAGGAGGCAGTATGTGCAACTTTGGAGTTAGGCAGACTCTCCAGTCTGTGTCTTGGTAGCTGAGTTATTGGGTGCCTCAGTTTCTTTCCCTGAAATATGTAAACATGCCTGCTTGACTGGTTTGGTAGGAAAATTGGGGACAGCTTGAACTGTGAGAATTGCCTGGCATAGGATCTGGTACCTTGCAGGTGCTCACAAAATGGTGGCTTTTGTTTGTCATGCTCATTAATAATGTAATGTTCTATAGAGAGAAGCAATAAAAATCGTAACACAAGTCTCTTCCTCTCTTAGGACTCCCCACTGTGAAATCTCTCTCCCTGTACTTGTTCCACACTTTGTTCATCAAAACCTGGAGCATCCCCTCTCCCTGGGGTGCTATTCAAAAGGCACCTCAAAAATAATTATCTTAAAAATAATAAGCATTCATTTTGGAACTCTTAGTCTGTTTGAGTTGCTGTGAGAAAATGTCATCAACTGGATGGCTTACAAACAACAGAAATTTATTTCTCCCAGCTCTGGAGGCTGGGGAGTCCAAGATCAAGGTGCTCCCAGATCTGGCAGCTGGTGACGACTCACCCTCTGCATTACAGATGGCGTCTTCTTGCCGTGTCCTCACATGGTGGAATGGGGAAGGGTCTCTCCAGGGCTTTATCAGGGCACGAATTCCATCATTTGGGCTCTACCGCCATGACCCAATCACCTCCCAAAGGCCCCACCTCCTAATACCTTCACTGAAGAGGTTAGGATTTCAACACATGAATTTTGGGAGAGCACAGCTATTCAGACCCTAGCAGGAACTCTGTTCAATTTCTGAACCCACCCCCAGAGACTGGGAATCAGAATGCCAGGTGCATCCCAGGAACCGGTTTTCCCACCCCAGAAGTTCCTAGGTGGCCCCACGCATCTGGCGGTTTGAGGGTTACAGCTCTAGATCATCTGCCCCTTCAGGCCCATCTGATATGTCCTGTTTTTCTGGTTAAGCAGCATTTCCATCCACATTCTGGAAAACCGGCTCCTCTCTCCTGGGCATTTCAGTTTTTGGAGAACTGCCATTTCTTGGAATTGCCTGGTACTGTTCTCCTAGAATGACTTTTCTCGTCCTGATGACTTAGAATTCAGGCTCTTTTTAGAGCTGAATGCCCTCTGCTTGACTGTCTTGCCTGTAAACAGAGATCTCATTTTAAAAGTCTTCTCTCTGCCAAGCAGTGTGCATAACCATCCTAGGAGAATTTCTGGCCTCTGGGATACTTTTATAAACTGGGAGCGTCGTGAACTCTGCCAAGAAACTCTTCGTCTGAGGACGCACACTGTATTCGACTCTGCGCTTCCCTTGACTTCCCACCTCTCTTGCAGAACCCTGGGGCTTGGGATCCCTCCTTTGGGCTCCAGTCCCCCTTGCCGTTGGGTGCCCACTTTTTCTTTCCTACGGGATATTTCCACCTCCTTGTCTCTCGTTTAGTTGCTGCTTAACTGAAGCAGGTTTTAGCTTCTTTGTGGAGGGAATTATTTTTCCAGAAGTAGTAAAAACAGTTTCCTGTCCTTCCTTGCTATGTTATATTTAGCCTTGCAAATCCTTTTCCAAAGGTCGTTGCTTAAGACGTCACTGCATCAAGGTGGCAGGGATTTATGTCTGTTTTGTTAACATCTGTATTTCCAATACCTGAAGTGATGTAGTTAGTGCTCAGCAAATATTTGTTGAATGAAGAAAAATATCGGGTAAATGAATGGATTTTAAATTTATGGAGTTAAATCCACAGAATCATAGAGTGTTAACATTGGATGTGATGGTAAAGATTCCCCAGTGTCTAATTTACCTTTAAAAAATGGACTTTCTGAGAGCACAGTGCTAGTGAGTGACAGAAATTTGAACCATAACGTGAATTTTCCCTCTTCAATTCCAGTGTTCTCGGGCTAATATTTTTAGGGTTCATGGAAAATGAGAACCTTCCAGAATGACAAGTTATTTATATAGTTTTGTGTACTTCTGCTTCTCCGTGACTTGTGATGTAATAGAAGAATTAGGAATTAAAATCAAAAGCCTGAGAGGAAACAGATCAAATGGCTGAGGAAGACTTGGGAAAGATGCAGTTAATCCTTTGCTCTTTTTGAGGGATATTTTGTGGGTATGTTTCTCTGTCACTCCCGAAGTGTCTTTTGAGTAGTACAGATAGAATTGCTTAGCTGAATCTGTGCATATGAAATGCAGTTTTAGCTTAGGTTTTTGGTTCTTGTCGGGCAGGCTGTAATGTTTTGGTAGTGGAAAATTTGTTTCCTGTGTTGTATAGGCTCTATGGTGCAGAGTCCAGGCAGTCATAAAGGGCCTGACCCGTCAGTGATCTTAGTAATGCCCAGGTGCTTCCTTGCAACAGTGTGTCAGGATGAAACCCAGGAAAGAGGAAACTTTACATGCTTTTCTAGGGGATGCTCACTGAACATTGGATGCCAGGTCTTTGATGAAATCACTAAGATGAATTGCTTTCCTTATTTTTTTTTTTAAATAGAATTACTGTACAACTCCCTAAACCACAATTTAAAAAAAAAAAAAAAACTCACTGGACTCAAAGTACAGAGTGATTAATTATTATCTTACTTTTTTTTTTTTTTTGGTGATGATAGAGTTGCAGTTGTCTGGCCGCCAGGCTATCTGCATTTGATTCTGAAGTTTGCCCTAGACTTTAGCCTTTGCCACCAGTTGTCCTGGGGAAATGGGTGAGGGGCTGTTGGCCCAGCTGTCTGTAAAAGGAGATAGACTGTCTACATTTTTATAAGTTTAATTTAATGAGCCTCCACTGGCAGTGGCACTTTGCATGTGTCATTAAAGATAAACAGTTTTTTAAAATCCCACCTGCCGTGGTCTGCAGGATTAGTGGGGAAGCAAACACATTTATACTGAAAATTCTTATTTTTCTAGGAAGAGGAATCTGTGTTTAGTGTAACTTAGGAAATGACCAGCCTTGTCCTGGTCCTTTAGCAAGCCAGTCTGCTTGGCATCACCTGGAGGGTAACCTGGGAACAATTCAATTTAAAAACTGCTTTTGTTTTTTAATTATTATTTTGAATTGTGGTAAAATACACCTAACACAATTTACCATCCTTACCATTGTGTTTTATTTTTTGTTTTTTATTTATTTTTTTGAGACGGAGTCTCACTCTGGCACCCAGGCTAGAATGTAGGGGCGCGATCTCAGCTCACTGCAGTGTCCGCCTCCCGGATTCAAGTGATCCTCCTGCCTCAGCCTCCTGAGTAACTGGGATCTACAGGTGCACACCACCACACCCGGCTAATACTTGTATTTTTAGTAGAGACAGGGTTTCACCATGTTGGTCAGGCTGGTGTCGAACTCCTGATGACCTCAGGTGATCCACCCGCCTCGGCCTCCCAAAGTGCTGTGATTACGGGTATGAACCACCACTCCCAGCCCATCCTTACCATTTTTAAATGCACACTTCAGTGGCATTAAGAACATTCACATTGTTGCACAACCATCACCACCATCTATCTATCCATAGAATTCTATTCATCTGGCAGAAATGAAACTCCATACCTGTCAAATAAATTTCCTTCCTCAGCCCCTGGCCACCACTATTCCACTATCTATAGGAATTTGACTACTCTAGGGACGTCATAAGCGGAATCAGACAGTGTTTATCCTTTTGTGACTGGCTTATTATGTCCTTAAGGTTCTCTTCTGAGTTCTAGTGCGTTTCAGAGGCACTTTCCTTTTTTGTGGCAGAATGATAGTCCATTGTATGTAGATGTGCCACATTTTCTTTATCTGTTCATCTGTTGAGGGCCACTTGTGCTGTTTCCGCCTTTTGGTTACTATGAATAGTGCTGTTGTGAACATGGGTGTACAATTGCCTCTTCAAGTCCCTACTTTCAATTTTGGGGGGCATACATCTGCTTTTACTTTTTAAAAATAGAACAAAGAAAAACAGATTTGTATTTCTTTCTTCTAAGCTTTGAAGATATTTAATTATTGAATATGAATAAGCCCAAATTTCCCCATTGCAACATTTCAGTGTGAGCATTGAGATTTAACAGATTTATGTTTCCCTCCCCTTTGAATTGGACCGGAAACTATATGCTGACAGTTACTAATTAATAAAAACCACTTTCTGTCATGAAATCTCATTCCTTAGGCCACCTTTCCTCTCAGATTCAAATATATTTTCCAAAGTGTAAATACTCATTTCTGATTTAAAACTTTTCCAACCACTGCTGTAAAATGACAAGTGAAAAAGTACAGAAAGAAAGTAGTATATATATTGGTTTGTAACTTGTCAAATGCTTAACTGGAAATAGTAAAGGCCTGAAAGATAAAAAGCAAAAATGGGGGTCATCCCTTTGTTCGGGTGATGTTGAGCTGACATGATCATTGATTTTCAAATATTGTTACCAAGCCTTTTCACACACTTAACCAAAAACGCCAAATAGCAGGTATCGTGGCTCTGACCCTGCCTGAGGGCACATTAATGACTTTTCCCACCTAAATCCCAGAGCCTGGGGAAAACGTCAGCAGAGGTATAGGCCAAAATGAGGGAAGCCTAGCAATCTACCCAAAGAGATGCAAAGGCAAAGGCTGCCACCTACCAAACTCTCTTCCTCACTGGAGTGACTCGCCACACCCTGGACAAAGAGGTTAGGGGCTCCTGAAACTGCCCTGTTTAGCCAACTGCTCCAGGCATTCTGGGGCGAGCTAAAATCCCTTCTCAAGAGGCGGTGGATATTCCCTTATGCCCTTCAGGTCCCTTCCCAATATCTTGGTTCCCAAGGTGGCCAGTGCTGGGGGGCAACAGACACATTGGCTTGAGTGGGTGGCAGGGCTGCCTCCAGTCAAGGAAAGCAAAGCCCCCCACCGTCCCCTGCTCTGTCTCTTTTAAGGATCATGTGACATACTCAGGATTCATCAGCCAGGGGCTCAGAGACTCCTCCGCCCAGCACTGACACACCCAGAGTCAGAAATTCTATTAGCTTGGCACCCCTGGCTGGTGAAATTAAACTCTACCAGGCGCAGAAGCAGGAAGGCTAGGGCAAAATGACTTAATTACACCTCACTTGGAAGGCAAGGGTGCAGCCCCTGTGAAACATGAAAAATGTAAATGGAAACTTGCAGAAAGCATGTCAAATGTTTACTTTCGCATTTTGAAGGAGCCCCGTAAACTCAAATACACTCAGATGCCCAGGCAGTCTTTTCAGTGCTTCATGGCAGGCTCCGTGTGCACACAGAGGAAAGAGGCTCATAAACCAGATTATTTTGGCAACAGAATCATTTCCTGGTTGTTGCGTTGTAAGAATCCTCTCTCCTTCCACAAGGGAGATAGGATTTTAGCAGCTCATTTGTAAAATACAGATTTTTCTCTATCTACCGTTAACAGTCACATTTTCAAGGAAACAAAGAAGAAAGGGTCTGGAGAGCCTCAGGTGAGGCCGCATCCTGGGAGCCATAAACACCATCGCTCCTCGAGTTGGAACTAAGAGGAGGCCGGAAGACTGGAGCAGCTTGCCTGAAGTCCGAAAGGGCCAGGGATGCAGCTCAGGGCTCTCTGCATATCCAATGGTTGTCTTTGGGGTAGAGCCGGTGGCTTCTCCGTGGAGGGGCTCCTTTCTTGTCTCCCAGCCTTCTGCACCCTGCCGGGCAGCTCATGAGCTGTGCTTGCTGTGCCTCATCTTCTTGATTGTAGACTCTAGGATTTGGCTCTCAAGTCGCTTCTTGATTGCTCTGAATCTAAATAGCATAGCAGCCATAGATACTTAAACACTCAAAAGGCGGGATAGTGCTTTATTTAGAAAGAATGTGTATATTTAAATGTAGCTTTAAGGAGAGCAGAGGACAGATTTTATGAAAGCAGAGAATCAATAGTCTCCGTATTTTGTGTTACCTGTAGAATTGTTGAGTAGGGCCCTGGATCTGTAAGTCATGTTGGGATCTTCTTGGAGGAGGGTCTGGTTGGAGTTTCAAGGTAGCAGAAAAAAATGCACCCGCCCTCAAGGAATTGAATATAGGATTACATATGTATGCAGCCTTCCTGGATACATTAGCCTGCATTTGTCTTAGGAGAAGAAAAAACATTCTAAGAAAAATCATTAAGAAACTACCTGTAAATAGTAATCAAGGAACAAGTGAGTGTAGCCTCAGCAAACTGAGAGGATCCTTGTGATTTTAGCTTTGTCTAACTATGTTATGCCCAGGATATATGTTTATTTTTGTCCCGTTTTATGTCATCACGAACTTTGAATGTGCTTTGGATGGCGATTCTGCCCATGTGGCCTGTGGGTCCAGGGAGTCGGAGTGGAGGCTGCTGAGTCCCCATAGGCAAAAGCACTGATTGGAGCCCAGCCACTGCCCATTAGCATAGGCCACGACTCTTTTGCAGATGTGTCTGTTCATAATGAAAAACCAAAAACCATATATTCTTACAAATTGTTAAATTCATCAGTTTGTTGACATGCATTTTCTCAATTACTAGAGACTGAAAATGGTGGTTACCTTTGTCTTTTGTGAGCTAGCTAGAGAGGAGAGGATGCACTTTTGACAAAGGTTGGGAGAAGACAGTTTCTCTTGTAAACACTGAAAGACAAGAGTTATGACCGTGTAGCTCTTTCTAGGTACAAGGGTATTTATATGCATTTGCTGGACAGACTAATTCTAGGGATTTTATTTTCTGCCTCAAATCCTGCCTGTGTGTAGGCACCCGTAAAATAAAGCATTGATTCCATTTGTATTTTTATTTGGAGTTGTGGTTAGGTGGTTTGCTTTTGTGTTTGCTGAATATCTTTAAATATCATAAATATGATAGAGAATAATACTCTAACCATATAATACCCGACTTTCTTATTCTACTTACTTATGTCCAAACTCTATATATGGAAAATTAAGTGCATGTGACTAGAATACATGAGAATAGAAGATGAATTGTTGCGCAAAAAGATATTTCAGTAGAAGGTTAAGTTATATTTGCACAAAGTTTTAATTGGTTAGAAGTTAACAGAAATTGCTTGCCAAGTGAACATGGTCTAGTGGAAAACACTTTTGCAGCCTGACCTTCACTTCTTTTCTAGATAGAAATGTGTAAGGACTTTGGCTTTTGCACATGTGTTAGAGACTTTTCACATGAAGTACCATCTATTTTTTACTTAGGGACTGAATCTGCTTTGACTTAATGGTATACGCCCACCCCAGCTGTTTATGACTTAACAGGGTATATCTTCCATATGAAAATAGGGGAAGGGGGTAGAGAAGAAAGCTCTGAGGGCATTGCACACTGATGGATGCTTGTGTAGGTCTGTGAAGAAGGGACCGTAATGGACACGTCCTAAATACATGGTGCAAATAGCATGTCCTTATGGTGCCAAATCATTTAGTAAGTTGAATCCAGTGGCATCTTTAATTCGTAAACAATGTAAAGAAGACACTAGATGGTGCTGTAAACTAAGAAATGTGTTGGTGAAGGCGGTAAGGTGGTGCTAGAAGTTAAATCCTCTGCCCCAGGAGTTTCTCTGTCCTCCTTGCCTTTTCCTGGTCAGCACACCTAGCCTGCTGTTTGGAAGACATTTACTTGTGATGATTGATAAGCCCAAGGCACATGTGTTTCCCTGAGTTTATATCTATCTTAAAACTAAACCAACCTCAGTTTGCGAATGACGGTGAAACTAGATGAGATGTGAATTTGAGATCAGACAAGTTACTCAGATATTTGGGGCAAAGTTGATACCCAGTTTTCGATTGGGTTATTTAAAGAAGGAAAATAACTATTAACAACTTGATTGGCAGCCATGTTGTTTGACTATATTTGTGCAGAAAATACATTCGTATAAATCTGTGTGAAGTGAAATTTTATATATAAAATTATTTTTTTCCTGCCCCTTTCAGTATTCCTCCAAGTGGGGCAGCCTCATGGAGAATATTTTGGCATCAGGTTAACATTAAAGAGACAATGTGAATATTCACTGTGAGAAGCATTTGTTTACTTGATTCTCCCACTTCTGTTACATGGCAGAAGGCCTTTCACAAATGGGTGATTATTGATCCACTTCGATTCATGGGACTGGACAAGAATTTTGCAGTTGGCCACATGCACAGAGGTGGCACACAGAGTCCTTACTGAGGTGGACCAGCTGACAGAATAGACGCCATAGGGATACTTATAAGAACTCAGTGTGATTTCAGTCGTATCTTAATGTAGTAATTAAAAAAAAAATTGGTGTAGAATATGAAAAAGTGTCTTTTTTTGAATCAGACCTTTAAAACCCCTGTTTGGAAGATTTAACTGTCGCTCTTCATTAGAATTTAGTGAAGCTTGTAAGTCTGAGAACCATAAGTGATTTTATTATCTAAACAGATAAAATGCTAATGAACCCCACAGGACGTTTTACGGTTGTTTCTAAAGTAGGGCATTTTAAATTTTCTAAAAAGTTTTATTTTTGCTCTAATGGCTCCGGAAAGTATGAAGGTTTGAAACATCCAGATAGAGTGGTTGGATTCAGTTTATGAAGATTATAACCTATTGAGTTATCAGATTGACCTGGCTTTGTTGAAAAGATTCAGGATTGAATGTATTGAAGTAGAAAAGAGTTGTACAAATAATCCACCTCAGAGGAGAGTAAAAGCCTTTTGAGAACATGTGTTGCATTTATATTTTGGCATCTATTACCTTGTATTCACTTTGAATAATGACAGAAGTACTTTGCATTTGACCTAATTGCAGAGATGTGACCCAGGAATGATCTGGTTGACTGAGAGAAGGCTTAGCAGGAAAAGGATGGGAGACCGCTGGGGGCTGCCTGCCTGGGGAGCACAGCCAGGGGCTGTTGGGAATGCATAGAGAGAAATAACTGCACATGAAAATTCCCCAGAGGGAATGAAAACATGTTGTTTTCCTAGAAGAGAGCATTCCCAGAGTGAGAACTGTACCACTGTTTTATGTCCAAAGCAGGATAAAAGCCTGGCATTGAATTGGCAGCGTGGCCCCACAGCACACATGCATGTGTGTGCACGTGTGTGGACATGTTTGCATGTGTGCGTGTGTGCGGCTTTGAGACCAACCTCCTGCATCACCCAAGACCGACTATACTTACAGTGAACTTTGTGTTTTAGCCAGTATTGACTTTTAGATGGCCCATTGAGATAGAAATATTGAGCTGTTAATATGGTAAGTTAAGAGTGGCACTCGTGCTAATTGTTTTGCAGAGCTTCAATTAAGCAACTATTCCCTGTCAGCTAAATAGGAGTGTAGGAGATGAGTGGGTGCATGATGCATACGTTCTAGAACTTTCCTAAAGCCCCAGATCCATGGTGTCTACTAGAACTTTTCCTCAAAATGAATGCAGCAGTCTCAATAAATACAGAACTGAGGTCTTGTCTTTGGCAGGCAGAGTACTCTGGACAGTAGTTTTCGCTCCAGCAGTTGACAGAGAGACTCTCCTCTCCCTAAGGCCACAGCCTTTGGGACCTCGGGGAGCTCAGGCAGGTACATGCCTGCCCCTCCAGGGGTCCTGATTTTTTGCCAACCAACTCTTCCCTCCCCACCACCTCCCCGGAACTATGAGCAAGAGTTCGCCTGCTGACTCTGAGTGTTCTCCCTGGTCATTAATTATTGATTATGCAGTAATTATTAATTATTGATTCAGCACTTTGTCCTTTTAATATCTGGCCAGGATTAATATTTGACCATTCACAACCCGAACTATGGCAACATCTCTCTTCTTCCCTCCTTCCACACAGATCCTGGGCACACAGGGCCCTGCTTGCTGAGTCTCAGCTGCTGATTTCACCCAGTCCGCATCTTCGGATCCATCTAACCCATCTTTCTAAGGCACCCTTCCTCTTCCAGCGTGCTGGTCCCCAGCCCCTGCCCTCTCCCCTGGGCCTGGGTTGAATGTGGCTTCTGTTCTTCCAGCAGGGGCTATGCTGGCCAGGCCTCAGTGGTCTCATCGCTGCCATTTCAGCAGCCTCCCTTCTGTCCTCACCCCTCCCTTCTGTCTGTCTGTCTTCACCAGGATCTTGAGCGTGATCTGGCTAAACCCTGATCCTACTGTCCCACTCACCCCAGAAGCCGAAGCACTACCCCCGGGGTGACCCTGCCCCCCTCCGCACCCTCTGCACTACTGTGGCTGCCCAGGACCTCCCTCCCTCCTTGTTGTCATTTGGTTTCCTTATGTCTTGTCTTGTTATGCCCTTTAACCTTGGGAGATGAGGGGAGCCCTTTAAAACAAAAGCCTTCCAACCCAGAGCGCAGAGTGCCCCTCTGGAGCTTCTGTGAGGAGCACACACCTGGTAGGGGAGAATGAGGGCTGCAAAGCTTGTTTTCAATACTGCTTATGTGACCTTGGGCAGGTGATTTAATTCTTCCAGGCCTGTTTCCTCAGCTGTTAAGCCAGGTTAATAATGACCACTTTTTGTTATTCTGTAAGAAATAGATGAAATAGGGCTAATAAATAACATCTTCCTGTTTACTGTGTGCCAAGCTCTGTTATAAAGCAGATAATAACTAACTTAGTCCTTACAACCCCCGTGTGGGGTGGACACTGTTGCTAAGCTCTTATTAGAGTTGAGGACTCTTAAGAAATAGGAAGCCCATGTCCCAGGCCCTGTGCCCAGAGCCAGTAGGAGCAGGCCAGGGTGAGCAAGTTTGCAAGTGCCAGTCTCTGCTTTCCTTCCTACCGACCAAACGCTGTAGCCTTTGTTAGGAAGAGCGTCTTGCTGTCTGTGATCCTGAGCCCATGTGTGTTAAGTCTGCTTCTCCAGAGAAACAGAGATAGGGCTGCAACCCATTAAATAGGCTATATACAGAGAGAGACATATGTATTTTAGGAATTGGCTTATGACACTGGAGGCTAGCAAGTCCAAAATCTGCAGGGCAGGTTGGCAGGCTGGACGTCCAGGGAAGGGTTGCAGTTCAGGTCTGGAGGCAAAATTCCATCTTTCCCCTTGGAGGCCGGGCTTTTTCTTCTATTCAGGTCTTCAGGTGATGGGCTGAGGCCCTCTCACATGAGGAAGAACAATCTGCTTTACTCAAAGTCTGTGGTTTAAATGTTAATTGCATCTAAAAAATACCTTCACAGCATCTAGTCTAGTCTAGTGTTTAGCTAAAACACTAGACCATGGCCCAGCCAAGTTGACACATAAAACCAACCATCACAGTCTCTGTGTGCTCATTCCTCCCTTACTAAAGGGCATTTTCCGCTCTCTCTCTCTCGGCTTACTCTCTGTGCCATTGTGGCTTCTCTCTCTGCACTGCCCCATGCAGAGGGAGAAGATGTGAAGATGGGCTTCCTTCTGTACTCTGGCCAATCAAGAGGATGGGTGGGCACCCGAAGCCCACAGGCGTGTGTTGTAGTAGCAGCCACACATAAACCTCTGTCACAGTTTCAGCTCCTACTTAACCTTTCTGGGCTGGAACCAGTGTCAGTGTTGGGTGCTGCTCTGTTTCTGTCTCTTGTTTCACTTCTGGAATCCCAGGGAGGAGAGAGTCCTGATCTTGGGAGACACCTGTGATTCAGTCAGCTGAGTCCAGGCCAGTGGGGTTGTGCTATGCAGCTATGGCTGTGTGTGGCCTACCGGAGTGGGTGGGGAGGAGAGAACAGGGTGCTGAAGGGAACTGAGCAGATGCTCCAAATGGCTTCTCCCTGGAGACAGGTAGAAATGCAGCCCAGCTCTAATGATTGAATTGCCTCGGAATGTCAATCATGATGAATACATGTAATATGCATGCTTCCATACAGTCATACTTCTCTCAGTGTTGCCCCACTACCGCTTACATAGCATTTGAAAAATAGGATTGAGGTTTGGAACCTGATTACCAAGATGTACATTTGGGTTTGATTGCTCTCCACTGCTAAAGTTTCTTTTTTGCTCTTGCCTTTTTCTGTGCAGAGGATGATGTGGACCTGGAAGCCCTGGTGAACGATATGAACGCATCCCTGGATAGCCTGTACTCAGCCTGCAGCATGCAGTCAGACACAGTGCCCCTCCTGCAGAATGGCCAGCATGACCGCAGCCAACCTCGGGCTTCAGGCCCTCGGTCCGTCCAGCCACAGGTGTCCCCGAGGCAGAGGGTGCAGCGCTCCCAGCCTGTGCACATCCTTGCTGTCAGGTAAGTCCAGGCCTCACAGGCAGAGCCTTCTCCAAGGGAGAGAGCTGTCGACGACATCTCTCTCTGTGAGTTAAATGGTCTTGGGGGGAACAGTGTTGGCCTTGCAAAACCAAGAGGCACATACATTCCTTTGATGGGATAACGGATACACTGAGTGTGTGTGGTGTGCCGCGCTTGGGTTGAACTTTGTAGCCGGTTCAATTCCAGTACTTTTTATTGAGTGCCTGCTATGTGCAAGGCACTGTGCTAGGTAGAGGGATATGCAGGAAAACCACCAGAGGAAAAATCTCTGGGAAGATTGAAAGAACAGCCATAGAGCTGATGGCATGCCCCAAGCCCTCACTACCCAGAGTAGGGTTGGGAGGCTAGCAGCTACAGCACCCCCCGGAGCTTGTCGTATAACCCCAAACCTCCCTCGGAGTTGCATTTGGCCACATTCCTCTGCTAATTCATGGGTAGGCACATCTCTGTGGAAACAGGGAGGCTGGAGGGAGGAACGTGCTGGGGACGTTGAAGGAGGTTCCTGGGAGGTGGGATCTCTGAACAGATGTCAAAGGGTTGTAGGAGCTCAGATAGATGGAGGCAGAGGTTTTATAAGCAGAAGAGATGATGCAGATGGAGGCCAGTGCTGAAACACTTGGTGTGCCCTTTTCAGGAGCCACATGGGGAAGAGTTCTGGACAGGTGCGTGAAGGGGCTGGGTTTGAGTTTTGACACCAGCATTCTGGCTGCCAGGGGTCATGGGGACAGTGGTAGAGGGCAGCAGGGTTGGCACAGCATGGCCGGTTTGGAAGCGGTTTCAGGAGCCCCCGAATGGGAGATGATTGTGCGCTGCCCGAGGATGAAGAAAGAGGGGATTTGAGCGCGTTGCCGAGGAGGGGCAGCTGCGTTTTGCCAGCACTTGAATTTTGCCAGGGCTGTGAGGAGACAGAGAGTGTGTGGAGGGTGACTTGGATTTTGTCTCGAGTGCCTGGGAGGAGGGTGTCTAGAGAACGGTCGTGTTGAAGGAGAAGGTGCTGAGAGCACCTTAGACATTCTGAATGAAGATCTTTATAGAGTCAAGCTGAGAGCCAGCGGCAGCCCTCAAGGATTGGCCTGTCTGCCCTGCTGCAGTCCATGGCGGGGATGGCGTGGGGCTCCGTGGGACCCTGCCTGCCTCTCTGGGCCTTCGTGGAGGATGTACAGCCATCTCTGCTGGTACTGCCCCTTGCCCTCATTGGCCTCTGTCAGGATGGGGTTCCGGTGCTTCCTGTCTCAGCACCCCGTCTTCCAGGGAGCTCCGTTCATTTCCTGGGATCTTCCTTGCTTCTAGAAACTTCTGAGAGTTTTCTTTGTGGTCTGACATCTTCGGTCTTCCGCAGCCCAGATAATCACCTTGCTCCAGGTGGCCGCTGTTTCTTACGGAGGGGAGAGGGTGCAGTGGCCCTGGTGCCTGTGGTCAGCTGCCTCGCCAGCTTCCCACCCCAGCTTCCCCTCTGACTTCTCACTTTTTGTCATATTCATTGATGCTGAATGATGCCTGTCCCAGGGTTTGTTCGACTTTGTTCTTTGAAGCGTGACCCCTTGTACTTAGCTCCTGTACTTAGTTAAGTCTAGTGGGAGAGCTGTTTTTCTCTTGGGAGTGTCTCTTGGGAACATCACAGTAGCCTTGGGGAGCGCCTGGGAATATAGAGTTGCAGTCACATGGCGAAGGTGCCCGAGGGTGAGCTGGAAAGCCAGAAGGCCTGCCTTCCTGCTGGAGTAGTTGCCCAGGACCCTTGAACCTCGAGTTCTGGCTGAACTTGCCCATATGTGCCCCAGGGCTGCCTGCGCTAAGTCCCCGGGGTGGAGGGGCAGTCTTGCTCTGTGGGACAGCAGAGCCCTCTCCCTACAGGGTCACAGGCACTATTCCTTGGGCCCAGACTCTTCTCACTGGTGTCCTCTCAGATAAGTAGTTTTGTTTCTCACTTTCAGGTGGATTAAAAAAAATGTGGTTATCAATCTAGAATCACCAAAGATTTATTTTGTGAAGTGAGGCCATTCGCTGAGCGCTTACTGTGTGCAGATGCTGATGAGCTCCTCCTTTGTTATCAGTGTCCTCGGAGGGAGGTGGTGTGGGTTACCCTCGCTTCCCAGGTGAGGAAACCGAGGCACAGCGGGGCGGTAACTTGGCCCACTGCAGCAGGTGGGAAGTGGCCATGGAGCAGGCTGCTGGGTACCGGGGAGTACAGAGCATGGTGCACGCTACAGAGGAACTTCCCGGGGGCTGCCATAAAACCCAAAGGGAGCTGGGGTGCAGGCAGGGTATGGGCAGAGGAGACGCTTGGAAAGGGCAAGAAGGCCTCACACACAGGAGAGCCGACGGGTGAGCCGTTTCTGTATGGAGAAGCAACCCAGGCTTTTGAGAGTGCAAGGACCACGCATGTGTTCTAGACAAACGCAAATGGGCCAGGGCATAGGCACAGAGAAGAAGGACCCGCACCTCGCCACACCAGCTCTGCAGTTCCTGCCACCATCACTGACATCCCTAAATCTCAGCACCCCTCTCCATAGTCACTCTCCCTTCTATTGTGAGCCCCTTTCGTGGGGATTTTTTGTCTTTGGGTGATGCCCCTTAGTCTTGCCTTAGGCAATGTCTCTGAGCCACTTTAAAGTCAACACAGGACTTTTTAAAAATGCTCAAAACAACCCAATAAAGAGATAAGCTTTTGTGAACACTGAAACATCAGATTATCTCTTCGGGGTGAAGTCACTGGCTAGAAGCTGTGGACTGGAATGTCCTGAAAGTGGCACTGGCCACCCCTTTTATCCATCTCCTCCTGTACGACAACAGCCAGACCTTTCAGTTGGATGCCTTGCCAAGGCTGAAGCTGTTATGGGAAGAGTGGGATTTGTTCACAGTAAAAATAAACTTTCTGGCATGTCATCAAACCATTATAGGAACGGCTTTCCTGTATTTCACAGCACTGATTCCCTTCATGCCATGTGAGTTCTCATAATTTTAAATCCATGCATCATTTGCTGGTCTATGTGGGATAGCTAGCTGGATCTTCCTTTAAAAATAGGGAAAGTTGGTAAAAGAGAAAAAGTAAAGTGGTCACAAAGTGTGTTTCTGTAGTGGCATATCTCTCAGGAAAGCTAACGGATTGTTGATTTTGTGAAATCGTAAAAATGGTCAAAAAAATTACTTGAAGACACAGCCTGTGATGGGGGTTTCTGAGGTGTGTTTAAACATGGGGAGGGACTGGAAATGCTGAGTGAAGATAATGTGAGGGTTGCTCCCCTCTCCTTGAAGGTAGGAGGCTGTGGACAGGGTTGCGTGGCCTCAGGAAGGGTGGAGGAGGCTGTGTGCCCAGGAGTGTCCTGGAGGTGTGGGCCAGAAGTTACTCTACAGAGGGGAGGCGCCGGGCACTTGACATTTGCTTTGACTTTGAACTTGATTTCTCTGCTGTTCACAGTTGCTTCTGATTCGTCATACTGTGCGTGTGTTGCATAGTTGTATGACAAGTGGGTTGTGCATTTTTCTGAGGAGGGAACAGATGCCCCTGGAGAAGTGCCAGGAAAGTAGAGGTGGTGCGTGGATTCAGCGTGTGTTTCTAAGGTGTGTTTCTAATGTGGACACAGGCTTTGGGAGGACAGATACGTGAAGCTATAATTTCGAGTTAATTCAGTATCAACAACCTTTTTCTATAAATAAGCATCCATTGCATAATTCAGGTGAGAACACACAAAGCCTTTTCTTGTATTTTCATTTGATTAGATTAATGCTCATTTCAAGGACATTGACAAACACTTGTCCTCATGAAAACGCTCCTGTGCAGAAAACCTTTCACACATTAGGTATTCACTGATCAGACGGATGAGGTATTTGGAGCTGATGCCATGTCAGGCCCTGAGTGCTGCCTGAGATGAGCACGCACCCAGGACAACAGAACCTCTGCACCCCCGTCCCCCCCGGGATGCCTAATGAAGAAGAGAATTGATACCAGATACCCTTTGGGTCTGAGAATGACAACTTGTAATTTTTTAAAGTTTTCCTTTTAGTAAAATACATGTAACATAAAATTTACCATATTAACTGTTTTTTCAGGATATGGTTCAGTAGTATTAATGCACACTCACAATGGTTGTACAATCTCCAGAACTTTCTCATCTTGTGAAACTGAAATTCTGTCCCCAATAAATAGCAACTCCCCATTCCCCTCCCCTTAGTCCCTTGCAGCCACGATTCTACTTTCTATGGGTTTGAATATGCTACTTCCCTCACTGTGTGAAATCACACAGTGTCTCTGGTGTTGTGACTGGCATGTTTGACTCTGCATAATGTCTTCGGGGTTCAGCCTGTTGTAGCCTGTGTCAGAATGTGCTTCCTTTTTCATGGCCTAGTAGTGGTCCATGGCATGGATATGCCACATTTTGTTCATCCATTCATCCATCTGTTGATCCTTGGGTTGCCTCTACTTGTTGGCTATTGTGAAGGATGCCACTGTGAATGTGGGCATGCCAGTGACTCCTAGAAGCCCTGTGTCCCCGCTTTCTGGGTGTATCACCACAGTGGTAAGACCGGGTCATGTGGGGAATGGCAGCTTTTAACAGGCACTTATCCCTGCCTTCCAGGCGCCTTCAGGAGGAAGACCAGCAATTTAGAACCTCGTCTCTGCCGGCCATCCCGAATCCTTTTCCTGAACTCTGTGGCCCTGGGAGCCCCCCTGTGCTCACGCCGGGTTCTTTACCTCCGAGCCAGGCCGCTGCAAAGCAGGTGAGTGTGCCCCTGGCTGGGGCCCAGGCTTAGGGATATGCCAGATTATTGGGATCTGCACAGATGTGCCAGATTATTACTTTGGGAAGAAGGGCGGGAAGTCCTGGGATCTTCTCTCTCCGTTCTTTTCTTGTTGTCCGATGAGGCTGATACAGTTTGGATGTTGTCCTCTCCAAATCTCATGTGGAATTGTAATCCCCAGTTTTGGAGGCAGGGCCTGGTGGGAGGTGATTGGATCTTGTGGGTAAGTCCCTCATGGCTTGCTGCTGTCCTCACGATAGTGAGTTCTCACGAGATCTGGTTGTGATCTTACTCCCACTCCTGCAGTTCCTGCTTTGCCTTCCGGCATGATTGTAAGCTCCTAAGTCCTCCCCAGAAGCCGAGCACATGCCCGCACCATGCTTCCTGTGCAGGCTGCAGAATCATGAACCAATTAAACCTCTTTTCATTATTGATCTAAACTCCATGTATCTGTATATTTTAGAAAAAGTCTCATAAAAACGCAAATAATAACAATGATTTGATGTTTAAAGATGAATCTTAGTTCTTTGAAAAAGTTTCACCACTGGCTCAATAATAGATGTGAAAATGCTGGGCTCACCCGGACAGCTGGGTGTCCGTACATGGGAGTTGAAGAGTTTCTGTCTTGTAGTCCTGACTTTGAATATGATCTGCTGAAAGCAGAAAAGTTTCCACTGGACCCACAGGGCAATAGCCCCCTTTTTGAACTTGTAGTTTCTATTTAAAGTAGATCCATGAAGTAGATAGGACACAACCATTGTCCCCATGTGAGGAAACTGAGGCACAGAGAGTTTCAGTAACGTGTCCAAGGTCAAACAGCCAGCAAGTCAGCTTAGCAGAGAAACCGCCAGAGAAAAGGGTTGAAAGTTCCTCCCCACCAGTTGGCAGGGCTGTGAGCTGGGATGGGCTGCAGCCTCTGGAGGAAGACCCCTAGGGGCGGAGGTGATCATGAGAACCGCAGCATCTGATCTTTATGGAGTGAGGGATTTCTGTGTGCCAGGCCTTGTTGTAAGTGGTGGATATGTTTATTTTTTGTTTATTTGTATGTTCATTTCCTCCTCATGCCATCCCATGTGAATTAAGTACACATATTCCCTCTGTTCCACAGTTGAGGGAAGGGAGGCCCCTATAAGCAGCTGAGCTGAGTGTGGCTGGGACCTGATGGTGCGGCTGAGTGTGACCCGGCCTCAGGATCGGAGCCTGTGGTTGTAGCCACTATGCTGATCGGCTTCCCGGGACCTTGACTTTCCTTCTGCTAAATGCATGTTGTTTAGAAGTTATTTTGCCCTTCTACTTGAATCGTCTCTTCTCCCTACTTGCTCTCACTTCCCTACCTTTGCTGTTCTCAAGTGGGACAGACCAGTCATCCCTTTCTCTGCAAATCTGCCTGTCCCGTGCCATGCAAGGTCTGCCCTCTTGAGAGATAGACCTTTCTTCCATTACCCGCTGGCTCCCAAGTACGGGTCCCGTTCTGACCTCAGGCCCCCGGAGCAGGCTGCATTATGGCACTATCAAAACTTAGAAGGTGAGGTAAGTGTCCCTCATCTGGGAGCCAGCACTGGCTGGGCTTGTGCACTTTGTCACATGTCTAAAGTGCATCTGGGATGTCTACCTCGCCGGTGACCTTCTGCTTCAAATAAGGATCCAGACAAGCTGTCTGTGGGTTTTGTCACTGAGGTTGTTTACAGAGCTACCCATTCTAAAATAAGACCATGAAAATATTATCTGGCTCTCTCAGCCTTTGGCAAGAAAACTGGCCTCCACCCCCAGGGATTGTCCAAATTTGTAAGCAGAACAAGGAAACCAGGGAATTTTGCCTGCTGATGTTTTTCTTGGGATCAGAGCTAGTTCCCCATGAGAACGTGGCATTGGTGTCTGTGTCACTAGTGTCCTCAAGCCCACAGAAATAAGAGCAGGAAGGATGTTTCTCACTCAGAGCTACTTGTAGAAAGTCCTTGTTCTTTGTTCTTTTTTTTTTTTTTTTTTTCCCGACTTGCTTGAAGGGACATTTCTTTATCTGTACTTGGTGTTGACTTCTGATCTCATGAAAAGTGTGTTTTCCCGATGCAGTGGGTAGCAAGTGCTAGACAACCTCCAGCCACTTCCCAGGGCTTTGGATCTAGGATCACGATGGGGGACAGTGCTGGGCAAAGAGCTTTGGCTCCATTCCTTGCCCCTTGCTTGAGGAAAAGAAAAATCTAATGTTCTTATTCCCTTCATTCAAGTCAAAGGAAGTAATGCTGAGACCAAAGTCTAGTCAAGGATTCTGAAGTAGTAGAAAAATTGACAAAGTGGACCCAATACATAAAGTAACTTCACTCACGGGTAAGAACTCAGTTAACACAGAAAAAGAAGAAAGCATAAGGAAATCTATGGAAGGTAATGGGATAATGAGGTTATTGGAAACTTCCTCATTCATGTCATTTTGTTCACTATTAAATAGCAGATTCATGAAGGAGGGAACAGGGGAGGAAAAAGTAGAGATATTTAAACTTCCATAAGAAAGGAAAAATCATTCTTGCCCAAGATTTTTAGCCAAACCCTTCTGAAATTCCCACACAGGTATTAGTACCTTTCTTCTGCCTCTGTCATTTATTTATTTATTTATTTTTTGAGACAGAGTCTTGCTCTGTTGCCCAGGCTGGAGTACAGTGGTGCAGTCTCGGCCCACTGCAAGCTCCGCCTCCCGGGTTCACGCTATTCTGCCTCAACCTCCCAAGTAGCTAGGACTACAGGCGCCCGCCACCATACTCGGCTAATTTTTTGTATTTTTAGTAAAGATGAGATTTCACCGTGTTAGCCAGGATGGTCTCGATCTCCTGACCTCATGATCTGCCCACCTTGGCCTCCCAAAGTGCTAGGATTACAGGTGTGAGCCACCGCGCCTGGCCCTGCCTCTCTCCTTTTTAAGTGACTCCTTGGTAGCTCTGTAGTGCGATAAGAGAGATCAGATACTGGTGTCCAGAGACCCCAGGTCTGAGAGCAAGCAACTGCCATGACATGGACCTGGTGCTCCTCACAGCATGCTGAGCCCCCTGGCCCGCATGCTGGGACAGGGCGGGAGAGTGGCAGTGGTCTCACTGCAGCATTTGTGGGCCCTCACGGGTCTGAGTTCCACCTGCAGCTCTGGTGTGGCTCCTTTCTAGACATGTAAGATACAAACTCAGTGCCCTGTAAAGGCTGCAGGCCACAGGACTTAATGAAAGGAAGGAGGGGAGGGAAAATTCTGCATGGGAGCAGTCGTGGGTAGAGAAGAGCCCTCAGCCTCCTATTCAGCAGCATGAGATTCCTCCAATGCCACCTCCCTCTGAGCTCTCTCCCTTCACTCAACATGAGCCCCTACAACGGCCGGGGCTTTTGCCAGACCCTGAGACTAAGAGGTTGGCCGCAAAGTGGGTCCTACTCTCGTGAGCTTAGCATGATGGTGACAGAGTGAAGAGCTATCTGAGAGGAAGCAGGATGGAGTAGTTGGTGGTCTAGGACTTGACAGGCATGTGCCAAAAAGAAAGCAGCCGTTACTCTAGCTAGAAGGACAAGGAGGTCTTCCCCAGCTGCCTTGCGTCTTCTCTCTGGGGATCCCAGAGCATGCAGCAGCCCCAGGCAGGCTTACCAAGTTCTTCCACGATGACTGCACCCTGGCTTTGTGACCCTGCATTGGCCAGGTTCTTCCTGAGTGCTTGCCGAGTTTGCTAAAGGTACCCATGGGGCTTGCCTGAGTCATCTGGGTTGGCGGGAATAGCTGAGTTGCAAACCTGTGATCCTCCAGCTGGGGGAGACTTACACCAGCGCAAAGGGGGCTACTTCTGATCGGAGATCCACGTGCTGGGACGTCGCCATCCAACAACCCACTTGTTCCTTCCTGCCTTGCTGTCCTTCACCTGCCCTGGATTCAACCTCCTCACCCTGCCCAGGCTCTGCTTCCTCTTCTGGGTCTGGGGTCCTGCCCAGGTGCTTCTACAGGAGCAGTGCAGGGTCGGTCTCACCTCCCTGGTCCTGCCCAGGCTTGTTGATACCCCCACCTGGGGTGGCACCCGCCCTGCAGCTGCTCAGCATTGGGCTGGGGGAGCTCTGAGAGCAGTTTGCCCAACGTGCTATGGGTTCCACACCTGGGTAGGTCAGACCCTTGATGGAAGCACGGAAATCTGGAGCTGGTAAACCCAGACACCTCTACCCACCTCTGCCACTGGCTCATGGGCACTCACTGGTGTTTGGGTGGTCATAAATAGTGTGAGATGTTTTGGAGTTGTCTGTCTAGACTTCTTGGGCTTTCTGTTTTATTTTGTTGTTGATGATGAATTTTAAAAGAGCAATGTTTTGGCTTGTTTGGTAATACTTAAGGCAGAGTCTGTTGGTCTTGCATTTACCTGAGGTTGTACTCTATGGCTTCACCATTAAAGTGAGAGAGCACACAGACCTGTTCCCTCATGGAACAGCAGACATCCTCCTTTGCTCCAGGAGAGTGTATAGAGGAACCATACTGTATGGTTTTACATAGTGTCTGTTAGAGGTGACAGCAGTCCTCCTTGTCACCAGTGAGTGACTTTCGTCAGAAGGTATAGCTTCTGGGGTGATCATTCCATCATTTATTAAATGGCATTTAATTTTATTCAGTGATTTGATTTATTTAAGTTTAATAATATCTCCTCATTGACTTACCAAAACTACAAATACATAAGAATTCCTTTCTGAGTGTTTAATTTCTTTCCTTCAGAAGGTGGTGAAATTAAATTAGTCAGTGTTCAGGAAACTGGATATTTGTGGTAAGAATCAACAGGGCATTTTTAACTGCTTTATGACTCATTTGAAAAGACAGGCTGTTGTGGGTAAGGGTGACTGATACAGCAAAGACTTGTGATCCCCGAGGCCAAGCACCATGCCCCTGTCGAAGAGGCTGGGCCCATGGTCTAGTTGGTGCCACTGGGCCTCTATGGTGAGGCTGCCTTTGCTCTTGGTGCCCTGGCAGACACAGGCCGCGGTGGTCCTCCTTTGCGTCAGACCCACTGGGGCCTTCTGAGTTGAGGAAGCGCCAGGCAATGTGCCTGGAGCTGGCCTCGGGTGTCGGGAGGGAGGGGCACCACAGGAGGACGTGATCCGAGACCTGGGGCTTGGGCCAGGTGCCAGACAATCCTGGGTAAATACCAGAGCTGTCCCCCCTGCCCCCCCGACACACACTGTAGAGGACCCTGACAGGCGGACTGGCCCCCCGCCATGGCCTGGTGACTGTCTCCCTCTGCCACACCTCTTTAAGGTCATGGGAGAGGAGAGAAAGGTGAGTGGGGTGCCATGTTCCTCTGGTGGGTGCTGGGTGACGTTCGGAAGGCTCTGAGAGGCTGAGGGGAGCCATGTGTGTAGGTACATTTGACTGTTCAGGCTGGTGGGTGCGACACCCTGTAGGGGGGTTGTCCTAAAGGCCTTCTCAGTTCCTGCATTCTGATCTTGGCTGTTTGCTGTGTGAGGAGGGACTCAGCTCAGCGACGTCAGAAGTCAGGGCGGAAGTAGCTCCTCAAGGCAAGACTGAGCATCAGTGCCCATGCTGGGGAGGAGGGGCCCTGTGTCCACAGCCGTCGCCCACCAGTCGAGCGTGACCAGCAGGAGCACAGGACCAGTGTCCCCAGAAAATTGGATGCTTTGAGAGAAATCAGAATTGCCACTGAAAACCTGAACTCTCCACATTTTGCACATTTCAGTGTTCTGTAAGCACAGTGTGGGCTGAAGCAGACACCCTGGCAGGCAGGTCCTGACCTGCTGGGTTCGGCTGTGGGGTCCTGTGAGGTGACTCCTGTGGTGTCTGCATTGTCTCCCTGTGCCTGGCACGCCAGGGACACTCCCTGATGGGCACTGGATCCAGCGTCCACTAAGGGCTCAGCAAGCTGGGATGATGGCCTGAATCTAAAAAGGATTACATTAAATAGGCTTTCAAAATGACGTCTGCACATGCAGCTACAAAAGTGTCACCAAGAGGATGGCAGCTGCAGCCACTGCTGCTTCTGAGAGAAGGGCTCAGTCACTTAGACACGTGGCTCCAGTCAGAAGTCCAGTGTGACCTTTCCTGAGTGGCTGGCTTGACCATTCTGCTCTGACAGAAATAGGTTTTCTAGAAGCTAGTGGCTTTGTTGTGTTCTGTCTTGGATGCCATTGTCCCTCTGAGAAGGACCCTAGTCACATGGTGCTCATCCCAAGCGGAGGGACCCGATGGTGAGAGGCTGTGGCAGGAGGCAAAGGAGAAAATGGGAAGTGGTTAAGGATCATTTGGGGCACTTGTGGTTATTTCCTACAGCACACACGTGGGAGGGACGCCTCTCATGCTCTGGGTCCAGAGGCTGGAACAGGGCGCAGAGAGGTACAGGGAGGTGCAACTTACTCCTTGTGGGGTAAGGTCCCTTCACCTGTCAGTATTCACAGGGAGGGGGCTGCCTGGGGTCCCACTTCCTGTCACTGGAATGTCCCAGCAGCATCTCACTTTGCAGCAGGGGTGGCCTCACCCTTCCCAGGCTGTGCTGGCTGTATCTCCACGTCAGCCCTGAGGACGCACCCTGGGCCCTCTTCCCTGTCATCCTCACCCGTGGAGCAGGGACAGCCAGTAGGCCTTTGAAAGCAATGTTTTAAGTCAAGGGATAACTGAAAATATAATGAGTCAACAGATGAATATATGTTATGGAAGAGAATTTGCAAAATTGGTAAAGGTTGAAGTAGATTCCCTTGAGCCTAGCTCAGGTGTCTGTAAGAGCATCACCAGAAAGCATAAGGAATAGCTTCTCTGCATTCCAGATGGACAAGGAAGAGGCTTCAGTTGAATCAGATGATGTTAGACCAAGACTCACATTTGGGTTTTAAGAGATTCTATCAGGTAGATCTTAATTTTCCTGTTTTTTAGCATCTATTGGTTGGTGGGTACTACACATTTAATTTTCACAGCACTTCCACATGCTGCAAGGGAGAGACTGTTTTCATATGGTGAAACCAAGGTCCTGAAGCTCCACAAGGTGAAATACTTTGGCTGGAGTCACACAGCCAACTAGAGGTACAGGCACGAAATGTACTCAATCTAGATGGGCCCAAAGCCTTAGTCTTCTTCCTGCCCCCCACAGACCCCCAAGGTCAGCACCCTGCTGAGTTTGGAGAAGACACTCTGAGTCTGTGCAGGCTCCTCCCTGGGGCTGAAGCATCACCTCCCAAATGCAGCACACACTGGCATTTGCTGCTGAAAGGAGATGCAGTTGTGCAAGCAGTGGAGGAGCTTAGCGCCCAATTCTGAATAGCCCTTCATTCCTTGGAGGTATTGGGAGGCTTTTATTTCACTTATCAGGGAGCCTCGGTTTCCTGATTGTGCCTTGCACATCCTGAGTAACGACCATCGGAGAGGAAGACCTCTCTGAGAAGGAGGCCCAGGGGCTTTTAAAGACAGCACCTCCACTGCCACGAAGCTGCCCCTCCTGCCATGCACCAGCCTGGGACTGCCAGGGGCTTGGTCTTTGAGAAGGACAAAGGACCTGGGCATGGGGCCAGACTCCAACTCCACAGCATCGCAGGTAATGACAGTAGTAACACCAGCTGCTGAGATGTGGGGAGTCCTTCTCCTGGCAAGTGTGGGACACTGTGCTTCACCTGCTCTTCAGGATGCCTTTGACTGCAAGAAACAAAACCAAACCCGTCTGGTCTCTATTGTAACGAGAGTTGCTTTTGCAGAACAGGATGTCTAGGGCAGGAGACAGCAGCCACCACAGCCTTGTCCTGTGTCACGGCACTTGTCCTCTCTCCACAGCTGCAGCTGGTGAGACCAGAGTTGGGCTTGTCACCCAGAAGCAGCTGTTCCATATACGGGTGGGTAAGCCAGGTATGCAGAAATGTGAAGTGGTGGCAAGGGCAACTGAGGCAACGTGTGGGGTGCACTGACCCCACAGGTGCCAGTGAGTTGGTTGTGGTTCATGATGCCGAGAACAGATTCACATGTTGAAGAAGCAGAAACCAAGAGCAGGCGGAGAACTGACTCCTACAGTAAATGTGCAGAGGTGCTGAGACAAGAGGGCGGGGAGTCCCCAGGGGCACCATAGAGAGGAGTGCTGGTGAAGAAGAAGTACAGTAATGCTATTAGGAACTTGTTTGTTTATGAACTTAAGACAAGCTCAGTGCACACTATGGGGTGGCTTTGATAGTCCAAACTTTCTTTCAGCCGATAAAGATTCTCGTGCAGCTACATAATGAGTTGTTAGAGCACATTTTTCCATTTGTTATTCAAACACAATTAGTCACATAGTTTAACCCCGTTAGTAATAGCACATAAATCTTGTTTTAATTCCAATCAGTTCTTCTCTCTCTGCTTAATTTTAAAAATTAATTTTCTGGAACCACAGTAATCACTTTGGATAGGGGTTTGTGCATACAATTATTTACTGATGGTCAAAATTAGGTCTCCTGAGGCTTTAACTGCATGCAATGTGTTAGACCATCTTTGATGAGCAAAACTAGCCCTGGCCTCCAAGTGCAGGTGGTCTCACAGAATGTGTTGCATGGAGAGAATGCTGCCTCCTGCAAATGTGCGTCTGCAGCTGGGCCTATCCCGAGCAGTTTGCTCGTGGGTTTTGCTGAGGATGGACTTCCTCCATCCTTTGGCCCCTTGCACCCTCTGGCAAGCCCTGTTACTCTTAGCACCTCCACAGTCTGCCCGTGTCACCTTTTCTGGTGCCTTTGGAGATCAGAAGACATTGGGGCCTGAGCCTAACTGCAGTTTACACTGAGTGCTGGGGACCCTGAGGGGTGCTGGCTGCCGTGAGTTGGGTCTGCAGCCCCTGGGGCCTTGGCCTTGGCAGGATGGATAAGATGCTGCCATCACAGGATGGTCCCTCGTGGGTTCACCCATGCAAGAGTCAGCATGAAGTGCACTTCAACTCATCCCGCCATTTTCAAGTTAAAATCTTCTGTCCTCAGCCCCCCTCACACCTGCATCTCTAACTCCTTTCCTTCTGCTACTGCGTGGCTCCTGTCTCCCAGCGGAAGCCTCCTGCCTGTAACCATTTCCCTTCTGCACCGAGAGGCTGCGGTGTGGAAGGGGAGCTCCTGCCCATGGTGTTCGGAAGGTGCTGGGGCAGAACCCACCTCCAGCGCTGATGCGTGGCAGCATCTCTGGAAACTTCCATTTCCTGCTCTGTCTGAGGAGGTGGGCCCTGCTGACATCTCTGTGTGTTGGAGCTCGGGACGGTCAGATCTGCACCATGGCTACTTCCCCTCTTGCCGTGTGAACGTGGCAGGACGTCCACCCCACCCCACTTCCTGCATGAACATGGCTTGATGACTGTGCCCTACCTCCCTTCCTGCATGAATGCAGCACCACGGCTGCGCCCCCCACTTCTGTGGACGTGGCACGATGGCTGCACCCCCACTTCCCATTTGAATGCGGCACCACAGTTGCATCCTCCCGCCACTTCCTCTGTGGACGAGGCACGATGCTCCACCCCCCACTTCCCACGTGAACATGGCACCGCAGCTGTGCTTCCCATGCCCCTTTACTGCATGAACGCGGCACCACAACTGCGCCCCCCACGCCTCTTTACTGCATGAACACGGCACCGCTACTGTGGCCCACCCCCTTGCCATGTGATCACTGCCTTCATCCTCACGACCTCAAGTAGAGCAGGAGCGACCACAAGACGTGTGCTCCTAAGGAACCTGAGGCCCAGGGAGGATGAAGTCATCTTCCAAGGTCATTGACAAATACATCACAAAAAGTGGGTTTAGACTCAGGACCCGAGCTTCAAGTTGTCTTCTCAGTGTGCCCCAGCAGTGCCCCAAATGACAGAAATGCATTTCACTGTGCCTAAGTGAACACTCATATGTCATTCAGTTACTTCTGAGGGGATGTGTGAACCCCCGAAACCGTGCAAGCAAAACCCACACACGTAGCAGATCCCATTGCATTGCTCACCATCATTTTTGTCCTCCAGCGTGGACACCACTGAAGGATGGATGTTCTAACCTCATGGTCCTGTGATGCACTTCTCTAGGTGAGGTGCTGCCCTGGACAGGCTCTAGACAGAGATGAGTGTGCTGTCCTGTCTGCCTTCCAAGACTCGGGCTAGCCGGAGACAGAGATGTGGGCACACACACATTATTGCACAGCTGCTTAGCTCAGCATGGGGGATAGATGCAGGACCCAGAGTGACCTGGGAGCAGCTCCGCGTCCAGCCTTGGCGGGTTCGGGGGGCCTCAGTGGCTGTGGGTATTGCATTTGAGCCAAGGCTTTAACAGCAGGGTGGCCCAGACGTGTTTTTTTCCAAGGGGGGCTTGGCTAGGCTCTCTCAGCTCTCCGTGGTTTGAACAGGGTCTGGCTTTCTTGGTTTCAGTCTTCCTCTGACGTTGCTGAGGTGACTGAGATCTCTCCACATTTTTTACCTCTCGTTTTCTAGAATTCCAGTTACGTGAGTTGTCCCGAGGAGGGGAAAAAACATGCAGGTTCAGTAAGTTTGGGAAATTTGGCATCCTCTATCGTTTTCTTGGCAATTCTACATTTCCTGTTTGGTTTTAGAGGCTCTGAAAAATCTTACAGAAAAAGAAAACTTACCTATTCACTCAAGCTAAGCTAGAGCATCTGAAACATCTGTGATCACAGAAGTGCTTTAGAGTCAGCACCTGTAAACTTTACACAGAACCCACTTTGGGAAAGGGTGCTACCTTGCCCATGATTATTTTTTAAAATGGTGAATGTCGTCCTCACTTTTTCAACTTCTCTGGCAGCTTTGCTAAAGCTGAGGTCTCTCACAGCTCTTTAGGGACCACAGCCCCTGCAGCCTGAAAATAATCCCGAAGCCCCGACGTGACGGCACCTGCATGTTCCCGTGTTTGCATCTGAGCAAGTGATGTAATTGCAGCGAGGCAGTCGTGACCTGGAGCAGACCAGTTTTTTGGCTAAATATGAGACAGGAAATCAGTGCAGGAATCTCATGTGAAATCCCAACTACTAGTGTTTCTCTGGACTGCAAATATCTTTTAAAATATAAACCTCTAAATTTGAGGGGCCTAAAACAGATCTTTTATTGTAGCGTTGAATACCTCTTCATATCTGTAGCTGTCAAGAGCATTGGAAATGTGAGCACTTAAATTATCTATGTCTTTCACAGGAAGAATCACCATAGTTTTGCCAAAAATCTAAGTCTGTGCCTTGCCCACATGTGGCCATCTACGTGAGGCTCCTGTGGACTCAAAGGCAAGGGCGGTGTGCAGTCATCGGTTATTGGTGGCCATCAGTGCTTTCACAGAGACCGCCTATTTTTGCTAGCAACAGGAAATAACTTACCTTGGCAAACTGATTTGCTAATTCTTGCTGTTGCTTTGACTCGAAATGTCATCAGGAAAAGGGGAACCACTAGACAATGCACTTTCCCCAATTTACCTACCTGACAGTTTCTGCCATACATGCCTGCGAGCGAACAGCCTGCTGGTTTGTGTTTGGTTTTGAGTAGGAATCCACAGTTCACCCACTGGAGAAGGCTGTTACACTCACTGAACATGGACGTCGGCGCTTTATTTATACTTGTGACCAGCCACGGAGGGACTTTTGTTTTCTTCTGCAATAGGCGCATGTGGCAGGTCCACCCAGTTTAGGATAAAGTGTTCTAGAGTTTACACAGTCGAGAAGTGTTAGGCCTCCGGGTCTTGGCTGAGACCCAAGATGAGATGGGCCATCTAGGCCACTGCCTGGACAATGGCCATCTCTTTTCCTCCGTGTCTTTTCTGTTTTTCTTTCCTTAGGCTCTCGCCTCAGTCTTTTAACTGGCTGAAGGAAAAGTAGTTTGAGTAATAAAAATGTAAAAAAGAAAAAAAAAAGAATTAGTGGAGGAAACCAAGTGAGAGTGTTTTGAAAATCCAAAAAATTCACAAGAGAATTTGGTAAACATCCTCCCTCCACTGTTGGTGCCAAGTCTGGACATTTCTAGGAAAGAGAGCGCAGACGTAGTCCCTGTGTGGGAAGGTTTACAAATACATACCCTCTGCTGGTGATTTTTATTTTTTGGTCCCTGAGAGAACCAAATGCTAATGACTAACATGGTTTATCTTTTACTTTGCCCTAAAATAGCTTCTGTGCTGTCATCTTACAAGAGATTCTCTTGAATCAGGGCAGTAGTTTCTAGCCCTATTTATAGAACCCTGGCTTCTTCAGATTTATTTATATGAGGAAATCCCGAAAAGATTTAAATGGGAACACCATGTACCGGCGCACATTCCTCTCTTTTTGTTCACGGGTAGTGTTTCTGCTCACATAGTCCCTGGTCTCTTTGCAGAATCCTGGAAGGGAATGAGAGGCTGTGTTGCCGTGCCAGGAGCAGTGGGAACATCACAGACACTCGAGGAAGTGGGAAGCAATGTTGCTTTCTTCTTCATTTAACCTTAGAGCATAAGTGTGACTGCCCTTTTGACTCTGATCATTGAACTGACACAAAAACAGTATTGTAACAGTATTAAAAACAAAGTCAGCTCTTTCCATCTGCCCAGAGTTTGTTCCAGTTCCTCGCCCTCGGTATTTTATCAGGTTTTAGTAAAGGTGGATATAATTTTAGATATGTTTCCAGTTATTTACATCTCATAAGTATTTTCTGTGTATCTTAATGTGGTCTTCCTAAAAAACACTCATGATAGCTAATACCTATGTTGATGAATACCAATTTGTGCCATATTTACCTACTTGGCAGTGGCCAGATGTTTGCATTGTTGTCCAGTGTCTGTGCTATAAATGATGCTTCACTGGATGCCTGCAATGCAGCTGTGGCCACATTTTGAATGCTTTCCCCTGGGTAGACCCTAGAAGTCAGATCCCTAGTAAAAGATTGTGGATGTTTTATAGCTCAGGATATGTGTCTGTTTTATATGTGGGTGTTTTATAGCTCAGGATATCTATCTGCAAAGACCTACTTATGTTGATTACCACATCCAGGATAGAGTGAATTTCAAGACTTCCGAGCCCTGACCCCATTCCTGGAGCCTTTCTCCACCTCTGCATTCTCCCTAACGAGAGAGTGGCCCAGAGGCGCCGCGTGGTAGCACACGGTGGCTTTGGAAGCCTGCCCTCCCCTAGCAGGGGTGGAACTCTGTGTCCCAGGTGGTCAGCAGCTGTTTGCAGGGACTCCAGGATTTGTGTCTTCAGAATACCACAGACACCTTAGCAAGCCCTCTAGCTTTTCCATGGCTATTTCTGGGTGCATAGTGATTGTATGACAAGTCAGGCCTGTATGGCCCTGCAGTGACAGGGATGGAGGAATAAGAGAGTCTAGTGGCATTTGCATAGGTTACCACATAGTCACCACATCGAGTCTCTGACCTTATGAACTTGGAGATCTCCAGCATGCGTTGTTCCCGTAGTTCCACATCCTGTCTTTCTCAGCTGTGCAGCACAGCTTACTCGCACTGCCTCCCTGGCACGGTCTCAAGTCCACAGGATCGCCCTGGGTTGGAGGATCAGAGTGACCAATAGCAAGCAAGGACCTCGGGTCTGCTTGTCTAAACCCCTCACATGCTTGCACATCTCACACTCTACACTCACCCTGCGCCTGTCTCCTCAGGGATCCAACTTCCCCTACCAGGACACAGCCAGGAAATAACACCCTTACTGTCCTCTGTTCCTCTTTTATGCACACTCACTGATAGATTTTAGGCAGTTTCTACATGCAGGTACTGCCTGGGTGCTGGGGTCTGAGGCTGGCAGGGCAGACACAGCTTCGCCCTCTGAGAGCCCATAACCCAGTGGGAGAGACCAATGCTGATCACCTCATAGAGGCACATTATCGCAGATGGTTTCCAACATGCTGCCAGGACATTCCGTCATGTGGGGAGAGCTATCAGTGGGGCTGAAGGATGAGGAAACCTTAACTGTCTTGGAAGGCAGACAGTGTTCCAGAAAGAGGTAATGAGGACGGTTGAGGAAGGCACAGGCACCCTGGGTGATGGCCGAGATAGCATAGAGGAGGCAGCACCTAGGAAGGCGGGGCCTTAGGTGTCTCAGGAGCAGATTGGTATCCAGGGCAAAGGAGGTCTGTGGCAGACGGGAAAGCAGCTTTGCACTTTGCTTTGCCTGCTGCAGTGTGAAGGATGGACTGGGCTGGAGGAGGTGTGGGATGGCCGGTTGGGATGCAGGTGCAGGAGATGCTGATGTGTTGTCTGGACTAGGGCAATGGAGTGAAGTTGAACAACTGAGTGCATCTAAGCAGAATTGGTAAGATGTGATTTATTGATTTCTCGTAATTTTCATTGCTTTCTCGTAGTTTTCATGGTCTGTAAGACAACTTGCAGTTCTGCGTTTCCTCTGTCTTGATATATATGTTCAACCTAATGCTCAGATCATTTCTAGATACCATTCTCCAATAAAAGGAGCCAGGGCTGCCTGGGAGATGCTTAAAGAGTGAAGGGGACCTGACATAAAGACACAGGAGCCAGCATGAAGGGCCAGGGGAATATAATAACTTATGTGTGTGGAAACACCCGGCAGACACTCTTCCTAGGTGAGCCACACTGATGTCACCAAAAAAGGGTCAGGGCAGCATTATGTGCCTCCTGAGCTGCGGCACCCAGGGGGACACAGCATCTCTTTTTTGGGGCACCTGCCCCAAACCGTAACTACAGCTAATCTCAAAGGGACATCAGCTGAACCAGAACCAAGAGACATTCTAGAGAACAACCTCAGGGGCTTGGAGGTCATAGAAGACACCCACAGAAACAAAAGCCAAAAACAAAACCTAAATCTGAGGAACTAAAGAGCCAAGGCAGTCAAACACAGCTTGGGTCCTGGACTGAGTCATGAACCAAGAACAACATTGTTTCCCCCTCCCTTTTCTAAAAAGGACAGGAGTCAGACACTTGGCTAAATTTGGATGAGGTCTGTAAATTAGCTAATGGTACTATATCAGTGTTAATTTCCTGATTTTGATCATTGTGCTGTAGTTATGAGAGTGCTCTTGTTTATAGGAAATACACACACAGCCATCTAGCAGGAAAGGGGCTAGATGTCTGCAACCCACTCTCCTAGATAGGTAGGGAAAGAGAATGGGAATTTGATAAAGCGAATGGGGTGAAATGTTAATATTTGGAGAACCTAGATGAAGAATATATACAGAGAGTTTTTGTATTACTTTTTGCACATTTTTTGTAAAAATGCTAAACAAATTATTTCAAAATAAAATGCTAAACAATGAAAAATCCCTGCTTAGAATCAAAAATATGCCTCTTAACATGCACTGATGCTGCAGTGAGCTCTTTCTAGAGGAGAAACCTCATAGAAAACAGAACTGACCAGGTCATACCATAGTAATTCTCCCTATTGACCAGAACTTGTCTTTGAAGGCCAGACCAAGGCAAGCTCTGCAGGGGTGCCCTTGCCTGGGACTCTGTGAGGCTCGGTAGCAGCCACTTGAAGGCAGGAGAACATTTATTGCCATCAACTAATCTGTCTCTGGTTCTTCACAACTGCTGGGATCCAGGCACGCTCTGAACTGGTGCCGCTGGCCACAGGAAACACATACAGAGCCACCTCCCTGAGACCCCACGGTGCTCTAGGCATCCCCAGGCATTCCCCCACACTTCAGGAGAAGCTGCTTCCTTCCTTCTTTCCAAAAGCCTGGAATACTCCTAATTCTGTTGGCAGAACACACTGTGCAAAGGGGGTTGTCTCTTCCATGCTCGGCTTCCTTGTGTATAAACGTCACCCAAGGGCGGGGGATTCCTGAGCCTTCAGCCCTTGAGCCTCAGTATACTGTGAAAGGTTTCCGAGGAGACAGAACACAAAGGAATAAAGACTTCATCGTCTCAAGCACAGTGACAGCCTCATGGTGACACTTCTAGCCAGATTTATATTAGTGTCTGTAATCACTTACAGTTAAAGAGGAAGATCTTGTCGTTGTGTGCCCCTTCCAGCCTGTGCTTTAGAGGCCCTTTTTTGATCTACCAAATTTACTTGGGTAGGTTCTTCCTGTAACCACCTGGGGGATGGCAGGGGTGGCTAGTCACGGACCCTGTGAACAGTGGTGAAGTGTGTGGAAGGAAAACCTGAGTGTCTTCCTGATGCATCGTTTCACCAGCCCGGGAAGGCCAGTGGCTGGAGTGGTCTCTGGCAATTTCCAAGGAGAGGAGTGTGGGAGAGCTCAGAGGGCTGGGAGGGCTCTTCCTGCCCGGGGAGGGTTGTGGTTTGGAATACATGCAGGCAGTTGTGCAGAGCCTAAGCTGCATGTGTGTACACACACCTGCATGTGTGTGCTGTTTCCTATGAGATGAAAATGTCAGACCTGAAATCTCTTCCCGAGTCCCCCGCTCTCTTGGCTGTCCCAGTTGCAGCGGGTGGGGCTGGCTGAGACAAACAGCTTTTAGTGCAGTAGCATCTGGAGGCTGTGGGAGATGAGTTGTACTCCTCTTGTGCAAGCCCTTGTGTATGCTGTGGCTGTTCCTGGCTTCATTAGGCGGTGCTACAGCATGGCACGGACCCTTCCTGCTGTGGCTACCTCCTGCTGCCCCACCACACAGTCCTCCCTCAGAGCATGCACTGGGGCCCATGGCCTAGGGCTGATGGTGCCTAGGAAGATGGCGCCTGCCTGCTGCCCATGCCCAAGAGGATGCCTTGCCCCTCATCATACTGGGGCCAGCTGAAGACGGGCACGGAGGCCAGCAGCGGGGACTGTGAAGTGGGCCCTGGTATATTACACTCAGCAGTTGCACACCTCCTTTGTAACCAGTTACTTGAGAGGGGACAAAAATTATTCATTTTATTCCAGTAAGATTCTGGTAGGTACCAAGAGCATAACTAGGAACAGCTTTAGAAATGTGAATTCTGACCGCAGTGAATTGTGTTGTTGAGGCCAGGAATCCAAAGAAGACTGGGCCATTGGAGGATCAAGAGTGAATTATCTCCATGCTGATAATTCTGAGTCAATCTAAACCTGGTATGCAGTAAGCCAAAGGATGAGGCAAACAAAATGAAGGGATGGGTAAAAAGAAACATTTTGGTAGAAAAATCTGGCAGTCTCAACGAAGTCTGCGTGGTGTTAGCTTTGACCAATCTCATGCTAAAGATTTTCAGGTGTTTGATTGGATAGCTTGGTAGCAAGCAGCAGAAGTCTCAGAATCCCTCTGCTCCCACTCTAGAATCACCTGGTCTCTGGACACATATCTGGTGCATGTGGCTTGTCTCTGTGTCTCTGGTGATGCTGTATGGCCATCTCCCTCAAAGGCATTGTTCTTTTATTAGCCATCAGGTCAGTGGCCCAAGTCCCTGGAAGGCATTCTTCTCTTATTCTGTATCCACCCTCCTTGGTGTAATTTGGAGTTCCCCTAATAAAGGGCAAGTTGCTTCTATAGAAACCAAAGTTGTTCCTATAGGTGAACAATTTTTATGCCATAGAATTGTCTCAGCCACTGAATCGGCGGAACCGTGATTTGGAACTAGAAATGCACATTATGTTCATCTAGGTTTTTGAAAATTTGAAATCCAAAATTCTACCTACAATTTCCAGAATAGATCAGGGCCCTTCCAAGTGGAGACAGTACATGGAAGCCTGAGATGAAGAGGTTAGAACAGCCTGAGTGGGACCCGTGGGGCTGGGCGTCCAGCGAGGGTCGTCAGTAGGGTCCAGCCCCACCGAGAGTGTGGGTTGGATGGAAACACAGAAGAGGCCATTTGGATTTGGTCTTTCAATGGTGACAGATTACCTTCTTCAAAAGAATGGCTTTGATGTTATAAAGCTACTGTTTTGAAAACCACGTGGTTTGAGTTGAAGAATGGAAAGTGAAAGTTCTGTGCACTGAAGCATCTACTCAGAGATTCAAATGCATACAAGGTTAGAATCTTGTGAAAGTGGCATCATTGCTTAGTTTAATGTGCTTCGACAGCTACAAACTATTTGAATGAGCAGTTGAATTAGGGCCTTATTGCACACTGTTATGGATTGAATTATGTCCCCCTCAAAATACATGAGTTGAAGTCCTAGCCCCAGTTCCCCAGAATGTAACTTTATGTGGAAATAATGTTGCAGATGTGATTCATCAAGATGAGGTCATACTGGAGTAGGCAATATTTACATTTGCAGTATCCTAAATAAAGAGCTCTTATAACTCAGTAAGAAAAAGGTGTATCTCCTCTCTCTATCCCTTGATTTCTTTTTCTCCCAGGAGATTTTCCTACTCCCAATTCATTCACTACTTTCATGAAAAAGACAGCTTTTTACCCCTTTTCTTCCCCCTTCTAACCTCTCACCTAGTATCCTAGCCTTGGGCTCAGTAGGCGGGACCTGCTCTCAATGAGAGCCACCTGCTGTGTCTACCACCCGTTTTATCCGTTCCCCATCAGCACCCACCTGCCTGCCTTCCCACCCAAACAAGGGAACACATCCTTACATCTTGCTAGGGCCACCACTCCATTCGCAGCTGCCCTCTGTATCTTCTCTAAGGCATTGAGTCTGCAGTCATTGCCTTTTCCTTCCTCCATGGACAGTTTCATCCTCATTCCAGAATCATTCCTGCCTGCGTGCAGACATGCCTTGACACGTCTCATCTAAATGAAGCCCTCCTGTGGCCACATTCCTTTCTGGCTGCTGCTTCATTTTATGCTGCTTTTCTGCAGACCCCTCAGGACCAGCTGCTTGACTCCGTGTCTCTACTTTTCTTCTCCTGGTTTCACCCCTGCCCATCCTAGTCGGCACTCTGTTCCACTAGCTGCCCGAAATGGGTCTCATCAAGGGGCCTTGTGTCCTGCCTCTGGTCAAGACTAGTGGCCAGTTTGGGGTGGCATCTTTGGTGGCATCTCAGCAGCATTTGACACAGCTTTGATTCCTAGAAACTTGCTTCTCTAAGTGTTTTTGACCTCAGCTTGTGATCTCTTCATCTCTCTGCTCCTTCATCCCTTTGCTTTCTCCTGCTCTGCCAGGCTGCTGGGTTTTTGGAGGCCCACAAGCCTCTGTCCTCAGCCTACCCCACTCTAGTGGTCCTCTCTCTGAGAGACTGCATCTGGCCCCGTGCCATCAGATGCCATCTCTCTGCTCATGACCCAGATCTATAACCAGGACAAGTCACTGCTGAAAGGTGCCCTCCTTGGGTCTCTAGTTGCCATGTGAAATTTAACAAAAGAAAATATGGTCGAAGCACACCAAGGCCTCCTTGCCTAACTAAAAGGGATCATTGTCTGCTCATTTGCTCTGGCCAAGGAAGAGGAGTATATCCTTGATTCCCCTTTTGACTCAGGTACAAATCCAATCAGCTGTCCCTCTCCAATGTGTCCCATATCCAGTGCTTCCTGTCCTCTCCACCATGCCATCTCCATTCCCAGCCTGGGACCACACAGCAGCCTGTTTCCTGCTCACCTCACCTTGCCTCACATCATCCATAGCCCAGCAGCTCTTGTACGATTTCTGGAGAGTCATTTGAATCCCACTGTCCTCCCATCACACCCAGAAGTAAATCCAAGCTCTCGCCTGTGGGGTGCATGGTCCCATTCTCCATTCCCTTCCCCGTGTGTGTCGTCACTGTGCTCTGGGCACCCTGGCCTTCTTGGTCCCTCACATTTGCTAGGTCATGTCCACCTCTGTGCATTTCCCCTGTGGTGTCTCCACGCAGAGGCTCTTTCCTGAGACCTTTTCTTCACTGCCACTTTGTCATCATTCAGGTTTCAGTTCACATGTCTTCTTCTGGGCCTTCCTGGGCTTCTTTGGAAAAGGCAGTGCCCCCGGCCAGCCTCCCTCTAACACAGCACTTGCTTGTGGTCTCCATGTTGTTCGCTGTCTTCTGAGATTATCTTGTTTGGTGACATGTTTGGTCTATATTTTTACCACTAGAACATCAGTCCCCCAGGACAAGGATAGGGTCTCTTATTCACCGCTCCGTCCACACCTCTGAGAATGGAGCCCCGCACATCCCAGGCAGGCAAGTACAAGGGCGATGGCCTTGTTTTTATAGAAGTTCCGGGTGCTCTTTCTTCTAGGGAGATGGTCATCCTTGCTTTGGCAGAGCCAGGATCAGCACCCAGCTCCCCAACATGGGTTTCTTACCCCCAAGTCCTGTGGTCACTCGTGAGCAGGGAGAAGAGGCAGTGCCCTTAACTAATGCGTCCATCAGGAGCTAGCCTGACCACATTGAGTAGATCTGAGGCCTGGGAGTCACACCCAGAATATTTCCTTTGTCCTCTCCTATTGGAGCGACAGAGTTGAGAAGAATGCCCCTCAAAAGCTTCAAAGAAAAGGACCTGGGACCACTTCAAACAGTAAGTCCGTTGTTAGTGTCTCGGTGACCTTAGTGACCTCCAGAAGTAGTATGCTGGGCTCACAGCACACTGCCCTGAAGAAGGTAAACTCTGGAAGCCCAGAGGGAGTAGCTGCAGGAGAGATGTGGTCAACTGAAAACTCCCCAGGCGTTCTATGGGAGGGGGACCTGTGCTCTGTGCTCTGCCATCCTTGGGCCGGCAGAGGACTTGGGATAAGGATTCCTAAAGGCAAAATTGAGGATGGGCCTTCCTTACCGCCTTGGGTCAAGGCTCTGCCTTCCTTTCCCTCACAAATTAAGGCGGTGGTTAAAATTACTGTTTTCAGAGGAGGATTATCATTTTCCTTGGTTTCCTAACGCTCCTTTTTAAAGCTTTTCAAAAACAGCCCAGCTTTTGTCCCTGCTGTGCTATTCAATTCCTCTTGTTCCCATCAGGGCGGCATCTACATGGCTAAAGCCAGAGGGGTTCTCTGTCTTCTGCTTGCTGGGCCTGCAGCGGCGTTGGGGCTCCTGTCACTCGCTGGTCTCCTTTCCATGGCTCCATCTGGGTTTCCACCCTCTTTACTGGCCATTCTCTTTCAGCCTTCGTTGCTGGCTCTTCCTGTTTTTCCAGTCACTGGGCCTTGGTACTCCATGTCTCCTCTGTGCGCTCCCTCCCTGGACAGCCGCGGGCGCTCCCTCAGCTTTCCATCTTGTCCCTATGCTGATTATTTCCAGGTTTACATTCCCATCCAAACTCTTCCTCCAGCCCCAGACTTCCTGTTTCCAGCTGCCGACGTGGCACCACCATGTGGGTGCTTAAAAGACACTGCCAGCTCAACAGGTCCAAAATCAGCATCTGATCCTTCCCTCCAAGCATGATACCTCCAAATGCCCATCTCGGAGGGGCAGACCAGTCCCCCCATCAGAATTCCCAGTTCCCTTCCTCACTCCTCTGAGGTGGAGTTTCATGCCACCTCAGCTTATGTACCAGAATTGGACAGTGCCTGCCTGTCTCTGCTGTGGGACCCGGGCCTGGGCTTTACCTTCCTTGCCTGTGTTGTCGTGGGAGCCTCCTGACCCATCTGGTCCCCAGTTTCTGCCGCCTGGGAGGGAGCATCACAGTGGGCCTGTGGCATCTTTTGCTGCCTTTGAGGACCTTCTTAGCCAGCAACCCTTTGCTGAATGTTTTTCCTTTGCCTTCCACCATCTGACAGTCTCTGAATTTTGCTTTTTGTCTGTCTCCCCTACTTGAATGAAGTTCCATAAAGTCAAGGGGGTTTTATTCCAGACCCGAATCCCAGCACCTTGGTGCCTGGCACAGAGAAGGTTCTCAGGGAGCATCTGCTCATTGAGTGACAGCGAGGGTGCATCCCCACTCCCCCATGCAGCTGGGCCTGAGATGGCTTGAAAAGGTTCAGCCAATCTCACTCAAATCTGAAAACATTTTTTCAAATTATAGATTACGTTTTAGGTTGAATGTTTCATTAAAGATTGATTACCACTAAAGAAACTTTTTTTCCAAAAAAAGATGTTACTCGTGGAAATCCCTCTTGTAATTCTGTAGCACTATTTTGATCTGCTTTTTATGTTATAAAATGCTGTGGTTAGATGCCATATCTATATAACCAAGGTCTCTATTTCGACACTGATAGGTTATAAGTGAGTTTGTTTTGTTGTTTTGCTGAGACCGTGTGATTCCTGTCCAAAGAGAGAATTGTACTCTTCATGCCTAAATGACTATCTTCCATTAATAGGCACATTTTATCTTATGCTCCACACTTTCTGCGTCTTTTTAGTTAGTGGTACTTTTATGGATGCCTGCGCTTGCCGACTTTATGGCTGGGCTGAGTGGAGGAGCCTTGAGCCTGGCTCTGCAGCAGGGTTCCTACCTGGCCCCACTGGCCTAGCCAGGTGGGAATGGTGCCTGCAGCAGCAGGCTGGTTAAGTCTCAGTAGATGAGATGGAGGATTTGTTGTTGAATCTTTACACCAGTGGTCCGAGAGCTACTTCCTTTTCTGGAGAAAAAGGCCTCCAGGAACGTGAATGCATTAGAAGCTAGCATTTTCCCCAGAGATGTTCACATGAAAACTTTCTTCCCACTCTACCCTCACTCATCTCTTTCGAAAGAAGCTGGTTCGTTCAGTCAGGGCGTGACAATTTGCAGACCCTAGCACTACAAACGGGATTCAGAGTCAGGAGTAAGTTTGCCATGACTTATTACTATATCACCTCTATGTCCAACCAGGAGACCAAAAAAAGGAAAACCTATTTTATTTATAAAAGTAATGTTCATAGTAAAAAGCAAAAAGTGAAACAAATACTACAAAAAGGTATTTGGTAAATGGTGAGATTCACTTTCTTCTCAGTTTCCAACTCTAGTCTCATTCTCCAGAGGTGACACTGTGGACAGTGTCTTGTGTATCGCTTCACAAAATTGGTGTGCGTTGTTGTGATTTCCCCTGCAGCTTCATGGTGTTGCGTTGTATGGAGGTACCGTGATAGATTTACCTCAACTCTCTTTTGATGAACAGCTCTCTGAAACAAGGGCCTCCATGCTTTCACGTTCTAGGGTGATCGTTGCTATGGGAAAAGACACTACTGAGATGCTTATATACCATTTTAATGGCATATAAGCTTACTTTTGTTTGCAGCTCTTTCTAATTATGAATAGAGCTGAAATGAACATTCTCATGCATAGGTCTTTGGTTATGTATGGGGACGTGGATGGATAGACAGATGGATAGGTTGGTTTCCAGCAGTGTCATTGCTGGAGCAAAAGTTTTATGTATTTATAAGTATGTGGGTGGGTAGAGAAAATTCACCTTTATAAATAATGCCAGGTGCTGTATATCACTTATAATATGGTGGGAAGGCATGTGACTTGGGGGCTGGCCACTGGCTAGGACTCTGCAGTTCCTCGCAACGTGGCTTTGGACCAATTCTTCTCACTGCCGAGGGCCTTGCACCATTGGGGCTCTAGTGACAGTTCCCTGGGTGGTGAGGGGACCGTGTCCAGACAATCCATCACTTTGATTGGCTGTTTCTGTAGTTTCAAGAAACTCTAGACGATGTTTACTGAGCCTGTCTGGGAGCAAATGGACAGACCCCAAGAGGTCTGATAGCAGTGGCGTTTACTTTCAGATCTGCCTGGAGACCTCTTGGAGTCTGAGAACTCCGGGCAATTGGAGGATGGGGGTAAGATGTGCACAGTCAGTTTCAGGTACTTACTCTTCCTAGTGTTAGACCTTCTGAGCTGATGCTCAGTAGATCCTTTTTGTTTGCTTGGTTTTAAAGGAGTTAGTGCCCAAACGGCAGTGTTTTTGGCTCATGCTTCTTCCCTGTCAGTCCAACAGACATACTCGCGGCTGGCTGAAAGCAGCTGTGGGTCACTGGTGATTTTTGCTTGGGTTATTTGGTTTTTAATACTGAAAAAGTAGCAAGCTGGGAGTCCAAGGGCTGCCAGTGAATGTGTTCTGCTTTTTCAAAGAAATCTCCATAATTTGTTTTGCCTTCCCAGTTGTATTTTTGTGATTATATAATCTCATTTTGATGGTATGTAAGCTTGCTTTTTAAAAAAATGAGTTATGGGCAGTATAAAAATTATTCGCGTAAACTGTATTCATAGCAAATATATTTTGGAGATAAATTGGGATTTTGAGGATGAAAGTTTTATCTACAAATACATTCTCTAGAGCGTTGTAATTAAATAAAATTATAGCCCTAAACGATAGCTCCATTTATGAAATTTTTCTCATGGCTCTCATTTTCTGTGTCGTCCAGACTGGAGATGGTACTGGGGTTTGTAGCCCTTTTGCAGTGTCTTAGCCATTCTGCACCTGCTGTGTCTCTCAGCTTCTCAAACTTCACTATTTTCTAAATTTCCAGTGAATCTGCCAGTCTTCCTTCACCAACCAGTCTGCCCATCCCATACCCAGCCCCATCCACCTGTCTGTCATTGTTCTGTCTGTCTAGCATGTGCCCTACCCTCCTACCCACACCTTCTTGGTCATGGGGCCTTAGCAGACAGGACGGCCCTGCTCCACTGGCTGGTGGGTGGTGGTCCAGTGGGCTGTGTAGAAGCTGGTGTCCCGCTCTTGCTAGGACGATGCTGTAATCCAGGGTACTGCTTGCACAGCAGGCCTTTCAGAGCTTACCTGAGGTTTCCCTACTCAGAAAATCACAGTTAGACCTGTCCTGCTTACTGATGGGCTCAGGTGAGAGTTTTTCTGAAACGGAATGCCCAGCAGTGACTGTTCGAAATAAGAGATGAAGGAGAAGTTGTCCTGATATAGAGAAGTTGCAGTAATAGAGCAAAGAGCTCTCATATATTCTTTACCCTGATTCCCCAATTGTTAATATCTCTGCCACATTTTAAGTCATTTCCATTGTCCTGTACATATATAAAGATATGTATAGGCACATATATACATTTATATGTGCACATATCATGATTCTTTGGACCATTTGAGACTCATTTGTAGCTATCAAGTCCCTTTACTCCTAAATACCTCAGAGTCTATTGACTAAAAACAGGGTTACTCACTTACATATCATCATAAAGTTACCAAAGTCAGGATATTTACCCTTAACAAGATGCAAGGTTGAATCTACAGACCTCATTCAGTTTTCGCCGATTGTTCACATAAACATCCTTTATGTTATTCTTTTACTCTGGTTCAGGAACCAGTTGCATTCACTGTAAGACCTCTTTGGTTTCCTTTAGTACAGAGCATTCCTCAGCCTTTCCACACCTGTGTGATGGATGGGATTTCTTGAAGGGCCACTTTGGTTTGTGTGGTGTTTCCTTGGGGTCCTATCTGGTCCACAGACAGGAGGTTGTGGCCTACAGGCATGATGATGTTGGCTGGTCCAGTTTATGCTGATGTTGATGTTTATGTCGATGTTGATGTTTACGTCTTGATTAGGGTGTTGTCTCTTAAGTTTCTCATCGTTAAGTTACTATAGTCTTTCCTCAATGTACATGGGGAATTGGTTCCAGGACCCCCTGCATTTACCTAAATCCGCTCATACTCAAGTCCTGCAGTCAGCTCTTGGAACCCAAATGTACAAAAAGTTGGCCTTTCATATACGCAGGTTTCAAATATCACCAAGACTGCATTTTCCATCTGCATCTGGTTGGAAAAAATATGCTTATAACTGGACCCGAATGCTTCAAACATGTGTTGTCCAAGCGTCAGCTGTATTTTCCTTTTGTAATTAAGAAGCAATTTGAAGGAAGGTGATTTGAGACTGTGTCGATCGTCTACGTTCTGTAGATGTCCATTGACTGGTGCTGTCCTGATGATTTTTGTCCGGTTTGTCTATCATTCTACATTCTTGAGTAGGCATTCTGCTTGAAGGAATATCAGTTATTATTTTTTGTTTTTGTTCCTAATTTAGTTTACAAATTTGCTACAATGAACACATTATAATAGAAAACTAATGTATGTATGTGTCTATGCATGTGTGTGTGTGGGAGTATGAGGATTGCGTATTCTTCATCTGAAATGCTTGGCACCAGAACTGTTTCGCAGTTCAGATATTTTTCTGATTTTGAAATGCTTGCAGTACATTTACTAGCTGAGTATCCCAATCCAAAAATCCAAAATGCTCCAGTGAGCGTTTCCTTTGAGTATCATGTCAGCACTCAAAAAGTGTCAGGTTTTAGAGCATTTTGGATTTTGTATTTTTAGATTAGCGATACTCGACCTATATGTGTGTATGTATATATTTATGTGTATATGTATGTGTATGTATGAAGCATGTGTATGTGTGCATATGTATATGCTTGTGCATGTTTGCATGTATATGTGTACGTGTTTGCATATGTGTACATGTATACGATGCCGCATATATGTGTGCACATGTTTGTATCTGTATGCATATGTGCATGTGTTTGTGTGTGTATGTATGAAGTTTCCAAGCCCACACCCTCTTTGGTTGGCCGTTCTGACCCCCTGGTTCTGAGTGCATGGCCCTTTGTCCTGCCTCTCCTGGCTGCATGCTCTGCAGTTTCCCCTGCTGGTTCTGCCTCTTGCTTAGGCCTCTGAGGCTCAAGAGGAGGGGACAGTGAGTGGAGTGCAACAGGACCCAGAACAGCTAGTTAAGAAAACTCCCAGGCACGCAGCAAGCTAGGTCAGAGGCAGATTTTGGAGCCTCTGTGCAGAGCCCCTGTCGCTGCCACGGAACTCCTCACCTTCTCCCCACCCCGTGTTCCTCAGGTGAGCAGCAGTGGGTGTGTGTAGACTTCCTGGTACTCTGCCGCTGGCCAGGTTGAGCCTTCCCACGCCCCTGCCTCCTCGGCACCAGTCTGCAGACACGCTCTGGCCTTGCTCATGGTAAATCCTCAGGTTGCCGAGCATCAGCCCGAGAGAAGGCTGTCACCACCAGCAGTCCCAGTGCCTTCTCTCGCCAGTGTCACCATCTGACTGTCCTGCCGCAGAGACGTCGGAGCAGACACTGTGGCCCTGCAACTGCCCACAAGTTTGTGTTTGTGATGTGTGTGTGTCTTGTCTGTGTGTCTGGAACTCATGGTTCCACCCCTCCCAACCTTGCACAGCTGCAAGGACCATAAGTGACTGCAGCCCTCAGCTGCTGTCATTGTCCTTACACAGGAAAGTGAGTGCTCCCAAGTGGCCTCTGCCCTGAAGAAAGTCCTTTTCCTTATCTGTTCTAAAGGTACTGCCTTTCACAGCTCTCACGTATGTGTCCTTGTTACACTGGTGCCAGGGCTTTTAGGATGCCCTTCAGGGGAACTTGCATGGTCTCTGCACACTCAAGTAGAGGGAAGCCATTCAGATAGGACCAGTGTTGGTGCAGTGTTGAATGGAAGACTTGAACAGTCACCAGCAAAACATTTTGGCTGAGAGTGGAAGAAGCTACAGGTTGGAATGAAGGCCATGCCCTGCCCCCTCCCCCCCCCCGCCCCTTTTTTGATGAGTTCAAGCATAGTAGAAGTGATGCAGGCAACTCTTTCCTAGGGTTCATTCACCGAACAGACGAACAGGTGGACGGTGCAGAGTGAGCAAGAGTAAGGAAGAGTGAGCAAGGTGTGACTCTCTGTCTAGGAGCTTAGGAGAGGAAGAGAGACAAAAAATTTGTTCCCAGCAACAGTGGTAGGCACTCACTGGATTGGCCGCAGGACTGCATTCCCATGAGCCTGCGTGACTAGCCCTGGAGAGGAGATGGTGCCGTGCCTGTGTCACGCGAAGTACTGAGGCTCCGGGCACTACAGCCTGCCTTTCTGTGCTCAGCTCCACAGGTTTGGGATCTGGCAAAGCTGAGGATGGAAGGCCACAGAGTCCCTGCCCTGACTGTAATCACCAAGTAGACTTTCTGTCCATCTACAAGAAAAACAGTTCAGTGCTGTAAACTATGTACAAGGAATAGATTAGGTAGAGGCAAGAGTCCCAAAGTTAATTCCAATTTAGGAAAAACTTCAGCTCATACTCCTGGATATCATGGATGAGGTCAGTGAGATGTCAGAAGAAAAGGAAGAGTTTAAATGCGAGATGATTTGGACGGCAAATAAGCTATAGGGAGAAGAGAGAGAATGCTGGTTCTCCTCATAGGTTTGAGAGGAAAGGTGAAATTCTCTTTATGATCAAGTTTTGTAGCAATGTCTGACTCGAGGGAAAATGCATACGTTCTAATTCTAAGTAAAATACAGTCGTGGGTTACAGCGTCCTTTTGAAGTTCAGCACCTTCTAAAGAGAAGGGTGGAGGGGCACAGGACTAAATGCTCGGCCTTACAGTAAACCTGATGTGGTGTCATGGTGTCTCCAAATGAACCACAGGCTTCCTCCATGATGTCACCCATCTAACGGTTACCCCAAAGGGGGCAACCATTTCTCCAACATGTCTCTCCGTGCCTGCTGGACCTGCCTCTGTCGTGACCACATGGTTAAAGCAGGAATTCAAATTATGGCACATAACCCATCTGGGGATCTCCAACATTTAGAGCCAAAAACCATACCCAACAAGGAGTCATGTGTGAAAACAGAAATCTCTAGCTGACCGTAAAGCAAGCTAACCGTGTCCCTTCTGGAATCTTAGCCCCAAAGGACAGTAGCTCCAAGAGGGCCCTGCCCCTGTTTGGGAGGAGCCCTCAGGTTGTACCCTCAGTACAGATTAAACCTTTCTGGAGATGACCCCAGCAGGGACACTGGTACTGGGGTCACAGCCCAGATGCCTTTCATGCCATACTTTCTTATCTGTGCTCCCCTTTAATCCACCAAAGGAAATTTTTTAAAAGTCGTTTTCAATTTTATTTTTGATAAGATGATTCTATTTTATAAAAATGTTTTTCAAAATAACAGGCTATGCATATCCATTTTAGAAAAGTTAAAAAAAAACGCAGATGAGAACATCAAAACTGATTCTTCCAAATAAGCCTGTCTACTTGCTATAAAACAAGGGTACAGGCTGCTGCTTGGAATCTTGTCCCTGCCCTTAGCCAGTGAGACCTGTCCGCTGTGGAAAGTTCTTTTAGGGTCTCTGAAAACCATGGTTAACTTTCAAGAACTCTTTAGTTATTTCTAGAACTTTATCTCCTTTGGAAAAAAGGATTTTTAAAGACAACATCTGTTTAATTTTCACTGAAAACTTGAAATCTATCAATTATAAAGCAGAATTTTAAAACTTATTTTTAAATTTTAGACTTGGGGATATACGTGCAGGTTTGCTACATGGATATATTGCATAATAATGAGGTTTGAGTTTCTACTGTACCCATCACCCAAATAGTGAAGATTGTACCCAATAGGTAATTTTTAAAACCCTCACCCCCTCCTTCCATCTTCCTCCATTCTGGAGTCCCCAGTGTCTATTATTTCCATCTTTACGTTTATGTGTACCCATTGTTTACCTCCCACTTGTAAGCGATAATATATAGTATTTGCTGCTTTGTTTCTGAGTTACTTCACTTAAGATAATGGCCTCCCGCTTCACCCATGTTGCTGCAAAAGACATGGTTTCATTCTTTTTTATGACTACATTCTATTCTGTGGTGTATATTACCACTCTTTAAATCCAGTCTACCATTGATAGACATTTAGGTTGATTCTGTGTCTTTGCTATTGTGAAAAGTGCTGTGATAAACATATGGATGCATGTCTTTTTAATATAATGATGTCTTTTCCTTTGCGTAGATGCCCAGTAGTGGGATTACTGGGTTGAATGGTAATTCTATTTTTATTTATTTGGGAAATCTCCATACGGTTTCCCTATAGGTTGTGTTAATTTACATTCTCACCAACAGTGTATTTGGCTTTCCTTTTCTCCACATCTATGTCAACATCTTTTGTTTTGTTGACTTTTAAGTAATAGCCATTCTCAGTGGTATCAGATGATATCCCATTGTGGTTTTAATTTGCATTTCTCTGATGACTAGTGATATTGATCTTCTCTTTATATGTTTATTGGCTGCTTGTATGTCTTCTTTTGAGAAATGTCTGTTCATGTTCTTTGCCCATTTTTTAATGGGATCGTTTGTTTTTTCTGGCAGAGTTGTTTGAGTTCATTTTAGATTAGTATTAGTATTTAGTATTAGTCTTTTGTTGGAGGCATAATTTGCAAATATTTTCTCCCATTCTCTAGGTTGTGTGTTTACTGCACAGAATCTTTTCAGTTTAATTAAGTCCCACTTGTCTATATTTATTCTTGTTGCATTGCTTTTGGGGCCTTAGTCATAAATTCTTTGCCTAGGCCAAAGTCCAAAAGTTTTTTCCTAGGTTTTCTTCTGGGACTTTTATAGTTTCCAATTTTACATTTAAGTCTTTAATCCATCTTGAGTTAATTTTTGTACATGGTGAGAGACAGGGGTCCAGTTTCATTCTTCTGCATATGGCTAGAATTTCCTGTAGATGTTTTAGTTTGTGTGGATAGAGATGTTCATAGAGATAGTCAATTTTCCCAGCACCATTTATTGAATAGCGTGTCTTTTTGCCATTGTTTATTTTTGCCAACTTTGTCGAAGATCAGTTGGTTGTAAGTATGTGGCTTTATTTCTGTGCTCTCTATTCCATTTCATTGATTTGTATGTCTGCTTTTGTACCAATACCATGCTGTTTTAGTTCCTTCAGCCATATAATTTGAAGTCAGGTAATATGATACCTCTGCTTTTGTTCTTTTTGCTTGGAATTGCTGTGGCTATTCAAGCTCTTTTTGTTGTTGTTGTTCCACATGAACTTTACAATCTTTTTTTCTAATTCTGTGAAGAATGACATTGGAAATTTGATAGAAATTATGTTAAATCTGTAGACTGCTTTGGGGGCAGTATGGTCATTTTAATGATACTGATTCTTCCAGTCTGTGAGCATGAGATGTGTTTCCATTTGTTTATGCCATCTACGATTCCTTTCATGAGGGTTTGTAGTTTTCCTTGTAGAGATCTTTCACCTCCTTGGTTAGATGTATTCCTAAGTGTGTGTGTGTGTGTGTGTGTGTGTGTGTGTGTGTGTATATATATATATATATATAAAATCTGTGTATGTATGTTGTGTTTTTGTGTGGCCATTTTAAACAGGATTGAGTTCTTGATTTCATTCTCAGCTTGAATATTATTGTTGTATAGAAATGCTAATGATTTTATATGCTGATTTTGCATTCTGAAGCTTTACTGAAGTCATTTATCAAGTCTAGGAGTCTTTTGGGGGTGTCTTTAGGGTTTTCTAAATATAAGATTATGTCAGCTGGGTGTGGTGGCTCATACTTGTAATCCCAGCACTTTGGGAGGCTGAGGTGGGTGACTCACTTGGGTCCAGGAGTTTGAGACCAGCCTGTGCAGTATAGTGAGACCTCATCTCTAAAGTACAAAAAAAATTAGCTCGGTGTGATGGCACGTGCGTGTAGTCCCAGCTACTTGGGGAAGGTGAGGTGGGAGGATCGCTTGAGCCCGGGAGATGGAGGTTGCAGTGAGCTGAGATCATGCCACTGCATTCCAGTAAAGTGACAGAGCCAGACCCTGCCAAAAAAAAAAAAAAAAAGCCTCTTGCTATCAAATGAACACATAAAATTTGACTTTCTCTTTTCCAATGTGGATACCTTTGATTTCTCTCTCTTACGTGATTGCTCTGGTTAGGGCTTCCAGTGCTACATTGAATAGTAGTGGTGAGAGTGAGAGTGGACATTCTCATCTTACTCCAGTTCTTAGGAGGAAATGCTTTCAACTCTTCCCCATTCAGTATGATAGTGGCTGTGGGTTTGTCCTGTATGGCTGTAATTATTTTGAGGTATGTTCTTTTAGTGCCTAGTTTGTTGAGGGTTTTTTTCATGAAGGGATGTTGTATTTTACTGAATGCTTTTTCTGCATCCATTTAGATGATCATATGGTTTTTGTTTTTAGTTCTGTTTATGTCATGAATCACATTTATTGATCTGCAGACGTCAAACTATCCTTGCATCCCTGGAATTAAACCCACATGATCATGATGTATTATCTTTTTAATGTGCTGTCGGATTTACTTTGCTAGTATTTTGTTGAAGATTTTTGCATCTATGTTTATAAGGGATATTGACCTACAGTATCCTTTCTTTGTTGTGTCCTTGCCTGATTTTGGTATCAGGGTGATATTGGTTTTGTAGAATTAGTTGCAAAAGAATTTATTCTCAAATTTTTGGAATAGTTTCAGAAGGATTGGGACCACCTCTTGTTTGTGTGGCTGTTAACATTTGGCTGTAGGGCCAGGTGCGGTGGCTCATGCCTGTAATCCCAGCACTTTGGGAGGCCGAGGCGGGTGAATCACCTGAGTTCATGAGTTTGAGACCAGCCTGGCCAACATGGCAAAACCCTCTCTCTATTCGAAGATACAAAAATTAGCCAGGTGTGGTGGCGCATGCCTGTAGTCTCAGCCACTTGGGAGGCTGAGGCAGAAAAGAATCGCTTGAACCCAGGAGGCGGAGGTTGCAGTGAGCCGAGATCACACCACAGCACTCTAGCCTGGGAGACAGGGTGAGACTCTGTCTCAAAAAAAAAAAAAAAAGCTGTGGGATCCATCTGGTCCTGGGCTTTTTTTTTTTTTTTTTTTTTTCTTTCTTCTTTTTCTTTTTTGGAAGATTTTTATAATTACTGATTCAATTTTATTACCCCTATTGGTCTATTTAGGATTTCTGTTTCTTCCTGATTCAATCTCAGGAAGTTGGATGTTTCCAGGAATTTATCCATTTCCTCTAGATTTTTTAGTTTGTGTGGATAGAGATGTTCATAATAATCTGTAATGATCTTTTGTATTTCTGTAGTATCAGTTGTAATGTCACCTTTTTCATTTCTGAGTGTGCTCATGTGAATCTTTTTTTGTTCTTAGGTAAACTTGCTAGCTGTCAATTTTATTTATTCTTTTGAAGAACCAACTTTTTATTTCATTGATCCTTTGTGGGTTTTTTTGGTTTTTGTTTTGTTTTGTTTTTTGGGGTCTTAGTAACACTTAGTTCTGCTCTGATCTTTATTTCGTTTCTTCTACTAGCTTTGGGTTTTGTTCTTGGTTTTTTTAGTTCCTCGAGGTGTGACATTAGGTTGTTAATTTGAGAACTTTGTCTTTTTGATGTAGACATTTAACACTATAAAACTTTATTCTTAGCACTGCTTTTGCTGTATTCCAGAGGTGTTGATATGTTGTGTCTCTATTTTCATTCATTAAAAAAAATTTTTTTTCTGTTTTCATTGTTTACCCAAAAGTCATTCAGAAGCACATTTTTTAGTTTCCATGTATTTGTACAGTTTTGACAGTTCCTTATGGTATCGATTTTTAATTTTATTACACTGTGGCCCAAGAAGATACTTGATATGATTTTGATTTTTTAAAAAATTTATTGAAATGTGCTTTATGGCAGAGCATCTGGTCAATTTTGTTTCATGTGCAGATGAGAAAAATGTATATTCTGCAGGTGCTAGTTAGCATGTTCTATAAATGTTTATTATTTCCATTTGGTCAGGTCTAGCTTAAGTCCAGCATTTCTTTGTTGTTTCTCTCTCAGTTACCTGTCTAGTGTTGTCAGTGGGGTGTTGTAGTCCCCCACTATTATTGTATTGCTGTCATTCTCTTATTTTAGGTGTAGTAGTATTTGTTTTATGAATGTGGGTGCTTTGGTGCTTGCCCACATATTTCCAAAAGTTATGTCCTCTTGTATTGAATGCATTCTTATTATATAATGCCCTTCTTTGTCTTTTTTTTTTTTTTTTAACTATTGTTAGGGTAAAATCTGCTTTATCTGATATAAGAATGGCTACTCCTGCTCACATTTGTTTTCCATTGCATCTTTTTCCACCCATTTACTTTGAGTCTGTAGGTGTCGTTGGCCATTAGGTGGGTCTCTTGTAGGCAGCAGATGGCTGGATCCTGTTTTTTCATCCAGTTTGCCAGTCCATGTCTTTTAAGTGGAACATTTAGGCCATTTATGTTCAAGGTTAATATTGGTATTTGAAGTGTTGTTCCTGTCATAGTGTTGTTAGTTGGTTTATTTTAGTCTCAGTTGTGCATTTGCTTTATACAATCAGTGAGCTTTGTCTACTTATGTGTGCTGTTATGATGGTGAGTATCATCCTTTTGTTTCCATGTTTATAACTCCTTTGAGAATTTTTTTGTAGGATTTGTCTAATAGTGGCAAATTCCCTCAGAATTGGCTTATCTGGGAAAGGCTTTATTTCACCTTCATTTTTGAAGCTTAGTTTGGCAGAATATAAAATTCTTGACTTACATTTCTTTTTTCTTAAAGGAGGCTAAAAGTAAACTCCTGGTCTCTTCTGACATGTAAGGTTTCTGCTGAGAAGTCCACTGTTAGTCTAATGGGATTTCCATTATGGGTAATTTGACACTTCTATCTAGCTGCTTTCAAGATTTGTTCTTTCATGTTGACCTTGAATTAATCTGATGACTATTCTTTGGTGAATGTGCATCTTCTGTAGTATCTCTAATGGGTTCTCTGAATTTCTTGTATCTGCATATCTACATCTCTAGCAAGTTTGGGGAAATTTTCCTGAATTATTTCCCCCAAATATGTTTCCAAACTTATTTTTTTCTTCTCCCTGAGGAATACCTGTAAGTCCTAGGTGTAATAATCTCACATTTCTCAAAGGCTTTATTCTTTTTTAAAAAATTGTTTTTTCTTCTTATCTGGGTTAATCCAAAAGACTAGTCTTCAAGCTCTGAAATTCTTCTGCTTGGTCTGCTCTATTGTTGAAGCTTTCAACTGTTTTTTGAAATTCCTTTGTTGAATTTTTCATTTCCAAAAGTTTTTTTTTTTAATGTATCTAACTCATCTTTCATCTCCAGAATTACTCTTCTGTTGTGTGTGTGTGTGTGTGTGTGTTGGTTTTCAACTTTCTCTTGGCTCTCGTTGAGCTTTCTTACACTCCGTATCTCGAATTCTTTATCTGTCATTTCATTCATTGTGGTTAGGAGCCATTGCTAGAGGGCTAATGTGGGTGTCACAACATTGTTTCTTCATGGAGCTGGAGTTCTTGTATTGGTTTCTTCTCATCTGTAGAAACTGTTACTTCTTATTTTTGAATTAGTTTCATTTGGTTGGGATTTTTTCTTCCCTCCCCCACCTTGAGGACATGACAATTCTGTATGTTGATTAAGTTCCTTTGTCTTGGCGTCTCTGTAGTTTTAGGGAGCCAAGGCTTTTATGAATTACTTGGTTATAGATAGCTTTAGTATAGTGGTTTTCTCAAATGCTAGTTGTTTGTAGGTTGTAGTAACAGTGTGCTGGGCCTGTGGTCAGACTCACTGTCTCCTAGAGAGAAATGGGGATATACTTCTGTCAGCAGGAATTATATTGACTAATGCAGTTCACCCTACAGGCCAGTAGGTGGCGCTTGCAGTTGAAAGGCAGTTGCAATAATAGCAGTGGAATTTTTGGCCTTTGTTGATGTGGGGGAAATAGCAGGGTTTCCCTGGCCATGGGCGGGATTCCCAGGGATCCCGTCCTGCACTCTGCCACCAGCCTGGCTGGAGGTGGCAGAGCTGGGTCTGGCAAGCCCATGACCAGGCTCTCCAGGGCAGGTGCAAGCACCAACCTTGGCGGGGGTCTAGGGGGCAGCCCTCAGGCCACTGGGACAACCCTCTAGTGTGCAGCACAGTTGCCTTTCCTGCACCACAGAGTCTGTTCAGGAGGAGGAGCAACTGGGATGTTTAGCCCAGCAGGTAGCCCTGGAGACTGCCATCTCACACTCCCCCAACCCTGTGGTTCTCCATCTAGCATCCAGCCCTAGCAACTGGCCCAACCGGCTAAGCTCTTCCCAAGTCATCCGCACTGCCCTGAGCTCCTGGTGTTCAGGACCTCAGGACTCCCTGCAGCAGAAACCAAGGCTATCAGGCCCTTCTGTGTCTGGTCTCACTAAGGGTGGGGCACCCGGCTCCATGCCACCCCTTGAACCTGCGCCACACTCTTTGCTGTGTTCAGACAGGGGGGCTCCTCCGCTGTTTGAAATCAGGCCATAAGTCTCATCTTCATAGCCCTGGGCAGTGAGCTGAGTCCTGGGGAGTGGAGACCAGGCCTCAGGGTCAAGCCCCAGCTGTAGTGGGGGACGCTGAACTGCTGCCAGGCTAACAACAGACCACTTCAGTTGGGACAGTGCAGGCTATTAAGCACATTTTTTTTTCAGTAGGTTTGAGTCACTATATTGAACAGGATTATTATGCGTGTTCTCATTATGGTGAGTAGAGCCGTGTAATCATGTGTAGTGCTTCAATTATCCCCTGTATCAAGAAATAACATCATTAATTTAAAACAGAACTAAAAAATAATGGCAGAATTACATTCCTTTTTGCTGAGATTAATTTAGCCTACCCTGGTTGGTTCTGCCCTAGTCTGAAGTAAATGTAATTTACCCCAAACCTCCAGGCTTCAGGGTCTGTCCAATTTGAGGCCTTCTGGGCCACATGTAATCAAAAGTCTTCTTGTGTGAAGCCTTGGAGCCCACCTGGTACACGCTGGGTAGTGGGTTGCAGTGGAGAAGAAAGGCAAGCAGAGCCAGGGAGGGGAGCCCTGGTTAGATCCTGGCTCCAGTACTTTCCACCTCCATGACATCGGGCAAGCTTTCTGCCTTCCAGAAATAGTTCCTTCTCCCGTCGAAGGGGCAGAGACATGTATGTGGAGTTAAGGCTTCCTCTGCCTTCCTGGCACAGCAGTCTTCCTGCTTTCTCCTCAAGGCCCCTCGGAGGCCAGATAGAGTAGGGTAGGTCACCCAGAACAGGATTTCATCCACATTTACCACCTCATGTCACATCTTTGGGCCCTTTTGCCTGATTTGATAATTTCTCTTCCCCTGTGAATGCCTCCACTTGGCCTTGTGATTACAACCTGGCTTCTCCAAAACATTTATCACTAGTATTTACCAGAGTTACTAAAAACCCCAGTTTACTTTACATCCTAAGAGAGCTTTTGAACTAAAAATATGCTAGATAACGATTAAGAACTAGGACGAAACTGGTCCCAAGAGCTGCTGACCCAGAAGCCCTCCGATGTCTCGATTTCTCTGTGAAGGTCTCAGGGAAGGCGTGGATCTCAGCTACTGTGGGTCAGTGGGTGCACCCCGGAGGCTGGGCCCTCTGTCCAGGGACATCTTACACTGCAGAGGGCTCTAAGAGGACAAAGAGAGTGCCCCATTTGCTATTTTTACAAGGTGATTACTGCTGAGCCTTCAGCAAAGACTCACAGCCAGTCAGGAGGTCTTTTGGATGCAGTAATGAGATTCTCTGAGCCTGTAAGTCAGCCAAGAGCAAGGTCTGAGACTGTGGCAGGAAGCAGGAGTGAGGGTCTGTGCTAAGATTGACAGCAAGGAGGGGCCTGATTTACTCCCTCACACACATCAACCTTGTGGGGGCCACTGAGACAAAAAACCAGGTGCCCCAGAGTGGAGTTTGGGGCCATGGAGATATGATCTACCTTCAACTCCAATTGTTCTTAAACTTCTTCCTTTAAGTTTGCAAAAAATTAAGCTCTTGCTTTTTTGTCTATGCAGTGAATATGTAAAAAGTGACAACAGAAATTCTGGAAACAATGGAACCTTCTATTAGCACTTCAGGGCTTTTATAACGGGATTCAGTACAAGCCAGCTAGAGGCCTGGGTAGCTTTGCAAACCATTCCTCCCCCAACTAACTCTAAAAAGACAGAGTTTCATGCCCTCTTTAATATTACTGTTTTATTTTAAAAAACAATTCCTTTTTTAGTAGAGAAAAAAAATGAGGATTTTGGGGGGGGTGGCTTTTCTGACTGAATTGTTCCTGCCGCATCTTATTGGTCATGAGGTTTGCTTTCTTGGAACTGGAATCCTGAAATGGAAGCAGCCTTCGGGGTCCTTCCCCCGCACCCTTCTGTGGTTGTCCACAGGCCTTCAGCTGGAGCCTGCCTTGTTCCCAGATCCACGCTGGATCCAAGCATGTCCCAGGGAGGGCACGTGTCAGGGGCTGTAGTCTTTTCAAGAGGGTATCTCATTAACCTATGTCACAGCAACACTACGAGGCTGGTGCTGCTTACGGATTTCCGTTTTACAGATGAAGAAACTGAGGCACAGAGAGGCTGGATAGCTCAGCCGTGTTCCCACAGCTAGTTACTGATGAAGCATGGTTATGGCCCAGTCTGTTTCTAAGTTCCTCTTTGGAACCACCATCCCGGGCCAAGATAGGTCATAACTTACGTAGTAACTTCCATACATTGATTGAGCAGTGTTTTGCTTACATTACTGATTCTCAGAGCAGTTCCCTACAGCTTGGATGAGGAAAGCAAGTTTTAGATTGCTAATTACCTGCCCGAGGTCACAGAGCCAGTAGGAGGCTAAGCCGGGATAGAACTTGGATAGAACTTGTGGGTCTCAGCTTCTCACCGTTCCTGGTATTACCAGATTCTTATATTCCCTAAACAAGTCACACCTTGGAAATTAACTGCCTGTGGTAACAATCTCCCTGCTGAACTGTGAGTTGCTGCGGGGCAAGGGCCTTGACCTGCTCGAGAGAACCTTCTAGGCCCACCTTGTGCAAAATGCTTGAACACTGAATGGGCCAGGGAGACCCAGGCCTGCTCTGCAGGAGACCTGGGGCCCCAGCAGTGCTCAGGTAGTTACTAAAGGAGCAGGTGGTGCTGTACAGAATGCTCCTTCTAGAACTGCCAACTCTAAAAGGCTTCGTAGTCGGTGGCTAGCAGTCCCCTGTAATAGGAGCCCTTGTACCTCTTGGGTTCCTTACAAACATTCTCATCAGTAGCTCTAATCGTTGACTGGGTGGTTTGAGATGGCTGGTATACGCAGTGCTTTTTTGGTGCTCTGTCTCAGGGGCTTAGTTTTGTGTGTGGTTGGAGGGTCCTGGTGAGCTTGGGGAAGTACCAGAGAGTGCTGTGTCGGGGGCAGAGGGGCCTGTCACTGAAGCTGAAGGGTGCCTGCCTTTGTGTCTGGCTCAGTCTCCTGCCTGCCTTGCTCCCTCGGGATCTCGCCAGCCCAGTCTCTGTGGGAATCTAAAAGGAGTGGAGGTGGACGTGTGACCAAGCACATCTCAGCTTTTAATACCCGGACTATTTATAGGCCTTTGGGGGGATGGCTGTGGAAAAACAGGGGTTGGGGAGAGAGTTTAAAGAAAAATGCAGCAGGGCTGAAAAAAAAAAGAAAACCATTGCCATGGCTGATTTGAACAAGAACAGTGGCAAAGGGACTTGGAGAGATATGAAACACACACTTCAACATAATTTCACTTTCCTAGAGAAGATCATGTGTATTCTCAGTGCAGATACGCTCATTGAGACTCAGGGAAGAAGGAGCGTTAGGAACCCTGATTTGGGGAGCAGAAGGCATGCACTGGTCCTGAAGACATTCCCTATGATGGTTAGCACATTTATAAAGCATTGTTGGAGCTCAGTTATATTTTCCAAATTCCTGTTTTTCTTTTATGTTAATACATTTTAATACATTCCTACCTAGAACCCAGACACATGTTTTCTTCACTTAAATTGTATTTCTATAGACTTATTCAGCCATGTCAGCTGTATTTGAATATTTCGCTTGTTAGGGGGAAGTGTACTTTCATTGAGTGACACATAAATTCTGGAAAAGAGATGATGGATTTCTTGAAAAATAAATAAGAGTTGAAAACAAGTCTCTGGGTCCTGATCCAGCCCTAGCCCTGGGATATCTTTGAGTTGGAGAAGTGGCCCGTAGGTGGCAGGCAGGGGACAGTGACCCTACCTAACAGTGCAGACTCCCCTGGCTGGTCCCCTGTCTGCTGGGAGGCTAGCCTGCCCTCACAGATAAGGGCTCTTCTTCCTTCTCTCCGAGCCCCGCCCCCGCCCCACCCCTACCCCACCCCCCCGCCCCGCCCCAACCTGGGCACTCAAGCTTGAGTGACATTGACTCCTTACTGCCCACCTGGTGACAGCTGAGGGTAGCTAGCTGTAGGAGGGTCAAGAGGGTCCCTGTAGGATGGTGTGGTCCCAGTTCCTGATTAAGGCGGGGGCCTCCCAGCCCTTCCCTCTGCTGTCAGACTCTGCGCCGGCCACAGAAATCAAAGTTCAGAGCAAGTAAGCACCCCGCTCCAAACACAGGAAAAGGGCCAGAGAGAGCGGGGAGCCTCGGAGGGAGTTGGTCAGGACAAACTGATGTTCTCACCCACCCTGCAGATCCAGCTCCAAAGGTGCCACTGACACGTCAGTTGCAGGACAAAGATTATTTGGAGGTTGGCAGATGGGGCTGGATTCAGAGAACGCACGTGCTTCAGCCTCTCAGCTGCCTGTGTGTGATTTCACTGCCATGGGAGAGCATTGAGCGGGGCTTTTTCTGACCAGTTGGTGTGAGAGTTGTGTTGTTGGGGTTGTCATCCTCACCTCATCCTCACCCCCAAGCCCAGGTCTTGTCGTGTGGGAGTGGGAGAGCAAGTCTGTGGGGTGACTGCATCACCGTGGCTGGATTCACTCCGTAAGGGAGCCGGTGCAAGGCAACCTGGGAGCCCAGCGGGTGGGCGGGTGGCCTCCCTGCTGCCCGGAGACAACCTGCCCACCAGGGCACGTGCAGGCTCCACACAGCCAGCCTGGGACAGTGGGGGAGAGACGGAAACACGCTCCCTTGCAAGAGGCAGTCGCGATTTAAAATGCCGTCTTGCTCTTCTGACTGCTTTTTCCAGACGGTAAGAATTTGTTAAACACACCTGGTGTTCTGGGAAGGGTGAATTCCTGCGGGGTCTTGCCTGGGAGGGATAGACTCCCATCCTCTGAACTCTACTTCTCCATCCCTTGGCCTGGAGCTGCTCAGTGTTCATGGATTTGAATGAGCAAATGAAGCTTGCTTGTAACTTTGTAGGGTTAGGGGCTAAAGAATCTTGTAACTATGTTTTTATTATGCTCTTCTTTTGTATTAATTCATCACCACTCCAGCCTGAGCCTCCGTGTCTGTGAGGGGTGAGGTGCTGCGGGAAAGGCTATCAGTGCCGTTGCTGGACCCTGTGCCCTGGGAGAGCATGTGGACTTGTCAAAAGTTATGATGGGAAGAGGGAGGTTTACAGGATTTGTTGCTTTGCTTGTTTTTTCAATTGGTTCAACTGTAAAATGTCCAACCCGGAGACCACCAGCAGTATTTTAAATGAATCCTGTGAATCCTGTCACTTCTTAAGACAGGTTTGGTGGTTTAGCCATGTGCTGTATGTTCCCGTGAGTTGTCCTGGGCATTTTAAGAATATCATGTTGTAATCCTACCTGCTCTGCCCCCAGGAGGTGGGAAAGGGGAGGCGAGGAGGGAGAGTCACATCCCTGCAGCCGATGGGGACCTGTTGGCTGCTTGGAAAAACAGTTGCCCATGTGTTGGAGTACTACCGTTTTTACTTTACCTGTTTTCTTTTGTTTGAGTTTTTATTTCTTGAAAACCTGAAGTTGTTATCTCTAAGTATCCCCTTTGTGTGTTGCAGGATGTTAAAGTCTTTAGTGAAGATGGGACGAGCAAAGTGGTGGAGATTCTAGCAGACATGACAGCCAGGGACCTGTGCCAATTGCTGGTTTACAAAAGTCACTGTGTGGATGACAACAGCTGGACACTAGTGGAGCACCACCCGCACCTAGGATTAGGTAGGGAACCATCGGAACAGGAATGGCGCCTGGGGATACTCACGTGCAATTGAATGAAGACCGCTGCTGCCAAATGCCAAATGTGTGAACACAGTGTCCTTTGCCAAATTAGCAGGCAGTCTCTGGGTTCCCCTCGACTCTCCTGCCTCTTCTCTTTCTCCTAAAACTTCACTCTCCGCCCTCCAGCCCCCTTCCCCTAGTGCTTTGGGAATCTTGCCTTGGATGGTTGAGGTAATAACTTGCCCAAGGGCTCAGACACGGAGAAGTTCCCTGTGGCTTGTCCGGCCTCCCCAGCTGTCAGAGCCACGTGGAGCTTGTTGCACACCTGTGGGCAGGGGACAGGAGGGAGGTGCCCTTGAGGTGATCTGGAGAGAGCCGGCCGTGCACAGGATTGCAGCTGCCCCTCTGAGATCAGCTCTTCAGCTCATGGGAAGAAGGGAGCCATGGTTATAGGCAGCAGAGTGCAGAGAGCTCTGCTGGGAATTGGAGCAAATTATGAAGCACTTTGTTGTAAGTTCGAGTTGAGTCTTACATGGCATCTCTGCATGCTGGTTAACAAGGCTGTGAATGGTGTACGTGCACGGGTGTGTGTGCGCGCGCATGTCATGCCTAAAAAGCAAGAGAATATTTTGTATCACAGAATATTTGAAGATATTGACTCTTTAACAGAACTTATTGAGGTATTTTGTTCAGGTAGCTTATTTTAGGTAAAAAAGCTTTTCAGACTTTTGCTTAAATTCTTATGTGATAAAATATAGTTCTTACAAAGTCATAGTAAAATATTTAAAACCAAAATTTTATCTAAATCAACAGCTATATTTGTTCCATGTCTTGAAGGAGAGAAAAACAACACAGATTGGAAACGTCCCCATAGTTCTGATTTTTCTCATGAACCTTTTTTGAAAGATTAATAAATTGATTTTAAACCTCTAGGTCTGGAGTATTGAATTTAAACCTCTAGGTCTGGAGTAGCCTCCTTCCAGGTAATATTATACAATTTTTTTTTTTTTTTTTTTTTTTTTGAGACAGAGTCTCGCTCTGTCGTCCAGGCTGGAGTGCAGTGGCCGGATCTCAGCTCACTGCAAGCTCCGCCTCCCGGGTTTACGCCATTCTCCTGCCTCAGCCTCCCGAGTAGCTGGGACTACAGGCGCCCGCCACCTCGCCCGGCTAGTTTTTTGTATTTTTAGTAGAGACGGGGTTTCACCATGTTAGCCAGGATGGTCTCGATCTCCTGACCTTGTGATCCGCCCGTCTCAGCCTCCCAAAGTGCTGGGATTACAGGCTTGAGCCACCGCGCCCGGCCAATATTATACAATTTAAGCCTAAATAATGCAGTGTAAATTTGAGCTGATACCACCTTAAGTCTCTGTTTTCTAATGCGCCCTGTACTTTGGGCAGACGGTATGCTTTTTGAAGGAATTGAATAGAACTCTTGCTGGTTTCTTTCCCATCTCTACCAATTGCCATACGAATCTGTGTGATGACAGAAGCCTTCCCCTCCATTGTCACTAACAGCTTTCTCCTGCCAGGATCACTTACTAGGTCCACAGTTAGTGACCATGATGTCACAGTTGTTCCCACGGAGACTGGCTGTCCCATCAAACTCCAGCTTAGGACGTCCATGAGTGGATCCTACAGTGGTCTGATAAGGCTGTCAAAAGCACCTGTTGACACACAAGTAACTTGGAAATTAAATAGTAGTGGGAAACCTTCAGCATGTGTCTCTACATGTGTATATATATATATATGGGGAAAAAAACCATATATATATACAACTTTAAAAACAAGTCTGTATAGTTTGACCCAAATACAATGATTATTGTTGAAAGCCCATTCAAAAGTCTGAATATTCTTTTCATTTGAAAGAACTATGGAAGGGACTTCTGCAGATATTTAGTACTTGAATATAATTGGACACACTCAGGACACATAGAAATTTTGTACAGATACACGTACATAAAATTTTAACATATAAGGAATGGTTCAGAAATTTTGAATTATCTATTTCATGTGATACCCTTTAATTTCTAGGCTATCATATGGTTGGTAGATAAATGATACATTAAGACTTTCACCAAATGAAGAACCATTTGCTCTGAGAGAATAGAAAAACAAATGTCTGTAAGCACACAGGATTTGTAGGGATGTGATATTTATACACCTTATTTCTTTCTCTTCTTTTTAGATGGACTTAATACACTCTCGTGGGGGATGACACTTTATTTTAAAATTAAGTATAAAAGGAAAAAACGGGAAAGAGAAACAAGTGAAATTATAAAAAAAAAAAAAAAAAAAAAAAAAGAGGAACATTCGTGTCACATTTTGGGTCCTGTTTCACAAAAAAAGTAAAAAATGAAAAAAAAAATAATGAACCTCACACAGCCAGGATTTGCAGATACATGAAATTCCTTAGAATATCCTTCCTCTCCTTCCTCAGTTTTCTTTCTCACCACCAGTTCCATTCTTACTAGTTACTAGGAAACACATTTTTCTATCGGCTGGGTTTGCAGAGGACTTTGCAAGTTTTTAGAGTAACCAGTTTCCCCAGCCTGTAAGATCAGCACCCCCAGGACTCATTCCCGTTGGCACAGAGCTTCTGCTTCCCCCCCATCCCTATAACTTCTCTGAATACTGTTTTGTGACCCAACCTTGTCACTTAATGTTTTTTAAAACATTAAGTTGCTGTTTAACTAAAAATCTTACTTCTGCCATGATTTAGCAGCATTCAACGATCAGAAGCTCATTAGTGAGAAAATGCAGGGCTGTGGGGTACCTCTCGGAGAGTCTGTTGGGTATCTCAGCTTTATCCCCCTTGGAAAGGGATGCTAGGGCCACAAGGCCAATAGGGGGTTCTTGTTTGTCATGGATGGTATTCCTGGGCCCTTCTGGCCCTCCAGCTCTCAGGGCACATCCCCAGACATTGCTATCTCCTTGTAGAGAGCACTTTCCTAGGTAATTATATGTCAGGTATTCTCACAGGGATGTGGACATACACCAGGCTGGCGGCTGGGGCAAAAGGCAGGTAGTACTTGCAAGTCTATAGGGCAGATACTAAGGCAGATTGTAACCCAAACCCCCCATAATTGAAGGTATAGGGCACCCAATTTGGACAGTATTTTAAGCCTATGTATAGCCTCCAGAATTGAGGATTTCAAAGTACAAAGTACATTATTATTGATTGAATATCCCTAATCCAAAAATCTGAAATCTGAAATGCTCTAAAATCTGAAACATTTTGAGTACTGATTTGATGCTCAACGGAAATGCTCACTGAAGCATTTCTGATTTTTGGATTTTGGATTGTTCAACTGGTAAATATAATGCAAATGTTCCAAAATTTAAAAATCCAAAAACGAAAGCTTCTGGTCTCAGGCATTTAGGATAAGGGATATTCAACCTGTATAAGGATCTTAATAGCTAAAATATCAGTCCCTTAATAATATTAAACCTTTTCTACACCCAGAAGGAAGTGATGGCTTTAGAAAAAGTGAGGGCAGTTCCCGAGATAGCCTGCAGCACGTGGTTCCCTTTCTTTGGGAGAAAAGCACCATGCGTGGGTGTCTGCAGCCTGCAGGGCGTCGCTGCTCTGAGATGCTGGTCACCCTCCATTGGCAGCAACAGTGGCATCCCTGCTGTCACTCGGTAGAGTAGCCCCTCTGGCTGAGGGTGGTTTGTCCTGCCCGCTCTGCACTGTGCTTGTGGGTAAGCAGAGAAGGACTCCTATGAGCAGAGCAAGGTCAGGTGGCCCTTCCCAGTGTGGGCTCCTGGGAACATTCACTACTGGACGCACTTGGAAAAGTTGTTGTGAAGCCCCTTGCCCTGGTAGGCAAAGCCTTAGTGACTGATGGTCTATTTTATGATTCCCAGTTCAATTGTCCCTTTAAATGGTCCCTTCCTATGTTAGCACTGCCCCCAGGTTCTACCTGTTGGGGATGTTTCTGAGTCTCAGTGTCTGGAGTAGAGTTCTTAGCCTTGAAAACACTGTCCCTGACCCAAGCCACTCAAGAGCTGACAGTAAGTCCAGCTGGGGCTGCCAGAATGGGACAGGTCTTTTGGAAGGTGTCCCCATCCCTTCTGCCCTGAGCATGTGAGCTGCAAGTCTCTGGAAGGTTCACTTTAGCCAGGGCAGCTTCACACATGGAGGATGCAGTGATATTAAACAGTCAGCCTGCAGACATATCAAGTAAACAAATTATATTTGAAAAGGTCTTTTTGGCCAGGCGCTGTGGCTTATGCCTGTAGTCCCAGCACTTTGGAAGGCCAAGGTAGGAGGATCACTTGAGCCCAGGAAGTTGAGGCTGCAGAGAGCTGTGTTTGCATCACTGCATTCCAGCTGGTTGACAGAACAAGACCCTGCCTCAAAAATAAAAGATAAAAGGAATGTTGAAAAATACAAATGTAAACATACAAAACTAGTATCTTGATGCCCCCCTGAACTTGAAAATGGGATTGCAGATAAACCCATCCCTGGGAATGTGGGGGGCACCCCGTGCCTGGGGCTCTTGCACCCAGGCCCCGAGTAACTGTAGACATCAGGCATACTAAGGTCAGATAATCTGGGAGAGGCTGGAACTTACACAGAGAACACAGTAAAGAGAAGAGGGTTTCCGCCAGATCCTACAAATTTCAAGGATTTGAGGAATTCTGTTGTCCTGAGAATTAGGTTGAGACAAGAAGAGCAACAAGTCTTTTTCGGGCTGTTTACAGCTTTGTGCTTGTTCCTGGTCAGATGAGAAATGCTGTGGCAGTAACTCTGGAGGTGCTGTGGCTGCCACACTTTTGGATGCTGACAGCTGGACATGCAGAAAGGTGTGGAGGGAGAAGCAGCCGGCGCCCGTTGACCCTTGCTGAGTAGAGGGGGCCTTTTGCAGGCTGGTTTTATGTCCCCCTCTCCCTTTTACGTGTGAAAAGCAACAAAAGATGTCCTTTCCCCCACTAAAATTTATAAATAGAAGTCCACTTACAGCCTTATCCACATGTCAGGGCTATCTCACTGATTACTCTGTTGACGGTTTCTTAGCCCGGGAAAGCCCTGAGCTTGCTGACAGCTCTTTTCTTTCCCTTGGGTAGGCTGTGCTGAGGAATGATGGGCAGGGAGTGGCTCAAGTGCCACAGCTCAGTGTGAGGCCGAGACAGTGGGGTGCACATCCTCTGTGCACCGGCTCTGCCATGGCCCCTCCCACTGCCAAGTGGCAGCACAGGTTTCTGCCGAGGAGTCACACTTTAGCTGCAAGGGTTAAGGCAAGGAAGTAAGATTCTCTCTTTTGAGTTGTCTTGATATTTAAATATTCTTTCTTGAGGAGTAGAGTAATGCCAGCCTTAGTTTCAGAAATTTGAAAAATACAAATGTACTTCAAAGAATTTTTGCCTTTTCCATTTCTTGAAATTACTTTTGGAATATTATCACGAAAAGTAGTGTTCCCATTTAACTTAGGGCCATTGTAATCATATGCAGTTTATAGATAGTGATGTGATTGTTTATAATCATGCAAGGTCATTTGAAAATACATGTCTTTAAATCACGGAGAAAATTAAAACTGGAGGGAAGATCTTTGAACAGATGTTGCGCAGTCATCGGCCAACTGGAACACTGGTGCCGGAGCATTTGTGCCGGGGCACTCAGCTGCATCTGGAGGCTGCACAGCTCTGCATCTCTGAGAAAGGGGTCACCTGCCACATTGTGTTTGCTGACCTGCTGTGAATGAGGAAAAGGGAGTTGATGTTTTGTTTGTCTTGGGACCCACCTCTGGGGATGGTAGGCGCACTCTGGAGTCACCAAAGCACACTCCTTTCAGGATACAGTTGGTTTCACAGCCCACCGGTTATCCCGAGTTCCTGGGCCCCCTTTTGCCAGGGCACCAAGCCCTCACCTGTCCACCTGGATCTGACGGCCAGGGACACGTCTCCCTGTGTGTTTACACTGCCATGTGCAACTTTCCCGCGATCTTTCCAGGGGCAGCCCAGGGAAACAGGGAAGTATTGTCCGCAAGGATGGGTGCCTGCATGGGTTTGGCCACCCCCTTTAGGCCTGGTGGCTGCCCCCAAGCATCCTCTTTGGCTGTCCTCAGGGTTCTTTGGAGACAAAATGCCCTTTGCTTTGGAAACAGACATATTCTCCTTACTTAGGTAGCTGTCACCTCCCATTTTTATTTCTCCTTATTTTGCCTGATAAAAATTTTTAGTTCTGTAAATCAACCATCAACAGTTTATTAGATCGTTGGTTTTGGTTTTGGATTTTTGTTTTTGTTTTTTCCTGTAACTACAGAAAGACATTTTTCTCTGAATAAACATTTCAACAAAAGTCACTGATTTGTTTTCCTTCTGGAAAATCCATTTTCGATGAATGAACCTCTTTTTGGAAAGCAAACCTAACAGTTTTTGTTGCATGTTCTTGGTTTCTCTCTTTTTCTATCATGGGGAGACATGAGGGCCATGTATTGGTTCACATGTTGCTAGCAGCATTCCCTCCCAGACAGGGACAAACGGGAACTGCTCCACACTTGCTGGTGGTGCCAAGTCTGAGCTTTCTGGCAGCCACGGGGAGAAAATTCCTTTCCTTCACAAACTCTGGCTTTAAATGTGTTTTTACCAAGGAATCCTTTCCTTGTAATGTCAAAACCAGGGCCGAGCACGAATCAGCTCCAGAATTTGCTTCTGCATGCCAGTCGGGGCCCATCGGAGATGCGTGCCCATGGCGACAGTTGTTCTTTGTAGACGGAAAGTCTTTTCTGCATTCTTAGATCACTTTGACTCAGAAATGCTTTTGCCTTGAACTTCATTCCTTCCTTCCGAGATGACACTTTCCTCAAGATTCCAGTCTGGCTGCAGGAGAGGAGGGTAGGGTCTTAGGACGACAGAACTGCCCTGGTGTCAATTCCATAGCATGTTAATCTTTACCGTTTTGGCATCAGTTCACACTTTGACCCTGCTGTACATTTGTTCTTGTTTATTCCGTGATTTAATAAGGTTAGTTTCCCGTGGCCACCACCGTCCTGTGACAGCTTCTGAGGAGGTGCCTGGGAAGGGACGTAGCTGTCATGAAAGGGGGCAGTGCGGCCTCTGCAGGCACACGCTGTTCCAGGGTATGCTGAGTTCTTCCCGCTCCACCTGGAACCACTGTGTTCACACAGTGAGGGAAGCGACTTTTCCCTTTCCGGGGGACGGTGCTGCTATGGAAGATGCTGTGAAGGAGGCGTGTGCGTATGTGCATGCGTGCGTGTGTACGTGTCCGCAGCGGGTGCTGGAGGATGGAGTGTGTTTTTTTCCCTGCCTTTACATGTAATTCAGTTGACAAGAACTATTCCATGATGTGGTGCGTGCAGGCTTCAGTGTGAAAGGTGAGTATGTACGTACCGTCTCGCTGTGCATCACGGCCCCTCCCACAGTACACAGCACCATCGTTTCTGGCAACCAAGTTTGATGTCATTAGAAAGCTTGCATCTCGGCCGGGCACGGTGGCTCATGCCTGTAATCCCAGCACTTTGGGAGGCCAAGGCGGGCAGATCACGAGGTCAGGAGATTGAGACTGTCGTGGCTAGCATGGTGAAACCCCGTCTCTACTGAAAATACAGAAAAATTGGCCAGGCGTGGTGGCAGGCGCCTGTAGTCCCAACTACTCAGGAGGCTGAGGCAGGAGAATGGCGTGAACCCGGGAGGCAGAGCTCGCAGTGAGCTGAGATTGCGCCACTGCGCTCCAGCCTGGGCGACAGAGCGAGACTCTGTCTCAAAAAAAAAAAAAAAAAAGCTTCCATCTCTGGGCCCTCTTTGGTCATCCTCCCCTTTCAAGTTCTTTCTCCTTTGTTTCTTGTTGTAGTCTTTTATTTACAAGAATTGAAATTTATTAATTTAAGGGCAAAATCATTTGCTGAGAGTATTATGGACTCATTCCTTAACATCTGGTTGATGCCAAATTCAAAAGAAGTATATAAAAATAAGTATTGACCTGAATTCCTCATGCTGTGTATCTTAAGACCTCTTATGAATTTGGTAGTACATAAAAGAGAGATTTAAATTTAGTTTCCTTCCTGACCTCGTCTCTATTCATAATGTTTAAAGAATAGAAAGTTGAACAAATCTTGCATTTGGTTGTAAAGCTACCATGAATTTCCCACCTGTTGCATCTCACATGTGATACTTTGCCCCTGCAGAGAGGTGCTTGGAAGACCACGAGCTGGTGGTCCAAGTGGAGAGTACCATGGCCGGTGAGAGTAAATTTCTATTCCGGAAGAATTATGCAAAATACGAGTTCTTTAAAAATCCCATGGTGAGTCTTACGTCTTCAGGTTTGGGGTTTGGGACTCTTGACATCTGGAAGTTTATACTTGGGTTTCATAGTATCAGATTAGAAAGTGACTGAGAGGCACGACGTAGCATATCGGTTTGAGAGTCAGAGTTGCAGTTTAATGAAGCAATCCTTGCTTGAAACCCAGTCTCGTGCTTCACTAAATGTGCCTGGGACTGGCTGAAGATAGAGGTCTCCTTCTTCAAATAGACACAGTGTAAAGGGGGTTAGTCTCTAAGACAGGAGCTGGGGGAGACTGGGCGTTTTCTGTTATTTTGAAAGTTCTCAGTTAAACTGATCAAACACTTAGCAGAAGAAAAACTCATTATTCTCTGCACACAGCAAACACATTTTGTGATCATACGTGGAAGAATGACTAGAGAAATCAGTGCGATTGGTGGTGTCTTGAGCTGGTCACCTTGATCTCTCTTCCCCTTTCTTTCTTTGGGAAAGAAGGCACTTGTCCTGTGAGAGGCCGGGATAGGGAGGGCACCTCCTAGCTCCTGGGGTACTTACTGTCGTCCTGAGTCATGGGGCAGAGCTGTGTCAGCTGGGGAGAAGACCCAGGGTCATTTCTGACTCTGATAATTTAGCTGCTTTTTTATTCCAGAGTGAGAAATTTGAAGACTGTTTTTGGGGAATGCAACAGAAAAGGCTTTTCTCGTGACTGGGCTTACCTTTTAGTTTCAGGAATTCTTTATCTCACTCTTTGCCATGGAGTATGCTGTGAGACATGCATCCCTTAGTAAACATAGGTGGTATTCCATACTCGTACCCAACATTTCAGGAAATGAAATACAACCTTTTGAAGGAGCTATTTCTTCTGTGTGATAGGAGAATAAAAAGGACTGCCATTTTAAATACAGGTGTACATAATTATATTGGTAGGAATAGTTTTAAAATTTACTTATCTATATGACATACCTTCCCTCACTTTGAAACTAACCTTTCACGTATTTGTTTTTTCCCATTTTCTTAGAATTTCTTCCCAGAACAGATGGTTACTTGGTGCCAGCAGTCAAATGGCAGTCAAAGCCAGCTTTTGCAGGTACTGGGCCAAAATAGACCTCTGCTGAAATAGACTTTCTGAATAGAAATCCTCTTGGAACTGAATGGCAACATTGTAAAAAACCTGAAGAGATTGCATCTTTCATCATTTATAACTTTGGCCCTTAAGGGGGTTTAGAGTAACCAGAAATTAAAAAGTTTACTTGGAAAATCTGTGTGTAGCTGGATTCCTGCTGAGCCAAACAGGCACTTACACACAGAATGCCCTTGCTCTGACTTAGAAGAGTCCAGTGATGCCACTGCTGAGTGTGGCCCGGGGGGTGCATGGAGAAACCCCAGTTTCAGGGCTCCCCAGCTCCTTTCTGAGCAGGGGTCCCAGGTCAGGCCACCGCCCAGCTGCTTGGAAATCTCTGCAGAAGCGCTGAGTCTATAGTAAAAGATGATTGGGTTACCACGACAGACTTTTACAAGTAACTTGCCATACATTACAAATAAAGAAACCTGCTTTAATTGTCCTAAAGTCTGTTCTGAGAAAATCTGGTCTCTCCCCACCTCCTCTTCCAGTGGAGGGAGCCACCAGGGCCTCTGTGCTCAGCTGTCACACACGCTCCTCCAGGGAAGCTGGGAGCGGGGAATGGGAATGTTACAGCTACACCCTAAAAATATGCCTGTGTACATGTCAAAAGTGAAAGAATGAATCATTTCCTAAGGCCACCAACAATATCCAAGTGACATATTACATGTAACAGAAACTACTAAAATATAGTTCCTACAGAATTCTGCTCATAAGCCCTTCTTTTGCTATGTTGTTATCACCAAATTTGTTTCAGCATCTAAAAGATAAGAGCTTCAGAGCTCTGTTCCGGTGGTGTCTTCAGAAGCCCTTCTGACCATAGCATGTGTCTGTTCTGGTGAGAGGTGTCAGTGCTAAGGTACCACCTGTACACCGTGAACAGTGAAATGGCACATTCTGTTTTAACTTGCCTTGACTTTGGGAGGACTCATGTGCTTTGTGAAGATATGCTGTGGTCTCTTGAGACTCAGGAAGGACTGACCCAGGTGCACTAGGGCTCTGTCCGACGTGCCTTTCCCACCTGGGGGAAAAGAGCTTTGTCCCCTCCCAGTCTAGTAGCAAGACCTGCCAACATCACCTCCCCAACTTTGCTCCGTGACCTGGCCCTCGGCCTGTCTTCCCTTTGATGAAAAGCATAGTTTCTTGTTTTGTTTTGTTTTGTTTTGATAAAGGCTTTATTCTTAAGGCTGCCTGTGGGAAAAGTTAAGTGGAACAGGGGGACATCACCAGGATGTCCTGCACCTGGGTTCATCACTTGCAGACAAATGACACCTTTTATGTGACCCTTGACTGGAGGGGTGCCTGGGTAAAAGTGGCCACTACATGCTCACTCTCAGTCCCCAGAGCCCCACTCACTCAGTCATGGCACTTGCTCTTGCCCTCAGTCTGATATCAGACTGGATCCTTCAGTGCACTCTCTTACAGGGAAATTCGTGACTTGTGTTATCACCAGTGTTAGAAAGGTCCATTTGCTTGCATGTGTTTAAATACGAATTATGTTCTATGCAGCACCAATTGAGATGGGATTTTAAGACTTTGGAAAGGAGAACACGCTCAGTTTGATCAAAAAAAGGAGTCTTTTAATAATTCAGAAAATGTCAGTTATGCTAATAACATGTCTGCTTTAATTATTTTAGATTAGCATTATGTAATTTTTAAAATTTGTTCTTCAACAGAATTTTCTGAACTCCAGTAGCTGTCCTGAAATTCAAGGGTTTTTGCATGTGAAAGAGCTGGGAAAGAAATCATGGAAAAAGCTGTATGTGTGTTTGCGGAGATCTGGCCTTTATTGCTCCACCAAGGGAACTTCAAAGGTGAGCTTTAAAACCTGCCACCACCAGCCCTGATTCTGCCCCCGTCACTGCCCCCGGGAGTCCTCAGAGTAAACCTAGGCTTCATTTTTAAATGCACCTTAGACTCCTCCAGGCTCAGGACAACTTCTTAATAAGCTAATTGTGCAACAGCTAAACTTGGAGTCACAGGTTTCCTGGTCTCCCTCAGAAACTAGGTAATAAATAATACATACCTAAGAACCCCACCTGCCCAGCCCCACCCCCACTGTGGGTTGGTAGCAGACCTCCCTGGCTGCCCTATCACTTCAGAGACTGGCCTAGTTCCCATAAGTTGGGATTTAAGCTAGCTGTAAAGATGTTTGATAGATGATTGCCACCCTAATGCCAGTGTAACTTTATGTATCAGATATTTTATGAAATAAATTTCAGGTTTGCATGTATCCGTAGTGAGAAGAAGGTGGGAGATGGAAAACAGCTGCAGGCCCTCAAAAGACAGCTGGTAGCACTGAGGGCTTAGGCTGGAGGCTCCTTCGCTCCCATGTACACTCTTGCCTGCTCTCTTCTCGTGCTGTCCACATACACCCTGTGGCAGGAGCCATGTCCATTCAACGTGGCTGAGCACTTACCATCTGAGGGCTACGGTCTCTTTTACTCTGGCCAGCAAAGGGGAAAGGGAGCTGGCGGGACCCTGGCACAGGTGTTGAGCATCAGGCCAACTCTGGGAAGTCAGCGGCTGCTGACGCATGGGCCAGAGAGAAGGGGGGTCATCTGCAGAGAGGGGCTTTGGTCTGACACAGGGCATGGTAGCGTCCTGACCTCTCAGCTGTGCTGTGTGGCCTGCTCAGAGTCCTCGTGTGTGCTGAAGTCGGGAGATTATTTCCTAGAGCAGGAAACAGAGCTAGGCTGGAGAGTTGAGGAGGAGAAGGGTGGGACAAGCTACCAGTGGGAAAACCCAGGGTACGATTGGACTCTGGATGCACAGCAAACCAAAGGCAGATAGGCCCTGTGCTCTTAACTCTGACCTTTGGGTTATAGATTTTCTTCTGCTTTTTATCTTGAATATCTGGTCATGGGGCTTTGATTTGGCAGAAGTATCAAATACGTTCCAACAGTCTTGTGTGTCTGAGAATTGGGGAAGTGGGTGTTTTGGGTGAGACTGGGTGAATTTGGTTTTAGTTTAGCACTTATCACACCTCATGTAATAATCATATGTAACATGTAAAGTGTCATTGGGGAAAGTGCTTATAAGTGTGCAGAGACTGCCCTCTGTCTACCAGAGGTGAACACATTTGCCCTTTGCTGGGCTTGAGACTTTAACCTGGCCGTTGTTGTCACAGGAACCCAGACACCTGCAGCTGCTGGCCGACCTGGAGGACAGCAACATCTTCTCCCTGATCGCCGGCAGGAAGCAGTACAGCGCCCCTACAGACCACGGGCTCTGCATAAAGGTACACCCGAACTGTCCACAGACGGCGCGCATGCTCAGCAGCCCACTGGAAACTGACTTCTTCTCTTGCCCAGCACTTGATTGTTGCTTCTGTTGTCTTCAACAGAAACATAGTTTCACACTGGATTCCTCCATTCCTGTAAAAACATCTATTGTACACTTGCTGCTGTCAGCCCTTGAGTAGCTCAGAAGCTCAAGGACAAGCAAACAGGGATAGACAGTGTGGCCAGTGGGCTCAGTGTTTTAGGGAGGGTGGCTTTTGGCTTCAAAGGGTGGGCTGTGGCTGTAGCCCAGTACTAGTAGCTGGAAGGGGAGGCAGGGCAAGGGAGAGGACCTCCAGCCTGTCACCTGGGTTGCCTGCATGGTTCTGAGTGAGCTGATGGCTTCTGTGTGGGCCTCTGGCCGTGGGGACAGTCAGATAGGAATGGACACAATGCGGCCCACCCTCTGCATGCACACACACGCGTGCACACACATCTGTGTGCACATACCACATGTGTATACATACATGTATACATATATACCTGTGTGCATACACATACATTATCCACACATGTACGTAGACACACATACACATGTGCACACACCTGTGGGCAGAGCCCACTCCTCTTCCCCTGATGAGGTTGTGATGGTATTAATAATCATAATGGTAGATGATATTTACTGAATGCTTACTGTGCATGAGATGTTCCACTAACAGTTTTACATCCATTATCTTATTTAATCTTCATAGCCCCTTGTGGGATAGGAAGTTGGCCACATTGCCCACATCCAGTAGCCAGTGAATAGTTGTGCTTGGAGTTTGCGCCGTAGGCTGACTTACCAGCCATAGCCCAAGCCGCATCCCGAGAACACAGAACACCGGGAGCCCCTCCTTAGGAGAAAATTTCTTTCCAAAATATCACTTCATACCTTGCTCAGGGAATACTCTTGCCGTTGTAAGTAATAGGCGTCTAATTCACACCAGCTAGAGGCCCAAGGCAGCCTCAGGCGGGGCTGGAGGTATGAGCAGCAGCGGGCACGCTCCCTTCCCACCAGCCCACACCAGCCATGCTTGCATGTCTGCAAACGCAGTCTCTGCTTGCTTCTCTCATAGCATCAGCCGAGCACAGGGTAGTCACACCTGTCCCTCAACCCCTCCAGATTCTGGAGAGGGAGAGCTGGGGCCGTGTCCAGCATTGTTTCTTGAGTCTGAGGTCAGGGGGTTCCTGTGGAGATGCAGGTCAGTTTATCCCTGCAACAATTCTCCTCCCTCACCAAAGGGCCCTGCCTGTGGAGGGGCACCTGTCTTCTCCCCATGGTGCCTGCACCTGCCTCGGGGTGCCTTCTTCCCCTTCTGTCTCCTTCTCCAGAGCCAACATCAGTCTCCCTCTCTGGACCTTCTACTTGGGGTCTGATCTTTGGGCTGCTCAGACGTCAGAATCCCTGAGCTCCTCAGGGGTTTCCCCTCTTGGCTACGCTCTGCAGCCGCCCCTCCTCTCAGTGGCCTGGGGGCAACTTTAAGATCCCTCCTTCTGTAAGTCAGAAGGCAGGTTCTCCTCCCATAGAATCCAGTCCCTCGACAGAGTGAGGGGCCTCTTCCTCTTTGTCCTGTTGTGCTAACCACGTTACGTTGTCTTGTGCTGGTTTGTTTCTCTGTCTTCTCTGAAGTTCCCGAAGGATGGCTTAGTATTCAGCTAAGTGGTACACAACCTGGGGCCAGTCCGTGATAGGCACTTAATAAAGGCTTGTCAGGAAGGCGGATGAATGAATGCTTAACACACAGGGGTGTGTGTGCATCTGCTGTGCTCCTTGCTAGGGGGATCTCCAGCTGGTTGTCTCTGGTTTGTGTCAGATGCAGCCCCGCCTTGACAGAAGCTGTTTCTGACTCCCTGTGTAACACTAACAGAACTTTCTTTTACCTCCTGTAGCCAAACAAAGTCAGGAATGAAGCTAAAGAGCTGAGGTTGCTCTGTGCAGAGGATGAGCAAACCAGGACGTGCTGGATGACAGCGTTCAGACTCCTGAAGGTATGTGACGTCTTGCAGTTTGTGTTGAGTGCACATCTCTTCGTGAAAATTGGCCTCTGGACCTGCCAGAATAGACAAAGTCAGAAGGCAGGTTCTCCTCCCATAGAATCCAGTCCCTCGACAGAGTGAGGGGCCTCATTCCTCTTTGTGCTGTTGTGCTAACCACGTTACGTTGTCTTGTGCTGGTTTGATTTTCTGTCTCCTCTGAAGTCCCCGAAGAATGGCTTAGTTTTCAGCTAAGTGGTACACAACCTGGGCCCAGTCCATGATAGGCACAATACTTTGTCTCTTCTGGCAGGAAAATGCTTGTAACTTTTCTGCTGTTTTGTCACAATGTTTTATTTATCAAATGTAGTTAAGCATCTTTCTAAACAAGATCTCAGGAGCTTTTAACAGAGGGCCTAATATTAAACAGGTTAGAGCTAGGTTTTCCAGACTCAGTACTTACTGACATTTTGGGTGGAATAATTCTTTATTGGAGGTCTGGGGGACATCCAAGCATTGCAGCCACTTAGCTGTGTGGCATACCTGGTCTCTGCCTGCTAGATGCCAGTCTCACGCCTGGCCAGTTGAGACAACCAAAAATGTCTCTAAATGTTGCCAAATGTGCCCTGGAGCCAGAGGGTGGGGAATTGCCCCTGGTTGAGACCAGTAGATTAGAAGAATAGGATTCGAAAAATCAGGACCAGGGAGAAAGGAAATAGTACATGAGGTGTTAATTATTTTCACGACTGAACCAACTCTCAGGTTCCCAAAAAGCCAGGACCATGAAGTAAACATGATGAATTACACAGCTCACTGTAGCTCCTCAGCGGAGACGGTACCTCCTGACTGTAAGTTCTAAAGGAAATGTATCACGTGGAACTGCATATGGAGTAATGCCCTTGACAGCAATTTCATGCTAATTGCCAGAGTGATTTCATATGACTGTTTATTGTAATCACTTTGGATTTCCCACAGTGTTCCTGTGCACACATACCATATCCCACATGTCTGGAATTAAGTCTACAGAGTCCTTGTGAGTTGCAAGTTAGCTGGCCCAGATGAGCTTGGCTAAAGTCCAGGGGTCTCCATAGGAGATGTTCGTTTGGAGCCAATGGATACAGTGGTCCAGGGATTTCTTTACAAAAACTCCCAGGCTTCATTGAACTGTAGTGGCCTTTTATCTGGTCCAGAGACTCAAGGTGGAGTCAATTAAGGAGATGGAGGAGCCGAAGGAAGCATAGCTCAAAACTTTCCTGGAGGTGCTGCAGATCCAATTCTGAATGTAGTCCTGTTGTTGTGGCCATTTGGCAGGTAGCACTTTGCACCCAGTAATCCACAGATTCCAGAGACATTAAGGATGCATCCTAGTGCCATTTTATAGGAGGCTGGGGCCCAGACCAAAAGTTCCACAGATTGGCTTCCTATATCTCTCTCCCAGAACCTTATTTTATATTTCCACTGATAACAAAAAGAATTATGAAAATCAAAATTTTATGAATTCATAATGGAAGAGGAAACGTCCATGTTAATACATCATAGATCATAGACCACTCCTGTTATAGGCCAGTTTTCAGTGTGTAAGGGTCACCAGTGGGCACTGGTCACACAGGTGACATAATGTCCATCGAGGGCAGTCTTCTGCATGGACCTCCAGAAGGAATGAGATTGCTCTTTGTGTCCTGTTGTGGAAAAATTACTAACATTTAAAAAGCAAAATACAGAACAGCATATAGAGAGAAGGCCACATTTGTGTGAAGGGAACAGGAAAAATTAGAATATTTGTATTTGATGGTATGCTCGTGAACATTCTGTGAGACTGCAGGAGAGAAGAAAGAGGTTGCTTAGTAGGGAGAGGAGATGGGAGAGGCAGCTGTGCAGACAGAGGGCAGCGGCCATGGGTGATCTTTTAAAGGTGTCTGTATATAGTTGAAATTTTAATCTGCAAATGAATAATCTGTTTTGGAAAAGGCAAAAAAAAAAAAAAAAAGGAAATGAAAAAGGAAAGTGATAGTATACTACTCCAGGAAGCTATGAATTCTATTACTTTGGGTAATACATAATAAATCCAGGTAGTAGCTTCTTAACCACTGTTTCTTGGGCGTCTCTCCTTTGTTGCACTAACATAACGAGCCACAGGAAAGGATGTGGGCAGAGTGACTAATGCAAAACGAACTGACTTTATTGTTGTCAGTGTTAACAATGATGTGTTACATAATATTAAGATTTTTTTTGAGCGTTTGCTGTGGGCCAGGCATTCTTTATCACTTTACTGTTTGTGACAGCTCAGTGACATGCATATTATCATCATCATTATGTGGATGACAAAACTGAGGCCCAAGCTGTGGCTGCTGCGATGTGGCAGAGCCAGGTCAGAGCCCTGACATTCTGGCCCCAGAACCCCTTTCCTCACTACCATGCTTGCTGCCCTCCCTAGAGCCGCCTGGAAGCTGCAGTCAGTCCTAATGCGTTCCTTTTGTCCCTGCCACTTTGCAGGGAAGCACTTTGCATCCAGTGATACACAGATTCTAGAGACATTAAGGATACGTCTTAGTACTATTCTTATAGGAGGCTGGGGAGCCAGTCCTGACAGGAAGGTAGCAGTGATGGCCTCGGGGCCAATCTCAAGTGGAGTGCAAGTGACATGGTTCTGCCTCAAACAGCCATAGGATTGTAATGCAATCGAAATGCCATTTCAGTCTTGTCGGCACTGATTCATTACCCACTATTCAGAAATGATACCTGGATAGAGTTAGGGACAGTGGAGAGGCAACTCTTTATGACTCCAGGGTCTCCATGTTGACAATCGTTCTAAAACAAGGCATCCCGTGTGTGTGCTCTGCCTTCCTCCGGAAGAGGACACAGGACACCGGATCCCCTTTTAGAGGATAAGAGGGTCTGAGGGCTGAAGCTGACAGGGCCCTTTTACCATTTACTACAAACAGCATCTTCATATCAACCGTGGAAAGGCAGAGCTGGGTTGTTATTTTGAATTAACCTAGGACCTTCTTACATCTTTACCCACACAGATACCCTTTCTTGAAATAAATAAATAAATCTTATAGCTTGGGTCTACATAGGAGAAAGCTGGCCTAGCTATACTTAGCTTTTCAGAAAGATGCTCTTAGTAGATAGCGCCAGCAGATAATCTTTTGTCTCATTCCTTCCTGTTACATTGTTTGTTAGGTAATTTCTTGGATGCTATAGGAGCTATGCAAATAGCATTAAAACTTTGCAACAATTATTTATTACCATCTTTCCTCCTCCCTCTGTCTTCTAGAAGTCTCTTAATCTGCTGTAGAAATTCATCCCCAAGAGGGAGGGAGGTCTTGCCTCATCCACGCAAGAGTCCCTAGTACTGGTTGCTTTGGTTTTACATGACCTGACGTTGAAAAAGCAATGAACGCAGCATTAAAACTTTGCAACAATTATTTATTACCATTTAATCTTTTCTGTCTACACACACCCATAGATGTAGATATATACATGCAAACGTGAATAAAATAAAATGTGTATGTTAATTAGGTGCCCAAAATTGAGAATATTTGTACCTTCCTGGTATGTCAATTCTAAGACATGAAATATGCTTTATTATCTCTAGCAGTGCTCCTTGCCCCAGAGTCTAATCTGGTTCATATTAATTTATTTAACGCTTTTTACCTCAGCTTTGCTTCATTACATAGTTTTTCTTGGACTGTCTTTTTTCTACCTTTCTGGGTCCTTATGTTTAAGGAATATCTCATATTTATTATAATACAATTATTATTAATACAATTAATAATTATTATAATACAATTATTAATTGTATTAATAATAATAATTGTATTATTTAGTGTGATCATCATATTTGTATTTGAACCTGCCATTTGCAGTTTTTTTCCTGGTTGTCCCACCTCTCCTGTATTCCTTTTCTCTTAATTTTTTAGATTTATTAAGTATATTTATGTTTTTCCCTCTATTAACCCAATACTTATATGTACATTTACTATTTTCTCGTGGTTACCCTAGATATCACACTTTTTTTTTTTTTTTTTTTTTTGAGTCAGGATCTCACCCTTCCCCCCAGGCGGGAGTATAGTGGCATGAGCTCATCTCACTGTAGCCTCAACCTCCCGGACTCAAACCATCCTCCCACCTCAGCCTCCTGAATAACTGGGACTACAGGCATGCACTACCGTGCCTGGCTAATTTTTGTATTTTTTATAGAGACGGGGTTTTGCCATGTTGCCTAGGCTGGTCACAAACTCCTGGGCTCAAGCAATCTGCTCGCCTTGGCCTCCCAAAGTACTGGGATTATGGGCATGAGCCACCGCAGCCAGCCTGACATGCACTTTGAACTTCCGAAAATCTTTTATAATGTAGTACGTTTCTGACTGCTTTCAGGCAGGCATGAGGACCTTTCGTTCCATTTGCTCCATTGTCCCTTTTGAAGGATTCTTGTCGTATATATAAAACCTCTTAAGACATAATGTTGTTACTGTTTTATATACTCAATTTTAATGTTAATCACTTACATCTTTGCGCTTTAATCTTTCCTGAATTCGCATTCTTCCCTCTGGGACTAGGAGACCTCAACTTAGCAGTTCTTTTCATGTGGGCCTAAGAAATTTTCTCAGTTTTTGTTTCACTTTCATTCTTGAAGGAACATTTCACTGGTTATAGGATGCAAGGTTAGCGGTTATTCTCTTCTGCATCTTCCCGCTGCATTGTCTTCTGAATCTTATAATTTATGTAAAAACATTAGCTGTCTGTCTTCCCATTGCTTCTGTGAAAATAATGCATGTTTTCCTTTGGTTGTTTTTGACATTTTCTTTGTGTCTGTTTCTCAGCAATCTTTCCACGATATGCTTGGAGTGGGCTTATTTATCCTACACCCTGAATCTGTTGCTTGACGTCTTTTGGTCAACTTTGGAAAGTTCTTGGCATTATCTCATCCAATATTTCTCCTGACCTGTTCTCACTCTTCTCTCGCTGGAGTGCAGTTGTTCCTCTGTTAGACCTTTGCATCATGTTCTAGATATTTTTATCTTAGAAATGAGCATGTGCCACGAGACCTAGAGCCAGAACTAAGCTTAGATCCCATAAAAGAAGAGGTGTCCCACTTGATGACTTCGCTTCCTGTCTCTGACTCTTCTTCTCCACGTGATTGGAATGTGTGATTCGGGTGTGTAGGCTAGGATGCTGGATGTGTATGAGACTTCGCAGAGCCCTGAGTCCTAATTGCCAGGATCAGAAAGCACAGACTGCTGAGCCAATTAGGTGGCAAGCCTCGGCTAGGGAGGGCACTGGGTCTGGAACAGGCCGTGTACGTTCAAAGTCGTGACTGCGGGCAGCTTGCCTCATTCCTCTGTGCTTCAGTTATGTGCTGTGTAACATGGGGATAATTATAGTATACAGCTCATAAAATGGAGAGGATTAAATGAAATAACAACATAAAGCACTTAGACACATACCTAACCCATAGTGGCACTCAATAAGATTACTTGCTCTTGATGTTATTATTATGTTTGTCACTGTGCTGCTTATTCCAAACCAGTCAGCTCTTCCCTCCTGAGGGGCAACAGTAGCAGCAGCACTGAGGCGTGCACCATATTGAATGTGAAGTTGAATGATTTGAACGGTGTAGTTCCACTTAGAGATTTTTTTATATATAGAAATCTATTATAAAAAGTTAAAGTTTATCAAAACTGAAAGCACACAAACACCGACTGTATATGGCACCATTTGTAGTCAAGAGATGTGAACAAACAAAGATGCGGATAACCTCAGAACTGCGTAAAATTACTCATAATTTTGTAGCCACCTCCTGTTGCTACAGTGAGCTCAGAAGTTGCAAATACCCTTTTAAAAACCCACCTTGTGTTGCTAATTATCTCCCCATGAGCAGGTCCTCTCTCCAATAAATTACGTGTTGTAGTAAAAACTGGGCTCATGTTTCTGGAGTATTTTTCGTTGTGTGTAGTGCAATACAGGAACTTTAAGGAACATCATGGGACCCATATGAAATGTCACTAGTGAAACTGGAAGTGCTCCCAAGAACAGAGAAAAGTCATGACATTACAAGAAAAACTTAAATTGCTTGATAAAGTTTGAACGGTTGCCCTCTACATCACACAGGTAATTCATTATGTCAACAATGTAAACTTACAGGATCAGTAAATGCAGTTCAATCCCATAATTGTATTTTCTCTTATTATTTTCTTAATAACATTTTTTTCTCTAGCTTCCTTATAAAAAATACAGTATAGAATACATATAACATACAAAATATATGTTAATTAACTGTTTATGTTGTCAGTAAGGCTTCTGGTCAACAGTAGCCTACCAGTAGGTAAGTTTTGGGGAAGTCAAAAGCTATACTCGGATTTTTTATTTCAAGGGGCATCATTGCCGCTAATCCCTGCATTGATCAGGGTCAGCGGCACTCAGGCTCCCGGAGGCTGGTACAGGGCATCACTCCCTGTTCTGCACTCAACATTGCCCTTTCCTGCTGTGGCTTTTGTCACATGCCAGCCCTCGGGGCTCCCGGGCCGGTCACTCACTGTGGCTTCTCCCCTCCAGTATGGAATGCTCCTTTACCAGAACTACCGAATCCCTCAGCAGAGGAAGGCCTTGCTATCCCCGTTCTCAACGCCAGTGGTAAGTAAAGCCAGAACCTTCAGAAGTCTAGTGCCTTTTCAGCTTCTGCATCACACGTGTTAAGGACGCCTCATTTCACACGGGGTGGGCAAGAGAACCTCCGGAGAGTGTGTGCGCATTTCAGCGAAGCCATTATGTCCCACGATGACATCGGTTTTGTAGTCTCAACAGCGTAACGGCAGGGAGTGAATTCCTCTGCCATTCTTCTTCCGTCCCTGCATCTCCCCTCAGGGTTGTGTAAGTAGGTGGCTTTCTTTAAATGCTCAAAAATGGCAGCAACAACTTTTGGCCTTGTGGGGCACTGCCTTTCCTGCTTTTCGCCTTTGTTCCTTAAGCCTTGGGACCCATGGGAGCTGTTGACTATTATGCTGCATTCATTCCCTGGTGAGAATTTAGAGATTGTCATCGTTCCTCTTGTGCTCTGGACACTCTGTTCTCAAAGGGGCAGAAGCACTTCATCTTCTCAAAATATAGTCCTGAGGGTCCTTCAGTGTCTGCCCCTTTGAGATGCCAAATGGTGCCACAGAAAGAGTCCATGAGTTTTCCCGAACGCACGTCCCCGAGGGAATGACTCACTGGGGAGGCCTAGGCTCACACTGGCTATCGATTTCTTTGATGTGTTGGAGTGCAGGTCAGGACCCTATGAAGGACCACATGGTCCAAATGCTGCGGGTGCTGGGGGCCTCACCAGCAGCCTTTTTAATACTCAGGGAGGACTAAAATGTGTTTCATTCTTAAGAAGAACCGAAGGGGCCATTGAATTTTCAGGCTAAACCAGTGAATTTCCCACCTGAAACTTGGGGAGTTCAGAGGTAGAAAACAGGCATTCCCTGCTCCCCTTTCCTGACCGTCTTGATGATAGTTTCACGCCAAGACTCCACTCTGCCTTATTTCCCTATATTTTAAGAACCGTGACCTTCCCTTTTCAGCGCAGTGTCTCCGAGAACTCCCTCGTGGCAATGGATTTTTCTGGGCAAACAGGACGCGTGATAGAGAATCCGGCGGAGGCCCAGAGCGCAGCCCTGGAGGAGGGCCACGCCTGGAGGGTAAGGCCCCGGCCCTGGCCAGCCTGGAGGGGCTCCCTCAAGGTGGCAGCCCCACCACGTGGTCTTCTCCCAGAGAACGGCTCTATGCGGGTTGGCAAGAGGGGTGGCATGTTGGGTGGGGGTCCTCTGAGTTCTCAGCTGCAGGAAGCCGTTGGCCCTTCTAGGCCCCTTCCACGTTCCCAGCACCCAGCCTTTCCCCACTGCCCCCTGTCCCTGGGCTTTCATGGAAGGGACAGGAGAGGAACAGAACTCTCTGCCCACCCTGGCCCCCGTGCAGAACTGTTCTGATGAACCGGCAGTGGCTGTCTGTGGAGTGCACAGAGCCCAGGCCTGAGTGGGGCCAGCAGGTGTTCACGTCAGGGTCTGCTGCTAACAGCCTGGAGGCCTTGGGCTACTCCCTCACCCCCAAGGCTTAGGTTCTTAATCTCCAGGTAGAAAGACTATCACTCAGCTTCCAAGCTCCTGAGACTTAAAGGCCTTGTGCAAAACAGGAGCCTGTACTCTGGCATTTTCTGTACTTCAGCCTCAGGGAGTCCCCAAGCACGGCAAGTCCAGCGCCCAGTGCTTTGAGAATTGCGTGAGTTTAATAGAAAGGCTCGTGTGTTTCTCCTGAGATTTATCAGGATGTTCATGGCGTTTTCATCGTATGTCTTCAGCGTGAGAAATAAGCATCTCTACTTCGGTACTGGGGCTACTAGAGATATCTCAGGGTGTTCTTAACAACTGGGAACCCTGAGCTCTTTGTTCTCAGGGGTCAGTGGGGGCTTCAGATGGGGCAAGGGCCCTTGTGAGCCCAGTCAAGCACCCGACCCAGTGCCCTGCCGTGACTTGGTGTGTCTGTCTGCTGTCCTCGGTGCTAATGTGGAATTTCTTTTGCAGAAGCGAAGCACACGGATGAACATCCTAGGTAGCCAAAGTCCCCTCCACCCTTCTACCCTAAGTACAGGTAAACAGGCACATTGCCTGATGTTTTTGTACATAAAGAAAATCAAACAACACCCCCTTCACTCCCCCGAGCCTTACAAATTTGCCTGTGCCCAGAGTGCACCACATAAGCTGTAGCTGGGGGAGTCGGGGGCTCTGCGTTGATCAGAGTTGGTTGCGCTGTCAAGGAAGCCATTCTGCAGAGGCGCCACCATCCTGCCCTCCTCCTCTCTCCCCCTCACAGTGATTCACAGGACACAGCACTGGTTTCACGGGAGGATCTCCAGGGAGGAATCCCACAGGATCATTAAACAGCAAGGGCTCGTGGACGGGTAAGGAACCACCACTGATAAGAGCTGGTCTGCTGAGGTTTGATTGTGCTTGGAATCTGTTTTGTTTAATTCCTCAGACATCCTTGCTGGGCAGGCAGCAGTTTTGTCCTCATTTTAAAGAGAAGAAAAGGTAGGCTCAGAGGTATAAGTGGTACACAGAGCTTGGCCAGCTAGTAAGGGGCAGAAAGGGATCTAATCCGTGTCTGCCCAGACTGTATCTGTAATTATCCTTCACCTCTGGATGAAATCTGAAGAGGTGGACAACACAAACTCTTTTATCTTCATAAGATAGTGGGCAAATGGGAAAAAAAATGCTTTTGCCTACACTTTTTGATTATGTACTATATGAGGTTGGTTTTGCTGAGAACAAATAGCCCCAAACCTTAGTGGCTTAAAACAACAAAAATCAATTACGTATGATCGTTGTTGGTTGAGTGGCCTTTCTCACCTGGGCCAGCTTGGCTGGGGCTGGACAGTCCAGGATAGGTTCACTCGTGTCTGGTTGTTGCTGTGGGCTGTTGCCATGGCGATGAGTAACTGGGCATGTGTCTGCAGCAGGTTACTTGAGGCTCCCAGGCATCGCAAGAAAGGTTAGGCCCCACTTGAGAAGTGGACAAGACTTCTCAAGATTCTCTTAGCATCACATTTGCCACCATCCCATTGACCAAAGCAAATCCCAAGACCACACTTGAATGACCCTGGGAAGGAGCTAGTCACAGTGTGGATATAGGGACAGGGACATGGGATGCCGTTACCACAGAAGGCCGACTCTGCGGAGCCAGCAGAGTCCTCCAGAAAGAGACACAAGCTGATCATCCGCCCTAAGGAAGTAGTTGCATCCACGTGGGAGCTGTCCCATATAGGGTCTGAATGCTCAAAATACAGGTTCCTGGAAGCTGCTAAACTCAACGAGTGATTCTTGTGTCCTTCGTGTTACAAAAAGTTTTATTATGGAAATTTTCACATTTCATAAGTGTATAACGAAACCCCACTTACCCATCACGCAGCTTCAACCTGCTAACTTACTTACCTTTCACACATTTTCTCCTCCTCCTCCTCTTCAGCTCTCTTTTTCCTTTTTTCTCCTCCTCTTCCTCCTCCTCTTCTATTTTAAAGGGAATTTCAGAATCCTAAATTTTTGCCAGCAAGTACATCTCAGTACCTGTCTCTAAAAAAATAAGGATCCTTTTGTTTTGATATAACTGCAATATTATTACACTTAACAAAATAAATAAGAATTTCTTGCTATCATCTAAAAGCTAATCCATGTTCAGATTTCCCCAGTTGTCACCAAAAAAACTCCTTTAAATTAAATTGAGGTTATTTAAGGCAGGACCCACAAATGGCATTTGGATGCTATACCATTTCACCTCTGTCTCCTTGGATATGGAATAGTCTTTCTCACCACTCTGTTTTTCTTCTGTTTTTTTAAACATCTTTTGTTTGTTAAAGAAGTGGGTCATTTGCTAATAGCATGTTTGTGGTTTATTTTAATAAGTTCCTCTGTTTCCCGGATTCCTGGGGAGTGGTGGTCATGGTGTGATCAGATGCATTTCTCCTGCCTGGTGTCCTCTGGGTGCTCTGCTGCCTGGAGTGGAGGAGGCCTGAAGCCTGGCTGCTGTTTAAGGGTGTTGGATGAGCAGAGGTTCAAGTGCAGCCAGCTGGAGCCTCCCCACCAAGGCTGCCATCCCCGTCCACCACATGGTTTTAGCAGCCCTTGGTGAACTTGCCATGGTTCAGTATTTCATAGGGGTTCCAAAATCATCATTTTCTAATTCCTTCCTATATGAGCTGAAGTTCTCTCTTGCATCACATGTTTCTTGGAAAAAGTAGGTAAATGCCTGGATTTTCCCTTTACTTGTCAATTTTTAGAATAATGAGTTTGTGTTCTCCCACTTTCCACTAGAGGCAAACAAGGGGCGTTTTTGTTGTTAGTTTGTCTGGGTTTTGTTTAAACTGTCACTGTGAACTTAGATTTTTGTGTTTGATTTATTTCAGTCAAAACCTCCTCTTCTTGATGCTCACTTTGCCCCTCATTGGCCAATGGCTTCTTCAGATTGCTTCCTGAGTTCTTTTGAGCTAGCATTAATGGTATTTGATTTTGGGGTGACAAGATTTATTAAACTCAAATGATGGGTTTCTCGCAGGGACCCTCATTCTTACTAATGGGAAATGGGATTTGAAGACTACAGTCTTTTAGATCTTTGTAGTAAACAGAGCTAGGATATGGGCTTTTTTAAAACAAAAAATAAATTTTGGATTCGCGTTGATATTGCTAACTCAAATTTGAGATTACAGGATTTTTTACTTCTTTGATTTTTTTTTTTCCCTCTGATGATCTCTGTTAATGGCATTAACTTAATTACTTATTACTTTATCAACACATAATATAAAATACATACATGTAATATCTTGAAAATATTAATGCTGATATTAATTCAGTAAGACTTGCGATTTCTTTGCAGTCCTTTTAATCCTTAAGGATTAATCCAGGCAGGTTACCTTACAATACCTTGCCCACAGTCACTTAAAGTAATTCTGCTCTATGGTTCTGCCACCAAACTGCTGGGTAAATCAGGTTGGTTTGTTTCAGTTTCTCTTTAGTGTTTGCAAGCGGATCTGATTTATTTTCTTTTTGGTTGAATGCCGCTTTGTAAATTGCATAAAACATTTTCATGGATCCAAAGTCAGATCTATGAAATAAGGCACATGCCCTGTCCACTCAACTTTGCTTCCCAACCCCTACAACGGATAAACAGCTTTTATTAGTGTTTGTTTATCCATCTGTCATTTCGTTGTACAAATACCAGCGAAACGATTTTGTTTTCTGCCTCTCGTTAAGCAAAGGTAGCGGGGCTGCAAGTACCGCGCTGCACAGTTCCCGCAGTCTCTGCGTCCCAAGGATCGCTCCACAGCAGCTCATGGCGATGGCCCACATCTCTTTTACACTCTTGGGTTTTCTTTTATGTACATGGAACATCGTTTTTTAAAATGTCCCCTACTGAGGGATGTTCACCATGTTTCCATGCAAATGTTATGAGACACAGTGCTGCATTGTTTCATAATTTTGCCGTGTATCTTTGCTATGAGTCCTGAGAAGTGGGGCTGTGGGGTGGAAGGGCAGGGCCTATGTAATATGGTGAAATGTCACCAGAGTGCCTCAGCAGGCTTACCTCTTCCGTCTGAGAGTCATGCTGTAAGCCGTGTCTCTCATGAAGGAGGCCGACCCTCATTTCATGTATGGAAGGACTTCTTTGTCTTTGGCAGTTCTGCACTGTTTACATTTTTTGTCCATTTTTCTAATCGATGAAGTTGCAGACACTTTTGTTTTTCCCACTCCTGAATCATAAAGGGGTACTTTATGTCTTCTTGTACTTGGATTCTTTTCCCCCCTCTCTCCTTCCTTCCCTCCACCCCTCTTTCCTGCCTTCCTGCTCTCTCTCCCTTTCTTTCTTTTGTCCTTGTTTGTTCATGTTTGGTTTTGGTTCAGTTTTGTTTCGATCCCAGATGCACTTGGCTTTATTTATCCTCACTGCTGGGTAAAGAATGGGTCTGATTTTATTTTGTTTCCCATGTGGCTTTACAGTTACTCCAAAACTCCTTACTTGAGATATCAGCTTTAGCACAGAGCAGTCTCTCAAAGCATTAGAAGCGACTCCTCCTCTAACTATAAAAACGTATGTTTCTTCTCTAAAGTTTCTGGCATGCCTAAGGAGAGAAAAGCCTAACGTTGAAATTTCTCTTTCTGTGACATTTTTGAGTTAGGGGTGTCTGTGTGTTCTGGGGCTTCTAATACAGTGTATACCTGCTTATACCCCTGAACCACATCAACAGTGGACCCAGAATGTTCTAGGGGTACCACTGTTACCCTTGCTGTCTGTGGGTCTAGGGGTACCTCTGTTACCCTTACTGTCTGTGGGAGGCAGCACGGGCTCACTTGGGGGTAGTGTCACTCTGCTGGAGAAATGGCATTTCCACAGGAGGCTTTATTTGGTGCCGTGGCTACTAAGTGTCGTCCCCAAGGCCAGGGCAGTGAGGATGCCCATCACCCCGAGGCACAGATGTTTCTGAACCTCAGTGGGGCGGGTGTGGCAGTCGTGTTCGAAGAAGCTTCCTGAGTGATTCTGGGATAAGGCCACTCTGTCCACTTTGGATTGGAAGGGCTGCCTTGGGGTGGGGTGGATTGCAGGTCAGCCCTGCTGGGCCATCTGCATTGTGTGTCAGCGTTTTGCTTCCCCCAGCCGTGTTTGTCTTTCAGATTTTCTTGGATCAGAAAGCCAGTTGGCGAGGCTTCCGTCTTTCCAGACTTGTAAAGAGATAGAAGCATCACCTCTGTTACCTTCTGTTCCCCAAAGCAGCCTGCTGGTGCCACCCGCCTTATTCATCAGCAGGCATTCCTCTCCGTCCTCCCTGGAGCCTTCCTTGTCTCTAAGGCTGTCATTTCCAGCTCCCACCTTAGGCTGCTGGAGCGCTAGCCACACACAGAAATGTAGATAATGGGATCGATTCAGGCGTTAACACAGGGACAGCTCATCTTCCTCGTAATTCTTGGGTGTAGGGAGGAGGTATATTTGTATGACAAGGTAAATAATCCATTTCTAATCTTTACTGATCCCTCCAGAGATGATGAAGGCAAGCCAATTGAAAGAGTCAAACAACAAAGAAAAGAAAAGTACCTTGAAAAACAGTGCAAGATTCTGGACAGATAATATAAAAACAGCATTTTCCATAGCTTTATTCTCAAATGGTATATGCAGTTAGAAAGAGACATCAGAGCCTTAAATAAGCCTGTAAGGTATTCCTGAAATCCCAGGATCCAGGCAGCTCCCCTCCTACCCCCCCCCCCCCCATGTAGCTGAGAGTGTGTGTGCGTGCGCATACTCATGCTTTACCAACCCTGCACTGAATTTGCGGCCTGCTTCCTTCCTGTCTCGCCACCCATACCCATCCCAGAACTGCAGGAGAAGGATCTTTTTAAGGGCAAATCTACGATAGTCCTCTCTGCTAAACAGTCCCACTCCACCCACAGCACCATGCTTATCCCCCCCAGAGCCTGTGGATGCTCCCCCTGTCACGCCCACACTCATGGTCCAGCCCTACTGGCCTTCCTGCCGAGCCAGGGATCAACGCCTGTGTCATCTGTCTGTGCAGTCCCTCTGTCTGCACTTCATGCCCGTCCACATGATGGAGGGAAACCTCTTCAGCAAAATTTGAATTATTTGAAGCTTTCTCTTCTCCCAACCACAGAAAAAGAGGTGTTATCCCCAGGACTCGTATAGCACCCTTGTAAGAGGGATATTTTGACTCTTCATCTGCTCTTCCTGCTGAACCAGGAACTCCTCCATGACTGGCTGTGTGACCTTGGGGAAGTTGCTTAGCTTCTCTGTGTGCCACTTCCCTTATCATTGTGAAATGAAGATAACAGCGTCACCTTGAAGATAAATGAGTTAATACGTGCCTGAAACACTTTGCGTGGTGTCTTGCTTGTAAACATGGTCTAGATTGTTACTCTGATCACTGTCGGGTCCTGTCACAAGGGGCTCTTCATTCGTTTATGGTGGACTGGTGAGTGCACCATCCCTAGCATCCACTCTTAATAAAGACAAGAACTTACCTGGTTCTTGTCACTCCATTCTAGGCCATGTTTACAACTTCTGAGCCTGGTTAGTAGTCACTTAGCGTGCTTAGCATCTCACTGGGCGTCTTTCCTATAACTGCCATCTCCTTAGAAATCACTGGATTGTGGCAGTTGGCTGATTGCAGTGAGTATTTCAAGCTACCTTATATTGCGTGCGATCGTGCACAATGCTGTATGTACATCAGCCATAGTCTTCTCAGTGGTCCGCAAGAGAAGAGTTATTCTGGCTGGGCGCGGTGGCTCATGCCTGTAATTCCAGCACTTTGGGAGGCCGAGGTGGGCAGATCACCTCAGGTCAGGAGTTCGAGACCCAGCCTGGCTAATACCATGAAACCCCATCTCTACTAAAAATATAAAAATTAGCTGGGTATGGTGGTGGGCGTCTGTAATCCCAGCTACTCGGGAGGCTGAGAGGGAAGAATCGCTTGAACCTGGGAGACGGAGGTTGCAGTGAGCTGAGATTGCACCGTTGCACTCCAGCCTGGGCGACAAGAGCGAAACTCTGTCTCAAAAAAATAAAAAGAAAAGAAAAGAGGTGTTGTTCCCCTTCTGCAGATGAAGAAATTGAGGCTGAGAAGGCAAGTTGCCCAAGATCATGAAGCTAATAAGTGACCTATCTGGGATTCCTGCTGATGCCTAAGCCATGCCGTTCTCCCCCCATAGCAGTCATCTCAGATAGACAACCTTCAGACATTCCCTGTAAAGCCCAAGCCTTTCAGCAGCCTTGGGACTTCCCAGAGTGAGCCTGCCCCTCTCAGGGGTGCACGTCCCTCTCAGGGGTGCACAGGCCTGGGCCGTGCTGCCGTTCACCATCTGTAGCTTCCCATCTGCGGAAGACAGCAGATAGTTAACAGCAGAGAAAGAGACGCCCCACGTTTTCCTCTAGTTAGAGCTGGAGCTCGGCAAACTTCTGGGTTTCAGAATAACGATGTTTTGTTTGGAATAATATGACTCTGACTAAAGAAAACAGGTCTTTGAGGTGGGCACAGCTGCCCAGCGTGCACCACCAGCACTCAGGAGAGGAACTGAATCTCCGTGTCCTCTCTCTGGCGGTGCCACATATTCCCCAGTAGGGTCTGAGATTCCTCCCGCCGTCCCATCTGGCCTGACCAAGCCAAACCGTGGAATCCCATTCTGATGGGTGTTTCCCAAAGTGTATCCTGAAGAACACAAGGCCTGCAAAGTGCTATTTTAGAAAGGGTGGGGGGAGGTTTCTACTTAGGTAAGATTGGAAAACTGCTAGACAGTTACCATGAATATTCACATTTTTAAAGTTCTGAGAAGTCCTGTAGTAAAATATATTTCTTTTACCCTTTCAGCATGGGAATTTTCCAGTCTTACTTAACTGCTTTCCATCTTCACATTACAGTCTAGAATTGGTGATTTTGCTGATGATTCTAGTTTGGTTTTGGATATATTTAAAGAGAGTTCCTTCTCAGGCCCTTTCTTCTTTGTAGCTTTCATTGGATCCTTCTCTTTCTGGTGTATAACTATCTTTTCAGCTAACTCCAGATTTTTTCATGTAAGAGCAATGATTTTATGCCTTTTTTGTGCTATTCTAAGATTTTTTTAAAAATTTTTAAGGTTGTAGAAAGGTTGCAATAATAATAGGATGACCTGTACACACTTTGCCCAGATACCTTTATTAAGATTATAGCACATTTGCCTGATTCTTCTTAGTTATTTTTTTTTTTTTGTCTTCTGAACCATTTAGGAGTAAGTTGTGGCATGACGTCCCTTTAATCTGAATTATTTCAGTGTAAAATTTCTAAGAACAAGAACTTCTATAACCACAATACCGTTATAAAAACCAGGAAGTTAACATTGACGCAGTTCATTGCCTAATCCATACCCTTCTTCCTAATTGCCTCCTTTATAGCAAAAGAACATCTTCATCCAAATCTTCTCTCCCAGCACGTATTCATAATCTTGATCTGTGTTGCGAGTAGAAGCCAGTTCTTGTAGAGTGAGCCTGGGCTCAGCCTAGGCTCCTCACTCATGGTGAGATTCAGGCTATGCATTTTTGGCAGGAACACCCCAGAAAAGTGATGTTGTGTCATCTTCAGTACATCCTCTCCAGAGGCCCTCAAGGTCAATTTGTCTCATTGCTCCTGGTGGTAATTTAGACACTTGATGAAGAAGATGCTATAGGCCAGATTTCTCCACTGTAAAGCTATTATTTTCCCCTTTGTAGTAAATAAGTATTAACAGTACAGTACTTTGATGCCATGAAAATACTCTTGTTTCTCATCCACCTTTCATTTGCTGGTTTCAGCATTTGTTGAAGATCTTCTCCTTCATTGATTGTTACTACGGTAATTGCCAAAGGGTTGTTTTCGAATGCAACGTGCCTTTATTTATTGACTGACTTTCTCCTCAAAGAAAGAGCTTTGCCTTCTCCCCTATTAATTTATTTGCTCATTTATCTATAAATAACACTGCAGACTCATGGATTCCGATTTTATGGGTTAAAATTCATTTTGATGCCCAGATTTAGTCATCCTGCCTCCTGTGTCTTTTTGACATGTCCTTATTATTCTTTGAGTACTTTTTGACATGCAGGCACAAAGTATTCCTACTTCATCCTATAGTTCCCCTGCCCTAATCCTGTAGTCAGGCATATCCCCAAGGAGCCCATGTTTTTTCCATTGGAGAATGACAATTCAGAATTACCATCTTGGTGCTTGCCTGGGGTGTTGTTGCCACTAGAGGCCACTCAGATGCCAAAGCACTGAAGCATTGTGGCTCCAAGCCTGTGTGTGTGTGTGTGTGTGTGTGTGTGTGTGTGTGTGTGAGAGAGAGTGAGAGAGAGTGTGTGTCTGTGTGTGATTAGTGCCAGATTTTAAAATATTTTAGCAATCAACTATTTTCCATTCCCCAGGCTTTTTCTCCTCCGTGACAGCCAGAGTAATCCAAAGGCATTTGTACTCACACTGTGTCATCACCAGAAAATTAAAAATTTCCAGATCTTACCTGTAAGTATTGATATTCTCAGACCAGTCCTTGTGGTTTTGTTTTCTGGTTTCATTCTTCATGCAATTTTCAAGTTACAAACTGACAAGACCGATAAGTATCAGACAAGACCGGTAAGTTTCAAGCCCACAGGTGAGAAACTTTCAAGAGTTTCTTTACAGGTTTGTCTTTTGAAATTAGAAAACCATTTCCCTAGAAGTAATCCTGAAAGTGGCGATAGGGTGCTGAGGCCCCCCTTGAGCCTGTGAACTCTTAGTTGCAGCTGAAAGGGTACTGACGGGGAGGGTCAAGGTCACAGGAAGGGGAGGTGGAGGAGAATTAGCTGAGGGCCCAGCAGCTGTGAGCACATAGGTCTGGAAGGCAGGAGCTGTGCAGCAGGTTTGCTTGTTGGCTGCTGGAGTCTGAGGAGTCTTGTGATTTGTCCTGGTGTGCACCAGGGCTATCCAAGAAGCGTAAGCGGTGTCCCAAAGAGCAATTATGTTTCTCCTTCCACATGGTCCTTGGATCTAAAGACCTTTGAACAATTCCAAAAACATCATTACAGATTACCTTAATCAACACTACTTTTTTTGACAAAGCACTTTATGTTTGATTTGCCTAATGTAGTTTACCTCTTGCTTCAGTATGCCACAGTTCAATTCTAGTTCATGATCAGAGTGCTAGATAGCGCCTGCAAGAATTCAGTTTAGTTGAGAATACAATACACAAAATTAATAGCAGCTGTTTACGTGACGAATTGATAAATTCTGCAGGTAACGATAATGTTTGTGAAATACATCCTGTGGAACCCAAACTACTGAAAGAGGCTGGCTGGATAGTTTCCTCTCAGAGATTCAATCTGCATGTCAGCAAAGAAAAAGCTCTGAGAAGGCTTTCATTAACAAAACTCACCTGTTTTACGCAGTGGACCCTGGAGTTCTTCAAGCTTATCTGACCCCCAGGACTTTGTTATGATCTCAAGAATCATGTAGTGGCCTGCAGCCATGGACCATACAGGATGAGGAGGGTGTCTTGCTTAGCTTCTGTGAGCCAGGGGAAGGCAGCGTGCCACACACTGTCTTTTCTGTGGCCACTTGCTTCCTGCTGTGTGCTGACATCCCCACCTTACTCGTGAGGAAAATGAGGCTCATGGCTATAAGCAGCTTTCGCTGCACCGCGCTGGGGTGAGGAACAGAATCTGGGATTGAGCCCAGCCTTCCCAGCTTCCAGCCAACCTTGTATGCAAATACAGGAATTACTATCCTAGAGAAAGTGCCTCATGGATGATCCTTTCTGTTCTTCTACTGCGTTATATTATTCACTCAGTTGTTATAATTCCTTTAGCTCAAAATATAAAATGAAAAGTGATTGACGTTTTGGGCTGGATGAGTAAATTAAAAAAAAAAGGAAAGAAGGGAGCTTTCATGGTAGGCAGAGTATGTAATGCCCAAATCCTACAAGTAACAAAAGAACAGCAGCTTGAGACTTAGGGCAATAAGTGTGCAGCCTCTGTGTGTGAAAACGGGCTGTGGGATGTGCTGTTAGCTCTAGCAGTGGTTTTGGAGTTACGAAGTGGTTCCAAGCTCATTAATTAGCCAAGCCTTAAAGCTGACCTGTTCCCTGTGAACAACGCGACCTCCTCATGCCGCACTGATCTGCACAGTACACTGTTCTGCACTGTACTGCAGTCATGCAGTTGATGACTCACTGAGTTAAAATAGGTGTTAGGAATATGGTTCTCTCTGGGAGATACTGTGGCATTCCCCTGCTTTAACAAAAATAACTGCCCAATATTCAGGGACCTAGGAAGGGAATTTACCTGCGTGAGCTTATTAATCCCTCACAGCCACCCAACAGTTGCTTCATCATGGAGCAGAGTATAAATCCCTGGGGCCTCAGGAGTTGGCTGAGGTCATATAGTGAGGACCCAGGTCTGTGCAGTCTTCATGGGGCATGCTGTGTGCAGTGGGTACTTACAGGTTAACTGGTAAATATAATTCTCACGAGCTGGGTGAACTAGGGGCAAACTTCCAGCCCTTCTCCATGACCACCTCAGGGAGCAGGGGAGCTAGCTGTCCTCAGTGGTCTCCACAGCCCACCCAAAGTCTGTCCCTCGCTCAGGGATGTGGCAGCCCCCAGCACACACCCTCTGCTCCCCCATCCTTCCCGCCCCTGGTGTTTTCTAGCCTACCTTGCCCTGTGTGTCCCTCTGGAATCACATCATGGGCAGATGCGGCTGCTGCTGGCCGTGGGCCCCGTTCTCTTCCCTGGGGTGGCGGCCTCTAACCTGGCAAGTGTTCTTGTGTCTCTCCAGTGCGAGGATGATGGGCAGACGTTCTTCAGCCTAGATGACGGGAACACCAAATTCTCTGACCTGATCCAGCTGGTTGACTTTTACCAGCTGAACAAAGGAGTCCTGCCTTGCAAACTCAAGCACCACTGCATCCGAGTGGCCTTATGACCGCAGATGTCCTCTCGGCTGAAGACTGGAGGAAGTGAACACTGGACTGAAGAAGCGGTCTGTGCATTGGTTAAGAACACACATTGATTCTGCACCTGGGGACCCAAAGCGAGATGGGTTCGTTCAGTGCCAGCCAACCAAGATTGACTAGTTTGTTGGACTTAAACGACGATTTGCTGCTGTGAACCCAGCAGGGTCGCCTCCCTCTGCGTCGGCCAAATTGGGGAGGGCTTGGAAGATCCAGCGGAAATTTGAAAATAAACTGGAATGATCATTTTGGCTTGGGCCGCTTAGGAGCAAGAACCGGAGAGAAATGATTGGAAATGAACTCTTGCCCTGGAATAATCTTGACAATTAAAACTGATATGTTTACTTTTTTTGTATTGATCACTTTTTTGCACTCCTTCTTTGTTTTCAATATTGTATTCAGCCTATGGTAGGAGGGGGATGTGGCGTTTCAACTCATATAATACAGAAAGAGTTTCGAACGGGCAGACTTCAAACTGAGTATGGGTCCCCAAATGTTCCCAGAGGGTCCTCCGCACCCTCTGCCAACTACCACGATGTGGATTCAGCTCCCAAATGACAAACCCAGCCCTTCCCAGTATACTTGAAAAGCTTTTCTGTTAAAATAAAAGGTGTCACTGTGGTAGGCATTTGGCATGTTTTGTGGACTCAGTCAAGCAACCACAGTCTGTTAATCATTTCTCTATGCTCAGATGTCAGATCCTCTTGTTATTAGCGTGTCTTGTTCTGCACAGTGCAGGAGACTTTATTCCTTTGGAAAATTCACTGTTCCACAAACAGCAGGCTGAATGGCCTCGCCTCTAGACTGACGTGGGCCAGCCTCCTTGAGACACACCTGGCACCCGTCATCGGCCAGCGGTGGATGCTGCATAATCCACCTGGGTACTTTCAGCCTTGCGTTTCCACGGCCTTCAGCCTGTTCTAGAACGATCACTGCCTTACCCCTGCTGCTGCAGTGGTGTGAGTCGTTTCACGGCTGATGTCCCTCGGGGGATTAAAGGATCTAAAGAGAGAATGGCACCTGGTTGGCTTCGTGCTGTGTCTCGTGGGTTTCCATGGTGATAAAGACAAGGAAACGCTGCAGAGGTCACAGGCACAGGGTGATATTTAAAGATCTTTGCTTGCAGCCCTCCGTCCTGCTGAGAACCCCCATAAGCCAGTGAACGCAGAGCCCCTAGAGGCTCCTCTGCTGGCTTAGGGTGCAGAGTACCTCACGGTGGTTGTGGACATGGAAGAGTTTTGTCAACACAACACTTCCTCCCTGCTCCGGGAGATGAGTCAGACGGTGGCTTGAGTTGTCACTTGGTCCCCTCCGCCCCTCGGGTGGCCCCCTTTGCCATGTCCCCTTAGCTTAGTGATCAGGTGTGAGAGTGGCCATTTCCTTACCTTTGATCCCTGCAAAGCAGAAAGGACTCCCTTGACAAGGAACAGACTACCGTGGTGAGCAGAACGATTTCCTTTTTCAAGACAATACCCGCCTGGCTTCTCTGAATCTGTGCTAGCCACGATATTGCCCCAACTCCGCTCCCACTGAAGTGCTCCCTAAGGAACAGCATTTCTCTGCTCGTCAGTCAACCCCCATAGCCTAGAGCAGTGTCACGAGCTTCAGTAAGGCCAATCAGCTGGAAGTCAGTGTACCATATAGTAACACTGTATTTCAGTTTACAGACCACACTCTAGCTGTTTTCCATAAAAGGTATACAAATAAAGAATTTTTTAGCAAAACATGTTTTTAACCATCAATGCTCAATTGCATTTTCTTCCTTTCGCAGCCAGTCAGTCTTTCGAACTATTGACAGTGAGATAATTCTCGTGTTCACACCTGGCGGCAGGCTTCACTATAGGGACGGACATTGCAGTTACACCGCGATTCCTTTCTCTTCACTGGCTCGAGGTAAACACTTTCCAAGGAAAAACAACTCTAGGATTTCTTTTTTCTGTGTACGTAGACCAGTCCCATCAGTGTATAATCTCTCTCTTTCACGCCTCTCTCCAATAGACAGCTTGTATTTGCAGTATTTCATATTTATAAATGCGCGTTTATTTAAAAGGAGAACAAAAGCTTGACTCTGATTCACAGTTTTGTATGTAGCTGGTTTGACGTAGTCTTTTGTATTTTCCCTGCCGAAGTGAATTGTTGGAGAATGTAAACCGCCTCCGTGCGGCAGCAGACTTCCTAAGGCCCCAGCTCGCTAGCCTCGTGCTGGGCAGCTGGGAATTCCACCTGAGAACAAGTCCCGCAAACCGGGGACGGAAGGACATTTGACTTTTATTTTTGTATTTAATTGACATGAATGTAAAGGGGACAGCTCAGGGTTGTTTTGGAGCCTGTTGACTTTGTATCTCTGCCTGTGATTTTCTTTTCTAAATGAAACTCCATGTAGCAACCGGGATGAAGTTGAGAAGGAAAACGCCAAATGCTTTGGTTATTAGAGTTTAATAGGTAAGCTCTGTTACACTAGGTGTTAGAGTTCCAGAATGTTCTTTTGTTTGCTAAACCTTGAAGAAACATGTGCCTCAGCCTAGATGTTTTGTCTTCTCTTTTCTGCACTTAATACCTGACAGTATGACCGATCTCTGCGCCTTTCCGGGGGCGGGCCAGCTGGCGGTAGATTTGTGATGTCACAGTGCAAACTGCAGCGACTGTAAATCGGCCTGGCGTGTATAAACGTTTTCAGGGAATGCAGAAGGTATTAATGAAGAGACAAAACCTTTATTCCATGTGCTTTGCTTCATTCTGTACATAGCTCTTTGGCTCGTGAACCTAATTGTAAACTTTCAGGTATTTTTGTACAAATAAGGGACTGATGTTCTGTTTCTTGTAATTAGAAATAAACATTAATACAGTGTTCTTCATTTTCTATTGCTGGTGATGTCTGTTTCTATATTTTAAAACACTGGCCAATCACGAGGTCAGGAGTTCAAGACCAGCCTGACCAACATGGCGAAACCCCATCTCTACTAAATATAAAAATTAGCCGGGCGTGGTGGTGTGTACCTATAATCCCAGCTACTCAGGAGGCTGAGATAGGATAATCACTTGAACTCGGGAGGCGGAGGTTGCAGTGAGCCAAGATTGCACCATTGCAGTCCAGCCTGGGCAACAGAGCAAGACTCCTATCAAAAAAAAACAAAAAACAAACGAAAAAAAACACTGGCCTGTCATCCATTGAAAACCTTTTGAAATGACTTAGAATATTAAAAACACACTTCTTACCACTAGCTAGAGACTACCACAAGGACTCCATAGCTGTTTGGGACGTGTCACACACAAGCTTGCCCAGCCCTGGTGAGACACCAGACTCTTGGCTGCTTAGTGCTCCAAGGTGGTGGCAAGACATTCTCAGCTGACCTCTCCTCCCCTATAAAAATCACATACCTCAGAAGGTTTCAGAAACCGTCAGATACCCACACAGGCTTAAGAAAGACCTTAAGAAACTCACATTCACCCTTGAGCCCAATTGGTGTGTTTTCCACTGCAGCGCAACAATTAAAATGTCAAGAGCCTAGGTTTTCTAAGCAGGCAAACAACTGACAGAGTAAGAATAGATGCCCATGATTGTTGCTTCTCCGGCCCTCGCCTAGGAGGATCTTGGCTGACCTACTGACGTGACATTTGGGCCAGACTTGCCATCTCTCGCCTCCTCCCTGTCACACCCTGGTCAGCTGAAGGGCGTGTGCATGTTGTCGCCAGCTAGCCTGGTCTACCAGCAGGAGGGCCCCCGTGCTGTGTGGACTCTCCTGTCATTTGTTTTCAGAATCTGAATTCTCAGTTTCTGGAAGCCCACCCTCAGCTTCAACAGACAAGGAGAGCCCAGGGCAGGTGGGGACCCACCGGGCCAACCGCAGGTGTTGATCGTAACACCAAAGAAGCTTGTAGGCACAGCCACACAGAGCCAGCCGATGGCCTCCCAAGAGCACACCCGTGGTACAACACGAGAATGCATCTCACTGCCTCCAGCACATTCTTCGTCGGTTTTCACAGCATATTTTGAGTGATTAGTAAAATTATAAAAAGGGATTTTGTTTAATGATAAAAGCCTTAGCTTCTTAAGTGTAAAAAGGTAAAATATTCAACATCTTCCAATTGTAGAATGGTAAAGGCAGCATTGCCCCTTTACATTTTGGAAGTTATACAACCTTAAGGGCAGGAAACAAAGATGAAAAATCTGTCTTTGACAAAATTGGGCTTCATCTGCCAGCCCCAGTGACCATCCACAAGATGGGCTGCTTGGGAGGCCTGCAAAGATCAAGCAAGGGCCACGTGACAGGGTGTCCATGGCTGCTGGCCTCAGCACAGCTAGCAAAGGGCATTTCGGGATAAGTAGTGCCCCTCGGGGAACTCGGGGTCCTCTGGAAACAAGGAGAAAGACACTGGGGTTGGTGGCAATTGGTGTCATTTTTTGTTTTTTAGGACATGGTGGGTGCTTCTGAGCTGTAGCTACAGCAAAGTCTCATTTGATTTCTGGAAATGTTTTGTGAATTGCAGCTAAATACATTTTTCGTTCTTTTTGATTTTTCTTTTTAGTTTGTTTCTTATTGAGGTAAAATATACATACATAATTTACCATCTTTACATTTTAAGTGTACAGTCCTTACAAATGTTTCCGCTTCCTCCCCTGCCCCACTCCACTTCCCAGCCTCTGGTAGCGTCTACTCTCTATCTTCTTGAGATCCACTTTTTTAGCTCCCACAGAGGAGTGAGAACATGCAAAGTTTGTCTTTCTGTGCTTGGTGTATTTCACTTCAAATGGTGTCTCCATTTCCGTCCATGTTGCTACATCTTTGCAAAAAAGATGGCAATTGTGTATTTGCTCCCTTTTGTCAACCTCTCCTAGCGTCTGCGTTTTCTCCGGCCCTGCAGCTCTCTTGGCGTTTGAATTTGAGTTGCTGTCTTGGTCCTGTCCTCCTCTGTATCCGTGATGGTGTTTCAGTAGGGTCTGTTCTCCATGCTGTTTCCATTCGCCCTTCCCTGCTAGGCTGGCTTCACTTTTCTCTGACGTTTCTCTTCAGAGCTCTGCCAGCTTTCTTTATCTAGTGCCTGAGCTCTTATAGCTCTGCTTTGACCTTTGGTGATGTGATTAAGAAAGACCTCAAGAAACTCACATGCTTTCTTGTTTTTTGTTTTGTTCTTTTAAGTTCACGACATTGTGTTTGGTTGCAATTTTTATCTACTCACGGCTATGTTTTTCTACAGAATGTTCTTTGCTACCATTTTTTTTTCTATTATTTTCTTTTGTCTTGGGGTATCTACACAGAAGATCAGTGCTGGTTCTTTAAAGAAGATGAGCTCTTCTTGGACTAGCCAATAGACAGGAAGTTTGGGTAGGGAAGTCCACAAGGGCTATGTTGGATGCTACCAGGACAAAAAAAAAGTAAACAAACCCTTATGTCCAAAGCCTGAGTATGAGAGTTTCAAGAACTTTACAACATAAGCCATTAAGACTGCCAACCAACTCACTCCTCTCACTTCCTGTGGTCATACCACCTTCACGTCCAGCCCTTCCACCACTTCCAGGTGAAACTCCGGAAATAACAGCTGGTAAATTTATAATAGAACCACATTTTCTCATTGGTCGTCACTGTATACTCACATGTAGGCACACAGATCCACTCTGCTATAACTGTATACTCACACCTGGGCACACGGATCCACTCTGCCATAGCTGTATACTCACACCTGGGTACACAGGTCCACTCTGCTGTAGCTATATACTGACACGTGGGTACACAGGTCCACTCTGCTGTAGCTGTATACTCACACGTGGACACAGATTCACTCTACTGTAGCTATATACTCACAGGTAGATATAGATCCACTCTGCTGTAGCTGTATACTCACAGTGGACACAGATCCACTCTGCTATAACTGTATACTCACACCTGGGTAAACAGATCCATTCTGCTGTAGCTGTATACTCACACGGGACACGGATCCACTCTCCTGTAGCTGTGTGTTCACATGTGGGCACAGATCCACTCTGCTGTAGCTGTATACTCACAGGTAGACATAGATCCACTCTGCTGTAGCTGTATACTCACAGTGGACACAGATCCACTCTGCTGTAGCTGTATACTCACAGGTAGACATAGATCCACTCTGCTGTAGCTGTATACTCACAGTGGACACAGATCCACTCTGCTATAACTATATACTCACACGTGGACATAGATCCACTCTGCTGTAGCTGTATACTCACACGTGGACACGGATCCACTCTCCTGTAGCTGTATACTCACACATGGACACGGATCCACTCTCCTGTAGCTGTATACTCACATAGGACACGGATCCACTCTCCTGTAGCTGTGTATTCACACGTGGGCATGGATCCACTCTGCTGCAGCTGTATACTCACACGTAGACATAGATCCACTCTGCTGTAGCTGTATACTCACACCTGGGTATACAGATCCACTCTCCTGTAGCTGTATACTCACATAGGACACAGATCCACTCTCCTGTAGCTGTATACTCACACGTGGACACACAGATCCACTCTGCTGTAGCTGTATACTCACACGTGGACACGGATCCACTCTGCTGTAGCTGTATACTCACACGTGGTCACAGATCCACTCTGCTGTAGCTGTATACTCACGCCTGGTTACACAGATCCACTCTGCTGTAGCTGTATACTCACATGTGAACACAGATCCAGTCTGCTGTAGCTGTATACTCACACGTGGACACGGATCCACTCTGCTGTAGCTGTATACTCACGCCTGGTTACACAGATCCACTCTGCTGTAGCTGTATACTCACACGTGAACACAGATCCAGTCTGCTGTAGCTGTATACTCACACGTGGACACGGATCCACTCTGCTGTAGCTGTATACTCACGCCTGGTTACACAGATCCACTCTGCTGTAGCTGTATACTCACACGTGAACACAGATCCAGTCTGCTGTAGCTGTATACTCACACGTGGACACGGATCCACTCTGCTGTAGCTGTATACTCACGCCTGGTTACACAGATCCACTCTGCTGTAGCTGTATACTCACACGTGAACACAGATCCAGTCTGCTGTAGCTGTATACTTATGGATGTGCACGCAGATCCTGTGAGAGCTGTGGCAGAGATCTCTTGGGAGCACAGAAGTGAACCTGAGTCCCATGGGAGATTGGTCTGGAAGGTGTGTGTGAATGAATGTGAGGGTCATGTGACCTCAGGCAGGAAGAGATTATGCAGCCTACATAGGTGTGTTCTGTCCAACATAATACTAGTCACACGAGACTATTTAAACTTTAATTTTAATTATAAAGTAAAATGAGAAGTGTAGTCCTTGGTTGCACCAGCCCACATTTCTAGTTCTCAGTAGCCACACGTGGCTGGTGGCTACTGTGTTGGAGAGTGCTGATCTAGAACAGGTCCATCATCGGGGGAAGTTCTGTCAGAGAATTCTGGCTTAGGTGAGCAGCCATGAGAGCCTAAATTAGAGAAGTGGTAATGGATGGTTGGAATGAGGAGGGGGTTATGTGAGAATCGGTCTTTGTGTCTGGAGGATGCTCTGAATTGGTGGAGCCCAACTCCAGATTCCAGGCTGAGGGTCCCTCCACTTGAGTGGCACCTCTGTCTCATCCACAGATAAGACAAACTCACCTCACAACCAGTGAGCAACTACCCACTTCTGCTTGCTTTCCAATTGTAACTGAATGCCCACGGCTTCGTGTCATAAATGTGTACTGTATACAAAACTCAAATGTGTCTGCGTAGCCTCCACCTCCACAACCTCCCTAGGAAAATGATGCATCCCAACTGGGTATCACCCTACTCAATAAGCAAATGTCCTGCAGTGAGCCAGAGGTAGAAGGTGTCTATTTCCAAAGTTAGTCACCATTACTGTGAGCATACTGTCATTTGAGCATCTCCCTGGAAAGCGGAGTACAGTTCTATTGTTTAAGTATAAAGTGTGAAATGTAAGCAACAAGTTCATCTGGTGCTTGTCTGAAGACACAGCCACCTTTTTCTTAGTTCTTGCAGGACTAATAATTGTCCGTGCAGGACTTCTCAAGAGACAGACCGTTTTGTCCTAGGTGATGACGCTTAAAACAGGGATCATTCTTCATATTCAGTGCTGGTTTTATAGCTGAGCCTGCTGTAAGATGTGTACCGTATACAAAACTCAAATGTGTCTCAGGCTGTACCAAACCTGCTTTTCTGGCTCTTTCTCTCAAAAATGAGTGCCTTCAATACGATCAGTGCAGACACATTCCTGGCCTCAGGCCCAGAGGTTCTGATTCAGTAGGTTGAGCAAGGGACAGAATGGTGCCTTTGTAGCAGGCCTCCCCTGTGATTCCATGCCTCCCCCACTGGGAAAGGGAATTCTAGCAGATGCCAAGGAGTCAGGCATGTGGCTTCCTCTGCCACACGATAGCAGCGTGACTTGGGGAATCCTCAACACAGCTGGAACAGGATGCCACTGGGTCACAGCAACAGACTCAGATCTGCCCGCTTATCAGTCACCTAGAGGACTGTGCAAACCCACAGATCTCTGGGCCTTCCTAAGTACTGCGGAGTAAAAACCTTTGACTTGGCAATTAAAGTGCTTGCTCACATAGCACCACAGGTGAATGAGATCATCTCCAGCTTCCTATGAGCTCTAGTAACTTATGATTTATGAATTTCCTTTATCGTCATCCCTCCACAAACCATCAGAAACTTTTAGCTTCTAAATGTAGTGGTGTTGGTAGTGTGGACGGAAAGGCTGACGATTAAATTCTAAAGTGCCCAAAGCTGCCCTCAGGGGATGTGCCAGTGAACTCAGAGTGGGCACCGCTGGAAAAGGCCTGTGGAGGACTCAGGCCCCAGGCAGGACACGGGCAGCTTGCAGCTCAGCACTACCCACTGGCAGGTTCCGTTTGTCCCCAGGGTGCTGTAGACGATGCCCAGGGCTGGAGGCAGTGCAGCCCCTGTCGTCTCAGTCTTACTCCCTGCTTGAGGCCCACCAGCTACCTGCTGCTCACCAAAGGGAAAGGAAGCGAGTCGATGTGGCGTGTCCAGGTTTACACAGCTGTTTCATACCAAAGCCAGGCCAGCACCTGGTCTCCCACGGGCCTGGCTGGGTTTCTCCCAGTACCCTCCATCCTCTCTCCTTGCAGCTAGGTCTGTGCTGAATGATCCTTTGCAGAACTTAATAACATGACTTAATAATTCAAAGTCACGTTAAACCTATGGCCAAGTAACAGCAAAGGGACTGTGTGTCGCCACCTCTCCCTCTTGCCAACCTAGACACCCCTGGCAGGACATCCTCCAGCTCTGCCTCCTGACTCCACTCACCCCTCTGCTCATTTGCAAAATGAGGCTGCTAATACCAACTCTGTCCATCTCCCAGGCCAGGAGCAAGCAAGAGAATAGGTGTGAAGTCCAGCTGTAATGTGTCACAGCCTGGTTACAGGAAGGTTGATTCAAATTAATTTTAAAAGTAATGAGTGGATCACTTTGTCTTTGATCAGTAATCCAAGTGACTGAAGGAAGCGCTGGGACAGTGAGTCTCCAGACTGGGGACTCCGGTGTCATGGTGCACCAGGCTGTCCCCCTGAAAAGCTGAGTCCTTGTCACTCACTGGCTAGAAGGCCTATAAGAAATGGAAGCAGGAAATTCACAGAAGAGAAACTACACATGGCTATGGAACATTTCAATGTAATTGTTTAAATTACATGGAAAATATAGGCATAGCTAGTTGTCCACTAGTTGCCTTGTCTAGCTTTTTGTCGTCATTGATTAATCCTCACTTTCAGATTTCACAAATCTTGACCCACTTTATTTTTACAGAACGAGATCATCTCTTGATAGAGGCCTTTGCAGTATGATCACAACACGCAGTAAGAAATGCATTCTAGATTATGACCCAGTACACATATACACGTACATAATTGAAAGGCTCAGAAAGCGATATTTTCATCATTAGGTGCAATGTCTCCTGTTTTCTATTTTATTCTATTCTATTGTATTTTTTTTTAATGCTGGTCATGAGACCTGCAAAACTGATTCCATGACCCACCAATAGTCTGAGGCCAATGATTTGAGATCTTTGAGAGAAAAACAAAGTTGGAGGACTGACACTGCCCGACTTAAAGACTTACTACAGCCAGATGCAGTGGTTCATGCCTGTAATCCCAGCACTTCGGGAGGCTGAGGCAGGTGGATCACTTGAGGTAAGGAGTTCAAGACTAGCCTGGCCAACATGGTGAAACCCCATCTCTACTAAAAATACAAAAATTAGCCAGGCATGGTGGTACATGCCTGTAATCTCAGCAAGTCGGGAGGCTGAGGCACAAGAATTGCTTGAACCAGGGAGGTGGAGGTTGCAGTGCACTGAGATAGCATCACTACACTACAGCCTGGGCAACAGAGCAAGACTCTGTCTCAAATAAATAAGTAAATTAATAAGTAAATGAATAAAAGATTTACTACAAAGCTACAGTAGTTAAGAAAGTACTATTGGCAAAAGAGTAGACAAATAGATGAATGGAACAGAATAGAGAGCTCAGAAATAGACCCACACAAATATAGTAAAATGGTCTTTGACAAAGGAGTAAAGGCAATACAATGAAGAAAGGATAGGCTCTTCAACATGGTTGTGGAATAAATGGACATCCACGTGCAAAAAAAAGAAGTGAATCTAGATCTAGACCTTTACTCAAAATGGATCATAGACTTAAAGGTAACATGCAAAACTATGAAACTCCTAGAGGATGACACAAGAAAAAATCTAGGTGACCTTTGGTTTGATGATGACCTTTTAGATAAATCACCAGTTTCCTCCATTAAATGCAACCTATGGAGGAAAACGGCTGATAAATTGGACTTCATTAAAATAAAAAACTTCTGCTCTGGAACAAAAGAAAACAGATTTGATATACTCACCAGCTCCTAAACAAATTGGCTTTTCCAGGAAAACTCAGTTCCCCTGACACTCCTGTCTGTGGGCTTGGCCAGAGTGTGGGCATCTCAGTAGAGCTCCTCTTTCTTCACCTGTGGCCTCAGCAAAGCCCCCAACACCCACCTTGCTCTGGCACACAGTCATCTCAGCAGGAAGCCCTGTCTGTTCTGCTCCCAGTGCACTCAGGTGCTCCGTGAATGTCTTTCACAGTCACGTCTACACCTGCTGTCTCCCTCCTGCAACACGCATGCTGCGACTGACCGCAGGCCACTCTGGCATCATGAGAGGTGGCCATTGCTGCTCCTGGGGAAGAGCAGAGTCACCCTCTTCCAGGAGCAGCCTTGGCTGCAACCCTTGCTGCCTTCCCCTGCCCTGGGGCATTACAAGGTCGCACAAGGTCAGTCGTTCTCAACCAGGAACAATTTTGCCACCAGGAAACATGCAATGTCTGGAGACATTCTTGGTTGTCACAACTAGGGACTACTGGCACCTAATGAGTAAAAGCCGGATGCTGCTAAACATTCTATAATGCACAGGACAGCTCCCATCACAGAGACTTATCCAGCCTTAATGTAATAGTGCTGGGATGGTTAATGTTATGTGTTGACTGAAGTGGGCTAAGGGATGCCCAGAGGGCCAGTAAAGCAGGATTTCTGGGTGTGTCCATGAAGGTGTTTCTGGAAGAGATTGGCATTGGAATCTCCAGAGTCCGCACCAGTGTGGGCTGGTAACATCCAGTTTGTTGAGGGCCAGAATGGAATGAAAAGGTGGATGAAGGGCAAATTCTTTCTCTTCTTGAGCTGGGACACCCGTCTTCTCCTGCTCTTGGGTCTTCAAACTCAGACTGAATTACACCACCAGCTTTTCTAGTTCTCCGGCTCATACACGGAAGACTGTGGGACTTCCCAGCCTCCATAATCACATGAGCCAGTTTCCACAGTAAGTCTCTTCTTATATTCCTATATCCATATCCTATTGTTTCCAGTTTTCTGGAGAACCCTGACTGATAAAGTACCGTGGTTGGGAAACCCTACCCTAGATTTCTTTCTTTGGTCCTCGAAGCCTCACCTCAATCCCCATAAATCCCACACCTGCAAGAAGAAAGAAAATGTGAAAAGAGTCCCTTCTGGGAATGGATGCTGATTCCTATGTAGATTCCTCTATTGAGAGATAACTGTTGGTCAGTAGTTGGACACTACTAGTTCTCTTTTTTGAGGATTTCAAAACTGTGGTCTCTCTTCTCTATGGATAATTTTTTTCCAGTCCTATTGCTTCAAATATCATGTAAACACTTGCAACCCATAACTTGATTTCCTGTCTGGGCCTCTTTTCTGAGGTATACTGAACATCTCAAATCACATGATATGTAGATATCTGAAACTTGATTCCCAAACTGAATCCTTGGTGTCCTTCATCTCCCCACAGCCAGTACTGGTCCACCCTAGTCTTCTTCCTCTCAGTCCATGACCATCACCCCTTGCCCACTGGCTTCATCACTGGCTCGTCTCTCCACCTCCTTGACTCCTCCCCTTCCCCAGCAACCTCCTAACATGCACGCACACACACACACATATAGGGAATATTACCACGCTTCTTCATCTCAAGTCCCTTTCTTCCCCCAGCCCATCTCCCAGAATGAATTCACTTGAATTCACTCCTGGTTTGCAGGAAAGTACAGAAATCCAAGGAATGTGGTGGGACTTGGTGGTCCAACTTAAAGGTCTAACCCTTTCACCTTTATCTCCCTCTGATCCATTTTCTACCCCAGAACCAGAGTGCTCTTAAACCATAAGTAAGCTAAGGTTACCATTTTCTAGAAACACTTCAATGCCTTCCGTTACAGTTGGGGGGATTCAAATTATGTAACGTGGCTTGCAAGACTCCCCCTGCCCCACTTTGAATGGTCCTTAGGGGTTGGCCTTCTGTCAGGGCCTGGGAGATGCTGAGCATGATCCTCAGTGCCTTTGCAGAGGCTGTTCCTTGTTCGGAGCCCTTCCCTCACTCTTCCCCTTACCAAGGACCATCACTTCTTCGGGTCTCAGCTCCTGTGAGACTCCAGGCTGGAGCATTTGGATGTGTGTCACTGGAGGGCTGACTTACCATTCTTTCTCTTTTCCCTCTTTCCTCCAATGGCTCCTGTGGAGGTTTGGAGACTCCTCAGTGTCACTCTTCTTCTCTCTCCGGTTCCAGTCTAACAATATGAACCCTAGGTGCCCCGCCCTAGCCTGTTCCAGTTCCTCAGGATAGAGCAAGGAGAGCTCTTCCCTGCATCTAGCCTGTGACAAATGCCTCTGGTGACAGCCCTCTCCGCCTTGTTTCCAGTCCTTTAATGAGCTGCCCACAGTCAGCCTCACTTTCACTCTGCTCTTCACACCCACTGAGCCCCACGCTTGGAGCCGCTGGGGGTCTGCCAGAAAGGCCAGGTCCTAAGATCCCTGCAGGCTGTGCCTGCTCAACTTCTCAATGTGGCTTTCTCAGCCCTGCTTTGTGCTCTCATAAAATTCTATCGACTTTGGGCCTTTTTAGAAATTTGTCCAAATTCCACTCAGAGCATTGTTTCATGCATCTCAACTATGATTTTGATGGGTTTGGGTAAGGAAGGTGAGTTCCTGGGTTCTGCTGATATCTGAACCTGGAAATCTTACCCATATTGCTGAGTGCCGCACCGGGAAGTGCAGGCTTACTTTGGTGCTGCCTTCAGGGGCAAGAGACTGTGTGCAATGCAGGCATCACCTGGTGCAGGGCTGGAACATATCAGATGACTTACTGGGCTCCAAAGTTGAAATCAGGGTTGCTTAGTAAAAGGTGGGATGTATGTAGAATCGCATAAGAAAGATCCAAGTTTCCAGGATTTGGAATGAAACAGTCTCTTCAGAATGTGCTCTCAGGATTCCCAGAGGAGAGCTATTTCTCAAGATTTCCTTGACCTTTGTCACCAGCAGGAATTAATGTTTAACTGGAACATGAGGCTGGAAATACAAGAAGAGGGAAACATGTGGCTTAGAGTTTCCAGAAGAGTGACTGCCTCAGCGCCGAGCGCCTCAGCGGCTTCTCTACGTGCTCTTCAGTCCCCGAAGTTGGAGAATCCCATCAAGGACAGTAGCCCTGTAAGGAATTCGAATTTCCAGTGTGTAAGTCCCTGGTTTTATACCTACTCAGATTGTAGTGGGAAAACAGCAACATGTACCTTGACTCTCTGGCCCCACGTTACTGAACATTTGCTTAAAGATGAACTCGCTTGAGGGATCTTGTGCGGTGCTTTCTCTTCTGCTGCAGGCTGGCAGGGGCGTTTGTTCTGTGGGGGCTGTGCACTTGGTGGCTCTCCATGCACACAGTCACTCCAGTGACACATGTTTACTAGGGACTGGGAATGATTTCATGACTGTGGCTCAGTAGCAAACGCAGGCCAGCTGTGTTTCTATTTTTAACATGTACCGCCAAGGGTGGTGTTGATATTTTATTCCACCGAGCCTCTGTTTCTTCTGTAAATGAGGATTTTCTTAGTATCGACCTTGTGAGGATTAAATCCCATAATTTTATGGAGGTGATTAGTAAACGTGAACTCTGCCCTTACCTTTATAACATCCGAGGCTCCGTGAGGGCTCTCTCATTTCGGTGTATGGTGTAGTCTACTTAGAGGTCAATTTGGTGTCTACCTATGCAGGGTGATTTGAGGAGAATTAGAAGATCTTTCCCACCATTTTCCCACCAAAAATGCTGAGTACAATTCCCATCTGAAAACATATGCGGATAGGAATTTCTATTGGGAGAATTGTTTGGTTATCAACTTCAATGAGTCGAAGTTCTCCTGGTTTTAACTCTGTTGTTGGAAGTATGTCAGAATCAAAGCTTAATCGATGGAAATCGTTGCTGTCCATCATGCGTGAGTTAAAACCGTTACTTCTGAGTGGTCAGTTTGCACTGGGCTCTGTCTAGAAGAAGGTTCACCTTCTTCACCTCCAGTCACATCCCCATTTCACAAGTGAGCAAACAGCCAGAGGAGGGGAGGAGGATGGCATAAGATCTTGCAGCTGGCAGAGACAAAATGCGAATGTAGCCCGTTTGCACTTGGTGCTCTTGGGCAGCCAAGCAATCCAGTGTGTGGGTCCAGGGTGACAAGTGCCGCTCCCGTGGCTGGGGTAAGTCCCTCCAGCATTCAGTCTTGCTCTCTGTGCTTATCTGGATGCGGTGCAGGATGAAGATGACCCTATAGAACTCTACCCTGGAAGTCCTCACAAAGTGGATACGTGACATTTTTCAAACCAGGGACATGTTGGTGCTGCTTAACATTTAAATCATAATTTTCACACTCTTAAAAATTACTAATTAAGTTTGAAGAGACACAGCCATCTGCCTACAGTGCCACCCCTGAGCTTCACGCCACCCTGGTCTCCAAGACAAGGGAGAGGCTCAGGAATACTGAATGCAGGTACGACTGTGGAAGAAGAACCAAGTTTTCACATTTTAACAAGGTCAATTGAGGCCGGGCGCGGTGGCTCACGCCTGTATTCCCAGCACTTTGGGAGGCTGAGGCGGGCAGATCACAAGGTCAGGAGATCGAGACCATCCTGGCTAACCCAGTGAAACCCCATCTCTACTAAAAAAAATACAAAAAAGTTAGCCAGGTGTGGTGGCAGGCGCCTGCAGTCCTAGCTACTCCTCAGGCTGAGGCAGGAGAATGGCGTGAACCCAGGAGGCGGAGCTTGCAGTGAACCGAGATCATGCCACTGCACTCCAGCCTGGGCAACAGAGCGAGATTCCGTCTCAAAAAAACAAAAAAACCAAAAACCCAAGGTCAATTGAGTAATCAACTGAATAAATAAATTAATTATTATGTAGAATGAGGGCTGGATGTTATGACTCACACCTGTATTGCCAGCATTTTGGCAAGGTCAATTGAGTAATCAACTTGATAAATAAATTAATGATTATATAAAATGAGGGCTGGGTGCTGTGACTCACACCTGTAATGCCAGCATTTGGGGAGGCTAAGGTGGGTAGATCACTTGTGCTCAGGAGTTTGAGACCAGCCTGGGCAACATGGTGAGACCTCATCTCCACTAAAAATATAAAAACTAGCCAGGTGTGGTGGTGTGCACCTGTAGTCCCAGCTACTTAGGAGGCTGAGGCAGGAGAATCGCTTGAGCATGGGAGGCGGAGGTTGCAGTGAGCCGAGATCGAGTTATTGCACTTAAGCCTGGGTGACAGAGTGAGACCCTGTCTCAAGAAATAATAATAATAATAAAATAAAATTATGAAAGTTTTACTCTGCCAAGAATCTATTACAGTTTTCTTTTTCCCAGGAACACTGGTCTGACTTTATTATTATTATTATTATTTTTTTTTATTATACTTTAAGTTCTAGGGTACATGTGCACAACGTGCAGGTTTGTTACATATGTATACATGTGCCATGTTGGTGTGCTGCACCCATCAACTCGTCAGCACCCATCAACTCGTCATTTACATCAGTTGTAACTCCCAATGCCATCCCTCCTCTCTCCCCCCTCCCCATAATAGGCCCCAGTGTATTACAGTTTTAAAGATACATAGAGCCTTAAATATATAAAGAAAATCTTGGTTCAACTATGGAGAGAAATCAACAAATCCACCATCTCTACCAATTATAGTAAACTGGATGATAGATTTAGCAAACAAAACATTAGTAAACATTTAGAAAATTTCAAAAGCAAAAGTAATAATCTTGCTTTATTGGACATATATGGAATCAAATACCTAAAAGTTAGAAAATATACTATCTTAAGTGTCTTAAATGGCATTATGCAAATGTCAACATCTATTAGAGAATTGCTCTCACACCAACATGTTCTCTGACCGCAATTCAATCCAATTAATTAAATTAGAGTTCAATTAAAAAATAAGCAAATATTGCTATGTATGTCTGGACATTTTTTTTTTTTTTGAGATGGAGTCTTGCTCTGCCACCCAGGCTGGAGTGCAATGGCACAATCTCGGCTCACTGTAGCTTATGCCTCTCAAGTTCAAGCAATTCTCCTGCCTCAGCCTCCTGAGTAGCTGGGATTACAAGCGCCTGCCACTACAACTGGCTGATTTTTGTATTTTTAGTAGAGGTGGGGTTTCACCACGTCGACCAGGGTGGTCTCGAACTCCTGACCTCAGGTGGTGCACCCATCTTGGCCTCCCAAAGTGCTGGGATTACAGGCACGAGCCACCGTGCCCGGCAGTCTGGACATTTTTTAAATAGCTACTGAATAACTCGTGTATCAAAGAAAAACAAAATAAAGATTAAATACTACTTATACACAAATGATAATAAAATATCAGCCCCCTCCTCATACCTTTGTCCCCCTGGTGTGTGGCCCAAGCTGTGTGCAGGGTGAAGGGCACACACCCAGGGAGCAGTGCAGTCCCAGCCCCGCCCTGCGGGAGCCCTGTGCTCAGTCACCCACTGCAGCCCCCAGTCTCCTGGCCAGTCCTCCCCAGGGCTCTTCCTCATGTGTGCATAGCCACGGGCAAGAAAGGAGGGTCTCAGGACAGAGGAGTTTCAGCTCAAGAAGTGCCTGGCTGTCCCGCTTGACACTGTCCCCTCCCACAGAGCTCCAATGCTCATAGCTGGGGCCTGCCTCTCCTCTGTGGTCATGGCTGAACTCACAGTGTTTGGGGGAATGAGCCACTCTGCTGCTGGCTTCTGGCTCCCCCTGGATGGTGATGCTTGGGCAGCTCCCATCTTGCCCTCTGCGCAGATGGGGCCTAATCTCCTTATTGCCTCCACTGTCCACGTGGCTGCTGCCTGTGGGTCCCTGCACGGCTGCTGGAGGGAGCTGCTTACATACAGGCTGAGACCAGGATCCCCTCACTTGTACCACCTGCCGGCTCCCTGCCCTGCAGCCCCTGCACTCACGGCATGTTCTGCCGCCTTGAAGGCTGCTGCCTCTGTCCCAGCTCCGTGGGGTCTCTGCTCTACAGGAGTAGCTTCTTCCTTGAAAAGATGCTGCATAAAATTAGAGGATAGATGGCTCTGCTTGGGGAATTTCTAGCTCTGGACTGTGCCACAAGCCCTGGATGTGGTATGTGTATGTGTGTGCATGCATGCACTTAGGTATATGTGTGCGTGTGTGCATGTGTGCAAGCATGTGTATGTGGTATGCATGTATGTATGTATATGCTATTGTACATGTATAGTGTGTATAAACATGCATGCATGTGTGCTTGTGTATGTGTGTGCATGCATGAGTGTGCATGGTGTGTGTGCATGTGTGTGTGGTCAGGGCAGAGGCACCTGCAGGTTGCTCGTCATCTGAGTGGACCCTGTTCTCCACTCTTCCTCCTCTGCAAAACCCAGGCTCCTTTCCTAGCTTCATATGACTCCACGTGCACCTTCAGGAGAAACGGAGTCCTGCTCCTTCTATCACACCCATCAAGCAGGGGTTGGGGGAGGGGGTGAGGGTGGGGAAGATGATCCTCCCTGTTGCTACCCAATGGGACGGAGCCCAAACCATGTTTTCAATGCTGATAGGCTTAAGGGTAACAGCACAGGAGTTTGAGATGCACACAGCTCAACACCTAATCTGCATCTCACTTCACTTTCTCATCTGGCGAAGTGGGCTTGGGACCCTGAGACTCCCAAGTATCACAGGGTCCTAATAGTCCCTCACAGAAGGCGCAGGCCCAGAGTGAGCACTCCCCAAATGCCACGTCATCCCTTCCTCACCCCTGGAGTGGAGCCTGGGGGTTCTCAGACTTGTTGGGAGAGTCCCAGGAGCACTGGCCCCAAATCTGCATCCCACACAGTGCCTGGGAACCCAGGGCCCATTTTTTCCTTGGCGTCTCCCCAGCCCCCACAGGCCGTGCTGTTCCTCGCCATCCTGCTAGGATGACTCTCTCCTCCTGGGGGCAGAGTGGGGGCAGGAGGTGGTGGGAGGGTGGAGGGATGCTGCTCAGTAAATAATGCAGAGCCGGCAGCTCTGATTGGCTTCAGAGAGGCAGACACTGTGTCTACATAAATGGCAATCACATCTTCTGTGCCTCTTAACTGTCACTGTGGAGAAGAGAGAGAGAGGACAGAGAGCAAGTCACTCCGGGCTGCCTGTGAGTACCGCTCTTTGTCCTCATGGCTCGCGGACCAGACTCACGCGTCCAGCTCCCTGGATGGCCGTGACCCTGGGGTTTGGGGTGGGAGGTTTGCCGGTTGATTCTAGCTGTGCTGAGTTCCCCTCCTGCAGGAGAAAGGAGGTTCTGCCGACAGGGACAGCTGAGCATCCAGTGTGTTCAGGTGGCACAGGGTTTACAGGAACTTTTCAAGAAAATAGGCACTAACCTAGGTCGGCTTGCTTTTTTGTACCATCTGCAAGCAACAGGTCAGGCACATAATCCAAAACTTTGGATTGCTTTTTAGGCCACATTCCTAGAGCCACGACAGCAACATAACTGAGTGGAAATTATTTTCCAGACTGGCTCGCGTGCATGTAGTGACCACGGAGGCCACACGATGGGTGGGAAAGAAGGAGGCTGTGCAGCCTCAGAGGCTGGGGTTTGCATTCAGGTGCACACCTCCCCGGCCACCTTTCCTCCCTCAGAGGTGAAGGAGAGCAGCTAATTAACAGCGTCCTCCCAGCAGATCATGGTAAAAACCAGGTCTGATTTTATAAAGGGGCGGGCACACAATAGGTGTTCAATAAATGAGAGCCCTATTATGAATAAGGGAGGAAAGTGTGAGGGCGATGAAGATGCTGCTGCGTGGTCTGCTGCACCCTCCATAGCCTGTTTTCTTCAGTTTCCAAGGGAAATTCAGGCAGGTGACATGGGTTCTCCCCACAAGCTTGTTTCTCTCTTGAAGACTCCAAGGGCAGAGGCTCCTTGCGAAAATTTCTCATTCAGATAAGCAGGGTTTCCCCTCCAAGAGGTGACAATCGCTGCACAAAAGCTGGTCCTCTGTGGGTTTGTCAAGTGTGCCAGAGACAAACACTCCTTTTGCTCGGGGCACGGGAGTCCTGGCTGGCAGCCTGCGGTGACCCCAGACTAGAACACAGGCATCGTAGATGGCTGACCACACAGCAAGTTCAGGGGTGTCTGAATGGTTCTGAAGGAAACAAAATCATACCATTCTCAGCAGTTTCTTTTCTTCCTGTCTTCTGGGCACACACTGGGTGGGCCTCTGCACACAGCCAGTGTGAATATAATAATTAAAATAAATCCCCCTTAACTCCCCTGCCACAAATTCAAAGAGATAGCCTGGGGGTTCTAATTACCTTTGTTTTCTGCTCTTCAAGATATTGATTATTCTGAAGGTTTTACTTTCAGAAACTCAACTTGAGTCAGCTGTCAAGTTTAGGGAACAGCTCTAGGAAAACCACACTACATGGATATTTTATAAGAAGTGTTCTGCAGCCGGGCGCAGTGGCTTATGCCTGTAATCCCAACACTTTGGGAGGCTGTGGTGAGTGGATCACCTGAGGTCGGGAGTTCAAGACCAGCCTGGCCAACATGGTGAAACCCCGTCTCTACTAAAAATACAAAAAATAGACAGGCGTAGTGGTGAGCACCTATAGTCCCAGTTACTCAGGGGGCTGAGGCAGGAGAATTGCTGGAACCCGGGAGGTGGAGATTGCAGTGAGCTGAGATCACACCATTGCACTGCAGCCTGGGCAACAGAGCGAGACTCCGTCTCCAAAAAAAAAAAAAAAAAAAAAAAAAAGGTGTTCTGATGTTTTCTGTTTGTCTGGTGCTTGTTGGCATTTCTGGAGGAAGACATTCAGGGAGCCCAGAGGCACCTCGTGGACATATGCGGCAGCGATGGACACAGGACCTCATAGAAAAGGTTAGAATCCCACTGTGCTGAGAGATGGCGGAGGGTCCTGGTCTTGTGGTTTGAACAGAGGCAAGTGTGGAAGCCACTTCTGAGCTGTGCAGGCTGAGAGGAGCTCCGTGCCTGCTGCATGCTTCCCTCAGCCTCTCCACATTGCTGTCGAGGGGATCATACTGCTACTTTGCAGAGCTGATGTGAAGTTTAGGAGAATATAGGTAAAGGGCTTATACTGCTGCCCTGTATATGGCAACTCTTCAGCATTTCTTCTGTTTTGGAGGAGGTAGGGGGGAGGCACTTCTCTTGGGGCATGGAGGGCCGCAGAATTTGTTGAGCCTCTGCTTGTTTCCAGCCCAGGTGGGTGGAGGCAGACATGTGTCTGCGTGCTCAACACTCCCACCCGAAGCCACATCCCCCTGTTCTCCCAGGTGCAGTGAACCAGGCAGGAGCCCTGGACCACACTCTCGGTTGCAGACACCACCTTCCCCATCCCAGTGGGAGCCCTGTTTAGAGTCCTGTGGTCTCATCTCTGGCCGTGGTGAGGACACGGGCAGCTGACAGTGCAGGTGTAAGTGGATTCCAGGGCAAAGGTGCGTTAGGAAAATGCTGACTTCAGAACACTGGCACCCACTCCTGCACTTACTGGCTGTGTGGCTGTGGTCAAGTTAAACAGCAATAACTACTGGCCTGGCAGGGTTGTGAGCGTGTTCAGTGAGATGATGTATACCATGAGCTTATCAGGAGCTTGAGCACTGCTGATTTGTTTGGTTTCTTGGATAATAGGATGTGGCAACCAAGGTTCAACAGATTCTCAGGATTTTTTCTTGGTGGGGGGCACCTCAAGTGCAGGCTTCTTAGCAACACCAGGCCCCAGGACGGCAACTGTTCAATATGAGGAATAGGGAAGCATTCAGTGTGAATCTAGAAGTCAATATTTACCGCCAAACTGGCTCATAAGGACTCCCCAAAGAGTGTGCCAAAGCATACTAAATAGATTCACAGTGCAGGTGTCCTGTGTTTGTAATAGACGGTAAACCAGGACATGTCATGGGCACTGGATATTATGACTATGGTGAAAAGAAGCAACCAGCTAGAACATAATTTGAATTGTCTCAAGCCAATAGCAAAGGCAAATGGTTATGATCTCTTGTGAACTAGTAATGTGACTGCAAGAGAAAGGGGGAAAGAATTGAGAAAAAAATAAGGGAAAAAATTTGTAAGGGGGGGTGATTTCTAAAGTTTCTTCTGACATAACTCTTCAATAAAATGAAAACAAAGGAGAAGTTAAAATTACCTAGCAGTTAGCATATAAACTTTTAAAATTAGCAACCATGAATGAAAATAATAAAATGTGAATGTTTTAAGGTTTAAAGTTAAAATGCGAATGAAGGAGAAAAGCTTGCAGAGATGGAGCGTGTACACTCGATGCCTGATGGTGGGTGACATTTCCATATCATTCCAGTTTTTCAAAAAGAAGTTGACAACATGCAAAAAGAACTGTACAACTCACATGTGTCAATTCTACTGGGGAATTAATATCTTTGAGAGACAGACCTAATGGGTGCGACCTGTATGGTGACGGTGGAGTGTCATCTACTCATGACGGTGCTGCCCATAAGAGCGAACAGCTGACAGGCAAAGTGGGAATGGACGGTGTCATAGGAACACGGTGAAATCCCCACTCAGCAGCCCTTAATAAGAGCAAACAGGAGTGTTATGTTAAGGAAATTCTGCATATTGTAATTAGGCATACAGGAAAAATGTCAAGTGAAAAAAGGATCCCCAGTCATACACACATCCTCACTGCAACGATTTGAATTGTCTACAGTCAGGACTCAAATGGAATGATATCAATCAGTTTAATGTCCTTCACATTCTTTTTCGTCTTTTGAGATTGCTCAAGTTACGAATGTTTCCAGCCAGCGTTAACTTAGGTCACAGCATGGTTACAGAGATATGAGTGGAAGTAGTATCTTTCCATGGGAGGAAAACTGAAAACCAGGACAAACTTCTCTATGGTTCCTTTCCATGGGTCATTGTTGGCCAAGGATCTACGTTGACAGAGCTTTGTTTATTAAACAGGGAATGAATAAGAAACAGCTGCACAAAGCTCCTTCCTCCTTCATGTCAGCAGAGCAGCAAGGCTTTCCCTTGAATTTTGATCTTTGTTGTAGAAATTTTCTCCCTTTTCTCTTATGCTACCTCAGGAGAAGAGGCTTCTGCCTGTCTCCTGTAGCATCAGTAATAATAATTGCTAGACACAGGTTTACAGTCCAAAGTGCTCTCTGCCTGCATGAGCTTGCAGCTCCATTTTACATGTGAAGAAACAGACTCAGAGAGGCCAAAACGTCAGCCAGCAGCTGCATGCCTCTTGCCGCAGAGCTATGGACTCAAGCTGTTCTCTCTGAATGCAAACCCACTATTCTTTCTACTCTCCATGAGGAGGAGGAGGAGGAGGAGGAAGACTGTCCTGTGGAATTGTAGTGCTGAAAGCATAGCTCTGCTTGATTGTGGCAGGGCCATTTTCCAACGCAGACCAAGCTGGCCAAGGAGGCAGCTGGGCGGAGTAGGACTTAGAACCCAGTGCAAAGTCCCTTACAGGAGTTCCTCTCTGGACAGACACTCCCTTGAGATGATGGATTTGATTCCTCCTGAATTTGCACAGGCGTGGAGAGTGAAATGCTATGCTTTGAGCATCTATCTTGTAATTATCTTGTACTCTCTTCACGGTTCTGTGTGGCGCCTAGGATGATGGCCATGGTACAGATTGCAAGTGGAGCTGCAATGGAGTGGACATGTGTGTTTCTCCCAACATTCCTATGTTGAAATCCTCACCTGCAATGTATTAGGCAATGGGAACTTTGAGAGGCGATTAGGTCATGAAGTCAGTGCCCTCATGAATGGAATGAGTACCCTTACAAAAGAGACCCTAGAGAAACCCATCACCCCTTCCACCATGTGAGGACATAGAGAGAAGGCTGTGTCTATGAGAAACAAGCCTCACCAGATACCAAATCTGCCAGGGCCTTAATCTTGGACTTCCAGCCTCAGAACTCTAAGAAATCATTGTCTGTTGTTTATAAGCTGCCCACTCTATAGTACTTTTTATAGCAGCCCAAACGGACTAAGACGGGGTCTTGGCCACCGTCTCACCTCCAGCCGAGAGCTGCCCAAGCCCTTTCTCTTTCTGGTTACCGTTTGTAATGAACATGATCTATAAGCAACCAAGGCACCGTGGAAGCTGCGGTGCCCCTATGGTCCTCAGTGGGCCTTCGGGAAATCATTCCTTGCAGCCCTGGGAGAAACTGGTTTTACACGTTTCTAATCCTGAAGTTACTTAAGCCATGCTCTTTTCATCAACTGATACGCATCTGGCTGCAGCTGTTAGGGATGCTCTGTACCTGTGTTTGAGTCCAGGACATTCTCTTGGGTGCCTTCAGGAGCCAGACTGCCCGAGTTCAACTGTGGCTGATCTGACTACAGCAGGTGTGGAGTCTTAGTTCAGTTGTGCAGCCTCTCTGTGCCTCAGTCTTCTCATCTGTTAAAGGGAATAATAGTATTACTGACAAGGTTTTTATGAAGATTAAAAATGACAACCAGGCAAATAACTTAATGTAGTTCTTGGTGCATGTAAGTTCATATCAATGTTAACTATTTTTTAGACCAATGAGAGAGTACTTATTTAAATAAGAACACCCAGATTTACATAAAAGTAGTGGCACCAGTGTAAGACAGTGGCAAGGGTGTGTGCGTATGTGTGTGTGTGTGGTGCCCTAGCTTAATTGTGTCAATTGTCAGTAGGGACACTTTGGCCTACAGGATGAAGGAAACAGGGGTTCTGCCTTTGTTTTGCTGCAACCAGCTTCACACCTGAGACAGCCCTTCCCTTCCCTGGGTCCCAGGTCCCTGCCTTGTGAAATGAGCATGATAATAGCTCTCACCAATAAAGCATTAAAGGAGCTAAGATGTCAGCCTATCCTGGGGCTCTTTTCCAACGATCTCTTGTCTCCTCTACTGACTCCAAATCACACAGACCATGCTTCTCAGGAACCCAGGACACCTGGATTATGGTAGGATTCTGCCAGTGGGAGGTTTAGTGGGAGGCTGGAAGGCAGAGGTACTACCATCCCCGTGATGCTGGCTCAGCCTCCTCCTCCATGCCTGCTCTCCCAGTAAGCCTGACCCGGTAGCAGCTTTGCACGGATGGCCTGGATCCTGGTTCCAGGAGCACAGTCTCTCTCGTCTCTCTGATGGAGAGATGGGAGTGCATCATGGTGGCCAGAGAGGTTAGCTGAGCTTCCTCAGTTACCTAAGGTCACCCAGCTAATAAGCCTTGGAGATAAGACACAAGCCGAGGTATCTGGATCCAGAGTCCACCCCTCTCCCCGGCAGCGCCATGCTGCCTCCCAGAATACTTTCTGTTTATGTTGCTTTTTACCCATGTGAGGGAGTCTGTGATGTTTCTCTCTCTGTAGCTTATAAAGCTTATGTGTTAAGGGCCTCGGTGACACAGAATCTTCATGACTTTCTGAAGAATGCTGCAGGAACCTGAGGTCAAGCATGTAGAATAATTGGCTTTGAGGACCACAGTCTCTGAGAAGAGCAGTTGTATGGAAAGTAGGCCTGATCGCTAACTCTGGCTCTAGTCCCTGACTATTATCTCATCAAAGAATCTGACAAATCTGTCAGCACTACCTAAGTCTCATAAGCTGAAAAGAACCAGCAGTTGCAAAACAGTGGATTTCCAGTTTGTAAACAGATGAGTTTGAGAGCCATGGAAGAGAAATACAGGTGAAGATAATGTGTCCTAGAGGGGGAGGAAGGAAGGAGCTGAGGAAGCCGGCCTCAAAAGCCTCAAAATGAGGCACTTCTGCCCAGTTAATAATTTTATTTTTTTACTTAAAGAAAATTAATAGACTTTCAGGGCAGTTTCGGGTGTACAGGAAAGTTGGGCAGAAAGTAGAGAGTCCTCATATTTCCCCTCTCCCTCCCCACAGTTCTCCTATTATTAATGAAAACGTTTTACTGAGCACTGACTCTGCAGCAGGCTATCACCCCGTCATCTCACTCATCTTCCCAGCAGCACTGGAGGGAGATATTTCCATGCATTCTTGCTTTCACAGAGGCTGAGAAGGAGCCCCAGAAAGGGGTGGAGGTTGAAGGTAACAGAGTAACTGAAAGCGATGGCCCTTGACCTCAGGTCTGCCTGACACTTGGTGGTGTAGCAGGAGGCCACTCTTGAGCAGATTTGGATTATTCATGTGCCTCTTGGCCACTGACAAAAATGCTCATGTAAAGCTTCTTAGTAGCCTGTTGTTTAACCAGAGTCTTAAGGGTTAAAAAAAAACTTAGAGGATCTTTTTTGAGGCAAGTTTATCAGGTAGCCATTTTCCTGTTATTAAAAAAGCTCTCATGGCTAGAAACTTCTTTATGGTCTTGCTTGGAAGCATTTCTCCTACTGGACATTTTTATGGTCTTTGAACCCACAGAGAAAATGTCCATCAAGAAAACAGTCAGGCCGGGCGCAGTGGCTCATGCCTGTAATCCCAGCACGTTGGGAGGCTGAGGTGGGTGGATCACAAGGTCAGAAATTCAAGACCACCCTGACCAATACTGTAAAACCCCATCTCTACTAAAAATACAAAAATTAGCTGGGTGTGGTGGCATGGCATGCACCTGTAGTCCCACCTACTCGGGAGGCTGAGGCAGGAGAATTGCTTGAACCTGGGAGGTGGAGGTTGCAGTGAGCCAAGATCGAGCCATTGCACTCCAGCCTAGGTGACAGAGCAAGACTCCATCTAAAAAAAAAAAAAAGAAAAAAGAAAGGAAAGGAAAAGAAGAAAAGAAAGCAGTCAATCCAGAGGGAAATCAGCCAAATTAGTTTTGTGCCTGGATTTGTAAGTATATGCTTGAGGGGGATAGTGAGCCAGGGCCTCAGTCCCAAAAGCATACGTGTTTTCTGAGACATATACTATGGCTCTTTTTTCTGGAATAGTGTAAAAAATGTCAACCCTATTATTTTCATCAGGATGGAAAAGGAAAGTCAAGAGAGGCTGAACAAAGTCTCCAGTGTCCTGGTGTTTGCAGCAAAATCGTGTCTTGTGTGCATGAACAGACAGGACCATGGACAGATCCACAGTTCATGGTTGCCATCCCCACTCCGGGCTTGTGAGGAATCCACTACCTTACATGCACAGTGGTGTGGCTGGGCTTGCCCGTGATGCTAGGGATCTGGGCTAGGTTCTCTTCAGTGGCTGTGGCAGATAAGTCCTAGGAGGGAAATCGCAGTGCTCAGACTGCAGGACACTTAGTCAAGTGCTGAGCATGGAGAGCTAGACGCTGGGCAGGGACTGAGACAGGAGATGGCACAGGTGGAAGTGGTCAGGACTCAATGGTGGGAGGGGCTATAGCTCCTGAGCCATTAGTGTCTGCTGTGACTCTTCCTTGTGGCAGATATGTGAGGGGCTGGTGACTTGAATTGTCTCAAAGGTAGAGAGTAGAGTCCAATAGGGTATATTAGAGAAATAAAATGTCTAGAGGACCAAAGATCATTCATTCATTCATGATTCAGCAAATACCTACAGAGCTCTCTGTTGTCCAGGGCCTGTGACTGGTCCCAAGAAGGCAAAAATAAATAAGTTGAGGACCCTGCTTGGAGAAGCCCACCATTTGCAAAGGGTATCACTGAAATGATGTATTACAACAAAATAACCCCACAGGTCAATCAGGAGGTCTGAGGGCGTTCAGGGGAGTCCATCTCTTCTTGAAGCATGTGGAGCTGGAGATGAGCTCTGACTGTTGCTGATGCAAAAAGACATTGAGCCAAAAGTCCAGGGAGGCAGCCGGCTCACCGTGCACAGGCAATGCACCGCAGGGGCTGCATGGAGAACAGCACAGCATGGAAAATAGTGTGGGGTAGAGAATAGTGTGGAGAATAGTGTCATGTGCAGCTGCTGGAACACTGGGCAGATTATGTCAACAGAAGCTATTTCAAGGACCTGGAGAGGCATAAGCCACAGCCTTTATCATAGGCTAAGTCTTCCAGCTAATATTTACACAGCTTGGGGGCATAAAATATCAAACAGCTACAAATGAGCACAAGATTCTCTGTGGCTTCATGCTAAGAGCCTTCTAAAAAGGTCTTTGTGGGAAATAATCTGTGAATAAATAACAGAGAATAATTTAAAATATAAGAACCAGGTCTTATTTTACACTTTGACTAGGAATATTTCTTTTGGTGTATGTGGTGTGTGTCTGCTTTTTGTGTCGTTTATTCCAGAGCCACATGCTTTGGCCTGGTGCTGTGACTTAAAGCTGATACCCTCAGCAGGTGAGCGTCTTTCTGAACCTTGCTCAGCTACCCCTTCTGAGTCTTCAGCTTGTTGCCTCACATGTCCGGCCCCCCAGGAGGGCAAATAGATATAGCTAGAATATTTGCTTCAAAAGGCATTGCTAATAATCACACACCAGGTACAAGTCCTGAAGAAAAGATTATGAGATTTCACTACATAAAAATTAAAATTCTCATAGGTCAGAATAGAATTGTAAGCAAATTGTGTCCAACAAAAATGAGGAAAATGCCTGCAAAACATTTCAAGACATAAGAGTAGAATGTATTAGTATATTAGAACTCTCACAATTAAATAAGAAATATCAAACACCCTAGTGGAAAAGAATGCAGTGATCAAGAAATTCATTAAAAAAGAAATCCAAATGGCAAAGAAACATACACAAAAAAAATACGCAGTTTCATTAATCAAAGTACAATGGGGCCGGGTGCGGTGACTCATGCCTGTAATCCTAGCATTTTGGGAGGCTGAGGCGGGTGGATCACTTGAGGTCAGGAGGTAGAGACCAGCCTGGCTAACATGGTGAAACCCTGTCTCTACTAAAAGTATAAAAACTAGCTGGGCATGGTGACATGTGCCTGTAATCCCAGCTACTCAGGAGTTCAAGGCAGGAGAATTGCTTGAACCTGGGAGGCAGAGGTTGCAGTGAGCCCAGATCATGCCACTGCACTCCAGCCTAGGCGATAGAGCGAGACCCTGTCTCAAAAAAAAAAAAAAAGGTACAACAGAATCATTAAATGCTTACAAGGCTGGTTAAACTTAAAATGAATATTCAAGCCCAGTGATTGTATGGTAAAATGAGCATTCTTATACACTCCCTACCGGGAGAGTATTTGGTTAAAAAAAATGTTTTAGGGGAAAATTTGGCAATATATTTTCAAGACACTAAAAATATTTATCTCTAGAAGAATTTGTTCTAAATAAATTATAAAATAAGTGTTCTCCTTTTTATAAATTTTTAACGCAAAAGAAAGTGTGCAGTAATGTAAACAAGAGGTTGCACTTTTTAGGATTATTTAGAAAAGCTAATAGCTGAAATTTATTGAGTGCTAATTTGTTACCATTTATTTATTTGGTTGTTACAAAAAAATTCTTCGAGGTATTACAGGCATACCTCTGTGAAAGGAAAATATCTTAGGCCCTTTGAGGCTGGGAACTACTCAGGGAAAATCTGTCTCCCATTCTGTTCAAGTCATCCCTTTTCTTTCAGAGATAGATGCATATTCTGATTGCCTTCTTTGGAAAGACTTATCAGAAACTCAAAAGAATGCAACTGTCTGCCTCTCAGCTATCTGTGACCTGGAAACCCTCAGCGGGAGGGCCTTGCTTTGCGCTGTCTCCGCCTTTCTGGACGGAACTAATGTATTTCTTACAAACTGATTGATGTCTCATGTCTCCCTAAAATGTATAAAACCAAGCTGTGTCCTGACCACATCGGGCACATGTCGTCAGGACTTCCTGAGGCTGTGTCAGGGGTGTGTCCTCAGCCTTGGCAAAATAAAATTAACTGAGACCTGTCTCCAGTTTTTGGTGTTCACACCTCAGAAATATTGCAAATTCAGTTCCAGGTGACCACCATAAAGTGACTCGCATGAATTTTTTGACTCTCCAGTACATATAAAAGTTCTGTTTACACTATACTGTAGTCTATTAAGTGTGCAATAACATAATATGTTAAAAGTCTATACCTTAATTTAAAAATAATTTATTGCTAAAAATGGTAATGATCATCTGATCCTTCAGCAAACGTAATCTTTTTGCTAGTGGAGGGTCTTGGCACCGTGTTGATGGCTGCTGACTGGTCAGGGTGGTGGTACCTGAAAGTTATGGTAGCTGTGGCAATTCCTTAAAACAAAGCAACAATGAAGTTTCCTGCATCGATCAACTCTTCCTTTCACGAAGGATGCCTCTGTAGCATGTGATGCTGTTTGATAGCATTTTACCCCCAGTAGAACTTCTTTCAAAATTGGAGTCAGTTCTCTTAAATCTTGCTGCTGCTTTAGCAACTCAGATTGTGTAATATTCTAAATCCTTTGCTGTTGTTTCAACAATACTCATAGCCTCTTCAACAAGAAGAGATTCTATCTCGAGAAACTACTGTCTTTGCTCATCCATAAGAAGCAACTAATCTGTCCAATTTTATCATGAGATTGCAGCAATTCAGTCACATCTTCAGGCTCCACTTAAAATTCTAGTTCTCTTTCTATTTCCACCATATCTTCAGTGACTTCTTCCACTGAAATTTTGAACCTTGAAGTCATCTGTGAGGATTGGAATCAACTTCTTCCAAACTCCTGTTAATGTTGGTATTGTGACCTCTTTCTATGAATCACAAATGTTCTTAATGGCATCTAGAATAGTAAATTCTTTCCAAAAGGTTTTCAATTTACTTTGCTGAAGTTCATCAGAGGAATCACTATCTATGGCAGATGTAGCCTTATGAAACACATTTCTTAATAAGACTTGAAAGTCAAAATTACTCTTTGATCAATGGACTGTAGAATGGATGTTGTGTTAGCAGGAATGAAAACATTAATCTCCTTGTACATCTCACTCTTGAGTGACCAGGTGCATTGTCAATGAGCAGTAATATTTTTGAAAGGAATCTTTCCTTCTGAGAAGTAGGTCTCAACAATGGTCTTCAAATATTCAGTAAACCATACTGCAAACAGATGTGCTGTCATCCAGGCTTTGTTGTTCCATTTATAAAGCACAGGAAGAGTAGATATGGCATAATTTTTAAGGGCCCTAGGATTTTCAGAATGGTAAATAATCATTGGCTGCAACTTAAAGTCACCAGCTGTATTACCCCCTTTGAAAGTCAGCCTGTGCTTTGAAGCTTTGAAGCCAGGCATTGACTTCTCCTCTCTGGCTATGAAAGCCCTAGAGGGCGTCTTCTTCTGATAGAAGTCTATGTACGTCTATGTTGTCTACATTGTTGTTTGGTTTTTTTTTTGAGATGGAGTCTCACTCTGTCACCCGGGCTGGAGTGCAGTGGCGTGATCTCTGCTTACTGCAAGCTCCGCCTCCCGAGTTCACAACATTCTCCTGCCTCAGCCTCCTGAGTAGCTGGAACTACAGGCGCCTGCCACCATGCCTGGCTAATTTTTTGTATTTTTAGTGGAGACTGGGTTTCACCGTGTTAGCCAGGATGGTCTCGATCTCCTGACCTGGTGATCTGCCTGCCTTGGCCTCCCAAAGTTCTGGGATTACAGGTATGAGCCACCGTGCCCGGCCTATGTTGTACACATTGAAAACCTATGGTTTACTGTAGCTACCTTCATGGATTATCTTTGCTGGATCTTCTGGATAACTTGCTGCAGCTTCTCCACTGACTCTTGCTGTTTTACCTTGCACAGAAGTAATAGAGACAGCTTCTTTCCGTAAACCTCATGAACCAAACTCTGCTAACTTCAGGCATTTTGTCTGCAACTTTTTTTTTTTTACCTCTCTCAGTCTTCATAGAATTGAAGACAGTTAAGACCTTACTCTGGAATGGGCTTTGGCTTAAGAAAGTGTTGTGGCTGGTTTGATCTTCAATTCAGACCACTAAAACATTCTCCACACCAGAAATAAGGCTATTTTTCTAGGCTTTTGTGTGCTCACTGGAGTTGTACTTCTAATTTCCTTCAATAACTTTTCCTTTGCTTTAATAGCCTGGATAACTGTTTGGCTTCACTTTTGACCTCACTCAACTTTTGACGTGCCTTCCTCACTCAGCTGAATCATTTCTAGCTTTTGATTTAAAGTGACAGACATACTACCTACTCTTCCTGTCACTTGAACACTTAGAGGCCATTGCAGGGTTATTAATTGATCTAATTTCAATATTGTCACATCTCAAAGAACAGGGAGGCCCAATAAAAGGAAGAAAGACAGGCGAATAATGGGTCAGTGGTTCAGTCAGACACAAATTTATTAAGTTGACCATCATGTGGGTGTCGTCCATGCTGTCCCAAAATGATTACAATAGTAACATCAAAGATTGCTGACCATAGATCACTATAGCAGATTAATAATAATGAAATGGTTTGAAATACTACAAAATTTTCTGAAATGTAACACGGACTCACTGAGTGAGCACAGGCTGTTGGAAACATTGTGCCTATAGACTTGCTGGATTCAGGGTCGTCACAAACCTTCCATTTGTAAAAAATGCAATAAAACGGGGTGTACCTATACTATTATTGTCATGATTTTTGTTCCCAGTTAAAGAAAATGAGGTTTAGCATGGCAGCAATTTACGCTGGGTTGTACAGCTAATACATGCTATTACAATAGCTAATACATGCAATAACGATAGCTAATACATAGAATCAGGGTGTGACTCGCAGTCCTTTCTTTGACTCTCGGTCTTGGAGTGGTGGCCACTGGGATACACCAATGCTTCCAACTATGTGGGTGAAAATTGGAAATAATATAAATGTTCAACAATAGAGGTACATGTTGTGAATATGGCACACTCACATTGTGAAATACTTGTGAGAAATCACACAATAGAAAAGTATCAGCCGGGTGTGGTGGCTCATGCCTGGAATCCCAGCACTTTGGGAGGCCGAGGCAGGCAGAGCACTTGAGATCAGGAGTTCAAGACCAGCCTGGCCAACATGGTGAAACCCTGTCTCTACTAAAAATACAAAAAAATTTAGCCGGGCGTGCGCCACCATGCCCTGTTGTCCCAGCTACTCAGGAGGCTGAGGCAGGAGAATCACTTGAACCTGGGAGGCAGAGGTTGCCATAAGCCAAGATTGTACCACTGCACTCTAGCCTGGGTGACACAGCAAGACTCCATCTCAAAAAAAAAAAAGAAAAGAAAAGAAAAAGAAAAAGAAAAGTATTTGTCAACATGAGAAATGTACTTAGAAATTAGTGAAGAAAAACAGGCTAGCAAAAAGATCTGCAGTGTGATACCATTTGAGTTAAAAATTTGAGTCATATTAATTTGAAATACTTCCACTTGAAGTGAAAACCAAGTTTCACTGTATGTGCAAAATTTAAAATAAACAGTCCACCAAACTAAAAACTAATTTCAAAGCCTGCAGGCCCCAAGGAATTGTAAGCTGGATGCTTTAGCATGTAGCCATGATATTTTGCTGGTGAACAGGACACTCCTTTGTCATTGGCTTAAGAAGCACAAAGGTGCAACAGAACTTCAGACAGTCATTGTGGTTTTTCTCATGCTTGTTAGTTCGGCATTCGCTGTTGCTATAATTTAGAGCCTAATCTTATGTCTCAATCACTGCCACTCGAGCACTCACTAGTTGAGAAATGCATCCTTAAACAATAGCTTTAATATGGGGGCTGGATCTAATAAGCCTTGAAATAACATAAAAATTGCTGTAATTGTTTATTTAACAGAGAACATGGAAGTAAAAATGTGAGAGAGAATGTCAATGGAAGGAAAAGCACATTCAAGCAGGTTTACCTTTGTCAAAGGACCTTGACCAAACTTCAGCCAAGCTCCTCTGGCCCAAGAGGGAAGAGCTTAGCCAAGTCTTTCCTTTGGCCTGCTGAGCACACCCGTGATGTCCAATCAAACTCATGTGCTTCCACTTTTGGTATCTAATCCAGAGTTCCTTTTTCCTCTCCATCCTTGATACTTACCCAAGTTCCTCTTAGTAATTTTCTACCCGTGGACCCTCTCACCTGCCCATTGGCTGTAAGTCCCTATGTGGCCCTGTTGTTTTTGGAATTAAGTTCAGTCCCTCCCCTTTTGCAATATTCTATCCCTATTGCAGTAGTGTTGAGTAAAATCTGTCTTGTCACTTTTAACAAGTGACTGGTGAACAATTTTTCTTTACCACCTGTAGCCTCACAAAAATTGTCAAAAATCCCAGCATGGACAATGGGGAAAATAGAGAAGTACTCAGAAGCTGTTATTAAAGTCATCACCTTTGCTAATAACAGTGAATTTAGAGTATTCCTAAGCACTTAACTCCCATGGGAAAATTTGTCTTAAATTTGTCCTGGAGCCAGCTTGTAAATTTGAATCCTATTTCTGCAATTACTGGTGATGTGATCTTGCGCACGTCACATTGCCTCTCTGAGCTTCCATTTCCTCATCTACAAAACTTTGGAGTATGAAAAAGATTTGAAAATGCATCCCTTGGCTAACATGCAATTGTCTCTCACAAATAGAAAATATTTTAGAGGCTGGGAGCGGTGGCTTATACCTATAATCCCAGCACTTTGAGAGGGTGGGCAAATCACCTGAGGTCAGGAGTTCGAGACCAGCTTGGCCAACGTGGTGAAACCCCGTCTCTACTAAAAATACAAAAATCAGCTAGGTGTGGTGGTGGGCGCTCATAATCCCAGCTACTTGGGAGGCTGAGGCAGGAGAATCACTTACACCCAGGAGGTGGAAGTTGCGGTGAGCCAAGATCACCACGCCATTGCACTTCAGCCTGGGCAACAAGAGCAAAACTCCATCTCAAAATAAATAAATAAATAAATAAATAAATAAATAAATAAATAATAAAATAAAATAAAATAAAACAAAACAAAATAAAATAAAAACAAAATTCTAAAAGGACACGTGCCAGAATTTTGGGTGGTGGGATTCTAGGCTTATCTTTTTCTTCGTGTTGTTCACTGTCCGGTTTTGAAATACAATTCATTCTTATTTACAGATTCCACATATGCAAATTCTCCTACTTGCTAAAATTCATTTGTAACCCGTAATTTCAATAAATATCAATACTCATGGTGCTTTTGAGACCATTCAGGGACGTACATATGTGTAGCGTGGTGGAGAATGTGCTTGTCCGATGCACATGTTCCCAGCTGAGGTTCAACAAGGGGACGCACTGCCTTCTTGCTTCAGCTCTCATAATGTAATCATGTGTCCTTCTCTCCGTCTATTTAGTGCCACATCCTTCACATCTTTATGTTTTTCTTCTTGGTGGTGATTTTGCTGTTTAAAATTACTCCCAAATGTGGTGCAGAAGTGCTGTCTAGCCATCCTATGCACAAGACGTGCCTTATGGAGAAAATACATGTGTTAGAGAAGCTTCCCCAGACAGGAGTTACAGTGCTGTTGGCTGTGAGGCCAGTGTTAATGAATCAATATATATTAAATAAAGTGTCTTTTAAAAACATAAAAAGTTTATGTATTGATTTGTTGACAAAAAAATATTGAGATCGCTCTTCAGGAAACTGTATTTCCCCTAGAAGAAATGGTTCAGTATTCACTAATTCAGAGTGCATAGCCATGGCAACTGTTGTAGATAGAATACAGCTACCAGCAATAATGAGAATTGCCTGCATGTTACTTATGCAAGGGAGGGAGGAGAGCATTAGTTTTGAAAAGCAGATGGTGCATAAAGGTGCAGTTCCATCTGTGACAGAATCAAGAGGAGGGAAGAAGACTAACTTTGAGGGGGCATACTGCCCCAGTCTCTGAGCTAAGGCTTGTGTACGTTGTGTGACTGTGCCTTCTTGCCCTCCTGAGAGGTCAGCATCACAGTTTTCATTTCCCAGACGAGGAGAGGGGCTCTAAGGGGCAAGCTTGTCTCTTTCAAAGGCAGGTAAGGGGCAGAGGCAGGATTTGGACCAGTGTTTGTCATTAAAGTTGGAATCGATCATGAAAATAAATGTGTGCTTCTAGTCTATTGAAATAAAGAGACATTGTGTTGTTCCCAGTTGAACAGCTGGGGAAGAGGAGAAGCAGCTTTTGCCTCAGTCCCAAATCCAGCGCCATTTCTACCTCGTACAGACATGGAGGGAAAGCGCTCCTTACTTGGAATCCAAGTGGCCTCCAGGGTATGCCGTCACTGCCCAGATGGCCCTGCCCACGGCTTGCTTGGAATCCCCACCTTCCAGTTCAGAAGTTACAAAGTTTGCTCAATGAATCATTTTCTTCCTGCAGTTTTCACCTCTGACAGAGCCCAGGCACCATGAACACAAGTGAATTCCGAAGGAGAGGGAAGGAGATGGTGGATTACGTGGCCAACTACATGGAAGGCATTGAGGGACGCCAGGTCTACCCTGACGTGGAGCCTGGGTACCTGCGGCCGCTGATCCCTGACTCTGCCCCCCAGGAGCCAGACACATTTGAGGACATCATCAACGACATTGAGAAGATAATCATGCCAGGGGTAAGTGTGTACCCAGGGTCAGAAAACAGGAGGGCTAGCACTCACACAGCACCTACTGGGCTCTGAGCAATTCACATGCGTTGTTTCAAGGAATCCCTATGGCAGTCAGATTGGAGAGAAACTTTTGTCATTTCTATTTTACTACTGAGGAAACTGAGGCTCAGAGAGGTTAGGTGGTCCACCTCAGGTCACACAGCTAGTACATGATGAAGCCAGGATTACAACCCAAATCTGCGGTTTCCAAGGGCAGTGAGGCTCTTTCCCCCAGGTTCCCTGAGACTCAGTCCCTGCCCAGAGACACCCGGTACACAGAGCATGTCCTCATATACATTAGGAAGTGACACCCTGGTAGCTGCTTTCAGATAAGTCAATTGCCCTAAATAAAGCACACTTCCACCATCCTTGGGTTTAGCAATAGGTAACTAGCATATGTGGAAGAAACGTTTTATTTAGTTTATTTGAGAGTGGGCAGCATGGTACTGCCCACCAAGCCAGTCCTCTTTCTCTGAAGCCAGTAGGCCTGGAGTACACAGAGAGCAGAAATCAACGGGACTGGTCACTGTCTCTGATACTCATTCACAGGGCAGCAGTGCTGGAGCTCAGAGAAACTTCCCTTCAGCTTCATGCTTCCACAGTAGATTTTCTCTGCCAACGAGTTCACCTAAAAGCCTGTTGGTTAAAGTGGCTCTGGCCTAGTCAGGGTCTGGGTGGGAGTTGCAGCCTGGCCAGTTTCTAGATCAGGAATGTTTATGAGGGTGGCCAGACCTGCCCTTCCATGCAACAATGTGCAGAGTCCAGGCGGGGAAAATCTCCATGGGCTCCACTGGCTGATCGCTGCCACCATCCAGCATGTCTGTGGTTATAAAGCCCATGAGCAACGACATGTAATTTTCATGGAAGAGGGGTCTGGGCCCATCAAGACCCACTCCCTCAATTCAGACAGAATGCCAAGGCCCTGGGAAGGTACAAGGTCAGCCAAGGTTATAGGACACTGATCATGGGACGAGGCTAGGCCTCAGGCCCTGGACCTCATGGACCAGTTTCTCAGTAGCTAAGCGCCATTCTCACCCCACTGCTCACATTTCTTCTTCCAGGGGATTCTCACTTGGCATTTATGCTTTGAGCAAAGAACAGGATTCAGGTTCTTGCTAGAAATTGTGCAAATACACTAAGCTGTTCAGCATAAAACCCTTCGGGAGAGGTGTGGCTAAATGTCAGGCAGTGGGGAGTACAGGAGACTGGGGGAGGATTTGAAGTCTTTCTGCTTCCTTCTATGGGGGTATTCACTGTGCAGAGCTGAGTTGGGAAATGCATAGGCGTTGGGCAGGGCCCCTGGGTGGAAGCTGCAGCCCACCAGCTGCTGGCTGTGTGATCGCAGGAAATCAGGTGAGCTCTTGGGCCGTGAGCAGGGCAAGTGCAGGCCCAGCCATCTCAAAAGTTGCTGTGAATATCAGCTGACAGTGAAGCGAAAGGGCACACATCTGTCCCTAATCAAGAATCGCTTCTGTCCTTTTCCAGCCCAGGGGCCACAGGGAGGCGAGAGAGACAAAGGCACATGGGCCCTCCAGGTGCTGAGGGGTGAGTCGGGCAAAGGACTGCTCTTACTCTCCTGGGCCCTGGGCGCTTTGTCTTTGTCAGCTCCTTCCTCCCTAGAAATATGGAAAATTATGCTTTACAAATGCATTGGCATAAAGATGAATATATTAACATAGATTTTTTTCTTTAACCTGAAAGTTCACTTTTTTTTCCCTCCTGATTATAGAAGAAATTTAAGCATTTTTTTCAGCCCCTAACAGTGTTGTAGGCCTGGATCTGCTGTGCTGAAGGCATCACAACCTGTGCAGCTCCTTTCAGCCTCTCAGCCTCATCACCAACCTCCCGCTCCTGAGGCCCCAAGCCTAGACTGTGCTAGCTCCCTCTCTCCATCACTCCCCAAGCCCTGGCAGACCTGGGGTGGCCGTGGTTGTTAAATAAACCTTGCTGAACACTCCTAGTTCTTGGTGAGCTCTCTTAGTTGGCTGCCTTCACAATCAGGGGGTCGCTCATGCTACATCTTAGACAACATATATTTAACGATGAGTGCTATTGAGAAAGAAATGTTTGCATCTCTTCCCAGATTGTAAGAGATATCTTACAGATATCTTAGCTTGGACTGCTATAACAAAGGACGTAGACTGGGAGGCTTAAATAACATTGATTTCTCACAGTTCTAGAGACAGGAAGTCCGAGATCAAGATATTAGGTTCAGGTGAGGGCTCTCTTCCTGGTTTACAGACAGCCGTCTTCCCAGTGTGTACTCACATAACCAAAGGGTAGCCAGCTCTCTGCCTTTTCTTATGAGGGCAGTAATCCCATTGTGGGGGGGCACTAATCTTATTAAGGGAACCCCACCCTCACGCCCTAATCACCTCCCAAAGATGCCGTCTCTTAATGCCGTCACTTTGGGGGTTAGGATTTTGACACGAATGGTATGCAGATACTCACAATCAGAGCAGAGCAGCCAAGCCCGATAGAGCATATTTTCAGCAGCTGGGATTCTGAGCCAGGCCTCGAGGAAGCACCAGAGCACGTGCTTTCATTTTATCTGAGGGGATGACAAGGCCCAAAGAGGTGCAGTTAGTTGTCTGGAGTAACCCAGCAAATCAGGGTTCCTGCTGGACTTGCAGTCCAGGGGTGCTCCCAACACCATGCTGTTCCCGCAGGTAGGATGGACGTGGAGCACTAGCAGGGGACAACGGGGAACAGGGCAACGTCTCTCAGACACCAGTTCGTGGTCACAGCCTGAGAGGGGTCTGAATGGCAGTCTCTGTACCTTCTCCCTGCACAGGGGCTGAGGGTTGTCCTGAGGGCTTTAGGACTCTATTCTGTTCCTTCAGGGCAGGTACCGCCTTGGCAGGAACAAATTAAAGAAGCAAAGACTAGGCTACACCTGTTCCTTTTCTGTCCTCCCCTGATCGTCCTCCCAGACTCTGCGATGTTTGAGGCTCGCGCCTTGTTACCATTGCCAGACCTTCCCAGCCCAGAGAGGCTCCCTGCCTGGGTGTCCACCACAACCCTCGCCTCCTGGATCCCAGAACCCCCGTCCCCAAGCATACCACATGGAGCTGTCGCTGCCTCTTATGGATCTCCTCCCAGGCCCACATGAGCTTTTCCTCTGTGCCTCACCCAGGGTGTGGCAGATGTTCACCTTATGGGCTGGAGAACTGTGGGATGCCCCTAGCCAGGGCAAATGGCAAGGGACAGTGGCCAGGCTGAGGGACAGCAGAGGCGAGACATCTGCGGGATGATCAGTCGCTTGGCTGGAGGGAAGGCCTCGGCTCCTCTAGAAGAGCCGGGGCAGCTGGAAGACCAGATGCATGTTTGTGGCTTGACTGAAGAAACCTTGAAAATCAGGCTCTTGGTTTTTGTTTCTGGTTTTTGTGGAGACTTTATTTTTTAGAGTAGTTTTAGGAAAACTAAGCTTTTGGTACAAAGAGATCAGCCTTGGGGCAGCGCCTTCACTGTCGAGAGCACAGGAGCAAGAACTTGAAGCACTGTGTGGTATTTTGAGGCTTCTTTTGTTACAGAAAGTTATAAGGATTTTCCACTTTATTTTGGAGCTAGAACTTTTCCTTCTGAGCTAGGAAATACATTCCAGTATCAAAAAGGGAGCTGGTTTAAAGCGAGTGGGGACAGTAAGGTGATGTGTAAATGCTCCTAAATAATGGAGGAAGGTACTGGGATGGCTGACATTTGGGGAACCGCACTCACCTAACTCTGGGTCTGGCTGCATCTGGCAGCTGGGGGCCACTGAGGTACCTGGGTTCTCTGCTCTCTTGAGGCCTGGCTTTCCTTGCTTCTGAGCAGATGCTCCATCCTCCCATGCAGGTGACGCACTGGCACAGCCCCTACTTCTTCGCCTACTTCCCCACGGCCAGCTCATACCCGGCCATGCTCGCGGACATGCTGTGCGGGGCCATTGGCTGCATCGGCTTCTCCTGGGTGAGTGTACGGATGCACCTGGGGAAGGGGTCCTGGCTATGGTGGGATCCCGGGGTGGGGACACGGTACCTTTGCACATAGGACCTGAGCAGATGGCAGTGCCGTCTGTGGGCAGACGGGCCACTGTTGCAGGGAGGAGAAAGGATTCAGCCCAGAGAGGGTGCCTCTGAGGGAGTAGTGATTCAGAACAGAGAAAGTCTCAACAACTCAAAGCCCATTCTGCGCAGGCTGTGTTGGAAGCACTTGGTATGAGCTAACATCACGGTCTGGGGCCCAGAGTTTCTGCAGCTCCAGCCTGGGAATCTGCATTTCCCCAAGCAGCTCAGAGAATTTCTATATCCTTCAAAGCTTGAAAACCACTACTGCCCCGGTCTCATTCCATCTGTTCTCTGCCTGGGCTGCTGCCCAGGGAGAGGCTCCAACCAGCCCATCAGATGTGTCCAGAGACTTGGAGCAGGGGGACTCTGGAAAAGAGCCTAGCTCCTGCCTGCACATCACCAGTCCCGCCCTATCTGGAGGTCAAATGCCTAAAAAAGTCCCTGTTCAGAAGAACGGCAGGCAGGGCTGGCTCTACCCATGGCTGGCTGCTCCAGGCACAGATTACAGGAAAGATGCCTTCCTCCCAAATGCAGAGAGCTTGGAGGTAGAGCTGCCTGCTGATGGCCAGTGTCTGAGGGCTGCTGCACCCTGCGGAGTTCCTCAAAAGCCAGGGGCTGTGCTTGGCCTTCGGGGTACAGAGTGCTCATCTTGTCTGTGTCTTGGAGTCAGGTGGACTTCTGGGCATCGGTCTATGTGGCATGCTGTGATGCGTAAAGGAGCTGTCAATCAGGAATTTGCAGCACTGTGCCACAGGGCCCAGCTGTGCCACCTCTGCTTCACCAGCCTGGCGCTTGCTCTTCTTTGGGCTGGGGCACTGGAAGTTGCCAGGTGAACAGGCATCATGGGCCCCACAGGCAGGGCTGAAGAGCCCATCTGTGGGCTCTTCAGTGTCTGTGCCAGTGTCTGTGCTGCTCCTCTGCCAGTCACCAGGGCCTCCCTCTCTGCTCGGCAGGGCTGGCCTGGGCCAGCCAGTGTGGCCTGGGCTGAGCACACCCTCTCCTAAAGAGCATTTTCTATCACTGGATACTGTAGCAGATTTCATTTAGCTGTGCTGGTCCAAATCCATTCTGTCCCTGCAGAGGTACTTGTCATCCATCTCTATCTGCTCATTCTGGGACAGTCTGATCGCCCTCAGGCCTTGAAGGGGGTGCCTCGCTGTCTGTCAGGCTGCGTTGCCTGATACCTGGTCCCTAGCAGAGAGCATAGGCTCCTGGTAGAGCTGGGCTTGGCCAGGCTCAGGTAGAACCCAGCAGGATGGGGCTGACCAGAAGGGAGAATGCACTCTTCTAACTTAGATCTTACTGGTGATGTATCAGGATGCTGCTGTGCACATCTAGGCACGAGAGCACCTTGCACCCCTGATGTTGGAGACCTTTATGAAAGTGGAGGCTCAATCCGCCTTTGATGGGGTCCAAGACCAGCTTGTTCAGAGAGAGAGGAGAGTTCACAGAGAAAAGTCACTGGGAGTTTAAAAGACAAGATCAATGGCTTCTCGGGATGCCCAGAGGGTGACAGCTGCCTGGCGCCCACTTCCTCGTTCCCTTCACTTGTGACTATGGAGGAGAGTCCACCTGTGGACTTTCTGGACCCTTCTGTAAATGAACAAATGAATATACTAGCAAGCCAGCAGTGCCCATGCAGTGAGGCTCAGTGGAGTAAGGTTCACTATGGTGGCCCGTGTGTTCCTTCCCAATCACTCTCCTTGCATGAGTCTAGGTCAAACAGGCTTCAGGCCTTTGAATCACATCTGAGATTGGGTGGCATTAATCTGGGCTTTAGTGGAAGGCTAAATCCCCCCTTGTTACTGCTGCTCCCCAAATTCTGCAATGCTTGGCCCTTGGTTAATCCCTTCCCTTCCCCAACCACAGGCAGCAAGCCCAGCATGCACAGAGCTGGAAACTGTGATGATGGACTGGCTCGGGAAGATGCTGGAGCTGCCAAAGGCATTTTTGACTGAAAATGCCGGAGAAGGGGGAGGAGTGATCCAGGTAAGGTGAGAGCTGGGAGGGCCACTTTTGGGATGCATGGGCTCTGCACAGGACCATAGCTGCAGGTGGGGAAAGAGGCGCTCATGCTTCTTGTTAGGTCCTCAGATTTCCCCTGGAGAATAAACAAAACCGAGCTCTTAGGAAATCACTGGTCTTGGGATTGGCAGGATTTGGATTAGGATCCCAGTGCTGTCTTTCACTCGCTTCCCCAGGGCAGGGCGCTCAGTTCTCAGGCCTAAAGCTATGGTAGATAGCACAGCAGCTATTTAACAGCAGGTGCATGGAAATAACAACTACAGCGACTACCATTTGTGTGGGGCTCCCCATCGCTGGCCACAGTGCCTAAGCATTTTCCAGGCATTAACTCATTTAATTCTCATAACAACACTATGAATTTAAAAACCTCCCTTTACAAGTGAAGAAACATTTTAATAGCCCATTTTACAGGGGAGGAAACTGGGACCCAGAACATTAGGTAGCTTGCTCCATGGCTCCCAGCTGGTAAGTTATAGACCCTGTATCTGTGTGGCTCAGAGCCTGTGATCTTCCTTGGAGGACAGCACAGGTGGCAGCTGTGACCAGGCTTCGGAGGCTATAAATGCTACTTGTCTTTGAACCAATCATTTACTTAAAGATGCTGCTGCTTCTATGCAGCAGCTTAATTCATTCTCTTCCTGTAACATGTGTCTGTTGACAGTGACTGTGTGTCAGAGCTTACACCAGGAAACAAGATAGACAAAAGACAATCATGATGGAATTTCTATTCCACTGGGGTTGCAGGACAAATGGCACTGGGATTACTTGGACTTGATGCATTTAAAAAAAAAAGAAAAGAAAAAAAAAAAAAAACCTCCTAGCATGAACTATGTTGAACCCAGTACTCTCCCTTAATCATTTTTCTCATGTCAAGTAGATGATAGTCTCATTAGGAAAGCATTGTTAACTTTGGGAAAAAGGGGCTTCCTTTTCAGATATTGTCTTCCACAAGGCTTTGAGAATTGGTGAAGGCCCATTCAGTGGGTGAGAACAGTGAGGCACATAGTGGAGAACACCTTTGTGCAAAGCACAAGGCCAGTGTGGCCACGCGAAACTAGCAAGCAAGTCTCCCCACTTCCAGTCCTGAGAATGTGCAACAAGACTGATAATTTTATGTATTTGTTTCTATTGATGTTGTGACAAATTTTAGTGGCTCAAAACAGGACACACTGATTATCTTACAGTCCTGTATGTCAGAAGTCTGACTTGGGTCTTAATGGGCTAAAACCAAAGTTGACACCTTGTGGAGGCTTCAGGGGCGAATCTGTTTCCTTGCCTCTTCTGACTTCTAGAGGCTTCCAAAATTCCTTGGCTCACAGCCCCATTTCTGTTTTCAAAGCCAGCTGTGTCCCATCTTTCTGACCTTTCTTTTGTAAACCCCAAATATCTGAGATGGGTCTCAATCAACTTAGAGAGTTTATTTTGCCAAAGTGAAGGATGCGTGCCCATGACACAGCCTCAAGAAATCCTGACGACATGTGCCCAAGGTGGTTGGGCACAGCTTGGTTTTATACATTTGAGGGGCACATGAGATGTAAGATGTACGTTGGTTTGGTCTGGAAAGGTGGGACAATTCGAAGCATGAAGGGGGCTTTCGTGTCATAGGTAGATAAGAGACGATCGGTTGAATTCTTTTGAGTTTCTGATTAGCCTTTCCAAAGGAGGCAATCAGATGTGCAGCTGTCTCAGTGGGCAGAGGGGTGACTTTGAGTTCTGTCTGTCCTTCATCCAAGAGGAAATTCCTTGTGAGGGAGGCAGGTAGCTTTTTATCTTAGTAGCTATCTCTTTTAGGAATAGAATGGGAGGCAGGTTTGGCCTAAGCAGTTCCCAGCTTGACTTTCTCCTTTGGCTTAGTGATTTGGGGATCCGAAGATTTATTTTCCTTTCACACTTTCATGGTCGCATCTCCTTCTAACCACATATAAGATAAGAAAGTGGGTCTCCACTTTTAAGGACACATGTGATTGGATTGGGTCCATCCAGACAATCTGAGATAATTTCTCAAGTCAAGGTTCTTAATCACATCAGAAAAGTCACCTTTTCCTTGGAAAGTAAACAGTCACAGATTCTGGGGACCAAGACCTGGAATCTCTGGGAATGAGGATGCATTAATCTGCCTACCACATCCAGTGTGCTTCAGAGTCATGGAGGGAACTTGCTTATAATGCCTATTTCTAGACTCTGGGCCAAAAAATATGAACGCTAATTCATCTGGATGACACTGAGATCCCTGAACAGGCCACATGCCGAGACTGATGACTGCCTTCTCCGTGACCCACAGGCCCTGTGGCCAGGCTCAGAGCCATCCCTCCATGTGCTCCTTCTTCGCATTCTTTGGTTATCTCACTTTCCATCAGACATAAGTGATATTAAATGGGAAGCTGATGAAAATGAAACGTCAGGCACAGTGGCTTACGTTGTAATGCCAGCACTTTGGGAGGCCAAGGCAGGCAGATCATTTGAGGTCAGGAGTCTGAGACCAGCCTGGCCAACATGGTGAAACCTTGTCTCTACTAAAAATATAAAAATTATCCGGGCATGGTGGCGGGCACCTGTAATCCCAGCTACTTGGGAGGAGAATTGCTTGAACCTGGGAGGCAGAGGTTGCAGTGACCCAAGACTTCACCATTGTACTCCAGCCTGGGTGACAAGAGGGAAACTCCATCTCAAAAAAAAAAAAAAAAAAAAAAAGAAAAGAAAAGAAAAAAAGAAAAAAAAAAAGAAAAAAAAAAAAGAAAAAACGTCAGCTATGTTGTAAGCAAAGTTTCAATACGTTGCTGTGAACTATACCATTCTACGTAGCAGCAACAATGACTCAGCAATGATTCGGCAAATGCAATTTGCTTCAGGCCCAGCACAATTTTCTTCTTGTCAGTGGGTATGCAGCTGAAGAGCCTCCTTGGCCAAGATCACAGCAAAGATAGGCTGTCACAGGTGCCCTTCCAGCGAGGGGAGGGAGCTACTGCACGCGGCCCTCAGCCGATGCTCTGTCAGCTGCACTTTGCCTTGGTGAGGGCCAGATGGCTTTCTAGCCTCTGGAACATGAGTCCTGATTCTCCAGGGGACAGAGGGCAGCAGCAGTCAGGGACCCAGTGGGACAGCCACGCGAGAGGGCGTGGTTTTGATTCCAGGCAAGGGCATGCATAGTCTAACCCTTTACAGGAGGCCTGGATGTTGGTGGCCGACTTACTTTTTCTTTTAGTTTTATACATGGGCCAAGATCTACTTTTCCATTTCTTTTCCATTTGTTCCCCTCATTTTTTTCTTTGTTTTGTTTTGTTTTGTTTTTAGACAAAGTCTCATTCTTGTCACCCAGGCTGGTGTGCAGTGGCATCATCTCGGCTCACTGCAACTTCTGTCTCCTGGTTCAAGCGATTCTCCTGCCTCAGCCTCCCAAGAAGCTGGGATTACACCACCATGCCTGGATAATTTTTGTATTTGTAGTAGAGATGGGGTTTTGCCATTTTGCCAGGCTGGTCTCAAACTCCTGACCTCAGGTGATCCACCCACCTCGGCCTCCCAAAGTGCTAGGATTACAGGCGTGAGCTGTAGGAGATCAGTCAGAGTGGTGGGAGAAACTATAAGGAAAAGGAGCAGGCCTTCTGAAAGGTCAGAAGTTTCGGCAAAGCTCCAGGGGAGAATAGCTGAAGCAGCTGTTCTATAGCCCTGAGGCAGAGGGCAAGGAGTAGGTACAAGGGCGTGTAGAGGAATTTATCTTGGTCAAGCTTGTTTGTTAGAAGTTGTCCAGGAACTGACCTTGGAACATCCTTACACATGACACTCTCTGAAAAGGGAACAATAAATGTTAATTATCTACAGGTTGTTTTTGCTCCAGGTTTTCAGAATTGTGCTTGCACTCAATAAAAGCAAGCTTCTCCAGCTTCTCAGGGGTGCTCTCTGGCCACTAGAGCCAGGCAGTCACCTAGCTGCTCTTACACTGCATACCTGTGTCTGAGCACTCATTTCATCTATTGGCCAGGGTCTGCAGGACAGACCCAGCAGTAAGCCACTGCACCCAGTCTGTTCCCCTCATTTTGACCCTCCCTAGCATTTGGTGAGCCCTGCTGATCCTTGCAAGACTCAGCTTTACACAGTGCAGATATTTTTCTTCTACTGTATGTTAGTTATTGTGGGCTACGTCACTCTTTTTCAGGGGCTTCAATTTTCCACAGATTGGGTACCTCTTCCATGATTTCTCTCTTTCTTTTGATATTCCCCTTTTTTGTCATCTTCTATATTTTTGGGAAGCTTTTCATGGTTTTCTCCACATGATTATGTGATTATGGACCTGGTGCAGTGGCTCACACCTGTAATCCCAGCACTTTGGGAAGCCGAGGCAGGTGGATCATTTGAGGTCAGCAGTTTAAGACCAGCCTGGCCAACATGGTGAAACCACATCTCTACTAAAACTACAAAAATTAGCCGAGCGTGGTGGCATGTGCCTGTAATCCTAGCTACTTGGGAGGCTGAGGCAGGAGAATCATTTGAACCCGGGAGGCTGAGATTGAGGTAGCTGAGATCACGCCACTGCACTCCAGTCTGGGTGACAGAGTGAGACCCTGTCTCAAAAGAAAAAAACAAAAAAAAGATTGTCTCCTTTCCACCTAGACACTGGACATTCATGGTAAAAACAAAAAGACACGGAAGCTTTCTTGTCATATTCCTTGTGTTATTTCAGTATCTACATGTGGATATATGTACACACAAACAAAATTGAAACGATACAACATGTATGGATTTTCCGCATGGTGCTTTCCTTATCAGTTTATTGTGGGCATTTCCCACTATTTAAATATTCTTTGAAAGAAGTATTACTCTATGATTTTCTATGATGCATCACAATCTATATAAATAATACCTAAAATATTTGTGTTGCATCACATTTTTCATTCTTATAAAAAGTTTTGGAGGACACCCTTTAGGATGAAAGTGCAACAATCTTGCAAGATGATCGGCTTCCTGCTGGGGCTCTCCTGGCTGTGTTCGTTGTTTAACATTCACACTCCCCACTAAATCAAAATGGAACAAAACAAAAATTGAAGCATTTCTAGGTCATCGTATTTTATAACAAAAACAGTTTCATATTCAACTTTTTTTCGGCAGCCCAAAGTGATTTCTCTAATTATATACCCCTCAAAAAAATCTTATCAATCCCCCATAATATAAGGTGTGTCTGTTATAATAACAGCTACTTTTCATTGAATAGCAATTATGAGCTTGCCCATGTTTCAGCCTATGTCTTTTTTTTTTTTTTTTTTTTTTGAGACGGAGTCTCGCTGTGTCTCCCAGGCTGGAGTGCAGTGGCGTGATCTCGGCTCACTGCAAACTCCGCCTCCCGGGTTCACGCCATTCTCCCGCCTCAGCCTCCCAGTAGCTGAGACTACAGGCGCCCGCAACCACGCCCGGCTAGTTTTTTGTATTTTTAGTAGAGACGGGGTTTCACCATGTTAGCCAGGATAGTCTCGATCTCCTGACCTCGTGATCCACCCGCCTCGGCCTCCCAAAGTGCTGGAATTACAGGCTTGAGCCACCGCGCCCGGCCTCAGCCTATGTCTTGTGCTTTGTGTTATTGTCTTCATCCTCAAAATATTTTTGAAGATTGATTGCATTATGGACAATCTTTTTCATGGATGATGATATTGAGGCCCAGAAAGTTAGTAGAACATGCATAGCAGCAAAAGCGAATTAAAACAAAGGCTAGTAGGAAAGACGACCAGAGTTATGACTGTTCATCCCTGACCGTAGGCTTGGGTTGGTGTCCAGAGATGTGCATGCTACTATGGGCTGCATTTTCATTTCATTAAAGACAATCTCGTTTTTGAGAGACCATACAAGTTCTTAGCATTTGGGTAGGAATATTCCTGGTATTTCTCAGCCCCTGCTTTAACATAATCTTCCTGTGAGCCCAATCCACTCAGTTTTTTTCTGGATGAAAGCAAGAAATAGAATCTGTGTTTGCCACCGGAAGCTCACCATTCCCAGCAGACAAGGCTGATTGTCTGTAATTGGTGAGGCCCCAAAGAGCACAGGAGCCTGGTGACAGCCTGTGAGCCAGCCTGCGTTATCGATCCCCTCAGAGCTGTAATCACAGCTGTGGGCGTCAGCGCAGTGATGGGTGTCTGAGTCAAATGATAAACTGTCGTTCTGAGGCTGGACAAATGTAGGCTGCGAAAATGGTCTCTTAATTGGGTTTGAAAGCTCTTGTGGAAGAAAAGCCAATTTTTTGCTTTGAAAAAAACAGAAGACGAAAGGACATTTCTGCTCACGGCATCAGCAGCCGGAAGCGTCACACCTCACCAGCATCCCCTCCTGCCTCTCGAGCAGGCTTGCCATGGCAACCTTTGTCTGCTGCTATCGCACAGAGCCATCATTCCTGCTCTGTACCACACGTCACCCTCCCTGTGCTGCTCTCTGCGAAGATCTGCTGCCAGCAAAATGCAGAGAGCTCCACCCGACATCATGCTTGAGGCCACCAGGCCACCCTGGTGGCATCAGGGTGGTGTGGTTCTAGATATGCTACTGACAATTTGCTCCTTCAGGCTTTTAAAAAATCGTTTTGTTGACTTAAGAAGGTGAATTTTCTCTTAGGACATGAACTAAGCTCCCCCATTCCCCCCCTCAAAAAAGCCATAATGAGTTGTCATGGTGATTCAGGTGATTCATGGTGACTCATTTCATTAGAATGTTCAGAGAATGAACACCTGTGTTCCAAGGCTTCAAGCAGAGGGTAGAATTTAGCCGGGGAAGCGGCAGTCACGCCTGCTTGTCAAGCATGAGAACAGGGAACCGTGCCTTCCACTAGGCTTTTCATGTTACATTTCCAATGAGAATGGGTGGGACATGACAAACAAAATGTGTGTGGGGGCAGATAGGGGAACGGGAGGAAATCAGAGAGAGGAATGATGGGGTGCATGGGAGAAGTGTAAGTAAGGTACAGTGCCTGCTCTCAGGGAGCCTGGGTTTCCTGGGATGGCTGATTTAGCTTTGCCAGCCAATATTGTTTTCCCCACTTCTCTCTCCTCTGGCCAAGTTTGGTAAACCTGGCCTAAAACAATGTCTAAAATCACTGCTCATGAAAATATAGCCTGAAGGAAATAAAGTACCCATTTTAGATGCTGAATTAAGAGAAGCATATATCTGTATATTTGAACCCATCCATTAGTGCTACAGAAACATGAATAAATGTATTTATCTTTCAGTATTACTGTCTCTCCAAAGGATGTGGGTTGACTCAAAAGAATAAGTAAAAGTAGTGTCATGGCAAAATCAAAATGAGAAATCAGGGTCAATGAAGACAGCATCAAATGTTAAGAAGAGAGGTTAGCATTTCTACTTAACTATTTTTTTATATATTTCTCTGTAAAAACCTATCATGTTATAAACTTTTTCAGAGTCAATAAGAATCTACCTTCTTTTATTTGCCCTTTCTTATGTCCTTTCATACTGGTCGGTAGATGGGTTTCTTCTAGGACTTACTTAAGAGGGAAGGTGCTCGCCGTCCCTACCTTTCTAGGACCATGGCACCCTAGAAAGGGCAGGCGTGGGCTCACTCCTAACCGTGCCCTACCTAGCTGCTGATTTGGGGCAAGTTATTGAACCTCTCTGCGCATCTGTTTCCCCACCTAAAGATGTTAAAACACAAACATGGGATTATTTTACAACTTAAATTGGATAACATAGCAGGCACTGAATCCATTAGTTTGCCAAGGCTGCCTTAACAAAATACCACAGACTGGGTAGATTGAAGAATAATTTCTTTTCTCACAGTCCTGAAGGCTGCAAGTCCAAAATCAAAGTGTCCACAGGGTTGGTTCTCCTCGGGCCTCTCTCCTGGGCTTGCAGATGGCCACCTTCTCCCTGTGTCCTCACATGGTCTTCCCTCTGTGCACACACATCTCTGGGGGCCAAATTTCCCCTTCTTTTTATTTATTTATATTTTTTAGACTGGGTCTCACTCTGTCACCCAGGCTGGAGTATAGTGTTGCAATTGTGGCTCACTGTAACCTCCTCCTTCCAGGCTCGTCATCCTCCCACCTCAGCCTCTCGAGTAGCTGGGACTACCGGGCACGCCACCATACGTGGCTAATTTTTGTATTTTTATAGAGATGGGGTTTCGGTATGTTGCCCAGACTGGTCTCGAACTCCTGGGCTCAAGTGATCTACCCTCCTCTGCCTCCAAAGTGCTGGGATTATAGGCAGGTTTCCTCTTGTTATCAGGGACATGTCAGATTGGATTAGAGCCCAGTCATGTGACCTTATTTTCTTTTAATTACCTCTCTAAAGAGCCTATCTCCAAATATGGTCACATCTGAGGTCCTGGGGGTTAGGGCTTCAACACATGAATTTGAGGGGACACAATTCAGCCCGGGTCTTTAGGGATCAAAAGAAACCCTTCAAGGCATCTCTTAGTCTCAAGGAAAATGCACCTCCATTTTATAAACAAATGCAAATCGCTCTGTCCAAGTGAATATGAATGCAGAGTGGGGCTTGCATGCTGGTGCCCTGGGCCGTTCTCCTCCGATGGAGACAGGAGCAGTCCTCCTGGGCCGGGGTGGGATCAGTCCATGAGGAGAAGCTCTCACAATACCTGGCGCAGGAAAGTGGTCAAAATGTTATCTGCTGCTGTTACACAAAATAGACCCACCAATGGCAAACTCATACTAAGAGATGAAGTGGTGGTCTTAGGTGTCAAAAATATTAGTTTTCTCCTAAGCAAAGGAGAGTGAATTTTGCCATTTCAGATTCATATTTTAAGAAAGCCATGAACACAAAACAATATGTCTTCCAATAATGTAGGTACCAATGCCTTCGCTATGTTTTGGATTTCATTTGGACCTTCCCTTGAATTTAGGGAAGTGCCAGTGAAGCCACCCTGGTGGCCCTGCTGGCCGCTCGGACCAAAGCGATCCATCGGCTGCAAGCAGCGTCCCCAGAGCTCACACAGGCCGCTATCATGGAGAAGCTGGTGGCTTACTCATCGGATCAGGTGAGTGTATTGAGCGGGTATCAGCCAAGACTTCAAGACCTGAATGTTTGGTTTTATGTCAAATTCAAACCAAACCAAACCAAACCAAACAGCATCCTTCCAAATCTAAGAGCAGTTCCTCAGGTATCACTAGATAGAGACCTGAACTAAAGGGAAGCGGTGAATTCTTGGGTGGGAACTGGATAGATCAAGCTGAAAAGGAAATAAATGTGTGGAGACATCACTGTGACTGGCTCTGTCACCTTTTCTACCAGTGCAGACTTATGTTGTGATTATCTGGCCTGCCTTCCCAGCATCATTGTAGAGAAACTGGACATGGGGATCAAAGTCCTGGGCCCTAACTGCAGCTTTGTTATTCTGTGATCTCAGGCCCCTGGGTAGGGTCAAGCAGGAGACAGTAGTGGTGGGGGCAGAAGGGCAAAAGGTGGCCAGCTTTCCTGAGAATTGCGTTTCCTGAGAATCTCTGAGAGAGGATGGATCTGCCACAGTGGTGATGCCTTTTGGCTGGTTTCTTTCCTCCAGTATTTACCGAGCCTGGCCACCAAGCTCCCCAAGGCTCCACAGTCAGGGGCAGCGGACAGATTTAAGCCTAGGATTTCTAAGTTCACCTCTGGGATCTACTTTCCAGGGTCTCGCCGCTTGCTCTTGAATTCAAACAAATGAAAAACTTCATGAATATTGACCAGCACTCTACATTTGTTAGTGCCCGATTCTTCAAACTTAAAAGCAAGATTCCACAGGAACAGAAACAACTCCAGGAAAAAAAGCGGTCTCATGAAGGTGCAGGGGAGAGGGAGGAGTCAAGAGCAGTTCTGCCCCTTGTGCCGTGAGAGGAACCTTGTGTTTGCAATGTTGGCTGCTCTCTGCAGATCCGGGGTCTGGTAATAACTGCATGCACACACCCGTACAAATCCAACTCTGCTGTCTTCCTTCCAGGCACACTCTTCAGTGGAAAGAGCTGGGTTAATTGGTGGAGTGAAATTAAAAGCCATCCCCTCAGATGGCAACTTCGCCATGCGTGCGTCTGCCCTGCAGGAAGCCCTGGAGAGAGACAGAGCGGCTGGCCTGATTCCATTCTTTGTAAGTTCAGCAGCACTTGTGGCTCCTGGCCAATAAAGTGAAACCCTGTTTCTACTAAAAATACCAAAAAAAATTAGCCGGGCGTGGTGGCGGGCGCCTGTAATCCCAGCTACTCGGGAGGCTGAGGCAGGAGAATGGCGTGGACCGGGGAGGCGGAGGTTACAGTGAGCCGAGATTGCACCACTGCACTCCAGCCTGGGCGACAGAGCGAGACTCTGTCTCAAAAAAAAAAAAAAAAAAAGAAAAAAGAAAAAAAAAAAAGAAAAAAAGAATTAATCTTTGAGAAATGCTTTTTACCTCCAATTTTTTTTTTTTTTTGGTCAATTCAAGTTACTTCCCGAGTTACTTCCTATGAATAGCTAATGTGTGACTGGGGAAATCATGGCGGGTGTGATTTTATGTAACATTTTATCCTAATCTGGGAGGTCATGGAAGACTCGGGAGCATAAGCAAATCAGTATAATGTGGAAGGACTGACATGGCTCAAAGTTAGCACGCAGAGCAAGGTGACAGCAAAGTGACATTTTGAAGGATGCAAAAAGAGTCTGCCAGGGGATCAAGGTGTACCTGCCCAAATGTCTGTCTCTGCCCTCCTGCTCTGCTTTATCTTTCTCCATTGCGAGCATCTCCACAGGCCATACAGATTTGTTTCTGTATGTGTTTACTGCTTCCTTCTTCCCAACAGAATGTGTGGGGAGGGAAGGTCTATTTGAATCCCTGCTCTATCCCTAGCTCCTGAAACAGTGCCTGGCACTGAACAGAAGATCAAGAAATAGTTGTCAAATAAATAAAGATTTGGAAGAAAGATCATTCAGGTAGAAAGAAAGATCTCCCTTAAAATTCCCACAAACAATTTCAGTACAATTTGAATAGATTCTATTTAAATGAGGTGACCTATCGTGTAAATATTAAGACTCATTAGAATACTCTGTCTAGGGAAAAATAAATCTATCAAAACACACTCTTTTAGGTTTCAGGGATGAAAACAATGCAGGAAACATCACTTAAAATGTTGAGAAGATTGTATTTTACAAAAATTTCAAAACTCATAAAATAAAAAGACAAATGCTGGCAAGAACTACTTATAGCATATGTTGTGAAGTAAATCTTAAAAAGAAGACTTACGTATCAATAAGCAAAAAGGCAACATTCCAGTGGAAAAACATGTGAAATATGTGAAGTATCAGCTTCATATATAACCACAAAAAACTAAGAAGAACACAAAACCAATTCTGATCCTCCAATAACCAAAGAAATGCAAATTAGTTGCTGAGAGAGGTATGTTAAAATCTCACACTGAGTGTAGATATGTCTATTTCCACTTTTATATTTGTTAAATTGTGTACATATTTTGAAGCATATTAATTTGGTACATACACATTTAGAATTGTGGTATCTCCCTGGTAAATCATCATTTATCAATAGGAAATGCTTTTTATATCTCTAGTAGCGCATTTTGTCCTGCAGGGTACTTTGTCTGACATTGCTATAATTACATATGTTTTCTATTGGCTAATGTTTGCATGATATAGACATTTTTCATTCTACTTTCAACCTCCCTGTTCATTTATATTTAAGATGTATCCTGTGAAAGCAGCATTGATGGTTGCTATTTTAAAAATTTGTTTTTAAAATGTAGTGTTAGGATGGATATTTATTTTGTTCATTTACACTCAAGGTAGTTATTGATACATTTAAATGTTATCTACTGTCTTACTATTTGTTTTTTATTTGGCCCAACTATTATATGATTGCTTTTCTCTATGTTCTTGCTGCTTCTTGGATTAATTATTTCATATTATTCCATTTTCTTATCTCTGCATTTTCTTATTTCCATTTGACATCTTTTCCTTTAGTCTGTAGAAATTTTTATTGTGAATTTGATACAATGAATTATTTCAGTCTTGTTATTCTGAAAGTGTCTTTATTGTGCCTTCACTCTGGGAAGATATTTTTTCTGGGTATAGAATTCTAGAGTGTTTGGTAGCTAGTTTTATTTTTGGTACTTTGTATAAGTCCATTGAATTCTTTCTTCCTTGATTTCTGTTGAGATGTCAGTTGTACTTTTAATGTTGTGATGATGAAGAACATGTAAAAATACGTCCTCCTGTGTTGCCACTGGGAGTGCTGCTTGTTTTTTGTCTTTGTTTTACTGTGATACAAGGATAATTTTCTTTGTACTTCCTCTTCTTGAATTTCACAGAATTTCCTGAATCTGTAATTTGGTGTCTCTCTTCAGTTTTGGAAAATTCTAACCTATTATCTTCCCAAAGTTTTCCTCTCTTCATTTCCTCTCTCCTCCCATTCTGGGACTCTGATTATGTATATGTTAAATCTTTCTGCTGACTGCCATACATCTCTTATGCCCTTTTACATGTCTCACATTCTTTTTTTTTTTTTTTTTTTAATCTCCAGACTTCAGTCAACTTATTTACAACTTACCAATTCTCTCTTTAACTATGCCTAACTGATAAACATGTCATGTTCGTAATTCTAAACATCAAAAAATTTTAACTTATTTTATTTTATTTTATTGCGACAGAGTCTCATTCTGTCACCCAGGTTGGAGTACAGCGATGCAATCTTGGCTCACTGCAACATCTGCCTCCCAGGTTCAAGTGATTCTCCTACCTCAGCCTCCTGAGTAGCTGGGATTACAGTCGTGTACCACCATGCCTGGCTAATTTTTGTATTTCTAGTGGAGACAGGGTCTCATCATGTTGGCCAAGGTGTTCTCGAACTCCTGGTTGCAGGCGATCTGCCTGCCTCAGCCTCCCAAAGTGCTGGGATTACAGGTGTGAGCCACCGTGCCCGGCCAACTTTTTATTTTGAAATAATTGTAGATTCATAGAAAATTACGAAGTTAGCACACAGCAACTCTGCGCACTAACCCTTCACCCAATTTCCCCTAATTGTTCCAACGTATATAACTATAGTACCATAACAAAGACAGGAGACTGACACTGGTTCATTGTGTGTGTATAGGTCTATGTCATTTATCACAAGTGTGGATTCATGCAGCCACCATGCCAATGAGAATACTGAAATCCTCTAGCACCACAAGGGTCTGCCTCTGCTATTCCCTGATAGTCACTCTAAACCTCCTGATCTCCCACCATCATCAACCGTTGGCAATCACTGATACGTTTTCTATCTTCACACTCTTGTCATTTTGAGAATGTTATATAAATGGAATTATACAGTATGTGACATTTCAAGATCAGCTTTTCTCACTCAGCATAATGGCCTTGAGATCTATCCAAGTTGTTGCGTGTATCAATAGTTTGTTCCTTTTTGTTGCTGCACCGCAGAGATTTGGTACCATATTATCTGTACTACAGTTTGTTAACCCATTCACCTGTTGAGGGGCGTTGTAGTTGTTTCCATATTTTGGCTATTACAAATAATGCATCCAGGAACATTGATTTATAGGTGTTTGGGTGGACATGTGTTTTCATTTCTCTGGGATAAATGCCTAAGAGTGCAATTCAGGGTCCTATGGTAGTTATTACATTTAATTTTTTAAAAAAGAAACTGACAAGGTATTTTCCAGAGTGACTGTATTATTTTACATTTCCAGTATCAATGCTTGAGAAAATCAGGCTCTTTACATCCTCACCAGGATTTGGTATTGTCATGGTCCTAATTTGCAGTTCCCCAATAATTAATGAACATCTTTTCATGTGCTTATTCACTATCTGTATGTCCTCCTCAGTGACATGTGTCTTTATGTCTTTTGCCCATTTTCTAATTGGATGATGGATTGATTTTTTTAACTAATAAGCTTAATTTTGTTAGAGTTGTTTTAGGCTTACAGAAAAACAAGCAGGAAGGACATATACCTTCTTATATCCCAACCTTCATTTTCCCCCATTATTAGCATCCTGCAGTAATGTGATACATTTGTTAAAATTGATTCACCAATACCTAACATCCATAATTTACCTTAGGGGTCACTATGTCTATTGAATTTTCTATGTGTTTTAACTAGTGTGTCTACCATTTCAGTGTTATAGAGAATAGCTTCACTGCCATAAAAATCCCCTGTGCTCCACCTATTTATCCCTCTCTCCCTCCACTTGAACCACTGGCAACCACTAATCTTTTTGGCTGTCTCCATCATTTTTTCTTTTTTAGAATGTCATACAGATGGAATCATACAATATGTAGCCTTTTCAGACTGACTGATTTCACTAACATGTATTTAAGTTTCCTCTATGTCTTTTTGTACTAGTTTATTTCTTTTTATTGTTGAATGCTGTTTTCTGATATGAATGTGCCACAATTCATTTATGCATTTACCTATTGAAGGATATCTTGGTTGCTTCCAAGTTTTGACAATTATTAATGAAGTGCTATAAGCATTTGTGTGCTGGTTTTTGTGTGTACATACGTTTTCAACTCATTTGGTTAAATACCAAGGAGCACAATTGCTGGATCATATGGTAAGAGTGTGTTTAGTTTTATAAGAAAAGGCTGAACTGTGTTTCAAAGATGCTGTACCATTTTGCATTCCCACAAACAATGAATATTAGTGTTGGTTTTTCCATATCTTTGTCAGCTGTTAATTTTGTCAGTGTTTTTGATTTTATCCATTCTAATAGCTGTATAGTGGTATCTTATTGTTATTTTACTTGAAAATTCTCTAATTCTCTAATAACATATGATGTTGAGCATCTTTTCATGTACTTATTTGCTACATGAACATCTTCTTTGGTAAGATGTCTGTTCAGGTCTTTTGCTCACTTTTTAATTGGATTGTTTCATTATTGTGTTTTAAGAATTCTTTGTGTATTTTGGGTACCAATCCTTTATGAAGATATATGTTTTGCAAATGTTTTCTACCAGTCTTTAGCTTGTCACTTCGTCCTTTAAACAGTGTCTTTTGCAGAGCAGAAGTTTTAATTACAATGAAATCCAGATTATCAATTACTTATTTCATGGATCATGTTTTTAGTGTGGTCTCCAAAACTTCATCATCAATCCTAAGGTCATCTAGGTTTTCTCCTATGTTATCGTCTTAGAAATTTATAGTTTTGCACTTTAAAACATTAAAATAGATCTAGGTCTATGATCTATTTTCAGTTAATTTTTGTGAAAGGTATAAGGTCTATGTCTAGATTCATTTTTTGCATTTAGATGTTGATGTGGTTTGACTCTGCGTTCCAACCCAAACCCATGTGGAATTGTAATCCTCAATGTTAGGGGAGGGACCTGGTGGAAGGTGACTGGATCATGGGGATGGATTTCCCCCTTGCTGTTCTCATGATAGTGAGTGAATTCTCATGAGATCTCGCTGTTTAAAACGTGTGTAGCACCTCTCCCTTTGCTCTCTCTTGCTGACCATGTGAAGATGTGCTTGCTTCCCCTTCACCTTCTGCCATGATTGTAAGTTTCCTGAGGCCTCCCCAGCCATGCTTCCTGTACAGCCAGTGGAACTATGAACCAATAGTTCCTTTCTTTGTAAAGGAACAGTAAACTTCCTTTCCTCATAAATTACCCAGTCTCAGGAAGTTCTTTATAACAATGTGAGAATGGACTAATACAGATGTCCAGTTGTTCCAGCACCATTTATTGAATACTACACTTCCTCCATTGAATTGCTTTTGTTCCTTTGTCAAAGATCAATTGACTTCATTTGTGTGGATCTATTTCTGTTCAATCATGTATTTGTCTCTTCCTTTGCCAATACCATATTGTGTTGATTTATAGCTTTCTACTAAGTATTGAATTTGGGAAGTGTCATGTCAGATCTCCAACACTGTTGTTTAATGTTGTGTTGACTATTCTGGGTCCTTTGCATCTTCATATAAGCATTAGAATCCATTTAGCAAAATGCACAAATTAACTTTCTGGGATAACAAATTATATGGGATTTCATTTAATTTACAGATTTTATTGAAATAACTGACATCTTGATGATATTAAGACTTCTTATCCATGTATGCGAAATATGTCTGCATTTATTTAGATATTTTAAAACATTTTCTTCATTAGAATTTTGTAGTTTTCCTCATATAAAGCGCATTCTTTTTTTGACCTTTTTTTGGTGCTAGTGGGAATGGTTTATATTTTATTTTCAAATTTCATTTTTTTAAATTGCTGGATAATAAGAAAGCAATTACCTTTTGTCTAATATTATATTTTATCCTACAGCTTGCCATAATTGCTTACTTAGTTCTGGGAGAGTTTTGTTTTGGTTTATTCTTTGGGATTTCTACATACATAACCATGTCATCTGCAAAGATGGTTTTCTTTCTTTCCTTCCAATCTGTATATCTCTTATTTCCTTTTCTTGTCTTATTGCATTAGCTGAAACTCTCAGAACAATGTTGATAGGAGTGGTAAGAATGGACATACTTGCCTCATTCCTGATCTTAGTAGAAAAACATCTAGTTTTTCATCATCAAGTATGATGTTAACAGTAGGTTTTTCTTTCAAGTATGATGTTAACGGTAGATGTCATTCATCAAGTTGAGGATGTTCTGCTCTAATCCTAGTTTGCTAGGAGTTTTTATCTTGAACAAGTGTTGAATTTTGTCAAATACTTTTCTGTATCTATTTACATAATCATGAGATTCTTGTCCTTTAGTTGGTTGAAATTATAGATTATATTAATTTATTTTCATATGTTGAATCAGCCTTCCATCCTGGAATAGATCTGAGTTGGTTGTGATATACAATTTTTTTTACATTGTTGGATTCCATTTTCTAATATTTTGTTGAGAATTTTTGCATCTATATTTCTGAGAGATATTGGTCTATAGTTTTATTTTTTGCAATGCCTTTGTAATACTGGTCTCATAGACTGAGTTAGAAAGTATTCCTTTTGCTTCTATTTTCGGTAAGTAATCATTACTTCCTTAAATGTTTGGGAGAACTCAGCAATGAATTCAATTGGGCATGGTTTGTTTGTTTTAGAAGGTTTTTAATTATTGGTCTAATTTTAAAATAGATGTGGCACTATTGAGATTATCTATTTCTCTTTGTGTGAGTTTTGGTAAATCATATCCTTCAAAAAATTGGTTCATTTTATTTAGGTTTTTGAATTTGTGGCCATGGAATCAATTATGTTTCTTTATTATCTTTTTAATGTTCATAGGATCAGTAATGATGGCTCCACTTTCCTTTCTGATATTAGCAATGTGTGTCTTTTCTCTTTTTTCTTAATTAACCTATGTGAATGTTTTAAAATTTATTTATCATTTCAAAGAATCACCTTTTTTCTTTATTTCCTATTTCCAATTTCATTGATTTCTGTTCTAATTCTTATTATTTCTTTTCTTCTGCTTACATTGCATTTATTTATTTATTTATTTATTTATTTATTTTCAGAGACAGAGTCTTTCTCTTTTGCCTAGGCTGGAATGCAGTGGCACAACCTCCACCTCCCAGGTTCAAGCAATTCTCCTGCCTCAGCCTCTTGAGTAGCTGGGACTACACGCATGCATCACCATACCCAGCCAATTTTTGTATTTTTAGTAGAGATGGGGTTTCACCATGTTGGTCAGGCTGGCCTTGAACTTCTGACCTCAGATGATCCACCTGCCTCAGTCTCCCAAAGTGCTGGCATTACAGGCATGAGCCACTGCACCCGGCCATATTACATTTAAATTGCCTTTTTTCCTAGGTTCTTAAGGTGGAAGCTTAGATTATAGATTTTAGATTTCCCTTCTTTTCTAATGGATGTATTCAGTTCTGTAAATTTCCCTTTGGCCGGGCGCGGTGGCTCAAGCCTGTAATCCCAGCACTTTGGGAGGCCGAGGCGGGTGGATCACGAGGTCAGGAGATCGAGACTATCCTGGCTAACATGGTGAAACCCCGTCTCTACTAAAAATACAAAAAACTAGCCGGGCGTGGTGGCGGGCGCCTGTAGTCTCAGCTACTTGGGAGGCTGAGGCGGGAGAATGGCGTGAACCCGGGAGGCGGAGCTTGCAGTGAGCCGAGATCACGCCACTGCACTCCAGCCTGGGAGACACAGCGAGACTCCGTCTCAAAAACAAAAAAAAAAAAAAAAAAAAAAAAAAAAAAAATTTCCCTTTAAGTACTGTCTCACTGCATCCCACACATTTTGATGAGCTTTTTTGTCATTTTAATTGAAGTTGAAGTACTTTTAAATTTTTCTACAGACTTCTCCTTTGATCTTAAAATGTGTTGTTTGATCTCCACGAGTTTTGGGGTTTTCCAGCTATCTTTTTATTATTGATTTCTAATTTAATTCCAATACAGTCTGAGAGCATACTTTGTATAATGTCTATTATTTTAAATTTGTTGAGATGTATTTTATGGCTTGGAATGTGGTATATCTTGGTGAATGTTGATTGTGAGCATGAAAAGAGTATATATTCTGCTGTCATCGGATGAAATATTTTACAAATATTGATTTGATCCAGTTGATTGATGGTACTTTTCCATTCAATTATATCCTTACCTATTTTCTGACTGCTGGACCTGGCCATTTCTGATAAAGCAATGCCAAAGTCTCCAACTATAAGGGTGGGTTTATCTGTTTCTCCTTAGAGTTCTATCACTAATAATATAGTAACTGTGGAAAGTAGATTCTCGCCCATCTTCAGGATTTACTGGTTTTTGTTTGTTTGTTTGTTTGTTTTGGTTTTGATTGTTGTAGACTACCTCTGGCTGAAAATTGGCCTTAAGTGTAAACTTTTTATCCCCCATAAGTTATTAGGGTACAGGTGGTATTTGGTTACATGAGTAAATTTTGTGGTCAGGCTGGCCTTGAACTCCTGACCTCAGGTGATCCACCTGCCTCAGTCTCCCAAAGTGCTGGGACTGCAGGCATGAGCCACTGCACCCAGCCATATTGCATTTAAATTGCCTTTTTTTCTAGGTTCTTAAGGTGGAAGCTTAGATTATAGATTTTAGATTTCCCTTCTCTCTCAAACAAACAAACAAAAACCAATAAATCCTGAAGATGGGCAAGAATCACCACTTTAGTGGTGATTTGTGAGATTTTGGTGCACCCATCACGTGAGCAGTATACACTGCACCATATTTGTAGTCTTTTATTCCTCACCTTTGCTCCCACTCTTCCCCCTAAGTCCCCAAAGTCCATTGTATCATTCCTACTCCTTTGCATCTTCATAGCTTAGCTCCCACATATCAGTCAGAACATACAATGTTTGGTTTTCCATTCCTGAGCTACTCCACTTAGAATGTCTCCAATCTTATCCAGGTAATTGCAAATGCTGTTAATTCTTTCCTTTTTATGGCTGAGTAGTATTCCATTGTATGTATATATACCACAGTTTCTTTATTTACTTGTTGATTGATGGGCATTTGGTTGGTTCCACGATTTTGCAATTGTGAAATGTGCTGCTATAAATATGCATGTGCAAGTATCTCTTTCCAATAATGACTTATTTTCCTCTGGGTAGATACCAAGTAGTGGGATTCCTAGATCAAATGGTAGTTCTACTTTTAGTTCTTTTAGGAATCTCTGCACAGATTTCCATAGTGGCTATACTAGTTTACATTCCCACCAGCAGTGTAGAAGTGTTCCTGGATCACCACATCCATGCCAACACCTACAGTTTTTGATTTTTTTATTATGGCTATTCTTGTAGGAGTAAGGTGGTATTGCATTGTGGTTTTGATTGGCATTTCCCTGATCATTAGTGATGTTCAGCATTTTTTTTGTTTGTTGGCCATTTGTATATCTTCTTTTGAGAATTGTCTATTCATGTCCTTAGCCCACTTTTTGATGGGATTGTTTGTTTTCATGTTACTGATTTGTCTGAGCTCCTTGTGGGTTCTACATATTAGTCCTTTGTCAAATGTATAGATTGTGAAGATTTCCTCCCACTCTGTGGGTTGTCTGTTTACCCTACTGACTGTTCCTTTTGCCATGCAAATGCTGTTTAGTTTAATTAGATCCCAGCCATTTATCTTTGTTTTTATTGCATTTGCTTTTGGGTTCTTGGTCATGAAATCCTTGCCTAAGCCAATGTCTAGAAGGGTTTTTCCAATGTTATCTTCTAGAATTTTTATAGTTTCAGATCTTAGGTTTAAGTCCTTAATCCATACTGAGTTGATTTTTGTGTAAGGTGAGAGATTATGATCCAGTTTCATATTCCTACATGTAGCTAGCCAATTATCCTAGCAGCATTTGTTGAAAAGGGTGTCCTTTCCCCTACTTTATGTTTTTGTTTGCTTTGTTGAAGATCAGTTGGCTGTAAGTATTTGGATTTATTTCTGGGTTCTCTATTCTGTTCCATTGCTCTATGTGCCTATTTTTATACCAGTAACATGCTCTTTTGGTGACTATGGCCTTATAGTATAGTTTGAAATAAGGTAGTGTGATGCCTCCAGGTTTGTTCTTTTTGCTTAGTCTTGCTTTGGCTATTCTGGCTCTTTTTTGGTTCCATATGAATTTTAGAATTTTTTTTTCTAATTCTGTTAGGACTGATGGTGGTATTTTGATGGGGATTACACTGCATTTGTAGATTGCTTTTGGCAGTATGATCATTTTCACAATATTGATTCTACCCATTAATGAGCATGGAATGTGTTTCCATTTGTTTCTGTCATCTATGATTTCTTTCAGCAATGTTTGGTAGTTCTCCTGGTAGCGGTCTTTCAACTCTTTGGTTAGGTATATTCCTAAGGGTTTTTTTTTTTTTTTTTTTTTTTTTTTTTTCAGCTATTATAAAAGGGTTTTGATTTGATTCTCTGGTCACTGTTGGTGTATAGAAGAGCTACCGATTTGTATACATTAATCTTGCATCCAGAAACTTTGATGAATTCTTTTATCAGTTCTAGGAGCTATCTGGAGGAGTCTTTAGGATTTTCAAGACAAATGATCATATTGGCAGCAAACAGTGACAGTCTGACTTCCTCTTTACTGATTTGGATGCCCTTTATTTCTTTCTCTTGTCTGATTGCTCTGGCTAGGATTTCCAGTACTACGTTGAAGAGAAGTGGTATCCTTGTCTTGTTCCAGTTCTCAGAGGTAATGCTTTCAACTTTTCGCCATTCAGTATTATATTGACTGTGGGTTTGTCATAGATGGCTTTTATTATATTAAGCTATGTCCCTTGTATGCCAATTTTGCTGGAAGTTTTAATCATAAAGGAATGCTGGATTTTGTCAGATGCTTTTTCTGCATCTGCATCTATTGAGATGATCATGTGATTTTTGTTTTTAATTCTCTTTCTGTGGTGTATCACATTTATTTACTTGCATATGTTAAACCATCCCTGCATCCCTGGTGTGAAACCCACTTGATCATGGTGGATTATCTTTTTGATATGTTGTTGGATTTGGTTAGCTATTATTTTATTAAGGAGTTTAGCATTTATGTTCATCAAGGATATCTGTCTGTAGTTTTTGTTTTTGGTTTATGTTCTTTCCTGGTTTTGGTGTTAGGGTAATGCTGGCTCCATAGAATGAATTAGGGAGGGTTCTTTCTTTATCTTCTGAAATAGTGCCAAAAGGATTTGTACCAATTCTTCTTTGAATGTCTGGTAGAATTCTGCTGAGAATCCATCTTGTCTTGGACTTTTTTGTTGGTAATTTTAAAATTACCATTTCAATCTCACTGCTTGTTATTGGTCTGTTCAGGGTATCTAATTCTTCCTGATTTAAGCTAGGAGGGTTGTATTTTTCCAGGAATTTCTCCATGTCGTCAGGGTTTTAGAGTTTATGTGCATAAATGTGCTCATAGTAGCCTTGAATGATCTTTTGTATTTCAGTTGTATCCATTGTAATATCTCCTGTTTCATGTCTTTTTTTTTTTTTTTTTTTTTTTTTTTGAGACGGAGTCTCCCTCTGTTCCCCTGGCAGGAGTGCAGTGGCACGATCTCGGCTCACTGCAAGCTCCGCCTCCCGGAATCACGCTATTCTCCTGCCTCAGCCTCCTGAGTAGCTGGGACTACAGGCGCCCGCCACCGCTCCTGGCTAATTTTTTGTATTTTTAGTAGAGACGGGGTTTCACCGTGGTCTAGATCTCCTGACCTTGTGATCTGCCCGCCTCGGCCTCCCAAAGTGCTGGGATTACAGGCCTGTTTCATTTCTTAATGAGGTTATTTTGATTCTCTCTCTTCCTTTCTTGGTTAATATTGCTAATGATCTATCAATTTTATTTAACTTTTCAAAAATTCAGCTTTTTGTTTCATTTATCTTTTGTAATTTTTTTTTGTTTCAATTTCATTTAGTTCTGCTCTGATCTTGGTTATTTCCTTTCTTCTGCTGAGTTTTGGTTTGATTTTTTTTTTCTTGTTTCTCTAGTTCCTTGAGGTGTGTCCTTAGAATGTCAGTTTGTGCTCTTTCAGTCTTTTTGATGTAGGCATTTAGGGCTATGAATTTTCCTCTTAGCATCCCCTTTGCTATATCCCAGAGGTTTTGGTAGGTTGTGTCGTTACTGTTGTTCTGTTTGAAGAATTTTTTAATTTCCATCTTGATTTCGTTTTTGACTCAGTGCTCATTCAGGAGCAGTTTATTTAATTTCCATGTATTTGCATGGGTTTGAAAGTTCCTCTTGGAGATTATTTCCAGTTTTATTCCACTGTGGTCTGAGAGAGTGCCTGATATAATTTCAGTTTTCTTAAATTTACTGATGTTTGTTTTATGGTCTATCATATGGTCTATCTTGGAGAAAGTTCCACACGCTGTTGAACAGAATGTATATTCTGCAGTTGTTGGATGAAATATTCTGTATATACCTGTTAAGTTCATTTGTTCCAGGATATAGTTTAAATCCATTGTTTCTTTGTTGACTTTCTGTCTTGATGACCTGTCTAGTGCTGTCAGTGGAATATTGAAGTTTCCCACTATTATTGTGTTGCTGTCTATCTCATTTCTTAGGTCTAGTAGTAATTGTTTGATAAATTTGGGAACTCCAGTGTTAGGTGCATATATATTTAGGATTGTAATATTTTCCTGTTGGACAATGCCTTTTACCATTATATAATGTCCCTCTTTGTCTCTTTTAACTGCTGTTGCTTTAAAGTTTGTTTTGTCTGATATAAGAATAGCTACCCCTGCTCACTTTTAGCGTCCATTTGCATGAAATGCCTTTTTCCACCCCTTAAGTTTATGCGAGTCCTTATGTGTTAGGTGAATCTCCTGAAGGCAGCAGATAGTTGGTTGGTGAGTTATTATTCATTCTGTGGATCTGTATCTTGTAGGTGGAGCATTTAGGCCATTTACATTCAATTTTGGTATTGAAATATGAAGTACCCTTGCATTCATCATGCTCTTTGTTGCCTGTGTCCTTTTTTTGTTTGTTTGATTTTGTTTTTGCTTTTTAACTTGTATTTTTGCTTTATAGGTCCTGTGTGATTTATGTTTTAAAGAGGTTCTATTTTGATGTGTTTCCAGGATTTGTTTTAAGATTTAGAGCTTCTTTTAGCAGTTCTTGTAGTGGTGGCTTGTTAATGGTGAATTATCTCAGCATTTGTTTGTCTGAAAAGGACTGTATCTTTCCTTCATATATGATGCTTAGTTTAATTGCATACAAAATTCTTGGCTGAAAATTGTTTTGTTTGAGGAAGCTAAAGATAGGGTCCCAATCCCTTCTGGTTTGTAGGGTTTCTGCTGAGAAATCTGCTGTTAATCTGATAGGTTTTCTTTGTAGGTAACCTGGTGCTTCTGTCTCACAGCTCTAAAGATTCTTTCTTTCATCGTAACTTTGGATAATCTGATGTGCCTAGGTGAAGATCGTTTTGCCATGAATTTCCTAGGTGTTGTTTGTGCTTCTTGTGTTTGGATGTCTAGGTCCCTAGCAAGGCCAGGGAAGTTTTCTTCAATGATTCCCCCAAATATGTTTTCCAGGCTTTCAGAATTCTCTTCTTCAGGAACACCGATTATTCTTAGGTTTAACATAATCCCAGACTTCTTGGAGGTTTTGTTCATGTTTTCTTATTCTTTTTTCTTTATCTTTGTTGGATTGGGTTAATTCAAAGATCTTGTCTTCGAGCTCTGAATTTCTTTCTTCTATTTGTTCAATTCTATTGCTGAGACTTTCCAGAGCATTCTACATTTCTAAAAGTGTGTCCAAAGTTTCAAGCTCTGAATTTCTTTCTTTTACTTGTTCAATTCTATTGCTGAGACTTTCCACAGCATTCCACATTTCTAAAAGTGTGTCCAAAGTTTCCTGAAGTTTTGATTGTTTTTTCTTTTGCATCTTTTTCTTTAAATATTTCTCCCCTTACTTCTTGTATCGTTGTTTGGATTTTCTTGCATTGGGCTTTGCCTTTCTCTGGTGCTTCCCTGATTAGCTTAATAACTAACCTCCTGAATTATTTTGCAGGTAAATCAAGGATTTTTTCTTCGTTTGGATCCATTGCTGGTGAACTAGTGTGATTTTTGGGCGGTGTCGAAGAGCCTTGTGTTGTCATATTACCAGGGTTGGTTTCCTGGTTCCTTCTCATTCGGGTAGGCTCTGTCAGAGGGAATATCTAGGGCTGAAGATTGTTGTTCAGATTCTTTTGTCCCACAGGGTGTTCCCTTGATGCAATACTCTCCCCCTTTTCCTATGGATGTGGCTTACTGTGAGCTGAACTGCAGTGATTGTTGTCTCTCTTCTGGGTCTAGCCACCCAGGCAGTCTACCCAGCTCTGGGCTGGTACTAGAGGTTGTCTGCACAGAGTCCTTTGGTGTGAACTATTTATGGGTCTCTCAGCCATGGATACCAGTACCTGTTCTGGTGGAGGTGAGCTGGGGAGGGAGTACAATGGGCTCTGTAAGGGTTCTTAGCTTTGGTGGTTTAATGCTCTGATTTTGTGCTGGTTGGCCTTTTGCCAGGAGGTAGTGCTTTCCAGAGAGCATCAGCTATAGTAGTATGGAGAGGGACCAGTGGTGGGCAGGGCCCTAGAACTCCCAAGATTATATGCCCTTTGTCTTTCACTACCAGGGTGGGTAGGGACTGATCACCAGGTGGGGGCGGGGTTAGGTGTGTCTGGGCTCAGCCTTTCCTTGGGTGGGTCTTGCTGTGGCTGCTATGGGGAAGGGGGTGAGATTCCCAGATCACTGGAGTTATGTAGCTAGGAGGATTATGGCTGCCTCTGCTGAGTCATGCAGGTTGTCAGAGAAGTGGGGGAAAACCAGCAGTCACAGACCTCACCCAGCTCCCACACAAACCGAAGGGCCTGCCTCCCTCCCACCATGTCCCCACCAATAGCACCAAGTCTGTTTCTGGGCGGTGGCCGAGAGGGGCTTGAAAACTTGCCCTAGGCTACCTACTTCCCAGCTATGAAAGAAAAGGACTTGGTTTTTCCCTTCCCTCTGGAGTCTGCACACCGGATTTGCACCAACCCCCGAGTTCTGGCCAGGAGGCTTCTTATCCGTTCAAACTGTTACAATGTTCACCTGGAGATTTCCTTCACCCTGTGAAGTTTTACCCCCTGCTCCTCTGACTGCTCTCCCAGTGGATCCCTGTGGTGCCAGCAGGAATGACCTGCTTGGGAACCCAGTGAGTTCCCAGGGCTTTCTGCTGCTTCCTCTACCCCTGTATTTCGCTTGTCTCTCTAAATTGACTCAGATCCAGGTAAAGTCAGAAACTTCTCCTGCAGACTTTCACTTTCTGCAGTGCGGGTGTGTGTTCCCACTTCTGCAGGTGGGGCGCTCACAGTATTTAGGGTGTCTCTTGAGACCTGCAGGAGCAGTTCACTTCCCTCACAGGGTCTGTGGGTCCTCTCAGGATTGCTGGCTTGTTCTTGCAGTCGACCTGGAGCTAAAATTCACAAATGTGGGCCTCCACACGCTGCTCTGTCCAGTGCTGCAATCTAGTCCTGCCTCCCATATGCCATGATGATTGGCCTTAGGTGTAAATGTAAGGCCCTTTCAGTTATTTTCTGAGCCTGTGTCTTTTCTGGTTATATGTGATGACTTTCTAATTTCCCCTACATAGGTGTTAGTCTTTGAATATCCAAGTCTTCACACTGTCTGTATCCTTAAAAAGGGAAAAGAGGAAAATAAGGAGGAGAGAAGGCACTGACCCTTTTTATCCCCCAGAAGTCACTTCAGTTGGATAAGGTGGGTCTTGCAGCAATGAGCAGGGTGTACAACAATGGCCACCACCTCTTTGCACCTGTGACTGGGATCAGCAATCAACAATCAAAGTGCAGATTCCCAACATTTGGAGGACAGTTTCCTTTTTCTCACCTTGGCTCTTGCAAGCTCTGTGCAAGCTGCTTCAGGGACACATGTTCAGTTATGTGCCATGGGCCTGGAGGTGGTGGATGGGTAGGTACTACCATGCTAGAGCTAAAATTGACCGAAATTAACTGCATTTTACTGTCCAACACTTATATTGAAGTTGCAAGCCTTCAACAGACCCCGGAGTTTCAAAATAATAAAATAATTGCATCAAACAGATTCTGCCAATAGGTAAAATTTTGTTTAGCTGGGAGACAGATTTCCTGGTGCTTCCTACTCCTTAATCCCCTCTTTACCCTGTATCTGTAATGCTCTTTTTTATCCCTGACAATTTTCTTTAATAATTTTCTTGATCCACTTTGTCTAAATTAATATAGCTATTCCAGCTTTATTTTCATTAGAGTTAGCATGGTATATTGTTCTACATCGCTATACCTTTACTCTGTATCTTGACATTTAAAGTGCATTTTTTATACACAAAATATAGTTGGGTCTTGTTTTCTTATCCATCCTGACAGTCTGTGTGCTTTATTTTATTTTTAATTATTTTAATTTTAATTTTGTATTTCAGTAGGTTTTCATGGAATAGGTGGTATTTGGTTATGTGGATAAGTTCTGTAGTGGTGATTTATGAGATTTTGGTGCACCCATTACCCTTTTTAATTAGTGCAATTAGATCATTTACATTTAAAATAATTATTGATGTAGTTGGATAAATATCTACAATATTTATTACCTTTTTCTATTTGCTGCTCTTATTCTTTGTTTCATTTTTGGTCTTCTATTCTTTGCCTTCTCTTGTTTTAACTGAGCATTTTATAGAATTCCATCTTTTCTTCTCTCTTAGTATATGAATCAATTTTTTCCTTTTTTTTCTTTTTGAGATGGAGTCTTGCTCTGTTACCCAGGCTGGAGTGCAGTGGCATGATCTCAGCTCACTGCAACCTCTGCCTCCCAGGTTTAAGCAATTCTCCTGTCTCAGCCTCCCAAGTAGCTGGGACCACAGGCATGTGCCACCATGCCTGGTTAATTTTTGTATTTTTAGTAGAGACGGGGTTTCACTGTGTTAGCCAAGATGGTCTCAGTCTCCTGACCTTGTGATCTGCCTGCCTCGGCCTCCCAAAGTGTTGAGATTACAGGCATGAGCCACCACGCCAGGCCCAATTTTTCTTCTTTTTTAAGCTTTTCTCAGTGGCTGCCTTTGAGTTGGTAGTACACATTTACTACATTCATCTAGTAAAGGGGACATCGTCCATGTCCTCTTTCAAACAATTCTACACCACTTCATGGCTAGTAAAAATACCTTATAACAGAATATTCCCTTTCCTCCCTCCTGTCATTCTGTCAGTAACGTTGCTTATACACATTTCACTTATCCATAAGCTACAATCACTGATTACATTTCACTCTTATTTTGAAAAAAACTGTTGTCTTTTAGAGATCAATTAAGAAGAAGAAAAATAAAAGATTTTATTTGATCTTCATGAGTTCCTTCTATAATGTTCTTCCTTTATCTAAATCCAGGTTTCTGACCTCTATCATTTTCCTTCCTTCTGAATAATTTTTCTTAACATTTGTTGCAAGTCAGATCTACTGCTGACAAGCTTCCTTAATTTTTGTTTGTCTGAAAAGCTTTTGTTTCTCCTTATTTTTTAAAGGGTATAGGATTTTAAGTTGGTAGTCCTTTACTTTCAACCCTTCAAATATTTTGCTCCATTCTCTCCTTGCTTGCATAATTTTTAAAAAGAACCTGATGCAATTCTTACCGTTGCTTCTTTGTAGATAAGGTTCTACTTTCTCTCTGGTTCTTAAAATCTGTGCTGGCTTCTCAGCCTCTACACAGGGCTCTCTGCCTCACATGGAAGGCTCTCAGCACTTGGAAGCTTAAGGATCAGTACTGGCCCTTGGGAAAGCAGTGAGCAGAATATCGGACTCACCGTGGAGTTTCCCTTTTCTCTTGGATCTTGGCTCTTTAACTGTTGGGTGTCTCTAAAGCTCTTCCATGCCTTCACATGGATGTGTTTTGAATTTTTCAGGTGTTTGTCTAGAACTATTAGTTTGCTACGAGCTAGTCATCATACTTGAAATGCAAATTACAACACTGGGTGTATCACTAAAAAGAAGTTCCCTTTTTCTTTAACTATCGTATCATTTTTTTTGTTTTTATTTTAAGTAGTAATCACCTTGCAAAATTTTCTAATCAGCCGGGCATGGTGGCTCATGCCTGTAATCCCAGGAGTTTGGGAGGCCCAAGCAAGCAGGTCACAGGTCAGGAGTTCGAGACCAGCCTGACTAATGTGGTAAAATCCTGTCTGTACTAAATATACAAAAATTACCCAAGTGTGATATCAGGCACCTGTAATCCTAGCTACTCAGGAGGCTGAGGCAGGAGGATCGCTTGAACCTGGGAGGCAGAAGTTGTGGTGAGCCAAGATTGCACCATTGCACTCCAGCCTGGGTGACAGAGTGAGACTCTGTCTCAAAAAAATAAAATAATAATTATAGGAGCGTATAAAAAGTCAAATAAAAGTTAAAGGAAAGGCATGTTTAACATTTTAATTTTCCTTTAGCCTTTTTTCCTCTGCACACATTTATATATATTTATTTATATATTCATTGTATGTACTGATTTGTAATTTTCTTTTTTTTTTGTTTTTTGAGACAGAGTCTCACTCTGTTGCCCAGGCTGGAGTGCAGTGGCATAATCTTGGCTCACTGCAACCCCTGCCTCCCAGACTCAAGCGATTCTCCTGCCTCAGCCTCCCGAGTAGCTGGGATTACCGGCATGTGCCACCAAACCTGGCTAGTTTTTGTCTTTTTAGTGAAAACAAGGTTTCATCATGTTGACCAGGCTGGTCTCAAAATCCTGACTTCAAGTGATCCATCCGCCTTGGCCTCCCAAAGTGTTGAGGTTACAGGCATGAGCCACCATGCCTGGTCAGATTTTCTTTCTTTACATCAAACATTACAAGCATTTTTTTCAGGTCATTATGTATTATATAAAGGTGTAATTTTGTTAAAAAGTTGTGTAGTACTCTACTATATCTCTATCTTCCTCAGCTATCTCTCTCATGTATACATATACATACACACATACATATAATATAAATAAATGTAATTTATTTAATAGGAATTCACATATATACATATATGTGTGTATATGTATTTAATGTATTCGTAAAATTCATATTTTATGAATTCCTATTAAATAAATCATATATTATTTATTATATATGTATGTGTATATCTATGTGTATATATCCTAGCAATAAGCTAGTGTTAAACAGTTGAGTTTTTTATCTTACTTACATTCTTTCTCTGTGTTTTTGTTTTTTTTTTTTTTGAGATGGAGTCTCACTCTGTCATCCAGGCTGGAGTGCTGTGGTGTGATCTCAGCTCACTGCAACCTCTGCTACTTAGGTTCAAGTGATTCTCCTGCCTCAGCCTTCCAAGTAGCTGGGATTACACACATACACCACCACACCCGGCTAATTTTCGTATTTTTAGTAGAGATGAGGTTTCACCATGTTGGTTAGGCTGGTTTTGAACTCAAGTAATCTGCCGGCCTTGGCCTCCCAAAGTGCTGGGATTATAGGCGTGAGCCACAGCATCTGGCCTACTTACATTCTTTCTTGTAGTAATTGGTGCACTTAAAAATTTTATTCATTTGCTTATTTACTTATCTATAATAACTTATGTAAACAAAATAAATAAGTAAGATACATAAGTGGCCGGGTGTGGTGGCTCACGCCTGTAATCCCAGCACTTTGGGAGACTGAGGCGGACAGATCACGAGGTCAGGAGATCGAAACCATCCTGGCTAACACGGTGAAACCCCGTCTCTACTAAAAATAGAAAAACAAAATTAGCCGGGCATGGTGGTAGTTGCCTGTAGTCCCAGCTACTTGGGAGGCTGAGGTGAGAGAATGGCCTGAACCCGGGAGGCAAAGCTTGCAGTGAGCTGAGATGGGGCCAATTCACTCCAGCCTGGGCAACAGAGGGAGACTCCATCTCAAAAAAACAAAACAAAACAAAAAAAAGATAAGTAAGTATCTTATATAAGTAAGATAAGTAAATAAGTAAATTTACTTACCAGAATTTCTTGGGGACAATTTGTAGCACTGAAATTACTTAATGAAAGATATTTTTTTTTAATCTCAAGACTTTTGATACACACTATCACATTCTCCTTCAAAAACATTGTACCAATTTATGCCAAAAGTTTCTTTATAAAAAGTTATTAAACATAAAAATATGTTGAAATAGTGACTTCTACTGAAAGAAATGTAATGGTGAAATTGCAGGAGGTGCCAAGTAATACAGGCACTAAGAGATAACTCATTCATTCATTCATTCATTTGCTAAGAGGAAGTAATTTACGATTTTCTTAGGAATTTATTTACTAGAGTGTCCGTGGGTGAAATTCAGATTCCACTGGGCAAACGAGGAAATGAAAAATGTGGGAAGGGATTCCTTTCTAAAGAAGTTTGCCTGTGAAGGAAAGAGGAGTAAATAGTGCAGTTGCCGGAGCAAGTTGGGCCGAGGGAGACATGCTGAGAGAGAGATTGATCTGTGCACGTGAAGGAGCTGGTAGAGGAGGCAGAAGCACGGAAGAGAAGACTACACATTTCATTGAGAGAAACAAAATCAAATTTTATTTTCCTTGAGGAAGATGGAAGGACCAAATTAATATGCCTCTTTTGGAATTTTGCCCTAAAGACCAAAATTCAGAACATTCTGCTGACAGAAGCCACAGATGTGGGCCAATTGTAGGTATCAGATCAGAGAAGAGAATCACTTTTTTCCTGTCGACTGCCCCATGCACCGGCACCGTACCAGCCCTGGAGGTGTGTGGTGAGCCATAGTCCCTTTCCTCATGGCATGGTTCGTGGTGGGGAAGACAGGTGGGTTCCCATCTCCACTCCATTTGATGAGAATGATGCATATATACATGGTAGAGGGCGTAAATAAACTTCCTAGAGGGGATTTGGAAAGCCTGTTGCTGAGAGAGAACACAGGAGCTGTGTCAGGGGATATCGAGGCAGGTGCCCCTGGACATGGTGCCTTTCTTGTTGGAGGGAAGAAGGCTGCAGTGTACAGAGATGTAGACGGGTACCGGACATTCCAGGAAATGCAACTTGTTTGTTGTCTTTAACTGGCAGCCAAAGGATTGTAAAGCCCGAGAGAGTTCAGGCCCACATAGGAGAGGGGTCGGAGCCTGAGCCTTGTCTCACTGTCCAGCTGTGCCCTTGTGGTTATAACTGGGCATGTGCATAATGACTATATGCGTCCTTCTGAGATGTAGCCACACGGTCTTCATTATATTCTCAAAGGGGCTGTAGATCCCTTAAAATTCAAGACTCGCTGCTGAGGGCAAGGGGCACATTTGGCAGGGTTTGAACCAGAAAAGCTGAATCATTGCCCTTCCATGAACAAGCTTGGGGCTTGTAATAGTTTCCCCTTGTTTCTCAGGACAGCTTGCTTCCCTAATGAGCCAGCTTGATAAGGTCGGGCCACAGAGGGCGATGCCTGCGAGGCACTTACGTGAGCAGAGCGGGCTGGTCGAAGGGGCAAGGATGCAGAACAGGAGGTCATACCGGGCTCTGCCACCACAGGAAGACCACGAGCTCTTTGAGATGGAGGCCTGCACTGGCCCCTACCCCTCCTTCCCCCTGCACAAATGTGATTATGCCTCTGCAGAGCGACTGGAATCAGGTTAGCGTCATTGAGCAATGCTGAGCCGGGGTAATCAGAGCCTGGAGCGGAGCAGGTGCTGGCTTTAAAGTGGCTTCTGAGAATTAGGACAGGCTGACTTGTAGCTCAGCCCCACGTAGACAAGCCACTTAGAACACTGTCCTTGCAGCCCCCAGGCCTCCTCCTTACCATAGCAAAGTGCTTGGGTTTGTTGGAGGGGCCTCTGGCATGGCCCAGGGTGCTGAGCTCGTTAACTGATGTTCAGGTGTCCCAGGGGTCCTGTTTGCCCAGCATGTGGCAGGACAACAAGAGCTAACCAAGCCTGGGGTCACATTTGGTCTGCTCCTGCCTATCTGGTTGTCCTGGGACAATTACCTACCTCTTGGAGCCTCACATAAGTCAACTGTAAAATGGGAATCATGAACATATCTAACTCATAAGGTGGTGGCAATTAAATATCATACAGGAAATGCTCTCAGCATCAGGCTTGCTGCAGAATTAGCCACAAAGAACATCGCCCCTAGTCTCAACCTAGGCCACTGCCAGGACAAGGCAGAGTTTTATTGTTTCTACAAAGATGTTTCATACTCAGACCCAAAAAATATCAGTAATTACAGAATAATCTAAGAATAAAGGTTTATTTTCACCAAAATCTTAAGAGAGATGCAGTATTACTGTTTGATGAACATCATTCTAGATGCTCTTCTATGCACACATTAATAGAGAGAAAATAATTCTAATAAGGGCACACTTAACATATTAATTTTAATAATAGAAGTTATTGGCTGAACATGGTGGCTTATGACTGTTATCCCAACACTTTGGGAGGCCGAGGCGGGTGGATCACCTGAGGTCAGAAGTTAGAGACCAGCCTGGCCAACATGGTGAAACCCTGTCTCTACTAAAAATACAAAAAATTAGCTGGGTGTGGTGCCTGTAATCCCAGCTACTCAGGAGACTGAGGCAGGAGAATCACTTAAACCCAGGAGGTAGAGGTTGCAGTGAGCTGAGATAAGACTCCATCTCAAAAAAAAAAAAAAAAAAGTTATTGCCTTTAGTTTAGTGTTTAACTGAAGAAAGTCAGGTGAAACAGAATGAATTGCCAAACTAGAGATATGTCATTTCTAAGATATGACTCTGGGAGTTGAGAAAATAAGTTTCAAGCAATGTTAATATTGTTAAGTCATTCTTTGTTTTTTTGCTATTCTCTTAAGGACAAAGATAAGGCATTCTAAGACTCTCATGCTCTACCAACTGAGTAGCCAGGTGTCTTAGACAAAGTGCTTTAACATTCAATTATATGTCAAGATGAAATTGCAAATAGCAGAGAAAAACAACACACTGACTTCAGTTCCCACTAAATGACTCATCTTGCCAAAATGAAACGAATGTGGAGAATTCTTGATGCTTAACATGAGGAGGGGACATCCAGAGGTTAAGAAAGGAGGCTGACAGCACCAGGAGAAACATTAAGGTATGCAAGATGTTAGCCCGTTGGCACCTGATAGACCAGGGAGGTCTGTAAGTGCAATATGTTGCATTGTAGGTAAGAAAAATAAAGCCCAGCCAGGTGCCAATGTGACATGGAGTTGGGCCTCCAATCCAGGGCTCTGTGCCCCACACACGTAGTTTAACTATCTGTATTCACTGTGCCTTTTTCCTATCTGTGCTTCTGATGCTGTGACACCTTTGAGTCTTGCTGACCCTGGAGGGTCTGCGCTTCTCAGGGAGACGGGGTTCCTAGAGCTCTTAAAAGACTCACTTGCAAGTTCACCTTTCAAATGCAAAATCATCAGTACAGAGCCCCTACCCCACCACCTCCCCTGTGGGGCTCTCACACTCTGGGCCACTATCCTCCTGCCCTGAACACTTAAGGCCTAGGTACCAGACAGCTAGGGACAGTCCCTGCTCCAAATGTGACCTGGAACAGACCAAATGCGACCCCAGAGCCCACTGAAATTATTCAAACCAACTGATCCTAATCCTGCTCACCCTTGCCCTGCCTGGTTCTTCCTGTGGAAACCACAACACAGGCTCTCGCTGCTGTTTTTCCTCCATCCCTCTGCCGCCCAACCGACCCTGATGCTTCCCCATATCCCCCTCCCCTTGGGGACTGTGAGGAACAAGCTGTTTTTAATGGCAGTCATCTCCTGACTTGTTGGACTCACCATCCTGAACAAGAAGAAAGCCTACATTTAAACAGACTGCCCTGCTGTGCCCGAGGGTAGCCCCTTGGGGGACTGACTCCCTTAGGCATAGCTCAATGACCCAGAGAGCCCTTCCAGAGTCCAGCCAGGACCTGTTTTGGGCCCACGCCCCGGGATTTGGCATGGAAAACTTTGGTCCCTGAGCAGTCATCGCTCTGTCTGAGAAGTACCTTTTCCAGACCAACCACCTGTGAGAGAAGCAGGGCAAGGCCGTTGAGATGAACCTTCCACAGGCTGAGTCCATGCTACCTGGGCATGAACATTTTGTCTCTCTAAGAGGAAAAGTTGGTTTCCAGGTGAAAAGCAAGCAGTCATAGGTGAAATGGAACCAGAAAGGTCTCCAACTGGGGTTCTCGCATACAAGTTTCTGACTTCTCTGTTTTTATCCTCAGGACACACGGCATTGCTAAGACTTTACAGGGGGCTCAATCAAGGTCACACAAATTTAATTCTATTCCACACTTTTGTCGCATCTGAAGAGAAATTTCATTATCTAGACTACATGACATCCATAAATCAATTGGGCCCTTTGGTTTTGTAAACATAATGTGCATTTCGATCCATTGGAGAGAGCTGCTTGAACTCAGCAATAGGTTTCAGCATCTATGCAATGTCCAGCAACGTGCAAATGCTCAGCCCAACACAAAACAATGACAGGGTCCCTGATTTTGGGAGCACCATGGGTCTGGAGGGAGAGACAGACACGTGTGTGGGTACAACACAATCAGGCTGTGCCAGTGTGATCGTGGCACCACAAGGTCCTCAGAGGTCGGGAGAGGCCACAGTGACTCCTAGCCTGCATTTTCTGAGTTGTGTGACTGACAGCACTCAATGCTTTCTCAGAACATCCCTTTTAAAATTATTTTCAATGTCAGCAGTGTTTTCTCATGACCTCCTGAGGGTTCAATTAATCTTTGGGAACAGTATCATTCAGAAAGAGAAAGGCAGAGGATTAAAGCTGGTAAATGATACTCTTGCTCAAAATCCTAGTGTGACTCTTAACTGATGCCAAAGGCTATTCTGAAAGAAGCATTCCACGAGCGCCTTGGGCAATCTGGGCCCTGCTGGAGGGAGCCTCATCTCTACTGCGCTTGCTCTGCTCTGTGCATTGCACATGTGTGTATGCACACGCACACACAGACACACACACATACACCCCAAACTAGGAAAAAACCCAGGCTTCTGCTCCATAGTAGTAACTATGTTCTTACTTTCTCTATATGTGTATATATATACACACACACATATATAGAGAAAATAAAATAAATATGCTTGTGTATATTTTAATTATAATTTAATTAGATTATAATTAAATTAAAATGCATATATGGAATATAAGAACATAGTTACACTAATGTTACATAGAACGTTAATTAAAATTTAACTAAAATATACACACATACATGTATATATAATAAGGTAGAATATAGGTATCATTGTTCAGATGCTAGAATGCTTCATTTCTGCCCCAAGGCACCCTGGAAAATCTTTTTGCAACTTCCCGGTTTCTAACCTCAGAGCTTAGTTTTCTGTCTGCAGATCTGTTTCTCTAAACCTGCTGTGATGCTTTCACCCAAAGATTCAATGTGTATCCATGGCCTTACGTTTCCACGTAGCAGACATTCATTGGGATCTTGGCTCATGGCCTTGGGTTGGACCATGGGGCAATGGTTGCTTGTGTGGAGGTTACAGTGGTGACTGGCACCTGGGGGATAAAAGGTTGTCTGCTTTTTACCCTCTAGGTGGTTGCCACCCTGGGGACCACAACGTGCTGCTCCTTTGACAATCTCTTAGAAGTCGGTCCTATCTGTAAGTATCTGATTCCATTTTCTTTTTGGAAAATGTTCTCTGTATACGGGGAATTTAGCAAACCCTCCTCGTTGATCTCTTTCTTGTCACTAACTTCACATTGCGATGGTTTGCCTAGCTCTTCTCGTATTTGCAATAATAACACAAACCTCATTAGCTTGAACTCCATAAACTCAGAATTTGGGCGAATTGGAAAAAGCTGGGCTTAGGTCTACCAACACACTATTTGTAAGAAAAAACATTCCAAGCAATATAAAAGTTATGTAAAATTGCAGGCTATGTTGGCTCTGTTGAGGAGAATAAACTCTTCAAAATCTTAGAGTAACCACCCTCTTATGTGGGTCATGCATACACCTTATTTGGGAATCGTCCACGCTTGAATTTAATTATTTGGTATAACCCTTTTTCACCTTTTTTGGAATTACTAAATGCAGTTAAGAAAATTGCCGAAGATGGCCGGGCGCGGTGGCTCAAGCCTGTAATCCCAGCACTTTGGGAGGCCGAGACGGGCGGATCACGAGGTCAGAAGATTGAGACCATCCTGGCTACCAAGGTGAAACCCCGTCTCTACTAAAAAATACAAAAAACTAGCCGGGTGAGGTGGCGGGCGTCTGTATCCCAGCTACTAGGGAGGCTGAGGCAGGAGAATGGCGGGAACCCGGGAGGCGGAGCTTGCAGTGAGCTGAGATCTGGCCACTGCACTCCAGCCTGGGCGACAAAGCAAGACTCCGTCTCAAAAAAAAAAAAAAAAAAAAGAAAATTGCCGAAGATAGTTTAGCAAATCGACACAATGAAACTGGATTTTGCCAAGGAATAATCTGTGCTTCAGATGTTTTCCTGGGTCACTCTCACCTCCTCCCTCCCTCATTCAGAGATCTTAGGTTTTCTCATTGAGACTAGGATGCTGTGTTTTTAAAAGGTGAACGTGAATGAGCAACTCTGTTTCTAGAGTTTCACCTTTGACATGTAGCTCTGGGAACTCAGCAGGCCTTGAAGCTGCTTCTGTGGACAGAAGAACCCTCGTAGGGCAGGGACACTGGCTCAGGGGCTCCGCCTTTGTCTGTCCCTCTGGGATGGGAATGTTCTGACCGCTTGGCTGTGAGTGGAGCTGCCCAAGTGGGGCCTTCAGACCACATACCGGTGGCCTGTGCCAGATCCCACGCCAGCTACCAGGGATTTGGCTTCATCCTTAGTCTGCATAAGCCAAGCACAGTTCTCACCTCTCCTAACCCAAGAGTCACCCATGGTCCATACTCAGAGGAGTGGACCCTCCTTTCCTGGGCGTTGGCCTGCCCTCTTAGGGTCAGTAGCTGGGGAAGGCCGGTGCTCAAGGTGCAGGTGCCCTTGTGTGAGCTGGACATGGAATTGTTGACAAGGAAGCTAGGGTCCAGCCCAGGACCCACCCCTGAATCTTACATTCTGAGCTTCATTTATGCTCTCTGTAAAGTGAAGAGAAAAGCCCCACTTGGGCTCATAAAATAACAATATTTCCCCCCAGGATTACTCAGAGAATGAATTAATGCAGGGAAAATGCACCATCCCAAAGGTGGAGTGCATTGCTGCACAGCAAGGAAGGCAGTGCTGGGAACTACTGGGAGGTGGGTGGCATAGACTTACCCACTCTCACGGGGTTTTGCTCCACCGTGTATGCTGTGTGGCACACAGCTGTAAGAACAACTGGCTGGAAGTGGTCGTGCACAGCCCCGGGCTGGGGAGAAGGGATAGAACTGGCTGACTCAGGACTGCAGCCACAGCGCTGGCCTCATCAGCTACAAACCTTCATCAGCTCAGCCAAGCAACGTGGAGTCCTCTGACTCAGATGTCAGGCTAAGAACTGAATGTCCTGGCCAGTAGCCGGCTGATGTAATTCCCCAGGGCTATCGGATTTAAAGGGCTGAGGTCTTCTGCCGGACAGAGCCCACACGGCCTGCTGTCCCCTGGGCCCAATGCAGGCTGCCCGCTGGACCATGGAGATGACAGCCAGCGTGTGTCACCTGCCAGTCACAGTCCCCTGGATGGATCCAGCTCAGGCCTTCTTGCTGTCTCGGGGCCCCCTCTTCTTCTCAGAGGCTGAAAGCTGTGGACAGAGCTTGATTTATGATTTGTTTGGTTTGAAACACTGAGGTTGCTTTTGGGGTTGTGCAGAAGGAGCTGACATGGGTAAATGCCAAAACCATTTCATTCATTGGCAGAATGCATAGGGGAGGTCAGTTTTGACAATTCCTTTTTTTCCTTTTTTCTTTCTCTTTTTTCTTTTTTGAGATGGAGTCTTCCTCTGTGGCTCAGGCTGGAGTGCAGTGGCGCAATCTCAACTCACTGCAACATCTGCCTCCTGGGTTCAAGTGATTCTCCTGCCACAGTTTTCCAGGTAGCTGGGATCACAGGCACACACCATCACGCCTGGCTAATTTTTATATTTTTATTAGAGATGGGGTTTCACCACATTGGCTAGGCTGGTCTCAAACTCCTGACCTCAGGTTATGTGCCTGCCTCAGCCTACCAGAGTGATGGAATTACAGGCATGAGCCACTGTGTCCAGCCAACAATTCCATTTTTATTGATGGTGGTATATTACTAACTGTTGGTGGTACCTTAACAATTAAGTCAGCACCTTTTTACCTACTTTCCCTCTCCTGTCCTATCACCAGATATTTAGCATTATCCAACTCCAAGCGGGACTGTTCCAAGAGCCTGAGCTGACCTTATTCTATAGTATGATTGGAATAATCTAACATAATTCAGATAAGTTATTCACCCACCATCATTTGACAAAGAAAACAAATCAGAAGATGGTTTTCTTCCAATTGCTGCCTTTGGAAAGACATTTTCTTTTTATTGCATTTGAAATGATTTGCCAGTGAGGGTGTTCAGATTGGTCTACTTGGATGGATCAGTTGTCTGGCAGGTTTTACTGAGAAGAAGATGAGATACAAAAAGTGGATAGTTGAAGTCAGTACGTTGCTGGTGGGGAAGTGGGGAAACTGAGGATGAGGGTATGGGCTGAGTTGGGGAGGCCATCTCAAGGAGTGAGGAAGGGAATAGCACAGGGCAGGCAGCCAAGGCTGCATCCTGAGGTGCCAGCATAACTGGAGGAGGATGTGCAGCTGGAGGGGCAGCCAGGTCTGCCTCAAGTTCCCAGGAAGTCTCACAAGGAAAGAGTCACTGGCAGCAGGAAGCTGGAGGGGTGTGAGACTGTCTCTTCCCTCCCCACTGAGGCAGCCTTGCCTCGGGGCTAGGTGTGCCTCTGGTGCATGCAACTGCTCAAGCTCTGGCCGAGGTCTCTGTGTCTGCCTGGTTCCTAGATGGGCCGTGCTATGCAGTGTGTGCTGTTAGCGGATCACATATGAGACGCAGAATGCAGAGGCATGCCCACAGCTCCATGCATCCCTATGGAAACCAGAGAAGCCCTCCAGAGTCCACTTCCCTTGGGGGTCTGTAAGTTCCCTTCTGCAGGAGTTATAGGCCAACTGCAAGCTTAGAGGGAACACAGTCCTCCACAAAGTCACTGCTGATAAAAGACGTAAGGCATTTCAAAGCTTTGACTGAGTCTGCTCATCAGGATGAAAGCCCTTGGTTGGATCAAGGTCAAGTGTGTCCTGCGGACATGGATACCCACCCCAGGGCATGGGAGGCCAAAGGTCACAGAGCAGGGTAGACCTGACCCGAGGCTTAGGGGCTCATCACCTCCCCCAGAATCAGTTTCACCTGGTGCTTGCATAACCCCAGATGGATGCAGCAGTGAGCCAGGAAGAGCACAAGGCCTTAGGATTTACAGAGTTTCTCCTTGAGGAATCACTCAGTAATCATGGGATATCCATCCCTGTAGCTCAGATCAGCGGTAAGGTTTAGAAGAACCTCAGATCCCATCATAAGATAGGTGTAAATTTGAAGCTTGCTGTAGTCTGAACGTTTGTGTCCACCCCAAAGTCCATTTGTTGAAATCCTAATCTAAGGTGATGGTACTGGAGGTGGGGCCTTCCAGTGGCCATGAGGTCACCACGGTGGAGCCCCCCTGATTGGGACTGTGACTAATTAGTGCCCCTGAGAGTCTCATGCCTCACTGCACAATGAGCACTGTGGATGGTGAGTGAACAATGAATCCATGGATCCCTACCTGTCAGGGTCAGGTGCTGACCCTGACACCTACCCCACGGTGCCCTGACACTGGTATCCACCCTGTGAGGCTAGGGTGGCTGGCGCCCTCTCTGCAGACTTTCACCCTTCAACTCTTACTCCCCTGGCTGCCTACGGCTGAGAGGCAGCAACCATGGAAGTCACATTTATTTCTCCCCTGCTCAGTGCTGGGGTCCTGGCAGGCACATTGTAAATATTCCCTCACTCACCCCTTGGGCCTGTGGGTACTGTTTCATCTCCATCTTCCTGGGAGGAGAGTGAGGCTTGGAGAAGTAGATAGGGCCCCTTGGCTGGGGAACCGCTGGAAGCGGGAGTTGAGCCCAGATCTGTCAAAACTGAGGGAGCATGCTACACCTGTGGCTCTCCCAGCTCCTGAATGAGGCAGCCCCTGCCCACAAGGACAAGGCTGCTATGTATGGTTGGAAAACAGAAACCCTGTTCATGAAGGGAGCAGGGGATGGTCTAAGATGTTGTAAAATAAAGAACTTCACCTGGTGGTGGGGATGGAGTGGGGCAGGCAGAGGTCAGCGTGGACTGTGTGCAGAACCCCCTCGGGTGATGTTTGGGGGAGGACTTGAGAATGGATTAGCAAAGGGAACCGGGGAGGGAATTCCAGGTGGGTAGAAAGGGTGGTGTCGCTGGAGAGAAATGCAGGTGAGTAACATGAGGCTGTCACACGATGGTCCCTTGGAGTTACACTTAGCCGCCAAGGTCAGGAGAGAAAACCAAGGGGTGCAGCTGCTTCCATTGTCCCTGGTGTGTGTCTGGGACCAGGAGCACACACACTGCCCTCAGCTTTCGAGCCTTCAAATGAGGGGGCCTTTTGGGGATTCAGCCATGAGTTCAGCAAATACTGTTGGCATGCTCCACGCAAGAAGGGTGCTCAGACAGGGCGAGGTCAGCTGGCAGGCTCCATGGTGAGGCATCCGTCTGGGGACTCACAAGTTGCTTCTGGACTTTAGGCAACAAGGAAGACATGTGGCTGCACGTCGATGCGGCCTACGCAGGCAGTGCATTTATCTGCCCTGAGTTCCGGCACCTTCTGAATGGAGTGGAGGTAGGTGCGCCCTTCGCTCTCCCCAAGGCTGTTTTCACAGCGCTCAGTTATTGACCTCTCCCTTCATGAAGAGCTGACATCCAATTTCTCGCTATGGCGGTTTGTTTTAGCCAGTTATGTTTGAACCAATTCCCACTTCCTCAGAACAGGGGCTGAGAGCCTTCCCCAGTCATACAGCCTGTCCTCCTGAAATACTCCTGACACTTACAGTTCCATTTCAATCTACACAAATCCCAAACAGAAAGGATAGATGTTAGCTTATAAAACTGTGGGAAAGTAGGAATAAAATAAAAACTTAATGCACTTAAACTCAAAAGAGTAATTTAAAATACCAACCCGCAATTCCATACAATCTGGTTCAATATGACAGTCATGTTCTGCCCACACATCTGAACATGGTATTCACTTTAACCAGTATTGAACGGGAAGCTACCAATGCATTTAAATGCCCCTAGGCAGTCTTCTGGAAATTGTAAAGCATGGTCTTTAATGCTAAGTGAAACGCCTGCTTCTTTCGAGAAGTAGCAGTCAAAATTATTGACCAATACTCTGCTTCTCCAAAAAGCAACAGAATGTAAATTGGTACAGACTTAACACAAAGAAATGACCTTATTGATATACTGTGGCGTGTTATTTCAGACTCAGTGGGATTTCATTTTGGTGGTGGCTCATAGGGTAGGAAGTGTCTCCTCCCCAAGAACTCAGCTTTGAATGCCATAGAGGGTCATCAGAGGCAGTCTTTGGCAGTGTGTCCATGAGAAGGAGGTAGCAAAGCAGGGGAGCTGTGGCCCTGGCCAAGAAAGAAATGCTTTCTGCCAAGGGGCAGGAGGTGTCGTGAGACCTCACCCATGTGTGACGGAGGATGAAGGGCACAGTTCTCTGCATTAGACTCCTTTGTTTGAATCCTAGATTTATCCTTAGGACTAGCTGTGTACCCTTGGGTGAGTTAGATATCCTCCCTATGCCCCATAAAATAGATATCATAAGAATACATCCCGTGTGGGATTGTCGTCAGGGGTAGATGAGTTAATCATGTTTCAAGGGCTTAAAAACAGCGCCTGGCAGACAGTAAATACTAAACTTGCATTAGGTGCTTTTGTTATTTTCTACCATATGTTAGAAAAGCTTTCCCTTGACACCTTCCTCTGCTTGCATGTCAGACTTGCTAATCAATATTCTAATTACAACTTTGAATTCTCATAATGCTGTAATACCAGAAAAATGGGTACCAGAGGTATAGAATACAAATGGCCCCATCTTTGGAAAGAATAATCCTCTTACTACTAATGAACGAAGTAGTATTCTGGTTTATGTCTCCATCACATTCATTCGCTCATTCATTCAATAATTACTTGTTGAGTACTTAATACAACCTAGGACTTAGATGATGGATCCTTGCGGGTAAATGGAGCTTCCAAGGACCTATGTAAGTATTGGGGAGAGGGTATAGTATATGAGAAGTTCTTATAATGTGATGCCAGTACCCAGCTGATATAGTTCATTGCCGGTAGCTAGTTTGGTGGGTGTTTGGTGCTGGGAAGTGAAGAATAAATCTCTGTATCATATAAATGCATGGTATTAGGGAGATAATCTCCATTATTTGAAATATCTTTCCTGGGACAGTTTCAAGGGAGGAAGGGCTAAACGATCCTCTGGGATTTATGCGCCTTCCCCAAGGCTGGCCTGAGCTCGATGCTCTTTTCTAACTCTGGGTATCGGGTTTAGGGCTCATGATCTTTTCCTACCACTGCTCTTCTCTTCCCCATGAACTGACAACTTGAGGTTTCATCTTTCATAGAAGGGTGCCTCATTGTCAGAGCACCGCAGCAATGGGCATTCCAGCCAGACCCTATCAGCAGCAGACAGGATTTCATGCTCTACAATGAGTCATTACCATTTTCCCTGCATTATTGCTCCTTTCCGTGCCCAGCTGAGGGCTGCGCATCTCAGTGGGGCAGATAAGGAGGCTGCAATATCCTGTTGTGGCCCTGCCCTTGGAGATAAGAACCTTTCTCTCCATCGGCAGAAGGAAAATATCACTGCTGGGTAATGAGAGAAGTTTAAACAGATCAGCCCCATAGGAGGGAACTCATAAAACTCCTAGCAAACAGAGCCCCTCTTTAACCTTTTGTCTCCTTTTATCAACAAATGAAACTTGCTGTAATTTCCTGTCCCTTTCTCAAAATTACTTTTATTGAAACCTAGAAGGAAATGAATCTGGGTCTCCAGAGCAGGTTGATGTGGAAGGTTGTCATCCACCCATCAAATGTCTCCCAGGACGGCCCCCCCCCCCACCAGGCCCCTCAAGCCTCTGCTGCTTCCTTGGTGCACATCCCTGGAACCAAGTAGACAGGAGGTGCCCTAGGGCCTTGGGAAGACTGAAAAGTTTCCCAGTAGGAGAGTCGGCCAGACTGGGGCCTCACTGCAGCAGCCACCTTTATTTCGGTATCAATTATGAATCTAGCCCCACGGCCAAATCCCTGGCCATTAAGGTGGACCCTGTTCCTATTCACCAGTCAGATGATAAACCAGGACATGCATTTGAAAAACCAGGACATGCATTTGAAAAAGAAAGCACCATTTATGACAGCTCAGTGAAAACGCAGAGTGTCCTCCTCTACCACTCTTGGTGGTTGATATCTCTTATTTTCTCCTTGAAAATAGGGTAGCCCCTAACACTGATGCACGCAGCCAGAGCCGGTTGTTCACATTTGTTACCCAGGATCTTCCAGCCAGGGAGTCTGTAGCTGTTAGGAATACAATGAACTTGAGTATTGTCTTTAAAAATAAAGGAGCTGGTCGGGTGCAGTTGCTCACACCTGTAATCCCAGTACTTTGGGAGGCTGAGGCAAGAGGATGGCTTAAGCCCAGGAGTTTGAGATCAGCCTGGGCAACATATTGAGACACCCTGTCTCTACAAACAAAATTTTAAAAATTAGCTGTGTGTGGTGGCACATGCCTGTAGTCCCAGCTACTTAGGAAGCTAAGGCAGGAGGATCGCTTGGGCTTGGGAGGTTGAGGCTGCAGTGAGCCATGTTCATGCCACTGGACTCCAGCCTGGGCAACAAAGTAAGACCCTGTCACTCAAAAAAAAAAAAGAGAGAGAGAGAGAGAGAGAGAAACATTTAGGTAAATGGGGAGAATTATTGATATGTTACAGCAATGCTGGCAAAAGAACACATCAATTAAATGAAAACTGGGTTTATCCCTACCTACTGTAGAGTAGTTATAAAATTTCCTCTTTCCCACTGTTTATCATGACACTTGTAGTCTGAGAACTTTGCTAGCTCAGCACGTGGAAGGAACATCAAGCATAAAGTATTTCACAGGTCAAATCAGGACAATTCCTGTACATTGTACTTGTGAAGGACAATTCCGATTTTTCCAAATATTCCAGTAATTTAAAATATAATATGGATACATTTTATGTCACATTAGATTATGTAAATTTGAAAGTGCTTTTCATTTGGAAATATAAACTTTTAATTTTAAAATTCTTGTTCCATTTTATGGGGGTACAGTCTAGATATAGCAAAACAGACAAATCAACTCTAAATACATTTACCCCCATGTACTTACCACTCAGATCGAGTAGGACAATTCCAGCACTTCAGAAGACTCCCCTGCCCACTGCAAGTTACTACTCCCCTGGGAAACCTTACCTGGCCTCTATCACTATGGATTAGTCGTGCCATAAACTTATATTATCATGTATGGGGTCTTCTTTATAATTAAACATTTATAAGGAAATCATTTTCTTTTTCTTATTCTTGTTCTTTGGCAGTTCGCAGATTCATTCAACTTTAATCCCCACAAATGGCTATTGGTGAATTTTGACTGCTCTGCCATGTGGTAAGTTTCCCTGCTCACAGATGTCAGTTGCCTGTCCCCACTGCTCTTCCGAGGTGATGGTGCATTTGAAAGAAGCTGGCAGGGAAGATGCCAGAGCCAAAGGGGTGCAATAGTCACTTAGCTCACTGCTTGCTGCCATTTCTGAACCCTTGATGGAATGATTGCTAATTCTTAGCCTCGCTGGAAACTTTTATCTAGGGAATATCATTGCAACATACTGGCATAAGAAATGAGAAGCCTAAAAAAGACAATCTGTAATTTGATTTATCCAGCATTAACAGAAAACAAATGCAAGTACACCCTTCTAATTCAGTAGCTTCTGTGTTTTCATTCTTAGATTTGTAACCAGTCTTAGCCTAATGCTAAGTTCAAGCAATCTGAGTTCAAATGCTTAAAACTATTTGCCAAGGCCGGGTGTGGTGGCTCATGCCTGTAATCCCAGCACCTTGGGAGGCCGAGGCAAGTGGATCACCTGAGGTCAGGAGTTCGAGACCAGCCGGGCCAACATGGTGAAACCCCCGTGTCTACTAAAAATACAAAAAATTAGCTGGGCGTGGTAGTGCACGCCTGTAATCCCAGCTACTCAGGAGGCTGAGGCAGGAGAATCGCTTGAACCTGGGAGGCAGAGGTTGCAGTGAGCCGAGATCATGCCACTGTACTCCAGCCTTGGCGACAGAACAAGACTCTGTCTTAAAAAAAAAAAAAAAAAAGTATTTGTGAAGGAAAAATAATAGTAACCATGTTTCCTAAGAATTTCCCTGGAAATTCTTAAAAACAGCACGATAATACCTTGGTGATATTTAGAATAAGAAAAAGAACTAAAGCATTAAAGTGGGTGATATTACACCACCTACACAATGTTTAAAGAATAATGATGATGGGCAGTGGTACAGGGACACTAGAAACTGGCTTCTGTAACTTTTTAATGTAAGAAGTTGATTGATTGATCATAGGGCCAGGAGGATTTGCATGAATTTTGTACAGTATGCAAAATTTTCCAAATTTTCAGAAGGCTTTGTAAAATTGTTCAGCATGTAATTAAGTAAATAACTTTTCACTTTCCTCCTAAGCATGAGGAAAGCAGCTTTTATACAAAACAACTAATGTCAGCTCTCGAGGTCACCAAAATATCCGTTTGCCCTTTCTCTTTTCTTTCTTTCTTTCTTTTTTTTTTTTTAAAGGCAAACCACATTTCTAGTCCTTTACTTGTATACAAATCAATTTTTTTTGGTCAGTCTTTTCACCCAAACTTCTGCTATAAAATTTTAAGACCAGTTGGTGTGTGGGCATTTCAGACTTAATTTTGTCTGAAATAAGTATTTATGAAAGCCATGGTTGTTATGAATGTGAGTATTCTTTTGTATTCTTGTGGTTGTGTTTTTCTCTTTCACCCAAGGTGGAACACAGTGAGGACAGTTTGCACCGTGTGCCAGAGGTCTCTTTATTCGAGGGGTAATTTTGATTGACATGTAAATCCGCTCTGCTGAGGTTTTTGGTCAGTGGGGAAAATTCTCTAAGGGAGCTGGAGTTGGGAGGGACCAGGCAGAGCATCTGCAGGCTCTGGCGGGAACAAGTGGCTCTCCTCGGATGCTTTTGTTTTGCAAGGGGCGGGCGTCCTCAGATGCCTTCCACAAAGGAAGCCCTAGAACTACCCTGGAGCAGGGCGAGGGCTGATGGGGCTGTCCGGAAGAGAGGTTCTCATGCACCCTGAGGCTGTCCCCAATGCCTGGATAAAACAGTAATATCAACAAGGCTGTTAGTGACTGCAGATAGGTAAGTCCAGGCTCCCTTCTAAGTCCCTAACCTCTTGTAGCTCTCTGGACTCCCACGACAGCCCTGCGATGGGGCACACAGATATTGCCACACTCTCATTACAGATGAGGAAACTGAAGCGGTCAGGGACCAGAAATATTTTGGGTCCCTAATCTTGGAGGCAAATATTGCCACACGATAAGAAGGAGTGTAATGAATGCAGCATCCTGCCCTCAGGTGCAGACAACTAGTGCCTATATTAAGGCTGAGAGAAAACCTGCTTCGTCAGTGTGGGGGTGAGAAGGAGTCGAGCCTTTCGGGATGTGGAGTGCCTGCGGCAGAGCTGATGCCCCAAGGCTGCCGCAGACGCTACAGAGCTGATGCAAGTGAGCTGGCGGCTATGTGCTCATCTGTCCCAGACAGCTCCTCCCCCGGCACTCGGGGTTCAGTTCAGCCACCAGCCTGTAAGGGGGAAATTTGACAAAGTGGAGGTGACGTAGGGAGGAGACACAGGACACACAGGAATGAGGCCAGGCCATTTGGAAAAGGGAGAGAGGACAGAGGGTGATTAGCCTGGAGAAGGAATTACACGTAAGCCCTAAGACACAAGAGAGGCCTGTGGTGTCTGGAAGTGTGCCACGAGAGAAAGGCGATGGAGTTAGTTCCCATCCCCTGGGGTGGGCGGCAGTGGTGGGGCGGGCGGCAGTGGTGGGGCGGGGTGGTTGCAATACTTGAGGAGCCTCTTCCCTTCCTATGGGCTTGAAAGGCTACAAAACACATTTTTAAATTACAATAGCGACTGTGCTGTTTCTCTCCTGAGCCGGTACGTTCTCGACAGAACAGGGGTCAAATCATTTGGTGAGGTGTCGTGTACCTGGAAAAATCAGATCTCTCCTAAACCCAAGGTTTTGTCCCATGACACTATAAAAATGGCATGAATGTTGATGGATGAAGTCTGATTTTTGAAGGATTTGTGTTTTAACACAGAAATTGCTGATCTTTACTGTTTGGGAGCACTGTGCCTGCATTAGTTGGCTAGGGCTGGCTTAACAAAGTACCACGGACAAGTGGCTTAAACAAGAGATGATTTCTTTCAGTCCCAGAGGCCAGAGGTCCCAGATAAAGCCATCAGCAGGCTGGTTTCTTCTGAGGCCTCTCTCCTGGGCTTGCAGATGGCTGTGTTCTCCCTGTCCTCACATGGTCTTCCTTCTGTTTATCTGTGTCAGAATTTCCTCTTCTTATAAGGACACCAGTCACATTGGATTAGGGCCTGTTAACCAAGAAATATCTGAGACAGGTCTCAATCAATTTGGATATTTATTTTGCTAAGGTTAGGGACATTCCTGGAAGAATAAACATGAAATCACAGAAACAGGGTGTGGTCTGTGTCTTTCTCCAAAGATGATTTTGAGGCCATCAGTATTTAAAGGGGAAGGCAGGCTGGAGGGGAAAGAGGGAGGGTAAGGTCACATTACTGAATCCACGTGTTGTGAGAGGAAAGGAGCAGGTAGGGGAATAGTCAATGATGTATTTGTCTTCACGCTCAGTAAATCAGCTCTTTTTATAAGATAAGGTGAGCATAGAGTAGCTGCCCATAGAGATATTTAACCTTTTATCTGTAGCTTTCTCCTTCGGCACAAAAGGAAAGGTATCTTCTTGCATGAAAGCATCCAGCTTATTTTTTTTTTTCCTTTGGCATAGAAAATTGAGGCACCGAGTTTTTATTTTCCATTCACATTTCTCCCCCTCCCCTTTTTAAAAAAGTCTTGCAGAAAATGCATTTTAGAAGAAAATGCTTCTCTAGCCTTGGGTTTTATCTGGCCTCTTGTGATTAAGACAGTTTATTTCTAGAGAGATAAGTCCCACGTTGTTAGGAAAGCTCATTTTTCGCTGGTTGTAGTCTCACGACCCATGAAGAAATAAAATAGGTGGAGGAAGAGAGAGAGAAAAAAACCAAACAAACATAAAGGGAGAACAGTCCTGGAAAACTGATATAAGCCGTGTTACTCCGAAGTCCCTATGTCAGTAGGCAGGTATGAAAGTGATTTACGTATATAAATAAGTTCTTGTTATTTTCTTCCAAAGTTGACGTTGTCTAGCTTCAGTTTACAGGGCTTTAAGAAAAGCATAACTTAATATTTAGTGATTTCAAATCATGATTAAAAAGGCAAAGAAAGAAGGAAAAAAAAAAACCTGACGACATTATTTTGCAGAATTGTAGCCAGGAAAAATGTTAGAATTCAGTCCAAATTGTAGAAAATAATAAAAATGGACAAACATTAGGCAAGGCTAGAATCTAATTACAGATGTACTATAGTTTATTTTGAAACATAATTTTTCTCTTTCCAGTTCCCCAATTTTATTAAATACAAAATTATAACAGGGCTAATTTATTTGTAAAATAAGTTTTAGTTCTATTATGATTGGCTTGATTATTTGAATAAAGTTAAGCAAGAATAATCATTTGCTATATAGGTTTGCTCTCTCGCTCTTTTTGTTTGTTTGTTTTTTTAAATTGGTTTTGTTGGAACCTTTTCATAAATAATCTAAGATTTAGACCTTTTGTTGTTGTTGTTGTTGTTGAGACAGAATCTCCCTCTGTTGTCCAGGCTGAAGTGCAGTGGCATGATCTTGGCTCAGTGGCATGATCTCAGCTTAATGCAACCTCCACCTCCTGGGTTCAAGCAATTCTCCTGCCTCAGCCTCCTGAGCAGCTGGAACTACAGGTGCCCACCACCATGCCTGGCTAATTTTTTGTATTTTTAGTAGAGATAGGATTTCACCATGTTAGCCAGAATGGTCTCAATCTCCTGACCTCATGATGCACCCACCTCATGATATACCCACCTCGGCCTCCCAAAGTGCTGAGATTACAGGCATGAGCCACCATGCCCAGCTGATTTAGACTTTTTTAAAAGCCTCAGTCCCAGCCAAGGATTTTTCTGTGCCTATAGATACCTGTGTGAACTGGTTGAATTCTGAATTCTTCTCCTTTCAAGGTCCCAGGAAAACTTAAGGTTCCTAGCCCTGTTAGAAAGTGACATTTTTTACTTACCACAGGTCAGGACCCTGTAAAGGACAAGGTATGGGGCCAGTTTTTCTAAGGGGCTTTTATTAGCTTTGTAGGTCACCCTTATTTTCTCAAGGCAATCTGAAAATGTCATTCCAATCAAAGCCTTGGTATAATAACCAGTGACAGAACAGGACCACACACCGGTCATTATAAAATAAGTCATTCGTTTAGCCAAAGTGATAACTCAAAGATTTCACAAAAAAGGGAAACACCTTTATTCTTTGAGAGAAGAGACTTGCTTTTCTAAACAATAAACTCTAATAAAGACAGTATCAGGCTAATTAAACTTGTCTCTCAAATTTTATAAATAAATCTTTTAAATTTTAATCATCTTGACCAAAATTTATAATTTCCATAAATCTTTTTATAACCTTTTATAATTTTTTAATTAAAGAATGGGTTAATGTCCCAAGAAAACCTTGTTAATCTGGCATATGGACACAGATGCTGGTCTTGCATCAGTGTGCCTTTGATATTAGTGTGCCTTTGATATTGATGTGCCTTTGATATTAGCGTTTAATTTATAGAGAAACTAAACTAATTTTCTCTCTCAAGATCAGCTCTTTCAATCTTATGGTCCACCTCTTCTGTGATAGTCCCTGGGCCTAGAAGGGTTGAATAGTTTTAATTTCTGACCCTGTGTCTCATGAACACAGTTTATTTTGATTGTCATTTTCTCCTCAGTCTGAAGATGAGGCTTTTAATTGTTGTCAGTGTTTAAGATTTAACTGGACTTGGTGTCTTTTTTAGATCCAGGAGTCAAAGTCCGGTAACAGTACAATGACTTTAGAAGCAATACATGAAGTTATGTGGATGTAATAACCTTAATTTTTTAAATCTCAGTTTTCGTAGGACTCTAGTTAGACATAGGAAGAGTGCATTCTGTGTCATAAGTGAAAGTTTTCTATTTCATAGAAGAATTTAGAGAATAATATAGGAAGAAAGCATTTGTTTTAGGCTGGGTGTGGTGGCTCATGCCTGTAATCCCAGCATTTTGGGAGGCCAAGGTGGGAGGATCGCGTGAGATCAGGACTTTGAGACCAGCCTGGCCAACATGGTGAAACCCCATCCCTAGTACAAATACAAAAATTAGCCAGACGTGGTGGTGTGTGTCTGTAATCCTGGCTACCCTGGAGGCTGAGGCACAAGAATCTCTGGAACCCAGGAAGCAGAGGCTGCAGTGAGCTGAGATGGTGCCACTGCACTCCAGCCTGGGTGACAGAGCAAGACTCCATCTCAAAAACAAACAAACAAACATAGAAAACCATTCACTTTAGACCTTTAAGATAAAATATATTTTTAAATCAGCCTACAACGTCAGTCAGAACCAGAAGGGAAAAAATTAAAGGATCTGATAAAAAGTTGAAAGAGTTACTACCTCAGGCTCTCTTGAAGGGGAGAGAAAGCTGAAAACAGTGAGATGAAATTAAAGTTGAAATTTTGGTTTATGAAAATTAAAATGTCTTATAATTTTATTAAGAATAAATCAGTACCTTAAGAAAATTTAGTTGTTCTAACCAATTTTTTAGTTTATTAGTGTATTTTTAGTATCAAAACCCAATTTCTAGAAAGACTATTATAATTTTTTCTAATTATAGCCAACTCGATCACAAACATTTTTTCATAAATTCTCTTTTTATAAACCTTATTATGACTTATACAAACCATTTACTGAATACTTGGAGTTTCTGTTTTATCCTAAATACCCTCTTTTTTAAATAACCAGTGATTTTATTTTAGGACAAAAAAATTATCATACAACATTTTTGTCATGTGGAATTATTTTCCTTTTAATCTTTCTACATATTTATAACATTTTTTGCATCTCTTTTATTTACTGGTTCCTTTTACCTTGTTTTAGAGTGACTTTTAAATAATCTTTGAATTAGACAAAAATTATTTCTTTTTAATAAGAACACATTGTTTTTTAGAAAAACATTTTCTTATAATTTTTTTAAATTGGAAATGACCCAGACATTTAAGCAATATCTATTATTTTGTTTAATGTAACTTTAGGTTCTAAATTATATGTCAATTTTTTTTTTAACAAGCATTTGTTCTATTATATTTATCTAATTCATTTTTTAATAGATTACTTATAAAAACTGATGGTCATCATTTAAAGTTATTTCCCTCCTAACCAATTTTATAGCCTGTGAATTTCAGGTGTTTACCAATGTAAAATATTTAAGGTTAAATAAATGTGTTTGTTTTTTCTTTTTGCCAAATAATTCAGGATTAACTGTTTGCTGTTAAACCAACAATATTAAATGCCTTACTTACCAAAAATTACACAAAGATAATTCTCTTTTGGGCTGCATTTATGGCTTTATAACCCTCATTCCAAATATTGACGCCTTATAATATTCAGCAAAGATAAATATAAAACTACTTGACCAATAAATCTAAACAATAACATGTGTTGACAGTTCTTAAGGCTTTCTAATTTTATTTTGCCAATAATTTTAAAGCCAGCTTATTTGTTAAAAATTAATTCAAGTCATGTGAACTTGAAAAGCATTTGGATTATTTACTAAATTTATGAGTTCTCCTTTATTTTTAAGCCAATTTGGTACCTTGTGGCCACAACACATAACAAAACACATGTATATATACATAAACACACCTAAGCACACAGTCATGCAAATAAAGATTCTATAGCTTTTACTTCAGAACTCTAGCCATGATATATCAATACAGACTCATGAGTTTACAAAAAAACGGTTGGATAGAAACAGTGGTTTTTATCTCAATGCCAGTAGAAGGTCCTCTAAACTAGAGAAATATATTTTCTTAAGTAAAAAACATGTCCTCATGTTTTTTATAAACTTTACCAAAAATACCTTACTATATACTACTAACCCTAATTCTCAGTCTCAGTGAAAAATCAAGGATTACTTAATTTAATATAATATGACTTTAAGTTTTCAAATTACTGGAGAGAGTTTTGAGACTAAATTTACCAAATTAAACTTACCAAAGATTACTAAAACTATATGAACTGAAAAGCTTCTGAGCTAGTTGCTATTAGTCGGACAGAAACTTAACTTTTCTTTAGGCCAATTAATTAGAACTGTTTCATGTAATTGGTAGTGAAATATTATTTCCACATGACACATACGAATGTATAGACGTAATAGACCCAGACAGAGGCAGATCTTATATATTTAAAATTTTTCATTTGCCTGTTTTCAAAAATGTTCTTTTTCCTACTTTAGACTCTTAAAGTAGTCTGGAGGGAAAGAGGGAGGGTATGGTAATCCACGTGTTGCAAGAGAAAAGGAGCAGGTAGGGAAATAGTCAATTATGTATTCATCTCCCACTCAGTAAAATGGCACTTTACAACAAGATACGATGAACTTAGAGTAGTTACCTGTGGAGACATTTAACCTTTTAGCTGTAGCTCTCTACTTAGGAACAAAAGGAAAGGCAACTCCTTGCATGACTCAGCTTTGAGCTTAATTTTTCCTTTTGGCAGAGTGAATTGGGGTCCCAGGTTTTTATTTGCCTTTCAAAGCCCACACTGGATGACCTCATTTTACTAAATCACCTCTTAAAGGCCTTATCTTCAGTCAGTCACATTCTGAGGTCCTGGGAGTTGAAACTTCAACATACGAATGCAGAGGAAGGGGCACATAATTTGGTTCATAACGGCACTCACAAGAAATCACTAGTTAGAGCCATAAGCCTTATATCTAAGGTTTTAAACCAGATCAGCTTATTTTAAACTCCACAATCTTAATGATCATCTGATTACTGATTTGTTTATTTGATTCGTATGAAAGTTATATTTTCATTTGATCTCACTATACTCAAACACCCACGTCCCCGTTTTTTCCTCATTTTTCTTACCACCAAAGAATTTTATTTTTTTCATTCCACAGTGGATAGTCTTCACATTGCCTTGCTGACACAGCGGCCTGTGCTGTATCTCACAGTATGCAAACCAAGAGTGCATGAACGCAAAGCAACCTACGTTTTACAAACACACATACAAGCAAAAGGATGCACATAAAACACACTGGGATCATTTCTTATGGATGTAGAAGCTGGAGAATGAGAGCTGTTTTTTGGTATAAATGAGCCAAAATCAGGGTCACTTTTGTTCAAGCTGTCACTGACTTGGTTTTCACTGTAAACACTGGAAGTAGTCCTGAATTTTAGCCCAGGATATACAGCCTCAGAGCAAAAGACAAGTAAGTGGACCACAGCATCCCTTCCTCTAGACACCGTTACATTAAACTGGCAACCATTGCAAGCACAGCAAGTACAATTCATAATGAATTCATTATTCTGTTCATAAGCTTTTTTGGGGACAATATTATTATCCACTGATCATGCTTGGTCGAGGTTGGCTTCCCCTGCCTGTTTGCGAATGGTGCCTTGTAACGTGGAGATGGGCAGTGGGGAGAGTGAGGGCTGAGAATCTCTACTCAGAGGCTTTTTTGCACTGTCCAGATATCATGAAATAAAAATAAATATTTTGACAGTCTAGGAGAAGATAACAGTCATGTGATCTACCTTAACACAATAGAATACAGATAAAAAGGACACTTGTAAGAACCAGAATTCACAAAAGGATAAATATTCCTTTAGATTCCTAAGAATTTAAGCAAAAAAATCCTAACTGGTGAATTTTTAAAGTGTCTTTTAAAATTTCACTAATTCAGTAAACAACACATAAATGGATTTTTTTTATTGCTTTCACTAGTTTCTTTGTATTTAAAATTAGAAGTGTTTCTCTTTTGTTTAATTAAATTGTACCGAAGGTTAGTCCATAATTTAACATAAACACTTTGGTTGTACTCTTTAAATACTGAAATAGACAAAATAATTGAAGTTTCTGAAACTGACAATCATTATAAGCATAGTAAATATGTTTTATAATGAATTCATTATACTATTCATAAGCTTTTTATTCTCCATTTGGTATTTTGAATCTTTTATCTGTAAGTGTGAGCCATTCTGTCCAGAGCTTATTGCCTGTTTAATGTCAGATCTCCAAAGAAAGACTCAAATTCCATACACGCGAAAGGCATATATTATCCACATTTGAAAGATGGCCTGTTTTTTTTCCAAAATGTTAAATTTTGCTGTAAATTATTTTATAGTGTTTGTATACTTCTGTTACATTGGGAGATTTTTAAAAATTCTATTTCTTTGAAACAATTTTAATCATTCTAGTAATTGTTAAGACTTGATTCTAGAACTTGTTTTAAAAGGCTTAGTGGATAGTTTTCTAATTATCTGTTTGGATTCTTTGCACTTAGGTCTGGGAACCCTTTAGTATCTTGAATTTTTTATAGATGTTATTGGGACCAGGAGGTCATGTCAATGCTCATTCAGTGAGCACTATGTAGTGTTGTAGATTTTTTTTAAAAGAAAATTTAAGAATCCAGGCTTTCAACCCAACACAGGGGTCCTTTTCCTGATCTCCTAGGACTGTGTCTGGTTTGAGAGAGAGACTTTCCTCACCAAGAGGCTCATGCAAGTGAGGTCACCATGTGAGGTGACTTTGGTGCCACAAAAGCATGTTTCTCTGTGTGTGTGTGTGTGTGTGTGTGCACACGCCCATGTATGTCCTCAAGTACACATACACATGTTTCCATAAAATTCTTTCTCTTTATAATATCCATTAACTCTTACCAATAAATGCAAATTTAGTACCTAAATGTGGAAGAGGCGACTACCACAGGCCCATTAGAAACATTGGCCAATGAATAAAGTATAATGGGAAACTGCAAATACTGAGAACTGAATGAAAAGAAAGATGCAACAAAACTTGCCACACACAGCTAAAGCAGCACCTACAAAACAGACGTCAGTTGAAAAGAGGAAAGCCAGAAAATCGTAAGCTAAGTATCAAAATTAAGCTAGAAAGCAGCAACAAAATAAACCTCCAAAAAGTAAAAGGAAGAAAACAATAAGAATTAAGAAATGTAACAAAATACACAAAAAAGACCCAGCAGAAAGGATCGACAAAGCCAGATGTTGGTAGTTGGCCTGCCTAATTACATAAACAATCTCTGGAAAGATAGGTCAAAGATAAAGAGAAGACACAGATAACCTGTAGTAGAAAATACAATGGCACAATTACAGATACTTCAGAGATTTCCAAAAATAGTAAGGGAGCATTATGAGTAACATCAAGCCAAGAATCGCCCATAAACACTTATATACAATAACTGCAACAAAACATGATACCAAAACTGACTCAAGAGTAAATAGAAAACCTGAAAAATCTTATTGCTAATACAACATATCAATAAATTTTCTTACAACAGAAATACTCAAATTCTTAAACAGTGAGTATCCTAAACTGCAGGGAACTTACAGTCCAATCATACGTATAATTCACAGAGAACAGCAAAGAGGCCACACTGCCTCTTATATCATGAAGCCGGTCTAAATTTGATTCTAAAACCAGATGAGAAGCTGAGACAGAAAAACTATAAAACAATCTCACAAACTTAAATGTAAAAATTCTAAGTTAAACATTAGCAAATAAAAAAATCTAATGAGATTTTTTAAAATATAGTATACCGTGACCAAACTGTGTGTAATCTGGATATGCCAGGATGGTTTAATAGTAGAAGATTTTTAAAGTGCCAGTCACCATGTTAACAGTGAAGGAGAAAAGAAGTTATCACATTAGATGCAGAAAAAGCATTAGATAAAAGTCAATAACATTTCAGGACAAAATGTCTTAGTAAAATTGGAATAGCAGAGAACTTTCTTAATCTGATAAAAGGTAACTACCAAAAAACATAGTGAACCTATACTTAACGGTGAAATATTAGAAGCACTCCCTTTAAAATCAGAAAAATATGAAGATTCCCATAATCTCCACTTCTATCCAACATTGGACTTTCCTAACCTCCACAGTGAAAAAACCAAAAAACAAAAAAGATAAAGAAGTAAACATGTAAGGTCCAGAATGGAAGACATAAATCTCTCATTGTCAGATGATGTAACCTCAATAAAAAGAGAATCCTCAAAGTATTATTAATAAAAGAACCCAGCAAGATGTCTAGACACACTAATATTTTTAAGGTTGCATTTTTTTACATCTACATTAAACAGTATGTGTAATTTTTACAAAAGGAATACTCTTTATAATAGCAAGAAAGGATATAAGTTTACTATGAACAAACATATCAAAACCTGCTCAGATTTATATGGAGAAAATTCTACAATTTTTTGGAAGTCATTAAAGAAGTCCTAACTAAGTAGAATGATATGTTCATGAAGAGGAAGACTTGATATTAGACCTCAGCACAATTCTAATAAATATCCTGGCATAATATTTATATGGGCCAAGAATGGCCAAGAGAATTGTGAAAAAAAAATATAGTGAGGAAGTTGCCTCCTTAAATATTAATGTGTGTGTGTAAAGCAACCATGACTGAACTCATGTAGCACCAGCACGGGCACAGATGGGTAGAGCAGATTAGAAGAGAGAGCCAGAAACAGATCCCATGTATTCCAATTAGGGCTTCTAATATTTACAGAATTGTTGCAATACAATATGACAAAATAAGCAATCTAACAGAAAAATGAATAAAAAATTCTTTATCAAAGAGGAAACAGATATGTTTAATAAATGTGAAGTTACTCACCTTCCTTAGTAATCAGAAATGTAAATTGAAATCCCAGTGAAACACTATAGGTTGTTTACAATAGTCTCTTTATACTAAACGTTGACCAGGATGTGGAAGAGGAGCTCACAGACAGCACAACTGTTGTAGAGACTGATTTGGAGCTATTGTGTAGGGCCATAGATAGATGCTTTCTTCCAGCCTTAACATAGCTCACCTTGTGCTAGTCCATTGGCAAATGCATGGCCGACGGGCGCTGCCACTAGGGGCTCCAGGAGTATGCGCAGGGATGGTCCCATGTCCACAGCAGTGTAGTTTGTCTATCAACAAATGGGAAATGATAGAATGAATGGGTTGGGATATGTGCCTGCACTAAAATCCCATGAGGTCATACAAATGAGTGAGCAAGAGCTCTGTGCATGAATGAATGTGAAATTCATAGGTCTATTTTTGGGTAAGAAAGCAAATTATAGAAACATATACGGAATTATAACATTTATGATAATACATCTTAAGTTTATGTTACAGTATGTTTGGCAGTGTGCAAAATAATATAGATTGCTTAGGGATTTGGAGAGAAAATTTTGTAGAACTACATAAGAGTAGGAACCCAAATTCAGCCTTGAGGTCTCTTGTGTTGGACAGGGAGAGGAAGCAGGTGAGGGACAGGGATATTTAACTTTTATTAACACTTATCATTTAAGTTTTGCTTCATAAGCAAGGGGTAGTGATTTATTCTTTACATCTTTTGTATGGCTCTAATAAGTGCAACATTTTTTAAATTAAAAAAACATCGGAAAGGTCCCTGCTGAGAATGAGAAGGGGAAGAATGGTCTTTGTGGACAAAGGGCAGAGTTCTACTGATAACCATAGATATTCACATCCTTCTTGGTCCTCTTTCTTTAAGGCTAGGCACAGAGCTTTCTCTAATGCAGAGAGACCCAAAGGGCCTCCCCTCCCCAAACCAGTGACTCCCCATAAAATGCCTATGATGCAAGAAAATTCCCATACACACACAAAATTAGGTGCAATCAATTTTCTTCCACAAGTCAAAGAAAGAATATACACTAGACAGCTTATTATTCCTACTGACTTTGTCTGTCTTTAACCTTAAAAAACAAACAAACAAAAAAAGGCTCAATGATCTTTTACAGATAAATCCAGCCTCTCTCTCACTTCCTTGGTAAGCCACATCCCAGCATCCTATTTCATGCTCACTGGGTTCTCTTTCAGAGACTCTCACGTTTTATTTGTTTTCAAGCCCAAGCTACTGTCAGATTAACATTTCTTCTCTAGTTTGCCCTTAGGATACTTTATTTGCCACAAAATTGCTTTGTGATGGTGTCACCACACTGCCAATGAAGCAGAGCAATGGCAATTACCATAAAGCACAGGCCCTTCAAAGGCCTGTCCAGTGAGAGTTTGGGTCTGAGTTCTGCAGAATGACTACCAGTGGGAGTGCTCTGTGTGCAGACAGGTGAAAGAGGACCCCTGTCTGTAGCCCAGGGCATGCTGGCCTTCTCGCTCATTAGCCCTCGGGATTTTCACCCCACACACACTTACTGATGCCAGCAGGGCCAGGCACTGTACTGTCCCTGGAAAGTGAGAGGAGCAAATGCTAACCTCTGTGGTTTTCCCTCTTGACACTAATTCTCCAACTCTGCAGACACCAGCTAGGTGTCCTAAACTCACTCCTATTCTGACTGTAACTACCTAGAGGTAGCGTCAGACTCCACAGGATTAAGAGCTCAGTCCCACCAGCCTGCCCCCACTTCAGATGCCAGGCACAGTGTTGGGTCTCCAGGTTACCCATAGTTCTGTCCACCATGGCTACAAAGTCAGGGGGGTTCCCATAACCCCTGCCCCAGGTTCCGTAACTTACTAGAACAACTCACAGAATTCAAAAAAGCATTTTACTTAGGTTTACAGGTTATGAAGAGTACAAACGAAGAAATGCACGGACAAAGTACAAGTGGGGTGGTAGGTCACGTGGCTTCCGTGCCCTCTCTGTGTATGACACCATCCCGGCATTGTGAAGCATTTACCAACCCAGAGCTCTCCAACCCTGCCACTTAGGAGTTTTTAATGGAGTTTCATTCAGTAGGGATGATTGCTTAAATCACTGGCCAACTCATCACCAGACCCCTACCCTCCCTGGAGATTGGAAGCCATGGAAGAGAGCCCAGCTCCCAGCTATCTTATTAACATGCAAAACACACTCTTATCACTGGGAGATCTCAAGGGTTTTAGGAGCTGTGTGCCAGGAACCGGCAACAAAGACCAAATATTTGTTTTTTATTCTAAGACTCCCAGGTACTCGGAGCAGAGACAGAACCATGAAGGCAGAGTGGTGTTTAGGGCAGGGCCGGAAGCAGATGCCTGAGCTGAGGCAGGTGGGGAGAGGGGAGAGGTGGTCCAGTCTAGGGTGCTTGGTTATCAGCCCTATCATTTGTTCTCTAAAACCAGGGTGAAAAAGAGATCAGACTTAACGGGAGCCTTTAGACTGGACCCCACTTACCTGAAGCACAGCCATCAGGATTCAGGTAAGCTGTGAGCTTGCTTTCTGTGGACTGTTTCTAGTCTTGTTCCCCTCAGAGCTGCCCTGGAGGTCCCTGGGAGTTAGGGGAAGGCCATCCATATCCAAGGAGGCTCCCACAGAGGAGCTGGGGTGCTGTGCATTCCTGGATTTGCCCTCACAGCCCATTCCCTGTGGGTGGGTTAAGAGACCTGGGGAGGCTCCCTGGGGGAGGCTCCTGCTCTAGAAGCACTGAGAACCTGCTGGGCTCATTGCAGGAGCAGGGGCAGTTGGGCACAGCCATGGGATTTTAATATGGGCATCCATACCTCCTGCAGACAAGGAAACATCTTTAACATAATGACGGCCATAATGTCTTTACAAAAAGGCTTTGCATCACCTTCCACCAGTACCATGAGGAGGCAAAGTAAACGAAGGAGGTTGAGTAGGGTTGGTGAGTGAAGAGAAAATAAGACGAAGCCAAGGCTCAGATCAGCACACCGAGGTGCACCTAAGTCATTTGGTCAGTAGGCCTGCTCTCTGTGCCTGGCGCTGGTGACAGCCAAGGAGGCTCAGCACTCGCCTGCAACATCTAGCAGGGAGGGGATGAGCGGGCAGTTATCAAGTGGCATCGGGGGACACAGGCTGCTCCGGGGCCACAGCAGGGAATGCACAATTCTTGGCTTTTGCACTTCACCTATGTCATCTCATTTGACTTGAGCCAGTGTATCTGCCGATTAATGGTAGGCATTGAACTAGAACCAAAATAAGTAGAATTTTTTTGATAACTGAAAATTCTGTCACAATGCTGGTGAGGGGGTAAAGTGGTTACACCAGTCATGTAGGCTTTGAAGATATATTCCTTATTAAAGATATACATTTGGAAAATAGAGTCAATGCTGGGCCAGAAAATTCCTGTAATCCCACCACTCAAATGCAAACATTGCTAATATATTGCTGTATTTCTTACTAGTCTTATTCAATGCATTGTTTGCTTTGTTTTAACTCTGCACCACTTACCAATCACCAATATACAAGCTGCCCTTCCCACACGTATCTCATGAAGTTTTACATCTTATGAGGCACCTAAGACCTATTAAGTAGTCCACAGTTCAGGTAAAACCATTGTTAGAGGAAATTGCTGGCTAAGAGGTTTGTCATTTCTTTATGTTAACAATAAAGAATTGTGCAAGGAAGCTTCTAAATTGGGCCAGTTCTTCACTCGTCCATAAGGAAGCAGATTCACGGAGAAGCAGATAGGAACTTGCACTAATTAGACACCGTATCTGAATTCTTCTACTGAAAGCCTCCAGTTTTTCCATCCTGTAGAAGCTTCTGCAATGACAGAAATCTTCTATAATTCTGCATCACCCAATATGGCAGCCACCAGTCCACATGTGGCTAATGAGTGCTTGAAATGTGACTCGTCTGTTGAAGAACTAAAGTTTAATTTCCTTTAGTTTTAATTAACTTAAATTTAAATGTCAACAGCCACATGTGGCTAGTAGCTACCGTATCAGATGGTGCAGTAATAGAAACTAAAAAGGTGGGGCATTCCCTCATTTTCATTCATGACAATCATCTGGTTCTTTGACTTTTTTTTTTTTTTGAGACAGGGTTTGGCTCCATCACTCAAGCTGGAGTGCAGTGGTGCAACCTTGGCTCACTGTAGCCTCCACCTCCCAGGCTCAAGTGACCCTCCCACCTCAGCCTCCTGAGCAGCTGGGACCACAGACATACACCACAAGTCCCAGATAATATTTTGTATTTTTTTTTTTTTTTGGTAGAGATGGGGTTTCACCATGTTGCCAAGGCTAGTCTTGAACACCTGAGCTCAAGTGATTTGCCTACCTTGGCCTCCCAAAGTGCTGGGATTACAGGTGTGAGCCACTGCGCCGGCCTCAACAATTTCTTCCTGAGTGCTTCCTGCATGCAGTCTGTTGGGTGCTTTGTTTCATTTGCAGTGGTCTCTGTGAGTCATTGTCAGATGCTGCTACTAATGTTATGTTTGTTTAACAAGCTCCCTTACTAATGAGAGGCCGTGTGGCATAAAGGAGAGTACTGGTTATGGGTTGAGATAGGCTGTGTGACTTTGGGCTTCCATCTCAGGGTCACTCATGAAACAGGGGGTGGAGGTCCTGCATCTCCTCCCAGCACTGCCATTTTTTATGCTAATGGAGAATGTAACTATTTTCTCCTGGCAGCCAGGTGGCAGTCAGGGAATGACATCAAGTGGTGACTTCAGATGTTCTTGTAAATAAAATGTAGACTGCTATATGGTCCTGCCACAGCCCCTGTTGCCCGGGAAAGTAGGGGACACTGCTGTGCCTGGTCCAGCCCACATTCATGGATGTACTCCCAGAGCACGAGACTCCCTTCTCCACCGATCTGTGCAGCAGGACCTCAGCATGTTGTCATAATCCTCACCTGACGCCTTGCGCAGGATCACTTGTATTAATAGAAACTCCTGTCTATGAGCCTGCATCCAGGGTTCTTTCTCCTGGGATTTGCTGCTTCAGGCATGAGAGGAGGCTTAAAAGCAAATCAGCCATTTTTTATATGTGGACTGCTCCACTGAGTCCAGGATAGTAACACTGACTCAACAGATATTCACTGAGTATCTGCTCTGTCCCAGATACTGAACTAAGATCTGCTAAGATCCGTGGATACAGAGATGAATAAGCCCACCAAGAGTTTCATTCTCTTCTTTTAAAAATATTCTAATCACTCCGTATATCACAAATTCACCTTCTCATGCATCAGTGAATGAATGATGAACGATTTACGTGATCTGAACGCTAACTCTCTACTGGGAACTAGATGAAACCTCAGATGTTCATGCTATGTAACTGCAGAAAGCAAAACTAATGCGGGTCTATTGAGAGTGTAACATTTCCAATTTGTGTTTTGGGCACCCTGTTCTCGGGAGACTCCCCTTGAATATGTGACCCTGGGAAGTGCCATAAAGAACACCCAGACCCAGCCTTTGGGTAGTTTTATTTCTGACTTAGAAGACACAAGAAATTTACCTGGAGGATGAAAAGGATTAGCGTGTGATCAACAAACCTGCCTAATGGTTTCTTTTTTCTTTTTCTTTCTTTTTTCTCCAGGGCTTATCACTGACTACCGGGTAAGTGGGAGATTCCACTGTAATCTTAAAAGCCAGTGGAGTGCAGGGGAGCTCCTCCGGAGCTGTCACGGGTCTCCTCCCCACTCTCATGACCAGCACGCATTGATGGGCACCTTCCAATGGGGTCCTAACTGACACATTAGGGGGGTCTTGTCAGGCGGCGGGCAGCTCTGCTGAGCCCCCCAGTCAGAGGTCTCAGGTTAAGAGGGGGAAACTTGGACCCTGGACTTTGCTCCCGGGGAGGGAGAAGGAGCCTCTGCCCCCCCATTCCTCTGGAAGGAAAAGGCCCCTCTGCCCTGGGCTGCTGTGTGCCTGGGGCTGCACTGGTGGCGGCAATGGGAGAGTGAGGAGTCAGGGAACATAAAAAGCTCCCAGGTGGGGCCAGTCATCTCAGCAGCCTAGTCTCAAATGCATTGGTCCTTTCTCATTTTTATTTGCCAAAGTGTTGAATGAGGCATACTTTGAAAATGCCAGGTTGTTCTAGTGTTAGTCTGAAAAGGAATTTGGAACCAAAGGCAGTGGCTGCGAGGCTTATTGAAAGAATAGAACCCAAGGGGGAGGTTGAAACTCAGGGGAGGCAGAGGTGTGGCCACTGAGCTGGCTGTCTTCTGCTATCAAAAGATGACCTGTGGCTGGGTGCGGTGGCTCGCGCCTGTAATCCCAGCACTTTGGGAGGCCCAAGTGGGCGGATCATCTGAGGTCAGGAGTTCGAGACCAGCCTGGCCAACATAGTGAAACCCCATCTGTGCTAAAAATACAAAAATTAGCCTGGTCTGGTGGCGGGCATCTGTAATCCCAGCTACCCCGGAGGCTGAGGCAGGAGAATCGTTGGAACCTGGGAGGCAGAGGTTGCAGTGAGCCGAGATCGCGCCTCTGCACTCCAGCCTGGGTGACAGAGTGAAACTCTGTCTCGGAAAAAAAAAAAAGATGATGACCCATGTCCACTTCTTTTTGGTCAGGCGTGGTGGGCACCATCAAAGCAGAGGCTGCCATTTCCCAACAGAGGTGTGTGTCTAAGTGCTATTGGAGCAAACGTTGTCAGTAGCCGGTGTGATAATGACTCAGCAGGGGCTGCCCCTCAAAGGCATGTGTAGCTTGCCTTCTTCCTGTGACAGCTGTGAGCCAGGAGGGAGGGGGCAGCAGTAAACCTTCCCAAGCCATCAAGGCTGGTCCCAGGACAGTTTTGGCAAAGTTTGCCTGGGACCATCCAGTTCCACACCCAGGGAGAAAGGCCAGGGTGTGTGCACATAAGGGCACAGTGGGAAGATCCATGGATGATGCCATTTAAAACTTTCATATAAATCCCCATTAACAATCAGACTTATCCTTTAGAAAGTTATTATTGAAGGGAAAATATGACAATAATATTAAAAATAACTTGAGGACCTGCTCACCCTGCCCTTGTATCCTCACATCACCGTGGCCTGTGTTTCTGTCTCCTCCTATGGTTCATGGCCTTTCTCAGACTTCATGTGGCGGGAGGGCCACGTGCTGCACAGACCACACTACAGCTGGTTCTCATGTCACCGAAACTAAAATCGCAATACCTTCTCCACTCCTCCACAGTACAGAAAGTCTACACAGAATCCCATGTTATGTGGTATAATTATTTCCCTGTTATTTAACTACTTCCCTGGGAAAGTCCCTTGCTTTCCTAAATGACTGTGCAGTGAGCATCTGGCACATCCAGCTTTCTGCTGAGGATGAGCTGCTTCCTGCAGCATGAGACTGAAAATGGGGTAACAGGCACGAATATTTCATGCCTTTTATTTTATTATTTTTTAATGTTGCTCCTTCTCAGCTTAGATATCATTAGGAAAAAAAAGGCACGACACCGTCTCTGGTTCACATAAAATAACACAGGCTTTGCTAAAAACTCTGTATTGACTAACAAGTCCTCTAGGAACCAAAGTCTTTTTAAATAAAGTTGGCACTGTCTTTCAAAGGCCTGGGGCACCGTCCCCAGCAATGCTGGCTTATGTTACGTTGCCCAAGACAAGAACCCACCCAGCTGTGCCCGCATCTAGCAGCTCAGGGAACATGATCTCCTCAGACAGTTTCTACTGTTCACCAAGAATCACAGATCTGTACTGGCACCCGCCTGCAGGACCACGAAGATGGCAGGGCTTGCCTGAGGCTTCCCCAGCCTGTTCTTCTGCTCCAGCCAGGGCCCTTCCGGTCCTCAGGGCTCACTCCTTCTCCCCAACCCTAGGCTCTTCATCCTATTCCCTCCACCACCAGTCCCTGACCCTCATGGGGTGAGGAAAGAATCTGATCCCTGTCTTTCTGTCCCCTTCTGTCTTTAGTGCTGAGCCTCACTCTCCTCAGCGCCTCAAGCCACAGCCCCTTTCCCCACTGCTAATCCAGAAGACTTGAGCCCACCATTCACCTCGCCTTGATCGGCCATATATTCCTTGGGAAGCGTTTGTCCTTCTGTTACTTCAACTAGTTATCTCTACTAATTCTCTCTACCAGCTTAATGAAAGCCATTGGCCTCAGTTAAGGAAAGGTCAAGCATCAGCAAGCTGTGCTCCAGCCTTACTTTCAAACATCCTTTGGGCAGCCCCTGTACTCCCCACCCTATTGGTCCTGCTATGAAACCTGGATCCTTTTCACCCCATCTCAAGGCAGCCCCTTGACTGGCACTCCCTTTCCAACCAGGAGCTATGAGCTGCTCTTGCAGCTACTCAGAGGTGAGTGAGGCCCAAAGCCGCCTCCAGGACTCCCAGGCCACTGAGGGAGACAGAGGTGCAGACGACGCAGGCCCTGATGCATGTTCTGAAATACACCTGAGATCCTCCAGGCTGCCCATTTGTGGCCCAAGAGGACATGCCCCAAGTCCTTAGCTAGTCCTCTGCCTGACAGCTCTCTTCTTGCCGCTTGTGGCAGGCAATGATGCTGAGGTCCCTGGCACTATAGCTGGCAGCGCATGAGTCAGGAGCCACGTGGGGACGGCTCTTGTTTGGCTGCCTGTTGCTTCTAAAGGAACCCAGGCAGGTGGGAAGCACCACAGCAGCCCAGCCCCACTGGCATCCACCAGGCTTGGGAGGCCCTCTGGGGTAATTGGCTTCTGTGCTGCTGCGTCCCTAGAGAGGGCCGGAGATGGCACATCATGTGTTCACAGCCGATATTTCATGGCTGATGAGGGGACAAATGCACGAACCTTATGAAAGATGGAATGCAGAAGGTGGAAGCTGTTCTGGAGCAGAAGGGCTTCTAAATGCGAAGCACAGGCGTTAGGCCTCAGCAGATCAGCCCCAGGAAGCAGGAGTGGCCATGTGGGGACAGCCCCGGGCAGCCACTGGGAAAACACAAGTTGGCGGAGTGTGAGTGTGGGAGCAGCCTCAGGGCCCCTGGTGTGCAGAGCCCCCAGGGCACCTCTCAGCCCAGCTTTGCCCTTTCTATCCCTTGGGTGCAGGCACAAGTGTCACTGCCTCTCACTGAACCCTCTCCGTCTGCCACAACCCAGGGATGTCCCTAGCCATATTTCCTGGCATTTTCTCTTTGCCGCTATTTTAGCTACAGTGCAGTGACCTCTTTCCCTCTCTGTGCTCACATGCACCTCTCAGGCTCCTCTATGATTCCCACCTTGAATGTGAATTCCAGGCAAATGTCCCCAGAGCATTTGCTTTGCTGGGCTCGGCGGGGAATGGGAAGGAATATCGTAGACATTCTCATTTTGTTCAAAGAGGCTGGAAACCCAAACCTAAGGCTGTCACAGCCATCAGGCTGGGGAGAAGACCCCTGGACAGTGGGCTGCCTGCCAGGCCAGTGAGGAAGTGTGGGGTTAAAAGAACGAGCAGGCCCTGGTAGTTCTGCCCCTTGTCAGTGGATGAGGACACGAGGACGGAGTGTTAGTCCCAGGAGGAGGCTGTTCAGGACGCGAGGTATAGCAAGAGAGCCCTGTGTTCTTTCTGACGGTGAATGGCACACTGAAGGTGTAAGACAGCACTATTTGCCTCCAGTTTGTGAGGTCCTGGGCAAAGTGGGCATCATTGTGCCTATTTCATAGGGGAGGAGACAGAGGTTCAGAAAAGTTAAAAAGTTTGCTGAACCTATTGAAAGACAGGACCGTGGACCCAGGTCACAAGCCACAGAGCCATGCAGCCCTGCAGGCTGTTTGAATGAGGAAACTGCATCTTCTGGAAGATGTTGATGGCTTGTCAAAAGTGGGACAAAATACGGGTTTAAAAATGATCAACTGTGGAGGAAAAAGTACCAGGAAATAGCTCATTTAATGTTTGGGAAGCATCAAATATGAATTGGTTTCTACATGCAGAATCCTTTTAGATGACCCGTGAATGAGGGAAAAATGGGTTTTATTCCTGATTTATTTAAGTATGTCCGTCAACAATATTCCACAAAATGTGGGCTGGCCGCGCCGAGCCAGGCCGGGTGCTGGGCTTGGGGCTGGAACTAAAATGGCAAATGAGACACAGTCCCTTTCCTCTGGGAACTTAGTCTGGCAGGAGGTGAGGCTGGGTACACAGGAGTCACAGCCGTCTGCTGCAGGCGCCCAAGAGCATATTGGGGGAGGGGCCAGTGCATTGAACTCAGTCTCTGGAGAGAACATGACAACATTTGGAGCCACATTTGAGTGAGCATTCAATTAGATGGTGTGCATTTTCACTCCGGGACCACAGAAATTAAGTTTACCTTGGTATTCTTCCAAATGTTAGACTGAAATCGCTTTCTAATTTGTAGGAGGATGACTGGTCCAGGAATGATTTTGGAACGCAGCGCCCGTGCTGAACCGTGGCAGGGAAGCGTTGTTTTACTGACTGTTAGTTAGACAGACAGTCAGCTAGTGGTGGGATAAGGGATTATTCTTTTAGATTTCCCAAAAGACAAGTTAGCTTAGTTCTTGAGCAGCCCAGCAGCTTGCAAACGCAGTGCTTACTAGCAGACAACTGTGTGTGCAGGTTCAGCTCAAGCTCTGCCGCATGCTGGCTTGGTGACATTGAACAAGTCACTGTCCACACCTGCTTTCGCTCCAAGAAAGTAGGGATCCGAACCCTCATTTACAGTGCTGCTAGGAAGCTCAAAGGAGATAATGTGCCAACACACCGGGCAGGGCTTGGCATACAACTGGGGGGAACCATGCTGAATGCCTGAGTCAGAGGTTGGGTCTCTGTTTCCCTTTTGACCTGAGAAGCTCCTGCAGAACTCTGGCTCTGGGCCCTTGAGCTGCTTCTCTTGTGTTCAGAAGCAGCTGCCATTCATTCATTCCACCCACACTTTATTTTATTTATTTATTTATTTATTTATTTATTTATTTTGAGATGGAGTCTCACTCTATTGCCCAGGCTGGTGTGCAATGGCGCCATCTTGGCTCACTGCAACCTCTGCCTCCCGGGTTCTGCCTCAGCTTCCCAAGTAGATGGGATTACAGTCATGTGCCACCACACCAGGCTAATTTTTGTATTTTCAGCAGAGAGGGGGTTTCACCATGTTGGTCAGGCTGGTCTCAATCTCCTGACCTCAGGTGATCCACCCACCTCGGCCTCCCAAAGTGCTGGGGTTACAGGTATGAGCCACCGCATCCGGCCTTCACCCACACTTTAAGAACCACCTGTGAGCCCTCCTTCCGGGGAGCAGTGTGGGACTCAGGACTCCGGCTAAGCAGTTCCACCCGGCAGGTGGTCCAGCTGAGCTCGAGTGTTGCACCTGGCTGCACTGTGTCACCCAGGCCCAGCAGGGAGCTGGCTCAGCTCTCCTCAGCATCTCCTTTATAGCTGAAATAGAATGTGACTGTTAAGATGACCATGCAGGGCTGCTATGGTCACTTCCCAACAGCCTCCCCATCCCAGTCCTTCCCTGCTCACTTCACCACATCTCCATCCCTCAGAGAGTGTGGGGGTCAGTCAGCTGACTGGGTCTGGGAAAACCAGAGGAAGGACAGGGAAAGCTTCTGGAGCCCAGCATGGAGACACACATTGTGTCTTCTGGTGAGGGAACTTGGGGTCACTCCATGGTGATCAGTGGGACCAAAAGGGAACCACTGTTGCTCTAGAAAACAGTGCCAGAACATCCAGGGCAGAAGTGGCAGACAAGAGCGGGTTCTGGCTCCCTCCTTCCTAGGCAAGGACATCAATGAAAATTACCCCCTTATCCCCACTGGATGGTGAGCTCACTGGGGGCAGGGCCATGTCTTCCCTGTTTGCTCACCACAGAACCCCAGGGCCCAGCCCAGGGTCTGGCCCTACTGTGCACACCCCAAAGATCTGTTGAATGAAAACAATGACCATTGCTGGCTCCCAGGTCAACGGTCCCTGTCTGTGTTCCTCTCTCTTGGAGATCTCCAAAGAAAGCCTCTGCCCACATCACTGAGGGCCCTGTTATCCAAGACAGGCCATGGCAGTGGGAGCAGGGTGGCCGCCTGGGAATCGGCTGCCTCCAAGAGAAACAGGTGAGCCAGTGAGCCGAAAAGGAAGCCTGCTTTTAATATCTTCCTCACTGATGGTCCGTTTCATGTTTCATTTCAGCACTGGCAGATACCACTGGGCCGAAGATTTCGCTCTTTGAAAATGTGGTTTGTATTTAGGATGTATGGAGTCAAAGGACTGCAGGCTTATATCCGCAAGGTGACCTTGTTTTTATTATTTATCTGGGTAAAATTGCAGAGGTCTTTCGGGACTTTAGAAATAAATTCATTTTTTTTTTTTTTGAGACAGAGTTTCACTCTTGTTCCCCAAGCTGGAGTGCAATGGTGAGATCTCAGCTCACTGCAACCTCTGCCTCCTGGGTTCAAGCGAATCTCCTGCCTCAGCCTCCTGAGTAGCTAGGATTACAGGCATGCGCCATCATGTCCAGCTAATTTTTGTATTTTAAGTAGAGATTGAGTTTTACCATGTTGGTCAGGCTGATCTTAAACTCCTGACTTCTGGTGATCCACCCGCCTCGGCCTCTCAAAGTGCTGGGATTGACAGATGTGAGCCACTGCGCCCGGCCTTCAAATGTCATAATAAGCAAATACACGGCAAAAGAATCAGACTGTAGTTTGGGTTGTTGAGATGAGGGTATTTATAAGATCTGTTAAGTCACTTTCATACAGATTGCTGGTTATCAGGTCCAGTAAGATGGTCACAGTAGAAACACCACATAGGTTGTGCTTTAGCCACATCTAGCCAAGGATGAAGTTCATTGAGCAATGGCAATCATGACAACATAATGAATGTGTTTTTCTCCCCTAGATTGCCAGAATAAGATAGATATTCCCTAGACCAGTGGTTCTCAGACATGCTTCCAGACCAGCAGTGCCGGCCTGTGGTGGGGCCCAGCAACCTCTGTTTTAACAAGCAAACCAGACACCTTCTCTATGCACTAAAATTTGAGAACCACTCATCAGCTACAAGCCCCACTCCCCTGCTTTAAAAAAACAAAACAAAACAAACAAACAAAACCCAAAAAACAATTGGCTGGGTGTGGTGGCTCACGCGTGTAATCTCAGCACTTTGGGAGCTAAGGCGGGGGGATCATGAAGTCAAGAGTTCAAGACCAGCCTGGTCAACATAGTGAAACCCTGTCTCTACTAAAAAAAAAAAAAAAAATACAAAAAATTAACTGGGCATGGTGGCAGGCATGTAATCTCAGCTATTTGGGCGGCTGAAGCAGGAGAATCGCTTGAACCCGGGAGGCAGAGGTTGCAGTGAGCAGAGATCATGCCACTGCACTAGAGCCTGGACAACAGAGCAAGACTCTGTCTCAAAAAAAAAAAAAAAAATGAGGAAACTGAGTCTTGAATATGAGCCCGGACCTGCCTAGAGCCACCCATTTAGCCAGCTGCAGAAGGCCTGCTGCTGTTCTGCTGGCTCCCTCTGATCCCGGTGTCCTTCCTAAGCTGTGGCCTCATCTTGATGGACAGAGGTCCCCAGGCTTCATGGGAACAAGCACACCTGTGATATTCAGCCTTAGTGATGGTGACAGTCCTCCATTTTAAGTCCTGTTGCCACTTTACAACCAGCAGTGCAGGGGCAGGTGTCCCCAGCCGCATCCTCTGTGGCACAGCGTATAAAAACACATCCATTTGCAAGCTTTGTAGAACACCTAGGATGTGCCATGAACTGTCTACTCCCAAAGCTTCCCTGAGGACAGTTCCAGGAGCTGCCGAGCACTATGAGGACCCGTTTGGGGGCGAAAACTGGGAAAGGAGTATGTATATGAATTCACGGGTAGGAAATGCCCCTCTCCCCATTTGAGACGAATTCAGTTTTTGGGGGGACAGAAAGCCAAAAAATCAGGGATTTATCTCTCCACAATGATGACATGTTTAAGCTCAAGGACAACTAGTTATGATCATGCTGGCTCCTGTTTAAAACACACCCCACTTCTTTCTGAAAGGGGACCCAAGCCTGCCTTAGGAGCAGAGTCCAGCGATGCTCAAAGCCTGTCTCCCTGGGCGGGAACCGGGTTTCGGGATCGCCCATGAGGCCGAGGTCTTTGGCGCCCTCTGGTGGCTTGACGAGGAACCGCTCGTATGACAGGTGTTTTGGTCCCAGCCACCCACTGCCCGCAATGGCGTGGCGTTTCCGTAGGTCCTCCCCAATGGGGATAATGACGATATCCTCTGTGTTGTGGGTTGTCCTGAAGATGCCGCAGTGGTGAGCGCTGGCACCGGAAGCACAGAGGAGCAACTCGATGGGCGTTAGCCATTGTCTCTTCCAGAATGCTCAAATACCTCCTCACGGTGTTTATTCTAACATTATAAAAGACAGTTTGGGTGGGATAAAAATAGTCCCATGAACAGAAGAAAATGACAGTTGGTGTTCTGAAGACACTAGATCTTTGCTAATGCAGGCAATGAGTTTCTTAGCCTGCCTGGGAACAGCTGGTCAGTGAATGGTACAAGCACTTGAGGAAAATTGCCAAGAGCAACTAAATGAATTATACATGTGCAGTCTAATAAGGTTTTCTAGGTAGTTAAGTCCTGAATTAAGTGGCCATGAGAGAAACAGATTTTCCCTTTCCTCTTTCAAGCACGTCCAGCTGTCCCATGAGTTTGAGTCACTGGTGCTCCAGGATCCCCGCTTTGAAATCTGTGCGGAAGTCACTCTGGGGCTTGTCTGCTTTCGGCTGAAGGTTTGTCTACATCTATTCCATTCTTCATTTTCTGTGAATGTGACAGAGGGGAAAGTGTCGTCCATTACCTCCATGCTCAAAAACTGGCCCTGGCTCTCCAGAGATGGGAGAGCAAAGCCTGCGTTCTTCAGTCCACCAACCTGCCCTGCCCCACGCTGCACAGCCTTGCTTCCATGCACTGGGGCTGTTCCCGCTTCCTCAAGCCTGCCCTGAGACTTCTCACTTACACAGCTTATTGGTCCCAGAATCCTTACCATTTTTTCCATCCCCAAGGCTCCATCCCACACCCCTGCCACTGGCCCTCCCTGGAGGACAGTGGCCTGTCCATAGCTTCACTAATCTAAGCATCTTCTGTGGATCAACAGCATCAGCATCATCAGCATTGCCTGGGAGCTCCTTAGAAAAGTCAGTCTTGGGCCCCATCCCAGAGCTGCTGGCTGCGTACCTTTACAAGATGCCCACACAGGAGTCTGTTTGACACTGTGCTGTGGTGTGCTGTTATTTTGCTCACCCGATGTTCACCAGGTGAGGGCAGGCTGGCCCACACAGGTTAGGGCATAAGCCATCTCTGCTGAGAATCATGATACAGTTCTCAAAAAGGCTCTAAGATGCACTGCACACATGCCCCTTGGTAATCTCCCTTGTGTGCACAGAGCCAGGTGAGACCTAATGCTCTGTCTGTTTTATGAGTTTTTTTTTTTTGAGTCAGAGTCTCATACTCTGTTGCCCAGGCTGGAGTGCAGTGGCACAATCTTGGCTCACTGCAACCTCCGTCTCCCAGGTTCAAGTGATTCTCCTGCCTCAGCCTCTTGAGTAGCTGGGATTACAAGTGTGCACCACCACACCCAGCTAAGTTTTGTATTTTTGGTAGAGATGGGGTTTCACCATGTTGGTCAGGCTGGTCTCAAACTCTGACCTCGTGATCCGCCCATCTCGGCCTCTCAAAGTGCTGGGATTACAGGCGTGAGCCACTGTGCCCGACCGAGGTAGCTTTAAATTCACAATCATTTAAAGCCTTTCAAGGAGGCTTCTTTTTTCAAATTAAAGACACTCAGGAGAAGGAGCAGGCTGGGGTAGTGTCATTGTCATGGGGCTGCCAATCAGAGTGTGGCACTGTCACTCCACCTACCATGTCCTTTTGCCTCACCTGACTTGGAGCTCTGAGGCAAGGAGGAGCTGCAGCCTTGGGAAAGCCTGCAGGTAGCAGAGCAGGAGAGGAGACTTGAGCTCTTGGAAGAGCACAAGTGATGAGACCTGGGAGGTGCACAGAGGACCAAGAGGGCAAGACACGCTCTGGGTGTTTGTGGGAGAAGCCTCAGTCCATCCATGTCCAGGATGTGTCCAGTCAACCAACCTTGGTGTTGGCATCATACTTATTAGACTCATCTGCTGTCAAGCAGTTGTTTTCATTCTTATTTTTGCTGACAGTTTTCTTCTAGGACTTTTATATTCTATTTTTTTTAACAGTTCTATTGAGATATAATTCACTTTGTTCATTTAAAGTTTACATGTGGGCCGGGCGTGGTGGCTCACGTCTGTAATCCCAGCACTTTGGGAGACCAAGGAGGCCAGATCACTTGAGGTCAGGAGTTCGAGAACAGCCTGACCAACATGGTGAAACCTCGTCTCTACCACAAATATGAAAATTAGTCAGGAGTGGTGGCACACACTGTAATCCCAGCTACTTGGGAGGCTGAGGCAGGAGAATCACTTGAACCTGGGAGGCAGAGGTTACAGTGAGCCGAGATTGTGCTACTGTCCTCCAGCCCAGGCAACAGAGCAAGACTCCATCTCAAAAAAAAAAAAGGCTACATTTGAATATTTTTAGTGTATCTACAGAATTGTGCAGCCATCACCACAATCTAATTCTAGAACATTTTCATCCTCTGAAAAGAAACCCCACACCCAGTCATGCCATATTCCCCGTCCTTAGGACTACTAATCTGTTTTCTGTTTCTGTAGGTTTGTCTATTCTGGACATTTGTATAAATGAAATCATACAACATATTGCCTTTTATGACTGTCTTCTTTCACTTAGCATAATGTTGTCAAGGTTGTGGCTTTTATTTTATTTGCATAATTTATAGAGGCCACCAAACCCATCTATGTGCTGGTTTCTGTCCATTTTTCTCTCATGCCATATAGTGAGGCCTCTCGTGCAGGAAGCCCAGGGCATTTTTCAGCTGACAAATGTTTCCTTTTGTAAACCTTTGCTTGTGCCTCCAGTCTGCAAATCCAGTTTCTGGAGGAAGCACATGAGTCAAACACTGTGGCTCACTTTTCTGCCTCCACGTCTGCCATTTTGGCCTCACTCTCTCCTGGTCTAATCCTCTTCAATCTGAATTTCAGGCCCCTCATGCTGAATGCTTCAGTGCGTCATGTGGCTCTTTACTAAAGCAGATGTGATGTTGCTATGGCATCATGGTCCCTCTCCCTCCATCCTCATCACGGCTAGTACTTGCTTGGTCTTCATCTGTGTGCGCTCAGCCTACTTTGTTCATTGTCATTGTCCCACCTCTGCTAGGCTTCTTGCCTCTACTTCATGAAAGTACTGCCCTATCTAGTCTGTTTGAAAATGGCAAGCACATTTTTCCTAAATAATTTGTTTCCTATTTTCTGTGCTCTATACTTTGCAGATGTTTGCTCTCATGCTGAGTCTTTTTGGTAACATTCCATTCCCTTGGAACCATCATTTCTTGTTTTCTCTATCTTCATCCTTGAATCCTCATCCAGATTCACGCAGACATGGTGTTCACCCACGGTTTCCAAATTTCCTCTGACCCATCACTGTCTACCTGGGCACAACAGGAGCAGGGTGCTCAGGCCCATAGCTAGAGGCCAAGGGATTTGCGCAGCTCTGTGCCAGGTGCCAGCACGTGCTCATCTGAGGTGGTTCCATGTGGTAGATAGAACTCTCCCCTTCCTACTTGTCCTGCCTGCTTCTCCACTCTGAAGACAGGGCCATGAACTGCAGTCCTGCGAGGTTCCGGTGACTAGGATGCAGTGTCCCACATTCAGTTCTATTTAAGACTCCATGGCTTAGAAGACACGGAGTCACTGCCTGCCATCAGAAGAAGGACAGAGGAGCAAAGGGAGGTGGAGGTGAAGTGTCAGGAGACTGGCTGCTGTGGAAGCAGGGCCCAGGCGGGACAGCAAGGGCTTCCCATTGGCTGATTGATACCAGGCTTCCATCTCTAGTATAGTGGGAGGGGTGGGGCCTCTGCCCCTACCCCAGGCTGGTAGGCTGTGCTCGTCTGGAGAGGCACCAATGGTTGCTCGGTCCTGTGGTTCATGGACATTCTTCCCAGATTCTAGCACTAGCTTGACCATTATGCTTCATTTTCTAGGTTGCTGAGACTCTTCTATGTTTCCGTGGGAATTTAGAGACTCCTCCCCTGGTGCCATCAGAAACCCCACTTCTGCTGTTTAAGCTCATACATTTGTAGATGACATATCTAGGGATCTTTATTTTCCTTAAAAAAACTTACACCATGGAAGGGTCATCTTTTGATGGCACATTAGAATATGGAGAAATTATCTGTGGGGAGAAGATGCATGCAGTCTTTTAGGGTGCGTTACTATTATTTTGTTGAATTTTGTAACATCGTAAATGCAAGGGGGATGTTTAGTTGGCTTCTTCCTGATGTATGGCAAGGTTGCCAAGCACTGGCCTTCCTACATGACCAGTTGATGTTTGAGTCCTCAGAGACCTGAGCACAGTTCCTCTCTTTCAATCCCTCCAGGGTTCCAACAAAGTGAATGAAGCTCTTCTGCAAAGAATAAACAGTGCCAAAAAAATCCACTTGGTTCCATGTCACCTCAGGGACAAGTTTGTCCTGCGTTTTGCCATCTGCTCTCGCACTGTGGAATCTGCCCATGTGCAGCGGGCCTGGGAGCACATCAAAGAGCTGGCGGCCGACGTGCTGCAAGCAGAGAGGGAGTAGGAGTGAAGCCAGCTGCAGGTAGGCTGCCCTGGGCTCATTTTCTGCCTGTCTCCTTGTCCCGCAGCAAGAGTGTCCTCCTGGAGTCCAGACCCAGCTACAGGCCCAACCTGGCCACTCAATGCTGCCAGGGTGCATTTGTCTTACCTGAAAATAAGGAAGAGAAGGCCGGGTGCATTGGCTCATGCCTGTCATCGCAGCACTTTGGGAGGCCAGGGCAGGCAGATTACAAGGTCAAGGGATCGAGACCATCCTGGCCAACATGGTGAAACCCCATCTCTACTAAAAATTAGCTGGGCGTGGCGGCGCGCATCTGTAATCCAGCTATTCCAGAGGCTGAGGCAGGAGAATCGCATGAACCTGGGAGGCGGAGGTTACAGTGAGCTGAGATGGTGCCACTGCACTCCCGCCTGGCCACAGTGCGAGACTCTGTCTCAAAAAAAAAAAAAAAAAAGGAAGAGAAAATCATGTTAATTCTGGAGAAGTAGAAGGAATCATACATTTTAATAATTCTTTTAAAATTTAGATTTTTACTATTTATTCTCTTACATCCATCTCTATAATACTTTAGGTTTCTTCAAACAGCATTTGTTGAGATAACTTACTATCATAACAAGCTCATATAAGAAACTGGTGACCTTTAGAGAACTAATGAAAACAATAAAAAGGGAATTTATTGTGACTCACGACTTGCCGTCCAAATTCTTGATGGTTTAAAGAAAGGATGTGTTTCAATTACCAGACTTCTTGCAGTTGTGAGGGGTAAACCCCTCACAGCTAAACCCTGTAGACAGCATGCAGTTAATTTGTAAAAACAAAGCACACATTTTAAATAAATGCAGTGTTGGCAATATGAAGGGTATTTAAAATTATGTTGTTGGGAACCCAGACAACCTTAGAAAGTCTCTTCATTAGGTTATCTTAAGAATGTCATCCTGTTGGGATATGTCTACCTTTCTCTGTTTCTGTCTTTTTTTTGGTTTTTTTTTTGTCCCATTTGGTGGAAGACATCTGTGATCCCTCCTTAGGGTCTGCTTCTCTTTCTCTCTCCCTCTTCCTTTCGCAATGGCTCGTTCATTACAACTTGTGGGGGATTTAGAATCTATAAGTCATGTAATGCATTTCCTGATTGCCTACAACTTTATCTTCTTTGCTATTGATTTTAATTGTGAGTATCTGAAAAAGTATAGTGCTCAACAAGTCAGAAGTTGAAAATCATATTTCATATATGTGATAGACCTGTCCATGGCTCCTGAAAGTTGAGGCCAAAGAACTACCTTCTCAGTCAAAATGTACCCTGAGAACCAGGTCCTTTCCCTGGTGCAACCAGGGCCTTTCCCCACTCATAAACTGAGAAAGACCTGGGGTCTGAGGAAGACCTCCTGACCCAGAGCAACTCCAAAGTGGTATCTCAAGCATCTCTGGCAGGTAGTGGGGACAGGCTTATATGTTGAAGTTATTCCATTGCTCTCAGCATAAGACTGCGTGAGGGGAGGGAAGTACCACCGTAAGCTCCATACGAAACAAATCCCTATCAGGCAAGAGCTCCCGACTAGCATTTCTGCAACCCCATGTTTGCATCTATCTCATAAGCCTGTATCATATCAGCATCTTGTTGACACATGCCTAGAAGAACATATGTGGAGAGCGTAGCTCTGAAAATTTATCAGAAACAAAGGTGTATTTCTCATCAGAGTCTCAGTTTCTCTGGGGTCATTATATTTGCTGTATATTCAAAAGGTAAAAATGAAATTCAATTTTTAAAAAGATATGTGATACAATAGTAAGTCCTAATGCATGTATGTTGTTTTGGACAGATTAGAACAATAAAAATCTTAATCCTTTGATTTTACTTGTACTTATTTGAGTTTATTACATCATATTAATGTGGTTATAGTTCTGAGAGAAAGTAGGAACTAATCATATTTTACAGAGGTAGAAAATTAGGCAGAGATTCTAGTTGACACTAATACAATTTTCATCAGAGAAGCCAGATTGGCAATAAAAATTCCTTTATTAAGTTTAAACTCTTTGACATTGCACAATTGTCTCTGTTTTTTGGGGAAATTATATATTCATTCTTTATATTCGAATAAGAAGCACATGCAATTCTTCTTTATTTTTTTAATGGAGCCATATGCTCATGCTATTTTTTTCCCTGTAGGAATCAAAAGTTGAAGCGAGATATACCTGAAAACTGGAATAAGAAGCAAATAAATATCATCCTGGCTTCGTGGAACCGAGTCTGTCTGTGGCTTCCCATGTCTTTCTCCAAAGTTATCCAGAGGGCTGTGATTTTGTCTGCTTAGTGTCTCATCAACAAAGAAATATTATTTGCTATATAAAAAGTTAATCTTCGTGGCCATAGCTTTTATTCATCAGCTGTGATTTTTGTTGATTAAAACATCATAGATTTTCATGTTCTTGCAGCCATCAGAAGTGGCAGGAAAGCCTCACTGACATATTTTCCAGGGCAGTCTATGTTCATGCAACTTGAAATTATATCTGTGGTCTTTAAATTGTCCTTTGTCATGTGGCTAAATGCCTAATAAACAATTCAAGTGAAATAGTAATTGTGTCAGATGATCATCTTGTTCTATGTTGTATCAAATTTATTCTTGTGATACAGACATTCCCTCCAAAGTAGAAAAAGATACAGCATCCTTGGGATGTTTTTAAACGGCATTAATTTATTCAGCAAATGTTCATTGAGTGCCTAGTGTATGTCAGGCACTGTTCTGGATACATTAACAATACAGAAGTTTTACTTGGAGATGACTTCAACTTCTGTGGAAATAAAGTTAGAATCAAGAGACAACCTGGAGCAATGAGATTGAAGTCTCTGCTGTGATGGGAAGGATTCTCTGGCTTTCTGGGTCTTGATTTTCTGGTCTGACAAGTCTATCTGTCCTATAGTATCATGATTGATAAGCAACTGAAGAGTGCTTCTGTAAACATAAATTCCGACAAGGATGTGGTATTTACTCAATCTCACTTTAAGTTTACTATCTGTATTGGGAACCATTCTGCTTTTAGAAACATGTGTTTTAATCCAAAGATGAGTTCTTGTCCTTTGAAGACTATAGAACTATCAAGGCACTCTCAGAAAGGGTCCTTGGGTTATTAGTAAGTATATTTGAATTTCAAAGACCTCCGATATCTATGTGAACTAAGTGAATGATATGATCTATTACTCAAAAATCTGGAAATATGTCAGATGCCAAGTAGTTTCCCATTTAATTTATTCAGGTCATTTGTTCTCTACCCAACAGCAAATTAAGACCTGACCTCCACCATGATGTGGGGACAGAGGCTGTTTTTGGGGCCCACCAGGGGCCACCCTTGTTAGGACCAGTGGAGTGTGGAGCACTCTGCTTGAGTTGAGGCTGGGATGTCTAAATTTTACAAGATTATTTTTCAACCCTTGAGTTAAGATTGCTGCAAGGGCTCCAGTGTGAGCCACCAACATCATTGATACCAGCTTTCTGCTTTAGTGGGCTCATCCAGCCTTATCCACAAACATACTTCAGAAAGATCGCTGAGACCTGATGGGAGGGAGGAGACTGGGTGTCAGGGGCCAATGGGGATGCTGTATAGAAGCAGGGCAGGAGGCCAGCAAGTGACTGAAGATTTCCTCCCTCCGAACTGGCTGGATCCTTTTGATGGAGAGTCTAAGACGTCACCATAGACACAGACCCAACAGAGAGAAAAGCTTGTCTGATTTCTTGCTCATTTCTAGGTAACTTATGGCAGTTCACCCCACCTCCTGACTTCTCCAGGTTCCTCCATAAAGTGGTTCTCAGATCTGAATTCCCCAGCCCTAGAAACAGGAAGAAGAACTTCCTCCCAGTTTATTTAACAAGAACACACCCATAGCACTTGCTGTATGCCAGGCACTGTTATATGTGTTTTAAAGTATTAATTTAACACTTATTTTAAAATTCTATGATGCAGGCCAATTATTATGCCCATTTTACAAGTGAGAAAACTGAGGCATTGCGAGGTTTAGTGACTTATCCCAAGGTCATATAGTCAGTGGCCAAACTGGGATGGGAGTCCACGCTCTTGCCCAGTAAACTATGCTGCAAAAGATGCTGTCTGCTCCCCAGGATTAACCATTTCTGAAGGCAACTGGCAGTGAAGACATTTATTCTCTTCTGGGTGAAGCCCCATCTTTGCCTACCAAGGTAAAGTCTTGGCCCCTAGACCATCGCTGAATAGTCCAATGTGGGGAAGTTTTTAAAGTTTTGGATTATTCAGACTAATCTGTGGTCAATACAGAGCATCTTTATTTAAATACATATTCAAGTTAGTGTCGAAAAGAGTGCACAAACTGCTGCTGGCACTGGAGTTAGATGTTTCCTTACTGACCTCTGGTATCTCCGGATAACAGGCCCCTCCTGCTTAGTGTTGGGAAAGTCCCAGATTTATCTAGACACAACTAACAGCTGTTATGAAAGATCTGTCCTGGAATCACATGTCTCCTCTAAAATCCAGCAAACAGCAATACTCTGTAAACCTGGAGAATCTCATTGTGGCTGACCACATGCCCATCACGAAGGAGCCTGCAGGAAAGTCCAAGATAAAGAGGGGAGCAGGTGTCACCGGGTGGCCCCTTGATCATCATGAGGGTGTACCACAGTTCAAAGAGAAACTAGAGGGGAGAAGACCCCAAGGGAGGGCAGTTCTAATATCCACTGACTCCACACCTGCACCCCTTAATTCAGAAATCCAAGTAGTAGAAAAAGCATTAATAAGAAAGCACTGTGAGCATAAGTTGCTTGCATAAACTAGATACATCTGGAGCTACCAATTTAGAGAAACTTGTGAATGGTTCCCCAGAGCAGAGACGTACAACGGATAGTAGAGGAAAGAAGAAGAAGATAACAGAGCAGTCTGTATTACAGCAGACCTCATGAATCCCAAAGTGCTCCAAAGTCAAAGTGAGATCTAGACCCCAGCATTTATGAGATGGATGTGTCCCCAGGCGTTGTGAGAAACGAGCCAAGTCACACCAGGAGAGTTCTCAATGGAAGACTGTCTCGCAGGAGAGACTCAAAGAGGACTCAGCAGCTGTCTTCACATTTTACACTCCCTTTAATTTGAAGAGTCTCCTCTCTAGCTCCAAAGAGAAAGTGACAGATAGAGAGACAGATTTTCAATACGAAGAAAAACTTAGAAGTCAGCCTATCAGCAAGTGGAAAATGTTTTCTTACAGGGCAGTGAATTCTCCTCCATGGTGGGTGCTCAAATGGAGATAGGAAAAAACCAAGGGTTGGGAAATCGGAGTCATTATTCTATGAGACTGACTTTTCAGTCCATGAGATTGGACTGAAAATTAGAAAATTCTTCAGTTTCCTTGTATATCTGAGATTCCATTGTCCTGTAAAATAAGACAATTTGGCTAATATATGAAACAGTAAGGTTAAGCAGACTAAAATGGTAGAAAAAAAACAACAACAAGGTGGATTATTTTTTCCTTCCCAAACTCTAAGCAAGGCAACCTAAGAGGAAGAACTGGCCAGCCCGGCCATAATAACACCTGGCACCTGGGCAGTGCTTACCATGGGCCAGGCTCCGGTCTAAATGATCTTCAGACCTCAGCTGGGTTGATTCTGAACAATTCTCAGTAGTGGCTCGTGAGCAGTAGAGCTGGGACTTGAACCTGGAAAGCTGACTCCACAGCCCCTGCTCTTAATCACTCCACCATCCTGCTGCAGTGCTGTAAGAATGCAGGGCATTCGTTTCCTGTGGAACAATGGACGGCAGTCTCGGTGTCTTCAAACAACATAAACAAGTTCTCTCACAGTTCTGGAGGCAGAAACTGAAATCAAGGTGTTGGCAGGGCCACGCTGTCTACAAAGTCAAGTTGTTGGTAACCCAGATATTCCTAGGCTTGTGACAGTATCACTCCAATCTCTGCCCCCATCTTCACATGGCCTTCTTCCTTCTGGGACTCTTTTCCTCTTCTTTATAAGGACACCAATCAATTGGATGAGGGCCCACCCTAATCCAGTAGGACCTCATCTTAACTGGATTACATCTGTAACAACCCTCTCTCCAAATAAGGCCACATTCACAGGTGCCAGGGGTTAGGACTTCAACAAATCTGTTTGGGGGATGCAATTCAACCCCTAACATACTGTACCAAACTGGAGGCACCTAGAAGTGTTGACTCCAAGTGGTAGCTCAGTCCTTGAGGAAAATGATGACCCAAGCAAATGTTTCCTTCCGTCCCTGCTCTGCCCCATTTCAGGTGTTAAAGAAAAATTATGGGAGGGCATTGTTTTGGAGTGAGCTCCTGCACTAGGTCCCAACAGACCAAACTAAAGTGGCATCACTCATGCTAAGGGCCATTTAATCAAGCTGAAACTTTAAGAAAGCTGGTGGTCCCCAAATAGACCAGTTTCTCTTGAAAACAAGAGATTCACAGCAACCCATCAGAAAGAGCAAAGTCTACCTGAGTCAGAGTAATAAGGAAGTCCCACTTGCTTTAACCATGACAAGAAAAGTGGTCTGAAGTAAGCTGATGCTAACCAATCAACCTTTACAAAAATACTGTTTCCTTGTTCCAACCTTACAAAACCACTGTTCTGCCATTGCCCAGTGGGAACTCTAATTCTATTTTATAGAATGGAGGCTACTGGATTTATGAATCATGAATAAAAGCCAATGTGATCTGTAAATAATTTTGTCTTTTGACACAAGGAAGACACCACCTCCCCCGTCACCAGCTCAGTTTATGACAATGATGCCAGAGGTTGCCTCTTCACATCCCTTTATGATTCATTCAGTGTGGCCAATACAGATCTTTTACTAAAATTGTGCACTTGGTTCACCCTGGGCCCACACATCTTACTTCTCTGCTGGAGGGCTGGAACACCATCCCCTCAATTCTGGTTCTTTTTTCTTTCTTACCAGTGAGTCAGGGAGCTGAGAGGTTTGGAAGTCAGTGCAAATCCACATACAGGGAATCCCCCAGAGAAAGAACTGGATTTAGATGGGCTGTTTTCCCTCTGAGCTTTGTCCTGTCGGCTTCCCTATCTCCTCAACACCACCTGCCTCCCACACCCACCGACACACACATCTCCAGAATGTAACTTTCCTGGCTGACAGGGAGGCACATTATTTAGTGCTGTGTTATCCCCTCTGCTCAAAAACAAATGAGCTCACTGAAGTGTACACTGGCATTTATCTGAGACAATGTTTATAAAATTCATGAATATGGAAATGGGCAGCCATCTCCCAGAATCCCTCACACCAAGAAAACTGGCACTGTCTGCTGTAGGTGAAAACCTCTTCCCTTGAAGTCTCAACAACTTCTACCCAGAAGAAAGAAGAGCATATTTTCTCATACACACACACACACACACAGTATATACCACCAGTCTGTGGTCTTGGAAGCAAAGTTTAATAATTGAATAGCTCAAGCACTAAACTCTTCCATATCATTAATATACTGTCCTAATATGTCTCATTTGTCAAAGATGGAAAAGTCTTGATATGGCACAAGGGTTTCAATCCCAATAGGAGTATTAATAGTAACAATAAAAATAACACAGCAACATGGTTTCTGTTGAGTGCCTGCCACATGCCAGCAACTGCTTTGATAATTTAAGAATTATATCTGATGTTGATAATAATCCTTATAATGGCTTCCAGGGTAAAAAGGTTTATTCCTGTTTTACATTTGATGAGGAGACTAGGGTTCAGAGAGGGTGCAGAAGTGAGTTACACTTTTGCCAACCAGGCCAGAAGATGAAAGCCGCTTGATTGGGAAATGCTTTTGTATCAAAAGCACAAAATGAAGTGGCTAGTGTTACTTGTTGAAAAAAGTTAACTCTGGCAAGCACAAATGTAATTCAGTATTTGAGCAATACTTTTAGGAGGGTAAGAGAGTGGTTTATGTGAATTCTCCAAAATGCCATCATGAAAATTTTGATGATGAAAATCACCCAAAATTGCTAAATACCTGTCTTAGCCTGCCCATTCTACAAAGTACCATATGCTGAGTGGCTCATAAACAACAGAAATTTATTTCTCACAGTGGAGGCTGGAAGTCACAGTCCCAGAATGGTCGAGTTCTGTTGAGGGCTCTTCCAGGTTGCTGTCAACTCTTTGCATCCTTGGGTGGTGGCAAGAGGCCTAGAAAGTTCTTTGGAGTCTCTTTTATTGTATTTTATTTTTTGGAGACAGAGTCTCACTCTATCCCCCAGGCTGGAGTGCAGTGGCACGACCTCAGTTCACTGCAACCTCCACCTCTTGGGTTCAAGCAATTCTCAGGCCTCAGCCTCCTAAGTAGCTGGGATTACAGGTGCCCACCACCACACCTGGCTAATATTTGTATTTTTAGTAGAGACAGGGTTTTGCCATGTTGGCCAGGCTGGTCTTGAACTCCTGGCCCCAGGCGATCCACCTGCCTCGGTCTCCCAAAGTGCTGGGATTACAGGCATGAGACACTGCACCCAGCCTCTGGAGTCTCTTTTATAAGGATACTTACTAATCGCATCTATGAAGGGCTTCACTCTCATGACCTAATCACCTCACAAAGGCCCCACCCCTTAAAACCATCACATTGGGCTTAGGATTTCAACATACAAACTTTGGGGAAGACATAACTTTCCATCCCTAACATTACTCAAATAGTATCTATATTGTCATTTCTAAATATACACGTATTTAGAAATTTCTAAATAGCCAGTAAACATACAACTGACTTGGCCTTGATATAACTGTTTTCATTTTCTTTTATTTTCATTCTACATGACATACTTTGGGTAATTATAAAATAATTAAAATTAGTTGATAAAGTATGGAATTAGAATAAACTAATTTTCTATTACTATCTAAGCCATGAAATGAATTAGGAGTTGTTGTTTTCAGTGAAACCTCTTCTAGTTTTTAAAGTGCATTGTCCAATTCCTTTTTATTTTGTCAAGATTTTAAAAACTTAAAAAAAAATCTTCAAATTGTTTGTGCCTTGCATTTCTTTAAATCTTGTGTTTAAATATCATTTGCTGGTAGTTGCTAGTCATTTTCTCTATCCCCTGCACCAGACCCTCTCTTTCTCAGGAAAGGATATCCAGAGGACCGGGTCCCAGTTAGTCAAGGAGATGTAAGAGGAAGGCTAGGAGGCTTTCTGGGAAACATTTTCTTTTTCCAAGACAGAAGTGTTCAGAGGGAAAAGGTCCTTTCTCAGTTTGGCTCCCTCTTTGTGTTTTAGATCTGGTCGTGTGAGGCTGCCTGGCTTGGATTGTGAGGGCATCTCTCGACAATGAGGTGACAAGCCTAGGGAAGAAAATCCACAGGTGAGAAGGTGGCAGAATGAAGAGATGGTCCTTCACGACTTCTTTGAGTCATCAGGCCCAGATTTCCTGCCAACTTCCAGTCTTCTTGTTATGTGATCTGACATTATTATTTACTGCAGAGGCCACTGAGTGGCTGCTCTGTTACTTGTGTCTGAAAATTCAGTTCACTAAATTAATCAAAATACAGCACTCTTCTTTTGAAACCTTGCTCCAGAACAAAGTGGAAGGTAATGATGGAGTGCTTTTCAAAGTTCCAGGGAGGTGTCCCTACACAGCAGAGAGCTGTCCAAAGGAATGTAGATGTTGGCTGCGGGGAGATCTGAGCTGCCGGATTCAGTCCTCTCCCTTATTTTATCTTAAACATGCTTGTCATTTTTTCATGCTACACTATGCTGTTCTTTCAGCCAGGGAACATTGCTGAGCACCCGCTCAAATGCTGTATGGAGCGCAGACTGCAGGGTGCGAGGGGCGAAGGTGAGACGTACTAGGTCTGAATTCAAGAAGGGGAACAGCCACAGGCCCCGCAAGGCCGGGGTGGCCTGTTGTAACGACGTCTTAATCGCTGACCTAAGTGGATCCGCTCCTCTCCCGCCGCCCTCTCCCTGCCTGCAGCACAGAAGGAGGGTGGCTGGCTCTCCCCGGTGGGCGCAGGTGAGTCACGCTTTGCCCTCTCGGGTGGGCGCAGGTGAGCCACGCTTCGCTCTCCCGGGTGGGCGCAGGTGAGCCACGCTTTGCTCTCCCGGGTGGGCGCAGCTGAGCCATTGTTTGTTCTCCCGGGTGGGCGCAGGAAAGCCACGCTTTGCTCTCCTCGTTGAGCCGCGGCTGGCTCTCCGGGTGAGGGCAGGTGAGCCACGCTCTATGGGAATCCTTCGAATCTTCATTCAATTTCCATCGCCTCCTTGTATTTATGTGGCAGGACTTTTAAAAATGAAGCCTATGCACAATGATGTAATAAGCGTTTATCAAACACCACTGGTCGGTGCTGGGGCCCTGGTGGTGGTGACCTGTCCCAGGTGCCACGCCCACGCCCCTCGCGCCGACCGCACGACCGCACGCACGCACTCACGCACGCACGCACGCACTCACGCACGCACGAACGTACGTACGACGCGAGCCCGAGGGCGACAGCAGCGCGCAGGCGCACGTAGGTCCCCGCGCTTTTCGGAGGCCGCCGGCGTCCCAGACCCGCCGCAGGTAGGAAGAGGTGACGGGAGGCGGGGCAGGGGCGCTGCTGACTCCTGTGGAGCATCAGGGTTGGGGCGTAGGGGAGAGGCGGGCGTGTACCTCTGGAATGCTGAGGGGTCTCAGGGCGGGGGCTTTGCGGGAGGCCCTGGGAGGCGGGAGCCAGGCAGTGGCTGTGCCCTTTTGCTTCTGTCTTAGGGGAGGGTGGCTGACCCGCTAGCCCAGAACCAGACTCATCTAGGATTAGGAAGCTGGGGCCCAGCGTGGACAGCAGTTTCGGGGCCAGGTCTGCGGATGGCTTTCTTTGGCAGAGCCTGTTCGGGGGCGGGGCCGCTTACCGCAGGCATTTACCCGGCCCAGCGGGGCTCTGGGCGCCCACAACGGGGGTCAGTCAGCTCCCCTGTGACCCAGGCAAGCTCTTAATCTCTGTGATGAGAAAGAAGGGCTCATACCTTTCAAGGGTCATTGTGAGGAATCGGAAGAAGCAGTATTTTATAGAGTATTTTCTAACTGTTGAGTCTTCTGTCGAGTGCTTTGCAGAAGTAAAATATCTTGTTAGCTCCCCTGTGACCCAGGCAAGCTCTTAATCTCTGTGATGAGAAAGAAGGGCTCATACCTTTCAAGGGTCCTTGTGAGGAATCGGAAGAAGCAGTATTTTATAGAGTATTTTCTAACTGCTGAGTCTTCTGTCTAGTGCTTTGCAGAAGTAAAATATCTTGTCAGCTCAGTGATGTGGCTGCGCTCCTTTTATAGGTAACAGAAAGACATTAAGAGGTTTTCCTGCAGTCACTGCTGACAGAGCCAGGATCTGAACGCAGGCAGCCTGGCTCCAGACCTTGTGCGCTTAACTTCTGTTTTGCATCAAGAATAGAGTCCTATGAAAGGCCTGTACAGTGCTTCGTACCGAGTAGGCACTCCGTCAGTATTTTATAGCTGTTATTCCAAAGGACACTGTATTCTAGGTACTAAGACAATGTGAATGGAATGGAAAACAATTCCTCCCTGCAGAAGCCAACTATCTAATTAGGAAGACAGTTAATCACGTTATTAAAATCAGAACATTGGCAAAATAAAGAAGATTGAAATGCAGTTCATATGACAGTGCTAATTAATCATACTTTTTAGATCTAGGAAAGGCCATAAAGGTTAAATTGTCTTGGAAATGGTAAACAAGACAATGGTTGTGTCACTGATCAGTGATGGCCACTTTTTCGTTATCCGTATTTGTCATTTAAATGATTGAATTGAAAGGAAGAAGTAAGACTTGGAAGATGAATATTGAAGGAAAGGTGAAGATGGAAAGGAGAAGGGGTTTATTATGAGAACAGTGACTAGAACTCTGAGGTATGGTAGAAATTTCAGGATAACAGATGAATGAAGCCATGGAGAGGAAGAGAATGATAACACTAATTGTAAAAGTTTGTGTCGGCCGGGCGCGGTGGCTCACACCTGTAATCCCAGCACTTTGGGAGGCGAGGCGGGCGGATCACGAGGTCAGGAGATCGAGACCATCCTGGCTAACATGGTGAAACCCCGTCTCTACTAAAAATACAAAAAAATTAGCCGGGCGTGGTGGTGGCAGGCGCCTGTAGTCGGAAGGCTGAGGCAGGAGAATGGCGTGAACCTGGAAGGCGGAGCTTGCAGTGAGCCGAGATCGAGCCACTGCACTCCAGCCTGGGAGACAGAGCGAGACTCTCAAAAAAGAAAAAAAAAAAAGTTCGTGTCAAGTGTTTTCTCAGTCACCTTTCTTTCAGTTTGTCATTTCCAGTATTGTATAAATGAGTTTAAAATCAAAATGGTATAGTGAAAAAAAGGATGAACTGCTTGGCAGGAGAGGTCAGATCTAGTTTTGACTCTAGCTTATTTAGCTTTACAGTTTTAAATAAGTTACAGTGTCTTTAAAGCTCTGGATCTTAAGTTTTTTTTTAAAACAAAAATTTATGAACACCTACTTACAATATGACAAATTCTTTGTAAGGCATTATGGGAGATAAAAAACTGTATTAAACATGGCTGTTGCACTAAAAGAACCTGTTGTTTATTAAGCTGTACTTACAAGTAACTTGAAAGGCAAAATTTCAAATACTTGAGCCTTAAGTAGGGTTTCTTGGTTTTCATTTAATTGAAATACTGTTAGGAAACAAAAAAAAATTCCATAAATTTTTCTTGTGGATATGTAAGTAAATTCTATATATCTAGCAATGTGATACATCCACAGTTCTGTTTAAATGTAACTTAATGTGAAGAAGCTTATGCGAATAACTTGACAGAAGAAATCTAAAGTAAAAGCATTTTACTAGTAGGCTAGCTTGTTCTCTTATTTATTGTAATAGAGATATTCTAGGGCATTCTGTTTAGGGTGATGAACTTATTCATGAATAAGTTATTAAAGCCATTTAAATATGCCATAGTTTAAATTTGTGATCCATGCTGTTCAATCTGTGACCTAGGATAGCAGCATCAAGGAGCATTGTGTACATGGAGAAGTGCACAGTACCTGGATTGAAACTGCTCGTGTTCCATTTCTGGTACCATTCATAACTGACTGTGTGATCTCAAGTAAGTTCTTTAACTCTCTCAGCCTCAGTTTCTACGTTTGTGTGATAAGGATAATGATAGTTTTCAGATTATTTTCATATTCATTATTTGATTTGATTGTCCCAATGGTTCCTCTCACTTTGCAGATAAGAAAACTGAAGAACCACCTGGGCGCGGTGGCTCACGCCTGTAATCCCAGCACTTTGGGAGGCCAAGGCGGGTGGATTACCTGAGGTCAGGAGTTCGAGACCAGCCTAACTAATATGACAAAACCCCATCTCTACTAAAAATATAAAAATTAGCCAGGCATGGTGGCAGATGTCTGTAATCCCAGCTACTTGGGAAGCTGGGGCAGGAGAATCACTTGAACCTGGGAAGTGGAGGTTGCAGTGAGCTGAGATAACGCCACTGCCCTCCAGCAGCCTGGGTGACAGAGTGAGACTCTGTCTCAAAAAAAAAAAAAAAAAAGAAAACTAAAGAACCGTCAGTGATAGTAAAAAGTTCGCTTAAGCTCATTCACCTAGTTTCTTTTACAGCTCAGACTTAAACCTCTTGTTCATTTTGTTTTGCTTTATGTATCTATATTTCTTTTTCTGATTAATTTTAAATCCTTTTCATTTAAACCTTATGAATGCTTTCCCTACAGATAAAATTATGTAAAACAATTTACATAAAAAAATTATGTAAAACTCATAAATTATTATTTAATCAAGTCTTTAATATTGAAGACTTCGTATTGATATGTCTTGAATACTTACAATCTATAGTTAACTAGATATTTCTCTTATAACCTGTCCTTATAAATCTATATTATAAATACAAAGTCCAGTGTCCCTTCCTTCAGATTAGCAGATATTTAAAAACTATATTTAAAGTATTATGTCTTTGTTTTCTTCATACTGATTTTCATTTTTATTGTTTGTTATAGGACCTCTAAAATGCAGACCTCCAGCTCTAGATCTGTGCACCTGAGTGAATGGCAGAAGAATTACTTCGCAATTACATCTGGCATATGTACAGGACGGAAGGCAGACGCATACCGTGCACAGATACTACGCATTCAGTATGCATGGGCAAACTCTGAGATTTCCCAGGTCTGTGCTACCAAACTGTTCAAAAAATATGCAGAGAAATATTCTGCAATTATTGATTCTGACAATGTTGAATCTGGCTTGAATAATTATGCAGAAAACATTTTAACTTTGGCAGGATCTCAACAAACAGATAGTGACAAGTGGCAGTCTGGATTGTCAATAAATAATGTTTTCAAAATGAGTAGTGTACAGAAGATGATGCAAGCTGGCAAAAAATTCAAAGACTCTCTGTTGGAACCTGCTCATGCATCAGTGGTAATCCATAAGGAGGCCACTGTCTTTGATCTTCCTAAATTTAGTGTTTGTGGTAGTTCTCAAGAGAGTGACCCATTACCTAACTCAGCTCATGATCAAGATAGGACCCAGGACTTCCCAGAGAGCAATCCTTTGAAACTCCTTCAGAGTGCCCAGCCACCTATGGTGACTAACACTGCTAAGACTTGTCCTACATTTTCAGCACCTGTAGGTGACTCAGCCACTGCAAAATTCCATGTCACACCGTTGTTTGGAAATGTCAAAAAGGAAAATCACAGCTCTCACAAAGAAAACATAGGACTAAATATGTTCTTATCTAATCAGTCTTGTTTTCCTGCTGCCTGTGAGAATCCACAAAGGAAGTCTTTTTATGATTCTGGCACCATTGATGCACTTTCCAACCCAATACTAAATAAGGCTTGTAGTAAAACAGAAGATAATGGCCCAAAGGAGGATAGCAGCCTGCCTACATTTAAAACGGCAAAAGAACAATTATGGGTAGATCAGCAAAAAAAATACCACCAACCTCAGCGTGCATCAGGGTCTTCATATGGTGGTGTAAAAAAGTCTCTAGGAGCTAGTAGATCCCGAGGAATACTTGGAAAGTTTGTTCCTCCTATACCCAAGCAAGATGGGGGAGAGCAGAATGGAGGAACGCTGTATAAGCCTTATGGGGCAGGGCCTACAGAACCAGCACATCCAGTCGATGAGCGTCTGAAGAACTTGGAGCCAAAGATGATTGAACTTATTATGAATGAGATTATGGATCATGGACCTCCAGTAAATTGGGAAGATATTGCAGGAGTAGAATTTGCTAAAGCCACCATAAAGGAAATAGTTGTGTGGCCCATGTTGAGGCCAGACATCTTTACTGGTTTAAGGGGTCCCCCTAAAGGAATTTTGCTCTTTGGTCCTCCTGGGACTGGTAAAACTCTAATTGGCAAGTGCATTGCTAGTCAGTCTGGGGCAACATTCTTTAGCATCTCTGCTTCATCCTTAACTTCTAAATGGGTAGGTGAGGGGGAGAAAATGGTCCGTGCATTGTTTGCTGTTGCAAGGTGTCAGCAACCGGCTGTGATATTTATTGATGAAATTGATTCCTTGTTATCTCAAAGGGGAGATGGTGAGCATGAATCTTCTAGAAGGATAAAAACAGAATTTTTAGTTCAGTTAGATGGAGCAACGACAACTTCTGAAGATCGTATCCTAGTGGTGGGAGCAACAAATCGGCCACAAGAAATTGATGAGGCTGCCCGGAGAAGATTGGTGAAAAGGCTTTATATTCCCCTCCCAGAAGCTTCAGCCAGGAAACAAATAGTAATTAATCTAATGTCCAAAGAGCAGTGTTGCCTCAGTGAAGAAGAAATCGAACAGGTTGTACAGCAGTCTGATGGGTTCTCAGGAGCAGACATGACACAGCTTTGCAGAGAGGCTTCTCTTGGTCCTATTCGCAGTTTACAAACTGCTGACATTGCTACCATAACACCGGATCAAGTTCGACCAATAGCTTATATTGATTTTGAAAATGCTTTTAGGACTGTGCGACCTAGTGTTTCTCCAAAAGATTTGGAGCTTTATGAAAACTGGAACAAAACTTTTGGTTGTGGAAAGTAAATGGGATTCTTGGAATCAAAAGAAGGCATCTCTGTAGTACAGTCTTTTATTTTTTAGCATAGAAAGTTGGGGATGTGTTAATTGTGTTTTTTAGAATATATTCTGAATTCTGTACTTCAAATAATAATAGCTCAGATTTTACAACTGATTGACATAGTGTATGGTTAATGTAAGTTTTGCTTTCCAGTGATTACCTGATATGTAAGCCTATCTGAACAAAGTGAGAATGAACTTTTGTTTCTAGGAAGTCTTTCTCTTGAAGCTATATAACATGAAAAGTGAGCTCAAATTTTTTTTAGTTGAAGATTACATATAAAGTTGTATCTGATTAATATCCATCTTTTATTGAAGAAAGTGCCTTATGATGGCCACATAATTCTTAATGTCGGCTAGTATAATGGTTTACATTTGGACAAAGTATTGCTTAGTGTTATTTGAGTAGATTTAAGATCTCACTAAAAGCTAAAGTGCCAATTTTTACTTTCTTCAGCCAATTTGTTACCTCTTTTATGGTTGTTAATTTTTATTGGGACTAACATTTTCAGAAATAATATGGTGTGATCTAGTATTAGAGATATGTTCACAGAACTGAAAGCTTAGTTAAGAATGTTGGTTACTTTCAGGGAGGCGTGTGATATTTAACATTAATATTTTATTTGACACTACAGCCTGTAATACTACTGTCTTTCAAAAATAAGTGTTTTCAGATTTTTATAACAGACCCATTTTGTTTTATGAAACATGTTCATTACCGTGAAGCATGTTCATTACAGAAATATGAGAAAATAGAGATAAATAAAAAATAAAAATCACTGTTATCCTACCACTTTGCAGGACACACTATTAATATTTAAGCATAGATTTTTCCAGATGTTTTGTTTTATATAGCAGTAGGATTGTATAATGTATTCTCTCTTGTAGCCTGCTCTTTAAAGCATATCTTTACTTTCCATGTTGACATAAATGTCCTTTTATGATTGTCTAGGATTCCATGGATGGATGGACTATAATTGAGTCATCTGGTAGAGTGCATATAGGACAGGACACTAGGTTGTTTATCTTTTGTTTATTGTAAAGGAACTATGTGGGATGCATTTGGTGATCCTTTTTAAAGAAATGTATAAATTTCTTGAGTAATTCTTGGATTAAAGAATATGCACTTTTTAATGCTTTTGGCTTGCATTCTAAATTGTCCTCTTGAAAAAGTAGTTCCTGTGTAAAACTCCATCTGCACTGAGTCAGAGCTGTGGCAGCATTGGGGAGGATGCAGTTTTGGTATTTGTTGGCATTCTTTTTGCATTTATTCAAAAAAACTGAAGGTACTAAAGGTAGAGCAATGAACAACACAAATATCCTTGGTCTCATGGAGGTTACATTTAAGTTCTAATGTTTTCTCTTGTGAACAGTGCAATTTGAAATGACAAATTGAAACACTTAGTTGTTGAATTTAGACAGTTTGTATATGTATAGTTTAAATTTTTATCCTTGGTTTGCCTTCTGTTTTTATGTTAAAAGATTGTTGTTGCAATTTTTAGTTTTTCCCTTTGTAATATGTGATTGTCTTTCATTAGAATTCGTTTTTTGTTTTGTTTTGGTTATTTTGAGACAGAGTCTCGCTGTGTTGCCTAGGCTGGAGTGCAGTGGTGTGATCTTGGCTCACTGCAACCTCTGTCTCCTGGGTTCCAGTGATTCTTGTGCCTCAGTCTCCCTTGTAGCTGAGACCACAGGTGTGCACCACCACGCCCAGCTAATTTTTGTATTTTTAATAGAAATGGGGTTTCACCATGTTGCCGAGGCTGCTCTCAAACTCCTGGCCTCAAACAATCCACCCACCTCAGCCTCCCGAAGTGCTGGGATTACAGGCATGAGCCACCATGCCTGGCCTTTATTATTAGAATTTGAATGTTAAACTTCTTGTCTTCAGTTCTTAGTTATATCTTTTAACATCCTAAAACATTTCACAATATTCATTACTGTCTTTATCTCTTTCTATTTATATAAACAGCACTATAACCTTGGGTTCTTTGGTATTGATGTCAAGGAATTCTCTAGTTTTTCTTTCCTGCAGATCACTCCCACCTTCTTGGGTCTTAAAATTACTATAGCTATTTAGATTTGTCAGCATTTGCCCTCTAGCTGTTAATGTTTTATTTAGCTCTGTAATTTGGTCTTAATATTTATTACCAGTTTTTTTCAGTTACAGCTTCTGCCAGCCCTGACTTTAAGCCCCCTTGACCACCAACCACAGGGCCACTTCTTTCTATGGAGTTTAGAAATTGTGACAAGGAGAGAAAGTCTAGTTGGTTTAGCTCATCTTGGATTAGCAGAGCCCATGTCTCTGGTTAGCTCAAGAAATGGCCCTTCCTGAATTAAGGTCTACTCTGTTAAATAAGAATCTTAACCTGAAAGGAATAGTCAGGATATTTTAAAGCTGGAAAGAAAATTTGAGCTGGGAATCAACTGTTGTTTCTATAGTATACCACAGAGAAGAATTTGTCTCAACACTTTGCGATTTTGAGTGTTTCTGAAGCAGCTGGGTAGGAAGCTTACTGAAACTAGGATTTCTTACTCTCGCCATATGTGATTGTCTTCATTGATTGTAATAATCTTGGATTAAATTCTTTTGAGTGTGGCACTGCCCTGTCTTTAGCCATTGCTTCAGAAACATGAATGCTAGCCTGATATTTAATGTCTTTAAAAATTACATTTCCTTAGTAGAAATACACATTTTAACAAACTTGTCACTTGGTTATGGTATTAATGCTTAACAATTTTGATATGAATATGGTAATTCTAATTTATAATTTCAGGCCTTCTTAAATCTTTTTATTATACATCTAATAATATATGATCCTTTTGATATGTATTCATTCTGTGGTAAATTTCTAATTTTTCTGAAATTTTAACTCATTTTCTCAATTTTAAAACATTTCTTAGGTCTGCCTTTCATATTGACAAGCTGATCTTGATGGAATCATAGTCTAAAGATCGTGGACTGTGGAGCCAAATAGACCTGTTGAATTCTGGCTCTGTTATTTACTGGTGACTGTTGGTTACTTAATTATTCAATCTCAATTCTAAAGTGCGAATAGTTTATATCTGTCTTGTTGGAGAGTGAGGATTAAATAGTAAAAGACAGATTTAAAAGGCCTGGTTCATGTTTTATGATTGTGCATCTTCTTTGAATCTGCCTTGATTTTGCTCTTGTTGCTGTGAAGGATCTTTTCAACTATTTTGTGTGGTTGTCCTAGCTCATTCTGCTTAGTGTTTGTGGTATTTGCATCATATTATTAGAGATCATAGATCATATGCCATCTATCTTTAGTTTTGTGGAAAAATTCTAATTCTAAAGAAATATCTCTTAGTTATGTTTCTCCTTTTCTACACTTTAGAATTTTTTTAAAGGTCTGTCCCAGATTATTATTTTTCTCTGCTCATGCTTGTATGTTATTTATTGGTCTCCATTGTTATTTCCCAGTGGTTTTTTTTTTTTTTTTTTTTTAAGGGACACTTTACAGTCCACCTTTAGGGATCTGAGTAAAAGAAAGGATTCTATCAAGGTCCATGGCAAAAGGACAGGTTGGATAAAGATAGCATCTTTTAACTTCCTTCTTATATTCCTAGTTCTTGACTTCAGTTCGGGAGTTGGTGGTGAGGGAGCACATTTTAAACAGTTTAAGCAGGTGGGACCATCTTGAAGGTTTGGCCCAGCAGCCTGGGTGAATGGAGGGAGTCTTGGGAGAATAGATAAGATGCAGTCACCACTTTTAACTCTTGCCCTTAAAAAATACTTTTACAACACAGTTTATAATGGAAAGAGCATTAAAATGGACGTTAGAAAACTGCCAGTGATTCTAACCTTAGACAATTTGTACGAACTCCCTAAGATCTGTTTTTTTTAGTGATAAAAGGAAATTGTACTGGACAATCCTTAATGACACATGCAGATTTCTGTTATCACTTACCAAAAATTTATGAATTTGAGAATTGCTTCTAGGGTATCAGGTGCTGGGTACTGGGAGGCACAAAACAAAGTATAGTCAGGTAAGGGCTAACTTTATTACTAATTTGGCTCATTATAAAAGCAATGGGAAAACATCAAGACAGGGCTTTATTAAGGAGTTAAGTCAGCATAATGGACCACTTAATATATAATAAACCACTTAAGAAAAGGGAAAAAGGAAGTCCACATAAGGTGGCATTTTATAAAGGCAACATGCTGTGGTTAAGGACACTTGGGCCATTGGTGTTTTGTGACAGCTGGGCTCAGGCATCTCAACAAGCAGTGGTGTGCCTGCTGACCAGCAGGGCCTGCCATGGCCAGTGAAGCCCAGCTATTAGAGCTCTCTCAATCCATTTCTGCTCAGAAATGTAGAGATGGCAGGGAAAACGTAGCTAAGTCCCAGGTTCCTCGGATATGGCCAGGGCAAGCACTCCCATACTACAACAACCTGTGCAGTCAGTGAGTCCAGAGCAGAGGCCTTGTCTCCTCCTTTGCTCACCTTCAACCACTGTCCTTGACTGTCAGGCCCCGGTTCTCATCCCCAGGTGTGATGAAGCCATGCGGTCCCAGAGAGGGAGCCATCCACTTGGTAGTCCCATGCTTTAGTGTCAGAGTTGCACCTTACCTTTGTATCCAAGAAATGCATGCAGCTCAACTTTCCCTTAAAAGGCTTCTAGGAAAAAGCTACCCCAGCATTTTTTTTCCCCTAGAAGAATATATTAGCTTAATAAGAAAAGGTATAGTATCAAACTTTTCATTTAAAATAGTGGCCTAAGCCACAAATTTACCTTTCCTGCCCATATGTGCAAAATTTTCATTGAAATGAAAAAATACACACTAAGAATAAATCCAGTGTGATGTTGGAAAAAAGAAGGTTACCATTTTCAAATATGACAGGTGTTTCTGGAGGTCACAAGGCAAATGGTATTGGGTTGTTGGAATCGCTGAGCTAAATAATGGCTGTGAAAACGCCAGCTGAGATTGGTTATTTCAGAAGTGCCTGGGCTGTACCCCTAGCTTAAGCAGCAAAATAGGCTGTGGGCCAGTGGTCTGGTATCTGATAGGATTGCCAAGACAAGCCTTGCAGAGCTCATGCCCCACTGTTCTTATGGAGCCACTGGGAAGTGGAGTTCCCTAAATCAGGGGGAGTCATTTACAGTCGCCTGGCTTTTGTGGGCCCTGCAGCCTGAGAAGTGAGTCAGGGTGGCAGGTACTTGGTTGCCACGTTAGACAGAAGCACAAGTATTTGATGAAGCAGTGGAACTTCTTGATGTAACTAACTCCTGTCTCAGTAACTTTTTACCTACCTCCACATTTTTTTAAGGGTCGACCCCCATTTCCTACAGTTTCTCTATATCCTTGCCACTGACACATGCAAGCTTACGCCAAGACATAAAGGAGGTCTTGCTGATGCCACAGTTAACACATCTCTATCCACAGCTGGGCAATATGAAAGACAATTGCTAAGGAAGCTTTCCCCTGTCAGGATACTGATCACTTTAAAGTATAACTTAACATTACCTCCCCTTGTAAAAATCTTCCAATAGATTCCCATCTAAATGAAAATAAAATCCAAATTCCTTCCTAGAGCCAAATATTATTTTTCTTCACTCTCCTTACTTTGCTTCATCCCACTGGATCTTAAGGTGCAACAAACATGTTTCTCATATAGGAAGTGTGGTAGGCAGAATTCTGAAGATGTTCGTTCCTCCAAGAGACCCATCCTCTGCCTATTCAGTCAAATCTAGGCACTGCTGGGAAGGGACTTTGCAGAGGTAATGCGGTTACAGACCTTCAGATAGGGAGGTTATCTTGAATTATTTGTGTGGGGCCAATCTAATTTCGTAAGTCCTTAAAAGCAGAGAATGTTCTCGGACTGGTTAGAGAAGAGGAGGGCTGAAGAGGCAGAAGAAAGATGTGGCAGAGAGGACGTCCAAGATTCCAAGCATGAAAAGGATTTTCTCTGAAGTTGCAGCTCCGTGAAGCAGGAGCCTATGTGCAAGGGCTGGAGAGAAGTCTCTAGGAGCTGACAGGAGTCTCCAGACAATAGCCAACAAAAACCAGAGGTGTCAGTCCTACAACTGCATAGAAGGGAATTCTGCCAGCAACCTAAATGAGCCAGGAAGCCTCACCCAGTTGAGAATGCAGACCGGCTGACACCTTGATTTCAGTCTTTACAGGACTCAGAGCAGAGAAACTGGTAGAGACTCCCAGACTTCTGATGTACAGAACTGTGGGGTCATAGTGGTGTGGTTCTAAGCTCTAAGTTTATGATAGTTTGTTGTAGCAGCAATGTGAGGTAGGGAACATTACACTGTCTGTTCTTTGAGTGTGGAAAGCTCTTACAGCTGCTTCTTCAAGTTAGTAAAATATAATTTCTCCAGCAAGGCCTTCTTTGACCACTGTGAGATAGCCTCCACTAACTTGCAACACATGCATGCCATCACTATCATATTATCCTACATTTTTTATTGGTAAGTGTTACTAACTGAAAATACTTATGCTTACTGTCTTTGTCTCTAATCCTATATCACACCCATTAGAAAGTTCTTTACAGCTAGGGACTGTGTACTTCACAACCATGCAAGATTCATGAGACTTTTGAAAAACCCAACATCATGAGAGGCACCCAGAGAAGCAGCAGAGTGATTCCCATCAAAGAAAACCATTGGTTCAGGAGACTAGAGCTTTAGAAAGTCTTGATCCCAGAAGACATGATAGCCACCAAATTAAAATAGGCAGCTATTGTATTAGTATATTGTTGCATAACAATATCACCACAAACTTAGTGACTTTAAACGACACACATTAATGACCTTGTAGTTTCTGTGGGTCAGGCTTAGCTGGGTCCTCTGCTTCAGGGGCCCACAGGGCTGCAATGAAGGTGTTGGTCAGGGCCGTGGTCTCATCTGAGGCTTGTTGGGGAAGGATCCACTTCTCAGCTCAAGTGGTGGTTGGGCAACATTCAGTTCCTTACAGATGGCTGGACAGAGGGCCTCAGTTCTTGCCATCTGTTGGCTGAAGGTTGCCCTCAGTTGCTTGCCATGTAGGCATTCCAACATGGCTGCTTGCTTCCTCAAGGCTGGCAGGGGAGAGAGCCTTTCCAGCAGCATAGATGTTATTATCTTCTGTAATGGAACCACACAGGCAACACTTTGTCACCTTTGCTGTATTCTGTAGGGTGGGAGCAAGACACAGGTCCTTCCCACTCTTAGGGAAGGGTATTACAAATGACAACTACCAGGAAGTAGGGATCATGGAGCCTGCTTCAGAATCTATCACACCTATGAAATAAAGGCCCAGGAAACAGAAGAATTCTAATGGTTAAAATAAAAATCTTAGTGGAAGAACTGAATTTTTTAAAATGGAAAGGGCTGCAACAAGATAGTTAAAAGGAAGAATAAGCTGTGGAATTATTTTACAATCTTCAGCAGACAGAGCTAGAGTGAGGAGTTAAGTAGTATGTCAGATTCCAGGAAATTAATATCCATATAATGGGGAATCTATAGAAGTAAAAAAGAGAGAGGTAGATGATAATTACATTATTAAGAGCAGAGCAGATAATTCTTCTGAGTGAAATACATAGTTCATATCAAAAACACCTACTGAGTGTGTGGTGTTATGATATATATATATATAGGTTTTTCATCCAGGATTCTTTGGCTTATAACTCCCACAGCCCTTATATATTCTTATTATAATGGATGTGTTAGGCCTCAGGTAGACCTCTGGTGTTCTGCCCTCCTTCCACTCTGATGTTCTCCCACCTTTCTGATTGTGGGTCTTAAGACTCTCATAATACCTCAAGAGGACAGGGTTCAGAGAGCTTCCCAATAGCTGAACATGTGGAGGTTCCTGGAGAGTGGTGTGCCCAGGGAGGGCGTGGAAGCTCCAAGCCCCTTCCCCCATACTTCCCCCTAGCGTTTCTTCATCTGTATTTTTTCCAGTATAGAGCAATAAACTGGTGAACCAAGTGTTTTCCTGAGTTGTGTGAGCTGAAAGAAGGGGTCATGGGAACCTTAACTTGAAGCTGGTTGATCAGAAGTTCTGAAGGCCCAGACTTGGCGGCTGGTGTGGAGGGGCAGTCTTGGGGACTGACCCCCTCAGCCTGTGGGACCTGACACCATTTCTAGGTAAATAGTGTTGGAATTGAATTAGAGGACATGCGGCTGGTGTCTACTGATGGGTGTATGGGAAAAAAACCCACATTTGATCACAGAAGTCTTCTGTGTTGACAATTGTTATGTGGGAGTAGAGGAAAATGCAGTTAGAGGAAGCTTTCTCTAAACAGTGTTAAGCAAGAATTGGGGATGGACTGAGACATACCTTGGTAAAGTCTCTGGGGAAAGAGAGCAAGAGGGTACAACCAAATGGGCAATCTGTAAAAGACTAAGAATCAGAGTGTCAACTAAAGTGCCAAATAACATTAAATGCTGGAAAGTAATGGGACTGAGCACAGTGGCTCACACCTGTAATCCCAACATTTTGGGAGGCCGAGGCAAGAGGATCACTAAAGGCCAGGAGTTTGAGACCAGCCTGGGCAACATAGTGAGACCCCCATCTCTCCAAAAAAAAAAAAAAATTAACTGAGTATGGTGGCATATGCCTGTAATCCCAGTGACTCAGGAAGCTGAGGTAAGAGAATCACTTGAGCCTAGGAGTTCAAGGCTGCAGTGAGTCATGATTGCACCACTGCATTCCAGCTTGGGTGACAGAGTGAGACCCTGTCTCTAAAAAGAAAATAATAATAAAACAGTGCTCACAAAGTTCTGGGGGCAAATAATTTTGAGATTAGAATTGTAGATCTAAGATGTCAAATAGGTGACTACAGTAAATTCTTGTTTAGATACAGTGGATCCCCAAATTGTCATATATTCTTTCTGGGGAAGAGGAAAAGGCCCCTGAAGGATGCCTTAGGCAAATGAAAAATGAATCAGGATGGCCGGGCGCGGTGGCTCAAGCCTGTAATCCCAGCACTTTGGGAGGCCGAGACGGGTGGATCACGAGGTCAGGAGATCGAGACCATCCTGGCTAACACGGTGAAACCCCGTCTCTACTAAAAAATACAAAAATCTAGCCGGGCGAGGTGGCAGGCGCCTGTAGTCCCAGCTACTCGGGAGGCTGAGGCAGGAGAATGGCGTGAACCCGGGAGGCGGAACTTGCAGTGAGCTGAGATCCGGCCACTGCACTCCAGCCTGGGCGACAGAGCGAGACTCCGCCTCAAAAAAAAAAAAAAAAAAAAGAAAAGAAAAATGAATCAGGATAAGGAGTCAGCAAAAGGAAAGCTATAGTACATGCCAAGCCACCATAAGCAAAGGAACCAGCAAACCTTGTGACTAAATAATTTTTGACAATGTAGTTGTACAGTTTAATACAACTGTTAAAATGATTTTCTGAAATAAAAACATAACATTACAAAAATCCAAAACTAAAATTCCAGAAGATTTCAACAAACGGGGATAAAAGATAAGAAGAATAAAGCAGCTGCTCATATTTTATTGTGTTACATTTTGTTTGAGGGAGTTTGGCATATATTCAGGTAAGTCTTGATGTTGAGAGAAAGTATGTAGGTTCAGACTTAGGACTGGGGCATTGAGACTGATAGGGCCCGTGGAAGGCACAAGGTGTTTGAAGTGAAGCCTTGTGGGGCGGGTTGGGGTGGGTCAGGCTCTGGCCACATAACAGCAAGGGCAGAAGGCAGTCATAAGACCATGGGGTGAGGACATTGCAGGGAACCCTACTCAAGCTATATGCTTTATCCACTAATATTTTTAAAATTTATTTTTTTTATTTTTAAAGTATTTTTATATGGTATAATTCATCAATTTGCGTGTCATTCTTGCTCAGAGGCCATGCTAATCTCTGTATCATTCCAATTTTAGTATATGTACTGCCAAAGTGAGCACATCCACTAATCTTTTAGAACAGTGAAAAAACAAACAGTAAGATCACTTTTTTTCCTAAAAGGATGACATTGTCAGGAGGCTCGGATGTTACTCTTCATAGAGGACAACAATAACGATTTAGAAGTCAGGATTTTAGAGTAATATATCTATGGAGCGCAGGAGTAGTTTAGTGTAATTTATCAGCTACAAGGGTTCTGAGTATTTAGAAAACAGGAATAATATGGTGCAAAAACAAAGTAAATCCAGACTCAGAAATTCAGCCACTGCTCCCATTACTGAGCCCTGTCATGAAGTTGGAACATATGATAATAACTAAATAAAAAAAAGGCAGCTATCATTTTGCCATGAAAGTGACTTCAGTAGACATTTGTCTCCTTAAAGAGAGGATACTCTCTCCTGTTTTCAGCAAACTACTGCTGAAATCCTTTGGACTGAATTAAACTAGACAGACCTGGCACTGTCACAGGTATTGTCAAGACAATTACTGGAACTCCAAGAAAATGATAATTAACACATTACCTCTGAATAATGAGAACCACATATGAAATTTTAAACCTTCTGGTAGCCACATTAAAATAGTAAAAGGAACCAGGTGAAATTAATATCCTATTTCAACATGTAATCAATATAAGAATTGTTTATGAGATACTTTATATAGAAATTATTCTTCTTCGTATTGAGTCTTTGAAATCCGGTATATATTTTGCATTTAAAGCACATCTCAGTTCCACCTCATCATAGTTCAAGTGCTCAGTCACATAAGACCAGAGGCCACCACGTTGGACAGGGCAGATCTAGACCAGTATAGCGTCTGTGACCATGTCTGTAATTAAGGCTGTTTCCCTTTCAACTCTGTGCTGTACATCTGCAGGCAGCCTTTTGAACTGAAAATAATTTAATTTTTATACCTTTAAGGTAAAAGTTGAGAATCTGGTGCTTCACAGGAACAGACTGGCTTCTGCTCTTTAAGAGCCTCACGTCCTGTTACCCCAACATTGCCACAGATTTGGATACTGATCTTTAAAAACGCTCAGCCTTCATTGTTAGGCATTTTGCTGCAGTCCAGGCTCATTCTGTTATCTAAACTCATGTGATGCAAACTATACCATAATATTATTTTCAGAGGAAAAGTTTAAAAAGTAATTTATTAATAGTTACAAATAATTTAGAAGTACTACATATTGAAGAGCAAAAGAACATAAGGCTATCTAAAAATCGAAAATTTGGAATAGCGCTATTATTGATACATGTCTTTATTGAAAAATGTCCCTAAAGTTGTTGATACTGAAATTTGAAACTCACAAAATAATGTGTTTCTAACATTGCCTTTTAATTTACTGTTTATGTTATACCTGTTTAATACTTGAGGTAGATAGATTACTTTGTATTAATAAATGATTATCAGCTGTTTTACATGCTCACTTTCATTTAAATAAAAAATTAGTATTCAATCAGTATTGCTAAAACATCTAATTAAACATGTAACATGTGAATATGCATATATTTAAATTTGTGTGTATCTCACAAATTAAGATCAAAAAACATATATATGTGTATTTGTTTATGTCTAAAATGTAAGTGTAACTGTTAGTAAAATAGAAATAGGACATAGATCAGAAATGGGATATGAAACTTCCAAATCATAAGAGAAAAAATAAAAACAAAGGAAACCCAATTTAGTGAAATCGAGAGAAAAATGTTTAAAGATGAAGAGAAACTAATAAAACCTTAATAAAGAGAAAATTTTAAATAAGATGTCAGGAAAAAGAGCAAACATTTCAGGATTCACAACAAATGCAAAAACTTCCTTGATTAATAAGCAAAGCCGCCTAGATTAGGTAAAAAGGTAAAGTTTAATTACATTATCTTTATAAAACAAAATAGAAATATTGAAAATAAAGGAATAGAAATATAAACAGAAATATAAAGGAATAGAAATATAAACAGGAAAAATAAAGGAATAGAAATATAAACAGGAAAGGAATAGAAATATTAATAGCCCTGATCAGAAACAGGGCTATTAATACCAGAAAAAGGAGGAATCAAGGTAAAAAGCAATAAACTGGATAAAGAAAAAGATTTTATACTGTTAAGAAGTTTTTGCCTTTACATCCATCATAAACATTTACACATTGAGCTAAAAGCATCCAAACATAAATTTAAAGAAGATACCAGTCACAAACATTTACACATTGAGCTAAAAGTATAAAAATGTAAATTTAAAATTTAAAAATTATTAAAATACTAGCATAACATTTGGAAATAGTGACATTACCCAGTGTTGGCAAATATTTGGAGAGTAGGATCCTGGCATCCACTGTTGTGGAGTGTGGATAAACTTAGCCTTTTTGGAAAGGAATCTGGTAATATCTGCCAAAAGTGATTCCACTTCTAGGAATCTATACTACATAAATAAGTTCACTGAGACACTTTAATATGTAAAAACTAGATGGCTTAAATATCCATCAATGGAAGATAGCTGAATCTGTTCTATGGTCTGTGCAGTGGGTTTTAAAAATCAAGTCAATGTATGTGCACTGGTAGGGAAAGAACTCCAAGTTCTATAATTCAATGAAAAAAGCAAGCTGCGCATAGTTCATGTACTTACATATGTAAGTAAAGGAATGCGAAAAAGATTCAGAAGGGCATACGATGACAGTTAAGAGTATTTACCTCTCTGGAGGTAGGTGGTGTGGGAGGGAGGAAGTTTTCCATATTTGATTTCACTCACACACACACACTATGGTGGTTTTGTTTACAATGACAATCTACTCTTTTATAATCTAAAAAACTCAATGAAATATTATTTTTAAACTATTGAACATAGCTTTCTTAAATAATTAAACTATTTTTTTTCAACCGGCACCATTAGGTTTGTTTGGAGAGGCAAGTGGTAAGAATTGAAGATCCCTATTATGAATTCCTCTCAGAAAACATCATGTATTGCATTTAGGAAATGGGGCTGAAAAGACAATGACCAAACAGAAAATGAATCTTTAAAAAACAAGTTGAAAGTCTCCATGTTTTACACACATACAAGATTGTATTTGGAAGTAAACCCCTCAGAATCAGAATCCTTAGCAAATAATCATTCATCCAACTCCAAATTGAGCAAACCTATTGAAATTGCTTTAAAAAGTAGTTGTGAGGCAAATACAGATTTCATCTGCATGTTAAGAAACCAAACGTTCAGAAACCCATTTTACAAAGGAATCTTTGAGCAAGAAATGTATATGCATAACATTACATCTGTGACCACAGAAGTGGATAAATTCTTATTTTATCGGAGTTTGGGATGCAGAGAATGTTGAGCTGTCACATCTGGAAGAAATAGCGTGACTATATACATGCTTCTGACCTGGTGGAACAATGCAACTCCCAAGTGCATGATAAGCATCTGGAGGCATAATTTCACAAAATACAGAAAATTGCTGTAAAACCAGGGCATGATTGCAATTTAAGGGAAATGGTGCAGATAAATCTATTTTAATGGATAAGCTTAGTAGATGCAAAATAAATATGTCAGCACTTCATTATTTATTCCTTTCAACTAGTCTAAATTAGAGTGGAAAATGCACATAATATCCACTTTAGAATTGTACACATAGAAATGAAAAAAATATTTTTCCTAAGCCATTTTAGTACTTTGGAAAAACTTAATCCTAGTCGAGCCTTAATTTCAAAGCCTCTCTCTGAGTCTCTTTTTCAATTCCACTGCATTTATTGACCACCTTTTTGTGTCAGACATTGCCTAAGCGGTCAAGTTGCTCGCCACTGAATGGAGTTCACAAATTCCTTTTTGCTCAAGTGAGTCTCATTTGACATGGTAGAGTTGGTTATTTCATTCAACATAAAATAAGTTCGGGAGACTGAACAGAGAGATCCCCACCTGGGATCACTGCCGGACAACAGAGCAGTGATGTCAGTGATGATGAGCCCAGTCTGAGTACCCTGCCAAGGCTGTGATACCTTCTAACCTGGCAAGTTTTGGTTTATTGGCAGTGGTACTGAGGCAGGTTTGTCTTTCTTGCAGCCTGTGCAATAAACTTTATTACTTAGGATCTCTTAAAATTATACCCAAATTTAGGAATCAAGTCATAGATATCTAGTTTCAGAAATGAGGAATCCAATGTAGTATTTCCTTTATTTAATTAAATTGCTAATTTATGTAAACATAGTAGGTACTATATAATGTTCTAGAGAAAATATGACATTTTTTTTTTAAAAGCAAGGACAAATCTTCCCTGGTAACATGATAAATGATGTTATCAGCTTAAGATTAGTTACTAACTTTAAACGGGAGAAAATAAATGAACAAAGATAACTTTGCATAAGAAACAAAAACACATTTTCTGAGGTAACCATAAAATTTTGTACAGGCCCAGGGTCAAAAAATAAAACACCCCAAACTGGCTCTAAGAAGTACTAGACCTTAATCTCTGTGTTCCTTGTCTCTTCTTCGTGTTCCCTGTGTTTTAATTAATTAATTAATTAATTAATTTTTATTTTTTTGAGACAAAGTCTTGCTCTGTCGCTCAGGCTGGAGTGCAATGGCGTGATCTTGGCTCACTGCAACCTTCACCTCCCAGGTTCAAGTGATTCTCCTGCCTCAGCCTCCCAAGCAGCTGGGACTACAGATGCCCACCACCATGCCCAGCTAATTTTTGTATTTTTAGTAGAGACAGGGTTTTGCCAAGTTGGCCAGACTTGTCTCGAACTCCTGACCTCAGGTGATTCACCTGCCTCGACCTCCCAAAGTGCTGGGATTACAGCCTGTGTTATATTTTTCATAAAGATAATGTTCTCTACTTTTTACTATAAAGTCAATAAAATACTTCATTGAATAAATAATAAAGCAAATAATAAATAACAAGTAAATAATAACAATATTAATTAAATAAATAATAAAGTACTTTATTGGCTTTTTAAAATAAACAACTACACATGGAGACTACAGTGAAAAGTTTCCTTATGGATCTCTGCAGTATGCTTCCACCACAGATTCTTCTAAAGATTACAGCAATCTTAATTTAAAACAGATTTAATGCATATAATAAAAGTTTAAGTATTGTAATACATACTCATTGAAGAAAATCTGAAAAGTACACAATACAAAATGGAGAAGAAACCAGACACAATTCCACAACTCAGAATGTTCTGGTGTCTTTCTTTCCAGATCATCCTTTCTGTGTACACACACAAACACACAGAAAAATGTATTTTAATAAAGCTAGAATTACACTGTAGATACAATCATCATTAAAACATCTCTGTGTACTATATGCAGAACTCTACATTCCTAACAACTATTCAGGGGTGCATAGTTTTCCATTGAGTGGGTGTACCATGCTTACTCAACTGGTCCCTGGATCTTCCACTGTTTCAGAGGACAAGATCTTTAGGTGTTGAGAAAATTCTTTTAAGAACAGCAGAGAACCACATAGGCTTAGGAGAAATAAGGAGTTGATAGCCTTAACAAGACCTCCAGAAGTTTATTTTTGTCAGCACCTCAGTTCCTGGGTGTTTTCTAGGGATCAGCAGCACCCTCATCACTGGAGACCCAGCCCAGGCCCACTGCCTCAAGGATCTGCATGTTAACAAGATCCCCCTGGTAATTCCAGTGCATGTTACAGTGTGAGAAGCTCTGGCTTCATACAACAGAGGAAAGGGTGTAACTGGAAAACTCTCAGCAGTATTTCAAAATAGTACAAACAGCAGCCTATGGGTATGATTCTTGAAATCATTTCAAGTCATAATATTGTTCACAAATATATCAGGCTAAATTTAAGAAATGGGATTTGGGGTTTGGAACAACTCAGAGGAAAGTTAGGTTGAAATAGAAGGGCTAACCATCTTGGAAGTAGATTTTCTATCAGTCAAACCTTCAAATCTGTGTTTTGTGATTTCTTTCTTTCCATTTAGAAAGCCTTCTCCTAGCCATGGGTGAGATATCCTGTATATCTCTTGTATTTATGTTCCCACCTTTTTGTCTAGGTGTTTTTTTGTGTTTAATATCATGAGGCACTAATTGATTTTTTTCTAGTAGCTTACTGATTTTAAAGAATCGTGAATTGCATAGTTATGCTTTTTCCTGTTTGTTTTTTTATCTACTTGTTCTTTCGAATCAGCTCTCAAAGTGTGGTTCACAGATCTCTGTATTCCTTAAGCCCCTTTCAAGGGGTATACAAAGTTAAAACCCAGATATTACTTGCTTTCCCCTGTGTTCATATGTGCAGTGATGGTGAAAAAGCAGTGGTGGGTAACACTGCTGGTGCCTGAATTACCACTGTGACTCCACACTATGCTGGTAGCCATTGTATTTCTCATTGCAACACATTCCCAGTTTTTAAAAAATCCCCTTTTTACTTAAGAATATCCTTGATGAAGCAGTAGAATTTATTAGTGTTTTTTTTTTTTTTTGTTTTGTTTTTTTATAATCTCAATCCATGAGTAAACATCTGGTATTTTGTGAGACAAAATGGGAAGTAGACATATAGCAAATCTATATAGCATATCACAGTCCCATTTTCCTGAGGAAAAGCACTTGAACAATTATTTGAATTACAAGCTAAACTAGCCACTTTCTTGATGGAACACCATTTTTACTGAAAAGAATGACAGACACAGTATGTTTATTTACACTTGAGTTTTTGGCAAAGATTTTCTTGGAAGTGAATGGAGTGAGCCTGTCACTTCAAGCAGAACAACTAAATATTTCTCCACAATATAAAATTTAAGTTTCCAAAGAAGAACTGGAATTTTAGGAAGCTTTTCATTGTGAGCAGCTCCCCAATACTTCAGGACGTTTCTGATGAGATCAGTGGTGAACAGATTTTGATGTGGCCTCCACAATCCCTGTTTCCTGGGGCTCACACCTTTTGACAGTGCCTCTCTTGAATGGGGTTTATACTTGTGACTTTCTTCTAGACTACAGCATGCAGCAAAGGTCATAGGCTGTCACTTCTGTGATTGTGTTGTCTAAGACTTGATCTTGCTAGAACATTCACTCTCACTCGCCTGCTGGCCTTGAAGAAGCAAGCTGCTGTGTTGTGAATTGCTTGCTGTGAGAGCCACAAGGTGGGACAGCCTCTAGGAGCTGAGGGCCACATCCGGGCAGCAGGGAGCAAAACCCCAAAATTTTCAGTCATATAATCACAAACAAATGAATTCTGCCAGCCACCTGAGTAAGTTTGGAAATGGAGCCTTTCCTAACTGATCTTCCAGAAGATAATGCAGCCCGAATGGCACCTTGAATGCATCTTGGTAAGACTCTGAAACAGAATCCAGCGAGGCTATGTCTAGACTCCAAACCCATAGACACTGTGTGATTTTAAGCTGCTAAGTTGGTGGTAATTTGTTATGTAACACTAGATAACTAACACAGATTTTGGTATCTAGAAGTAGTTGGGGGCTGTCACAAATCCCTACAAATGGGACAGTGGCTTTGGAAGCAGGCCATGGTGGGGGGCTGGAAGAATTTTGAGGAGTGTAATAGACAATGCCTGAAGAATCTTGGACAGACTGTTATTAGCTATGCGGACCCTGGCACTGTCATTGAGATCTCTAAAGAAAAGGAGAAGCATGTTATTAGACACTGGAAGAGGCGGAATCTTATTATATAGTGGCAAAAAGCTCAATGAAACTGTCTCCTGAAATTCTATGAAAAGTGAACTTGTAAATGATTAACTTAGCTATATAGTGAAAGGGATTTGCAAGCAAAGTGTTGAAAGTGCTGCCTGGTTTCTTTTTGTTGCTTATAGTAAAATGCAAGGACATAGGTATATTGACAGAATAACTGTGCATAAAACAGAACCATGACTTGAGGACTTTGAAAATTCTTTAGCCTCACCAAATGGCAAAGATGTCAACATGAAGAGATTTATTGTCAGGAAAATGCACTCTGGGAGAAAAGCAGAGGGTGTAACTGTACAACCATTTGCCAAAATCTTAGAAGGAGTACAAGCTCAGAATATTCACTCACACAAAATGCCTTTCCGTGCTTCACAGACCCTCTCAATAAACTAGCGGGCCTCTGGGAAGCTTAACGGCACTATCTGTCTTTCATGCCTGGGGGGCCAAGGTGGAGGAGGTATTATTACAAAAAGGTCTGTGGATGTGACTTTTGTCCAATGGAGTGAACCCATTAAAATCCACAGAAAGCCCATAGAATATTCGAGAAAATTGTTTCAGTGGAAACATCGCCAGCTTAGACTAATGGGGACAGACAGAGTAAAAACAAAAGGCCATGTCAGACTCCCAAATTCTACTGGCAGGAAAAAGGCCGATAAAACTGTTCACCTGCAAATGCCTTTTATGAAAATGGAAGGATGACCCAGAGGGCAGCGTTAAAACTCAGAAGGCAAAGCCAAGAGCCACAGGTCATTTATTCTAAGGGCTTAAAGCTTAATCAAGAAACCCAACATTCTCCTGCCTGGATTTCAGAACTGTAATGGATTGGTGACTCTTTCGTACCTCCCATGATTGAGAATGTGTATAGTTGTTATCCTCTACCTCTTCCCCTGTGTATACAGGGTGAGATGGGGGCAGATCATTCATCTCTTTTGTTTCCCAGGTCCACAGATCAACGGAAGGTGGGCCCCAGGAACTGTGTTTATCTGGACCTGGACTTGATGATAAGATTGTGGACTTTGTGCCGATGCCTGAATGGACAGGGATATTTGGGAACGTTGGGAGGCATGAATGTCTTTTGCATGTGTCACGGATGTGAATCACTGGGGGCCAGAGGGTGGCCTCTGGCAGACAGACTCTAAGGTGGTCCTGCAAACCTTGCCTTCTGTTCATGTTTCTGTGTAATGTCTTCACCTTGAGGGTGTTTGGAACTTGGGACCTTCTGCTAGTGAACAGAATTTAGAAGTGATAGGGTCTCACTTCCGTGACTAATTTACCAAAAGACTGGCTTCTGGCTTGTTCATCCTCTCTCGCTCTTTCATTCACTCTGATTTGCACCTGCTGCCATAATGGGAACTGCCCTGTGGAGAGGCCCACGTGGCAAGGAACAGAGGGAGGCCTCGGGCCCAACAATTATAAAATGAGCTTAGAAGTGAATCCTCAGCTAGTTGAGTCTTCAGATAAGACCTCAGCCCAAGCTGAGGCCTTGTGAAACACCTTGAGCCAGAAAACAAAGCTAAATGTATCTAGATTCCTGACCCACAGAAACAGTTAGATAATAAATATCTCATGTTTTAAACTGCTAAGTTTTTGAATAAATTTTATGTAGCAGTAAATAGTAAGGTCAGTAAAATGATATTTATAGCACACTTGAGTTCATGGTCCAAAATTCAAACATAATGCACTATTTGTGAGTTCACTGCTAACCATATGTATTTACCTCTAAAAACCTCATAGTGAAAGAAAGACTTACGGTTTACCTCCATAGATTCCTGAGTGTCCTTCCAATAGCTATTGTTTGTGTAAAAATGTAGAGATCCTACTGCTTATTAGAAACTTGCTAGTTCATGCACTTTTTTTTGGTCTGATTAAAATATCTCCTACCTTCTTCATTTTAAAATACTTTTTTATTTTGAAAATTTCAGACACAGAAGTTACAAACATGACACAGACTTCTTTAGTACCCTTTACCCACTTGCCCCCAGTGATAACATTGTACGCAAGCATAATACATTATTAATATCATCTGATTCCTTTTTTGAATAGAAAAACAATTCTATTTGGTAGATCTATTAGTAGGCTTTCACCCTACATGGAAAGGCTTTCTTATATTGGAACTTTTCAAGAAATGTGGCTGCAGATCTATCTAGTACTATCTAGAGGGCAGAGCCCTCAGATCCTGACCGGCAAAACGAGCCTCAGTGGATATCTATACTTGCCAACCAACATGAACATAGCAATAAAATGATCCATTCGTCAGGGCCTTGATGAGGCCTGCACCCCAGAGGGCACTCAGCTCCCAAGCTGCTGAGAGCTTTGGGGGTAGCAGGTGTGGGGAGCATGTGGCTCTACCGAAATAACAGCAGCAGCAGCAACAGTGACAATGATAACAGACAAAGTAGAGTCCCAGGAAGAAGGGAGGCACTGTTATTTGAATTCACATTACTAAGGTGACAATAAATGTCACTTCAATAATGTGTCCAGTGATAATAAATGCCACTTCAATAATGTGTCCATGGACATTCTAAGTGTTAGACTTCACGTGAGCATGACTGAAGTTCTTTCAGTTAAATTACGGATTCTCTTTGCTTCACATCTCTCACGATAGGAAAGCAAGCTTAACCACAGTTTCTAAATTTAAAATCCTATAGAGATGTTTCGCTTAAGATTAAGCATGTATTCAATCTCACCAGCACAAACTCTGGCAAAAACACAATGAACGGTAACTGTGGTAAAGCAAAATAATTAGATACCATTAAGGAAATAATCTACTTAGAAGAGATGACAATTTTTTCAGATCCAGCTATGGCTGTGCTGCCAAACACAGCGGCCACTATCTGCATGTGGCTATTTAACTTAAATCTATTAAAATTAAATACAATTAAAAATCTGTCCCTCAGTTGCACTAGCCACATTCAGGAGCACATGTAGCTAGTGACTTCCACACTGGACAGTACAGACATAGAACATTTCTTTTACCACAGAAAATTTTCCTGGACAGCAACAACTTGCAGGGTGCAAGAATCTGAAAGGGGCTAAGAGAAAAGAAAAAATAACAAGGCACATGAAGTGAGATATGAACTGCAGCAGAGCTCTCTCAATATCATTAAATGTCAGAATGATATTTAGATGTATATTATCAGATAACTCACCAATTATCTCAGCAAAAATTTTTTGAATAATCTTCCTTTCCCCACTGATATTTCTGATGCCTCCTTTATTAGTCTTAGGGGACTCTGGGCAATTCCATCCTTTGGCAACTGGAATCATGGCCGCTAGCTATGTGAACATTTTTCTTCTTTGAAGGAAAGATGCACTCGGAATGCTGCCACTGGGAAAACATGGCACGATGAGCCCTGGGTGATTATCGTCACAAGAAGCACTTTTGTATAGCAAAAATAATATGATCTGATACGATATATGCTATGACATGTCACAGGGAAGACTGTTTGAATGACACGTTCATCACAGGGACTCCATACTGCCATCATTTGCCCACAAAAAGGACAGACTCTTCCCTTTGAGCTTCATGGACAAGGCAAGAGGGCGGCACTGCTTCCAATTCTCCCTCAAGTGTGTGGGCTCAGGACCCTCTCATGAGATGCCAAAGCACAGTCAACACCAAGCTGTGGAGTTTAACAGACTTTGTGGAAATTTTGTGGTTCGTAGAGATAAGTTTTATGCATTCAGTGGAAACCATAAAATGATATAGGACATATTACTGTTCCTCAAGTTAACTGACCACAGACTGGAGGGGAGTCTCCCAGGGGCTGCTAGGGACATCTCAGCCAGATGACTTCCAGCCTTGGTGTTACAGAAGGCTGCTCACCTTACAACACGGGACCTTCAGCCTCGCCCTCCTGCCCAGAGCCCAGACCCAGTTGCTTCAAGTCCCCACAGAATCTTTCCTTCCACAGTAAAAGTTCTTCCCTTCCTGCTCGGGGTGACTGCAGCCAGAACAGTCTCTCCTTTTAGGAGAATCTTCTACTCCAGGAGCCAGGCAAAACCATGGGGAAGGCTGCAGAATGACTGGCCTTGAAGCTATGCACTATTTATTTTGGGGGTGAGTTGAGGACGATGGATACAGATACCCCAGCTGCACCTGCTGTCCCCACTGCTCCCAGAGCAAAAGAAGAAGCTGACTTGAGAAATTTCAGCATCCACACAAAATACAGAAACCGCTGGCACTCTCCCACATCATCAGTCTCCACTGCTGGAAACTCTACTAGTCACCTGTTGCATTAATCATAATAGCTAATACTTATCGGGTGCTTACTGTGTTGCAGACACTTGTTAAGCCCTTGATATACATGATAATATTTGATCAGCACAACACTCCTATGCGGCAGAAACTATTACGGCAAAGTCTAATTTTCAGAGATGAAACTTGACCCTGACAAACACTGGACTAGTCTCCTAGGGCCGTGGTGACAAATGACCAGCACAATAGAAATCTCTGCCCCCACAGCTCTGGAGGCCAGAAGTCCAACCTCAAGCTGTCCACAGGCCACGCTCCTGTTGGTGGTTCCCAGGGCTCCTCTGCCTGCTGTGGCGCCATTCCAGTCTCAGCCTCTGTTTCCACATGGCCTTCTTCCCCTGAGACTCCGTGTCTGTCTGCAGCACCCCCTTTTCCTATAAGGACACCAGTCTTTGGATTGAGGGCCCACCCTAAATCCAGAATGATTTCCCCTTGATATCCTTAATAACCTCTGTGAAGACCCTACTTCCAAATAAGGTCACATTCTGAGGATCCCGGTGGATGTGAATTTTCGGGGACACTGTGCAAACCATGACACATAAAAATAGTGAGGACTCATCAGGAATTGTTTAACGAGTTCATGAGGGGATAAGCAAGATGTCAAGTTGAGGAAAAGAGCACTTGAGAGGCTGAGTGTGCACATGCAGCCAGGAGGGGAATGCTGGAGCAGGTTTGCTAAGTTAGCAACAAAGCTTGTCAATGTCTTCAGGTTAATAAAGTATCGCTTTTGAGGTTATCTTCACTATTGGGCAGAAATCATTTGTATCTTTACAGGACAAATGTACATGCATATAAGCAACTTCACAGAATCTAGGGCCAAGACAACGGCAATGCAGGTTAAACACAAATAGATTCTCCTAGAGAATTAGGGTCCTTGGGTGGATCTGTTAGCCTGTGTCTCAGTATGACATTAAAAGGACACACCCAATCATTCTCTTTTCTGTTTTGGATCATTTTTCTCAGCAATTTTTATCCCCATCTTACAGATGAGAGATTTGGTTGCCTAATAATTATATCAGTGATTCAGCCAATGGATTCAAGCTCTAAACCCAAGTCTGAATTTAGAGCTAAAATCTTTGCCAAATATATTTCCTCAGCTCTTTGCTTTTGAGACTTCTTGCATCAGGTGTTCATTATTTATTTTTGTCTATAATGTTCACAGAGTGAAGCAGAAGCAAAGTTCTTTGTATCATGAAATAAGAACTATTATCTCGTTTTGACTTGAGAATTAGCATGAAATACATACAATATGACTCAATTTCTGGCTTTAAAGGGAATTCATACAGGAAATCTTGCATTTTTGGTTAAACATTTGAGTTTGGCCATTTGTGAGGACCCAAATTTCAGGACAGGTAGTGCTGTTAGCCATGCTGAGGCCTGGATCTTATGGGCATGTTGTGTGTGCTGGCCAGTCTTTCAGCCTAAAAGGAGAGCCTAGTATAAAAGATGCCATCAGCTTCTCTAATCTCTGCTCCTCATTACTCAGGATCTCAGCAGGGTACTCTACATGGTGGTATTTGTGAAGCTGGGGATCTCTAAATCTCCCTCGGCCCTAATTGCTTGTGAATGCCGAGTACCTATTCTATTCTGCAACATGCTTGTCCATGAATTACCAAAGATCATCAGCTTGCTTTGATGTTCACATGTTTCCAAACAGAAAACTCATATTAGAATAGAAGAGAGCTGGAATCTTCAAATCCCAGGATACTTACCAATTCCAGTGATTCTGAGGAGACTTGAATATCTCCAATGACAGAGGATTCGGTACCTTCCCAGGCATCTTTTAGCCATCTCTCACCGTGGAAAGTTTTTCTCTAGTTTTCATATATTGTTCCAGTTCTTCCTTCTGGGTTCACATGAAGTCAGTCTCATCTCTTGGTCACAATCATTGATTAAGTAAATATTTTTTTCACAACTACCAGCTTCAGTGCTGGTACAAAGATGAATGAGACTCGTAGCCTGTCCTGAAGGAAGTCACACTCCAGGGAGGCCAGCAGACCGCTTGTGGAAGTGATGTGGCTCCCAGAGCCTGCTCTCCCTTCACCGAGCACCACAGTCTCTGCAGTGCCTGGTCGTGTGGGAGGATGACTATTCCATAGGCTGGCTTCCTGTTTATCTCTGGATCCAGGCAGACCACCTGAAAGCCAAATGTCTGGACCAGGACTGACCTCTGTGTTACTTTTTGACATCAGGTCTTCAGGCTACCTTGAGTTGTTTAACAAGGAAAAGCCTCGAGAACCCCATTAGGCACTGCCTGGGGAGGGGGACGGCTGAGGACATCGACCACCTACCTACCTATGTCAGTGGTTCCCAGCCCTGGCTGCACCTGGGCAGCTTTGAAGCTATGGACCCTTAAGCTCCCCCAGACACCTGTTGTCATTGGTTTGGGTCCTGAGCTTTTGTATTGCAAATGCTTACCACTCGATCCTATCATGCAGGCAGGGTTGGGAATTAAAGCATTACAAATATATAGGGTCTCTTATTTGAAGTCCCATGAAGGAAGATATTTCTCTCAGAGTAAAGTGCAGTGTACATTGTATTCTCCTAAAAGGAAAGCCATGGAACTAGTAACATAGCTTAGAACCCTAAATCAGGAGGTGAGTTATACATATAGATACATGCACACATATAATGTGTGTATGTATGTGCGTTTGCCTCGTTTTAACCATGTGTTCTACTTTATATTAGCTCTGGTAATGATTTTTTAAAATTATATTTCCTTGCTTGTGGGAAAATATAGTTTTTGAGATGTTCACTTATTTTTCCTGCTTTCTTTTCTTCTTTCCCTTCCCATAACAGATAGCTAAGTCTGTAGGTTCTTGCCTAGGAGGATATTTAAGACAGGCTTCCTAAATCTAATAAAGACAATAGGATGTAAGAAAAAGGGGTACCCCGCCTGAAGAAAATGTGGAGAGGACACGGGATTCCCTTCAGACAAAAGCAATGCTTCCTTGGACTGGAGAAAGGAGAGGGAGAGAAAGAAAGGGGGTGAGGGAAAGATGGAGAGGAGAGAGACGGAGGAAGACAGAAAGGAAGAGAGAAGGGTAAGGGGCAGGGGAGAGGGGGACTGATCCACTGTTGTAGCTTTTTGGCAGTGCCCTAAGGCAATGAGTGATGGAGCTTCAGAGGTGGGGCCTCTGAATTGAGAGGTGGGGCCTCTCAATACAACAGGAAGAACCGACTTTACCTCACCAAGGGTTCCTCAGCTCAGCACGGCCCCCAAGCAAAAAATCCAGCAAGGCCAGAAAGGCCAAGGAGAGGTCATCTTCACTGGATAGATGGCAGCTGGTGCAGGAAACTCTTGGATCCCAGCCCTGTGTGAGGCCCTGAGAGCTTGGCAGCCTTAGCGGGGGGCCTGGGGTTGCTGAGGTTGATTTTCCGCTATCTTAATATGACAAGGCCTGGAGGTAAATTTTAAATGATTCATTAAAATAAAAAAGGAAGAAAGCAAAAATGTAACTTCTTACACACCTGCTATGTATTCAAAATCATCTCAGAAAATTTCTGAACTGAAGTGAGCCATAATTCAAACATGAACTAAACACAATTGAAAGTAAAAGGCTACCCCAGATGTGGTCTGACTGGCACAACAACACCTGTGAGTCCAGATTGGCTGCCTACGCCAGCTTCATGGCTGCATATCCCAGCTTCTGAGGGTTCCCCTGAGATGCGCTGGCCATGTAGAGTCAACTCTGAAGGCCTCCTGGGGATCCGGCAACATTCTCCGAAAAGCTCTCAAGTCAGGTGCAGTTTCAAAATGATTTCATCTGAGTCAGATACCTCAATGTTTAAAGCAGCTTTGTTGAGGTATAACTGAGACACTATAAACTCTACCTGTTTAAATTTGGTAAATTTTAACAAATATATACACAGATAAAACCATCACCACAATGAAAATAAGATCCACATGCATAACCCCCAGAATTCCTTTGGAAATTCCCTTCTCCCACCTATGGCTCTCCCCCCAATCCCAGGCAACTACTGAACTGCTTTCTTGACCTAGACAGTAGTTCTCATCTATTAGTATTTTATACAAAGAGTTTTTTTTTGTTGTTGTCTGACTTCTTTAATGGAACATAATTATTTTGAAGTTCATTCATGTCGTTTTATGCATCAGTATTCATACCTTTTCACTGATGAGTAGTGTCCCATTGCATCGATGTGCCATGGTTTTTATCCATCCATGTTGATCAATATTTGGGTTGTCTCTGGTTTTTGGCTATCATGAATAAAACTGGTCACAACAGTGCTGAATGATTGGCTTGAATTTAGTTGCCTATTCAAAGATACAAGTGATTCATCACAAGAGAAGTAAAGGCTTCTGGTGGAAGACGCCTTGTTTCACGGAGAGAGAACAGGAAAAGAAAAGCGTGTGGAAGAGGGGTGCGGTCTAGAGGAATGCCTGTCCTCCCCTCAGTTGTGGTCTTGCCACAGTGGTGCTCCTGGACCTCCCTGTCTGAAAGCTGAGCCCAACTCACTTCTAAGTGAGTCAATTTTGGTAAACAGATGACAAGATCTAAGTCATGCTGAGGGTGTGGGAGTGATTGGGAGGCTGAGGGGCCCAGGGAAGGGAGCTGCCTTTTTCTAAGACTTCCATGTGCTGGGCCCTATGTCATTCCTATGCCATCTCATTGCCTATTTACAGTATCCTTTTAAGGCCGAGATTATTATCATCCAACATCACAGGCAAACATGAGGGCTCACAGACAGTAAATAACATGCCCCAAGCCCATGCGACTCACAATTTGCAGGTCTGGAATTTGAGCCCAGGTCTCTTGGCTTCCAGGGGCTGTTTTCTTTCATCCACCCTCTCCAGGACAGCCTCTCAAGCTGTGGCACGTGCAGGTGTCAGACAGCAGCGGCAGCCATGGTTAAGGGGCCAGTAGGGGGGAAAAAGTGCTTTCTGAACTGGGTTCTTAGTGCATTCAGGGTCCTTACACCGCTTGTTCAGTCCTGGGAGAAGCTCTACTGAGACAGGGAAGGTCCACAGGCCAGAGTAGGACAGGAGCTTCCATCCAGGCCAGAAGGGTTCTGGGCCACAGAGCGACGGTCTCTGCACAGTCCCTCTGGTGTGGGAGGTATCTCTGCCCTGCGTGTTAGCAGGGTTTATGCAAGAATTGATGTGAGTAGGCACAATAGCTGATTTTAAGGGTAATTTTGAAGTCAAGCCCTAAGCAAAGAATCAACCTGGGTGGCAGCCCCTGTGTCTACCCTTAACTTGGTAAGTGACCTGGGTAAGTTCCGTGCTGGCCCTGGGCTCAGTTTCTCCGTGTCCCCAAGAGGAGCTGGGCTCTGCCTGCAGGGCCCAGTGGTGCATCGCCTCCTTCCTGGAAATGGCATTGGTTAACTACATTTGTTCTGCCCAGCCTTGCGTTCCTTCACCACTAGGTGGAGGGCGTCTCTCAGGTTTCCCCACTGCTCCCTGAAGGCCTTGGAGGCGATCTTATCCATCCCTCCATGAAAACTACTTTAAATTTTGACAGCTTTTTAAGGAATTCCAACTCAGATGTTAGAAAATATTCAGTCAATTCATTTGCCCAAAAGCTCAAATTTTGAGTTTCTTCACTTTCTATTTTCCTATTTCAATATATTGTACTTAGTTTTTTTGTTTTGTTTTGTTTTGTTTTAACTTTTATACTAAATTAATTGGACTTTTAAAATGTTCTGGCCTATATTTATTACTTGGGAGATTTCCAGCAGAATTGCTTTACTGATGCTCGCCTCTATGTGAAAAGTACTTTTGATATCTTTTAAGTGAACTGTTCTCTCCTGCCTCAACCAGACACAACGAAATAGTGGAGATGTGGGAGAGAGGTAAGGACTCCTTTCAGCTGACATGCTTTTGAGATTTCTATTACCCCCCAGGGTATTCATAAGGCCTCGGCACAGAGCAAACTATTCTCACAATCATGCCTGATAATGAACTGATCACCGTGGGCATTTTCCAAGTGCTCTCTTCACATCTCTTATCTCATCGAATCCTTCCTACTCCTCCTACAATGAGCATTTTTTAGTCTCTGCTTTAAAGAAGAAGCAGGCGAGGCTATTATTGGCCACATAGATTCCCCGCCTGCACCCCAGCATACACAAATTATCCAAGCATAGGTTGGAATTAGGAAAGGGACTTGACCTTATTTAAGTGCCCGTGAGTATAGCAGTGGTCAGACTTTCTCAAATCCTGCACTTAGCAGTAGGGACCCAGAGAAGCTTGCCTCATTCAGGTGGCTGTGTTGGCTGGCATGGTCATGGGGGCCATCCAGGGACATCCCCAGGCTTCAGATGGAACCTTCCAGAGCTGTGTCTTGCCTGTCCCTAGAGTCCAGTGGAGGCCAGCACCCCCTCCACTGAAAGAAAAATCTGAAGACTTCAGCCAGGCCGACTTGCCCTGGGGTTGCTTTTCAAGTGGAGGTGCAAGGACAGCGTCAGCTACAGAGAGAGGGAACCTGGAAAAGCAAATGCCTCCAGAAGCCCCGGAATCTGCACAGTGTGTGAATGTGTGGAAATAGCAGCTTTCACAAGGAACATTTCTCTAACTGCAAAGGAAATTAGGCAAGCAGTTTATTTAGGAGAAGCAGAAGCAAGAGGAAAGTGATTTGCCTTTTTTTCCTCTTTTTCTCCTGAGAGGAGGATGATCCTGCAACAATCTACCAGCAGGGCGTAGCGAGTCCTTCCCTATTTGCTGGAAATCCCACCCTCCTCCTATTGCACGTCTCGGTTTCTGTTTTGCAGGTTGCTACTGGCAGGAGGGGACTGGAAGTCACAGAAACCCACCAGGGCTCCAACTCATGAGAGACAGGGTGTGTGGCTAGGAGATCCCAGGCGTGTCTGGGCATTCAGGGAGGAGAGCCAGCATGTCAGCCCACACCTCGAAAGGGACCAGTGTGCCTGCTTGAGAAAAAACACATGTCCTCAGGCAAGTGATATTTCCCTCTCAGGCAGAGTGAAGGGCCAGGTCGAAAAAGGAGAAGCGAAAGTTGCTGCATACTTCGAATACTGAAGGTGGCCTTCAGGATTTAGTACACCGAGGCAGACTTCTTTGGGGAACAAGCTGGGAATGAATGGTTTACTTGGAGAGGGAATTGAATCTTTTCTGGGCACCCCCTCACCTTGTGCCAGGCACTGTGCTAGACCTTGGGGAGCACAAGGGAGCAAGGCAGGTACTGGCATGTCATCAGCACTTCCCGAGAGAGCCTTCTACAACAATGGAAACGTCTGCTTCCACATTTGTGCTGTCCAATATGGTGGGCACAGTCACATCTGCTGATAGAACACCTGGAATATGGCTAGTACAACTGAGGGGCTGAAGTTTCAATTCTATTTCATTTTAATGTAAATTGAAATAGCCATGTGAGGCTAGTAGCTACTCTGTGGAAAAACACGGTTCCCCATAGACCCTCAATGTGGGGAATGAAAGAAACACACTGTGTTGCAGCTTCTGGCATCACGATGTTCCAGGTGTGAAATGGTTGCTCCGTTTCTCTGAGAAGACAATCAGGAAGTAGGATCGCTGGGTGCATCTGGGAGGTGTGCCTTTCTATTGACTAATTTACTCTCTCTTACACTTAGTGTAGCCTACAGGAGTTGTGTGTACCCAGTGTGTATCAGTGACCAAGCACTCCTTAGGATGAGAGTGTCTTCTTTTTTGGTTGCTCGGCATCATCCTACTCTTCATGAGTTACAGTTCACATTATATATATACAACAGCCCCAGGGCACTAGGGGCTGGTGAGAGGAGTGGTACCCAGCAGCTGGGGGACCTCAGTGAGGGGCTGGCCCAGCCCCATTCTTCTCTCTAAGGTGTGGGGAAAATGACTCCTCTATTCCTTTTCTCTATGTGTCTGGCCCATAGAAATCCTCATTCCGTGACTGTGCTGGTGTCCACTGGACGGAATGCTCTGTTCATCTGCGCAGTGGGAAAGCTAGTTAGTTCCTGGGTCCAGAGCCCTTCAAAAGGAAGGCCTGGCAGTGAGAAAGGCTTTCCTTTTTGGTTGACACTGGAAATGCTGGAGATGGCTGGCCACTTCAGTGCGGTAGCTTTCTGCCCTCTCTGATCCTAGGGCAGAAACGAAGTTGCACATTCATCATAGCCTGGTCTGCAGCCGTTCTTCATATCAAAGAATATTTAGATGAACAGAAAAGCTGCCATCAGGGATGTGAAGTGAGGGATTATGACTAATTCACAAACATTTACTCCACACCTACTATGTGCTGTTGGGTTAAGCATTATGCCTTCTGAGGTCTGCTAATGCTGGAAGGCTTTGTCGTTACTTGCGGCTTTATAAATGTGCTTTTAAAGCATGGAGATCGTCAAGAACGGGAAAGATTTAATTTTACCCCAAGGTTGGGCAGTATAGAACAGGGTCTGTGGAGGAGATTCTTTTGAGATCACTGAGACTTGCTTTACCCAGGAAGGTGACATCTTGTGCTGTGTATCTGTTTGATATCTGGCTAAGACTTTGAAAATAATCACTACATATTAAAAAGTAGGGTGCAACAGAATCTTTTTATGTGCTATTTTTCTACCCAAAATACTCAAAATACTACTTCTCCTACTTCTTCTTTTTTTTTTTTTTTTTTTTTTTTTTGTTAGACCTAGTCTCACTCTGTCACTCAGGCTAAAGGGCAGTGGCACGATCTTGGCTCCCTGAAACCTCCACCTCCTGGGTTCAAGCGATTCTCGTGCCTCAGCCTCCCGAGTAGCTGGCGTTATAGGCACCCGCCACCACACCTAGCTAATTTTTGTATTTTTAGTAGAGACAGGGTTTCACCATGTTGGCCAGGCTGGTCTCAAACTCCTGACCTTGTGATCTGCCTGCCTCGGCCTCCCAAAGTTCTGGGATTACAGGCGTGAGCTATTGCGCCCGGCCTACTTCTCCTACTGATTTTCCTTCTGAACTGTCAGTCCTGTTCAGCACTTTTCCTTGTTCCATTGTTGAAAGTCAGGCGCATGCCTTTGAAGTGCATTGTCAAATCTCTATATCATGTTTCTCTTTCCCAAAACTATTCTGTCCTCCCCACTGCCACCTCCCACATGCAGTATTGTAAGGGAGTTTACTACCCAAGAGAAATCATTTTGAGGATTCTTCTTCATGATTTCAAATGATTGACTGTACACCGGAAAGGTCTGTACACTGTCAAACATACAAATGCATATGACCTAAAGGCATCCAGTTGTAAGGAAATATTTGGAAAACAAAAATAATTTATTAACTTAACTGATACCTTTTCTTCTTCTCTATTTTAAAAACACAGATATGTTATTAAGATCTCATATTACTTCAATATTGGCGTATTGCACTGATTTTGTTATCGTTAGTTGCGTTATCCTGGCTTCGAGGATCTGTGAATACTGTATGGTTTGTTACTTGTCCTGTCTGAGTCTTAGGATCCCATATTCGTAAGTGGGCACAATAACACCTTGTGAGAATGACAAAAGCACTTGTATGATACCATCTCAGCAAATGCTAATGTTCCTCCTTCCTTTTTATTCAAGTCTCTAAGCATTTTACAGTGAATCTAATGCTGCTTTTCATCCAGGCCTGAACGAGAAAGCACATAGAAATGGTAAGCTGGTACTTTTCACATGGTTCACACAGATGCTTAGGACCCAAATCTGTTCTGAATTATCCAGGCCCCATGTCAGGTCCTGAATTTCAATGTAGAGATGCAAGCTGAGGAGGCAGATAGTCCTGCCGCTCTGCTTCCTGCTCTAGGGAGAAAGGGCCTTAGGCACCCCCTCCATCCCTTACGGCCTCAGCGCTGAAATCCCCCAGCAGCAGATAGAGGCTCCCACCAAGCCAGTTCCACTCTTAGAGCAAGGCTAATTTCCAGAAGTCAGGGGACAGCTCACGTGATGACCTTGGAGCAGGCTCCGGGCCACTGTGCTTCACCCTGGGACGGTGTAACCATGACCAAGTCAGTGTAGCAGGCTCCGGGCCACTGTGCTTCACCCTGGGACGGTGTAACCATGACCAAGTCAGTGTGAGCCAAGCCTGTGCCTTCATCCATGATCCAGGGCCTGGTACCGCAGGGAATGAAGGGAACGGCAGTGCTGGGGGCATTAGCAACCTGAGGGCAGCAGGCCAGGAACATGGCCAGGCCAGGGAAGAGCCAGGGACAGGCGGGCTGTGGTCCCACCCTGGCTCTCAGTGTTCCCTCTAGGACCCCATTTTCTAAAGTGTTTCCCTTCCTACAGTGACATGCATATTAATGGTAATGCTGAAGAGGGGAGGGAGGTGGGGAAGTTTTAGGTTAACTGTATTTGTGGAAAGCTGGATTAAATAAACCATCTTCTATTCTGCCCAGGGCATTTCAAATGCTAAGGTACCTTGTGGATCTCCAAAAGAGGGAAGAGTGTGTGGCTTTTCCCAAATCGTTTGCCCCATTCTCCTTTTTTGTATTATGTATAATGGGCTTTAGGAAATGTGGCTTGAGGGTGACTCCCTATGACCTTGAAAACGGCTCTCTGCTTCCTTGGCCTTAGTTTCACTACCTGAAATTGGTGCTCACACCCCTCTCCGCCCTTCCTCAGGGGGCCTATGCATTCATGACAGCCCTGCAGCTCCAAGGTCAGGACAGGGGCTCAGCTCTTGCTCCCTTCCCCAACCCTCAGAGGGCACTTCTTTGGTGGAGTGGTGGACCCCTTCTCTCCAGGCTTCTAGCACTCCCCAGCCCCCAGGACACTCTTCCAGCCCAGCTGCACGGCTTGGCTCTCCTTCAACACTATTCCACGTCCAGGCCTCTGTACCACATTCACGCTGCCCCTGCTGCCTGAAACTGTCTGCTGCCTTTCTTTGCCCAAGTAACTCCTGTCTTTCAGTTCAACTGCGTCCTTACTGATTTTCTGCCTGCTGGATCTGTCCGTTTCGGATGGAGAATGTTGGAGTCTCCAGCTCTAGGAGTGGGTTCATTGATTTCTGTGCGGTTCTCTCTGCTTTTGCCTCATGTATGCTGGTGCTCTGTTGTCAGGAGTGTACATGTTAAGGATTGTTACATCTTGTTAGAAAATTGACCCCTGTGTCATTATGGAATGCCCCCATTTACCCTGATGCCTTTGTTTGCTGTGACTCTGCTATGTCTGAAATCAATCAGTATAGCTACTCCTGCTTTCTTTTGATAGTGTAACTATGGTATTTTTTCCTTAATTTCTTTACTTTTAATCCATATGTGTCTTTATACTTAAACTGGATTTCCTTTTTTTTTTTCTTTTTGAGATGGAGTCTCGCTCTGTCGTCTAGGCTGGAGTGCAGTGGTATGATCTCAGCTCACTGCAAACTCCACCTTCCGGGTTCAAGCGATACTCCTGCCTCAGCCTCCTGAGTAGCTGGGATTACAGGCGCATGCCACCATGTCTGGCTAATTTTTGTATTTTTAGTAGAGACGGGGTTTCACCATGTTGGTCAGGCTGGTCTTGAACTCCTGACCTCGTGATCCACCTGCCTCAGCCTCCCAAAGTGCTGGCATTATAGGCATGAAATAGGATTTCTTATAGACAACATGTAGTTGGGTCACATCTTTGGATCCACTGAAACTTTATCTTTCAATTGCTGTCCTTAGACTATTGATGTTTAAAGAGATTATGGGTACATTTGGATTCATATTGATTACATTTGTAACTGTTCTCTATTCTATTTGTGGGCCTTTTTGTTTTGTTTTGTGTTTGTCTTCCACTCTTCTTGCCTTCCTTGGCTTTGAGTATTTTGTATAATTCAGTTTGTCCCCTCTCCGCCTTCTCTTTTTCAAGATTCAGCTGAGGTGCACTTGGTCCCACGGGTCCTGAGTACCTTTGGGTTCTGGGTGTCTGTGTCGGCAGCACAGAGCTTGTCTGTGGACACTGTTGCCTGACGGTTGCCCATTTCACCCGCGGCTCCTCCAGGGCGGTGGCCTTACATTCTCATATTTCTGACCCTGGCTGCTGGTCCTGGGATGACAAGGGCAGGCCTGGTCAACGCTGGTGGGACAGGACAGAACTATGTATATAGGGCGGCACTTGAATGAGTGTTAACACAAACACACGTTCATAGGGCTAAAAGCATGTTTACATTGGAAAATAAAAAGCCCCAGAAGCCTTCTTGAGGGAAATCCCCTCTCCCCCATGCAGACTGCTGCACGGCTGAACTCCTCTGTGCCCAAAGGGGGCTCTTCCGGCCTTCCCTGCCCCGCAGCCCTTCTCTAGATTCAGCCCATTCATCCCAGGGCTAGAGGCTCTGCCTGTCCCCTGGAGGAGTTCCTTGTCCAAAAGAAGGGCCTGAATGCTAAGATGAGGAGAGGACCCTCCTGGAGCACCCAGGGAGTCCAGGGGTCAGCATCCTATTGCGTCTGGCCCTTTCTCTGGGAGTTGGGGGGGGGCAGTTGATGTTGGCTGTGGAGCAAGTAGAAAGATGGCCAGGGCTTCAAAGGGAAAGTCATGGGCCTCAGGCCCACATCATTGCCTGGGGCAAGATAAGACCTCAGGGAGTCCAGGACTCTGGGATGGAATCTCCAGCAGAAGCTTCTCTCTGTTGTTATTGGAGGCTCGGGATGTGTGAGACCAGCCTCTGCCCTCCACAGGCTCACAGTCCAGTGGAGGAGGTGGACATCCCATACATTGCGGGGTGACAGCCCTAAGACAGCTGACATGAGGGCTTGAGGAACTCAGAGATCAGGTCTTCAGAAAACTCAAAACATTAGGTGCAGGAAGTTCTGCCTTGTCCCAGAAGAACTCAGCAGGCAGCCAAGCATGGGAAGACTTCCCAGGACCAGCAGGGCCCTGTGATGCAAGGAAACCTGGGAACTGGGTGTGATTTGGAGGTTGGAGGTTGGGAGGAGGCTGGAGGGATCATTTGGGGTCACATCTCACTGAGACCGGATGCCTTCCTGGAGATGAGATCTTACCCGGAGACCAGCTGACCAGCTTCCCGCAGCTCTCAGGGTCCCTGCCTCCATGCATGTCGGCTTTAATTTCCCATCAGTTCATGTAAGCACACAACTGTTCTCCCATGGGGTGGTATGAGACCAACTTAAAAAAGGAATCATGGTGCTCACAGAGGTGGGAAGTGGGTGTGGGCAGAGGGGATTTACAGAAGGTTTTGCAAGGGGCAGTGCCCACTGAGGGTGGGGATCAGGGCAGTGCCCAGAGGGAGGAGGTCCCTGAAAGGGGAATCGAATTGAGGGACCCTGAAACTGCGCACCCTTCTTACTGTGGGGCCCGGCCCACCCTCTACCCACAGGAAGCTGGAGGGAGGATGACAATGAGGAAGCTCGTGCAGGTGCCTGGGGAGGAACAGCACCGTGAGACGGTGGTGGAGAGGAGGCCGCAGCCACCGAGGCCTTCTGGGAACCTGGGATCACACGTGGTCGCAACCACAGAGAGAGGTCTTAGCGTGGCCTTGTTCGGGAGAGGCCCACACGCGTGTGCATGGCACCTCCTTGGGCCCAGGGGGTAGCAAAGCGGAGAGAGAGGCCCGGGCTGACTCATGGGCAGAGAAACAGAAACATTGGGACAATTCACACACTCAACGTCACAACTAGTTGGTTTGACAAAACATGGGAAAGAAGAAGTGAAATTTGTTAACTGTATCGAGATCCATGCAGTTCACTTCAGGGGACAGTTTTGGTACCAAATTATCCTTATTATGCAAATTCCCTCCCCCAACAGGTTCCAGTTGTGCCCGGGGACCCATGGCGGGTGCATCTGCTTCCCATGGTTCCGATTCACCGAGTCACCAGGGCCCATCTGCTCAGCCCAGGCCCAGGGCCTGCTGCCAGGGAGGAGGGGACGTGGACAGGGGCCAGGCTGCTGCTCCAGGACCTGCCTGGCCACTCCTGGAGCTGGAAGGTGATGCAGCCTGCCTTGAGCAGCCCAGATCCCAGACATGGACAGGAGACAGAGTTCAAGGGATGTCCACCTTCTTTCTGTCTTGGCCACGTCAAAAAGCAGAAAAAGCAAGGGAGCATCCCCATGAAGCGCTTACCTTTCTCCTTAGAAAAGTTGGCCTTTCCAAAGCATCGGCCTCCGTGAGGCCTGGGCTGCATTGCAGGCTCCTGTCTTCTCTGCCAGTGCCAGCTGCTCTCCAGAGCCCACCTCTGCCCACCCTTGCAGTCCACTGCCACCCACCACTTGAAGGTCATTGCCAGCATCCTAAATACCTGGCCCAGTGGTCTCATCTCTGCCCCCTTCCTTATTCCATTTGCTTTATTGAACCTAGTTATGGGCCTCCTTTTTTGAATTAAAAAAACAAATCTGAGATGCTGTCCCCAGCAGGCTTTCCTATCTGGAATAGACCCTCTTATTTCCTTTGCCTAATTCCTCCTGCTTCTCCTCTCCCCATGCTCCCCAGAGTCATCCCCTACCCTCCACCTCTTTCCTAAGGTGACATGTACCTGTCACAGCCCCCATTACAGTAGCCTACGCCTCATGACTCCCAAATGCATTGACCATCCATGGGGACCCAGCTGTCCCACCTGTGCTTACACAAAGCCAAGTTCCCCTCCTTAAATCCTCTGCCCATTTTCCTTTTTCTCAGTAATGGCTCATATAGGCTCTGAGACTGGGTTTCACCTCCTCACCTCTCTTCAAAGCACAATAGATTTAATTATCTTAAATCAATCGTATGCAACAAATATTTATTGAGCATCTAATATGTTCCAGGTACTCTTTTTGACATGGAGGATATGGCATTAAATAAATGAAAAAAAAAAAAAAATCCCTGCTCATGGAGCCTGCGTCCTAGTGGCAGAGTTCAGTCCTCTCTTCTCTGCTTCTCTCCTCTCCTCTCCTGACTTCTGCTGGCTAGTGTCAGCACCCCTGCTGTGGGCAAAGCCTCTCTTCTGCCTGGATGGCATGGCCCCCTTCCCCGTCTCCAGAGTTCCCATTGCATCACCCCCTCCTCCTCACCTGCTAAGGCTCCTGGATGCCTCCCTATTCACCTGTTCAAACTCCTCCTGTCCATCCTCAATCTACATTTCTCAATTTATCTCCCATTTTTTTTCTCCTTGAGTACTCTTTTCCAGACAAACGGGGCTACTGCTATTGGACCTCTGGTTCTGACAAACAACAGACTTCATTCATGTTTGTTCTGTTTTGAATGCCCTTCTTCTTATACCCCCAACCTGCTGCTTCCAATGTCACAATCCCAATCATTCTGAAAAGCTGGGATCAGACAAGATCTCTTCCAGGAAGCCTTCTGTAATCCTCAAGTGAGAAGTGATGTTTCCTTCCACTCGGCTTTTACAGAACTTTGTCACTTTAGAGCGCTTTTCATTGCACCTTGTTTTTTAATCACCTTTGTGCTGGGTCATTTCGCCCTGTGCTTTCTGGAGTGCAGGTACAGGAGCCAGGTGCCCAGGGGCAAGTGCTGGTCCTAGTACTTTCCAGCTGTGTGACCCCAGGCAGGTTACTCAGCTTTTCCAAGCTTCAAAGTCCTCATCTGCAGAACTGGAGGTGACAATGGCATTCGTAGAGACAGACAGGGAGTACACATGGCACAAGCAGGTGGTTACAGTCCCCAACCCCTGTGATGCTGTGAGCCTTGATCCCAGCACATAGCCAGGCATCGAAGGCTCAGGAGCGATGTGATGTGAGTGGGTCAAGTCATTATGTGATGTCAGGAATATCTCTTTTATCAATGAGAAATTGATTTACTTTATTTCCAGCTTCCCAGTCTCCCCTTTGCAGCTCAAGTTATTCAACAAATCAATGAAGGATCTTAAGATTGAGAAGAGCTAGGGATAAGATGCAGTGCGGAGAGAGCAGAATGAAGTCAAAAGTCAAATGTGTCATTGTGTGTTGGGGGCAGGGGCACTGTGTAATTGGGGAAATGCCCCTGCTCTTATCCTTGGTCTTGAGTTTGTTGGTTGCAATTGCACTCATCTTTGACTAGATACCTCTAGGCTCCCTGATATTTTGCAGAGCTCTCCCAGTCCCCTGCTGCTTAGCTTAGCTTGTGTTTCCAGCGCTCTGAAATATCCCTTCATTGCTCAGACTCTGTTTGGCCCTCATTTCTTTTCCTGCTCCTCCTGCCCTTCTGTTTCTAGTTCAGATTCATGCATTCTCCATCCTTTCAGGGACCAGCTCTCCAGCAGTGTCAGCCGCCTTGCATGCTCTGTGGGGCTGGAGGGGACCAGAGCTGTCACAACCCCCAACCCCACCTCCTCGCTCTGTGCCTGCCCTGGCATATGCCCCTCGAGACGCCTCTGAATTCTCTGAAGTGAAAGAGCCTGCTCCCCAAGGTGGAGGCTGGGAAACTTGATGTGCAATTTGTGGGTGAGTTTGGTTGAGGAGGCAGCCAAGGGAAAATCCTCTGAAAGCAGGTTTTCACCTGCGTCTTTCTCCTCCCCGCCCTGGAATTCAGAAGCGATGGGATTGCCAAACCCTGTCATTCCTGTGTATCCAATCCCACATCCTCCCTGGAGGAAGCACTGCCGAGATGGAATGGGAGCCAGGAGAAGAATGGGCCCAAGGGGCCTGGGACCATTCTGCCTCTGCTGCACTGGACTCTGGGTGCTCTGTGCAGCCCTGAGACGCAGTTCTTTCACTTTACAGCGGGGCACATATCGTCTTCCCCAGGCTCATGCAGAACATGCCCAGCATGGTGATGGCTGAGAAGGAGGTTTGTTGCTTCCCAGACACAATTGTCTGATCTCTGAGGGGGATGTGGTTGTGTTCCTGTCTCACTTGGCTGTCATGCAGCTGGAATGAGATAAGGGGGCTAGAAGGTGCTATACAAATGCCGGGTGAGGCAGGAAAGGCTGAACAGCCACTCCTGCAGCATTGACCCCAGTGCTCCACAGACACTGAGGATTTAATCCTCACTATAACCCTCCAGGCTTTCAGTGAGGAGAAAACTGGGGCTCAGAGAGGTTAGGCCATGTGTCCAATATCACACAGCCTTAATGTACAGAGCAGATATTCACACCCAGGCTTGGTGGCTCCAGAGTCCCGTTCCTAACCACCATGCCTTATGTACATCTCAACATGCCCAGAGGGATACCTCTAAGGCAGGGCCACCTTGTGCTCCTGGCTGAGGAAATGGCACTTGGCTTTGGAGTAGCAGGAAACCAGGGGAGATCTGTGTGCAGGGTAGGGTCAGTGATTGATCAGGTTCCTGCTTTAACACAATCACTATTGAGAAGTCAAAAGTCTGGGTAGGAGTAAGGAGACTCAGGAGGTAAGGAGGCCTTTAGGAGGCTCCCATTGAAGGACGGACAGGGAGAGAGACTGTGTGACACTGAGGGTCATTGTGGACACCAGTGGCAGCTGGGGCATGGCCTTCCATCTTAGTGGGCCACGGAGGGCCAGGTGAACAGGCTTGGCTTCTCCATTAGGGGAAACAGGCTGAGATCCAGGGAGTGATGCAGGGATGGCTGTGGACTCAATTTTCTCACCCCTGTTTCCATGTGGATGGACTCTGGTAAAGCCCTTTGCTGGACCCCAGGAGGAAAGGAGTGGCCTGGACTTGAGTCTGGATGTAGGAACCGAGTGCGCTTCCTCTTGCTCCATGGGGGTCTGCTGCCTACAGGGTGTAGGTTCTGGTACCCTCTCCCCGTCCTGCAGGGCAGGCGCTCAGCCTTTGCTGGGGCCTCCTGAGCTTAATTGCTACCTGTGGCCGGGTAGGCAAGTCTGTCTAATGCAGGATGAGTGTAATGCCCGCTGGGGTCACACTGTGAAGCTGTGTCCTCTCAACTCGGTTTATGAGTAAGAAAGCTAGTTTTTTGGTTTCCCACTTCTTGATTCTTTTATCTATAATATCTGGGTTGTTTCAAACTCAGGAGGAAAAAAAAAAAAAAGAGACTATTATTGGTTCCGTCTCTCCATTCCAAAAATGGGTTTGGGCCCAGGAAGAGAGGCAAGGCTGTAACTGTCTCAAGGAGGAATGGATTGGGAGTCTGCTTAGCACAACTTGGGGGCTGGTCCCACACCTTGAGGGTGGGCTGTGTCCAGACCTCCAGCTCCAGAATGTTCAGGAGGAGGCTCTGAAAGCTGCATTTTTAACAGCCACTTGGGTGATTACAAGCTGCATTTGGGAAATAAAGTCCTGGGAGATCTTTGGAGGCACTGGAGCCTGGGCAAGGCTGGAGTCAGTGAGGGAGTCTCATGGCAGCTCAAAACCGGGGGTTGGTTTTGTTAAAGCCTGTTTAATGGCAGGAAAAGCTGGTGGGAGCCTAGGATGCTGAGGGCAGGGTTGCTATTCTAAGAGCCACGGGGAATCCCTTTCTGCCTTCTTAGAGGAAGTTAGGGGCGGATGATTTGCAAGAAGTCAGAGAAGACAGATCTGTGCAGGCAACAGCAACATTTTGACTTCAGCTCCGCACAGCAACCCTGTGCCAGCCTGTTCTGGGTTCTGGTGCAAAGAAAAGGCCAAAAGTTTTCAGAAAGATGTCCTGGGCTTTGGAGGAATGTGGAGTTTCTGCTTTAGTTGTCTGAGAACTTCCTCCGGGTCTTTTACCAATTGCTCAATCAATCCCTTGAGTGTCTCTTTTGTGCCCGGCCCTGTGTTGGAGTTGTGAGGCCATAAAAGAAAAGACATGAGTTTTGGAAACAGCCAAAGGGATTCTGTTCCTTGAGAACCCACGTGCTTCCAATGAGAATGTGAGAAGGTTTCACCAAGGAGTCATAACCTCCAAGACATTTTATTTTGACAGAAAATTTGTGACAAATCCATCAGAAATGGGATCAGGAATTTTTGGTCTCCCAGTCCCCAGTCCTGATTTTTAATTCCCAATTCCAAAGTTCTATACTAACATCCAAACTATAGCTTGACTTTTAAATTTACCCCTTGGGAAGAGAAGTGCAGGCAGGCAGCTGTTTCCAGGAGATCAGAAGAAGGTAAATGAATACTCAAGATTTACAGCGTCAAAGGCTATGTTGAGGATAATTCTTATGACTTTGTAAAAGACAAGGTACTGAAAACCAAGAAATGAAGGCTGTCATCCTCCCCATGGCTCCTAAAAGAGTTTTGGAACCTCTCTTTTATGTCACTACATTGCTGGTCTAGCTTCCTAAGGCATTGAGCTGCTAGGCTGTACCATACAGTTTTACAAAAATATACATCAACATATTTCTCACCCTCTTGTCCTACCTCTCACCCTTCTGAATTACTTTTTCCTCTTAGTTTGAGTCCAGGTTATTTTTAACTAACTGTAGGTATTCTTTATTATTATTATTTTTTGCACCATGATCACTGGAAATGTGCAGGGTGTAGCTATAAAAATGACTGGACAAATTTGCAAACAGATGTATCATTATATGTATATGTACATGTATACAACATGATCCCTCAATGAGGTAACCTAAGGAGGCTGAAAAGTTCTCCTAAAGATGCTGCCTTGGCAAAGATATTTTAAAAAGTCCTTCTTGGGTAATGGTGCCAGGCCCGGATGTGAAACCCAATCCACTGTTTATGTCACTAGAATTTCATCTTGTTTGGGTCTGATGTTGTGCCACATTAAAGGTAGTCACCTCACTTGATTTGCTAGATCTGAACCCAAATGATGTCTGGCTAGTCATCCGAAAGGGACAAGGATTTTCACCACAGAGAGTCTGTTGTAGTACAATTCCGTGGCAGAGCTCAGGCAAACCTCCCATCACTGGCTCAGTCCTGGCATAGCATGTGGCTCTGCAAACTGCCTATGCTGAAGGTGTACTCGCTGTGGTCACTCTGTCCTCTGTGCTCCCACCACCCTGGGTCCGGTCACTCACAGAATGACTGAAGCATGCTGCAGTGGAGAACTGGAAATGTATCTCTTGTTGCCCTCTATCTCCACCCACCCTCCAGACTGGGGCCCAGAATGCCCACGTCCAGCACTGTTGTAGACGGGAGGTCTGTCGCACTAAAGTGCTGCGCCGGCCACATTAAGATACCACATGTGTTCCCAAGTGGTATTGCAGCTGTCCCGAGGTCCATCTCTTCTCCCTCTCATACTGGGAACTCACTGGGAGGAAGTCTCGGCAGATTCCTGCTCTGATGGGCCTTCTCTCATGCTAGTGTGGACTTCACGGGATAGGGCAGACAGAGTATTTGTTGCATTTATTTGTTCTATCACTACAGAAGAAGCATTTCAAAATGTGTACAAAAGGATACTCTATTCCTCCAGTGGTACATCCCTTGTTCACAGCTAAACAGCAATAATTTAACATCATCATAGAGGCAGATTGGAAATATGACTGCATTTCTCATTTACAATCCTGTGCATGTACTCGCCAGAAGGGCAGCTGAAGACCTAAAGCTGTACTGGATACAACAGATTCGACCTGAACAATCACCACACACGACATTATAAAAAAGTGTATTAGAAAGTATTGGAAACAATATTGCATATTAATATGTGGTTACACATGTTCACAGTGAGTGCCATTGCACCAAAAGCATTATGTGCTTCTTTTTTCTGATGCCTGTACATCTTAAATAAGTCTAATAATTTTGGTTCATCTTAAAGTAAAAATACATTGAAATGAATGAGAGAGATCTAGATTTTAAAAGAGTTGACCATTCATTATTGCTGGAACTGAAGAAAGGAAGGATACACTGGTGTCATGATTTGTCTACGTAAGTCCAGTTCATCTCGCGTTTGTTTTGGCAAGAAGAGGACGCTACAAAACTCACAGTGCAGTCAAAACAAAACAAAACAAAACAAGAAAAAAGCACAAAAATTGGGGGGGTGGGAACCATATAACAACAAACCTACATCTCAGGCAGCTCTTTCTCAAGGAAGATTCTAAGATTTTATTATGTGGCTAATTCTAAATTGGAAATGGAACATGCTGGTATGTGAAGCAACTGGTGCTGGGACTTTACCCTTTGCTGATATGCAATGATAATGTGATGATTTTTAGTGACTCTTGAATTAGGATAATCACACTCGTTAGGTACAAATTACAGAAGGAATATGGGGCAAGGAGCTGAGATCCAGGCTTTCCACATCTTGGGAAGCTGGGGTGTCAGAGAGGGGGAGGAACAAGAAACAGCAATTACTAGCTGTAATCAACAGGCCAACCTGTTATGAGTTACCGTCCCGTCTCCAATATTTACTTCAAACACAATGAGAGTGCATGGAATCTAGGCACACAGTAGTACACAGTAGTACCCAAGACACACACACACGCCATCATACAACAGAACAAACTACGCAACAAAAAGTGTGAAGTCATGCAAACTCCTACTTTACCAGCTAGAAGAGAAACTTCAGCAACTTTTGGTACATGATATGGTCACCTTTTAAACATAAGTTAATTACTTGCTGACATAATATGAAACCTTACTTTAAATACAATAGTTTCAAAGAAAAATGGTGTTACAATATAAAACCACAACAAAAGGTGTGCAAAGAGACATTTATATTGGCTATAAAAGGCAGTGAGAGGAAAGGGCAAAGCAGTTTAGAGAAGAATTCCTGCAACCACTATTTACAGTTCTAGTTTGAGCTTTGTTTGAATTCCACTTGAAAAAATAACTCCCTTCAACCAACTGACTCAGGGGGATAGATGGAAAAGAACAGAGTAGGTGAAATTTGCAACAAACTGACTCCAAGGCTCTCACCTTACAGATATTAACTTGGATAAGGCGCATCTTTCTCTGTAATTGCATATTGAAGGAGGACTGTCTAAAGCCCTTGGCTCCTCTCTCTCTCTTCCTTCACTCAGTGCATTGTTGCGGCCATTTTGTTTATTCCAGTTTCCAAATGCCACACCCTTCTGTGAGCAGAGAAATCCATGACTCAAGAATGGTATCTTTGTAAACTCCATCCTTTCAACAAAACTCAAATGTTTATGAGGAAATATATTTTTGAAGACTGAAGGGGAATAATTCATTTATAGAATTTATAATGATTCCACAGGAACACAAGTCAGGCTTGATACTGCTGACTGGGAATATTGAGAATATTCTTCAAGTGCTTTTCTACTTTTTTTTTTTTTGGGAGACAGGGAGGGCTTCCCAGACTTTTGATTGGTTTAGAATTCAGTTGGGTCAGTGGTTCTCCACCAAGAGTGATTTCTCCTCACAGGGGACAGTTGGTGATGTCTGGAGAGTTTGGGTTGTCAATTTGGGGTGCTACTGGCGTCTATTGGGTAGTGACCAGGGATGCTGCTAATTATCCTACAATGCACAGGAGAGCTCCTGCCTAACAAATAAGTATTCAGCCCAAAATGTCATAGTGCTGAGACTAAGAACCCCTGTTTGGATTAAATGCTGAGGTGCTTATGTACAATTTCCTCTCTGTTGCTTCATTTCATCTTGGGACAGTGTTGGTGAAGACAAGAACTGTAAATATTTGAAATGGTATATTCTTCATTGCCCAGGTGGTTGAGAGTAATGACCTTAATGATAGCATTAATCTTGAAGGAGACCCTTGCTGGTTGGGATTAGAATCTCCACACACCTTCCTTGGGCTTCAGTGCCTCCATGTCATAATATGGACGGGTAGGGTTCTCACCTGCAGTGCCACCTGCCTCCTCTTTTCTGGGGGATCTGGTGGCATTACTCTCCGAAGGTCTGGCTCAGTCCCTCGATTGCCCTGTGTATTCCAATATCTTACAGGCGCGGGGCCAGCCATCCTATGTATGTGTAGACACACATGGTGGCTTGCCTTTACAGTAAAGAGCTTCAACATGTTTGACAGCTTAGTTTCAAACAGATGAGTTCAGTGTGTTAGCAACAGAGATGCTGGGCTTCACGTATTTCATTGAGCTGAAAATTAATGATCATTCTAAATCACTCCTTTATGGGTTTTAAAACGAGAATAATATACAGTGACGGTAGGTAAAGAAACTTACCAACACTGAGAAATTCAGGCTTGTGGCTACAAACAGATGTACATAATTAAAATGAGGGCCAGGATTGGATTTCCTCAGGAAAAGAGGTTTCTGGTATTAGATGGAACCAGCCAGGGAAGGAAGAGATTTGAAATAAAGCTTTGGTTTCTGAGGAATGTTGCCATTTGAGAGGTTCAAAAAGAATTAAGATCCAAACTTCGGGACTGGTGTTTAAATTGTAGTGACAGACTTTGGGGGCCATTAAACACATGGGAGTGAAAAAGCGGGGAACAGGGCTCCCCAGATATGCCCACGGGAAGACAGGCTCCTCCTACCGGGCAGCAAGCCTCCGGAGGCTCAGGCCATCTGAGCAGCCTCCGCAAAGCCAGCGAATCCAGGAGGATCCCAAAGGCTCTAGCCCAGCGTCTCTCTCCACCCAGGGCAGTCTGACAGACACAACTTTCCCCAAACAACTCATTTTCCTACGCAGAATATGACTTAAAATAGTATTTTCTCTCAACAGTGTAGCCTCTCCGCCTTAGATGCATGTGGCCTGAAACTGGCCTGGGCACAGGTTGTTGGCCCTGCTGTCTTGGCACTTGGGTGGCGGCACACCTGTCCTGTCTGCTCACCTGCAGAGCCACACGGCAGGGGCTGTGCTCTCTGCTTCTGGGGACTGGAAAAAGACACCTGGTGCGCAAACCCAGTGCTTAGAACAGGGACGAGCACGTTCCTTCCCAGGCTGTGCCGTGTTTTATCTATTTCTCTTCGAAAATTTAGACTAATCGCTTGGAGAAGGGGATTCTAGGAAGCAACAGGTGAGGGACTCTCAGCCAGCAGTCTGGGGAAACATCTAGGAAGGTAGCAGTTATGGATGCTCCCAATGCAGCCCTGCCTCTAAAAATAAAAATCTTTTTAAAAGCAAATCAAACCCCAATCAATCAACTCAAACAAAAAACAAAAACAGCTACAAATCCAAACACAACATTATCTGGTCCAGTCCAGTCTATGCTGCTGGCGGGAGCGAGAAGGCGGCAGTCCTTGTGCTTTTCCTGGGATGGCTGGGTAGGGCGGGGGTCGGGAGGACTTTAGCTCATGTGGAAGCGGTGCTCCCCTCGCGTTATGTGCGACGAGAACTCGTACCGGTCCTGGCTGTGGTAGCCGCACATGTTGCACTCAAAAGGATCACGGAAGCCGTGGCAGCCCATGTGGATGGTGTACATGACGTGATCCAGGAAGAGCACCCGGCAGTGTTCGCACTTGTACACCTTCATCTGCTCCCCGCTGGTGCTGACCACGCGGAGCGCGTCCTGCGAGTTCTCGGAGGCGGCGCGCAGCAGGTCGTAGGCGCGGTGCTCCTCCTTGAGCGAGAGCCCGTTGCGCGCGTGCGGGGCGATGTGGTTGGTCAGGTAGATGAGGCCGCTACGCTGCTCCTCGTTGTTGCTCTCGGTGTCCGTGGAGTCTTGGCAGCTGTTGCTCGGGGACGCCTCGCGCTCCGAGGGCACCAACTTGGCCTTGGAGAGCAGCAGCAGGTTCTCCACGGCGCTGTCCTGGGCCGAGTGGTTGGAGCGCGGGGTGCCCTCCGCGAGCGGCTTGTGCAGCTGGTACATGGGGCTGATGACCGGGACCACCTCGGAGCCGCCCGGGGGCGTCTGCACCAGCGGGCGCAGGGACTCGGCCCCCAGGTAGTTGATGGCGTTGTTGATGGCTTGGTCCATCACGTGGGACTTCATCATTTCGTTCTCCTTCTCGTAGCTGGCGCTGCTGTCGTAGGGCGTGTCGGACAGGCCCTTGTCCCCTGTGGAAAGCAGGCGACAGTGAGTGGGGCGCGGCCACCTCCGGAACTGGTCAGGTCCCGCAGCAACAGCTGAAATCTACACCCGGGGAGGGAAGGGGGAACACCGCCTGGGGGCCCAGCACGCCTGCGGACCCCACACCTGCACACATACACACACACCTGCGGACACGTCACACCTGCACCACACTGACGGGCTGGGGGAAGGCCCATGCATCTGTCTAGGGGGCACCAAGCCAGGACCCACCCATCATAGGCACTTAAAGCGATTTTGTTGGATAAATGAATAAATAAATAGGGGAACACAAGATTAATTTAATTATGTTATTGTATTTCATTTAATATTTTAAATAGTGTATTTTAAATGATGCTTTTTCAGTAGAGTGTTCTCAGTAATTTACAACTGGCTAATTTATACATTTATTGAATTAAAATACATAATAATTTATTCATTATATACAATATATTTAAAATATGTGATATGTTAAATTAATAATTTTAATAATTGTATTTAATACTTTTAATAATCTAGTGTAAAATTTAATCAAAATACATGATGATTGTTTATTTTTGTAATAAAATGACACATTTTTGACAAATAACCCAAAGGTAGATGAGCTCTGTCTTGTGATGAGAGTGGAAAGGATACTCAAAAGTAATTATCTGTAGTTGGCAGGCCTGAAGCAGGGCTCCCCAGAAACATGTGGTGGAGGGTAGGAGGCATAGCAAGGGAGCTACAGGGAAAATAGTTGTTATTCATCTGTTATTTTTAAAAAGTACTGAGAATTCTTGATGTACAAGGAACTACTGCTGAGGCCTCAGCAGTGATTGGGCCCTGGCCTCGAGACACTTCTGATCTAACATCATCAGTTCACAGGAGTCCGTGAACTCACTTCCCTGGCAATGGTGAAATCAGAGCCTAGATTGGGCTTCTTCAATTAGCTTTGTAGTAAATATCGTAATAAAAAAAATAAATTTCCTTGAAGGCACACCTTCTCAATATGTTGGTCATAAGTTCGGTATGAAATCATGGCTTAATTAGCAAATTCATTAATTACAGTAACTGTCTGCACTCTTACTGGCAACACTGCGGCTGTGTTCTACTTTCAGTGGTGGTACATAAATGAGTCAAAGCACATAAGCCCATCCTTGGAATGTCTGAATGGTTTATATTTTACCACTACTCTGTATATTTCCATCCTTCAACACATCTGGACTGGGCAGAGGGACAGAATGGTGAGCAAGTGAGAATGGTCCCCATCCTTCGCAGCAGACAGCTACTAAGGGAGGGTAGGTAGAAGTTCATGCATGATTGCACAGATAATTCCTTCCCATCTGAGAAATCCACGAAGACAAGGGGAGCTTGCTATGAGAGCATTACACAGGTTTCTGATCTTGTAAGAGTCAGCCAGACAAGGAGGGTTTTGTGTCTCAGTGTTGGGGACAAGAAGAAGGAAGTTTCTGAAGGGAGAACGGGCTGGGAGGTGTGGCAGGACTGAGTGAAGGTTGGGGAACCAGAGCCCTAGGTGGGGGCAGTGCTGGAGAGGTAGGCAGGAGGGGCAGGCAGAGGCCAGCTAGGCAGAGACTTTGTCTAAAAGAAAATGGAAACCAATGAACGGTTTGAAGGAAGAAGTGGCCTTCTCATTCACTGTGGAAAGAACAGCTTGAAGAGGGGCAAAAGTGAGGGATAATTCAAAACTTCCCCAATGTGCAGGTTATGGCTGATGATGGCTGGTGAGGGTGGTGGCAAGGGAAGGTCCCAACACCTCCCACGCTGCACCTGACACTGAGGTCATCAGCTGGTTCTTACTAACAGAAGGATAAACTACTCTGTAATTCATACATTTACTAATAGTCCTTTTATAAAATCTGTGACCATTAAGAATTGTCCAGGAATATATGCCCAATTATACCATAAAGTACCTTTGAGTTTCATGTCTTATTTTGCAATGGGTATGTATCATATAATAGCCTAGTTTCTGTTTGTTTTCATCTACTGGTGGTCAGAAGTGACATATACTCTGATTACAGAAAGAAAACTTGTGCATGGCCAGTTACGCCCTTCCAGAAACAGAACAGGATGAAACCCCTATGAAGCTGATGGTAGGGACCAAAGAAGTGGTGTTTCTCTCCATTAAAGGTCAGAAAAAGTAATTGTATAGCATTACTGAAACCACACAAATTTTTGTTTCTGTTTTTGTGTTGAGCAGCTAAATGTCTTGTTACACTAACTCCAGAACAGAATGAATCCATTCTAGTTTGTATCCAAGTCTATCCCTCTACCGAATCACAGCAAGAAACGTAAGAAACTGAGGGGAATGGACTTTGTAGCCAATTTTGCTAAATATAGAAGTCTTTACAGCCCCACCAAAAGGGTGCTTTCCCACCTAATCATCCTGTCTCTCCCCAAGGCATGGTTGTGTGGTTTCCCAAGCAACCCTGAAATCTGTTGTTTTCAAACTTGGTATCACAACAAATGGGTGTAGGAAAAAAATCAACATATATGTCAGATTACTGTGGCACATGAAAATTACCATAGAATTTCTCTTCCTTAATACCCAATGAAACAAGAAAAATAAAGACCTCTAAATTTCACCAACAGCAATCAGCTAAAGGAACAGGTCATGTATAGTCATAGAATATTATATATAAACATAATTATATATAATATGTATTTCATTATGGTGTGTGTGAGTACACACAGACACACACTCAAAGACTAGAAATTCTGGAATGAGATGTAGGGCAAAGATTCGCTGCTCATCTCATTTCCAAATCTTTAGTGTGAGTCAAGAATAACCTCAGCATTTTCCCTCATATCCTCGTATCTATAAAGACATGATTCAAATAGGTATATTTTCCCTGTACTGATCAGAAAGGCAGTTGAAACCTTGGCTGACAAGAATCAGATGACCATGGAGAAGTGAGCCCCTGCAGGCTCCCTGGGACAGAAGCAAAGTCCTCTGTGGTCTACACTGAAGAGGAAGATGGCTCGAAGCCCCAGAGAATCTCCTGTGGGGATGAAAGCATTCCCCAAGTAGGTACAGTGCTGATGGCTTAGGGTATGTAACTAAATTTCAGATGAGGGAGAGAGAGCAAAGGAAAAGTATTTTAACAAAGGCTGCACTTTGCCTCACCAGACTCCTCCAACCCCATCTTTGTCATTCTTTCAGGATTTAGAAAACTCAATAGCTCTCACAGGAAAAAAAAATGTAGTGGGAAGAAGGCTGAAATGTCAATCAAGCTATATCAGACCAAGAAGAATAAGCAAGATGAAAAGAAATGTCAGGGTTACTAATAAAATATTTTCTAGAAATACAGGGAAAGAAAGGAAGTAAAACACAGACCATCGAGTCCCTCCTAGGAGAAAAAATCCTTAATTCCAAGAAGAGAGGAAATGCCTCATAACTGCTTCATAACATGGAATCAATTTTAAAAATATTCAAAATAAAATACAAAAGCAACAGAATAAGAGGAAGAAAGAGATTTCGGATCTCAGGAGACAAGACAAGGAGCAAAATAATATTATTACAGAATTAATGCATGGATTAAAAATACATCCTCAAACACAATACAATGATAGAAACAGAACATTTATAGAAACTTTTTAAAAAAAGTTGCTTGAATGTAACGTCCAATCAATTAAGAGTTTAATCAAAATAGAAATAAGAATAAAAGGGCAGGGTCTGATCCTTAAATCTATTTAAATAGAGTTAGTAATAGAACAGGAACTACTAAAAATTAAATTACTGACAGAGGAAAACCACAAGAGAACAGTGAGTAAATGTAAAAATAGACAGAGAAATAAACAAAAAACTTAAAGAACTGTTAACAGATATGGAAGACAAATTATCTAACATATGGACAACTGGTATCCCTCAACAGAGATCACAATAGATGGAACAAAACATATTTATATAAAAGAGAATTTCCCAGAAATAAAGAGAGAAAAAAATGGGACTTTCTAGATTAAATGGCAGGTATTTTTTATTCAGAATGAATAGACCAAGATACATCCTAATTAGGGTATTTAACTTCAAGGTTAAAGAAAGAACCCTCAAGCATTCAGGAATAAAATGCAAATCACCTTGAAGAAGAAACAGTTATACTAGACTTGATGTTTCCACAGCAACATTCAACAAGAAGGGCCATCAGCAAAATCTAAAAAGTTCTCAAGGGAGAAAAAGAAAGAGTGGCCCAAGATCATAGACTCTGTCAAAATGCTCGTCAATTACGAAGGCAACAGGCCAACATCCTCAAACACAATACAGTGATAGAAATAGAACATCTATAGAAACCTTTTTTAAAAAAGTTGCTTGAATGTAAAGTCCAATCAATTAAGAGATTAATCAAAATAAACAGAAATAAGAATAAAAGGGTAGGGTCTGATCTTTGAATCTATTTAAATAGCGTTAGTAATAAATAAACTACTATGAATTATGATTACAGAATAGAGTGTGAATATTACAAAGCTGGACAATGTAAAAATAATAAGATAATGTGAACACTGGAACACTGAATGTGAACTGGAATACTGTCCTTATTTTTCAAAGCAGTGAGCCAGTCAATACTGCTTAACTTGAAACAACTGGATTAAAAAAATTCAAATTTCTTAATGTTTTTCATAATACATATTTTTAATCTTAGAGGATCCTTTAAAAATAATATTCCTTTATGTGAGAGGATATTTAAGATAAGCCACTTCTCCACTTTTGTTCGGGTCTCTCTTCACCTCTTGAATTTAAGGCATGTATGATATGTTGGAATCTTTATGAAAGTATTTCATATTTACCAATCCATCGATCCACCTAGTTCATCAGCCTATCCACTCACATACATATGCATCAGAAGATATTTAGAATGTTACTTATCTACTTTTAATATTGGTAATTTCTGGATGTTGGGCTTTGTGGTGATTTGAAAACATTAATCTTTGCATTAAAATTCTTTATATTAACTTCGTGTTATTTTAACAATATAACAGGGTTTCTTTTTCTTACAAAAGAAGAAAATATACCTACATAATTATAATGGGTAGCACAAATATTGGTAATTGTTGTTTTCCTCTTTGTGTTTTTCTCTATTTCAAAAATGTTCCCAAGTCAAGCATCAGACAGACTAAAAACAACAATTATCATTGCTATTTAATATAAGCTCTTTTCTAATTAGATTAATCAGTCCTGTTGACCTGTATTTGATGATCTCAGAGGGGGAAATCTTTAATGGCCCCAGTGGTGAGGAATGTTGCTGGCAAAACAAATACTCATTCACACTCATGTCAAAGTTTAAGGAGAAAATTTTAATCATAGGTTATGGATCAATAAAGCAAAACTATATGCCACTCTGAGCAATAGTCATCATGAAAATCATATCATCTTACATTCTTAAGATGCTTTCTAGTGTTGGGAGCACCATCACATCCATCACCCCTTCTGAGCCTCAGGACAGCTTTGGGAGGAGGCAGGGCAACAGACCCACACCCATCCCACAGATGGCAACACTAAGCCCAGCACCACGCTCAAGGCCACCAGTCACTCCTAGCTGGAGCTGACTCTGAAGCATGGGGCTCTTCCAAGTGAACCACTATTGGGCCAGCTTGTGTGAGAACAGCTGTATTCCTACTCTCTTTCCACGTTCACATGAAGGCTAAACTCAGCATCCAAGAAGCGAAGAGGGGCCTTAGAGACTCACTCACCTCTTAATTTTAGGGCTGCAGAAGCCGTGACACATTGGGAGTGACTGATGGAAATCTCATCAAGTTGAAGCGGGGGTAAGGTAGGCATTTTAGGGCAGGAAGAGGCATCATTTTTACAAATGAACTGCCAGTCACCAACAGATTATGCAGCTGCTTGTGAGTCTTTTGCTCCAAACTCCTCTTCTGCTACCCTCGTCCACTGTTCCTACTACGTCCCCTGGGTACTCCTTTTTCATCTTCGCCTTGCCTCATCAGAGCACTGTGTTGTTTATTTCTTCTACTAACACAGAAGCATCTCAAGCCAACGCCCACATTGTGGTCTCACAAGGGTGGGGGTTGGGGAGTGGCTCCAGGAGAGTTTCACAGATGAATTTCTCATTTGGTTTCAAGTCTCCAAAAGCTAAAAGGGGCTGCAAATGTTCATTCACCAAAGCATTCTCCAGGCTCCTCACCTGACAGAGGATGCCGTCCCTGCTTCTTAAGGTCAGTAACCCTTCACTCCCCTTGCACACACTCGCTGCCTTATCTCTGCCCAAATCCCAGTCACCACCCATCTCTCTGTCACTGTGTCCACCCCCGGGGCCTCCAAGCAGATGCTGGGCCCTGTGCCCAGTGCTGCTAGAATCCCACAGCTTATGCTCAGCACAGGACCTCACTCCTACTCCATTCAGGATGGCAAGGCCTCCCTCGTTCTCATGGTCTAAAGGCTCAAGTGTATGTGGACAACTCCCCACTGGCTAAGCCAGTGACTTTCATACTTCATGTACACTGAATCCTTCTCTCCCTTGCTCCTCTCAACCCCCACCCTATGACAAATCTCTAATTAATCAAAAGGTCAAAATGGAGCCCTGTTTGAAGCTGCAAGAGGGAGGCTGGTGCCCAGGACTTGGTCTTGCCTCTGTCCTTCCCCCTTCCTGTCATCCTGCAGGTCAACAGGTGCCCTCTGGGACCCTTGGCCTCACTAGCCCCTGTTCTGGCCCCACCTCTCTCCCACCACAATTTCCCCATGTGTCACAGACACCAGAAGTCCTTGAAAATCAACACGTCATAAACAGAACCCCGTCTTTTCCCAGAACCTGGTGTTACCCTTTTCATCAAGGGCACACTAGTCTACTGGAGTCAGTGTGACTCATGGTTTCCCTCACCCGATCCCTGCCTTCAGCCCTATGTTCCTCTGACGGCAGCCCTTCTCCTTCACAAGCCCCTCTTTCCATGCCTGCTGCCACCGCCTCTGCACTCTCCCTTTTCCAGTCATATTTTGGTACTTGATGTCTTTACTATCCTAGCCATCGCTCTCATGAAAAATAAGGCAATGCTTCTTTCCTGCTGACTGAATGAAGGGTTCTTCTCTCACCTGGTATCTGAAGCCATTCATCCTGTGGCACAGCTGCCTAGGACACCTTTGCTTTTCCTGCTTCCCCAAGGGCACCTGAGTTATGCTGGGAAGATGCCCTGCTCCTCTGTCTTGTCCTTAGGCCCCCACTCCAGCCCTCGTGGTCAGCATGGTTTCTCATTGATCTTAAACATCTGCCTAGATTCCCCCATTCCTCCAACACCTAGAATGTGCTGAAACCCTATTCTTCTTCCAAGGTGCCTCTCAGCCTCATGAAGCTTTTACTGGTCCTCTTTCCTGGACAGAGTTAACCTTCGCCCTGAGGGTTTCTAAATGTTTTCACAATCTCGGAGTCATGGGATGTTCACAAACACCCTGTGAGGATACTAAAGCATGGAACCAAGGCTCTAGGGGGAGAGCCATTTTACTAAGGTGACAGAGTTGGCGAGTGGCAGTGGCTGTGTATTGACTCTGAGCTGGTTCCCAAGCCTACCGCCTTTCCACTTGGACCCTGGCTTGCTGTCCCTGCAGTGTCTGGCTGGATGGTGGTGTTGATGCGTCTATCACCTACTCTGGGCATTACTCCTAGAGAGAAGGATGGTCTTCTTCTTCTTCTTCTTCTTTTTTTTTTAATCACGCAAAGCATTAGGCAAAACAGCAATCCTAGCTAAGCCCTGTCTTCACTGGACACTTCTCAGGGGCCAGTCACTGTATGAGTCTTCCCATTAACCCTTCAGAGTCCCCCATAAGGGGAGAGTTAAGAGCTTCATGTGAAAAATGAGGATCTGAAGCTCTGAGAAGCCGGCCAGGCCTGGAGTGTCCTGCAGTGTGGTGTCCCCCAGCCAAGCCAGTCCCAAACTCTCCACCCTGTGCACGCTGGTGCAGCCGCCCCTAGGAGCGATGTCCACAGGCAGATCACAGTGCACCCCCAGATGCTGCAAAATCACATCTAGGAAAAACTGATGTGAGGTTTGTCATTTCTAAGACACTTATTGGAAAAAATTCTAAGATATTTAAGGAATGTTAAGCTTACCAATTTTTGCTTTTGAAAAATTAAGATTTTTTTTTCCCTTTCTTCTACCCTCAACTAATTTCTACTTGCATCTAAAACACCCACATAGTTTTTTTTTTAAGAGACAGCAAACATTTAACTCTTACCAAGAAATTTCTGAGGCATAGAACTCTTACGTTTGGCGACGTTACTTGCTAGTCTGTCCAGCACGAGAGATCTCTCTGATCCTATCTTGCACAGGTCTTCTGCCATTTCACTGTGATTAGTTTCTTCTTTAATGACTAAAGTCAAAGACAGTTAGAGAGGCCAGTTTAGAAAGGCTTACATTTAAAGGGTTCAGTCGTGTCCAATGTTAAATCTGACATTTGTTAAGTGCCTACAAGAGCTAGGCCCTTCCTAGAGATTAATTCTAATCTTCCCAGCAACACTGCCAGACAGGCAGAGGCAGCCACAGCAATGCCAATGACCAGCTACGTGCAAATGCTTCTTCCTCCAACAGCTGCTCACCACACATCATCCTCTTTAAGTCCAAATGCACAGACACTACCACCATCGCCAGAGACTGGACTGGGATTAAGTATTGATGTCCCTTTGACAAGTCCTTTGAACTTTTCATAATACTCCTAAATCCACTACGTCCGTCAGTCCCTAACAGCAGCCCTCTGAGATGCAAACAACTGTCTGACCTAATGTCTGACTTCATGGACCAGCACAGTGAACTGAGATACAAAAATGTGGCCCCCAAGAACCTACAGCAGATCTGGGCAATGTGGAGAAAAACCCAGAGTTCCTTATCCCTGAGCACACAGCAAACTCCTGAAAATCAAAGCACCCCGACTATTGTAGAAAATTTAGAAATTATGGAGGCAAATGTTGATGTGTGGGCCATTTCTAGTCACTCTTGATTGCTCTATGTCATCTCTTTCCAAAATTGAAAATACAACTTTGTATCCTGCATAGCTGGATCTATATTTACATATAGTTATTGTGGTTGGAGGTATAAAAATATAACTCTTTCATTTCCCGGCAATTTATCCTAGGAGTTGATAATGTAAACTGATTATCTTAAATGCCTGATCGATTCTTCCAATACCATTCCTGTCTTATGCTTCCTCCTGCCTTGGCTATTTCATGCTGATTTATCACGGGGTCTTCGGTAGGTTATCTATCTCTATTATTGATTTATCTGTCTGTTCTTCAAAGAGTTCCATCCATTTCAGTTACATTTTCATACATCACTTGACATTACTCTTCTTTTAAAAAGTTGCCAATTATCTCATGTATATATCCAGATACTTTATGATACATGGTTACCAGATTCCAGTAAAATTTACAAGCCAGTTTTATGTTGAAATGATATGGTAATTTGGGCAGAGGCACATGGACAGCATCCAGACCTCTCTACCTCTCCAATCTCCCATGTTTTCTTTCTTGCCTCAGTATGGTTTGCTGGTTTTCTTCATCTTTAAGTATTTTATGTCTTCATTGATATTATGAATGTTACTTTGAAAACATGTATTTCAAATTGGCTATTGTTGCTGGTATATTTTACATTTTAACATTTGAAATGTTTTTTTTTTTTATTAAATGGGCAAACATATATAGCCCACACCCTGATTTATATGCAAGATAAAGATAAATCCATAAAACCCAATTCCACTGGTCATACACTTCATCTATTAAGCTAACATGCTTCCTGACATGTCCATCTTTCTCTGCAAAGCCGTGCCCACGGCCTGCCCAGGGCTCCCAGGAGTCAGGGGTCTTCCTCTGCACCATGGTGCAGGGCCTCCCAAAAGCCTCCACCCCCAGAGGCAATCACAGCAAGGAACAAGTGAGCCTGATGCTCACGAGTCACGGGCTGCTCTGTCATTAGATACATGTACCTCCAAGGGCTGGTGATTCTGTTTGTGCACCAAAGGCTCAAGAGAAACTTATTTGTTCCATAAAGACATTAAGAAATTATAACAGGTGACCAAAAGCCTTTTACTAAAGAAAATTATATTCAGAAAATTTCTCTTTTCCTATATCGCCTAATTGAGGCTTTGATTTTATTGAATTCACCCAATCTAAGGGGGTTTTGGGGGTTGGAGAAGAGACTATTTGCCCATCCATCTGAGCACAGACAAGGGGTTCTCAGAGGGGGACAGAGGAGGAAAGATGCATCAGAAGGCACAGGTTCCACCCACCCAGGCACAGCACAGCTGAAATGACCAAGCTTGCCCTGCCTGCCTTCCTGGTCCCAAGCACAGTTCAGGAAGACTTCTGTCAAAGCCCTCAATACTCCAAGTTCCTTAAACCAGCAGCACCTACAAGTGCTAGGTGTTGGCAAGGGCAAAAACCAAAGGTGACTGTCGAAAGGTATTTATGATCATTCTGCACCTTTTGAGGCCATACCAGACAGAAAGAATTCAACAGAATTAAGTGCAAGCCTGGCTTTGTCTGCTGCCACACTGAGACCAGACCACTGCTCCTTCCTTAGAGAAGCTTTCATACCTCCTGAGTGAGGGGACGCAGAGGCATCACGATGGTAGTCCAAGTAACTTAACCACCAAAGGGAATAAATTAACATTTTAGGGTGAAATTGATACTCACCACAAGGTAATATTTAATACACATTACTGGCATGTAGCCTTACTGATATAGAGACTAACAGAGAAGAATTAGCTTGATGGTATCAGTATGTCAGTGACCTAAACATCCATGTTTAGGTAAGTACCTGACACATGTCTAGGCTCTTGCTCACACCTGGATCCACCCCCTTATGTTTCTCTCAGAGCGCTGCTATGAGGGTGGCCTGGCACGAATCATCACTCACATTTAAGCGATGAGCTCTGGGTCACATTCAAAAACAGAGAACTCAAACCCAGGTCTCAGTGAAATGAATGCTGCTTCTCCCGCTCCCCTGGATTCAGCTCTCGTGTACTGCAGCTTGTTTCTTTGGTAATGAAAACAGTGGAGGAAACAGAAATGATATACTGTCTTTTTGTTCATTTTGTCTTTTCAATTCTATGTGCATATCAGATTCCTGTATTCAATAGGGTTTGGCATTATTGATTATAAGTCCTCAGTAAATATTTGTTGAGTAAATAAAATGGCTTATTAAGCATTAATATGTAAACTACATCATTAGGAGCACTTCCTTCCAAGACCCGTTCATTTATTTTTTACAGAAAAATACAATATTTGAGTGTTGACATTTTATTTCAAAGGAACATAATTATCTTCTCATCCATTAGTCTTCTGCCCTGGGGTCTGGTTATGTGAATTAATAACTGTTACATTATTATTATTTTAACATCCAGTTTCTTCTCTTCCACTCACCTTCAATGCCTTTCCATTCTAGACCTGAGATTTTGAAAGAAGCCAAATGATAATTTAATGATATCTTCCCATTTCACAGGGAGAAAACCGAGACCTGGAGGAATCACCTGTGAGCCCCAGATCCCTGGCTGACTGGCAAAGGAGACAACAGTTTGGCTGCAGAGCTCTGGCCAGGTGAGATGTTGCCTCTCCATGCCAAGACTAATCGGAATCAATTTCTAGCCATTCCCAACATTCTTTTCTCCTCCTCTCATCTGCCACTAATAATCTGAGGGTACTCTGGTGAATTTTCCCTTTTGAACCATTTATTAAAGTCCGAAAGGTGAATGAACGAGGCTTAATAAATTTTCCACCATTCGTTAAATTGTGACCTCACAGTCTAGTGATGGCTTTTCCAGGAGCAGTGATAAATGAATACTGTTTTGAAAGAGATTAGCTTTATATGATCTCTTTATAAATTGTTTATCTCTTAAAAAATTAGGGAAGAACCTTTTATAACACTGCCATTCCTCCAGGTAAATCCAGCCTTCCTTGGTAATCTCTCCACATCATTTATTCTACAGGCTCTGGGGTTGGAATCAAGTGCTATCTCGTTATGCAACACAGCGGAGCATCACAGCTCCTGAGAAAGAAGCGACTTTTCCTCTCATCCTTCGACAACCTCAATACTATCAACTACCAGGGGCTTCCAACAAACTTCAACCTCACTCTTCAGGCAGGAGTGGATACCCTGCCCTCAGTCTGAACTGATGCTTAAAATCACAGCCTGAAAGTTCTTATTTGATAAACTTCGTTAAAAAATTGTTTTAAAACAAGATTTTACATTTTATTTTGTTTACAAAGAAATAATCACTACTTGAGGTGTTTTTTTTTGTTTGTTTGTTTTTTGTTGTTGTTGTTGTTTTAAAACCACCAACATCCAAAAAACAACCCCAAAACTTTTAAGGTCACTGCTATCCTAGGAGTTTCTCCCGATCGGAAGTGGGAAGGGTTTTAAAATCAAGCTCTCTCTGGTCAGATGAGGACCTAGAAAGCACAATGTGCTACTGGTGAAACTGTGATGTTATTGGCCAAAAACTTTCCTCCCTCCTAGCCCCGGCAGGAAGCAGGCCCAAGGCTCTGCTCCTAAGGCTGCATGCAGAGCGCCCTCCTTCCCCACCATGCTGGGGGGAGAGCCCACCAGGCTGGCCTCCGAGCAGCAGCGCTTACCTGGGTACAGTGTGCCCGGAAGGCCCATGCTTTCCAAGTAGTTGTGGCAGCGCTCTTTATGTTCCTCTAAAGAGCTTCGCTGTTTATAGCTTCGGCCACAATATCCACATTTGTGAGGTTTACCAACTGCAGAAAACACAATTGAGTTCAAGACCCCAATTAAATGCCAGCCTTATGTGTAAGGGAAATGCATGCAATACAATTATTACCAAAAAAGTTAAAAAAAAAATTCTACCCTTGAGAGATAAAAGTGTGATGGACTTGGTGAAAATTCCTGAATTCAAAAATGTTGGTGGCCAAGGGTTTCTTTCATTGTACCAAGAACTCATGCGATTCTTGTTTTGTCTTAGTTTGTCTACTGACTACCAAATTTTCTCCTGCTTCAATCACGGAAGCCTAACCTTTAACTGGAGAAAATGAGCCGCTGCCATGTTATAATGTGGATGCCAGCGACTGGACAGAGATGTGAGGAAGGCCGGTGTGTTGGCCACATTGTCCACAGATTTGCCTCCAGAGTAGGCCTCGGTCTATGCTGTGGGCCGGATTGCCATGACGCTGGTGCTACATCTAACATAGCCAGAGTGAATTCAGTTCCAGGTGCTAAACTGGGTAACTTGAGGTCTCTAAGAAACCATGCTGGACAAATATGCTTGAATGAAATAAGTGTGTTATTTCACAAATGTATTTTCTTACATAATATAAACATATCTTATGTTTGTATTATGTAAGACAAAGTATTTTGTATTTTCCATGCATATGTATATGTAATACAAAATATTTTGTATTTTCTATGTATATATATTTCTATTCTAGGTATATATATATTTATATGTATATGTATTTTCATATATTTCTATGTATATGTATTTTTACATACATATACATAGAAAATACAAAATACATTGTTCATAAACAGAGCTTATGGAAAAGCTCTGCTTTCTTGCCAAAGAGCTTTAGGATGGTGTAGCTTCTAGATCAGCCTTGTCCAACAGAACTTACTATCATGATAGAAGTGCTCTCTATTGGTGCTGTCCAATATGGTAGCCACCAACAATATGTAGCTGTTGGACATAAAAAGTGTGGCTAGTGCCACTGAGGACTGAAGTTTTAATTTTGTTTAATTTTAACTTATTAAAAATTAAAAATACTGCATGTGGCTAGTGGCTACTGTATTGTGCAGTTCTATATAATGAGGTTTAGTCCTTTCTGGATTTTACTGAGTGATATTTTAGGAAAGAGAAAGACTAGTCAGGAATTCATATCATGCCTAAGTTTAAGGACTTCAGTAGATACCATTTTAAGAGACAAACTGAATAAAGTATCTTTAATCACTTATATAAGGAATATAAATTTCCAACCTAATAGCAGAATCTTCTACTTCTTTCTCATGTTGTTTTATTGAACATATTTCCAAGTATTGTATAAAAATTAAGAGCATCCAAATAGAATGTCTGGTACAATGGTTTAGCCAAAGCTTATGTTGGTTAAATCTCTTTCCTAGGTGAACAGAAGCTACAGGAAGAAGACTAACATGAAAGCCAAAATTTGACTTCTGGACCATTTAATAGAGAATGAAAAGGATCTTTATTTATCTACATAAAGTGATGTACCCCCAGTATCAGGAGATAATGTTGAAACACAGAATTTTGCCTAAAATTGCACATTTTATTGAGTATTGTTTTTAGAAATTAATAGGATATAGATAACCACTCGATGTCCTTTCCTGAAAAAGCTATAACTTCAGTAAATTCCATGATCAAATTGCTTCCTGTATATATGACATGGTGTCTGAATACCCATTTTTCTGAAAATATGATTGATTTTAACTTTGGAACATAAGAACTATGTTCACTGTAAGCAACTGAACTCAAGTGTCTCTTGAAGCATAGCCCAATATTCTGTGGGAAAGAAATTCTAAGCTTGCAACTTCCAAAGGAAGCCATGAGGCAGGAAGGGAGATCACTTCTCCACCCCTCCAGCTCCCCCAGTCCCCTCCTGCTGTCAGCATGGGACAAATTCCCTAACTCTCTCCCTGCTAACATGCTAGTTCATAAGACCTCAGGCCACCACCAGTTGCTACAGAAAGCTGTGATGTTGATCCTGGTTTTTAATGGGACAGGGGAGTCACCATTCCACAATGGAGTAGAGTGTGGCCACATTTGAATTTGCCAGACAAAGGCCAAAGTACTTATTTCACTTCAGTGAAATCACGTTGAAGAAATCATCGCTGTTTTTTTCCCCAAGAGCAGTGTGTGTCTCTACAGCATTTTTGGACAGACAGATCCCTAGCAGCCCTGCATCCATGATGGGTTTTCTCCACTGGCTCATCCATGGATCCAGAATAGAAATACACAGTCCAAAGTCTACCACCATTCTGTAACTACTCAAGTGATCAGTGGTACTTAGAGTAGGATACCATCATGCCTCAAATGAAATACATAGGCCTGGAGCCAGAGTAACATAAAGTACTCTACTAGATGGTCCCAACTCCACAACAAGAGAGGAAAGAGAGCAGCTCTACTCTTAAGGACTGATGTGCATGAGAGATTCCATTGCAATGAGAGTAATCTAGGAGTGATGATGACCTATGGTTGGTGTCGACCTAAGAATGAGTGCTTGTCTTTTCCACTGACATGGGAAGCGGTGCTTCCCACTAACCCAAGGCAATATTGCTGCCAACTGTGTCCGTGTCTACATGGCTCCTTAGAAACAACAGATGTGAAGCTTCTTCCTAGATCACTTGTTAGCATGGCGCACAGACTGCACAGTCCTCTCAGCTGAGGCCTCCACAGGCCTTGCCTGTCAGGCCCAGGTACCACCTTTGTCTCCAGGTGGGACCACCGTACATGCTCATCACCCATGTGAACATTTAAAGATGCTCACGTCATGCTACTGTCTTCCCATCTCAGGCGAACCACCCGTTCTCCCTGTCCCTCTGTAACAAGGCAAGTGTCCCACTCCATGGCCCGCCTGCTGACCTGCCCGCCCTCTGGGGCCAGCAACTCCTCAGCTTGGTATAGCTCCTTTCTTGGATGTTTTTAGGAAGTCAGATCACCCAAATCATGACAATTTTGTGATGAAGAGCATGTGGGGATCCTTTTCCACATGCACCGCCACGAAGGAGGTCAGGATGGAGAGGAGGTGATGCACTGGCCTCTGTGACTCCTCTCTTTTTTGTCTCCAGCCAACTAGGTGAGCTACTACAAGGGTCACCTGCCAGGAGAGAGACTGAGTTCTTGGCAACATGGGTGCCACACTCCTTTCTGGGATTACTGCCGACTCACACACTCGTTTAGAACTTCTCTAAAGCAAACCTCGGACACTCGCCTTCCAGCACGTACTTCAGAAGCCCCTCCCTTCTATGGGAAGTCTCTCCTGACTTTCCACCCCAGGACCCACTGTCCCCTTCCTTATGCTCCCACTGTCCCCTCAGACGCTCTGTCATGCCTCCTGTAACACACTGGTGCTTTCCTTGTGTGCACCTGAGGTCTTCTGTGCAGAATGGGCACCAGGGGCAGTCAGTAAATGTGTGATAAAGAGATGGATGTAATGAGCGGCCTCTAAAACCCTCAACCATTGAATACACGCATCACATTTGGGAAGAGATGGCCTGGGCCGCTGCAGACCTTCCACAAACAACACACATCCGCCTCTCTGAGGGAGGCTCCTCCTTATCCTGCTACCCCAGGTAGGTGAGGAGCAGCTGGTCTGAGGCATTGCCATCCCCCAGTGCACCTGCTTAGAGAGCCTGCTGCTTGGAGAAGGGCCTTGGCTGGTGGCTGGCTGGGGCAAGAGGCCCCTTGAGGGAAAGGACAAAAGCCATCAACCTTTCACATCCAAAGCCTCATGCGGTATGCTACAGCAAATACCCCCAACTGGACGGTATGAAGGAGACCTGTGCCATGTCATGTTGTACAGACCACACTGTAGGCAAACATGATCCATGACACGCCGGCCAAGAGCCCTCTCTTCCTCTGCCCTGTAGAATTATGGGACTGCTGGATAATGAAACACCCAGGACTATTTCTCAGGAGGCAGAGGATCTAACCAAACTTTAGTGGATTTGGACTTTACAGGCCGGGAGTGTTTTGAGAATAATGGAGCATTTATGCCTATGATGATCTTGCCAAGACTCCGGACTATGTGGGTTGTACTTTATCTGTCTAATTGAAAGAGAAAGGCTGCTGTCTAAAATCTGGTAACAGCCCCAGACTGGCCTCTGCAACTGTGGTGTTGGCTGGTTTTTGGTGTGAGAGCCACACTGGGCTCAGTCTGGGTGGGTGTGCCCTAAATCACCCTTCTCTACCAGCTCTGCAAAAAAGCTATCCTATTACACCTGTGTAAAACACTCCAAAGTGGGACTTAACAACATAAAGAATTGTACTTGAAAACGTTTTGGGTCTTAGCAGTACACTTGGTGAAAACACTTCCCGCAAAATCCTTTGTGGAAACTACACCAGCCTGACAAACGGGATGAGGAGGCCTGTTCTGAAACATGCTACCTAAGGTGAGACTTCTGTGTGTGAGTGCGTGTGTGTGCATGGGGCTCCCTGCGCCCAATCTCCCTGGTGCAGTGGGAAAAGTAGAATATGGGGAGGGCAGATGGGGCAACGTCAAAGAAGCGACGGCCCACACCCAATGCAGGACTGCGAGCTGGGGGGTACTCAAGGTTAGCCAGCAAGGATACAATCTGGGATCCATGCAGGCAGAGCGGAGGAGTCCCGGGACACCCGGACAGCCCCGGACTGCGCCCAGGGGACCTACCGGAGTGCGTCCTCAGGTGGCCAGTGAGGGCGTCCCTCCGGCGGCAGGCGTAGTTGCAGAGGTGGCATTTGAAAGGCTTCTCCCCGGAATGCAGCTTGATGTGCCGGAGCAGGTTGCCCTTCTGGGTGAAGGAGGCCCCACACTGATTGCACTGGAAGGGCCGTTCTCCTGGGACCGAGAGAGGAGAGCTGGTGAGAACTAAACTTAGCGTGGGGACACGAGGACGATGCTACAAGAAAGTTGTTTCCCACGGGGGCTTGGTGACTTCCACCGGCTGCAGGTTTGATAGAACACGAGGCTTTCAGACTAAACCTGCCAGCTCCTTAACGCTTCACTGGCTGGGTCAATTTGATCTGAAAATCTAATTTTTTTTCCCTAAATCAGAATGGCACATCACAATGCAAATTCAAACTCATTTAAATAAAGTGACTGCAACATTTTGTGATGAAGAGCCACTCTTCCTGATCAGCAGTTTTGGAATAAACCAATATCCAATTTTGCGTGTTGTGGCATTTGGTGGGGTTTTTAATGTGGCTTTTTTCAAAGGGTCTTTAAAATATGCCACTGAAGCAGCAAAATAAAAAGGAAACTCATTAAAAATGCATTTCAGGATCACAAGTTCATTTCAGCGTTACATTCTTATATTTAAATGAAAGGCACTTCATTATAACAGTTATAATAACTTCTTTTCATTTACATTTTCCCTGTATTTTCCCTTTCAATTTCTTCTCCATTACCTGTCTGTCCCTAAGCAGGCAAATCAGGAGAGAGACAGACAGAGAGCGTGAGGATGAGAGAAAGAGAGAGAGAGAGATGGAGAAAGATTGAATAAAATGAGAAGTTAAGAAACTGTGAAGGAAGTCCCCCATCTTCCAAAGAGAAGTCCCAAACCTCCCTATGGCAGGGCATACAAGTCAGAGTTGCATTGAGATTTCTAGCTTTTTCTTTCTTTACAAATCCTAAAACATTTAAGCTATTAATTGTCTATATCCATAGAAGACAAATTATATTTTAAGTACAGGTATTCTAAGAGGTGCAATTTAGTTGTTATGAAGGAATTCTTTCCGGGGTGGGACTGCTGCAACTGTGACTAAGACAACACCTGACCCTCTGCTCTGTGTGGCAGCACCTGTGCCTCCATTCCAGAGCTGACAAAGGGATAAACAGGTATCTGAGTAAAAGAAATACACTATTGTCCTACTGAGTAGTCACAGGTCTTGGAATCTAAATCAGGGAACATTTCATTTAACTCTCACTTCAAAGAGTGATAATTTGTCATGTTTAAGTAGACATGAAACTCTTTTGTAAAACAAATGCTTTATTTAGAAGAAGAATCCTATGTGACCACAATTCCTGGTGTTGAGAGACCATAACAACATATTTCCTGGAGTCACTTTTTTCTCAGGAAAAAACAATGTATTAAAATGTCTATTTAACCATTTCCCGATTGATTAATATGATTATGGTAAAGAAGACAGCACTTCTCAAAAATGATTACACAGAAGCATATCTGGCACTATTAACATCCACACCAGATTAGATTTAAAAGTCTATATTGACACTTGAATTTCATGATTATCATCACTTTTTTTTTTAAGCTGGCAGGTTAGAGGCACTACTATAAAAGCTGAAACTAATTTACAGTGATGTTCAATTATAGGCCAATGGAGAGGTCCTGATACTAACCAGGAGGTATCTGGTATTTCTCCAAATCCCTATAGAAATTTGTATTAGCTAAGCAGAGAGGAGAGTTTAAATGTAAGCAGGTTGGAAGGTGATGGTGAAACAAGCTAACTGACTAACTAACTAACTATACTGTTTGAGTTACAAACCCATGCATGTAAATCAATACTAGATGAAGAGGCTAAAACAGCTAGCAGCCAGATAGCCCAGGAGAGTTTCCACTGGAGAGAGATCATTTAATTATCTATTAGGAACACTTCTGAGCCTTCCGTGCACTTGTGCATAACTGTGTGTATTTAACTCCAAAAGGATAAAAAGGAAAAGTAGAGTGAGCTGGTGCAGGGAGACCCAGACAGCGTGAGATGGACATGCCTCCAACCACAGCTCTCATTTGGACAGGGTGGCCTCTCAGGAGAAAGCTCATTCCACAAAAATGCTCACAGTAAGGATGTGACGACATCCTGGTGACACAACAGTGTTTGTGGTATGACCCTAAGTTCGTGAATCCAGCCCTACACTTACACCTGGGAAAGACCCCCTTCTATGCTGGGCAGGTGCTGGAGTCCCATGTCTCTCCCCAGGTCTGGAGAGCAGTGCCATTAGGGTGCTGTGTTTAGGAAGCTCGGGGACTGAACCTTTTTATCTTACAGACAGGAACTAGGTAGGCACAGACAATCTTCTTGGTCTTTGTTATTAAAAACCCCATCATTTAGAATAATAATGCGGTGTATTTGCACCCTGCATTTCCTGCTTCCTTACTACCTCTCTCCCCTCTGGTTCTCACACTAACCCTGAGACACTGGTGGGGAAGATGTTACTATTGCACCCGAGTCAAAAATATAAAACTGAGCTGCGCAACAGGGGAAGTGACGGGCTGGTGCCCATGAGCTGATTAGAAAATGGCCCCAGTGGTACTTAACCAACATGGGGATATGGGTAGAGGTGAGACCGCCCCTGAATTCCCTCAGTGTATGCCGGAAGGGACTGGGAAGCTGACTCAGCCACGAGCAGGAGGAGGAACAATGGCCACAGTGCAAGTACCAGCCTGCCCCAGATGGAGAGCCCTCCGAACGGCCCTGTTCTGTCACTGCTCAGCTGCGCTGCCCTGCCGCCTGAGGTGGCTCTGTGCTCCACGTGCTGGGAGCTTGTTAGGAATGCCTGCTCTCTGGCCTCCCCCCAGGTCTGAAGCAGAGTTGCATGTTCACAAGATCTCAGGTGATTTACATGCTCTTTCAAGTTTGAGAAGCACTGCTCTAGAAATGTTTTAAGCATAGAGAATTCAGAAAGCATGGCTTTTGTAACATATTCCACTCAGATCCCAGGAAAATGAAAACCTTTTCTAGCATATCTAGTTATTCAAACCAAGTCTGGCCAAACCAGGTATTTTGTATCTATCTGGGACTGTCTATATTTAGGCAGTGGAAATGCATGATGAAGACAATTCACAAGTTCATTGCTTCAAGTGTGGGTATTTTTTTGTTTTTAACAAAGGGCAAGACAGAAAGTATAAAATTGACTTCTGAAAGTTATTTGTTCCGTAAGTGAAAAACTCAGCTTATTGGTGTGCAGGTGGCACCTAGCTGCTATTTGTTGGGAGAAGTGAACAACAAACAGCAGATGCCACCTGGCATATCTGTACTTGGCAGGTTTATTCATTAAATGTAATTATTCTTTTTATCAAGGCAGGCAATTTAGTATGCCAGAATTTGACTCACTTATCAAATATTTATTTAAGAGAATTTTCACTGTACAGTCAGGCTTTACATGAACTAACAGGCAAGTAATTCATTAGTGAGGTCTATTCCTCATCGGGGATGTATTACTACGGGTCTCGGAGTATCCTGTTAAGTGTCTATCACAGGGTAGCCTACCTTCATGTTAACTTCCACCTCATCACAAAGGCGAGGCTGGGACTACTCTCGTGGACGCTTGCTTCACTTAGGGCTGAGTGTGATCGGTCTATTTCACTGGGTAATTTGAGGATAAAGGGGCCATTAGAAAAAGCAAAGTTTGCTTAATTTTAGAATTTGAATTTTTATTGAAGATGGGTATCTATTGACATCAACTTATTTTTACAGTTTTTCAGATACACTACAAATGGAATGGATCAGTTTGGAAACTGCCCTGATTCAAATATAAAAATTACAACCCCACAAATATCTGCATTTCCTGATAATATAGCTTTTTTGGCTCACGAAATTTTCTTAATTTCTGCTTAATTTCTGATAAACATATTTTTGTTTGCCCGCACGGAAGCAGCACACGAGGGTCTGATGTCAAGTCATCGTCATCACTTTCCTGAGGTATCTTATAGAATCTGCTAGGCCTTTAAAATAGGATTTTCAACTAATTCTTCCCCTTGGGTTTTGCAGTGGGAGACGCTAGCTTTATGCTGACCTAATGATGCCAGCTCAGAGGCAGTGATGGCTTAGGGTCTCTATGTTTCACGTTCCAGCTTTCAGTGGCTGCTAGAGGTGGTGGATCTATTGTGTTTTACCCAACTTTAGAACAGCTTCCCATGCAAAGAAAAGTTTCTCTTCAATTCATAAGAAACCTCCTGCCGACAGTTAAATAAGTGTGTGCCATTCATATTTTACTTCTAAGACCCTTCAGCACCATGAGTGGTGGTGACTGGACAGTTCTGTTGGACAACTCTGTGACACTTCCATCAACGTGACCGACTATTAGAAACACTGGCAGAGCGAGGCCAGCTGGGGCTCGCTGTGTTCCCACGTCCCTGGTGAGGGGGCATCCTGTGAGCCTGAGCACAACTCGCTGACACTAGGGTGCCCGTGTTCTTTCCTTTCTGGACACAGAACATGACATTCTCTTATACTTCCAGTAAACCTTTCAGTAAGACAGAGGATTTGGGATGAAGTTCTTTAGGAATTTGAGCTGATAACCAGTGGTAATAGAAGCATCTGATTCAGTCTCCCCTGGTAGAGGGCAAATCATTTGAAAGCTCATCTGAGGTCTTTCTGAAAACTCAATTTTGCTGCTATTCCATCATTCACTATTGTTTCTACACATCAAACCCTGTTAGTTTGAATACCATTAAAACACACATTTTACTCATGGTTTCTCTGGAAAATTTGAGGAGTAAATTTTGGTGTATCAGGATTTTCTGTTTTGTGGAGGGTGATGACTAGCACACGTACCCTAAGGGCTCAGCTGAGACTACTTAGTATGTGTTACTATAATAGCAGGCCCTCGCCAGGCCTCTCATGTGATGCTGTTCACTTTCCCCTTGTTTTACGTATAGGGTGGAATTGGTACCTGTTGATAAGTCCTTTTCAAGGCCGTACCAGAATAATGACTCTATGACTCGGTACCACTTGGAACCAATCGCTTGCAACAACTGAGCTACCAGTCAATTTGAAACATGCTCAGAACACTCAAGGAAGACAGGATGCTTTCCTCCTTCAAACCCCATGCACCTTCTCCAGGCCACTAAAGGAAAAACTGAGCCAGGCCTTACCAGTGTGGCTTCTTTTGTGAACCATGAGCACATTGGGCCCGATGCAAATGATCCCACAGATATCACACTTTAGTTTTCCGTTAGGAAGTCGAATGCCTCCAACTCCTGACAAAGCCGAGCTGCCTTGGTCCCTGTGGGAGCCATTCATTTTCTCTCCTGAGGCATCAAGCATTCGTAAATCCTCCGCACATTCTTCCCCATTCATTTCACAGGCACGCCCATTCTCTTCATCACTCTGAGTCTCTACTTTAACATTACTGGCTGAAAGAAACAATACAGGAGGCCACTCAGTGTCATTGCAAAAAAAAAAATGCAACAAAACAACACAGCAGCAAAAAGACAATCAAATAGGCGTGGAGAGCTACTAAACAGAAGTTCTTAGCAAATACCAAGGGGAGAGCAGCCTGAACTCGCCATGCATTCAGACTTGAGAGGGCTTTGGTGGCAGGCCTTGGGATGCACCTGGGGTCACAGGGAGATCTGCCAGCCCTCTCCATAGGCCCCATTGGCGAGGGTCTGAAAATGCACTAGAAGGGTATTTACATAGTTCCCACTTTAGAGTTGGGCCCCCATTTTAAGCAGGTTCATGTCAGGAGTGGTCTGAAGCCGATTCCTACACCCTACCCTTCAGATGGGCACTTTGCCCTAGAGGGTGGGTACTGGGTCACACAATCCAGCTCTCTAGGATGTGAGAACTTGTTTGGCAAAATACCTAATAAGTGGTTAACAAGCCTGAAAATGTCACTTACTTGTGATGCTACCTTTCCTTGTGGCATGTAAACATTAATACACTTTGGGACAAAACTCAGTAAACATAAAAATGCTCAGAGTTCTGACCACAGTTCCCCTTCAGATTTCTGGAAGATCTTTCTGTTTCTTCGATACATGACCATTTGAATTCCTGTTTATCTTAAATAACATAAACGAACCCTGTGTTCTAAAGAAGAGGTAATCATTTCTTACACTTCTTCCACTCACTGAAGGGTTAATTGGGATAGTTTATGAATGTAGATATCTGGAAGAGCTTTTTTTTTTTTTTCCCAAAGAGAAAGAAGCTTGTGTGTGTGCCGGCGGGGAGGGTGGGAGGTGAACTTTTAGTGTCTTGAATACAATGACCACTATTGCCTCTGCATTACTGTTGCCTTTAAGTCACACATCATAGGGTAATTATGTCATTTGAATATTTTTCTTCCTGAAGAAAGTAGGAAACATTTCATTTACATACATCAGAAACACTGACTGATGATACACTGGTGAATCCAACACTAAAATGACTAACAGAATTTGTAGTTACACTGAAAGCCATCATTTTAACAACCATTTTTACAGACTAATTAAGAGTAGGTAGGTAAATTTTGCCAAGTAAAATGATCGATGAGATAGATGACAATCAAGACTAAATATTTCTTTTTTGAGACAGGGTCTTGCTCTGTCACCCAGGCTGGAGTGCAGTGGGATGGCTCACTGTAGCCTCTGTCTCCCGGGCTCAAGTGATCCTCCCACCTCAGCCTCCCTAGTAGTTGTGACTAAAGGTTTGCACCACCACATCCGGCCATTTTTGTTTTTGGTATTTTTTGTAGAGCTGGGTCTTCCCACGATGACCAGGCTGGTCTCGAACTCCTGAGCTCAGTGATCCACCTGCCTTGGCCTCCCGAAGTGTTGAGATTACAGGTGTGGCCACTGTGCTCAGCGTAGACTACATAATTTTTGATCAACATTTTCAATCAATGGTTCTCAAAGTTTGGTCCCTGGAGAAGCAGCATCAGCATCACCTGAGAACTTACTAGAAGCACAGACTCTCGGGCTCACCCCAGAACTGCTGGCTCAGGAACTCTGGGGCAGGCCCGCAGTCTGTTTTACTGAACCCTCCAAAAGATTCTAACGTATCCTGAGGACTGAGAACAACTGTTTTAAATAACCAACTTAGTTAATAACACTCCAAGCTTATTTTATTTCAGCGAGTTCCTCTCGATTTACAGAACTACAATTCAGACACTGAAATAAAAATACCTGGTCGGGAATCTTAGCTGCACTATTTAAAAGCTCTGAGATCTTAGGCAAGTCATGTAACTTCTCTGTGCCTTGATTTCCTCATCCATGAAAATGGAATTTATTATAGCACCAGCCTAACAGGGCTGACTGATGAGAAGTTAGCTGAGGACAGTGGCTGGGGCATGGCACGTGGAGGCTCACCCCCAGTGATCCCAGTATAGTCTTCCACCTAACCCCAATACCACATGCTGGGCAGACAGCACATTAATTGCTCTCTGCTATTTAACCTTCACAACAACTCCATAAGGGAAGTGCTATCATTATCCTATTTTACAGTTGAAGAAGCCGAGGCACAGAGAGGTTGAACAATCTGCTAAGGTCACATAGCTGGCAAGTGGCAGAGCTGGAAGGTAACTGCAGGCAGCCTGGCCCCAGCATCCACTTACACAGTCATCTCTTGGTAACTGCAGTGCATCAGTTCTGGGACTCCTGAAGGTCTGTGGATGTGCAAGTCCCTAAATTGGCCCTATAGAACCTGTGGATACGAAAAATCTGCCTTCCATATCCACAGGTTCCGTGTCTCTTGAATACTGTGTTTTCAGGCCACAGTGGGTTGAATTTCCAGAGGCTGAACCCATGGAAATGGAGGGCTAACTGTACTGCCAGTGTTTTCCCTTTAGCTCTTTAGCGAAATGACTTACAGATGAATAATGAAATGAATTAACTGAGACATGCTGGACTTGGAGACCACAAAAGTGAGGATGCACCAGAGGATGAACAGAGCTGCCTGTCTCCTCCCTCAGATCCTGGCATTATGCAGAATTGTCCTGAGAAATCCAGCAGTGGGGATTCTCCAAATGCTCTTCCCTTCAGATCCTGAAGATCAGAGACTCAGAGCATCTGAGCAGCCTCCTGCTAACCTCTCCCCACTGCCAGGGATAAGATATTTGGAAAATAAAGAGATAGGCAGGCAAGTGAGTCTGGTTGGCTGTTGAGGCAATGGTGCTCAACCACCACTGAGTTCTCTGGAATCGGTACTCTCAGGTAGAGGATGTGCATCTTTTTGGGAGGAAGCTAATTCTCTAGGTCCTCCTTGCTCACCAGTGTCTACACCAGCCTGCTCTGGAAACACAATGAGGTTGCAAAGATCTGTGTACTCCTTAATCTAAGATTATTTTTAATCATTTATCTTGTGGCTTTTAATATAAGATTAGAACACAATGGACCAAATTAAGATTGGTGTAGCAAGTTTTTCAAAAACAGGCGCTAAGACGAGGGCTGTAGAGAAGGTGTAGGCGGAGTGCTTCTGAGGCTAGAAAAAGGACGCCACGCAGAAGAACAGGCATGGGGATAATCCCCTTGGCATATTCCCCTACTTGGCTTGACTTCATAAATTCAGAGGCAACCAGCTACAGAGAATTGACTCTTGCTTTCCCACGGGTACATATGGCCTATTAGAACTTGCCAGAAGTTATCACTTGTTTTTCTGGATCATTAAGAATGAGTATTTCTGGGATTCTTCGGTGTGCTCTATGGTGTGTGCTGTTGCTAAGTGTGTGGGCGCTTGCAGGCGGGGAACAGAACAGCAGGGAAGCACTGGACATGACCTTCAGGTTTCTGGCTTCAGGATCACCAGTTCTGCTACAGCAGGCTGCTTGCAGGAGGCGGCAAAGCTATGTGACAGGAAGGAAGCAGAAGCATAGGGGAAAGCCCGCAATGGATGCTGCCATAGATATCACAGATGTCCTCAAAGCCAGAGGCCTGGAGATCAGTCACTCATTGGACAAATGGTGGCTGAAAGCAGTACTCTGTCCTTGTTACCCTTCATGACACTGTCACTGAGAGCTGTAACAGAACCAAAAGAGAACCAGGGACACAAACACTCTGGCTCAGGCTCACCCTGGGCTCTTTCATTGACTGAGAGATAATGGATGAGAGTTCAATTTTATTATTCAACAAATGTGACAATAAATACGATGAAGAGTGGATGTGTTCAAACTCCTAGTCAAAAAGGCACAAGAGCCTATCACATACTGTCCTGAGATCAATGTGGACACCAAGGTACGATTTTAGGGAGATAGGTACCTAGATCTCCACCTAGATGGCCAGATATAGGGACATATACAGAAGATTGGTCACATAAGTCTGTAGGAACAGCAGTAGGGAGGATCAGCTCAGGAAGAGAGAGAGAGTTCCAAGAGGAAAACTAAGGACACTGCCATGCTCTAGGTTTCTAAAAAAGAGTATGCAGACAATATCCACGGATCACTGTGGGCAAGGCCAAAGAACTGAAAATAACGGAAAATGAACAGAGGAACCTGTATCAGCAAATGCTCAAAACATTTTAAATGGAATTTAGATGGCAGATGCGGAGCATTCCAGGGCTGGAAGCTTCTAGCACTATTCGGACAGCTTCTAAGCCATGTTATGACAGGAAAGGTTGGTGAAGTCTAAGACAGGGACTGGATGACTGCCAGGCGCTGGCAGGATTTGGTGGGAACAGAGTCGTCACCATGGGGCGCGTTAGATTCAAGCAGTGTGTGGATTTCCCATAAATGGGGTTAAGCTCCTCGTTTCTTTGTGGAAAAATGCAAAGTGGATGCTGGTTACATAGACGAGATCAGGAGAGTTCTGTCCACCCAAGGAGGCTGTCCATGAAAATGGGGGTCTCTTATCCAGCTAGGAGGAGAATATAAGCAACTTGCTTACTGTTTTCATAGATGACAGAAATCAGGGCTTGAAACTATCTTCGTAAGTTGCAGCTACAGACTGTATCTCAAAATCTGAAACCTATTAGTCATAAATGTAAGGACCTGTGAAATTAAAATACACATTTTAAAAACACAAGCCCGGGATGAGAGTGTCTTGGCTTCCCATGTAAGTGTGAAAAAGGTTTCTGGGGTTTTCCCTGAAGGTGAGCTCAATCACAGATGTGGACAGAAGAAAGAAAAACAGAAGAAGGGGTGACAGAGTCCTGTAGTCACTGAAATCTGGAATCTTCTGTACCAGCCAAGCCGTGCGCATGCCTCCTTTAAAAAGAGCAGCACAGGCTGGTGCAGGTTTGGAAGGAAGTCGGTCAGTGGGGACTGAAACTAATTCCTGTGAGCAAGGTTGATGGCACAGGATTCACACTTCCTCAGTTTGGCTCCTGAGGGTGGAGAAGGTGCTGAGGAGAGGCAAGTGGGAGGTGAGTGCAAGAAGAGCTTCTTCTGAGAGAGGGGTTTGCAGGGGCGGAGGGTGTCCACACAGAGAGCAGAGAAGCAAGCCCTGGAGGCTGGTGGGAACCCTGATGGCAGGTTCCTGCCACCTGTAGTTGTGTGACAGCTTCCACCAATATGCCTCCCATTCAAGGAGTGAGGAGTTCAGGGCCTTTGACCCGCAGACCTTTTCCTTTACCTAGAAGAAAAGAACAAGTGGGGGTTGGCCTGTCGATGGTAGTGAACACATGCAGTTGTGAGGGAGGCTCTGCGAGAGTGTGAGTTTTGGCAGCCCTTCGTTTTGAAATCCATCCTCCTGCAGAAGGCAATGACACCAGCTGATGCCTCCACGAAAGAAGGAGGAGGTTGGGAAGGAATGACTGGCAGTTACTGAAGCTGTGTACCTCCTGGCAGCTTCATAATACCCCGGAGCCCACCCAAAGGGATATGCAAGGCTCCCGCTGAATTCTGTTGAAAATGCCCTATGAGAAGTCCCTTCAGTTTCTTAACAACTGCCACTCCTTAAACGGTGCTGCTCATACCTGCCCCAGAATCAATTCCATGAACCCGCCTGCCCCTGTGATGCAGGCATTGTGCTTGGTTCAACCCCATGGATGCTGTCTCTATGGAACATTTGCCAGGGCCCGAGTTTCCTGGCCATGCCCTTCTGTGAGTTCCTAAATCGCTCACTCCCTCCTCTGTTACTCTTAGCTGGAACTGCTTAGCTATGGTATTGCTTCAGTGAAATGGTACATCTCCCAGAAGATAGGAAAGATACTTATGAATATTTTGTAACCCCCCCACCCCATTACTTAGAAAAATGTCAAACTCAGTAAGGTGCTGAATTGAACTGATTAAATATAGAACATGAAATGGAGACTGGTCTTCTCTTTCCCCGGAACACTCTGGCTCAGGACCACCCTGGGCTCTTTCGTTGACTGAGAGACAATGGACAAGAGCCCAATTTTATTATTCAATAAATGCAACAATAAATATGAAGAGTGGATGTTTTCAAACTCCTAGTCAAAAGCTGCTTTCCTTCCCAGACGCTATTTAAAGTTGGGAAAAATTAAAATCTCATTGACCTATCTTGGAGGACTTCTATGTTATTGGCACCCAACAGTACTAAGAGAGACCCCACACCCCTGTATGGAAGGTGGACTTTGGTAGATAGACAAGTTTGGATTGAAGAATCTGGAGAATACAAGGAACTCAGATGCCAAGAGGAGCCAAGAGGCCTGAATCTGTGCCAGACACTGTATGTGCTCATGGATAATTAAACATTTTTTAATGCATAGGTATAATGTACACTGTCAGTCCCCACCTGACCAATGAGTTATGCTTCCTCTTCATTTTCCTTTCCTTTTTAGAATGTGTATTCATATTTACCGAAAAAGTAAATGTTTGGTACTCAGAATGCATTTTTCCATTGAAAAGATAGTCCGAAGCAATCACTCCAGCGTGAGTTTAGGCCACGTAAGCTTGAAATGCTCAATATTTTACTTGAAAAATGGTAGACAGAAATATTCTTGCAACATTGGTGACTAGCAAGTAAAAATAAAATGAAATGAAAATATTTAAAATATATCTTGAATCACAGTAATTAAGTGAAAATTTGAGATGAAGAGGATATGTGTGTGTGTGTGTGTGTGTGTGTGTATATATTTTGTGTGTGTGTGTTGCCTCTAAAATAGATTTATAAAACTTTTAAGCATTTTAAGGTTCATGGCACCATTTATTATAACTTAATATCATCTAAAATGTAGAAAGTTGTTTTCGTCTCAGCAGGGTACCTTATTAGAAAATACTTTTCTCCTTATTAGCAATTTAAGGCCTTTAAATGGAATGAAGTCAGGGAGACAAAAGAAAGGCAGAAGAGTAAAAAGATAGAGAGAATAAAAAAGAGCAACAGACATTTTCTTTCCTCCAGTAACTAGGGACACAAACTGGAATAAGGACAGTAGAGGGGGTCAAAGGGGTTGTTTTTAATTTTTAAGAAGAAAAGAGCTGTGAAGGGCAAAGAGGGCAATTCTTCATCATGACCACAAGGTGGTGATATTGGCCCAGAACAGTTTGGTTGCTGTTTTGTGGAGGAAGGCATCAAGACCAACTAGCCACTTGTGTGAGGAGGATAGTCACAATTCCAACACTGGGGAGAGGGGAAGAGAAAGAGAGACACCAATACCTTATGGACACATTTGCACAAATACAGACAGAAAGTGTATCCAAGTGTATATCATCTCTTTTATAAAAACTGTAAGTATCATAACATTAATACATCTTCACATGCAGCAAATCTTACAGACTGAAGGCTTCACTGAAGGGTCTGCTTCAACACTGCAATATGCTCTGGCTGACACCTTCCTCAGACTTCACAGAAACATGTTTCACGATGCATTAGCTTACTCTCAAGTGCATTTGACTCTCAAGTGCATATTGACTTCAATAATATGATTCTTCAATATCATTTCCCTGTCCAATACCATTATGTTATATGCTCATATAAGCTCATGTGTAAACAGATACACATATATAAGCATTTACATGTACATACATATACATCTCACAAAAGTAGGTATCAAGCTATTGCTTTAAAGTGGAACCAAAGGAATATCAGTAGAAGAAAGATTTCTGTAACTTTTATAGGCTGGAAAAGTAGCCAATCTAGTTTATAAGCAAAAGCGTGTACTTTGATACTGTTAAATTCCTTAGACACCAGATAGTTTTTGATAACCAGAATGTCAGAAACTATCTTTAACTGTCATTGGCACTATTTAAATTAGAGCCTATAATTATAATTGTCACAGTGTTAACAAATGCAACCTGTTTTCTGATGTTGCTTCATAGTATTAGAGAATTTACTAATACAGGTCCTAAGGGGATTATCAACTTGTATGACTTTAAATATTCAGCTCTCTATACATTTTTAAAAGCACTCTCTGTTCTTTAAAGTATTTCTTTGAGGATGTTACCCAAATATATTTATCATTTATCAGCTCTCAATATCTAAAAAAGAAAAATGAAATTCACATCTGTTTTTGGTTTAACAGCTCAGATCAGAGAAGGTCCTGCGGGCAACAAGCATGAACAGTAAGTTGGCTCCAGCAGCGACGCACCACAGAATAACGGCCTGGAGGCCTGCAATTTTCTCTTCTCAGTTCTGAAATTAATACTCCAGAACCACAGATGAAGAGCATGTCTCTTTCTCCTGTCCCACAAAATTGTAAAAATTATCTTGAAACCATGTTCAGTTCTTTGTTGGTGACAGAAAGTATGGCCATTTTATCCTCACACTCAATAAAAAGGAGATAATCACAAGAGTAATCTCAAAGCTGTCCAGCAGCATCAGTGAAGCAACAATCCCATCAGTGCTACTGCGACTCCAACCCTTACTGTGACTCCACTACCATGCTCCCAGAACACCGCACAACTGCCTAGACCTTCCTTTTGCACTTCATGGTATAAATACCCAAAAATGATACGGTAGGTGTCTAATGAATAGAACAGTGAATATTTAACGTATCTCCTTTTTCAAGCATGAATGAAGGCGTTGATGAAGGAACATGCATATATGATATTTACATGATAGGAGATGAAGGCATGCTTTTGTTTTCCAGAAGCAAGGCATATACTTACGAGAGAAAGATTTGGGAATTATTGCATGGAAATCCCTAAAGTCATCAGCCCCATATGTAACTGCAATAAAGAAGGCAAAAAGAAAGCTGGGTTGTGATACCAGGAGAGAGATATAGTCAGAGTTTAACAGAAAGCATTACTTTTTTAAAAAGAACGTTTTATTACTCAAAACCACTGTTCAGCTACTCATCTGCTATTGCTGGCCCTCCTATAGGCAACAGAAAAGTAATTACTCATGAACAGGACCACAATTCCCTCAGGTCTCAACTCACAGCATTATATCCCATAAAGTGGTTTGGAGCAATTACTTGATGGGTTCAACATCTTAGAGGGTGCAGCCCCAAACATTCTAGAACTGTGCGAAACCATTCAGCAGCTCCAATCCAAAAACTCAGGCTCCGCGCAGAGCGTCTCCTGGGACAGTACGTATCTCCACAAAAGTGCGTGTTTCTTAATGAGCTGATTGCATCGCAAATGTTCTTCATTCAGCTTTTTCTTAGAAAGTGTTCGTAGAAAATTAGAAAATGCAGCACACTGGGTGGGGAAAAATTATTGTTTTCCCCAACCGGCAAAAGAGCTACCCATTTCAGTGATGAGTACTTATCAGTTGCTTTCATAAATGCTATCACTGCCTCAAATCTTCAGGTTTCTATTCTCTTTCACAGGACAGTTTCCCAGCATGTTCCTTTTTCTTAAGATTTGGCAGATTCTGCATATGTGCACACATGTGTACACACACACAGATACAAACACATACAATTTTTCCCCCAAGAGTCACGTCTCAGTGACTGTTAAAGTTATGTATACAGTGAGCTGTTAAATTAAACTTGTTGGATGAGTTCCTAGGTTAGCAGAGTAAAGACTCTGAGGTGACCTGCAGGGAAACAGACCTATTGAACTTTGCTTAATCCAGTGTTTTCCAGACTTATCTGACCACAGAACATCCTTCTTTTCCCATGAAATAATTGGGAAATAAATTATTGGGATAATGGGCAAACATAGTTTGAGAGACACTTTGAAAGCTGTTTCTTGAAGTGATTGGCTAAATTATTTCCTAGCAAATTCTTATTCTTCATCTGCTTATTTCATTCCCTGGTAGTCCAAATCTAATGGATAAAGTCAATATTATGAATTCTATCAAACAGAGGTAGCACAAACTGATTGCCTCCATATGGATGTGCTTGCTGGCCTGCAAACAGCCAATTTTACAATAACTTTTGCTGTTCTTGCATCTTCATTGAGCTCCAACCCTTTATATAATCTGTTTTCCCTTAGTTATTCTGCTTCATGAAGCTGCTAGCATCTCAGATAATGGGAGAAAAAGCAAAGATGTTTTAAAGGGTATGTATTACCTTTTGCAAATGGGAACATTACAGTGAGTGATAGAGTACAAAACTCTGACTAAACAACGAAGCACTGAGATACTGCTTACAATGCTGATCATGCCGATATGGTGCTTGAAGATGACTTGCCTTGAGAGCTAACTTCCTAATATATCCCTGCAGCTCTACAGCCAGAGCTCAGCCACCTTTGTACATATGATGATGACTACAGCACTGGGGAGGTCTTCATGTTTACTGGTACACTGAAGATTAAGGAACTAAGAGATTAGATCTGAATGCAATGTGTCTCAAATTTGTCTCACCAGTGGAAAATGTAGCCTTGTGCAGTCTTGGGTAGTCAAAGTGTAAGCCCTGAAATACCGAATTCAGTCAAGACACTTCCCACTTCACACATTGCCATTGAATATGAAGAATACTGTAATATATTATTAGACATTAAATATATATATTTTTAAATTTAACTTTTAAGTTCAGGAGTACATGTGCAGGTGTGTTATACTGGTAAACTCATGTCATGGGGGTTTGTTATACAGATTGTTTTGTCATCCAGATATTAAATCTACTACCTATTATTTTTCCTGATCCTCTTTCTTCTCCCACCCTCCACCCTCTGATAGGCCCCTCTATGTGCCCATGTATTCTCCTCATTTAGCTCACACTTAAAAGTGAGAACATCTGTACTTGGTTTTCTGTTCCTAGGTTAGTTTGCTAAGGATAATGATCTCCAGCTCCATCCATGTTCCTGCAAAGGGCATGATCTCATTCATTTTTTATGCCTGCATACTATTCCATGGTGTATATGTACCACATTTTCTTTATCCAGTCTATTGTTGATGGACATGTAGGTTGATTCCACGTTTTTGCTATTGTGAATAGTGCTGCAACAAACATATGGGTGCATGAGTCTTAGAGTAGAACGATTCATATTCCTTTGGGTATATATGCAGTAATGGGATGCTGAGTCAAACGGTATATAGGTCTTTGAGGAATTGCCACACTGTCTTCCACATGGTTGAACTAATTTACAATCCCATCAACAGTGTATAAGCGTTCCTTTTTCTCTACAACCTCACCAGCAACTGTTATTCTTTGACTTTTTATTAATAACCATTCTGACTGGTGTGAGATGGTATCTCATTGTGGTTTTGATTTGCATTTCTCTAATGATCAGTGATGTTGAGCTTTATTTCATATGATTGTGGGCCACATGTATGTCTTCTTTTGGAAAGTTAGACATTGAATGTCAATCATGTTTCAAAAGAATCAGTCCTTTGCCTGGTGTAATTCAAATTTACTTGTTGATTTTTGTCCCAAACATGTGGTTCCCTAAAAATCACAAAATTGTTTAAAAATATATATACAGCTGTATCTATTAGTTCATTTCATGTCTCCAGAGTAATGCTGAATTGATAAGCGCTCACCCTTGTTCCTGTACCATCCCGGTTCATGCACACAAGCTTAGGGCTCAGTAAAAGAAGTGTGTACTATTCTAGCTGGACAGGTAATTACATACAACAGCACATGTGGAAACTCACTCTGTTCCACGCTAATGTTCAGTATCTTGTGGAAGCCATTCACTGAGAGCTCTGTGGATGCCAGGTGGGCAGTAGAGGTTTTATGGAAGCTGTTTTTATGACGCTTGAGAGGCACTGGAAGGTGTGTAAGGTACTGCAGCTGCACACATAGGGACACACATAAGTGTGTTTGTGTGTTAATGCAAATATACACACACTCACCTGCACGTGAGGCATGGGGAGTAATGGTGTCCCCCCAGTGAACCAATTCCCAACCAGTGAATCAACGATTGGTCAAATGCGGCTGCTACGCCTCCTAGCCCCACCTCCTTAGGGACCTCACTGGTCCAGCAGCTAAGTCTGGCACCCTTCACTGCACATCCAGGGTAGGGACTGAACAAAGTCACAGAGTCGGTGAGTATGCACAGCAGTCACTGAGAGCTCCTCGCACTCCAGGAGCCAGCTAGCCCTGGGGGCTGTGCGGTCTGACGATATTCCCACATTGCTTCTGGCAAGCTACAAAATGAGCCATACGACCTGCTTTTACTCACTCACTTTGAGAGGTTTGCAGGTGCTGACTTGCCTTTGCCCCTGAAGACAGTCCTGCCTCTAAGGTGACCCTCTTGCTTGTCATAAGAAGCAGTCACTGTGGGATTAGCGAAGCTATTATTCAGTGATTACCTCTCAACCTTGTTCTCTTTCCTTTAGTAAATTCAGGCCATTGTTTAATAAAAGGGTGCAGATAAAATAGGTATTAAACTCTTTTCTCAGTTTTCTACATTTTACAAAATATATTCTTATCAAGAGTAAATTTAACTTATTTGGTAGGAATTTCTATTCCCCAAACTCTCATGCACATTTTCATATAAAATGCTGTGAACACCTAGGATTCTGAATCCTATTTGAATCACCAAATTGATGAACATTATGTGAAAAATGAAATACACACAAACCACACTTTTCAGTTTGCATTTAGCTGTGCATAAAATTATAAACTTCTTGTGTCGTTGTCACTCTGGGGAGAGGCTAAACCTACTTGAGATTTTCAAAACTAGAGGGAGGAGATCTGATCTACTTTCAAATGTGAGAACACTGACAATTTTCTAGGAAAATCTGTCTAAAGGTAAACACATTCAGATTTGTATTTAGCAGAATTTAGAAATTTAGAAAAAATGCTGTCTTTCTTTAAATCACATGAACCTGTTAGTCACAGTTAGATCATTAGTCTATTATGACCTTGTTTGAGTATAGTTTGAGTATGAAGGGTGCCAGGCTTAGCTGCTGGACCAGTGAGGTCCCTAAGGAGGCGGGGCTAGGAGGCATAGCAGCCACACTTGACCAATCGTTGATTCACTGGTTGGGAATTGGTTCACAAACCATACCCAAGGCAAGTGGAAGTATGTCCAGGGACCCTGTCTGTAGGCTCTACCAGGGCTTGATCCTCATCAATCTTCCCATTCTTCTCTCCATGCCTGGAACATGCAAACCTTGGCAATGCCTGCAAATCTAGCATTTCATGGCAGGGCTTCCTGACCCCGGGACTGAGCTAGTGAGAGTCACAGGACAGGACAGCAAGGTGGAGGTGGATGGGAGGACCAAGTACCCCAGACAGAACACCACAGGCCACACTTCTGGAAAGTACGAGTTAGATCCTGAAGAGCTACCAAGTCAAGATTCTATGAAAACCTTTCTGACCTTCTGTGGATGGATACATTTGTTTTTAGACCACTCTCTAGTGAGGAGGCTCAGAGTCTTCTCATGGGAAGAGAACACTGGCTACCATCTATGGACTGCACATGCACATTCAAGGAAGGTATTATTGTTGCTCCAGTCTTAGAAAAGAGGCAACTAAAATGCAATCAAGTTCAGTGGGACCCAGGGACACAGAGCTGGGGAGTGCTGGCTGGTGTAAGTCTCACATCTAAGCTCCCCAGGGGACTGGGTTAACTCCTCAGTGGCTCCTTTCACTGCTTGTACTGCAGTCAGTCCTGATGATGTCAGCTCTACTGCCCCTTGTCTCCTTCCCACTCTACCAGTTCCTTCTTTTTCAGAAGTCAAGGGTCACACCATGCAGGCCATGACGTCTTACACCGTTCTGGATTCTGGATGGCTCCAGCATAGTACCTTCCACCCAACAGGCACACAAAAGTTTGGAGAAGGCAAGTGGAAGTATGCCCAGGCCTCCTGTCTGTAGGCTCTACCAGGGCTTGATCCTCATCAATCTTCCCATTCTTCTCTCCATGCCTGGAACACGCACACCCAAACCCAAATCCCCATCTTTTCCCCCAGACCCAGCTCTCCTATGTAGCCCATGCATGTTGATGGTGCTTCATTTGGATTCCATACATTCCAACCCACAGGAGGCTCGCCTCTACCCTTGCCTCTCATGGCCAAATTATGTCTGAGGTCTTTGGAGAGGTCTCCATTCTTATTGTTTTCCATCCACGTCACATCCCAGCATGGCCATGAAGCCCCTGCCTTCGCCAAGCAAAGGCAGCCCAGCCTGCACCACATCCTGCCTGTGTTTCCTGTCCACCGTCTGGCATGTGAGTTGGTTTGTTTGCATCATGGGGACCTTGCTTTCAGGCACCCCTCTCAATCATCCTGCTCATTGCCCTAAGATTATCATCCTCAATCTGCTCTTATCCAGTCACATCTGCTTCCAAGTTTTCCATGGGTCTGCAGTGTTACGACGAGAAAAAAAGCCTCCAGTCCTGTGTCAAAATCCCCCTACAACTGGTGAGCAATGAATAAACTTCTTAGCAGGTAATACTATTCAGATAAGCAATAGTAAGGGTGAACCTTATGGAAAAATGCTTTAAAACAAAAAAGCCCTGTAGCTAATGTTTTAGTCGAAAGCCACATGCAGACAAATATGACATCTATCTTCTTGTCAACAAAGACTTCAAGACCCATAGGATTAGCTACAACCGACCAACATTCACCATGTTTCCCAGATGGGAAAAACAATAGGGCTAGAGCTTTGCAAGTCCATTGAAGGTGAAAAACAAGGCAAGAAAACACCTTTAGTGCCTGCAAACCCTGATCCTGTGCAATCTCCCCTTCAGCTCCAAACGCCCCTGGCAGACACTTACTCTATCTAGCAATGGGGTTGAGTGGACCTTCTGAAGCGCCTCACTTACCCTCATGGTGTTTTAGGGATGAATGTCAGGTCGAGGGACAGTTCTGGTTGCTTCAAATGGGACATGTCAATGATGGCCAAAGTCACTATGCTTTACTTCAAATCCCAGCTGTTGGAGTTACTTTCCAGAGCAGATGATTTGGAGAACTTAACAGAAGATTCGGAAAAACCAATGTGTGGCCCCTTCTCTCTTCATGTAGCACAACTAGGCACCAGTCCTATTTTTGTTTATGTTTTATTAACACAATTTTAATTGTTCACTAATTAAGATAGAAAAAGCTCCAATCAATACACCTATGGCTTATAAAGGGAGAAAGGGGTACTTCTAAAGAGTACAAGAAAGAAAACAGCAGGTTCAAAATGATGGTTCTTTTATGGGATTAGCTTTTTTTATTTTTTTTTCTTTTTTGAGATGGAGTCTTGCTCTGTTGCCAGGCTGGAGTGCAGTGGCGTGATCTTGGCTCAGTGCAACCTCCTCCTCCTGGGTTCAAGTGATTCTCCTGCCTCAGCCTCCAGGGTAGCTGGGACTACAGGCGTGTGCCACCATGCCCAGCTAATTTTTGTATTTTTAGTAGAGATGGGGTTTCACCATGTTGGTCAGGATGGTCTTGATCTCTTGACCTCATGATCTGCCCACCTTGGCCTCCCAAAGTGCTGGGATTATAGGTGTGAGCCACTGTGCCTGGCCGGGATTAGCTTTTAAGTGATTATTTTGGTGCCATGTGCAATCTTCCTGGATCCTGAGGTTGGAGCATTTCCTCAGCCCCCCTGCTAGGCCTGTTTCATGTCAGCCGACTTCCGGGTCCAGGATCTCCATATAACAATTTAGAGGAAAACATTCAACGGATTGAAGAACAGGCTTAGGGATATTTTCCCAATGTTGTATCCTTCTTGCTTACTCTTTTTTGGAAGAAATACTACTTTTTTGTAAAAATGATATTTGCTTATTCTAAAGATACTGACTAGACAGAAGCACTATGATGGCACCTCTAGAAATTACCTCCAAGTTTTATAATTTAAGGAGAATCATGTGCAAAGAAGAAAATGGAAAAATGATAATGAGAACGGAGTAAGAAAGCTTGGTTTATGCTTTAAAAGGAGAAGGGAAAGGGATATTCAGGCAATCAAGAAAGGCTGAAGAAAATTAAGAGGGCTGGAGGAACAACGATTAGATAGGAAAGCTCTTGTCAGGGATCGTGGCAGGGGTGAAGAGTGTGAGGTCCTCAACATAAGTGAAAAATGAAATTTTATTTTGTGATTCCAAATTTTATTCTAATAAGGGAGATTTGTACTGGATCACATGGGCCAAAATGATAAGGAAGGGAAATTCTACAAAACAACTGGGCTGCCCACAAGAGTGTGGGCCATGCAGTGGGCAGGAGGGGCTCACGGTGTGTGCGTGGAGAGCCACCTTTGCATATCAAGGCCTTGTGAGGACATGTGGGGGCAGCACTGGGCAGAGCCACATGGTGACGGATGGCTGTGTTCCCTGCAACATGGAGAAGAGAGGCAAGCAGGCAATGCGGAAGGGACCTGGGGCTGCGGAGCTCGGCAGTCGTCAGAGTGTCTGCAGCGTGGGCCACAAGGCGAGAGCCTTTGATCAACTGTTTAGCATGTGCTCTAGCTGATGTAACTGCACACGTGTTTCAGATGTGGTTTTCCCGGTAGCACACTCTTACAGAAGCAACAGGTTAAACTGTTGCTGCCGGTGTAAAAGGGAGTTCGGCAAAGTGAAGGACTAAAGACTGAAGGAAATGTTTTGACTGTTAAGCTGGACTTGGCTTCCTGAAATGGGGTTATTGTATGTGCATTTCACACGTTCTTGAGGTGTAGGACATATCACTTCTGACTTCAAATGAGAACAAACATGCAAAGAAAGGGCTGAGGAGTTTAAATCCACTTCTGTGGCCTTTGTCCTCCGATGCGATGAACTGAAGAGAACTCCGGAGGCAGCGCTCGGCTCCTCCCCAGGCTCTGCAGACAGACATGGCCATTCCCTCTCATCCCCAGGGCTGACAGGGTGTCAGCCCCAAAGATTCCAGAAGCCCAGGCCCTGCTTCAGGGAGGCCAGAGATAAGTAATCTCCCCCAGGACACACAGAGGGTGGATCCTCTGCCGTCCCTCCCTTCCAGAAGCCCAACGGGTCCCTGTCAGAATTCCAAGCAGAAGGTGACTCAGCACAGAGGAGGAGGGACGGGAAGAACAACTCAGCCGCCCTCTTGATCCCGCGGCTCTCGGCCATGGGTACAGTCCTGCACACTTTGTGTCTTTAAGTGGTCGCTAATCTTTAAGGAAGGGGTATTTGTGTAGTAATCTTGCTGAGAAATCCTGGGGAGTCAGCCAGCCTCTGGTGACCTGACCCCACTACAGGTGGAGGTCAAGTCTTCAGTCCCGCCTTGGCAGTTTCTTCCGCCTTCCTCCCAGAAAATGGATTTGTCAGGCACGAGCTCAAGCCATGAGCCTGGTGATGGTAAAGATCAGAGTGCAGGCAATCTGGCCATAACTGTAGCTGAACTGGCTGTCTGCAGAGGAAAGCAAGGGGCTGAGGAGCGTGGATTGGGGTGGGTGCATCTGGTCTGGTGCACTGGTGCACACACATGTGTACATGAGTGATCACGTGTGCGTGTGTGTGTGTGTGTGCACATGTGTATGCACATGTGCAAATGACACACAGAGATCGCCCTTTCTACACATATATTTAAAAAGGCAGCTCAGTAAAGTTGACTCAGAAGTAGAGTCCATTATTTACAGTGACTTTTCCATGCAGAAGGACAGCAGCGCAGCCAAATAGGCAGCAGTCTCCACTGTTCTTAATGCCAGGTCAGCCCCTCCTCACTCTGCACACATTCCCCCGCCTGCCAGCTCTATGGGCAGAAGGCCGCAGGAGTCAGATCTGGTCTCTACAAGACTCAGAAGTCAGGATGAAATTCGTGTTTCCTCCATTTCTTAACTAAGAAGCACCCTTGTAGGGATTTCTGAGCAAGGAATTGTGACTTGTGGCAGAATTTATTTTATTTTATTTTATTTTTTGAGATAGGATCTTGTTCTGTGGCCCAGGCTGCAGTGCAGTGGCTCGATCACAGTTCACTACAATCTTGACCTCTTGGGTTCAAGCAACCCTCCTGCCTCGGCCTCCCGAGTACCTGGGATTACAGGAATATGCCACCATGCCCAGCTAATTTTTGTATTTTTTTTGTAGAGACAGGGTTTCACCATATTGCCTAGGTTGGTCTCAAATTCCTGAGCACATGTGATCCTCCCACCTCAGTCTCCCAAAGTGCTGGGATTACAGGCGTGAGCCACCGCACCTGGCCAGAATTCTATATCTTGGTAAGAAACTCACACAGTGGCTGTGAGAAGACATAAGGAAAGAGATGTGGATACTTTAAGCCGTTTAATGTGTCCTGTAAACTTATGTCTAACCAGGGAAAAGTAAACTCCAAGGACTTCATAATTTATAGTTCTCTTAAGGAACTCTTTAAGCTTTTTTTTTTTTTCTTTTCATTTTCTTCTTTCCCTTTTCTCTTCCTCCACCTCTCTACGGTCCTCTCACGGTTTCCTAAAAGCCCTGTGCTGTATAAATGCTAGGCATATGTTATTTTATTTAGCCCTCACAAGAAAGCCTTGGCTTGTGGGCGATCAGCACTGGCGGCAGCACCCTGCCTCCAACCACCCGAAGGTGTTTACAGACAGCCTCTGCCTCTGAGTAGCTCTGGGGTTCGAGTCACACACAGGACATCACCAAGCCTCAGCTTCCTCACATACGAAACCAAAGAAAACGCCAGCCTCATGTCACCATACAGCTGGAGAGTCACAGAGCAAAGGTGCCAGGTCCCCGCCATTAGCTGGTGCTCTGGAAATGCTGGCTGCTCCTCTCCTGCCCCATCCCACAGCCTTCATGCGCGATTGGCCTGCTGCTCACACACCTCTGGCTTCCTGGCACTTCTGTCAAAACCTCACATCTCTTAGGAAGAACCTTCAAATGTCATGTTTTTTCCTAGTAGATATCAGCTGTTTCTTAGGATGAGAGTGTCTCAAAAAGTCCTGTCCTTCACATCAACAACACTTCTTCGAAGTAAGGGGGGTTCCTCCCTTTCTTTCCCATCTTTCTAGTTTTATGATTCAACAACAATTTACCAGGAAATATCTGGAAACGACTAATTTGGGTCACACATTCTTCCCATTTACAAATCGAACAACTAAGAGTGTGTAACATCTAAGTCAAGTCATTTACCTGGTTCCATAGCTGTTGCCATGTGACTCCAGGGGCTTGCAACCAGGCGAAGGTGCTAGACATTAACTTTGTTAACCCTTGAAGCAGCCCTGTGAGAAAAATATCACCCACACTTTACAAATGAGAGAAACTCCAACTCAGAATGGTCACCCGACCTGCCCAAGGCCAGGTAAGACAGTAGCAAAGCAGAGTGGAGCCCAAATTCGTGGCACTCCAAAGCCTGTTTCTTTACTCTCTGCCTCTCTTCCACTCCGCAGGTCCTGAGCTGACTTCTCCAAGTCTTTGCGCCCTAGCTGTTAATGAGTTTATGAAATGAGGCCCTCTGAATAGCCCACACTACACATCAGGGAGGACCATCTCCAACTTGGGCATTCCACAGATGTGTGTGCAAACCCCAAGGGAGTCTCCAGGGAAATTACAGAGGGAAAATCCAGGATCTGTCCAGGGATGTTGCAATCTATAAACAGCAGGAGGAAAATGCACTGAAACTCCCGTGCCACGGTGCATAGCAGCCCTGGGTATTGGGAAGCAGCACATGTTCTTAGGAAGACAAGGCGTGCCAACTGGAGGGAGCGGTGGCGGGGGTGTTATGAGAAGTCACAGAAGGGTGACACTCAAAATGAGAAGCAGGAAGAGGGAATCTCAAGTGGAGGTACGGGGCCATAGCAGGGTCAGCAGTGGAGTTGGGGGGTGGGGCGGGGTGGTGGCTGGCTCAGAGAGTCATGGGGACAGTCATCCCCAGGATGCAGGGCCTGGTTCCAGAGGCCTTGGAAGCTGAGATGAAGTCCCCAGGCAACAGGAACTGTGAGAGGTCCCTGCTTGTGGGGGTCCTGTGGTGGGAGGTGGTTTAAGGGAACTGGTCTGGGGTTGGGATGGAGATGGCTGGAAGAAGGAGTTGGTCATAACACTCCACAGGCAGAGAGAGAGAGAGAGAAGTTGGGGGCCAGCAGGGTGGGCTGGGGAAGTAGGAGGATCACAAGTGGAATCACACACCCATAGCCGTCCGAAGCCTGGCAGGTCGGCAGTCAGGGGTGCAGTCATCCTGTTCTCGGTTACTCTAGGCTTTAGAGCACCACCAGCCCAGTGACCACGGGACCCCAGCTTCCAGAAGACCCGACAGTCAGGCCTTCTGCCACCCCATGATCTTGCGCCCTTCCCTCCACATCCAGAGGCACTGTCCCGCCCTGGTCTCCAGGAGGTAGGGCCCAAGCACAGCGATTGTGACACTGTGCTTGTGTGTCATCTTGTAACTGGGTTTCCACATCCTCCTGGCTGTATTGTAAAAGCCCTAGAAGAGGAACAAGAGCAAATAATGAAATATAGGAATGCAGGAAAAGAGGAAGCCGCCGCGAGATACCAGCCCAACCGAAATACAAAGAATTATGGAGAAGTGACAGAAAGGGAAGTAAGAGTAAGGAATTGCATTGAGTAGCTTAGCAGAGTGCGCGCGTGCACACATAGACAAAGCCATGCACACGCACAGACACACACACAGCCGCGCACACACACAGACACACCCCACAGACACACATGTACACACAGACACAGAAACACAGGCACAGCGACACACTCACACACTCTCACAAATTCATACACACACAGCCTTTCTTGGGTCTAAATCAAACTGCTAGCAGAATATGAGCTCTTAGTTGTCAGCCTTGGAGGGACAGTAACAAGTTCACTCTGGGGTCCAGCCGGCTGGGAGAGATCATCCAAGTATGCCCGCTCCGGACCATCTGTCCCCACAGGGTACTAGATCCAGAACTTCCTGATAGTTCTAGAAGCCCATTCTGTTATTTTTCTTTTGTATTTAAAAAGCCAGAGTTAAAATATGGTAAAATTTCCTTACATTATAATCAAAAACTTAATTTTAGGGCTGAGACGCAAAGTCGAGTAATGGAAAAGAAAACATAAATCGATCGGGGTAGATGCATTTAGGGACCCCCCAAATCATTTTTTTAAGCAAGGAAAACAGGCAAGGAGAGAAAAGCCTGAAACTGAGGGAAAATGAGAACAACACAGTGAATTAACCCATCTGTGGCATTTTCTGTTAGTGGAGATAACCAGTGGCAGAGCTCTGAGTCAAAGACATCCCCACCGGAGGAGTGTGGAGGTTGCTGAGAAAAAGTCCTTATCTAGCATTTTCACAGGCATGCGGCAGGAGGGGCAGGACGGCCGGGAGGCCTCCAGCCTGCCCTACTCACTGCGGCTGGCCTCCTAGTTCACAGAGAACGCTGCCTCCCTAGGGCAGGTTTTTAAATGAAAGCACTGCTTTCCCTCCTCCTTATTTTCCAAGAGAAACACTGGCTAGCCCCAGAACTCTCATTGTTCTTAGAGGAAACTGCTGATCATCTGTCGGAATTTAAATTTGACTGGGACTTTCTGAGGACTGTTTCTTTCCCTTTATTTATTTGTTTGTTTGCAAGCTAACACATTAAATTTTGGAGTGAATTAAAACAAGAGAGACTGCAGATTCAGTACAATTTGGACAAGAGCATTGGCCACAGCCCCTTAGCATGCAGCCCAGTGGGCACCGGGTTTCCAGTGGATGGTGTGGCCCTGCAGACAGGCGGCAGACCCAGCCAGGACTCTCCCGCGCTCTCGCCTCCCATCCAGCAGCCAGGCCTCAAGGCAGGGGTTGGCCGGTACCCCAACCCATTCTTATACATGACATTCTTATACATGACTGTTTGACTGCTCTCAACCCCTCCACAGCTCACTGATGGTGATGACCACTCTGCAATCCAGCTGGCTGGGCAGGATCATCTGAGTGCACCCAGGACCATCTGCTCTCACAGGGTACTAAATTCAGAACTTCCTGATAGTTCTAGAAGGCCATTCACAGGTGCCTCCCCCATGTGAATTTCCGCCTGTTGGGAAGGACAGCTCAGACATCTCAGTCATTTGCCTGCAGAATGGAGGAGGCTGCTCAAGATTTGCTTCATGGAGGCTGAGGCCACTGGGGAGAGAAGCACGAGGCCGCTCATCTCCACCTTCCCCAAGGCCCAGGCCTGTCCCCCTCCTCACCCAAGGACTCTGCCTCAGAAGCTTCCTACAGGAATCTCCTGAACAGGTGTCACAAAAGGCATTGCCACACATTACGTATTGTTCCTACCCAAAGTGATCTTTTTGACACCGAAGCATAGTATTGACGCTGTCCAAATGCATCACTGAAATCTTACACTTGAGCGTCTTCCGTCCTAGATAAACTTCAGTGTGTTCAACAAGCTGGAGGGGAGGTCTAACTTTCTGCACTAACCACTCTCCATCCCATCATGGGGAGACAGTCCAGTGACCACAGGGCCTGTAACCAAGGGTATGGATTAGTTACATTAAAAATTCTTCACCAATACTAGGGAAAAGACAAGCAGAAATGCCAGAGAGGGTAATGGAAGACCCGTGACTCCAGGATTTTGGTGTTCTCTTTCTGGCAAGAAGATTTCTCATCTCTCAAACTTGACTTTTTATTCTGTCTTAAAAAACAAAAGCATGCAGTACAAACACTGCTGCCCTGCCTTTCTGCCTTGTAGTATCTCCCGCCAGCCACCTCTCACGCTCCCTTCAGGCCTGTGTTCAATCAGGAGAGCAACCAGGGCCCTTGCCCCAGCTTTGTCCCTTGCTCTATGTCTGCCCTGTGCCTAGGAGGCTTTGGAACGGGCTCTGTACACACAGGTGCAGCCAGAAAGCAGAATGATGCTCACCTCTGCCAGGCTGCCCTGGCTAGTGGGGGCTCTGGTAGGATGGAAGCCCAGGCACCCATAGCAGTGACCAATTGGATGACACACCTTTGCACTGGTTTTCCCTTTTCAGCCTCCCCTTCTCCCCAGGATCACCGTTCATGAACCAGCGGCTCACAGCACCGGTGTTGGGCTTGTTGTGAAGGGTGCCCAGGCTGCAAGAACCACTGATCCTTCCACACCAGGGAGAACCACTAAAGACACACTTCGCAGGCACAGAAGGCACACCACACCTGGGGCTTTTAAATCCCGAGTTACAGATGCACCTGGCAGAACACACAAATCAGCGCCCTCCGGGATGATGCTTCGGGGGGAATTCTGCCTGCTCTATGTCCTGACGTCATTCTGAACTTTACTAAGATCCCAGCATCCAGGATTGGGGCCTGGTTGGGTCCCAGTGTGGCACGAAGGGTCTGCTTCTTGTAACATAGGTGCTGGGGGCAGGGGAAACGGGGACAACAGCAACTTCCTGCAGAAAACAGGTGCAGGGCCCTCGGAAATGTGATGCTCCCAGAGAGAAATATATAAGAGGAACGTGGGACCATGGATACATTTAAATAAATACAAGTGTTTATGACTAGTAAATCTAGAGATTCACTGGAAAGAGAGCCCCTTAAATAAAAAGGACACAGTTGAAGATTCTTCCTGGAGCAAAAGTGGCATCTACTGGCCCCTCGGCTCTTCACAGTCCTGGGGGGCTGACCCACCTGACCTCACCTGGAAGCTCCGACTCTTCCGGCCAGGATGTCCTCTCCTGTGTCACTGGAGGATTGGCCCGGATGGTCAGCCCTTCCCCCTTATAAGGGTGAGAGCACGGCAGGAGATGAGGATAGAGGGAGGAGGGCAACTTCTTTTTCTCTTCTCCCTCGCAGGGCCTCGACATCCATTGCAGAAACAAGAAAGGAGAGGCCAGCAGGCGCAGGTGGCTTCCAGACCTCAGGCCTTGTGGGAGGTGTGGGGGCAGAGGAAGGAGCTTTTGGCTGAAACTGCTCATCATGGCAAAAGTGTGGCTGGCAGAACTGAGGAAGAGAAAAGGCAGCTTGCTTGCTCTCTCTCTTTAAATGCAAGTGCCCTGGAAGCCTTGGAAACATGGAACTGCAAATTCTGCTGAATGCTGGCGGAACGGAAGGGTCCCATTGCTCTTCCTGCCTCCTGTGCCTGGGCTGTGGCACAGCGTCCCAGCGGACCACCCAAGCAGCCCCTCAGGCTTCTCCAGCTCTTTCTTTCATGTCTTTCTGTTTCTTCTATAAAAAGATTCTACCATAAGATCTAAGCAAGGGTAAGCAGGGGAAAAGAGGCGTGGGCAGCCATCGCCTTGCTTATGAGCAATATTTCATTTGCATAAAACAAAAAATTAAAAAAATTCTTAAAATATGTAAGAGAGGAAAATATATATTATGTGTAATTCATAGAAAGTTTTATCTTATGCAAGGATAAGATATTCAAATTTAGGATAGTGATTATGCCATGATATGTCATGGTTGAGGGCCAATTAAAATAAGTTTCCTAATAAATAATAAAAACACATTTATACATTAGATAAAAACATCATTAGTATTTGATTTCAACTTGGAGGCCTCCTTTAAGTGATAGAAGCACAACAAAAACTTAAAATGAAAAAACTGAAGACAGACCAAAGCGGTTGAAAATGTCACCGCTTTGGTCTCATTCTGAAACACTAAACTTAAAATATATAAACGTTAAGATCAACAGAATCACCAGCCAATCCCATCCCATCCCATTGACATTATTCTGACTCAGAAGTTGTACACATCATCCATATCAGCTAGTGATGATAGGTCAAGAATGAGAAAGAAAGTAAAACTGATCTCTGAGGTAATCAACCAAAAGAGAAGCAAAAAACCCTTGACCTAAAATTCATGCATTTACTCATGGGCAAGTCCCTCATACACTCTTGGCACTTACACACACTCGCTTTATGCACAGTTGTAAAAATGATTAAATAGTTCTTTCTTATTGTAATTCCCAGCAGATTAAAAGTAGCAAATTAGAATGCAGAGGAAGAGACAGATAATACTATCCAGACAGATAATGCTATCCAAACAGATAAGAGAATTCAAAGCCAGGATCATTCAGGGTGCAGCTATTAGCTCTGTATGCACAATGACTTCTCAGAAGTGAGGTTCAGGACCTATGGGCAGGGAAACACAAGTGTACTTTCTGGCTGAAAGAGGACTACACAGTTGTAATCTGGACTGTTGTGGAAATTCTAGAAGTCAATTTCTCTGCTGCATTGGAGGCACCAAAAATGTTTGCTGAAGGAATGACTACAAAAACTAATAAACTGATACTACAATATTTTCTGCTTAAGGGGTTTATAATTTACTGTGTGTGCCCACAAATTATCTTCCTGTAATGCCAGAGTTAGTATTTAGGATAGTACTTTTGAGCTAAGAAGAAAAGACTAAAGAGTTTTCAAGAAAGTCTTTGAAGAATCTTGGCATGGGGGCAGGAGGTATTATTAGTAGGTTCTAGGAAGAGTCCTCATCCAAAAGTGTTAAAATACACAAGAAATAAAATGGGGTAGGCTTGAGTAGTTTAGAAAATTTAGTCTTGAAATGCTCCCTCCCCTAAATGCTGGATTAAGGTAATACCGGCCGAGACAGCCTCCAAACGTGTGAGCAGGAGTGTGAGGCCTGGCATAGCCTCAGATAGTGCAGGGCTCTAGAAAAATCTTTGTTGCAATGAAGGGCTCACTGGCCAGCTAGCTGAATGATTTCATACATGATTGGGGCAGCACATTTTACCTCAAATATCCATTTCTGAGCAAAGATATTGTTGATTTGATTGCAACTAGGTTCAAAGTGCATAAATCTCAGGTGGGGTAAATGAGGTTGGTGTGACTGCTTCCAGGGTCCTGCTGCCGGGAAAGTAGATATGGAGGAAACACAGAACATTCTGAGATGAAAAACAGGAAATGGGTGAATTCAGTGCCCCTTCTGGGAAATGATGAAATGAAATATGTTTTAACTTTAAGGTGTAATCATGCAAAACTTAGTTTATCAAGGTTACTAAGACATATGATTTTACGTTAAGATAAGTGACTTTTTAAAATTAAAAAACCCAATTTACATAATGGTTAAATCTACTCCCAATATCATAAAAATATAATGGTTACATCCACACCCCCACTCCCCATATTATGACAACTACATTAAAAAAGAGAGAGTATGTAATGAACAATTGAGATCTGGTAAATGTTTTGGTGATCTTAGATCAAAACTTATGAAGTCTATAGTTAACTGGCTTCTACTATTTTATTCCGAGAGGTAACACATGAACTGAATTAAACAATTAAGAGTTACTGTGTTAAAATATAAACCTCTTTTGCTAGAATGCATAGCTAGTATTTAAACGCAGTTCTTAAATTGATAAATACAGAAAACAGAAGCACACTTGTCTCCCTGGGTCCTTGGCCCCAGTGCAGCTGAATGTGAGACTGCCTTTGAGTCAACCCGGGCAAGCCAGCATGCAGGGATAAAGCGCTACCAGAGTCCAGCTTGCTCCGCGATTTCTTTCACAGATTGACACCCGGCAGTTGTACAAATCGTACCAAAGATCTACATTTATGAGTAACCAATGCAAATGAGAGGGAATGAAAGAACAGAAATGATGGGAAATCTAACAGCATAAATATGTTCACACTTCAGTGACACATTTCTAACAGTTAAGCACAAGGCAGAATTATCTGTGCACAAGGTGAGGTCGTTGTTAGAGTCCACTGGTGTAACGTGCCATCAGAACCCAATTTATCCTCGCTCATCTGCCTGCCTCGGAATCCTGCCCCAGGATTCTCTACCCAGCTGCAAAGTCACCTGCACCAAACTCTCTTTCAAAATTAGTGGGGAGGGCATGGGTTACGGGTGGGTTCAGAAATGCTACCCGTTCAGTTCACTAAATTCCCAGATGGGCCCTGAAAACCAAACTTAGCACCTGCACCGTGAAAGCCAAACGTGACTGGAAACAGTGCTGAGGGGAACATCTGTACAGGCTTCTTGAGAAACAGAGTCAGGGACCAGCCTCTGGAGCTGGGCTCCACCTCAAAGAGGGAATGTGCAGACCCTGTGGGTGATGGGTTCAGGTCTGCATCCCAGGATGTGAGACCATCGTACCTTCGAGGATACAGCATCAACATGCGCTGGTCAGAGAGGGGGCAGCCAGCTCCAGGCCTCCCAGCAGACGGTGGTGGCCATGGGATTCAAGCCCAGCCTGCAAGGCCCACCCCGGGGCTGCCCCACCTCCCTACGTCCTGCTGCCTTCTTCCCATGTCTGATGAGACACCTCTGCTGATGTGGGGATAACTTCATGTGTTTCTCAGAGCTTCTTACATCTAACTTTGGAATTTTCAAACCTACAGCTTTCTGAATGAATTTATAAAGTGAGTAAGACACTCTGTCTTGTTTCCAAAGCTTTGACTGAAACTTTGCATGGAGGGGGCTCATAGGTTCCAGACTTATTTTTCATAGACCCAATAACATGTTTTAAAACATAAGCACTAATGCCCTCAATATGACAGGGTTTTCACCAGGATGATACTTGCTGTAAGATTGATAAAAGGCAATAGAATAAATGGTTCCAACTAGCTATCATTTTGGGGTAAGCTACCCCAGTGACTCCTCACCCATTCCCCATCACCCCCATGCCCACTCGGCTTATAGACTGGGTGGCTGTTACTGCCTGCAGGACAGACTTCTGGAAGGCCTCCCTGCTGCTGGCCCTCCCCACAAGGTCTGTCCCCTTGGCCCATGATACACCAAAGCCGGCGGCTGGGTTTCCATGCTACACCTGCTCTTCCTTGGTCCATGTTTTGTTCCCACTCCCTGTTCCTTTTTCCCATCCATCTCTTCTAAAATCCTACCCATTCTTGTAGGTACATAATACATGTTCTGTCTTCTAAAAATTCCATGTGCTTCTCATCAAAGCCGATTTTTCTCCTTGCTTATTTTGTAAATGCTACCCCCTTAGAAAGACTCAGGCCATTTCTTATTCATCCTCCTTACTCCTCATTACACACTCAACAAACACTTCGCAAGAGAAACTAGACTGCCTAGTAGCTATCACGGTCAGATTTCCCTACCAGTTTACCAGTGCTATTCAGAACACAACACCAACATGTCTCAGTATGTTATTCAGCTAATAGTTGATCTTTTGGTGGCAACAAAGGCCATGAACACACAGGCCAACATTAGACAGTGGTAATGACTGAGAGTTAAAGAGCAAAAGATTTAGAATCAGAAGATGTGGGTTCATACCAGTTGTGTGACTGGAAGATCAGTTCATTAACCTCCGTTCATGTTATAAATTGGCTGACCCCATGACCAAGCAGGAGGCTGGCGATGCTAAGTAGCGCCTGCCACCTCTAGGCCATGCTGGAGACTGGGCATGTGCCAGGGACCTTCCTCATCTGTGAAGCAGAGGGAGGGCCATGCCTGCCCATGACAAGGACCAAATAACATAAACTGCCCCATGGCCACTGCAGCCTGTCTCCTTTGTTGAAGGACAACTCTCCTTAGCATCTGTAGTGCATGGTTCTGGTGCATTTTATTCAATGAGTGGGTGCATTGCTGTGCAAAACAACAAATCGCTTATTGAGATTGCTCTGCCATGACCATCTCAAGTGCTGCCTTGTTTATTTTTCAACATGTCCATTTTCAGAAGAGTTGCTGACTTAACCACATCTGGCATGGTAGTTCATTTTGTTCATTCTCAAAACAAAATGGCGGCCCGTCTCATTGTTCAAGTGGGCAGGGCCTCTGCAGCGGCTGTGGATGATGTCCAGGGTCTCAAAACTATTATGTTCTTGCTCTCATCTTGGTCTCAAAGCAATGAGGAAGCAGCATCTTAAGGAGGTGTTTTACCTCAAAGAATGTCCCAAAAATAACTGTTTCTCATTGAACATAGCTCACACTCATTTTCCTTTTGGAGGTGAGAATTCTGCTAACAGCCAACGTGTGGGATATCTTACAAAATCAATAATCAACGAACGCCCCTCTCCTTCTCCTTCTTCCTCAGCTAGGACTAACATGGATTCTGGAAGAGCCAGATATGTCATGACTAGAGGCAGCAATTTAAGACTTCAAAGAATTTATTTTTCTGACAAACTTAAAAAATGAATTTCTTTCACTATCTAACAATTATGCAGTATGGCTGACTGATGGGCTATTAAAGGAGATTTCTCTCAAAAAAAGGAATTCTCTTCGAAATGTCCCTGGCATATCAGAGAGAAAACCTGGGATTTTCTTTAGTCTTTCTAAATAAACAAAAGTGCATACTTCACACTTTGGTTACACTAAAATGTCCCTTGGTCCCCTGCATGGCCCCTTGCTCTGTGGTCCTCTCTGTGTACCTTGCAATGTGGGTCTCCTTGGTGTGAGTTGGGGAAATGGGATGGGTGTCCATCTGCAGCACAGTTTGGTTCAATGCAAACACAAGGGTTGCAGAGAACGTCACAAAAAGCCATCTGCATACCTATTCTCATGAAGCACACTTTCTCCCTGGTTTCCCTTTCACTTAAGCTTTCTAAGAAATCTTTCCGTATCGATGGTAATCCTCTTGCCCTTGAGTGACTTGTGGAATCATGTGACACGGGTCAAACATGTAAACTGAACTCCGGGAATTCTGGATTTCTGAAGAGGACTGATTTGTTTAAAGGTGATATTTCTACTCACGAAAATAAAAACGAAATTCAATTAAAAATTGGATGGACAAAGCTACGTATAAGACTAGAGTCAATGGATAAAGTAAAGTAGAAGTCAAAGAGAGCTCCTGGGGAGACAGGGGCATGTTTTCCTGCTTGTGCTCAGATGCATCGTGGGATTTCTGCCCACTTTAGGCAACTCGCAAAAACTTGGTTTCCAATCGTTTACAGAGTATGACTTTGACTTCAAGCTTGGTTCACTGACGAACCATCATAAACTGTTTCTCCTTCTGTGAGTGCTTGTGCAGACAAGGAGCCCACGGATCTCAGAGGCTCTAGGATTTGATCCTTATCAGGGATCAGACCAGGAAGCATCCCTAGCAGCTCAGGTATGCTAACTTTATCTTTTTCCATTATTATTTTAACAGATTATTAGGCTGTTTTCAAAAAAGACTCCGTTTTTAACTAGGCATCTTATGGAGCTGTGGAAATAGCATCTCAAGGGCAGGAATGCTGTCTTATTTATCACTGTCCCTGTAACTAGCACATACAGTATTTTCATAAGATCTTAACAGGCTGAAATGAAACACACTGAACCAAATGAGATAACGATAATTGCCAGATCCTACCCTTCCCTCCAAATATCAAAGGCACAAACACAAGATGTGGGAAATAATGTCTTCAGGGCTGTTCCTGAGAAACTGACTCATGAGTTCTCAGTTGACAGTTAACATGGGTCGTGGCTGCAAAGATCGAACACAGTTTTAATATGTGAACATGTGCCCTATTAGGAGGAGCAAGGAAGGTGTTATTCCTGCTCAGCCCTCTGCCTCTCAGAACTGGAATAGTAAATAAAGTTGGGAAGCATGGAAAATGAGTTTCATATGCCATGCTTTCTCAGACTAGTGGCAGTTAAGTCGTGTGAAATTACACAGTTAGCTTTGGCAAACTGTTTCCCATTACACCTGAGGGGGAAGGTAGACTTACATGCAGGAGAACTCCTTTTGAGGCAGGGGCTGGGATTTCTTTTTCATTCTGCACTCCCTGGCAAGGCCAGGAAGGCCATTCGGGTGCAATGTTCTAGGAAGGACTAGGGCACATTGAAGAATGCCAGGGAAGAGTGAGACCAGCAAGAAGAAGCAAGGCAAAGGCATCATGGTGTTTATTTCATTATATTCTGAGGAAACTAACACACTTTAGACAGGAGAACGGGCTATTTAGAGGGCCTTGTAGAGCTGTTGTCAATGATTTGAAGGGCTGAACTGCTTGAGAGAAGAGAAAGTAGTTACACTGCAGACATCTGCAGGGCTGGCTTTAGAGAGAAGCAGATTTTAGTTCAGGGCTTTTGTAACAATCAGTGCTTCCCTAACCCTACAGTGGGCTGCCTCCTGAGGGGTCTCAATAGGCGAGGTGATCACCTGTTAAGGATGCTCAGGAAGAACTCATGCACTGGGGCCTGATGATCTCCTGACAGCCTTCCATCTAGTATGTTTTATGGGACTGGGGATCTCTGTGCACAGCAGCAACATAACATTGTTGAAACACACTGTGCACATGGCTAGCTCTGTGGGCAGTGGGGGTGGGATGGAGGTGTGTGCACTAGAATCTCTTCTAAATTTCCATCTGTTTCATGCACATGCAGACAGAAGCTACTGCTCCTCTTTCCACTAGGAGAACAGTCAGACTGTAATCAGTGCAACCCACAAAAGCAGCGATGCACTTCAATGCATCAAGCTAAATATTTTCACGAAGTATTTTAACTGAATCAGATGTTCAAACCAGGCAGAACTGCTTGTGGGATGAGGAGATAGATTATTCTGTATTTCACTTCTATCTTTTACCTTTTTTTTTTTCTTTCTGCCAAGCTGCATCCATCTTCTCTTGCACCAGAAGGCAAATTCTTTGGCCCCATGAATCTCATCTTTCCGGTTCACCCCTCTGCCTAGCAGAGTGCCTGGGCCACAGCAGACATTTAACATGCATCTGTCTCATTAGTTGATTCTCCAAAGACGGCTCAATTTCTACCTCCCAGGGGATCCCATGTGTTCTGGAGTGCTGTTACCACTCAAAACCTGAGCTCCAAACCTAGAGTGTAGTGCAAGGCTTCCCTTTAGGTCTCTGCAGTTTGTTTAGCTCCACAAGGGAACTAGGTCTTATGTACCTCTGATTTGCCATGATCTCTAGTCTAATATCTTGTTAACTGATTCAGTTTGTGCTTTAGAGACAATATGATTCTGAGTAATATGTTAATAAGCCTGCAGATTTCTCTATGGTTTTTAAGACTAAATAGGATAAAACAAATTCATAGTATATACCCATGAATATTTTAGTAAGGTGGTAATTCAATGTGGGATGTACTAATAATTTCTGAGATCCCTGGATGCCATCAATTCGGATTATTTATACTCTAAGGGCTGGGAGGAGACCAGAGGGTGTGACCTTCACAGGCTCCAGACTTCTAAGAATATTTTAATTATATAGCAAAGCTTAAAATATTCATTCCTCTTATTTTTCCCATCTATTAGGTTGATGCAAAAGTAACTGTGGTTTTTGCTATTACTTTTAATTAGGTTGGTGCAAAAGCAATTGTGGTTTTTGCTATTACTTTTAATGGCAAAAACCACAATTACTTTTGCACCAACCTAATATATTTGATTTAAATTTTTAGATGACACATTTTATTTTTTTCCCCTCAACTGTGTAAGCACTGCTCCTTTCCCTTTTAAGTATTTTCATCTCTTACTTAAAATGCTGTTTCCTAACTTTCAATTCCAACTAAGACGATTTTCTATTTCTAAAGCCTATCTCATAAAAAGGTATCATCACAATACACTGAATTTAGTGTTTCTGTAAGTCAAGATGTCAATTACGTTTCTACTTTTAACACTGCATTGTGTTACGCGATCGTGAAGCAATTCAAGTAGATGTAATACCTGCCTGCAAGGATCTTGCAACCTACCTGCACACGAGGTACAAAATAACTGGAGTATAACAGTGTATACACGTTTGTACTTTTAGCACTGATTCAGAGGAGTGGAATAATTCTAGATGTGCTCAGATGAACTTAGGCAAACAGTTTGGAAGTTGTAAAATGTGTTTCCCAAAGCACAAAAGATAAAGAGGTGAAATGTGGATGACTTGCCCTGCGGGTTGGTGATACGTGAAGAGAAGGAACCTGGCTTAGAAACACTGCTGAATGACTTCATAAAGGAGTCTTTGGAAGGGACAAAGAAGTGAAGGCAGAGAACATCAACGGATGTGGCCTGGGCATCTACACATGAGGACAGTCACACACTAGACACAAGGTAAAAGGTGCGTCCTTTCTGACCCAGTCATGCAGATTAATGAGTTTTTGAAATATACTTTACATAGCATATATTTAGGAAAAAACATGATTTCATCCAATGTATTTTGCAGATGAAGAAAGAGGAGGTAAGCTTGCCCCACACACCCCGATTCTGGTAAGGCAGAGAACTGAAGCTTAAACCCAGGACTTCTGCTTCAAAATCTTTTACAACAAGCTGGGCTCACCTTCTGGAGGTTTTTTGGGGGTTGGGGTAAAAAAAGGTGGGTAAATTTATAAGTCAGCTCAGAAAGCAATTCTCACGACTTCACAATTAAGCCTTATTTGTGAACCAAAAAACAGCATTCGGCAGGTTAGGTTAGCACTTTATTCAAAGGTCTAGGTTCTAAAAGGATTTTGGACTATTTCTAAAAGGAAAATAAAACCCAGACTCAAATACACAAAAGCAAGTGCTTGGGTCTCTGAAGGTGATCAAAACAGGGAGCTGCAAAATAAACGTGAGTGATGAAAAAAAAGCGGATCCTCAACGTCAGGTCTTCCAGGCATGTGTGCTGGTGCATCAGGCCTTCAGCCCATCGCTGCTGCACTGTATTACACTCTAGGTACACTCAAAGACATGAGATGACCATAGCTAGTTACGGCAACATTGTAACCACAGCGTGTCTTCTCCTGGCACAAGCCTCTCGTACAAAGAAGTAGTTCTCCTTGTCCATAAATCTCAAACCAGGAAATCCCTAATTCATTTAATGATAAGGAAAATGCAAGAGATTTGTGTAGTTTTGTCTTTTCCAGTTACTCCCAGCTGCACCATTATTTTAGGTTACCTATCACACGGGATGGTGTGCCTGATAGTGCACACTGGCAGCCTTTTATCTATGTCTCATAGAAAAGTTTACTCCTGGGAAAAACAATTTGGTCACTAGTCCTTGGATCTAAGGAACAGAATCTTGAAATCATACTCATGATCAAATGTTGAAAGGAAGAAAGGGAGGGAGAAAAGAAGAGAGGAAGGAAGGAGGGATGGAGGAAAGGGAAAGAAAGAAAAGGAAGAAGGAAGGGAGGGAGGAAAGGGGAAGTGAAGGGAGGGAGGAGGGAGGGAGGGGAGGGGAGGGGAAGGAAAGGGAGGAAGAGTGGAGAGGGAGGGAAGGAAGGAAGGAAGGAAGGAAGAAAAGAAGGGAGGGAGGGAGGGAAAGAAAGGAAAGAAGGAAGGAAAGAAAGGAGAAAGAGAAAGGAGGAAAATGAAAAAGAAAAAGGAAGAAAGGAAGGAAGAAGAAAGACAGGAAGGAAGGAAAAAGGAGGAAAGAAATAAAAGGGTAAGCAAACAAGAAATGTCAAAAGACAGTAACGCCCCAATCAAAGCTTCCATGACGAATCTGTGCCTTTTTGGATCATGGTGTACTCAGGAAATGCAGCCGCCACAGGAGCACACGCTGTCTCCTGAACTGCAGGAAGAGCAGCGGTTAGCAGCAGGAGGTGTCCCTTACACAGGAAGGCTGGGGTCTGGGCTGTACACTGCGGAGCAGATTCACATGCCAGGGTGGCCCCGCTTGGGCTATGAGGACATGGGTGCCAAGGTGGAACTGCTTTCTCAGGCTGCAGGCAGGCAGCTTGCTGCTTCTCTTTCTCTCTTTGAAAAAAAAAAAAAAAAAAAAAAAGGCTTTCCTTCACCACCTCTCCTCGGTTGCTTCATCAGGTTGCAAAAGCATCTCTTAGGAGGTATCAAGAGGCATTACTCTCCACAATTTTTGCAAAACAATTCCATAGGTGTGATGGTGTCTGCCTTTGCAGCTTAGTTTACTTATAGCCTGTCAAGGGCGCTCTCAGGGAACCTGCCTCATGTCTATAAAGCAGCTACCTCATTTCAAAAATTTAAAGAGGACTTCCCAACTTAAAAAAGTTACCATAGAGTACACGGGAATACAATGAAGGCATGAAGACAAAAAACATTTAATTCAGCTACTTAGCTTTGAAAAACTGATTTGTTTGACATGTTTACATGTTGCTGTATTCTTCTTACTTTGTACTTAACCAAAATGTCTACAAGACCTATACTTAAAACACAGCTACATAAAATAAACCCAATTGATGTTAAAATTGGACTGAACCTAGATTTTCTTTAAGTAAAATGTGAGCAAAAAATGAAAGACTTAAAGAGCAGATGTTCACATATATTTGTGATTAAACACTGAGAAAATGTTTTGAAAAGCAAATTGATTTAAAAACTCCTTTTAGAGAGTTGATAAATGACTAGTCTTTGGCTAACATTCAACAAGGGTTAATCTAAAGAGGTTTTTATTTGTATTTTTATTTTTTCCACAGTATAATGACACACAGTTCTCTGGAGCTTTCAAGTTCTGCCTGCCTGTCCAATAGGTAACCCCTAGCCCCAAGTGACTCCTGAGCACTTGAAATGTGACCAACCCAAATTGAAATGTGTGGTAAGGATAAAAAAAAACACACACACATGGGGTTTCAAAGACATAGTTCAAAAAGAGTAAAATATTTCATTAACAATTGCTTATATTGAGTACATATTTAAATAGTATTTAAGTATACTGAATTAAGAAAATATTCAAATTAATTTCACCTGTATCATTCTTCCTTTTTAATGCGGCTACTAAAAATGGATAAGTAAATATGCAGGTCAAATTATGTTCCCCTTGGACAGTGCTATGCTGGAATTTCTGATTCCTATATTTCACAAATAATGTTCCACAGATGCTAGTTATCATCCATCTGTAAAACCTCTGCCTTTCAAACAATTACTGTTCAAGGTTGTTGCATCTCATCAGGCATAAAGCTGGGCTGGGACTGTCTGCCTATGTCCTGATTAGAAAGACTCCATACTGGCCGGGCACGGTGGCTCACGCCTGTAATCCCAGCACTTTGGGAGGCTGAGGCAGGTGGATCACTTGAAGTCAGGAGTTCGAGACCAGTCTGGTCAACATGGTGAAACCCCATCTCTACTAAAAACACAAAAAATCAGCTGGGCATGTTGGCAGGCGCCTGTAATCCCAGCTGCTTGGGAGGCTGGGACAGGAGAATCACTTAAATCCAGGAGGCGGAGGCTGCAGTGAGCCAAGATCGCACCACTGCACTCCAGCCTGGGCTGCAGAGTGAAACTCCCCCTCAAAAAAAAAAAAAAAAAAAAAGACTCCATACCCAACATTTAAAATACATGTGCAGGCACAGGGCAAGCAGATTTTAAGGTTATATTCTTAGGAGACTCCATCAATAATAAAACATGGTTACTGAAATGGGAAAAATTAACTAACACATATAAACCCTTAACAGAAATTTTTACACTTACAGCTACAAAGTCAAATATAAAAATCAGTGTTGAGACCATATATGAGTAGCAATAATGCTTTAAAACTGTGAGTAAATACAGCCTTTACAATGACAAAAACAACTCCATTATCATCGCAGGATGAAAGTCACTTCACTCAGATCACAGCATTCTCTACAGAACAATAATGTCACTAAGGATTACTTACACTGCAACGCTAAGATTAAGTAAGGATAGCTACACCTGGTAATAGTTAATTGTCATTAAACATTATGGACAGAGTAGAAATGCTTGGGGGACACTGGCAGATTCTTAATTTTATTGCCACCAAGTTCAACTGGAGAGCACAGGGATATCGCAAAAGCAGTCAAAATTCTGCCAGGTTCCAAGAATTGTAATAAAAATGATCATATAGCTGCCTATAGAAATATAATAACAGCCCTTTTCTCATTTCAGCAGGATTTCACTTCTAGGGTAACAGTCCTTCACTCTGAAAAAGAGAACAGCCACATCTGCCACTGGGCTCTGCCATGCAGCAAGGGGCCATGCTGGAGGCCTTCCATCGATCACACCCAACCTAGTGAGGAGTGACACCGGATGTTCAGGGCTTCACCGGAATCATCGCCTGGTGATTTCAGTGGAAATCGACAGCCTGTAGCCACATCCCCTGTGGGGGAAGTACTCTCCTGGCAGCAGGCCTTGCGAAGACACACCCTAGACCTGTCTCTCTGAGATCCCGCAGCTGAACTCACTCCTGAAACTAGGGCACCAAACGGCTCTTCAGTTAATGGAGTTACAGCAAGTGTCAGGTGCTTCAAAGCACAAAAATACAATCTCCAGCCCTTCCACAGTAGAGGTAGTTTTCTGATAGACTCCTTAGACATGCGCATATTGCTAAGCCCTTACTGAGAAAGTATCCTCAAGAAGCCACCCCTGCAGGCACAGGGAGAACTGCACAGGCCACTTCCTGGACCTGCAAACCCATCTCGGGGCCACTTAATCTAAGGAAGTCAACAGAAATGTCTTTGCAGAAGACCAAGTTAATCACAGGAATTAAAGAATATTGCATGGGGTAATATCTTTCTGGAAAAATCATGGTAATTTAGTAACATATTAATGTAATTTAGACATCTTGCTTTACATTTAAAAATCATTCAGCCCCAAATAAAAATCATTCAGCCCCAAATAACAGCAATAGCAATAATAATATCCCATAAATAAGACACAGAATCCTTTTCTTCCTTCCTTTCTTTCTTTCTTTTTTTTTTTTGAGACAGAGTCTCACTCTGTCACCCAGGCTGGAGTGCAGTGGCACAATCTTGGCTCACTGCAACCCCCGCCTCCCAAATTCAAGCAATTGTTCTGCCTCAGCCTCCCGAGTAGCTGGGACTACAAGCACACACCACCACACCCAGCTGGATTTTTTTTTTTTTTTTTTTTTTTTGTATTTTAGTAGAGATGGGGTTTCACCACATTGGCCAGGCTGGTCTCAAACTCCTGACCTCATGATCTGTCTACCTCGGCCTCCCAAAGTGCTGGGATTACGGTGTAAACCACCACGCCCGGCCAAATCCTTTTCTAATCATACTCCCCCAGCAATCAAACTAAATGCTAAAGATGTGTTTTGTTTAGAATATGGAGAGTCTAGTTGCTTCAACATTTCCAGTTTGTGACGTCAACAGCAAAGAGTCATTTGGAATCAATTCTTTTGTTGGATAAATTATATATACCCCGCAGTCTTCCCCAATAGATTCACCCTTTCCTAGCTTCTCCTCCACAACACACACACAAACACACACACACACACCCCTACCCCAAAAGAATTCCTCCTTTCAAATTTCACTGTCAAATTTCAGCTGTCAGGACGTTAAAAGTGTATTTAAGCCAGTTGTGCACAGATAAACCGGCTCTCAAAAAGAAAAAGCCCTGATTTGCAGCATTCACCGATTTCTGTGGTGTAAATACTTCCAACCATGGTAGACTTCAAACTACCAAAAGTTTACCAACAGCATGACAGATTTTCTGCATATGAGCAGTTGGCTGATTCTCGACGGCTCACTGCTCACCGGAGCACGCTTTCTGAGTTCCCTATAAGTTTCTGTTAGCTCACTGATCCTAACAGGCAAAGAGTTTAAAATTGTGAGCATGTCTGCGGTAATTTGTGAAATGTAGGTTCCTGTTAGGGCCTTGAAGAAAGCTGGGCTTATCTGGCGAGAGACAGTAGCCCAGGCCCAGCCCTGCCTTGCCAGCAAGAGAGGGCTTGGTAGGGCAGCTTCCTGGCGTGGCACACTCCCCCGGAGCAAGGGCTTTCATTTAGTCTAACGGGTTCTGTGGAAACTTTTCGGGGCAATGTCAAGGCTGCACTCTGTTTAAGCCTTTCTACTTTTGCATAAAAGGAGGGGAAGCTGTTTTTTCTGGGTTATATTTACACTTCCCAAATCAGAAAATGCCCTAACCAGATAGGGGGACAGGTGGCAACTGGCAACCACAGCTCAACCCCCCGCCCCCTTTTTTTTCCCATTTCTTTCTGAAACCCCATGTAGAAGGAAAGTTAACGAAATGTCAGTTGGTTGTTTTATACACAGAGCTAACTATTCTTTCAACACAGATGGAACAAAGCAGAAAATAAAACTGGGACCGAAAACCCGGCAACAGAAAATGTTATCTATCTCCTCTGACAGCAGTTTTAATCTAAGAATCTCTTTATTTTCTAGAAGTTGGTTCTATTTATTGAAACAATTAGGTTCCATGTGATCTTGAATTTAAGGCATCAAAATAAAATGAAGATTAACCTTGGTTTTTGTTCATAAAAATAAGCAACTTTCCATAGTTACTCTGCACCTTTGAAGACACATAGTCACCACTGTAAGCATGGTTGAAAATGCAAGGTTTGGCATTTTTCAACCTTTTCTGGTCCAATTTCTCTATAGATTTTTTTTTTTTAATTCACATGTCAGATTCTGGAACTTTACTGTCTATATTAAAAAACCTTAACAAATCTGCCAAAGATTGTCCCTCTGAATTTTCAAAGCTCTTATGAGTGGGAAGTACTGTAGGAAGTGAGAATGAATGTGTCCAGGCTAACTGGTGGCTTTTCCAGCAGGGTCCTCACCTGAGAAATGTGGAGACATTTTGGGTGTCACAATCACCATGGTACCACTTGTGATGTGGGTGGCTAAATATCCTGCAATGGGAGGGACAGTCTCACCCAAAGAAGTGCCCCCTACCCCAAATATCATTGGGCCACTGAGAAACAGTGACCTCAAATAAGATGAATATCAGATGCAGCCTCAAATTCCCTCCTCTCACTTTGAAAGTTCTCTCTACTGTCCTACATGCTCCATTTGCCCTCATCTTTGAGAAAGCAGTGACACATTGCATTCATTCATTCAATACCCATGTGTCGGACACCAACCTACTCCAGGGTGGGGATGCCCAGGTACTGGGGATCGCGTAGGGAGCAAATCAGAGCTGAGTTCTTCATCTACGAGTGGTGACACTGCTGCTATAAGGCAGGGCAAGGAGCAACAGTGCTGAGAACGCTGTCTGAGGGCATGTGTCCAGGAAGACCTCTCTGTGTGGGGACCTCTGCACAGAGCCCTGAGGGAAGGGAGGAGAGCGCCAAGAGGAAACCTAGGGGATAGTACAGACCCAGGCCCAGCTCATAGGTGACCCACGCTGGCCTACCCTGGGGCTGCTGGTTAGATTTTAATCCTTTCTTCTCTGCTAGCTCCCACTTACTGGCCTTCAATCACATTGAAACATTCTCCTAAAAAGACTACCCTGTAAATACCATCCTCTAGTCCTGCAACCCCCAACCCCAACCAGCTCCTTGTCTTCTTCCCTTGGTTCCTAACGCCTGCCAGCCCACAGCTGCCGCCTCCTCTCCTGGCCGCTCCCGGTCCCTCTTACATGGTTGGTTTCTGCCCCAACCCTACTCAGCTGTTTGTGGGAAACCCACCGCCAACCCCTAGACACCTCTTTCTCGGGCACTATCCTGCCCCCAGCAACTCCTCTTGCCTTTGCTAAAATCGCTGTCCCGGGCTTTCCTGCCATGTTTCTTTCTACAAATTTTACTCGAATCACACAACTCACTCTCTGTCTCCTCCTTTGCTCCTCTCTTAGACAATTAAAGGTATTTACTCCCCAGGGCCCCTGTGGTCCTGCTGCTTCGTTGGTTGTCCCTCCTGAGCTGATCGTGTCCCACAGATGGAACTTGTCCTATGGCTTACATCCCTACCTTCCGGACAGTTCCGTAGCTAGACACCATCCCTGGGTCTCACGCTAACCCCTACTCTGGGTACAGTTCCCATTGCGTTCTGCAGAATCACCATGGCCCCAGTTACTGAGATGGACACAGCACCAACGGATGGAGCCGCCTCAAAGGGGCGAACACCACGGGGCTGCTGAGACACCCCTCCCTGCCCTTCTTCCCCTCCTGCACCAAAGGCCTCCGGGCCTCTCGCCGCTGCCTGTCCCAAGGGTGAGCTATCTGACAGGTCACCTGAAGGGCTATTCTCAGGTCAGCGCGTTTGACGGTTCCCTTCCCAGCACCGCACCATTTATTCCTCAGCCTCAGAGTGAGTGTGGGCCTCGTGTGCCTCTGAGCCTGCACCCGCCCCACTCCTGCCACCTCCACCCCTTCCTAAAGAAGGGGACAGCCGAGGCATGACCCGTGGTCCCCACGCACACCTCTTCACCAGCACATGTGCGCCTGTGGCAAAATGACTCGTCCCCTCCTCCTGCACCCCCCATCGCCCACGCCGGGGCCAGGCAGGGCTCCTCCTCTCCCAGTGCTTCCAGCTGTGGGAACCACATGGCATTTGCCATCTGAGTCTTCTCCAGGACCCAGCCTCACCAGACTGGCCACAGGCTGCATCCTGTGTTTTATCACTGAGGAATTATAAGCTTTTTGTCGGGGTCAGTGTGTCAGTGATTCTCCCCTAAAGCCACCTGCCTAACAGGAATGTCTGATATGGAGCATGCCAAAATGCAGACGATGATGATGTCAGTGCAGCTGCCCTGGACAGCCGTCTATGCTGTGTCCCCCTGGGTCAGGCTTCACAGACATGACAGCCAGGATCAGGTCGGGGGGCGCCCTCACCTCACAATGCAGTAACAGCAGAGCCACCTGCCAGGGCCTAACAGCTAGGAATCAACAGAGCCAGGCCTACCTATCCACATGGCCTGCTCCCAGGCACAGCAAACACCCCAGTGGCTCAGCTGCCAAACGCATGTGCACACATACACCACAGACACACCACACATCCCATACACACATACACACCACACATCCCATAAACATATACACACCACACACCACACATCCCATACACACATACACACCACACACTACACATCCCATACACACATACACACCACACACCACACATCCCATACACACATACACACCACACACTACACATCCCATACACACACACACCACACACCACACATCCCATACACACATACACACCACACACTACACATCCCATACACACATACACACCACACACTACACATCCCATACACACATACACACCACACATCCCATACACACATACACACCACACACCACACACCCCACACATATACACCACACATCCCATACACATACAACACACATACATACCACACATCCCACACACACCACACATTCCATACACACATACACACCACGCACCTCACACACATACACACCATACATCCCATACATACTGTATATCCTATACACGTACACACCATACATACGTGCCACACATCCCATAAACATATACACACCACCTACCATATATCCCATGCACACCACACACACCACACATACACACCACACATCCAGTACACACATATACACCACAGCCCACACATCTTGCACACATACACACATTACACGCACAAACACTACACATACACACCATATATCCCATACACATATATACACCATACACTGCACATCCCATACACACACACACCACACATTACACATCTCATACACACACCCCCCATATACACAACACGTCTCATACACACATATACACCACACACGATGCATCCCACACACATATACACATCACATGCACACACAATACATACATACCACATATCCCATACACATATACACACTACACACCACACATCCCATACACATATACACACTACACACTACACATCCCATACACATATACAGACCACGCACACATACTACACATCTCACACACATATACACACCACACATCCCATACACATATACAGACCACACACACACTACACATCTCACACACATATACACACCACACATTCCATACACATACACAGACTACACACACACTACACATCTCACACACATATACACACTACACATCCCATACACATATACACAGCACACACACTACACATCCCATTCATATACACACCACACACATACACACCCCATATATATATACACAGCATACACACATACACTCCACATACATATACACACACCACACACATACACGTACACACAAACATGTGTCACATATACCACACACGACTACATACCTAAACATACTACATGTACACAGATGCAAACATACACATGCCACACACAAACATACATATATATACATCACACACCACATATACCCCCCACATATATACAGACACCTGCACACACACAACACATATACCACATGCACATATACACAAACACACACACATCAATTTCAGTTTTCCAAGGAAAGTTATTAAACTTCTGCTGCCTGATCTCACCGGTCTATTCCAAAACCTAGTACAAGCTGGTATCTGATATAGCACAAAAGTCACTTACTTTAATCTAAAATCAAAACTGTCATGAAGTTCTGTCATGATCCCTAAACATTTTGAACTACTTGACAAATTAGCAGACATAAAAATCCTACCCAAAAGGCAATCTGGAAGACTGTACATTAAAATTGACTTTGAAATGCGAAGCAATGAACCTGTTACATCATGGCCTCTCTTATCAAACATGGAAAAGCTTAGAGGTGGGCAGATCATTTTGTAATGCTATATCTCATGTTTGGGAAATTTGGAAAAGGGGAGGCTTTCCAACTGGGATCATCTGGGTTTGGACATGTTTGTGCTGACAATACTTGCTGTCTTCACGAGGGATTCCAAGATAGTGGTAGGAAATTGCAAGACGAGTAACACAGAATTTTCAAAATTTGCTCCATGGACCACTGAATAATAATTCAACTATGAAGGGGGCAAGGAACTAAAAAAGCAAGGTGAATAAGAATCCAAATAATATGCTTTCAGTTATTCCTCAAAGAAGAAAAAAAAAAGAAAACTTGAAACCAATACTCCAGTCACTTGAAGTTCGGCAAACAGTTCTCGGCTTGAGACTTCTCTCACATTTGAACATGCTTGAGCTCAGCTGCAGCTAATGCTCAGATGCTGCTAGATAATATTTCTCCCCAGCTAAAATGGGGTTTATCGGTTCAGAAGAGATGCATTCCGCAGATAAAAACAACTTCCTCTAGCTGCTGATTAGATAAGCAGGCTCCGCATCCGTGCTCAAAAGCCTGCTGCCCAATCTCCAATTAGACCAGAGCGGCTGCTTTCTTTCCATGGTGAAAGCTGTCCTCAGCACCACTCCTTCCTTCCCAGGCTGTACAGGACTGTTACTACCATTTGTCTACCTCCCCAGTACCGTGCTGGTCTTCTGCCTGAAACTCTAAAACGAAGGGGAGATTTGGCACCAGAATAGCTGATTAAAAATATGGTAATCCTCTTACAATTCCCACTGCAGTCCTAGAACTCATGGCTGAGTAAAGAAATTTTTACTTCAATTGAATGAATAAAAAAGAATATTTATGCTTTTACACACTCAATCATTTGTTCTGAAGTCCAGAGGGAAAATACCTAGATTTTTTTTTTCTACTTTTTTTTTTTTTTCAATTACGCGAGGGTAAATCAAATCCTCTCCAAACTATTCAACGTGAAGTACCTAAGTTGTGCTGATTCAGTTTCTATCTCTCCGTGCTGCCAGGGAGCCTAGATCCTATGCCTCTGAATGCCACACTGTGAGATGCAGGCTGAAATAAACCACTCATGAAACCATGGCAATCTCCTCACAACTCCTGGAGTTGGCTGCTCCAGTGCACAGAGCCAAAGAAGCACATTCTGGAATGTACCAGGGCATATAGAAATACACCTTATCTCCCTATATTCAAACTCATGGGTCCTCCCGCCTGAATAACTACTGCCTGAGGTTGTCCCGATTATCAAGCCAGGTAGCAAGTCATTCAGTAAGCCTTGCTCCAGGCCCATATGGGCCTCAATCCTTCAGCCTTCCACAGATTCAACTAACCCATCTCCGGTCGCTTACATCAATCATGGTCCCAATTCAGTCCTATAGCATTCCTGTGCCTCTGCCCTGGGTTTTTTCTTCAATTCTACTCTAAGCCCTAAATTTGCCTGTCTGCTTTCTCAGGGGTGGCCATCCCATTTTCTAGCCTGGAATCTTTCTTCTCTGTCCTCTGGTTTTTTGCTCCTCTGTTCTGCCCACCCAAATGCCTCCCCTGCTTCCTGAATTCATGAGGGAGGAATGCCCTTACTCACACCTCCAGACCTCTGTGCTTGTCAATAGAATCCTAGCAGCTGAGAACCCTTGGTTAATTTAGGACACGGAAATGTGTACAAGAGAGAAGTCAGTAACTGGCAAACATGTATGTATAAAGAAGGAGGAAAAAAATGCAAGTATTACTGAATAAGGGAAGAAAATAACTAAACTTTTACTTTTCTCACACAAAACACTTATCTGCTCTCCAGACCCCAACCCTGACATAATTCCTAAATGAAAAACTTTTAAGAGTCCCTGCTCAAGAGTTTTCAGAACAAGTCTTAATTCATTTTTTTACTTCTCTAGCATGTGTAGCATGGCTGACTGAGTAAATCTGGGGTTGCCTGAAGAGGTCACTGAGTGCATCCTCAGCTTTAAACAGTTTCATACACAACCACTTCAGAGAGGTGAGAGTTCTCTAGTTTTTAAAAAGACCACTTCAGAAGCTAGAGTCTCATTAAATAGACCATTCTGATGACTAAACCTCTCCTTACCAAAAGGAGAGTAAAGACCACATCTCTCCTTCAAGTCTAACTTAAATTCTTCAAGCAGCACTTTAAATCCTTTGTTCCATTTTCTTCAGACCTGGAAGAAAATGGAGGCCAACTGAGGGCTGCAGGGCTGCTGTGCCCTCTGGCTCTGTCTCCTTCTCCCTAAACTTACACACAAACCTAGAATGTTCCTTCCACACTGAATGAAGCAATGAGGTGTGAAACCATTACTTATTTATTCTGGGAGTGACTCACCAATCAGTATAACCTCGCACCCTCATCATAGGGGACTGATTTCTACCATTCCCAGCAATTTGTTTATTAATATGGTCTGTTATCCTTGTTGAGAATAGATTTGCCTAACACTGAAGGATGCCAGTGGTCATAACAGCTCACAGCTTTCCAAAAGTGTTCCTTGTCACTTTCTAAAGCAGACACCCGTGTAATCTATTATTAGCAAATCATTTCCCACCTTTTTTTTTTTTTTTTTTTTTTTGCATCTTTTAGCCTCTCACCTTTTCTTCTTGAAATTTCAACAGTGACAGCTCTACTTGGACTTGAGTCAGGTGGCGGCCAGCACCCTTACTCTGTCCTTTAGTCTTGCCCTATTCTAACAAATTCCTCTTTTCTGTTCTGGCTGTTTTCAGTTTGCTTATTCTTTGGACGACTTTTCTTTTTTAAGTAAGAAATACCTCTTCTATCCTTGGTGCGGGTCATCTGTTCTCTCCCTTTTCGCAACTGAAGCTACGATAACTTCCTTTACCCTTCTTGTAAATCTTTGAAATTTCTATTTTGCACAAGTTGAATTTCCTTTATCTGTCCTTTTTACTTTGTGTCTTTGCTACTCTGTCTTCAACAAAGTATGTCTATATATGTTCCATCTAACCCTCAAGGCCATTCTGTGATGCAGGTTCAGTTGCTACTGCCACCTTCCAAGGAGCAAACTGAGGCTCAGAGAGAAAAAGCTTTGCCAGAAGCTCCAGGCCAGGGAGGAGGGAGCTTGGACCTGTCCCTTCTGAGGTGTGCCTTACCCACAGGGCACTCTCCACCTCTGCTGCTCACCCTGCATTTCAGCAACTCCACTTCCTCCTGCCGGCCCCACTACTTCTGTCCCGGGGAGGGCTGTCTTCTCATTTCCTGCTGTGCGCTCTTTACAGTCCTTTACACTGATGACTTATTCCCACGGAATAATGTGATGAAATATGGCACCCAGTTTATTTCCTTTATCCATGAATTCCCCCACCTTTTTATATTGTTTCCTAATGTTCTCTACATACTTCATTTATTTAATGCTATACACTACAAATTAATGAACAGCTTGTCACCACATATGAAAGCCGGCTGGTTTCCTTCCAGAACCATCGAGGGTGGTCTCTAAACTCACCTATGTGAAGAGCCCTCTCTTTCCTCCATGTCTTCTTGGGCACTTCGGTCTTGTGGGATCCTCTCCCTCCCTCACTTCCTCTTCTCAAGCCTCTCCTTTGTGTGATGCCCGGTTTGTCATGTGGGCTTTTGCATCTTTTTTGCTTTCTTTACAGTAACCCATCACTCCTGTGGCCTCTAGCCCCACTGAGGAGCATTCATCTCCCAAATCATCTCAGTGCCCACGTCACACGCTGTCCCCGCCTGTCCACAGGGCTGCATCGACTGCTATTTACAAGCTGAGCAAAGACGTTTTCTAGGGTTTTTAAATTTCACAATTCTGAAATCATATTTTCTAAACTTCATCCTGAAGGAAAGGTAGACTGAAAATCATGTCAAACATGACAAAGGGCAAGGCCAGGACCCACGGGCAAGGACAAACCCGCCCCTGACTCCAAGGTGACGCCTGTGCTGGGGGCAGCTGGGACCGAGGGCAGGACTTTGAACCAAGAGACACAGCTCTGGGAACCCATCAGTAATGCCAACCACATGTTGGGTGGTCTCCCACCCAGGAAAACCCACTAACAATATGACGTCCATAAGGGACAGGATACTGACACTGTTTTGAAGGCATGTGTGCTATTCTTCACTCTCCAGGAATCGGCCTGACTTTCAGTTCTCTAAAGGTGCCCCAGCCACGATGGCTCACAGCCTTTAAGGGCAGTTGCAGGGATTCCAGGGAGAGCCCATCTCTCTCTCCACAGACCCGAGCCGGCCTCCTCACTCTGACATCCAGGCTCTCTATTCATTTACATGGTTAATGGATCATTTCTTCTGGTTCAGTCCCTGAGCCTCTCTGTGTTCTTGGGCAGGGTGTGAGCATCTGTTTGCTCCTGTGTTAATCAGGGAGAACAGTACCCTTGGCACTGGGTGCTTCAGGGACTAAAAAAAATCAGGGAACATCACCACCCAATGACTATTCCTGCGCCACTTTTGCAAACTTTTCTCATATCTATGTGTTACTATTGACTTAATGTTTTTATTTAAACTGATTTTTTAATTTACATAAATGTGTTTTGAAAGGAACCCTTGTAGTGGCACAGTGTATGGTAAAACCAGTATCACTTGCAATACATAGAAGACAATCTCAAAAATAAATACATAAATTAAAATGAAACATGATCATTTGCATCCCAACTTTGGAAAAGCCTGAAATGATATATGTATCTTTCTTCAGTAGAATAGAGCAGATAATCCACAAGTTCATTTCTCTTCCCCTCTACTTTCATATAGTAGCCATTTTCCAATAGCGTAAAATAATTCATAAATATACTTGCTTTCTGGATTCATCTACACCAAATGGCTTTAGCCACCATCTTTATCTGTTTATGCCATTAACTGTGCTGCTGAGTTAAAAGAAAAAAGAACCATTATACCTAGTCCACTTGGTTTCTAAGACACATAAAAAGCATACAAAATATGTTTTCTATACATGTAGATAAAATTCTCAGTTATCACATTTTCCATTATTGCATTAGGATGTCCTATAGACAGACAGTTGAGGCGATTCTCATAAGCCTGAGAATTTTAAATACATGTTCCCTCCTTGGCTATGGGGGCTTATGCAGCTGACCCACACTGATCCAGTCTACCTCATTTTACCTGTATGTCCTTCATGATATTCTTTTATGCCAATAGGTGGCTTTCAGTATCACAGCTCTTTCTCTTTTTAAAGGAGAAAGCAAGTATTCCAGGGAACCGTTGACTCAATAGCTCATGAGAACATGGTATAATGGAGCGAGAACTAGTCTTTGAGTCAGAAATTCAGTTCAATTCTGACTGTGTCATTTGACCTTGGTTAATTCACTGAACTTCTCTCAGTCATTGGTTTCTTGAAATAAAGAAGGTGGGTGACGTTTTCCAAACACAAACTGTCACATGTGTAAGTTGACCAGTGGAGTTGCAGATGGTTCCATATGTACTTTTTTATGGAAAAGGTATGTAAATGTGTGCTTAGATTTTTTTTAATAACATTTAAAAATTACCATTTATGAAACTTTGTTTTTAGTTAAATCTGAATTTTAAGAACTAGAGATTAGAGGGATAACATAAAATGGCCAGATGTGGCTTCTTCTAACCCCAAACACTGAAGAGCACTGTTGCCAAAACACATAAGTGTGTCATTTTCACGATCTACAATCCATAACATTTGATATTCCTGCAAGTGCAGTGAGGACAGAGGACAGAGACAGAGATGCCTCCCTGGGCAGGATTGCTCCTCAACTTGGACATTTTGCGGGGTGTGTGGCTCTCATGGCCATGCTGGCCTGTGAGTGTCCATCCTCCCACACACCAGAGGACCCCCATCCAGCCAATCTCTGTGCCATGTTTCTTATATGCCAGTTGAGGGAACACAATGGATAAAATTACTCGTATCCCTTCATCACTGTCTTGGAAAAATACAAAGAGACAAAGGTTTCACAGGCACAGAGGCCGCTGGTGACCCACTTACCCACAACTCTGTCACTCTTGGAGCTTTGCTGTCCTCCCGAGGTGGTGGAGAGGTCCTCGGGGATCGGCATGGGCTCATCGCCCTCATCTGGAGTATCGCTTACTGGGGGGCTTTCCTTCCCTGAAGAGAAAGAAGAAGCGTGAGTCTCGGGCGGTCATGGTCAAGGTGCCTGGGCTTCCCCCTGGCTTGGCTTGAGAGAGTGGCATGAGGAGGCAGGTATTGGGTAGAGCCAGTGCTTCTCTGCTGGGATGCATATACCTTTTTCTTTTTATATGAAAAGTCACTTCTCCCCACACAAGACAAATGAAAGAACACAGATGTGCAAAAGGGAAGAAATACAATCACCTATAATCCCAGACACTGCCACTTTAAAAATCATCTTATATACTATAAATAATATGAGGTGACATCATTTTGTTTTTCAAAATGAACTAGGTTTTAGACATTCTCATGTACATATTTCCATACTCAGGGACATATTTCCATAATTTCATTTATAATGGGCACACTAGGATTTATTTAAGTTCTTTTCCTGTTTTCAAGTTCATATTGTTTTCTGTCCTTTTTTTGTTATTAAACAACACTGTAACGAACATCCTAATAGCCAATCTTTGCACATATTCCTGATAATCACCACAGTATAAATATCTAGATGTTTTATCACTGAGTAAAAGGCATCTATATTTTTAAGGTTCTTCCTATCTTTTGTCAACTTTTCCCCCTGTAAGCTTGTTCCAATTTACCGCCACAATGAGCTTGCCGCACCACACCCTCTTGTCAATTTGTGTTTGAGGATACCACACCAGGTATCCTGTCATCTGCTCACTTTCTTTGCAAGAGCCAGGGAATATCTTACCAGCTGCTTAGTTTGACTTAACTTGGTGGGGAGAAGAAGACTGGACAGGGAATGGAAGGGAACCCCATGCCTACTGGGAAAATGATCCCCTCTCTGCAAGCAAAGGGAGTCTGCTAACACAAATTCTTTTCTTTGAAATAGGAAAATAAAATATAATCCATACAAATACAAAAATTGCTTACACTATACAAAGTAAGATTTACAAAAATGAAATCGGGTTTTACAGAATACCTGTATTTATTTTGACTGGATTAGAATTTAATTTGGCCAGAGGCTCTAGCAATGGGGAATCACTCCTACTCTGAGGAATCCAACCTTCCTTGGGAAGCCACAACTGGAAGGAAAGGCTCTTTTCTCCACTGAAGCTGCAACTCCTATAGTTTCCGCCCTTCCAGATCTAACTTAAACTTGAGTTGAGACACAACCCACATGCAAGAAACAGATGATGTGAACTAATGCAGTATAGCTACGTGTGGAAGACCATTTTAGAGGAAGGTCCTGAAGAAGTCTAATGAAACAGCAACAGCCTGGGAGCGTGTGCCTGCTGACTGAGCTGGCAACAGGCAAGGTGATATGAACACACAGACAAACCTAGATTTTTGAGAGTGTGTGCAAATGATGAACCAAACATTAAAAGGTCTGAAAAACATGACTAGGTATTGTGTGAAATGTCCTTGTTTGTTGAATAAACCTTACACAAGAGTAACACCAGCATTTCAGATGACTGGCAAGACTAGTAAAATCATTCCCGGTATATAAAACAACCCTTCCTGGAATATTTAAAATAGAACCTGCACAGGCACCAAGCCTATGCTCTGGGGAATACTATTTCATTCTCTGGAAAACAGACATTACAATTTAATATTCCAGCTTAGCTGTAATTACCACAATTGGCATATTTTCAGAAAGAGCATTATTGGGTATATTTGGATAGCCAATACAAAATTAATAGCTAAAGATGGAGCAGGATTATAAGAATTTCCCAAGGAAAAACAAAAGGCCAGCAAGACATTGATTGAAAGTGCTCATGTTATGCTAAAGCCTTGGAAATGTGTATTAAGTCAGTACTATTTTCATTGCTATAAATAGAATTTTTTTTGTTGTTTTAGATGGATTCTCACTCTGTCACCCAGGCTGGAGTGCAGTGGCGTGATCTCGGCTCACTGCAAGCTTCGCCTCCCGGGTTCAAGCCATTCTCCTGCCTCAGACTCCCAAGTAGCTGGGACCACAGGTGCCCGCCACCATGCCTGGCTAATTTTTTGTATTTTTTTTTAGTAGAGATGGGGTTTCGCCGTGTTAGGATGGTCTCGATCTCTTGACCTCATGATCCGCCTGCCTTGGCGTCCCAAAATGCTGGGATTACAGGCATGAGCCACTGCACCTGGCCTATAAATAGAAAAATTTTAAAGTAACAATTGCTAAATATCTTACTGTTTTCAGTTCTTTCATAAATGGAGAAAAACTCCAAATAGGAGAATGCAGGAGGTATATGAACCACCTGACAACTCTTATTTTTGTATAAGATGACTTCCTAGAGCAATGATGCTCAAACTTCCAGGACTTTAGGAAGGTTGTCAGAGGAATTCTTATTTTTATTTTATTTTTTTTGGCAGCGGAGGGGTGGGGGTAAGAATAACAAAATAATCTTACACAGAACTGTAATATACACAACGGTCCCCTACATAAAGTGGGGACCTTGCAATTTGGGGAGGCAGGGACCCAGGCCACTTGCCTTGAAGACCTGCTAAAGTACCTTCATAGAAATGACCATGAAGCCTCCTGGCCTGACATGCTATCCCAATGAGTAAACATGTACAGAGCGTGTAGGGTGTGCATGTGTCTCATGATTAACCAGCTGTCATTATTATGGGGTGGGGGAGGGACGTTGAGAAACTAAACTTTATTGACTCTTTTCCGCCTATAGCTTTTCCCTGTGATCGCGCTGGAGCACTGCAGGATGCTCTGAGATGCCTTTAGATGCACAGCACCCTGGAACCCAGGAAGGATCATAAAGAATCAGGACTTACCCAGTGAAAAAATGTCGTACTTTCTGCTCAGTGCATGCTAAAATACATCCAAATAACTCTTAGTTACTTTTACTAAAAAATTTAACTGCTGTATCTATGAGAGAACAAGATCCACTACAATTTGTTGAGATGGTTCATAATAACAGGTATGCTTCTTAAGAATTATATCTGCCTTTACTTCCTGCACTGAACTAAATGTCAGTGCTCCAGTGTCCCTGATCTTGCATCTCAGGACATTTATTTTTTTCAACATGGGGGAGAAAAAGGAATAATGAAACAGTAGGGATCGCAATTCTAAAATACCATGGGTCAGACTGATCAATAGGAACTCTCTATGCAGAAGAAACCACATGGGGAGACGGGAGAATAAAAAATCAGTCTTGGCATGTACAGGGGCATCGAGTAAAGAGTCAGAACTGGATGGTAGTGAAGTGAGATATATTCACATGCCCACCAAGGGCTCCATGTTAATTCAAGCTCGCCTTGCCTGAACTCAGTGATAGTTCTTAAGAGGTTGTCTGATTTGCCTAAAAGCCCCAAAGTGTGAGTCCGGGCTGCTGAGAATTTCATCCCTCACGTGAGCCTCTGTGCCCAGGGCCCCTCATCGTCTGTGATAGCTGAGGATCTCCATGATGAAAAGTTATCACTTCATGAACCCCATCAATATAGGCACAGTATTTTTAATGCATTGATTTTAAACAAATTTGTCCAGTTAACCATTTAAAATGTAAAAGTATGTAAATATTATAAAACACTAAAATGATTAAAACAAGTCAACACATCTCAAATACTAACACACAGTGACTAGGAGTTAGTTGACCCAGGACATAGTTCTGGCTTTGTGGCTTGACCAATTAGTTGTAAGACCTATGGGAACACAAGACTGGTCCCCTTTCTAAGACTCCTTCCACAAGTGGAAAAAGTAGGCTGAAAAACATGATTTTGGTCTATCTCACAGAGTTGCCGTGAAGATAAAATAAAAATAATGTGCATGGATTATAATATGCTAGGTAAACTTATGGTATTATTTGGTAAACTATATGTACATAGAAACATAAGGTATATATTGCATCAAGCTCCCACACTTTTCCTAAGAACATGTACAATGGCATGCAAACACACAGAGATGGAGACAGCAAGACATCAAGTGTTTAAATAGAATAATTTAGAAGATGCAATACAATTCACTTACTTAGAAAAATGAAATAAACTTCTGGTTAAATTACACATTTACACTTAACTTACCTATGGCCTATGTTTCAAATAAAGCATTACCCAGGTGAAGTGTTCTGGGAAAACTGGATGAGATATGGTATAATTAGCTTATAAACTGTAAGCAGATAATTTCTCAAGTAGAGTATAATTCACTCCACAAAGTTCTATGATCCCCCCTCTCCCAAATGCATGGGGTTTTAGTATATATAATTGCCCAAGAGGACATAATTCTCTGGGTAAATACAAGCTCAAAATATAGAATCCCAACTCTATCAAGTAGTGGAGAAGCTTGCACTATAGGGTCCAAGTAGGGATCCCACCCCAGAGCCATCTCTGACTCCCTACTGGACTTCTGGTCAGTTACTTAAATTCCATGAGTCTCAGCTCCCTGCAGGTTGGAAATGATAATTGTATTTTCCTCTGTGGGTCCTTGTGAGGTTGAAATGAGAAAACACTTCAGGTAATGTTTGGTAAATACAAAGCATTTAATCAATGTGATTTACTATGCTTAACTTGATAAAATATTCCCATTTACACTGCAATATATACAAACCTTCTTTATGTAAGCAGATTATATACATCTAAGGGTATACTTCTGGTTTCCATATCCCCAAAAAACCACACTACAAATAGCATTAAGCCAATATCCAATACATATTTAGGGTCACAGGTGCCAGAGGAACCTTAGAGATAACTGGCTCAAGTCCCTCCTGTTACAGATGATACTATGGTGGTCCAGGAGGCAAAAATAACTGTCTCAGGTCCCATCGTGGGAGGCAGAGATGGGATGCTGATGCACGTCTCTCAACTCCCATATCCTTTACTTTCCTACCAGTTGACTCTTTAGAAACCAAACCAAAAAATAATGCATAGGTATAACACGTATTTTGGAAAGACTGCCAAAAACACAAAAGAAAGAAAAAATATGCTTTACCCAAAGAATTAGTGAGATGTGCCTTAAAGGAAAGGGTAGCTTGCTTTAGATATGCTCTCCTCCAAGTCCATCAATAGCATTTTCTCAATACTCTGTGAATTCAAGTCAGTAAACGCTTATGGAGTGTCTACTACTACACATCTGTGAGACACTGTAAACCAGGGCATAGCCCACATTTATACATCTCAAGGAACAAAGAACCCAGTGCTTTGAAAAAAGACAGATGTTAAGTATTTATCTGTTTATCAAGCATTTCACATACATTAGGTTGAATCCAATGAAATTGCTGATACATGAATATTTTATGAGAAAAGAGGATGATTTAGGAACATATTCTTGATAAGATTTCTTATAATCTATAACATAATCTTGATAAGATTTCTTGTCAAGAATGTCAACTCCTATTTGGTTAAATGTACATCCTTAGCCATAACTAAGTGTTATTTCTTCCAACTTTAGAAATGAAAAAAAACAAATACTGGTTTTAACTGGAGAAGCAGAGATCAAACTCCAAGAAGTAGAAAAAATATTCTTTGATTCTTTACTAAAAGTGACATGACACTTTAAGTGCTCTCATCACTATGTAGAGTGCTCAAAGGTTAACAGAAATCAAAAGTACTATGAGTGTTTTAGAAATAGGAATCCCTTTGGTAAGTGTACACAAACTAAATTTCAGACCAAATCATTTCAAACAAAAACAGAGTTTCCTTTTTCAGGAAGTCTTATGTAATAAGGTCTCCATTCTTGTCCCCGCCCCCAGCTACCCTATCCTTTGAACGGTTAGGGTGCAGAACAAATTACTTATTTTGTATAATGGTAAAGACAAGAAAACTACCAGAGGAGAATCAGGCTTTTGTTAGTTTTGTTACTAAGATATGAGATCAGAATACTGAGTGGCTATTCCTTATAGAAATATTCTAGAGATGAATCCCTAGGTGTCAGCATTCAGCTTTGACTCTAGAATATCAGAGTGTAGACCCCTGCATTGGCCAAAGGGGTCTCATTTTCTTTAAATGCACCATGCAAAATACCAATTTAGAAGCTACCCAAAGTGAAAGCGACAAGGAAAAGAAAAAGAGCAGAACAACGAAAGCATCTTTTTGGCCTCTGGAAATTTTTAACATGCTTGGGTTTCTTGACACTCTAATCACTTCTAGTCACAGTCAGCAAACCCAGTGAATGAGATCCTCTTCCATGAGTGAGGATCACAGTCCTCATCTACCAGTGTTTCCCAGACCGGCTTTCCTAGGCTGCAGTGAGAGGCTGGCGAAGCCAAATGAGAGGCTATAAAGAGCTAAACTGCTTTTTTTCCCATTTAACTAGTTTTTTGCTGTTGTGCTTTTTTGTTTAAGAAACAAAGTATATGCTTAAGGAAAATAAATTCAAATAATGCTAAAAGGTAGAAGATGAAAAGCAAAGTTTTCCTTCTTCTCCTCCTCTTCCCTAACTCATCCCCTTCCTTCTACCATCAATCTTCCAAGAGGAAGTCCAGGTTAATAAATATCACTCTAGAATTTTCCTAAACGTTATGGGCAAGCATATAGAAAATGTGTATGTGTATGTAATTTATTTTCTTTCTAAAGAACGAGATCATACTTTGCATGCTATCCAGAACCATGCTTTTCTCACTTTCACATGTATTTGAACTTCTTTTCAAACTAGTTCATTCATATCCTCCTTATTTTTAAGAGCTGTATGTGGAAGTACATGGATGTACCATAGTTTTAAAATACTGATAACAATGCTGCAGTGAACAAATGTTTAAATGCTCTGTGCACTTGTGAGAATGTACCTCTAAGGTAAGTTCTTCAACGCAAAATTGATATTTGGATTTATACCATTTTTGTTTACATAGATAATCACAAGCTTTTGGACACATTTTCACTTTTACCAACTGTACCATGAAGTGCCTGCATACCACATTCTAAAAGTTAAAATGCCACATGTTCCCACTCACAGGTGGAAACTAACAAATGCTGCTGTCATCAAAGTGAAAAGCAGGACAGAGGCTAATAGAGACTGGAAAGGTTGGGGGAGGGGAAGATAGGGAGAGATTTGTTAAAGGAAACAAAATTACAGCTAGGTAGGAGGAATAAGTTCTAGTGTTCTACACCATTGCAGGATGACTGTAGTCAACAATAATATATAGTTTCAAATAGTTAGAAGGAAGATGTTGAATGTTCCCAACACAAAGAAACGATAAATGTTTGAGATGATGAATACGCTGATTTACCTGATCTGATTACTATACATTGTATGTATCACAACATCACTATGCACCCAATGATTTTGTGTCTATGTACACAACTATTTTGTGTCGATTAAAAAAATTAAAAATTAAGTGAAAATATTCAATGATATACAAACAGAGAATTGTATTTCAGATATAAATGTACACAAAGAATGTGGAAATTACATTGTAATAAATACAAAGCCTAACTCTAAAGGAAAAACAAGCTAGCCTTTTGTTTGTTCTTTGCATCTGGGAGAGTTTAAGTCCAAAACCTGAAACATAAATAGAGCGGCTATGGAGTGGTGGAGAAGGAAGCCTGTGATTGGCAGATCTATCTCCAGTTCCATGGAACTCAGAAGATCCTCTCCTGCACCTTCTCCAGGGAAGCCACCAAGCAGGGGAGCAGCCACACACAGGTCCTGGTCTTCATCAGGAGCACTGACTTGTGCAATCCCATAGAAACTTCCAAACACAAGGGTGCTCAGCCAAAGCAAGGCGCCACTGAGAGACCTTTCTCAAACAGAAGTCAGCCTCTGGGGCTGCTTGTGAGTCTGTGAGGCTCAAAAATGTGAAATACCTAAAACCCCAAAGTCTGTGAAAGCCACTACTGGGCCTGACGCCTCTGGATACAGGGCCAGACAGAAAGCTGTCTTCCTATGTCCATGCATTGGGGAACTGTGCGGTTTTGTTGGACTGGCTGGCTGTCCATCCTCACTACTGCCAAATGGTCACAGTCTGTGACCTACCCTTAGGCTTTTCCTACACAGACTTCTCCACTTCCTGGGTCTCCTGGATGAGAAGAGTTATGTCCAATATAGCTTGAAAAGATACATGGCAAAGGGGAGCCATGTTGTGTCCATGCTTGATGAACAAATAGTCACGACTGTGCCCAACAATTCTGTTTTTCAAGCTTCTCTCTCTCTCTCTCTCTAAGTACCATCACTGGCATGTGTTTGGGTTTTAGGGCAGACCAATCAGCCATTTTTCCTTCCAACAGTACAAATATGTATTTAACTCTTCCCATTTTTTTTCCCTGAGGTTTAATAGTAAAACTAATTTCATCTTGGAGACTTTCTGTTCAGCTTCTCAAAGTGAGATAATTTGTAATGGGTGAAGGAAACACTCAGGCAATTTCCATCATGGTCTTTTCTTTTGCAGAATAGCCGCTAGTCCTCCCCCATGGCCACACCAAGCACTCTGACTTCTGGCCCCAGGGAAACTTTTCTCATGAACTTCCCACATGGGTATCTTATAAGGTCTCACCTGAAACTTGGGACATGTCTTGACCCTCATCAGCATCCATTGTCCTCAGGTTATCTAAGAAAGAGAGGAAGGGATTTTAGTTTAAAGCAAAAATACCAATAAGATATGAGAAAGAGAGAGAGAGAGAGATAAAGAACCCCTATGCTATTTAACAACAAGGTTATCTAGCAAGAATAATGCATTTTCCTCCTCACATACTTGCCGGAGTATCAGACTGGCACAGACCTTGATCCTTTTAAAAACAGCATTACAAAGATTTATAAAAATATCATTACAAGCACAGGAGGACCAAATTTGTTATTTATTGTTAATTTCCTACTGCATAATAACCCAAAATGCAAACTGACTGCAACAAAATTAAGCAGAAAATTAAATGGCCCTGGGTCATTGTAGGCACAGAATTCATTCTCTTGGCTGATCCATAGTTATGTTCTTTCTAATTTACTGAGCATGCATCGATGAACCTTGAGTCAGCTTGGTGACACGCGTACAATCAGCAATCAAAAAACGAAGCAATTTGCTGAAGAATGTCTCATTTACCCAGGCAGGGCTGCATATCTGAGCAGCAACTGCACTACCTCCATCAATAATGAATACACCTCCAGCCTGGCAGATGGGCAATGCGGGCGCTCCTGTCTTTGTCCCTCAATCTTTCTGGGCCCTTGCCTCAGCCTTCACCAGCACTCTTACACGGGGAGAAGTGACGCTCACGACGGCAGCAAAACGAGCCCAGGAGAGAGCCCAAGCCTTCCTGTTTTGCTGACAGATGGTTGGCTTCTCAGATTGGTTTAAATTAAATAAAAAAAAAAAGAAAGAAAGAAACAACTGGGAAGATGCTGTCCTTCGATGGCCACAGTGAATGTTCCACAGAGTGCACTACAAGCCACAAACACCAGGGAGAGAACCCCAGGGTCAGTGGAGTAGAAACAAAAAGGTGTGCTGTGTTTCGCACTTGGGGTCCTGGCCTGCCACTCAGCAATCTCAGGTGCCCCGAAGTGGATGACAGCTGGCAGCTCCACAGATAAGAAAGCTATGGTCAGCAGAAGGTGACCTCAAGGAAATCCGCTCATTTATGCTGCGGTAAATGAATTTCAGGAGAGCTCCTTCACTAACCAGAAAATACAGTCTATTTGTTCACTCTAAACCAAGTTGTCCCCCTGTATCCCTTTTTATTTTTGGCCACCTCTGTCTCTGGTTCAGTTGTGTGGATCTGAGCTGCGGCTTGCTTCAGCAGAGATCTGAAAACTGATGGATGATTCAGGGACCTTACCCTCTCAATTAGGCTGAAAACTGTGAGGGTAGAAGTGTTATATATAATACATCTATCACTCCATATATCTTTAATACCTTTTATGGTACATATGGAATATCTATTTTCAATTTCAGGAATATCAGTATTAGTCATGATGAGGATATACATGATAGTCACTTTTTCTGGATGGGAGGGATTTTTATCTATTTCTAAAAGTGGCATGAATTTTCAAGGTGGGTGTGTGGCTTAGGAGTGCAGCCACTGGCCACTGTACAGAAAAAGTATTTCAGAAACCAGAGTAAGCATCCACCAGCACACGGAAGCCAGACACACTAGCCCAGATGCAAGCATGTGACCAGCACAAGCATTTCCAAAAAGCAATACGTCAAGAGTCTCAGATGCCTTTACTGTAAAAAAGGGGAAAAGCCATGATTCTTCTGAAACTGTCAAAACAATGATAAAGAAACAAGACAGACTCAAATGACAAAAATCTTTGTAATAGCTGTGCCACACTAATACAGGATGTTAGAAGTTAGTTTTTTAGCTTTCTGAAGATGTGTATAGTATTTTAGTGTGGCCTATCACACACCAGGTCTTAAATACCTCTGGTTTGGTTGGTGAAGCATACAGAAGTTAAATCTTGTCACAGCAACTATACCAACACGAAATTTTTAGAATGATGACTTTAAACTTTTTGCTACATAAATGATACAATCTTTTACAACTTTTTTTAAAGGCAAGAAAATGCTCATAATTTCTACCACTCAGGACTACTATTTTTTTTTCTGTATATTTATTTCTGTGCTTTTTACAAAAAGAGGACATTAAACAGATTACAAATATACTGTTTTAAAATATCCTTTAATTTAATACTACACATATCTTTTTATTTAACAAATATACACCACCATCATCATTTTACTGGCTACACACTACTCAACTGATTTATATAGCCAATGCCCTATTGTTGCATACTCAAGTTACTTTCAATTTTTTATAAAAAGATGTTTCCTAAGGCAGAGCCAAGGCTCTTCCACCCAAGCACCACTGCAAACACCCTTCCAGTGGAATGTGGGGTGAGCCTCTGAGTTTGCTGCATGGAGACAGAGGTGATCGATGCTAAGTCCTCCAGACACATTCGTCCTTTCAGGGGGTGAGATGTGAGAACAGTTTCAAGCCAGAATCCTGACAAACTGTCCTCGGCTGGTACCCAAATCAAGCTCGGCTCTGTGGGAACCTTCTTACTTTTGCGGTCATTTGCAAACAGTCCCCGCACCAGTCTCCTGGAGGGAGCTGGGGGTGGGCAGCAGATCACACCACAGCGAGCACCTTCCTGGAGAGAGTCTATGGTTAGCAGCCAAGTCTGCAAGAGGCAGAGAGCTCTGCATTTTCGCACGTGGGCCTGGACATTTCCACTCAATGCCCTATCACCACTTCCTGCCCCAGCATGGAGACCTGCGTTTTGCAATCCACCTCACTTCCAAGTTCATACACAATTTCAACCACACTGTTTCTGACGGCAGGGGGCTTCATGGGCTTATGAGTGCAGTTGCTTGGGGGCTGGTGCTTAGGGGATCTCTTTGCTTGGTGTGATGTTCACCAAAATTTTTAATAATTTCTGAAAAAGAAGCCTCGAGTTTTCAGTCTGCACTGAGCCCTGTGAATTCCGTGGCCTGACTCGTCTGACATCATAAAGGATGACTTGACGGGCTCCTGAAAACTTCCCCAAACTCCAAACTTGCATCTCTTGAGATGAAAAGCAGTGACTTTCTCGTAAAAGTGGCTTTGCTTCCAGAGAAAGGCTAAAAGAATAATCAAACAATGAGAAACTGTTTGAGGGAAAGGAAACGTGGCCTCTTCCAAGACAGCTTACAAAAGGGAGCCTGAAGTGTCTAGAAGGGCACTTACGTCCTGTCACACTCCTTTGTTAGCACGTGCATCACTTTGGCTGTGTATTTTACAAAGCACTTACTGAGTCCCTCTTCTCCCACATGGAAGAAACACAGAGCGCCAAGTAAAACAGGGAATTTAAGCTTGATACGGCTTCAGCTTAAAAGGAGCTTACATTCAGTAAAAGGAGTTAATCACAAAAGCAAGCTAATGGCATGTTTTCACAAACTTTCGCCTAAATGAAAAATCAAGATCAGTAGGTCCGTAAAGGGAGATGCCAGAAGGAATAATTATTTCACAGAAATGTACTGCAGTTTTCTACTTTGCCTGGGAAACCCAAACAATTTCAGGCAAGAGCTAAAAGAATCGATAGTAGAAAATACAACAATATCAGCACACTACCTTTTACCTGTGCAATTCTTACGAACATGAATGTTTTTATTGTTTTTTTGGAGCACGCAGTTCTGAATCTTGCATAAGGGGAAATAGATGCAGAGATTAAGTGCAGGGCCAACGTGACAGAAGCTGTCCATGGCTGTGCCTCTAGGAGCGGAGAGTGGAGTCTGCAGTCACAAGCCATCAGGCACCCTCCGCTCCCACTCTGGACTGCTCACTGACTTGGAAGGTCTAAATCTCTGTCTGTCTTTCCTCTGCCTTCTCCATCTCTCCCTCCTCCCACACCTACCTCCCATCTCTTTTTCTGTCTCTCCCTCCCTCCCTCTGCCTCCCTTTGTCTGAGAGAGACTGTTTCTCTCTCAGTCTCTCTCCGCCCTTCTCCTTTCTCTCCCTCTTTCTGACCCAACAGTGTCAAATAGGACTTACTTTCCTAGCTTCAGTTATAAACTATTAGCATATCCATAACTTTACAAAGGAGGAGCAGAAGCCGGACTAGGAGCCGGGCAAGTCGACAGCACGGGGGCCTCTTCCAGGCTGTGTGGGCAGTGCTGACTTACAGCCTCCGCGGACCCTGCAAGGCGTCCCTGGGGGACCTTGGGCCTGTCCTGAAACAGCTTCCTGGACCCTGCCTTTCCTCCTTCCACACTGAGGCAGGACTGGGACCTGGCTGTTCCCTGGGGAGAAACATCCAACAGCCCTGGGCAGTTGCTGCTTCCAGGTGAGGAGCCTTGGCAAGCCTGGCTAGGAAGTGAACTCATTCTAACTGCAGCACCCCAGAGGAGAGTCTGACCAGAGCCGCGTTGAGCCTGCTGGGGCCCCTGTGGAGGCGGGTCTCAGGCCTCTGAGCTGCCTCCAGCTCCCCTCTCTTTTCTGACAGTGAATACCTCTCTTCACAGTGCTTGCCCTGACACAAGGAGTCTCTCCCATAATTCTGACAAGCTGAGTCTAGACAAATGAAGTAAAAATTAAAATGCAGATAGATGCCTGTCAAGAATCACAACTTTACCACTTTTCTAGCAGCCCAAATTTACAGCTATTAAAAAGCCACTAAGTACACAGCATGCCAAATTAACTGTACAAAGTACTGCGGGTCACTCAAAATTAGCCTATCTGTTGGTAGCACACAGTACTTCTACAAGCTTTAAAAAAAATTGCAGTTGGCCGGGCGTGGTGGCTTACGCCAGTAATCCCAGCACTTTTGGAGGCCGAGGCAGGTGGATCACGAGATCAAGAGATCAAGACCATCCTGGCTAACACGGTGAAACTCCGTCTCTACTAAAAATACAAAAAATTAGCTGGGCGTGGTGGTAGGCACCTGTAGTCCCTGCTACTCGGGAGGCTGAGGCAGAAGAACGGTGTGAACCAGGGAGGTGGAGCTTGCAGTGAGCCGAGATGGCACCACTGCACTCCAGCCTGGGTGACAGAGGGAGACAAAAAAAAAAAAAAAAAAAAAAAAAAAAAGAAAAAGAAAAAGAAAAAGAAAACAATTATAGTTCCCTGAGACTTAAACAACTGCCTTACAGTGTCTTTCTGTTGGTTCGTTTTTAAGCAAATGCCTTCCCTCTTCACTGGTACTCTATGGGGGATTCTTTGTCCAGAGATATTTCATAACATGTATTGAATACTTTGTGCTAGGAAAAGGTTGCAAAGAAAAGGATACTGGTACTCACTGGCTTTGTCTAAGCAACCTACTAAGTTTCTAGCATTGAAGAGGCAAATGGTTAAGTCTCATAAAGACCATGGGTGATGTCTGTCTTGTCCATTTGTTCATTTGAGCACCCTGCATACTGTCCAATGTAGAGCTAGAATTCAACACCTACTTGCTACATATGTAAATGTGTCTTGAACTCTCCCAATTAAACCCAAGGCATCTTCATTATTATCTCCATTTTATAGAAGAGAGAATCAAGGCTAAGAGAAATAGCTTTCCCCAGGTCACACAGTTAATCAACAACAGAGCTGAGACTTGAACCCATGCAGTCTGATGGTGATGCCTCTTTCTCTCTAGCACTCTTGCCCATCAGAATGTTGCAGCCTGGTGCAGGGGTCATGCACTCCAAATGCATGACAGATGAGGATGGATGCTACTTATATATTGCCAGAAACTAAATATGATCTTTGTAATACTCTGCAATGAAGGCAAATTTCATCATAAAACTTCTACAGTAAACTTCTGGTTATTTGGCCAAATGTATGCTATTTACTTTTTCCTCCCTGATAAGTGAAGCTACACTAGAGTTACATTTGGGGTTATTTCCTTAAATACTCAATGATGCTTATATTGAAGGAAGTAGATACATGGCGGGGGCGGGAGGGCATGGACCAAGCCTGTAATTTATTTAAAATGCCTTAGGTCACAGACCTCTTTAATAAAACCCATTATTCCTGCTAATAGACAAGTCCTTTCATCTTCAGACTAGTAGATTTTACTTTTGCAAATCTATCATATCACTGTGAATTACACTGTATTTTAAAAAAGGAAATGCTTCAAGAGAAAGCTAAGGCAATATGCAAAGTCTTTGTATCTAGTCAAAGAGACCTTATAGGTTTTCGTAACAATTTGACAAAACAGGTTGAGAGAACATAAAAACTTCTCAGCACTCTTATTTCATTTCTGATTCTTTTCATTTTTCAAAAATTAGCTGCCAATCTACACATTTTCATGATTATTCCACAGAGTATTGCTGGTGCAAATAACAATGAAAAACAAGATTTAAACAGGAAAGCAGGAATCCAATTTGGCTTTCACACCACCCTCCCCCGACATTTAACTGAGCCACAGAAAACTCCTCCTGCGGTTTGTTCCACTGTGAAACTTTTTGAGGGCAAATCAGCTCAGATGTGCAATTCTGTCCTAGCATTTTTTATTTTTATGGCCAGGAACTGATATGCAAAAGAGGAAGGGTCAAAGGGAACTAAGGAAACCTTTCAAAACACAGTTAAAAACTATGCTGTTTGAATGTTTTCTTAGGAAAGAGGTGTTTGATACAGAGGGAAAAGAAACAGAACATTTTAAATGCCACAGCGGAGCTACCTGTTTCAAAGTGAGGTATAAGAAAAGATGGCAGATACTGTATTCAAAAAGTTGTTTTAAAAATAGAGAAAATGGAATTGGAGACAGTCCTTTGTGTTCACGTTTGTTGCTGCAAGAAGCCCAGAGCTGGAGTTCAAGCGGGCTATGACTGTCTGTCCTGACGTTACAGGCATATTGTATTGTCTCTACCCTCTCATGGGGTGCACGGTTCACACAGAGAGGAGAGGCTTCCTGTCTATATTACTGTACCATCCGCTCTCCAACTACTACTGCTGTTTATTGAGCAGCCATGGGATAAGCATACATAGTCAAAATTGACAGAGGCTTTTACAGGCCCTCTTCTGATTTGGGCCATTGACATCAGCCACTTCCTAGGTAGCTTCCTCAAATATAAATGGCGTTTTACACTTCATCACTTAAGTTAAAAAATCTAAATTTAGAATCATTTTCTTCTGCCCTCCTACTGATTTCAGAAGACCCTCATGCATGGCCAGGAGCTGTGCAACAATATGAAGTGCAATGAAAATAGAACCTACAGCTTTAAAAAACACAGAAACTGCCTCCAAAAGAAGGGTCTGCACAGATATGCCTCAGGTCACTTTTTTTTTTTTTTTGTAATTTATTATAATAAGATAAAGAGACAGAGGAGCCCAGGAAGAGTTGTGTTCCGATTATTTTCAAAGTTTTTTTTCTTCATTTTTTTTTTTAAGAGAGATAAACACAAAGTTATAACAGTAAGTTTTTCCCTCAGCAAGGGCACATGGTGTCACAAAGAATGTTTTATCTTGCCTTCTTAGCAGTGAAATTATCTTAACGTACAAGTAAATCATTTCAGGTGGACATTTTAAGACTGAAACTTAACACTGTACATAATAGAGAAATCCACTTGCATACTCATAACATTTCAAACAATGCACCTGTAAAATTGAAATTTCTGCAAAGCCATTTGACTTCTATTAAAAGTGCTTGTGTGAGTTTATTTGGCAAGAGCTATATTTTATTTAGTCTCAAAGAAGTAAAATGATTTAGATCTTCACAGGAACATCCCACTGTTTATGAACCCATATGTGTATATTTATTAAAAATAACTTGAAGTCATGATTGATTGATTTGCCCACTGAGGACACATTCCTAGGTACTATAAATTTTCCTCATCTTATTTAGATATAGTATCTACCATCAGCAGGTGGTAAGACAAGATCTACAAAATCTACCTATATATACAGAGAGAACATGCGTTCTAGAGTAAACACATTAGGGGATTCATTGCTGCACATATATCTATTTACCTCTTATTCCTTGCAATATAAAAGTCTGCTTTGGCTTGACCTACATACAATAATGGGTATTTAGTCTTTGCTCCAGAGAGGATGCAAAGGTGCAAACATCCTGATTGCTGTCTTCAAACTTGGGTAGGCCACTTGGTTTCCAGACCAACTGGAAATTTTCCCCAAGGGACTGAATTCTGACCTCCATTTTGTTTAAGACACCCATAAAATTATCAGCTATCATCGAGATGAAATTTTTTTCATAACAACTATAAGAAATTAATCTATGTTGAACTATGCCCACAGTACATAGAATTTGATTCAAAGATCAGGTAGTTTGGTCTCTTAGTAGCTTTACTCTGGAAATTCACCTTGCTCATCACCCCACCTTTAAGGGGTTCCACTGAAGTCAAAATGAGTTGTGTCTCAGAAGGGCAAAGGGAAGAATAAATACATCAATGACTTGGTAAGAATAACTGCTACTGACAACAATCAAATAATGACAGAAAAGAACATCATTTGAGAATCTAAGTTGGTGTTTTAGCTGGATCCTGTTAGCAAGAAAGTTCTAGATTCCTATTTTGTTCTGCAATAGGGAGCTCAGCGCTGGCTGTCCTGTAACTCAAATCTGGAAGCATTCTTAAGACCCTCATACCAAAACCATTCATCACATTGTAAGGTCCACGTGAAACGTGGGAATCAGGCCCCACCAGGATAGTTTAGATCCCATTTTGTAGTCCTTTACTTGTGGCCTATGATCTCTTCATGCAAACCCAGGGGGAGGGGGCTCATCAGTAAAACCTCAGAGAGCTTACAACTTCCTCATTTGTGGGGCTACAAAAATGGGCATATCTTTATTTATAACCTGACAGAAAATGCTCCTGTCCATAAGAGAGCAAAATGTGGGAAAATTCATTTTAAACACTGCAGTCAGATTTTTCTGCAGCTCTTAAGTAAGCTGAAATTATTTATTTTTAATGTTTCACTTTACATGTTCCTTTTTAGCAAATTTCATTTCTTTAACAAAGCATTGTCTAATGTTAAAGTGAAAATTCTTTAAGTTCAAGCAAATATATACGACCTCATACTAAAGCGGGAAAACATACTGCAAAAGTACTCACAACTTCCTACCAATTTTTAAAATGATAATTAATTGCCTTATGTTTAACAACCTGAGACAATCAGCAGTATGTTTTTAATTTAATGAAATGGAATACACAATGTATCAATACGTTTTTGCAGTGAATCTCTTTGAATATCAGTTTAATTTTGTGCCCTACGCAAAACTCAGCACAAAGGAGGAGGAAAAGGTCACTTTCTCAGGTTAAAAGTGGGGCTCGCACTAGGGGTTTGCTGGCTCTCTCTAGTTTCCATTAAAAGCACTGGAACACACTTCAGAATGCCTCAGAAGTAAGCTTATAAAAGGTCAATTCCTCATTCTCATTTCTCCTAAAGACTCGAAATTAAACATTTTTCCCGTTAGGTCTAGGGAAGTATCTTATGTGGAATTTCATTTGTTCTAGGTTTGCCAGTGAAAATCTGGTATAACAACAAAAATTTATCAAACACTGATAAATCAATATTCATAGTGGAACTCCTAGCTTCAGAACAGGATTTTAATCTAAACCACATTGTTCATTTTCAAATAGTTTCAAACTAACAGAAAATGCTGTAAAGGTATAGATTTTAGTGTGTGATCTCAAAGTTGGAGTATAAAAATCTACTTCAGTATGTGTAAGCCCGTTCAAAAACACTTTATGCAGTTCTCAGTGTTTCGACAGTCTGTGCAAAACCCCCACCAATTATAGAAAGAAAGAGGGGAGGGGAGGGAAGGGAAGGACAGGAAAGGAAAGGCAAGTGGAGGGAAGGGAAACACAGAGAAGAGAAGGGAAGAAAAAAGGAAGAGAGGAAGACCAGACAGACAAGCCCACATTGGGTCCCCTCTTCTTACTGCATTGCTCTCAACGAACCTAACCTCCTATCCGTTAGAGTTAACTTTTGGTGTGAAATGGCGGGAAGACAGTCAGATTTACTTTAGCAGCGAGATGATTGCATAAGAAAAATGAATCACTGCACACTTGAGTGAGAAAATATGAAGAAAGCACTTTTCCACTAATTAGGACCCATTTTCAGCCATTCGTTAAGCCGTGGCCCCGCGCCACGAGCTATCAGGAGGTGGAGCATGGGGCCATCCGAAAGCAGAGCGCGCAGACAGAGCATAATGATGCTCTCCATCACCCGAGACAGGTGGCCTGCATAGGGATATGGGGAGCTGCTCTGGGTTCAGGCCACCCACTGTGGAAACACCAGCAGGGAAGAGGGAAGAACACACTGGCTATTCCAATCCATGCAAGTACACAAAGAAACTATGTGGCACTCACCAACCAACCGAGGCCTCACCAAGGCCAAGTGAGAGCTGCCTTTTCCACACAAATCCAGACTTTGAGGACCCAGGGGTGCTCGGAGTTTCCCTCAGACTCAGCCTCCTGGGAAGGATCTTGGTGCCTGGCTACAGGGCCTCTGTGTCCTCTTCCTCCTCCAGAAGGTTCCACTGCTGCCTTCACACTCCACCAGGGTGCAGAGAAAGGTGGAACCACTTGCCAAATATGCAAAAAAGGAGGGAAGACCGTTTTCTCTTAGGAAAACACAGACAGGAAGGGAGCCTGTGCTTCCTGTCGTAACCAAAATGAGTTCAGAAATTATGTGGACGTCTGATTTGTCAGGCTTGTGGTGGAAAAGGGTGCTCTTTTAGTCAACAGGAATTGTGAGTTCCCCTAAGGCAGAAATGGCCATGCGAGAAAAGAACTAGGGCCAGGCCTGTTAACAGGCAGCACAAATGGCCCCCACACCTGTGACCTAGGGTTTGCACGATTTTTAACAGTTTATTAACAGGTGGTTGGCTGAAGACTCCTCTGGCATCTACCTATTTATCATAGTCAAACATGAGAGGGAAAAAACATCAACTGAAACAATTTGGCAGTTGCCTGTAGATTAGGCCTCAGTTGCTTTTCCTCCAGGCCCTTCTCAGGAGTAACCACCAAGAAGACACCAAAATGGGCAGGCCCGAACTTCGCCACTTAAAAACCTTCTGCAAACCTTCTTCTGTTTGCTGTTGTATCTCACTTGTAATATGCAGCACTTCATACGGTTTCATAATGTCTTAAAAATATTTGTTGGAATATCACCAAACATTTAAAAACTCAAACTAAAGCTACTAAAGTGATGACACTGACACTTTAAGGACATAAACATATATTCCAGGAGATGTGGAAAGGTAACCTGAGGTATGAAGTCATTTATTAAACTGCAAAGAAATACAAGAAAGCCACGGTCCACACGAAGATACCAGCATGAGTGTTCAGTCAGCACCACAGTAAACATAGTTTTGTTACTGTCGATATCCTTTGGTTTTAGGTGCTCTACGTCCCTAACAAAACCTCATTCCTATCTTGTTCCTCATCTGAATTTTAAGAGTGTGTGTGTGTGTGTGTGTGTGTGTGTGTGTGTGTGTATGAGAGAGAGAGAGGGAGAGACAGTGTGTATAATGCTGATCCTCTGAAACTCTGTTTCTAAGACCTAGATCAAAAATGTACATGTGCCCTTTTGGAGCAAAATAAAACTGATCTGTTTTTAAGATGTGAAATAGATTTATGTTTCTCTGCTTGTAAGCTTCAAAGGATGGGTCACTTGTTTACATCTTGTATTTTCTCCCATAAAATGGAATGATTATTCAGCACAAATATGAAATGGAATAGAGCAGAAGTCTCTGTAATTATGAACGCAAAGACACCAGACAGAGAACAATGTTCACAGCCAGGACAGGAGCTGCAGCAACTCTGCTGCTAGAAGCAGGCGTCACAGTACCCCAGAGTGCTTGTCAGTCTCAGAAACAGAGGCATCGGAAGACAAGCATTTTCAGAGAACACAAAAAGGTCGTGGTTTACCTTCTGTAAGCTGGAGTGGAGCCACTTACATCAATCTCCCTTAGAATATGACAAGAACCAACACTTATTTCATAGTGAAATTATTTCACAATTCCAATAGAAGAGGAAAAAAATGCCACAAAACAGTGCTATCCTTGATGAATTCTTAGTTAACTGCAGTTACATTACATTAATACGTACAATTATGCAACACTCAAAAAACGTTATTTGTGTCTAAAATTCACCATTATATAACATAGGGAAATCCATCTTGTTTTAGTAAAAGTTCAAAAATAAAGGGGGCCTTTAATACTCATTTCAGGTCTGTTTGATGTTAAAACTCTTCCACGCTGCCCCACGCCTCTCACTCCACTCTGTGTGCATGCTCTGTGTGTGTGTATATGTACTTGGTATTTCTTTATTTCATGTATCTGTTAAGATAGGCATAATCTTGAAGTGCGTGTATACATATATTAATATAGAGAGTTCTTTCCTATTTCAAAATTTTTGACATTTATATTGAAAATATGCTACATTAACCACACATGAAACACATACATCCAAATCAAGAACAAAAAATGTATCCAAACCAAAGAACCACTGTTCTCAAACTCTAAGTCTCTAGTCAAACAAGGAAGACAGTGGTCTGCAGTACAACAGGGCTTTAGACCTCTTAGCCAATCAATATATTCACTACAATCTTAGTTTTTCGACAAAGGATATGGCTACAAACGGCCACAGCTGATCTTCTCTTTAGGAGTCTGTGTAAAACTCTTCAAAAGGGTCAAACCTAACACATCCACACTTTTATCTGCAGCCCTTGTGGTCTCCTGGAGACCCTGAGGGTGGGTGATTATTGCTATGATGTTTCTGCAGTAGGGGAGTGCGTAGTTTCCCAGAGGTAGCACTCTAATTAGAACACTGATGAATTAAACAAGTACTGGAGAGTTTCTAAACTCCTTCCTTCAACTCTCACCATGAAACAAAAGGGGAAGAAAACATGACCATTGAGTTCAATAAAATGTTCTGGTCATCAGCTCTGATTGACTGTGAGACTCAGAAGCACAATTTTTTTTCATGTAAAAAAGGTATGAGATATGTTCATGGTGAAATTTGAAATCAGATACATTCTATCAAGCAAGAATAATGTAGTATTTTTAATGTGACATCATTATTTGTATGTGTACACAGTATTTCTTTAACGTGTTCTGCGTTTTACAGCGTAAGAAGGTGAATCTTCTTGTCATGAATATTTGCCTCGTGTACATTTTAAGCCGCAGCCCAATTTGATCTGATTTGTCACAGAAATTGACACATTCTAATATAAATAATACAAAATTGTTACTTTTTAGAACTCCACATAAAAGATGAGTACAATAAACCTCATTGAACAAACATCTTCAAACAAAGAAATAAACTCAAGAGGACCCAGGACATTTTTATGTGGGTTTCTCCCCCCACTCAGCTCATAACCAAACTGAACCTGGCCTTAAAATCATTTGAATTTCTATGAAAGTTTAAACATCATACGCAGTATTTTCAACTTCCATAAATTTTCCTCTTTTAACAGAAGTTGATGGGACTAGTAAGGAGACATTTCCTCAACACCATTTTGTCTCGAAGTTTAAAACAAGGTATCTCAAAGCTGAAATATACTGCCTGCGGTGCAGTGGGAAATTGTGAGTGGGTAACCTAAGCAGAGCGCGCCGCATTGAAATTCAGTCTGGGTGGGCTGCAGTCCCTAGAGAGAGGGAAGCTGCATTTGAAAACTGTGCCTGGTCAGACCCTATGGAATCGCTACGGGTTTCGGTCATTAGATGCCATACTCTGTGCCTCCAAATTAGTAGGAAAAACAAGCCTTCACGAGGTTGCTTAGGCATCAGCAGCGATATTTAAAATACATTTCAAACATAACCGCAAGTAACCTGATGCCTTAATATTACTAAGGGTTTTCCTGAGAAGATTTGGTGACTTGAGCGCCAAACCTGCGGTCAGCAAAAGGACTAACTTTTCGAAGCCGGGATAATTCCTCTCTTGTAGAAATCAAGTTCTGACTCGATCTCATCATATTTATAGTATAAAAAGAAAGCTCTCGGCTCAAATACAAGGAAAACTCTTTACACACGACTTTATAAAGGCTGACTTCTGTGGGTATATGTAGGTCTGTATAAATTTCAACATGGCTGGGAGCTAGAACTCCTCTCCTGGTGACAGTGGGGCTGCTCAGAAGTGTCCCATGCCGGCCTGGTCCTGCACCTGCTGGCACAGTGCAGAGCGGCAGACGCTTGACAGAAGTCAATGCTCTCACTGTCCTCAGAAAGGAGAGGCGGACCGGAGCGACACCAGGGATTACCAATCTTACCGCCTTTCTTTACTTTTTTTTTTTTTTTTTAATTCACCGGTTACCCCAAGTTTTCCTATTGAAATTCAATTTGAAAACACTCACGTGGATTTGTGCGTCGCGCTTTGGGGCCAAGACTGATCTTCGGGTGCGAAGAGCAACCTCGGAGCCGGGGCTCCCTCTGCCCTACCGGGCTTGCCCGCCTCGCCGCGGCCGAGCGTCCCGCCCAGGCTGGGCTGCGCTGCGCGGGGACCCAGGGGGGTCGCCGCAGTCACCGCCCCGGGCGCGGGCCGCGCAGGCACTTGTTAGAGTGTCCTGCTAACTTGGCCGCGGAGCTCTTCCCAGCTTTCTTTCACAATGACTTCCTGAAGTTGCTCACTCGCATTGTTCCCCATTTCTCCGCCACACTCCCCGCCCCCAGCCGGCTCAGACCCGGCTTTCGCGCTCCCGGTCGACCGGCTGCCCCGCGTGCACAGCGCCGCCCGCGGGCCGCGTACCTGGCCCCCTCCGCGTCGGCCGCCCCCGCCGCGCCCTCGCGTTGCCACCTGCTGCCGCCCAGAGCGGCGGGTGGCCGGAGCGCGCGCCCTGCCGCCCCGTAAACTTTGGGGTGACCCACGCTGGCGGTCTCCTCTCCACTTGCCCCGCAGCCGGCTTGGCCCTGCGCGCAAGTCTCGGCCGCCTCCCCGCTCGCTGCTCCGGTACACGGAGCGGGGCACGCAGAGGGACGCAGAGCGGGACACGGAGAGGGCGCGTCGTCCCGTCCCCCCGGCGTCGCCGAGTCCCCCGGCTCGCGCGGCGCCGGTCTCAGCCGCAACTCTGGGCCAGCGGAGCCGCGCACGAAAACTTTGCAACAGCGCCGGGCTCCGGCTCAGCCTCCAAAAGGCCGCCCGGGCGGCGGCGGGCGCGGGCCGTACCTGCTGGCGCCGCCGCCGGCTGCAGCCCGCTCGCCCGCGCCGGGCCCGCTCGGCGCGCCGCCGCCACCCCCGCGCGCACCGCGCCCGGGCCCTCCCCTTGCCGCCGCGCTTCCTCATTCCAGCGCAGCATCGCGCCGCGGCCCCGCACGGGATGCGGCCGCCGGCGGTGTGCTCGGGGGCCGGGCAGCCCAGCTCGGCCACCGGGCTGGGGGACCCGCGCGTTACTCGTGGGGGGGAGGGCGGCGCGGACGACACGTGCGGACCCCCAGGAAAGGGAGGGGGACGCGCGCCGCTGGGCCCGCCACCCTGCACCCCGGGCCGCTAGTCGGTCGGGGCACCCGCACGCTCGCCCAGCTGGCGAGACTCGAGGGACTCGGGACACCGTAAAGCACTTTCCCCAGTGTCTGGGAGCGCCCGCTGTACGCTCAGCTTCACGTCCCTGGAACTGGGGCCCCTTGGCTCCCGGGTTCGGGCTCCGGCCCCAGGATGCGAGTGCCCACCCGAGGGGGTGGGAAAAGTTGATCCTCCGCAAGGGAGGGGAAGGTGCAATTCATTTTCCCAGACAACCAATGGAATACCTCTCGTCTCTCTTCCCTCCCACCTGCTCACGGCAGAAGTTAGGATGGCGCCTTCCATGTTGGCCTGGGTGCACACGCAAGTGCGTGCGGAAGGGTGGCTGCAGGCGGAGGTGACAGCGAAGCAATCCCGCAGCCCGCTCGACGGCTCTTTGCGTCTCAGACCTCTCCCTGGCGTGTAAGACACCGTGTGTCTTCGTAAAACGGGAATGCCACCTCTGACAGCGCACCCCTTCGCCCTACGGGGAGCCCCTCATTCTGATTAGCCGGGCTCCACCCGAGCAGGAGCCAGCAGTGTGTTCAGCTTGAGCAGGAGAGAAAAAGTCATGAATTCCACACATGCAGCCTGGGCTCCCGCCAGGCGCTAGGGGAGGGGACCCAGAGGAGTGAGATGCGCCTCCTGCCCTTCCAGACTTGTAGGAGCCACCAGGAAGGCACAGAATAAAATTCTCGGGCACCCCTGTGAGGAGGAGCGCCCTGTGAAGAGGGCCGAGGCTGTGCCCCTGCTTGGGCGCGGTGGTTCGGGAAGGCGTGAAGATCAACAGGGAGAGCGATGAAAGACCAAGGGAGCCTCCTCAGGGTAGGACATGCAGGCGAAGAGGGCACAGGCCTTCCAGGTGGAGGGCACAGCTGGGCAAGGGAATAAGCAGAAAATGTCCCTTCAGGGCAGTCGAGCGTGGCTGGTGACCATCGCCACCGGGGAAGGTCCTGGCCTGGCCCAGGAGGCCTCCAGGTCGGGGACCGGGGCACACCAGAGACAGGATCTGCCTCTGCTGCCCCTGGGAGGAGGCCCTTCTACCCGTGAATCAAAACAGTGTCTGTCCACATTCTTCCTGGGCGCATATGCAGCTCTTACTACAGTACTCAGTGTGTCCTGAAGGGCATTCCGCTGGGCAAGCCTGAGCCAGTTAACTCACTGCTACAGCCGGGAGAAGGGGAAGGTAGTGAAAGGTGCATTGATTTACCTTCTAGTCCTCTCCTCCACTGCGTGACCTTGGGCAGGTTATACAAACCCCTGAGCGTCATCTTCCTTGTCTGTAAAAAGAATACATGCCACGAATCCTAAAGAGTCCTTACCTGGATTAAATGAGGCAATAAACATAAGGTACAAGGCCCAGAGGGAGGCCAGCAATGTAAAGGGGACACTGAAACCTCTTTTTCTTGGATGCAGAAGTACCTTTAGCTCCTGGTATGTCTCTCTAAACCTGTGCCTTGGTCCTCAGGAGTGGACCAGTGGACCAAAACATAGGCATCTCACCAAGATGCAGCCCACTGAGGCTGGAGCACGTGGGGTTAAGAGCCCAGATAGTTAGGGCTTATGAATCTGACTGAGGTCCTTATTCTCTGGAAGCCTGAGTTTCCCCATCTGTAAATTGGTGATAATATGACCTTCCTGATGTGGTTGTTTGTGGGTTAAGTAGATCACATATGGAAGACCTTGCCACATGCCTGACAGAGAGGAGTACTCTCCAAGTAGGAACTGTTGTTCCCTGCTAACCCAACCAATGTCCCAATGAGATGAGGAGTGCTCTGTGAAGAGTCAGGCTCCTTGGCTGGGTACAGTGACTCACACCTGCGTTTGGAGCCTAAGGTGGGAAGATGACTTCAAGCCAAGAGTTCCAGACCAGCCTGGGCAACAAAGCAAGACCCTGTTTGTATAAAAAAATTTTAAACTTTAAAAATCGAACCCCATTTGTATTAAAAATTTAAAAATTAGGTGTCATGGTATGCACCTGCAGCCCCAACAACCTACTTAGGAGGCTGAGGCAGGAGGATCCCTTGAGCCCAGAAGTTTGAGGCTGCAGTGAGCCATGATTGGCACCAGTGCAATCAATCCAGCTTGGGCGACAGAGCAAGACCCTATCACAAAACAAAAATAAAACAAAACAGCAGTCAGGCTGAAGTTACCATGCCTTACCCTTGCCCCCAAGTGGGTGGAGTTGAAGGAAGTCAAGTTTACATTATTGTAACCTGGGGTCTGTGGATAGACTCAAAGGGACCAGAGAGGTGATATTAATCAAATGTTCAAACCCTTAGGGACAACAGTAAAGTGCACAATGGATGGGAAAGCATATAGGGAGAAATTGAAACATGTAAAACTTTTTTTTTTCATTTTATGTCTAAAGCCATTTTATTTTGTTTATATATTAATTCATATATTGCCCTCTTCACAATGTTAAAGTGTTAAATAAAACACTGTTTAATTTATTCAGACAATAATTGCTAAATCACCAATTTTTCTTCTTTTGAGGCTGTATTATTGAAAGAATAGAGACCACCTATAGGATTAATCAGAGGCTACTTATTCAGAGCTCACTATACAAAAAAGAGGCAGCTAGACACTTTTGTCCAGGTAGAACCTGGATGGGATTTTCAAAAGAGAGTGAGTTTTTTTACTTTCAAAGGAAAGTAAAAGGATGATTGAGGTGATATGATATGGTTAATACTTTTGTTTCTTACTAACTGTGTTTGGCAAGTTGTTTAAAGTCTGAGCTTCAGTTTCTCATCTGCAGAGCATATCTACTTCACAATGGTCTTGATAGAATTATGTAAAATAAAATGAAATAATGTATGGAAGTTGTTATCATAATTGTATTTTTCTTCAATAAAAAAATCTGTTAACAGCAATGAAAAGTACATGTTTCCCCTGATGGTTGGAAAACATCAAGAATATTTTTAAATAACAGCAAAAGTTTTTTTTTTTTTTTGCTAAAAATAAAATTTTATCTTATTTATATATTAATTTGTATCTTTGTATAATGTTAACCTAAGAGAACTCGTTTAGTTTCATCTGAAAATGAACAGGAGCAGGAGAAGAAAGACCCAGGACTTGGATGAAACTTGCAACAAAGACACTGCTTCTTTGGTTTCTTTTTCCCAATTTTCATGACTTCCAGCTTCTGCCTCTGCTGTTTTTGAAAACTAATGATCAAGAGGTCCTCGATCCTTTTTCTTGGGCTCCCTCGTTGGTTTGGCTGTTTCTAAGCATAGTCCACTGGCTCCTGCCTGCTACTGGAGGTGAAGGAGCAGGATGCAGAGGAGAGGCAGGGGGCTGGTGCAGAACTAGGACTGTCCTGCTGGCAGTGCCTGGGTAGGAAGCACCTGGTGAACCGGGCAAGACACTCCTCTGGGTGCTCGGTTTCCTGAAACATCTGTAAGGCCCTGTCTTGGCACCTCAGTGGCTCCTGGTTCTGCAGGAACCACAGAAATCCTTTAGCCCTACTGACCATTCACATCTCTGCCTATAGGTGTCGAATCAAGGATGGGCTGCACCTGACATATGAATTCTCCCCACTTCTTGATAATACTTTCACTTTATTCCCTTTGAAATTTGTAAGAGAAATACACCTAGGTTCTCAAAAGCAACAAATTTCTATCAATATCATTTGGTTAGAAGAGACTAAAAAACACACTGTGTCAGATATAGTGATTTGGAGGAGATAGATAGGTTTATACAAAAAAAAACTTTCGGATGAAAAGTTTCTGAAGATGTTTTTGATTAGTAATAAAATATAATACATTAATCTGACCTGAACAGATCAGAACAAAGAAAAACAGAGCTGTGTGTCACTCCCAGTTGATTCTTTGAATAGGAACAGGATTGGAGCAGGATTTCTGGAAGCATAAACACTCTGGTGGCATGTATTCATTTATTCATTTAGAAAGCCTATATTTATTGAGAGTGTACCATCACAGGTGGCTCTTGAGATGCAGGTAGTCACAAGAAAGCAGAAGGGAAGATTTGTCCCTTAAGGAGCTCACAATCTAGCAAAGTCGGTGGACAATTAATAGTTCCATTCTGATGCAAAATGTGTCATGATAAATTCTGACATGAGCCTTATGGAACACAAAGGATAGCACTAAACAGTTGCCGGAGCTGGGGGAGGCTTCATGGACACAAGGAGGGAGGTGGTGAGGAGAGATCATAAAGGAGGTTTGAGCAAATGCTTTTCTGCTCCACACTTGGCTGGCAAGGGAGCTTAGAAAAATCCCTCTCAAAAGAGAGAATTAATTCAAGATTAATAGTAATATTGTAATCATCACCCCACCCTGAGTCCAGCTCTGTGACAGTCATTCAGGCATTATCTCCCATCTAACCATGCAACAAAACCAGCACTGTGGTCCCTATTTCATATGAGTACACTAAAGCTCAGAGCAGGTGACTCGCTGGGGGTTGATGGAAAGCCCAGAACCTGGCTGTGAAATGACAGACTCTGGAGCCAAACTATTGGAGTTAGCTCTGCAAGTTACTAGGCTTCTCCATGCCTCAGTTTCCTCTTCTGTAAAATGGAAACATTGCCATAGCACAAACATCCTCAGAAATGTTTGAAGTCTAAACAAGTTAGTGCACATTAAGGACACTTCGATGGCTCCCTGGCAGATATCAAGCACTAGGTGAGTGTTTGGCTCTTTGAAGCATTCAGTTTTTATGTGGCCAGGCTGGGATACAAATCTTGGCCAGTTATAATATTTCAGCCATGCCTCTGCCCTCTCTTTTCAAATTATCTTGCGAATCATACTGGCTCCTCCTCTGGCTCCATCGTTATCTTCTTTCTTCCTGCTTATGCCACGTTTCCCAGCACAGAAATGAGATCTCTCCAAGGACTGATTCCTGTAAGACAGGGATTCCCAACCTCAGGGTCACTGACCAGTACAGGGCCGCACAGCAGGAGGTGAGCGATGGGTGAGCAAGCAAAGCATCATCTGTATTTACAGCCACTCCCCATCACTCACATTACCTCCTGAGCTCCACCTCCCATCAGATCAATGGAAGCATTAGATTCTCTCAGGATTGCAAATCCTATTGTGAACTGTACATGTGAGGGATCTAGGATGCATGATCCTTATGAGAATCTAATGCCTGATGATCTGTCACTGTCTCCCATCACCCCCAGATGAGACCATCTAGTTGCAGGAAAACAAGCTCAGGGCTCCCACTGATTCTACATTATGGTGAGTTGTTATTTCATTATATGTTACAATGTAATAGTAATAATAGAACTCAATTGTACCATAAATGTAATGCTCTTGAATCATCCCCAAACCATCCCCTCCTGACCTCTGTGGGAAAATTGTCTTCAATGAAACCAGTTCCTGGTGCTAAAAAGGTTTGGGACTGCTGCTTTAAGACACCTTTCTCCAATTGGTGGGAAGTTTTTTCCTCCAGTTCTCTTTAAATTTTTTATTTCCCCTAAGGCCGAATTGTCAGTCTTAGAAGCACAGTCTTGGTAGAGAGGTCAGATGGAATGGACCTGTCCTGGAAAGATTAAGATGTGTGAACAGCCTTTCCAGCCTATCAGGTAGGACTGAACTTTAGTCTAGTTATTTTTGAATTATTACAGCAACTATCTTTTCTTTATTTTTCTTTATTAATTTTTTTTGAGACAGGGTCTCACTCCATCACCCAGGCTGGAGTGCAGTGGCATGATCTTGGCTCATTGCAACCTCCACCTCCTGGGCTCAAGGGATCCTTCCACCTCAGCCTCCCAAGTGGCTGAGACCGCAGGTGCATGGCGAGGGCACTGCGTGAACTCAACTGAGTTACATCACCTCTCTCAGGATCACATTCTCATTTCTGCAACAGGGAAAATGAATCCTGCTTTGTGAAGTTGTGGTTTGGATTAAACAAAAGCATGAACATAAATCTTCAATTGTAATATCTAGTGATCAATGTGAGTTAGCCCTTCTTCCCTTCCCCTGCTTATGGGTGGCTATAAATATTCTTAGAAAGTGCTATCTAACAAGTCAAAAGTAGGCAGAGTTTCTGATTCCCAGGAATGTGTCTCCACATTCTCAGTTGAGACTAACCTTGACTAAGTTGAAAGTGGATTTTTTTTTTTTTTTTAAATCTAAGAAGAGCTGTAAAGAATGATCTCAATGGATGGAGCAAAGTCCACTTGGTCCCAAAGGTAGTAAGTCAGCGTTTATCTAGCACTTTAAAATTTACAAAAAAATGCATGAACATTTTATTGAACCCCGATATCAGTGAGGTAGATCTTCAGGACACCCCACTCACCACATTTTTCTCTTGTGCCATTCATTGGCTATTTTCTCCCCTGTCTCTTTCATAAAATGCTGCAGCTCTCCGGACATGTCTCCCTCCACAGTCAGTTCCTTGAAGGCCTCCCCAGAATCAGTTTGCAATGTCATCTCTGTACCCTTACTCCAAAAATTTATATCTGCTCTTCAGACCTCCTTTTGAACTCTCCCACCTCCTTAACACCTTTACTTGGAGGCTTAATAGGCAACTCATATTTACTGTCTCCTAGCTCATTCCCTGATCTTCCTCTCTTACTTGCTTCACTGAGACCCCTTCATCTCATTGAATACCAACTGGCAATTGCTGAGGCCAAAACCTTGGAATCATTCTCGATGCCTCTCTCTTTCACTTACCATCCAGTCCATCGGGAGATCCCGCTAGCACTGCATGTATCAGGTATCCATGGTCCAACCTCCTTTCCCTCCATTGCAGACAGGCTGGTCACCTCTCATCTGCAAATAGCAGCGGCCTCCTCAGGGGTCTCTCTGCCTCCATCCCTGCCCCTCACAGAAACCAGAGAGAGCTTGATAAAGAGCAGAGTCAGATCAGGGTGCTTCTGTGCTGAATGCAGGCCAGACCCCTCCCCCAGTCCAAGCCCAGGTCCTAGGAAGATGTATGATTTCCCACCCTTCTCACCCCTCTCTCCTGACGACGTGGGCCTGGCTACTCTCCCACTTACTTGCCCATCTCTGGCCACTTGGCCCTACCTTGTAGTCCTCAAGTGCTCCAGACCAGCTCACTGCCTTGCACTTACTGCTCTCTCCTAGAAGGTTCTCCCCAGGATTTCTGCCTGCCCACCCCTCTTACTGGCTTCAGGTGTTTGGTCCATTATCATCGTGATTGAGTTGTCATTGTCTGTTCTCCATGAAAGGGAACAAACTTGACCCACCTGAGCGTTAGCTTTTTTCCTGCCTTCTCTCTGGTTTTCATTGGTAACATTTATTGTTTGCTCTCATTGATAGAGATTTGGTTTTTTTCTATTTTGTTTCCTCACAGTTCCTAGAACAGTGAGCAGATATTCAACAGATAGTTCCATTTCATAGTGCCACTTTTGAAGGGTTTATCTTACTTATAGGAAAAATACTTTTGTTTAAATAACACGGCAAGGAGTTGGCATATTTGTTTTCCAATATGCAGAGGGACTGTGTTTTCCTCTCTTGACAGCTGAAAGCCCCTCCTTCCCTTCCTATGCTTCTGTCCTCTCTGGGGCTCTGTGATCATGCACTAGAAGTGTTGCTTCTTCACCTATTTAATGCTCTTTTAGCAGTAAAGGCTTCAGCACAGAATATTCCAAATTTCCTTCCTTCAACTAAGAGTTGACAATTTAGTTAACACTTTCCTTGTATGTACATTATTCTGCTCATTTTCAAGCCATTTTTCAAAAAGGAAACAAAGAATAATTTCAAAATATAACAGTGTAATACCATAATGAATTTTCCTTAATCCTGTTCTGGTTGTATCAGGCAATTATCCTAAGTGAGCTGATACCTCTTTACTTCTGTAGGATAAGAATACAGATTATAATTTAGTAATGCCAGGAGCAGGACTTTCTCTAAATTGGTGATTTAGAAATAATTTAAAGATATATTCTGTAGCTACACACAGCCCAGTGCAATGTATTCTTTTAATATTTACTCATAATATCTTATTACTTGCAGATATGTTTTTCTAATGAAGAAAAAGAACTCATTTTCTGTGATATGCAGTCGGAAACTGCCAACTTTATTTCCACTTCAGAGCTCAAATTCACAATTTTCTATAGCTTAAAAAGTGTTCTGCAATTAAACTGAAAGATTGACTTCTTATTATAATATCCCTTTATTTTCTATGATTATAGCTCATAAACATTTTCACCCAAGCAGGATGTTTCCAACAAGTTGTATTGAATGACCCTGCATTTTGGGAGAAGGAATAATGTTGTCTTGATTTATAAATGATAAACAAAGGCTAATTTTGAAAAGAGAATATGCAGGATGAAGGTACAATTCTTTGTACAAATAGAAATACGGGACATATATATGTGTGTAAGACTGTTGACTATAGTTGGGTACACATTCCATGGCCAATCAAAAGATGATTAAGCTGAGGGACTAAACTGAGGGTAGAACCATGGGGTTTGGCTCCAGTGGCTAAAGTGCAGAGCAGGAGATGCATTTGTTTATTGATCCTTTGAAGGTCAGAACCTGTACGCTACTTTAATTATCTTATTCTTAGGTTGTTTATTATTTGTGAATCAAAAATAAGTATTCCTCCAGCCTTTGAAGAGCCCTTTGCTCACTTCAGAGGGCAGCTTTTGGCCCTTTGGATTCAAAGGCCATTAAGCCCGTAAGACACAGAGTGTTGCACCAAATGATTGATGTCCTTTGAGCCGGACTATCTGATGTAGCAGAGTTCTCAGAGCAAATCCAAATGCAGCGGTCGATAATCATACACTTAGCTGTTGCCCCTCCACTACAACACTGTGCTTCAATAAGCACCACCAAAATGCTCTGGGCCCATCTCTCCCAGTACATATTTCTTTTGCATTCCTGGAGCTCCTGTTGATTTCAGTGAAAGCTCCCAGCACCTCAGGTAGCAGTGTGGCAATATGTGCAGTACTCAATGATTTATATTTGCATAGCTTTTGAGCTCATCAGCAAAAAGCACTTATCAATCTTCTCCTCCCCAGGAAGTTAGACCACATTATTATTATTATTTGATGGATGAGGAAACTGAGGTAAAGGAGTCCCCCAAAGTGAGGAGAGTTATTTTTAAATTTTTTGAAAAAGAAATACACCTGCTTCTTGATGATCCAAAAAACTAATGTTTGACATGTGAGCTTCTAACAGGTGGCATTGAGCATTTTGACTACTCAGTAGAAAGGACATTTTATAGAGACATCATTGCTGGTAGAAAAATGCTACCACTCCACTGTGACAATTCTGTTTTATGAGGTAAACACTTTTTTTTTTTTTTTTTTTTTTTAGTTAAGGCTTGGAAAACTGGTTGATGTAGCAAGGCAAATAGGACCAATTTCTTGCTCTGCTCCACTTTGATCAAGTTAGATAAAGTGCCCCACGGTCATGGCCCATGGAGTTGCCTTGACTCGGCCTCTGTAACTTGGGGTGGGAACCAATAATACCTGTAGAAGGATGTTCTGCATGCCTCACTTTTTGGCTTCTTTCAGGATGGGTTTGCGTTAGAATCATTTCCCAGGTATAATAAATTTAGGAGCCTCCCACAGTGGAACTGACAGCAAAGGCAAAAACTGTCAACCCCCCTCCCCCCGTGATGGAAAACTTCTCAAGGTTTTCCCAGCAGTGCATTAGGCAGCTCCGTAAGAACCCACTGTTGTGCGCGTTTTGAGACTTCACGTCTTCCATTAACCAATTCTAAGACAGAAGACCAGTGTCTTCATTTCCCATGTTGTTGAAGTACTTTACATAGACTTTAACCCAGTTGCTAAATTGCTTGAATTTGTTAAATGTACAAAAGGGCCTACTCCCCGTTGATGGAGTGAAAGTAGATGTTTGATTAAGTAGATAGCTAGATGTGCTTTTTTCCCCCCTTCTGGATGTGTTAAGGGGGTATGTTTGAAACTTAGCACTCAGTTCATGCCTTTCAGAAGGGGAGGGAAGAGGGTATTTAACAAGGTTAATAATGACAGAAAGAGGAATTGACACCACAAAAGAAAAAGAATCATTCTAGCATTTCGTGACAGTTCAAAGACAGATGTCGTTGGCTAAGTGAGAATCTCGTAGACATGGGGGTAATATACACCTTATATGCATATGGATTAGTGAAAGCAGACTGTCAAGTCGGTGAGTGTAAGATTGTCAAATATGAGACATAGCTGCAGAAAACCTGGAGAACTACTTACTATTTATTTCTTCACTTAAAGACCTAATCCTGTTGTCTTTTTACAGACAAAAGACCAACTACTTTAAGGTCTGAAGCCGGTCAAGGGTAAGATGGGACTGAAACTTTGTCCTGGGGCTTCCTGTGAGCACCAGAGCTCATCATCTGTTCTCCTTTGAAGTCTATTTTTCTTCTTAGTCCCATGCTTACTATTCTCTTTTGTTTAGTAGACTTTAGTTTATCCAACAGGGCCATACTAAATTAAATTTCCCTGATGTCCATCATGAGGGATTCTAGAATTGCAACAAATGAGATCCCAGATTGAGAAAGTTATGTTCCATGTCCCTTAGAGTCAATTTGATTATAGCAGTTAGTCCCACTGAGGTTGTTTGAGGCTCTGCTATAACATGTGATGCTTTGGAGAGTCAACAGTGGCCTTGTGTGCTTGAGTAGAAAACACAGTAGCTAGAGAGTGTCACCAGAGATGGTTTAATTTGGTTTGGTGGATGGAAGATTCAGGAGACCTGGTTTGGGTCATGATTCTCTCTCCAACCCTGGGCAAGTCATTCAGTTCACCTTCCTAAGTTTTGGTTTCTTTATTCATTAGATGATAGAGGTTGACAAGATGATCTCTATGAAGACCCCTAACTGATATTTCATGACTTCAGTTTGGCCTTGGTAACATATTTCTGGGAGGTTGGTATGGAACTGAGAACAGCTTTAGGGAAAAGCTTTGAAAGTTCTTTCCCCAACATCTCTAAGTGGACCTGACGTCCCTGGCTTTTATGCCATACCATTCCAGAAGGACTCAAGCACTAAGAGCTAACTGTGCTAAAACCAGCCGGAGTTTATCACACCCTCCGATACGCACAAACACAATCACCACCTCCATCATCTGCTAACTGTAGTGTCTAACCTATAGTGCTAACCTATAGTGTCTAACCCTCTCTGGTCAAACTTGGATGGTTTGACTTCAGGACTGTGTAGGTAGGAGTGAAGAAGTCACAACTTCTCCTAACCTGAAAAAAAAAAAATAATAAAACAGAAGCATCCTAGGGATAAAGATCCCACACAGACAAGTTTTATGTGTTTCTTGTTTTGTTGTTTTTTTTTTTTCTTTTGCTAATGGCATGGTTTTCCTGGGAAAGTCCTCTTGAGTAAAAGAGGAGAGACACCTGGTGAAGACTGGGACTCTCGGGGCAGGCTGCTTGCTGCATAGGCAAAGGGAGATTTAATGAAGATGAGTTAATATGGGACTAAAATAAGTGTATCGATCTGGGGGAAGTCCTGAAGTCTGCTGTGAGGTGGACAGTTGTGGTAAGTGGGAAATGCGTTGGGGAAAACCCTTAACTTCCCCAAATGCCTATGTAAATGCCTACAACATGGAAAATTAACAGGAAGAGCTTGCCATCTCAGCATACACTATCACTTAAATTGGAAATATTGAGCTGCAACTGAGGAGATGCAGTGAAAATAAGAATTACAACTGCCTTTAGGTTCAAAAGCCTACAATTATCTGATACACAGAAAAGAGAAAGTGAATAATGTGTGGAGAACATCTGAATGAAAACAAAACCTTTGTGGAAAAAGTGAATCTGATAAACACTATGAAAATATATTTAAGAACCTATGACAAGTAGATGAATGAAATAGTTTCTGATTAAGTAGGCCAAACAACTCTAGCAGAAGGGCCAGGAAAAGGAGTATGGATAGTGGTAAGAAGTTTCAAAATGGGTATATGCTATCTAAAAGGGTTTTATGTGAGTTGGTGAAATTTCCATTATATTACAGGTAGATAAGTTGGGAACATGGTATGTGATTATGGGTCCAAATGATCATGTTAATTACAGATGCCTGCAGATATATTTATGGGTAACATGAGCTTGGCTTAAAACAACAAAGAAAAACAGTGGTTGAAAGATAAAACCAGATTGGTAATAGTTTCAATAATTATTGAAGCTAAGTGATAGCTATAAGGGGATTCCTTATGTAATGATGTATCTATTTGAAAATTTCAGAGATAAAGTATTTTTAGGAAAGAAAGAAAAATGACAAGAAAACCGTTGTTAGATACTAATGATATTTGCAATATTTGCAATGAACATGAAAGAAGAGTTACATTTCCTAATATACAAAGAGCTCTTACAAATTAATAAAAAGAAGTAACTCCATAAGCAATGGGTGAAGAACATGATTATACAATCTATAAAAAAATACAAAAGACCACTGAATGCTAAATAATGTCCAACTTTAGTAGAGGTTAAAAACTAAAGATTAAAATAAACTGTTAGATGAAGCCTCAATTAGACAAGAGAAATAAGGGTGTTTTCGGAGATCTATTGTAGAGTATGGTGAATATAATTAGTGATAGTGTATTGTACGTTTTCAGAATCACTAAGAGTAAATATTGTCACCATGGAAAAATGAAAAGTATTTGAGGTAATAGATACGTTAATTAGCTTGATTTAGTTTTTCTAAATCATATTTATAAATCATTTTGTATTTATAAATCATAAGTTTAAAAATAAATTTATTAAATCATAATCTCACTTTGCACCTCATAAACATACACAACTGTAATTTGTAAATTTACAATGAAAAGATTGTCTTTAGGTCATGGAGATTGGGGTCTGGTGGTGGGATTCCTAGGATCAGAGGGAAGTCAGCATTACATATCAATATCAATAGGATTCAAAATATAGAAGGCGTGAGGCCTTTTACTTCATAACCTCAAGAAATACATGCAAAGATAACTGATTGTATATGGAAATACCTGTATTTAACATTGAACATATGTGTGTTTAACATTCACTAGAATGAGGTTCACAGAAGGAAGAATTGAAAACTGAACGCTCATCCCAAATGAAATAGTATTTGATATATTCCCACAAATGAGCATTTTGGAGCTATCAGTAGATGACTTATGTCTATTTTCTAAGATGAAAAGACATCCACTATGCATAGTAGAGTGAAAATGAAAATTGCAGGATTGTTTTAAGCATTTTACATATCTCTCATACATATATCTGAAGGCTATTCACTAAAATATTAACATTGCCAGCAGGTAAGAGGTTCTTGAGTGATTCACATTTTCTTCTTGATAATTTTCTATATTCCCTGACTGAGCTACATTATCATTTATTAATAATTGTATTACAGGTGTATTAGTCAGTTCTCATGCTGCTAATAAAGATATACCCAAGACTAGGTAATTTATAAAGGGAAGAGGTTTAATTCACTCACAATTCAGCATGGCTAGGGAGGCCTCAGGAAACTTACAATCATGGCAGAAGGGGAAGCAAACAAGTCCAACTTCATATAGCAGCAGGAGAGAGAAGAATGAGCAAAGGGGGAAAAGCCAAACCATCAGATCTTGTAAGAACTCACTCACTATTATGAGAACCACACGAGGGTAACCACTCCTATAATTAAATTACCTCCCGCCGGGTCCTTCTCACAACATGTGAGGATTATGGGAACTACAATTCAAGATGAGATTTCGGCAGGGCTGGGCGTGGGGGGCAGGCACAGCCAAACTGTATCAACAGGTCTCCAGAGAACAGAACCAATAGAACACATATAAGTGTAGATACTGACATAGATCTACAGAGATTTATTATGAGTTAATTGGTTCACATGATTATGGAGACTGAGGAGTCCTATGACCTGCCAACTGCATGCTGGATGCTGAGGAAACCTAGTGGTGTAGATTCTATTTCAAGTCTGAAGGCCTGAGAACCAGGAGCATGCCAATATCTGAGGGTAGGAGAGGATGGATGTCCAAGCTTAAGCACAGAGAGGGAGAGGGGGAGAGAGAGAGAGAGAGAGAGAGAGAGAGACAGAGAGAGAGACAGAGAGTTGACATATAACATTAACCATTGCAGTAATACTTAACAATTATCAATAAGCCTACATACATTATGAAAATGTAGTTGAGATAACTCATTTGACTTGCTTCATAGAATTAAAAAAGTGTTAACAAGAACTTAAATTTGGTCAAAATTATGTTAGAAACTAATAATTGATTCATTTTGAAGGGAAAGGAAAACACATAATAAGCAAAGACTGTTTAGAAAATTAAATTAAATCTAAGAGATAGCTGAGTCCAAAAATGTTAGATGCAATTTTAATAACCATTAACTTTACTGGGAAAGTGAAAGACTGGGCTTTACAGTAACTACAACTCAGACATACACAAAGTTTAGAAAAACTCATAAATATGATTCCAAAAGCATTTATGATGAAACTATCCCATATATTGAACCCCAAGCTCTAACAGATAACTGTGGAAGTCAAATTAAGTTGAAAAAGAAAAATAGTATAAATTTGCAGCCAATATGCCAAATTTAATACTCTCCAAGAACACAGGTTGAAGGTGAGAAACATTTCAACATTCTCTCTCCCCCGTATAGAACAAAAGCTTAAAACATGGATTAATTCTACCTTTAGACAATGTAACACCAGTATCTGAAATAAAATGCACTAGTAAAACTAATTTAAATCATGTCTTTGAAGCATTTATTGTCTCTTTTATTGTGGTAAAATATACATTACATAAAGCTTACCATCATAACCATTTTAAAGTATACAATTCAGTGGCATTAAGTACATTCACAATGTTGCGCAACCATCATCATTGTATCCAGAACTTGTTCATTCCAATATCCATGAAGCAGTCACTCCCAGCCCCTGGCAGCAACTAGTCTGTTTTCTGTCTCTATTAATTTGCCTGTTCTGGATATTTTATACAAATGGGAACACATACTATGTGGCCTTTTGTCTGTGGCTTCTTTTACTTAGCATAATGTTTTTGAAATTAACCCATGTTGTAGCATGTATCAGTATTCCATTCTGCTTTATAGCGGAGCAATTTCCACTATATGAATATATCAAATTTGGTTTACCCATTCATCTGTTGATGAATATTTAGGTTGGTTCTACCTTTTGGCTATTGTGAATATAGCTGTTATAAACATTCATGTACAAGTTTTTGCTTGAACACCTGTTTTGAATTCTTTTGGGTATATACCTAGGAGTGGAATTGCAGGACCACACTGTAATTCATTTTAATTCCTTCCAGCTACATATGAGTATTCCAATTTCTTCACATCCTTACCAACACCCATTATTTTCTTTTTTTTGAATTATAACCATTCTAGTGGCTGTAAAGTGGTTTTAATTTGCATTTTCCTAATAATTAATGTCATGGAGGATCTTTTAATGTGCTTATTGGCCACTTGTATATCTTGGAAGAAATGATAAGCAAGTTTTTTGCCCATTTTTAAATAAGGTTGTTTGTCATTTTGTTGTTGATTTGTAAGTGTTCTTTAATATATTCTGGATACTTTATATCTTTTGAATATGTACTTGGCTTTATACATTCTAGTATAGAGAATCATATCAGATATGTGGCTTGCAAAAACTTTCTCCAATTCTGTGGGCTGTCTTTTCACTCTCTTGATAGTAGCATCAATGCACTACAGGTTTTAATTTTGATGACGTTCAGTTTATATTTTTTTTATTTTGTTGAGTGTGCTTTCCGTGTCATATTTTAATGTTATTTTAACTGCATTTTGAAGTAGTCAAATGCTTTGATAAGAGTAACCTCAGTATGTTTTACAATCTATGATTATTTCCTTAAATATTTTCCCCAAAATATTTCAAATTAAAATGTCTGTTTTCAGATTTGTTGTTGTTAAAAAATGCATGTTCTTAACCTGTTTGGTGAAAATGGAACTTTAGGGTAAAATTAGGAAAATACAGATATTTTATGGTTTTTGTTTTCTTAAAAAAAATTGTGACCTAAAACCTAGAAGCCTTTATGTGGGGAAATGAAATGTATACTAGAATTGGGAAGAAAGTGACCAAAAAGTACCTGTGAAGGATGAGTTTGTTCATTGCAATTGGACCCAATGGCTTACATTCTATGATACCCAAGGAATTGTTATTTGCTGAGCCATTACTTCTTCATTGAAGAAAGGAAATAAAAAAATAGTCACCAACTTTAAAAAGAGATTCTGGATTATTCTAAAAATGATGAGGTGGTTTCAATTAATAAACTATAAGAGAAGTAACCAACTGGATTACTCATGACAAACCAAATACTTAAATTAATTTTGGTTTTCATTTTATAAAATAAGGACGTAATTTTAGTTTTGGAGAAAACTGATCTAAAATAAAAGCCAACAAGGAAGGGTTACAACGATTTCATGGGAAACAAGGTTATAGCATTTGCTATAAGAAACCTCATTACCAGTAAAATAAACAGCATGGAAGTACAGATACCTCACCCAAGAAGATATGCAGGTGACAAATTAGCACATGAAAGGTACTCAGCCTCATATGCCATTAAGAAGTCATAAATTAAAACAATGAAATAATACTGCACACCTGTTAGAATGATGAAAATCCAAAGTACTGACAACATCAAAGGTTGATGAAATGCGGAGCAATAGGATGTCTCACTAATTGCTGGGGAGAATGCAAAATGGTCCAACCACTGTGGAATTCAGCTGGCAGTTTCTTACAAACTTAAACATACTCTTACCAAACACAGTTCAGTAATCACACACTTGATATTTACCCAAACGAACTGAAAACTGGGGTCCACACAAAAACCTGTAGGTAAGTATTTATAGCAGCTTTATTTTTAATTGTCCAAACTTGGGGGCAAGCAGATGTCTTTCAGTTGGTGAATGGGTAAATAAACTGTGGTACACCCAGACAATGGAGTATTACTTGGCACTAACAATAAATGATCTATCAAGCCATGAAAATAAATGAAGGAATCTTAAAGGCATATTATTAAGTTAAAAAAGACAATCTGAAAAGGCTGCATACTGTATGATTTCCACTCTATGATATTCTGGAAAAGGCAAAATTATGGAGACAGCACAGAGATCAGTGGTTGCCCGGTGTTGCGGAGCAGCAAGGAGGGATGAATTAGGAGAGCACAGAGGATTTTTAGGGCAGTGGAACGATGTGTATGATACAATAATGGTGGATATATGTCATTATATATTTGTCATAACCCATAGAATTTACAACATCAAGCATGAACCCTAATGTAAGCTTTGGACTTTGGGTGATAATGACATGTCAGTGTAGGCTCATCAATTGTAACAAATGTGTACCTTCTGCTCAAATTTGCTGTAAACCTAAAACTGCTCTAAAAAATAAAGCCAGCTGGGCACAGTGGATTACACCTGTAATCCCAGCACTTTGGGAGGCTAAGGCAGGCAGATCGCTTGAGTTCAGAAATTTGCAACCATCCTGGGCAACATGGAAAAACCCCACCTGTACAAAAAAAAAAAAAAAAAAAAAAAAAAAAAAAAAAAAACTGAGCCCAGCAGAAGGTCGAGCTGTGATCATGCCACTACACTCCAGCCTGGGCAACAGAGTGAGACCCTGTCTCAAAAAAAATCTGTGAAGGATGGGTGCAATGGCTCACTCCTGTAATTATAGCACTTTGGGAGGCCAAGGCAGGCAGATCACGAGGTCAGGAGTTACAGACCAGCCTGGCCAACATGGTGATATCCCATATCTACTAAAAATACAAAAATTAGCTGGCATGGTGGCATGCACCCAGCTACTTGGGAGGCTGAGGCAGGAGAATTGCTTGAACCTGGGAGGCGGAGGTTGGAGTGAGCAGAGATTGTGCCACTGCACTCCAGCCTAGACGACAGAGCAAGACTCCATCTCAAAAAGAAAAAAAATCTATTAAAAATTATGTATGTGATAGTTTGTCCTGGAAGGTCAAAGGTAGATAATTCCAGAAAATTAGGAAGCAAGGCTGCTAACTGGTTGACACATGCCAATCATTAATAGAGGGTGGCTTCCCAGGGGCTTTAATGTTCTGGGACTTCCATCCAGTGGCCAGTGTGTGTGAGAGATAAAGAGAGGCACACAGGGCCAGTGAGATCCCAGAGGACAGGAGTAGTGCTCTTACGTCACCGTGCTATTGTACTGCTTCCCAGTTACCCAGAAGTCTAATAGGGCTCCATTTGTGCACTTTGAAGTCTGATTCTGACCAGAGAAATGTCTTCCTCCCTATCTAGTTATTGGTGCTTGGTAATCCTCTAAGTAACAGACTTCCCCAATTAGAGATCAGAAGCTTAAAACTAGAAAAGAGCCAAATAATACAGAGTCTAGTAAACCCTGATAACAGACCTCAAGTTGGGAAGCCCTGAAACTGAGTTTGTGCATTTAAGGAGTGGTTGGGGGTGCGTTTTCCTGAGGAGAGGATCCATACCTTTTATCAAGATGTCAGGGCAGGTCTGTGATGCACCCAGCCAACTTCTCTCTTCTCCTGCCAAAAAAGGTTAAGAACCACTGGGTTAAAGTTGATGAAGCATATTCACACTGCAGTGTAATCCATCAATAAGAGCAAATGGCCAGTGGGAGTGACTTCCCTTTTGATTTGGGGAGGATGCCAGAAGAGCACTGTTGCCTGAGTGCAAGAAAAGGGCACACAAAGAGGAGGCAAGGAAGAATTTCCCTGAAGACCACGACACCGAGAACTTTTAGCCTTGGGTCAAGCTCATTTGCTTCTTGAGTGAAGCCCAGTCCCAGCTCCGTGTTGGTCCAGGAGGTTTGGTCCAGGAGGTTGCACTCATCTGTGTGCGGCACCATATCACAGGATGTGTGACCCCAGTGCTCACTGGGATTGTTACACTTGCCACTGAACTCCCTCCCTCATTCACCTCCCCTCCCCTCCCTCCCTCCCTTCCTTCCTTCCTTTCTTCCTTCCTTCCTCCATCCCTTATTCCTCCCCTTTCCTTTCAGTCCCTTCCTATTTTCTTTCAGACCTTTAATCCCTAAATGTTTCCCTCCATTCTTCATTTCTTCGTCCATCCACTGTCAACTGTTTATAGTGACATACCAGGTCCTGGGCTGGGCCCCAAGCCTGCGAGAGGCTACAATATGCTGTTTTCATTCAAGAACACCAGTGTTTACTGAGGAAGAGAGATATGGGATCAAATGCCACTCAGGGTGATAAATGCTATGCAGAGGAGGAGATGAATGCCAGTCAGGGGCTTCTTTAGAAATCATTTGGTGAATTAAGAGATTATTGAAATGTGGACATTATTATAGCTTTTTATTCTACCTGTCTTCTATCCTTCGAGTAATAATTCAATTCCTTATTTCATATTTACAAAGATGACACAGAGTGCTTGGGCTTTGCGATTTCCTTCGGAGAAGTGACAGATGCAGGCTGGCTGTCCAAACTCACTGGCTCATGTGTTCCTGTGGCCAGCAGCACAGTGGGAATGTGTTTAGTACCGGGGACAAACCTGTGCAGGGGACCCACCTACTACTAACTGATCCGTGAGTGAACTGACCCATGGCCCATTAACGCATTGATCTGCTCGGTGGACAGGATGTGGGCTACCATTGACCACACCCAGGGAGGGCTCAGGCCCACTCAAAAGTTTCTCACCCATTGAGGCTTAATCCTAGCAAAAGTAAAGAGTGCCAGGGAAGAATATAAGTGCTCAAGTAATCTCTCCTCCAAGGTTCTAGAGCTGCCATTTTCTTAAACAGAGTAGGATGGACAAAGCTTATTAACTACTTTAAGTCTATGAAAGTTCTTAGCCAGTCTCTGTAATGGATAGGTTTTGGGAGCCTACATAGGTCTCACTAAAAAATGGGTGACATCTCTATCTCACCCAGCAGCCCCCCGCCTTCTGGGCATTGTTTATTGGACCTAGGCAGCTCCCTAACTCCAAATGGGCCAGTTAGATTTTCACCCCCAGGAATTTGGCATTGGTACCTAACATGCTGATTGATAGCCAAGGAAGGCTGTGAAACAGAGGTTTGGGCTTTCAAATGTGTTCATATGTATAACACAATAGGCACATGCCTTTTGCAGTTATAGGAATGAGAGACCCTAGAAAGGAAGAGAGAAGACTCTGTTAAGGCCTACTGGAGGCAGGAGAGGGGCTGAGGATCCTGCTGAGCTCACTGGGACTTTCTTGTTTCTTCTTCTGACTTCTGAAAAGGCCTTAGGTGCTCTCTGCCCTTGGACACCATGGGACTCACCTCATTCTGGAAAGAAACAAAGAAAATAAAACCAAACACAAATTTTTACTTTAGGTAGCTGAATGGGTCTCTGTTCCTCTCCACCTGACTAATTATCCAAAGAGAAAATGGTTAAACTGTGAGTTATTGTTGCTATTGCTGACTTTCACGGCTGAATTTCTTTAGGCAGTCCTTTAAAAAAAGATGATTATGACCATAATGGCAGAGGAATGGTATCTTCAAGTCCATCTATTTGGCTCTGTGACCCCAGCACATAATAGGGCCATCTGGAGAGAATGAGGAACTAGATGAAAATGGAACAGACTTGCCCCCAGGAAAATTAACATAAGTGTCTGAAACAACTGCCCAGTGGAAAGGAACCAGCCGTCAGGGGAACCAGGAATGCCCCCATGGTGAGGATTTTCAGAAATGTGATCGTCATTTGCTTGTTTGGGATAGCTGGCAGCATTCCAAAAACGAGGTGACCTTTGGTTGTTCCTCTTCTCGGGGCCCTTGCGTCTGCACTGCAAGCTCCATGGCTGTCTTTTGTGCTGAGTGGCTGGGTTCCTGCATCCCAGAACTTTGTCTGGCCAGCTTTGTGGGCATGTTGCCTACTTCTGGGATCTATTTTTACTATACCTTTTACCACTGGACATCTGAAAAGCCCCCATGTCTCAATCTCCTGGATTCTGGTACTGTAGCTGGCTCCTCACAGTGCTATGAGGGTGGTGGAAGAAATAAATGATTCGGAGAAAATTCAGAATGAAACCAAATAGGAAGCTGGAAAAAGTGAAATTTTACAATGTATTTCCCTGTCCTTCACTTATCTCTATTTTCCTGGCCAGAATTCATCCTCAGAGACTATTTTTACCCTGTTCCTGACCCAGCGAAACCTTGAGGTTCTGCAAATCTTACCAGATTTAGATTCCATTTGTGTTTTCTCTATAACCTCTTATTTCTGGGAAAGAGAGGCCATCAGAAGGGACTGCGTTTAGCTTGTACTCATTTCGCTCCTCTCATACTGTGTGGGCCTCGGTCTCTTTTTCAGGAGATAGCATGGAGAGCCTCAAACAACCTCACCAGAGAATAAAAGTTTTGGCTGGGCGCGGTGGCTCACCCCAGTAATCCTAGCACTTTGGGAGACCGAGGCAGGCAGATCACGAGGTCAGGAAATTGAGACCATCCTGGCTAACACGGTGAAACCCCGCCTCTACTAAAAATACAAAAAAAAAAAAATAGCTGAACGTGGTGGCGGGTACCTGTAGTCCCAGCTAATCTGGAGGCTGAGGCAGGAGAATGGTGTGAACCCGGGAGGCGGGGCTTGCAGTGAGCCGAGATCGTGCCACTGCACTCCAGCCTGGGCGACAGAGCGAGACTCTATCTAAAAAATAAATAGAAAAGAAAAGAAAAGATTTACAAGCCGAAGAAACCAAGGACAATGAAATCTCTTCTCCCAAGGAATTTGGGAGCAGAGCATGCCAAGCTTTCTCTGATCTTGAAGGCCCTATCTTTGGGGACTTCAGAGGTGCATGAGAGGGAAGCTCAGAGTGAACTGGATCTTCTCACTGCAGCTTCCAGGAGTGGTCTGGGAACTGCCAGCCCTGCCCCTAAGCAGGTGTGCATGTCTGCTGCTGTCCTCGGGAGTGGGAGGCCGGCGTGGCAAAATCCCAGAGTGCTGAAGAAAAGACGTGTCCCACGGAGAATTTTCCCACACTCAGCACACGGGACAAGGAGAAACCAAGAGGCCAAGCTTGAGCCTGGCGGAAATCACAAGACCTGGGCTGCAGCTGTGGGAGGGTGGCTGGCGCTATTGCCCGTCTGCATTTCTTACATCTGGAATATTCGAAGTGCTCAAGCCAGTTAGCAGAGGAGTTTCAGACGGGCTTGAGGGGCAGGGGAGAAGAAAGGTCTGTTCTAAGGAAAATGATTATCTTGCTTCCACTTCACAGATATGATCTGTTGAAAATTCTCTCCCTCTTTCTTCTTTTTCACTCAGCATCAGAGCAGAACATGCTGCCTTGTCTGAACTGAGAATGAGACCTGGGGTCTATTTCTGGTTCTGCCAACTGACTCCTGGGTGACCTCAGTCACTTCCTCTCTTAGAGCCTCAAAGTTCCCCTCTGTAAAAAGAACCTTAGAATATTCTTACCACCAGAAATAGAGCCCAAAAGCATAGAATATGTAATAGACACAACTCTTAATTTCTTCAGTCTAAGCCCACATGGACTGGATTCAGTGATGGGCAGATATGGTACAAGAATATCCCCTGGTCATCTTCATCCTGGAAAAGATGCAGTCAAGTATAGCAGTTTTCTCCTCTCACTTTCTCTGATTTCACCAAAGCCTGAGGATAAACTCCTTCTAGTTCCATCCAAAGCCGGTGATGGGAGATCCTGGGAGGAGAGGGGTGGGGCTGCATCAATATGGAAATGAATTTCAGCTTCAGGAAAAGTACCATCTAGATGAAATCTAAGGCACTGGCCAGTCTTTGTTGAGTTGCAACTCTGGCAATAGGCATATAAGTCAGGATTAGGAGGAAAAGGTCTGAAGCGGAAATGTTCTCAGGTCTTGACATGATTTGGATTGAGGTAAACATATTTATTAATTTTTCATATTAAGTATGCATGTTGACACTTCTGTGGTGACCACTATAAAACAGGAATAAGGTAGATAACTTCCAAACCAGTAGTGAAGAAAAAACACTAAGTCTAAAAGGAAGCAATAAAAGAGTGAAAAAATGAAAAGCAATATAAATAGAAAACATAAAATAAAGTGAAAGCAACAAATTAGAAAATGTGCTTACTTGAAAGAAATTTAAATAGGCCAAATTCTGTAGTTGAGCTTGAACTAGATTTGCAGTGGATTTTAAACGCAAAGCAAGCTATGCACTTTTTACAATAGACATATAACACAAGTTATCAGAAGGATTAAAAGTGAAACTGTGGGAAAAGATATCATAGCCAAATAGAGACCAAAATAACAAACAAAAACAAAAAACAACAACAACAAAGAAACAAATAAAAACAGGTGCAGTTTTATTTATATTAAACGAAAGAGACTCTAAGGTAAAGGATATTATGAAAAAAATAAAAGAATCATTACAGCCTCATCAGAAAAATATAATTATTCCAAACTTTTAAGCTAAGAAGTGGCCTCATAATATAGAAACAGAAAAGGACACACAAGTCTAGATGGAAATATAGGTAAATGTACTATCATACACTTAAATAGATACACCATGTTCATAGATGGAATAACTTGATAGTTTAAAGATGTTATTTTTTCAAATTGATTTAGAAATTCAATGCAATCCTAATCAAACACCCTCTTTTTAAAGAGCTTGACAAGATAATTTTAAAATGTATGTCGGGAGCTCCAAGAGTTAAGGATAGCTAAGAAAATCCTGAGCAAAAATGTGGGGCCATATGCCTTAACAGCCAACAAGAAATATTATGAATAACAGTGATTAGGATGGTCTGGTATTGAAATTAAACTGATCAATGGAACAGAATAGAGAGCCTAGAAACACACTCATACTATGTGGTATGACTAATTTGCTATCCACACAGCAAAAAAAAATGAAAATTAAATCTTTTCTCAGTCCATTTCTCTAAAATAAAATTATTACAGATAAAATTGTGAACTACCAAGCACTTACTTTAGAAGAAAATCTACCCTCCAAATCAGATTTTTAAAATTGATAATAAATAATAGCAAAATGGACAAAAGCCTTGAATAGACACTTACAAAAAAGAAACATAAATGACTTATTTTAATTTTAATTTTTTTAAATTTTAAGTTCTGGGATACAGGTGCAGAACATGCAGGTTTGTTACATAGGTATACATGTACCATGGTGGTTTGCTGCACCCATCAACCCATCATCTAGGTTTTAAGCCTCACATGCTTTAGGTATTTGTCCTAATGCTCTCCCTCCCCCTGCCCCCTAACCCTCAACAGGCTCTGGTGTGTGACGTTCCCCTCCCTGTGTCCATGTGTTCTCATTGTTCAGCTCCCACTTATAAGTGAGAATATGTGGTGTCTGGTTTTCTGCTCCTGTGTTAGTTTGCTGAGAATGATGGCTTTCAGCTTCATCCATGTCCCTGCAAAGGACATGAACTCATTCTTTTTAATGGCTATATAGTATTCCATGGTGTACATGGGCCACATTTTCTTTATCCAGTCACCACTGATGGGCATCTAGGTTGATTCCATGTCTTTGCTGTCATAAATAGTGCTGCAATAAACACACATGTGTATGTGTCTTTATAGTAGAATGATTTATAATCCTTTGGGTATATACCCAGTAATGGGATTGCTGGGTCAAATGATATTTCTGGTTCTAGATCCTTGAGGAATCACCACACTATCTTCCATAGTGATTGAACTAATTTACACTCCTACCAACAATGTAAAAGCGTTCCTATTTCTCTATAGCGTCACCAGTATCTGTTGTTTCCTGATTTTTTAATAATCACCATTCTAACTGGAGTGAGTTGGTATCTCATTGTGGTTTTGATTTGCATTTCTCTAATGAGCAGTGATGATGAGCTTTATTCCATATGCTTGTTGACTGCATAAATGTCTTCTTTTGAGAAGTGTCTGTTCATATCCTTTGCCCACTTTTTGATGGGGTTGTTTTTTTCTTGTAAATTTGTTTTAAGTTCCTTGCAGATTCTGGATATTAGACCTTTGTCAGATGGGTAGCTTGCAAAAATTTTCTCCCATTCTGTGGTTTGTCTGTTCACTCTAATGATAGTTTATTTTGCTGTGCAGAAGCTCTTTAATTTGATTAGGTTCCATTTGTTAACTTTGGCTTTTGTTGCAGTTGCTTTTGCTGTTTTAGTCATGAAGTCTCTGCCTATGCCTATGTCTTGAATGGTATTGCCTGTGTTTTTTTCTAGGGTTTTTATGGTTTTGGGTTTTACATTTAAGTCTTTAATCCATCTTGAGCTAATTTTTGTAAAGTTTTTTGTAAGGTGTAAAGAAGGGGTCTAGGAGGAACATAAATGACTCATAAGCACATAAAAAGATGCTCGATCTTATTCATAATTAGGGAAATGCAAATTAAAACTGTATTAGAATATTACCAAATTAGCAAAAACTAAAGTATTCAAGAATATTATTGCTAATAGCACCCTTTGTAATAACAAAAGTTTTAAGAAACCAGAAGGTCCACTGGGAAGTGAATATTTTTAAAAATTGTGATGTATGCTTATAATGGGAGGCCACAAAGCAGGTGAAGCGAGCTGACTCTATGCTACACGTCAGCACAGATGAATGTTGGGAACTTAGTCTTGAGTGGAAAAGGCAAATCACAAAAGAATATAAAAGTTATACTTCCACTCCTAAAAGTCTAAAGACATAAAAGTCAAAATATATTATTTAATAGATGTTGGAAAATAACAATAATTTTCTGAAGAACATAAGGAAATAAACCTAAGATTCAGGATAACGATTTTCTCTGAGTAGGTACAGAAGGGAATGAGATTAGAGACACCCCCAGGACTTCAGAGTAAGGATGATGAGTATTTTCCTCAAGTGCTGAGTTCATGATTGTTGCATGATTAATCATTATACTTTATGTATATTTTATAATATTGTATCTATTCAGTAGTTAATAAAAATTATAATGTCATGAACAAGTTTGAACTTCAAACATACAATTATGTATCATTATTTTCAAAAAGGATTTTGTTACATTGAATAGATACATCTTTTTTATTTAATTATTTCCCTATTGATGTAAATTTAAGAGTTTTCTTTCTCAATTTTTGGCTATTCTCATGCAACACAATTTTGAGGCATCTTAATAATTAAAAAAATAAAACACAGAAAGTGTCTTTGTTTAACAAAACAAGCAAACCCATGTAAAGATTTGATGCTAAGGACTTTGGTGTGGTCAAAGATTAGCCCAGAAAGCAAACAGCTAAACTAATGTGCAAAAGAAAAGGAAAGGTTGGGAACCAGAAGGCAGAGGGCGAGATGGGAGAGGGGTGAGTAGTCATTCTGTGAGGCTGAATCTTCTTCTGGAATACAAACTGATTCCAAAACACCAAAGACTTTCTGTGTGCCTCTTAATTCCTCATAGTAGTGAGTCCTTCAGTTTTGCTAAAACTTCTGTTACTACCCAGTCGCTGCCCAAATGCAAATTTCTCTTACATGAAATTCTGTTATAAGCAAATTTAGTATGTTTTATTTTCCCTGCAAAACTCAGGAGTTGCCTTTTCTGTATGGTTATTGGGTGTAATTAGACAATGCAGGCACCAGAGATTGGATGTACAAAGGGATGAGAAGGGAAAAGAAGAGGAGGTGTAAAGTTCTTTTTCAGTCCATCTCTGCCAGGAGGGCCAGGGTGACTTGATTGGAGTATATATAGGCCCTCCAGCTCCTCTGATGCTTAATGAACGTTTGTTGATTATTTAATTTGTTGACCGTCCAATGAGGAAAGAATTTATTCTATTGAGATCTGTCGAGAAATGAGTTTCTTTATTGGCGATAACTCTTGTTATTTTTTTGATGTGTCTTTGAAAAGATGGCCCAAGATGACATTTAAATAGAGATGTTGCCGTATGTAATGGGTCACACAAACCACAAGCACAATATCCCAGTAATTTAATAACAGTTTAGGAATAAGATTTCCATTAGACATGCCTGAAATTAGAATGTACTATTTTACTGCTTCTATCAAGGAGACCTCTAAATTCCCAGTTTAAAATGGATACATTTCTAGCATGTGAATTAGTTAAAGTGGGTATCTGAGTAAGAGGATAAATTGGGCCGGAGACTTAGCCATTGTCGTGGTGTGCAAATCTGATAGCTCCAAATGTTATTAAAAATTCTGGGCTAATGTTCTGGAAAGAATGAATTTGCTGTTATAGAAATATTCCTGCATCATGGTACCTCTGCGGTTGAAGAACCTTCTCTAAATTTAGCATATGTTCTAGGAAGAAGATTAATTGAATTAATAGGAAATATTTATTAGAGAAGAAATCAATAGATTTTTGCCAATTAATGATGTCAATTAGCTCAACCACTAAAGAGGGTCAGGAGTTCTGCCCGAGGTGTGGTGTTTTAAGACATGGAGCCTGATGGGCAATATTCCAGGGGAGGTGGGGCCCATTCATGAGCTGTATAAATTTAGAAGCACAGAGTAAATGAAGTGTAAAAGAGAGTAATTGAGCCATTGTAAAATCAGATTAGAAAAGTGTAGCATCTCTTGCCTCACCTTCCCTTCCTCTTTCTTTTCTTTCTCCTCTCCCAATCACTTTACTTATATAATCTTCCATAGTGCCTATTAAAGCAAGTTTACGTGTAGTGGTAAGTAGCTGCTAGGTGTTAACATTTGACACCATTTGTCACTATCTGGACAGCAGCAATGTATTTTTTTTTCTGTCCAAAACTTTTTTTTTTTTTTTTTTGGTTTTAGGCAGAAAATACTAAAATAAAGTTTTCTGTTTAGACATTCTGAAAATGCATTAAATCTTCTACTTCATTTTGTAAAAATTTCAATCTTACAAGGTGACATTAAACAAATAAGATTCCCCTTTCCCCAACATAACTACTACTTTTTTCAGAAGTTATTATTTCTTTTTATTTCTGGACTTTATTGGAATTGAGTAATATATATTGCATTCCCTATATTAGTTTCCTGCTAATATGTTACATAAGAGGCAAAGCAAGTTTGCCCAGGATAGTCTTCAATTGATTTTCCAATGTCAATATATTTTTATTCTATGATTATTGACTAGCTTGTCAATGATAATGACAAGTGGATAATTATGGATAATTACCATAATTATGATAATCTTGATTCCTGGAGCATAAACTGTTTGAACCAGAAAGAGCCTCAGATGTTACCTGGTCACATCGCTGTGGTCTGAACAGCCTCTGTGTCTGCGTGTTCAGCAGAAGCTGTTAGTGGCAGCTTTCCAGGTGCCACAGGTGCACTGGGGACACTTGAGGAAGGAGTATTGCCTGATCTGGCTTCACAGTAAATCTCCATCCAGGAAGGCGTGACCTGGGCTATAGAAGTGAGAGTATTTTCTACTCACCATATTTGTGCCAGACACTGTGTGAATAGTTATTCATGCATCACTGAATTCTCATCATGCCTTTACGAGGCAGACATCTTTATCCCCATTTTGCAGATGGGTAAAACTGAGGCTCAGAACAGCTGGTAGTTTGTGAAGCTGAGACTTGAAATCCCATGTCTGGTATGAATTTACTTTCCCTTTTCCATTACAAGCTTTCTCCTCAACCCCACAGCCCAGTGGAAGGTGCTACAACTGTCTCCCTGTTTGAATATCTGGTAATAGGGATGGGTTCCTACTGAAACAGACACCTCCAGTCCTGCTTCTGTGCCTGACACTTGCTGCTTCTCTACCTGGGATAAGGCACTGGAGTTAGGAGCATGGAGTCCACAGTGAGATTGCCTGTATTTGAATCCTCTTACTTGCTGTGTATCCCTAGGCAAATTATTTAGCTTCTCTGTGTCTCAATTTTCTCATCTGTAAAATCAGGATAATAACAGTACCCTTCATAAGATTGCTTAGAGAATTGAATGATTTCATATTTTTAAAGTACACAGAGATATGCCTGGTACACAGGCCTAGAGCAGTGTAAAGTGATGATTAAATAGGTGTGTAGAGTAATTAGAATGATACCTGGCACATGTCAAGCACTTAGTTAAATAGGTTGTTCTTTAAGAACTTAATGGGTTTATTCTGCACAGCTGCTCTTGTTTTCTCTGTCTCTGCAGACAAATGTTTAAACTTTGCTCTGCAGGATGAGAAGAGTAAGTTTCAGAAAGCCGCTTCAGGACCCCATCGTCCTTCCAAGATGGAGCAGCTTAGATCTCCTCCCCACCCTTGCTTTACATGCCCAAGATTTTGGTGAACATGATGTGTGCAATTTCAAGAGCAGGATCTGGAGCTTCCTTCTGGTATCTAGACTCATGATAGGTGCTCAATACATGTTGACTGGGTGAACAAACAAAGATAGGGTCCCTATTCCAGGATGGTGACTAATTCTGTCCTTGGCACTCAGAGGCTGCCACTTGGGCCCGTTTGTGGGAGAATCGGCAGGAGGTGCCCACGGGATGATCTCATCGCCGTGGCCCCACACGGTGAAGAGGGCTGCCGTTCCTCAGTGTCCACGGGGTTTGTGGCCAGAGGAGAACTCCTGCCTTGCTGCTGAGAGGATAGCTGGAAGGGTGACTGATCTTCCTGCCCAATTCCTCCTGAGCAAGCTGCATTGAAGACACGACCCATTCCTACTCTAACGGATGGAGTTAGTCAAGAGCCGAGAGTGGAGAGGGCTGGGCTACATGTCCCTTTCCTTCCTACCTGCTGGAGAAGCGGCTGTGTTGAATACAATGAAATCCCAGAAGTACATAGAAACAGCAGAAAATTTAATCCAAAGCTAATTCTGCTTCACCTTTTTAAAAATTTTGAAATCCTGTAATATATCTCTGTAGTAAATTAAATAGCACAGACAGTGACTTTCAGGCAAAATTCTGCAAAGAAACCTGCTTTCCTGGTCTCTTTATTCTTCTTGAAATAATAGAGAAAACTTGATTAAAAAAATGTCTAAAAAGTTGTCATTAAGTATGACATCAGGGCACTCCATGCAGACTGAATTTCTGGTGATGGTCTACCAATTTGGATTGCAATGGATGACCATAACTCCGGGGTTCTTATGATTATGAGTACAAAAATAACTGGTTAATTGCCGACATTAGCCTTCACTCCCCCTCTGCTGGTGAAGCTCTCAGCTGAGTGAAGTGGAGGGATTGCTATTGGTTCTACTTTTTGTCATTGTCTGGAATTCTCAGGTCTTCATCATTGTTGAGTCCCCTTGGAGCACCCCTGTCCCTGCTCCACACCTTGTCCATGACAAAGCAGCTTTTTCTTGCCTGGAGTTTTTCACCCCAACTGAAAAGATTCTCAGCCTCTTTCTGCAACTGATTGACACTCACATTTTAAGGACAGTCACCCACTCCTGTGTTTAAATCTAGTTCCCTCTGAATGAAAGGGAGAGTCTTTCCTCTAGCTTAATCTTTCTAGAATGTTCTGCACTGTTACCTGGACACGAGTTTTCTCCCTCTGATCTGAAGACTACTCTGGATTTAGTGTGAGGGGAACCAGAGTTGTCTAGAGTATAGACAACAAATTCTCCCCCATTGTGAATGTGGTTCTCTCTCCCACATTGACTGTGTCCAGCTGGTGAAGATTCCAGCTCTCCCAAACCACAGCTGCACACATTTGAGGTTTTACTGTTTAAACATTTCACATCCACAAGCTATGCTGGTGCAGTTTAGACCACGCCTAACTAGATCAATGAAAGGAGAGATTTTGAGTAGCACCCAAAGACCTGTTCCATGGTACATGGTTAGGAACAGGGATAGAGATCACTCCTGATTAAAGTAACTTATTTAGACACAGTTCTAAATAATTAGAAGCAACTTCTAAAATAATTCAAGGTTTACAGGCCTGAAGGCCTGTAAACACACTGCACTCATATCTCAGAAGTGGATTCTGAACAAGTCTCTAGCTCAGGACAGTTCACAGAAAGGGCTCCTTAGTAGCACAGGCAGCACAATGGAAATGCTTTTCTTACTTAACTCAGAGTTCATTTTTAGCACACCCGGACGGCCCAACTCGTTATACATTTATTACTCTGTAATGCACTTGGCAACACACACGATGCCCATAGCTGTCCATACCAGGGAGCTCACACTGCTTCAACCAGACTTGTCTCATCCCCTTAGCAGTCCCATTAAGTCAAAGAGTAAATTATTAATAATGCTGACTAAAACCAAAGCTCCAAATGATGCAAAGAAAATTAACCAACATGAACTGGAGAAACAGAAGTATATAAGAGAAATGTGTCTTAAAAGTTATCATTAGGTATTGCAGTGTGGCATCCAATGAGGAGTGAATTACTAAAAAAGCATACTTATTTAAGAAGGGAGCCCAGGAAATTTATTAAATTACTATGTAGTAAATAGCATGAGCAGACCGTGATATTCAGGCAAAGCAGAGTATTCTGTAAAGAATACTGCTTTCCTGGTTTTCCTACTCTTGTTAAAATAGTAAAGGAAAGCCTGATCCAAAAGCTTTTCAATTTGGTCACATAAAACCAAGGAGTCCCAATTTAGAGAATCTCTTTCCAAAGATGAGTGGTGGATGTGAGATTCCTTGGGAACCTGCATCCTACAGCAGCCTGGAAATTCCTGCTCTCCAGCAGTAGCAGGTGCCCACGGTCATTCCTGGGAGAACGCAGAGCGCGGTGGGAAGGGGGGTCATCAGGAAGCGTCGCAGTGCCTCTTAATGATGAGACCACTGCCTGACTTTGGAGGTCAGCCTGTTGCCGGGTTCAGACTTCTAGGAGGCTTTGTACCATGAAGAGCTCAAAACTAATGTTGAGTTTTAGTACCTTCTCACTAGGTGAGAAAAAAGAAGTGTCTTCTAGAGGCAACACTCACCAGTTATTATTTGATTCCATCTGCTGGGTCAGCAGGGGTCCCAAGCAGGGCCATTTGGTCCCTTCCCTGGACTTTACTGGGTGCTTCTGGCAGAGGGCTCATCATTGCCTTGAGTGATGGAGCTGCAGAACTTCAGGCCTGAGCTGTCCTGTTCTCTTCAGCAGGGCAAAATTTTGACCAATGAAAAAAATAATAGTCTGAGCTCCTGGAGTTAAGAGAGAAAGAGAGGAAGGTATAGAGTTTTCCCTCTTAGGCCTCCTCCACCCTTGTCACTCTTCATCTTGGCCTTTTAATCTGTGAACTACCCAAATGTCTTTTAAATGAATCCTCAAGTGTTGTTCATGCATATTTGAATTGAGTTTCTGTATCTGGCAACTGAGGCCACCTTAAAAATGTGATGAAAGAAAAAAAAATAGAAAACACACAAAAACAAAATAGATAAATAAGCCTAAGACGTGAGTATTTGAAGAACTAAATGACATGGACAAATCCTGGAAATGAATATAGAAATGAAGTGCATATCAGAAAGCTTTCATGATTGCAAAATTTTGGGCCAATATAAGAATCTTAAAGGAAACAATAGATATGAAACATAAAAAATAAGAGACTTCTACCCAACAAGTATAATATACCTAATAGAAATAAAATTCAAAGAAAACAAACTGAGAAATGGTTTAAGTATGATAGAAAATTAATAGGCATTCTCATTGAAAAATGGTAAGAAAAAAACCAGCACTCCAATAAAACGTTGGTCATAATTAATGAACAGAGAGTTCACACAAATTGATTACATTTATTAAGTTTGAAAGCTAAAAACAAAACAAAATGCAGGTACAAATTAATACCACCTTTTAACCAAATAATACAAGAAGAGTGATAATGGTAGATTTATACTGCTGTTGGCATATTCATAGTTCGTTTGTTTGTTTGTTTTTTGGTGGCAGGATATATTGACATAACTCTTTTGGAAAACAATTAAAAATTATCAGCAAGGTTTCTAAAAATCTGAATGCCCCCGGTCCAGGTAGTCCTATTCTTTGCAGCATATCATAAAATATACATTAAAAGAGATTATAAGAACTTAAGAACTATATTGGGAGGCTTTTGGTCACCGAGAAGGGAAATTGAATTTCAATAAACTTAGGCAAAAAAGGACTCTATTTTTCTAAATATCTGTGAAGACCAGGGTACAAATAGCCTTGTAGCTCTGGGTGAGACTTCAGGCAGCTGCTGGGGTCTGTCCTTCTGTGTTACTTTCCTATTGATGCATAACAAATTATCATGAAATTAGTGGCTTCAAACAATTCCTCACAATTCTGTGAGTAGAAGGCTGGTCACAATGTAACTGGGCTTTCTGCTCAGGGTCTCCTGAGGTGGAAATTGAGATGCTGGCTGGGCTGAGTCCTCAATCTGGAAGCTCTGGGAAAGAACCGCCTTCTCAGGTCATTCAGGTTATTGGAAAATTCAGTTCCTCTGGGTAAGGCTGGGCCTTGTTTCCTCCTTGGTTCTCAGCAGGGATTGCTGTCAGCTTACACTGCTGCCCATGTTCCTTGCCACGTGGTCCCCTCCATGTTCAAAGCCAGCCACAGAAAATCTCCCTCACGTCTTATCTCTCTCATGCTTTGAGCATCTCACTTCCCCTCTCTGACCTCTAGAGATGGATGAAAAGGGCTGTTGTTCAACAAGATGATATCTCTCTTGATTAACTCTAAGTCAACTGGGTACTAACCTTAATTCCATCTGCAAAATCCTATTTGCCATGAACTGTAACATAAGCACAGGAGTGGCTATCTCAACACATTCAACAGGTTCTGCTCACACCCAAGGGGAGGAGATTATACAAGGGTGAGGGTCACTGGGGCTGTCTGAGAATTCTGCCCACCATAGTCTCCATAGCCCACTCTGCCGTGATATTTAGATTGACTGTTTTTCCATAGAATGAGCACAATGCAAACTCTAGGCTGGATCAATCACCCAGTCCATAAAGTTATCCTGGTAAGGACTTTGAGATGCTTTCCTGTGCCATGTGGTCAAGAAGAGGTAAAATTAAGAGTTAACCTCATACTTTACGAAAATGCAAATTGAACATCGATATATAATTTAATGTCTATGACATGAGTAAACATTTTTTAGTTAAAAAGCCCCTTAAACTTGTCTCAACGATATGGGAAATGTATCAGCTCCAATTTTAAAATCTGAGAGCAGATGACAGGGTCAGGATTCAGGGAATGGATTGGCAGTGAAATGAATGGCTCAGTTTCTTTCTATTTTTGTGGTCTGTCTTCTGAAGTGCCAGCCTGGTGGCCTACATTCGGTGGATCTTGGATCATCTCAGCCCTCACATCCAGACCTTGTATTCTTATGCCCTACCATTCAGAGAAAAGGATGATGTTTGCCCTTGAAGTTCTCCCACGAGACAAAGCTTCTTTTTCTCCAAGGCCTCAGCAAATATCCTTGCTTCTGATTGGATCCCAACCCTGTCCAGGCCAAGATAGTGTGATACCAGGATGGGTGTCAGCCCTTATGACCGCTCCTAAGCTGGTGGTGAAGTCAGTACCAATTATATCTCAGCTCAGAGCTTTCTGAAAGAAATTCCAGCAGAGGTGGAGGCTGAACAGTACATGAGGGATGCCCAGTAGAAAAAACTAGCATATGCAGGACAGAAAAAAGTTACACAGTTTTATGTAGAGCCTAACAGGGGAGGATTGCAAGCATCATAACAGGCAGTGAGAATCCTGGGATGGGATGCCAGGCAGTGCAGACTGCCCTTGTGGGGACACACATCTCACAGAGACAAATCCTGCTCTGGTCTGGTCTCCTTCAAACCTTGAAGTATGCGCTCTTGCCCTTTCCTGCATTTCAAATGAGGAAAGAAGGCTGGTCCCTGTCTGGTACCCAGCAGTAGTGCTCATGGCAGCTGCTTGCTCATGGCTCCTGAGTCTCCCTGCACCTGCTATGTGTGTTTGCACAGCTCTAAACCACACTTGCCCCATGGAACAGCCGTCCTAACTGTCTTTCCAGTAGGTGGGAATTTCACTTCCTTATTTCCAGGCATAAATTATTGCAGATGCAAAATTGCGACCTTGTTTTAGACACGAGTGTTAAACATACTGCTCTTAGATATTCAACAATACTTTTTATCCTCTCCTTTGAGCAGGAGGTGGCCTGAACTCAACTTGCTGGCCAATGGGGCCCTTGGCTTAGCAGAGCATTAGTTTTGAGAGACAGGTGGAAGGAGGTCAGTCTCCGGAGCACGTCATGAAGGTGGCGTTTTGCTGCTGTTCCTCCTTTTATCCTATTCCTTAAGAATAACTATAATCTAAGATACTAGGCCCTATGGGGCACTGAAAGGGTCAATCACCCACCATCCATGTTGCAAATTAGTGGACACACAGGGTTACCTGGCACACCTCTGCCAGACAGGGCCGCTACATAATTTGTAGGGCCCAGTGCAAACTGAAATTAGGGGACCCCTCGTTCAAACAGCAGGAAAAGCTCTTTTTCCTTCTTTCTAGGTCTCTCTCTTAACTTGTCATGGTGTTTTTTACTTGCTATTTAATGTCACATCCCTTGGTCACAGAAATACTCATGGGGAGATTGCAGACACTCACAGATACCCAGGGACCTGTGTACACAACTGCGTAGGCCCAACCATTCCCATGCACAGGCTCAGGTCTCCTCCCGGCAGATGGCAGTGGTTGCTGGGGATTGCTCAGGCAGGTGGCTGAGAACATATCCCTGGGAGGGGGAGGCACCAGGAAGGGAGCCCCACATGAGCAGAGACTCCGAGTCCCCAGTGCATGCTCCATTGCTTCATCAGACTTCATGGACAAAACACAAATTCAAGGTAAATTTATTCACAATTTCAAGACTGCAGCCACAGAGCATTAACTGTAAAACCCTGAGAGACTGCACTGCTCGCAGGCCCATGAAGCTGCTCCTGCCACCAGACTTAGTGGGTGGCTAAGGAAAAGAAAACAGCCAAAAACACAGTGACTTGGATTTTTCAACATTTGTAGGTTCATATGTCTCGTCTTTATGAGTTATGTGATCTTGAAAAAGTAGTGCAATCTCTCTGAACCTCAGTTTCCTCATCTGTACATGTGGCTAATCGCTGCCCATGTAACAGGGCATTGTGAGGATGGAGAAGTCACAGAGTACAGAGGCCTCATCAACCGGGGGGCACTGCCTTGGGAGGGGTTTCTACCCTGGGCAATTGACTGATTAGCTCTGGAGTTGCAGCTGCCAAGCCATGCTGGCCTCTCCAGTCTTGCAGTCAGGAAGGCTGAATGTGGTCAGCTGAGGTGCTCACTGCAGCCTCAGGCAGGCCTAAAGGTGGTGGTTGCAGAGTCTACCGCTGGCCTCAGCTGGCTACCTCTGATCTAGAATATTCCTTATTTAACTGTTCTGCAATCAGGTAGGCCCCAGCTGTGCAAACCACGGTCTTCCTGACTTCAAGCTGAGGAGCACCTTCTGAGTGCCTCCTGCAGCCAGACTCTTCGTTGAGCTCCAGGGATTGGGGGTAGACATTGCTCTGGCCCCCAGGGGCTCAGACCACAGGCTACAGCAGTGAAGTACAGGGGCCTTGTGAGCCAGAGGAAAGTCATGAAGACGCTCGAGGGGAAAGTGTGCATTTCAGGCCCTGGGCTGAGTCTTAAATAAGGGAGTAGGCAGGTGAGCAAGGGAAGAGGGGCTCTGGATGGAAGGAGAGACTGCAGGGGCACAGGAGTAGGGGAGAAGCAACTCTCAATCGTGGTTCCAACTAGGTGGCCTTTTCTTCCTCATTCCATAGTAAAGCATCCTGGGTTCTGATATGACAGGTGGCAGCTAAAAACATCTTGGTTTTGCTTAGAGCCCGTCGTCGTGCGGTGGGAAGGTGTTCATAACAAGAAAGTCTCTCCCCTTCTACACACCAGCTGAGCTAGAACCCCATCGTGCAGCAGTGGGGCATTGCTACCAGAATGGCCGCTCTTGAGGGAAGGGGAAGACTGAAGATCAAACCATGCGTGGTTCACAGTAATTGGTGCTCCTTCCCAGTTCCAGTTGAGCAATGTAAAAGAAGGTGACTAACAAGACATTAAACTGTGTGCATGTTACAAAGCACACCCAGGACAGAGGCTCTCAGAACCCACAGGAGCCTGTGGTTTCTGAAATATGGGTGGGTGGCTTCCTGCAGCTGCAAGGCATGCTGGGGAGGGGAGATGAGATAGGCCGCGGCCCTGCCTCACCCCCTCTTCCCGGAGTGGTTTGGCACGGGTGTGCCCAGCCTGCTGCTCCTGGCCAGGCAGTTAGAGTGGAGGGAAACCTCCCGTTACCAGGAAAGCAAATAATGGGCAGATCAAATAAATCCATGTGGCTAAAATGCAAAAGCAGACAGAAATCTATCTCAGGCCAGTGCCTGTGAGAGCAATGGGAAGAGATTCATTTTATTTTGCATATGTAGACAGTGATTTTAATGTTATGTAAATGCAGCCAGCGATTCCTAATTGCTCCTGAAATGCACGTGTCAGGGGCTGTGTTGCAGCACAGGTTGCTAATGATAGAAATAAGCTGTGTTTTTTACAGGGAAGGCTCCCGATAACCAGCTTTTGATTTTTCTTCTTCTTTTTTTTAATTACAAATTTTAATTAGGACAAGCCAAGGCAATGAAGGTGGAGGGGCAGGACTGCAGAAGTGCCTGGGGTAGAGACGACTCAGAAGAGTCAGCTGAGCATGGAGAAGGGGTGCCACAGGTGGCCTTGTGGCTCTGGGTCAGCCTGAGAACAGACACTCCTGATTTCAAAGTGTAAAGTGGCATTCACCCCCATCTGAAGCACTTATCCAAGCTGACATACTGGGAAGTCAGGGTGGGAGGCAAAAGTCTCTTGTTTCTCCAGTAAGATGAGCTGTGATGATCTTCCCCAGCAACGAGCCTAGACTCTCAAGAGGAAGGGAGCATTGCACAGGGACAAAGAATAACAGGAAAGTCACAAGTGTTGGGTGGTGCAGACCACACACTTGTGGCAGCAAGAAGAGCTGGTGAAGTCCACAAGAGCGGAGGAGGTGAAGACCAGTAAAGGCAGTGCAACCCTGCCCTCTACCCTGCCTGCCCTGTTCTCCAGCACAAGCCCAGCTCTGTGACCCTCTCAACTTAACACCCTCTCTGGCCAGAGCAAGAGCCTCTCCCTCAGGCCACAGGTAAAGTGCCTGTCTCCTAGGCGAGACCCACCACCTTCAAAGATGCCGCTTACCCAGGATACCCTAGGCTGTAGTGATGGGCTCTTTATCAAGGTTATCCAATCTTTATCCCAGGACTAAGCCTGACCTCCAGAAATGTACATACCTGGACCCAATTCTCTGCCCCTCAAGACGCCACAAAGCTTTTCAGACTCAGATTTTCCAGTACAGATTGTTGAAAGAAACAGCCACATGGAATAATTGTTATTGTGGCCATTTTTAAAAATTCAGGGACATTATTAATAACTTTGCATCCTATGCAAATATACCCTTCTAAAGCACGGGGCCAAGGAATGTGATTTTTCCTGAAAAGCAGCAAGATCCACTGTGACCAGACTGTGAATCCTGCAGCCTGGAGTTTTCCCTTTTTGTCCTGACTTAGAGAAGCGAAGGAAGCTCAGAGTCAAGATCTCAATCAGTTTCTGAGCTTCTGTGTATGTTACCTTCCATCCCTCAACTCTCACCAGAGGTTTTTCTTTACAGTCTCTACCGTCTTCATTCCTTTATATTTCATGCTCCCTGATTTCATTCTTAATGTGGCTGTTTTTTTTTTTTAATTGTGAGCCAACTTTAAAACAAGTTCACAATTGGGAGAGCTATTCATAACCAAATGTAAAACTAGTGAAATGTGTTTTGATAGAAAAATGCCTGGAGTCCTGCCCCTGTGGCATTTTTGCACACTCCACATTCACACGTTGTAGGTAGAGGTAGGTGTGACCACCTTTCCCAAGGCACACAACATTCTCAGCTGAGCAAATGAGCTCTGTGATGTAGTCAGCAATTCCAGCTTCGGAAATTCCACAATGGTATGAAAGAAAATAGTTTTGCTCTTATAAGAAAGAGGTTTCAAGCCACAAATGAGTCATGGGCTACCTCTATCTCCTACTGCTCTTTTTCATAAAACCTAAAACTTCCCCTTCCCCCTCAGCCAAAGCCCTCACCTCTCCTTGTCACCTCTTAGTCCTAGAGACTCACAAATCTGAAATCACCCTGAAGTTCTTCCTTACCCCCATGTTCAAAGACACACAGAACCTACAACAGAACCTATTTTCCTAGTGTCTCTCTCATTCAGGTTTTCCTTCCCTCATTCAATACAGACCCTGCATCATCAGACCTCTCTGTCCTCTCTGCAGAGTCTCCCTGAGCCAGGCTCCCTCCGCGTTCTGCTGCCTGGCCTTGTGGTCCTGTTCTGCCCTCCTAAGGCCTTCCCTGTCCACTCAGCCTCTCACATCACCAGTCCCTCTGCCTGACCCTTCACCCCATTGTCCTGATGATTCTTCATGATGCTGTTCCTTTCTAACAATATTCATTATTTTCCTCTTAACTGTCTCTCTTCCCCACTAGAAAGTAGGTGCCATTAGAAAAAGCATTGTACCTGTCCTGTTCCTTTGCTGTATATCCTGAGATACTTGAGAATACTTAAGAGACTGAATGAATGAATGAATGAATGAAAGTCAGGGAAGTCAGGGTGGGAGGCAAAAGTCTCTTGTTTCTCCAGGAAGATGAGCTGTGATGAACTTCCCCAGCAAAGAACCTAGACTCTCAGGAGCAAGGGAGCATTGCACAGGGGCAAAGAATAACAGGAAAGTCACAAGTGTTGGGTGGTGCAGACCACACACTTGGGGCAGCAAGAAGAGCCGGTGGAGTCCACCAGAGCAGAGGAGGTGAAGATCAGTAAAGGTAGTTTACTGGTCTTCGCTTTACCCAAGTCTGTTAGCATCACTCCTCTGGGCACTTGTAATAGCTCTCATTCTCTGCCTCTGAGTCCTCCCCTTTTACTTTCCCTTATATAAGAGCTTGACTAATTTTCCTGGAATACGTATTACCTTTCAAATCTTTAAAAAGTTCCCCATTCAAATCACAGAACCAAGTCCAAGCTGCAGAGTGTGCTTTTGACTGTTGCCTTCATCTGGCTTCTATGTTTCTAGCATTGCCTCCCTGGAAACAAACTCCACTCCATCTTAACATTTCAGCTTCAGTTGCAACCAGGAATGTACCCCAATTCCAGGTCCTTTCCCATGCCATTCTCCCTTCATTTAATTCCTTCTTCCTGTTTTCAGGTGAGAGGTATTCCCATGCAGAATGAAAATATTCTTTGGAGAGTCAGATAGCTTTGGATTCAGATCCTGACCCACTATTTACTATGCATGGGCTCTTATTTTTTCCCCTCTTTGATGACATGTGAAGATGAAATAAGAAAACATGCATCAAACACATGGCAACATGTTAGTTTCCTTACCTACATCTTCCATTTTCTATAGTCCTTCTTGTAAGAGGTACTTCCGGTCTTTGTATCTCCCAGAGGGCATTCCTAACTGCCTGTGATTATGTCTTTAGTAAATTTTCTTCCGTGTTCCATGTCTGCACACATCATAGGTAACTTAAATTTACTTGACAGTGTTATCTGACTCTCTGTATCTATGTCATCCCTTCTCAACTATATTTTATCCTCATAAAGGACAGGGAACCTGTCTTCTATTACTTTTCTCTTTAGCTTGCCCTCCAGAAGGTTCTCAATAAATGTTTAATACTTTTGTTCATTCATTCATTCATTTGGTAATAAATACTTGTTATGTGGAAGGCGAGATGCTCAGCCTTGTAGAGGGGGATGCATATGAAGCAAAAGAGAGATATTTTTCTTCAAGCACTTACAATCTTTTTGGCTTTAATCCACAGTAAAAAATGCATTATATAGTGATTTTGTTTCTCCACTATGCTGGGAACTATGCCAGCACCAACGATGCAGTGGTGAACAAAGATATACATAGTCTATGCCTTAAATTCTTGTAGACCAGATAGTAAGAGAGAAACTGTAACAAAGGAGAGATTAATTCAAATTTAATAGGCCTTTAGGATAGAGACAAGTGAAAAGGATAAAGATAATATAAAACAATTGTGTAAGAACACATTTTTTACTGGATTTTCAGATTGAAAAAGAAAGATCAGGTTTGCTATTCTGAAATATCCTGAGTTGGCAATTATCCAGTGAACTTCCACAGCTTAACACAGAGTTCCTCCGGGAGGAGAGCACCCTGCCATTTCATATTGGCCCCTGTAGATCTTGTCTTTCAGATCATTTCCTGTTTTGTCCAACTTCACTGGGTTTGAGGCTACTGAATGAGAATCAAGTCCAGTGATGACTCACTACTGTGCTCGCTCGCCTAATCTAGGAAAGTCAAGAGACAGAGGTGGGAGGGACCTTTTCTTCCTCTTTTCCCATTGTGCTTTTAAATCAATATGTTGTAGTCAGGGATAATCACAATTATTCTTGGAAATGTTCAAAGAAAAAGTTGTTAATTGGCTTAAAGCAAGGTTAATCAAGCAGACAGGAGTGACCTCTTTGGAGCCTTCTCTCTATTCCAGAGAGAAGTGGTGTGGTGAGTGTAGTCTCTCTCCTCTTGCGTGGCCTGCTCAACCCTTGACTCCATCTTGGGGTGCAAGCTCTCAATAGAAATTCACAGGTTGTCTGTTTAGTTCTTCATCATATGGTGCAATAACACACGTGGTGGATTATATAACCTATTTTTTTTGTGGGGGGAGGGCAGTCCCATTATCAGAACAAGTCCCCCCAGTGGAAGGCAGAAGAGGAAGGGGAGGGAGATGGGCATTTTCAGAGCCTGAGGTGTGCCAGGAAATGTACGTTGGTTCACCAGTTCCCATGAGAACCTTGTGAAATGGCGATCTCTGTTCACATCTTCAGATGAGGAGTTTGAGACTGTGAGTGGAAGGTCTGGGTGGTGGCCTGCTGTACTATCCCACCTTCAAAGAAAGATAAAACTGCCAGGTACAAATGAAAACCAGAAATCCTGCAGCTCCCTGCCATCCAACTACTGATTGTTCAAAATCTAGGAAGTGCAGGGTTACCTGTGGGGTAGGTTTTGGTGGAGATGGAAAGCTGAGGTGGTTCCTGAATACTTCTGTTTGGTTCACTCTATTTGCCATCAGAGGCAGTCAGACTCCATAGTGGTTTTTCTTTTTTCAAATTCAGAAAGTTCTGGAAATCAGGCAACAAAACTTAATCATGACATTTTCTACCCAAATAGGCACTGAAAGTTCAAAGTTTCCAGATAAGCATTCAGCTTCTTGATATGTATCTAACCTTAAACTTCAAGCATTCTGATGTTCATTAGATTCAAAACCAGAGAAAGTCAGATACCTCTTTTGTAAAAGAGTGTTTTCTACCACCATTGCTGCTATAATTTAGGAAGAGGGTGCTGAGTATTCTAACTTTATAGTTAGTCATGCCAGGAGAAAATATTGTCCGTAATACGTTACTGGGAGGAAAAAGTCAAAATCCCATCAGTAAAAGATTGACTTATAAACAGAACAGGGTGTCCTAGTTATCTGAATACCCACAGATACAGATCTCTCCCACACTGAGGTCTGCCCATAAACAAGGGCTGCATCCAGGCACGCATCGCATGTAGAAAAAGCTGACACATGCTTATAAAGCACAGTGATTGATTCACAAAGATGTGTCCTTTCTGGAAAAAAAAATGAGGCCCAACTCAATTAAGAATGGACAAAAAAGTTCCACCATCAATTTGTATTATATTTTGTACTTTTCAAAACACTCTCACTCATGTTATCTTACTTGATCTTCCTAATTATCAGGGATATAGGTAGAGTTATTATCATTGCCATGACACAGCCAGGGAATTTTGAGGCTCAAACACATTGAGTGACAGTGATGAGGATCTGCAAGAAGTAACCCAGGGCTGATGCTGGGATCCAGGCTCATGCTTTCCTAACTGGAAGCTGTGATCTCTATGTGTTAATACTGAAAGAGAAGTTCTAAGAACAGCAGCATGGAGACAGCAGAGGATGAGCTCATGACCACCATTTATTTTCAGCTTCCTGGAAAAGAACTGAGCTTTAAGCTACCAGCCTCTTCTATTCCTGTTTTGGCCACTTAATACTTATGGCATCTTGAGGCGGAATACTATAAAATGGAAGGTTTGTGAGGATTAAATAAAATAAACATATTAGGTACTTACTGTGAATGAAATTTTACTATGTTAGATTTCATCTTTAGTTCCTTCCCTCTAAAGATTTACCAGAACTAAGTAATCCTGTTTCTATAAACTGTACCAGCGAGTCAGTCCAGCTACTTCTCTTTCATCCTAGAGATTCTATGGGATGCCACCACTTCTCCTGAACTCTGTTATCTCATGTATTAACTGGCTGAAGATGTAGAACTAAAAAGACACAGTCCCTTCCTCAGTGGGACTCAACGCTTACAGTTTCTTTCTTCCTTTTTCTTTTTCTTTCTTTCTTCTTCTTCTTCTTTTTTTTTTTTTTTTTGACTCTAACAATCAGGTAGGGATGAGCAAACTATGGCAATGGACCACATTTGGGCTACTCCCTGTTAGTATTCAATTGTGAACTAAGAATGGTTTTACATTTTAAAAATGGTTGCAAAAACCTCAAAAGAAGCATACTATTTCCTGACATGTAGAAATGATAGAAAACTCAAATTTCAGTGCTCATAAAGCTTCTTGGACATATAATCATATGCATTCATACTCAGTGTCTGTGTTTTTTTTTTTTTTTTTTCATGCTATAACTGCAGAGTTGAGTAGTTGCTACAGAGATTTTATGGCTCAGAAAGCCTGAACTATTTACTATCTGGTCCTGTGAAGAAAATGTTTCTTGATTTCTATTCTATATACCATTCTTGATTGTACTGCAGGAGTATTCAATGCCCTGTTTAGTGTTAGCACAAAATATATGCTGTTTCTTCTGTTGTCTTTAGCTTTAGTTTGTTTTTTCTAGTATCTGAGAGCTGAAAGCTTCAGTATTGCTCTAAGACATTGTTCTTTTCTGGTATGCATGTTAAAGATGTAAATTTTCCTTTAAGCTCTGTTTGAACTATATCCTATAAATTTTGGTATGTTGTGTTTTCATCTTAATTCCATTTAAAATATTTTACGATTTCCCACATGATCTTTTTCCTTTGACCCACTGGTTAATTGGGCAACGTGTTGCTTAATTTCTAATTACTTGGGGTTTTTCCAGATTTCTTTCTATTGTGGATCTCTCATTTAATTCCATTATGGTAGAGAATATATTTTATATGATTTCAGTCTCTTAGATTTATTGAGAATATTTTGTGATCCAGCATATGCTTTATTTGATGAAGACTGTTCCACATTAATTGAGAAGAATATGTCAGTGGGTGGGGTGTTCTACAAAAGTCAGTTAAGTTGAGCTGGAGGAGAATGTTGTTCGAGTCTTCTACATTCTTGCTATTTTCTGACTAGTTGTTCTATCAGTTATTGAAGAGGGTATTACAGTTTTCAACCATTATTGATGAAATACATATTTCACCTTTCAATTCTGCTTTTCTTTTGGCTGTTTTTAAGTGCATATGCATTTAAATTATATATCTTCCTGATGTGTTGACCCTTTTGTCATTGTGAAGTGTCTGTCCTTGTCTTCTATAATATTTTTTCTGTCTTCAAGTCTATTTTACCTGTTATTTGTACAGCCATTTCTGTTCTCTCATGGTTATTATTTGCATGGCATACGTTTCTTGTATTTTTAATTTCCACAATTGTATCTTTAAATCTAAGCTGTATTTCCTGGTGATAGATAGCATACTGAGTTGTCCCTCAGTTTTTGTGGGGAATTGCTTCAGGACCTACTGTGACTACTAAAATCTGCAGATGTTCAGTCACCATCTGCAGTGGCGACTGCATTCGTCTATAACTTATGCACGTCCTCCCGTATAATTCAAATTATCTTTAGATTACTTGCAATACCTAATACCATGTAAATACTATTGTTATATTGTATTGTTTAGGGAGTAATACAAAGAAAAAGGTCTATACATGTTCACTACGGACACAATTTTTTAAAAAATATTTTTTGTCCACAGTTGGTTGAATCCACTGATGTGAAACTCACATATACCAAGGGCCAACTGTAGGTAGGTAGGTCTTGCTTTTCTATCTAGTTTGACAACCTATAGCTTTTGAATGGGGTGTTTAGTTTATTTACATTTAATATAGTTATTGATATGGATGAATTTATGATTATCAGTTTTTAAAATCTGTTTTCTATTTGTCTCATGTCTTTTATTGTTCTTCTGGTCATCCTTTGCTGCTTTTTAAATGTTGAGTAAATATTTTTAGTGCACTCTATTAATTCATCTTTTTTACTATATTAAAAATTTTTTTCTTAGTAGTTGTGCTAGAGATTTCAATACACAACTTATTACCATCAACTTTAGAGAGAAATTTTGCTCCTTTTCCTTACCACTCCTTTGAGCTGTAATTGCCATATATATCGTGTCTGCAGAGGTAATTAATGTAAGAATATAGCATTGTAATTATTACTTTACACAATCTTACAGTTTTGTATTGTTTTGTTTTGAGATGGAGTCTTGCTCTGTCGCTCAGGCTGGAGTGCAGTGGTGCAATCTCGGTTCACTGCAAGCTCCGCCTCCCGGATTCACACCATTCTCCTGCCTCAGCCTCCCGAGTAGCTGGGACTACAGGCACCCGCCACCATGCCCGGCTAATTTTTTTTTTTTTTTTTGTATTTTTAGTAGAGACGGGGTTTCACTGTGTTAGCCAGGGTGGTCTCGACCTGACTTCATGATCCGCCTGCCTCAGCCTCCCAAAGTGCTGGGATTACAGGTGTGAGCCAGCCTACAAAATCCTACGTTTTTTAAAGTTAAGGAAAGAAATGAGAAAAGTCACTTTATAGAGTGTTTTCCATTTATCCGCATATATATCGTTTCTAGGGCTCATTTTTTTTTCATTCTGTGGAGTTTAGTTACCTTCTGGTGCGATTTCCTTTTAGCCTGAAGTATTTCTTATAAAGGAGATCTGCTACAGACATATCCTTTCAGTATTTGTTTATCTAGGAATGTTTTCATTTTTCCTTCATTCCTGATGGGTAGTTTTACTGGATGTATAATTATTGTTTGGTAGTCTTCTTTTAGCAGTTCGAATAAGTCATTCCATTATCTTCTGGCCTCCATTGTTTCCTATGAGAAGACAGCATTAATTGTATTGTTTATACATGATGGCTGCTTTTTCTCTTGAAGCTTTCAAGATTTTCTCTTTGTGTTTTAAAATTTATCTAAGATGTGTCTAGGTGTGGATCTCTTACTGTTTGTCCACCTTGGTGTCATTAAGCTTCTTGGATCTGTAGATTATTATTTTTTCATCAAATTTGGGAAGTTTTCAGCCTCTATTTTTTTAAATAATTTTTATTTTCTTTTTTCTCTCTGTTATTCTTCTGGGGTTTCCCATTACCCATATATTGATGGACTTGATATTGAACCGTGGGTCTCTGAGGCTTTGTTCATTTTTGTTAAATCATTTCTCTTTATTTTTAATATTAAATAATTTATATTGATATATTTTTAATGTTACCGAGTCTTCCTTCTGCCATTTCAAATATGTAGGTGAGCTCTTTAGAGAATTTTTCGTTTCAGCTTTATTCTTTTAAACTTGAGGATTTCCACTGGGTTCTTTAAAAAGAATTTAAATTTCTTTATTGAGACTCTCTGTTTGTTAAATCTATTGGCCAAGTTGCATGTGTATTTCTAACAATATCTGGAAGATAGGGTTTAGGCCTGATTAAATGTTGTATCTAGTTAAATGGACATATTCTAAAAAATTGGTTATATCGGTGAAAAACAGGTCTTACACAGATGAAAATTAAATTAAAATGTGAAGTTAAAAGTAGAAGAAAGAAACTCTACTATCTTTCTAAGTAGAGGGACAAAAGTAAAAACAGATGAAAGAGAAGATGGTTGTTATGAAGGATGGAGACAAAAGACTAACCAGGCATTACAGGTATTCCAGAAGAAGAAAACAAGCAAATTAGAATTGAGGCAATAAATAAAATCAAGACTGATTAAAGCATTCCTGAGCTTATAACGAAGTGCCCTGAAATTGAGGCAAAATAAGTGATAAGGAGTGCACTAGAACTACCTTGGCTACATTTTTCAAATACAAAGATAATAGTAACAAAAAATCTGTTATAAGCTTCAATAAAAAATTAGGAAATTGATTATACATAAATGCATAATAACTATCATCATCATCATCTCCCAGCTTTCCTCTGTAACAGTACTTCTGGGAAGAAAAGGCAGAAACAGCATCTACAGGGATTTTAGTACAAAATGTTTGGCTCAGGAATGTGACACACCACCACATTTCTATTCTAATATAAGGGCTAGAAAAAAGCATTTTTCAGATATTCAAAGAAAATATATAAAATATGTAATACATAATAATGGCATAACTGCCACTATTAGATGCCAATAACTGCCATTATTAAATAAAAGTGATATAAGTGGTATATTTTCTTTGAATATCTGAAAAACAGATCCAAGAAATGGGTCAAAATTTAATCAATGTAGACTAGGAAAGTTAAAATATCAAAGGATTAGAGGTAAAAATTAAGTATTTTAAGATTGGTTTCAAGCTGAATACAATGTTAGTGTTATTTCTGAAACTGAAAATAAAATAATTTAATAGCAGTCATCTAAATGAGCATTACTGCAGAGTATAATTCCTATCTTGTATATTAATTCTGACCTGTTTTCATGGCTGCCTAGAAAGCAGAATTGCAAAGGATTCTGAGGCTACACGCGGCTCAAAGGGAAAGGGTGCTGTGATTGATTAGTGGTATTTCCTGTGGTCCGTCTGTAAGGCCCGCATCAGGTGCACAGGTATGAATGCTCATATACCACTTTCATGGCACTCTTGCATTTCCCTAGCCTAGAAACACTTAAACATAATTGATAATCTAGACTAAAACTTATATCTAGAGTTTATAAATAGTTAAAATATGATGCGACATAATAGATATACAAAAACTAAATAATAATTTATCTTATACATATATATAAAATATCAGAAAAAATATAAACTATAATATATGATGGATTTTCAAGATGGGGATTTCATTTGCCAATGGTTAAAACCAGTACTACATATCTTTTTAATTAAAAGATATGTTGAAACATTTTGAGTGGCATCCACAGAATACAAGTTCCCTGAGATATTAATTGATCTACTAAAAATAAAGGTTTTCAGAACAAGTAACCTTGTGAAATGCTACACATCAAGTCAGTATCATAGATATTGATGGTACATATTAGAATATTATTGTCTCTAAGAACTTCCATGCTAAAATCCATAACAGGTAACTATAACCCTTTACCAAACTTACCAAATATAAAACTGATAATATGCTTGGATGTCAGCAGATCGTGATGTCACTTACGTATATTGTAATACCCAGGGCCACCACTAAGAAAACCACACCAATAAATATAAACACCATAAATAAATCAGGATGACAAAATTTAGAAGTAGAGGCTAGATCTGTGTTTCCAGGGGTTAGGAGTGGCGTGGGGTGGACAGAAGGACAGGGTGGAAGGTGCTATGAAAGCACAGCCTGAGGGGTCCTCGTGGAGAGGGAATGCCTCTGTACCTTGACTGCTATGGTGGATACATGGACCTACGCATGGAATAAAATTGATACAACTAGATATACAAGCACACCGTCAAGTATAAGTGAAATGGAGGAAATCTGAATAAGATCAGCGGATTATGTCAATGTCAATGGTTGTGATATTGTTCTGTAGTTTTGCAAGATGTTAGCATAAGGAGACAGGGTACGTGGGATCTCCATTATTTCTTGCAACTGCATGTGAATGTACAATTATCTCAAAAGTTTAAAAGTTTGGTTAAAAAAAATCCCCCTTCTCTAAACATGAAATCAATAGGCCAAAAGTCCAGATGGTAACTCTAAAATGTTCAGGAAGTGGTAAAATACTTACTAGTAAGTCAAAGCAGCATGTAGTAATATATAGGGTAACTGCTGAAAGAACAATAAGAGACCGTATAAACATTAAGTAAATGGAGGGAAAAATGGAAGGAATTTTTTAAAAGTTTAATTAGGACAGAATAAAACAAAGGGAAGTAAAAAATGAAGCCCAGAACAAGTGCAACAAAAAGAAAATGAATTGCAAGATAGTTGATTTAAATCTAAATATAAAAGTAGTGATAATAATGAAAATTGATAATATTTCAAATAAAAAGACTATGATTGTCAGACTGAATTTAAGCTTAAAAAAAAATAAGATTTATACCTTAGCTATAAGGACACAGAGAGCTTGGAAGTTATTTCTTTGAAAAAGCCAATCAAGTTGATAAATCTCTGGCCACACAGATAAAAGAATAATGAGAAAGGCATACATTCTCAACATTAGGGATAAAAAGGTGACATTTATAAAGAAGTTATGGACATTAAAAAGCTAATATTAGGATATTATTAAAAAGCTTTATGTCAATAAATTTTACCATTCAGATAAAATGGCAAAATCCCTAGAAAAATACATCTTTCTAAAACTGACACGATAAGAAATTGAATATTTGAATGGTCCTCTATCTAATGAAGAAATTGAATCTGTCATGAAATTCTTCCACTAAAGAGAACTCCTATCTAATTGACCTTATTGGTGACTTTTTCCAAACACTTCCAAAAAATAGAAAAATTAGAACTTTTAAATTTATTTTTATAATGCTAGCATACCCTGGATATAAAACCTTCAAAGAACATTACAATAAAGGAAAATTAACAGCCAAATCATTTTCATGAACACAGATACAAAACTCATAATCAAAATATTAACAAAATCCAGTAACATAATAAACAGCAGTACACACAACTACAATGGGATTACTCCAAAAAGTCAAGTTTTGCTTAATATTGGAACATTAATGAACGTAATTTTCCACATTTATAGATTAAGGAGAAACATCTTATGATTATCTCCATAAATGGAGAAAATGCATGAGATATATCTGAATACCCATTCATGATAAAAATTCTTAGGAAACTAGGAATCCTTTCTTAATCTTATAGAGAAAATTCACAAATACAAAACAGAAGGAAAAGAAAATAAACAAAATCCTATAGCAGCTTCCACTATGGCTGAGTTAACTCCTGCTGGACCAAACCTCCCAGAGACCAGCTAAAAACCCTGGACAAAAGACAAAAATATGACCTGAAGGCACTGGGCTGAATGAACATAGGCGGATGCCACAGTGGAGTTGATACTTGGAAGAAGACACAGTATGGGGTAAGTGTTGTTCTTTTTCTTGGTTGGCTTTTAGCTTGCAACAAGACCTGGATGCGTGCCATGCAGTCTGACGTGAGGTATCTGGGCCAACTGGGATTAGAGAGGCGTCAGTGCAGGAGAGGGAAATTGGTTATGGCCAAGGAGATTAATCAAATAAAGATTAAGAATAATGAGAGATAGTTTCTTATTGTTGGAGAAGGATGTTAGAAATATAAAGGAACCAAACTAAAACTATGGTTCTGAATTGAAATTGAGGCTATCTGTAGATTTGCCCATATATCACCTATATGTAGGTATTTACACAATGATATGCTCTAGCTCTGTCTCCAAGAAATAGTAGAAACAGCAACATTCAATAGCAATGAGTACACCTAGACCCAGCTCTTGGTTTTGCAGTACCATTTCCACCAAAAGGAACCAGGGATCCTTGGAATAATGGTTGATTCCAAAGCTAGAGCAATAAAATATGACATGGGCCTGGAATATTTTGCTGTGATAAAGTAAGAAAGTTGTTAAAGTTTGAAAAGGAACACATTAAAAGGACACAGAAGAAAACTTGAAGAGGGTCCCACTGTTCAAATCTGGAAGAATTTAAGCATTAAAATACATCAGTATAGTAATGGATTATAATCCACTGAATTTAATAGGGAACCTGTAGTTGGTAGTGATATAGACAATAAATAAGTGAATAAATTATAACTTTAATGAGGCATGGGATATTTGCATAGCCTCTCAAAGCAGCTACCCATAAAACACTCAATTAAAAAGGAAAAAAGAACAATTTTACAGTGAAGAAACATGACACTTACCACTTTAGGCAATCAAAGTCAACATCACTAGTAATGGAACAAATCAAAACTGTCTTCCACTTGATGGGACACAGCAAGACAAATCACAGCAGAGCAAATCTTGAGGAGACACCAGGCAAATCCAAACTGGGAGAAATTCCTAAAACACCTGGCCTGTATTTTTCAAACCTGTCAAGAACGTGAAAGTCAAGGAGATACTGAGTAACTTTTTCAGATTGAAAAAGACTAAAGATAAATTATAACTAAAAGCAATGCATGTTTCTAAACTTGATCCCTTTGCTATAAAGGATATTTTGGACCAAATGGCAATACTTGAATTGGGTTTGTGGATTGAATGGCAGTCATATAACAATCTTAGTTTTGTATTTTGATGGACTTATGGAAGCTGTTTTTGGGTAATTTCTTTGTTTTTAGAAAATGTACTCTAATTTGGGGTAGATTGAGCATTATGTCCACAACCTGCCATCAATGATTTGAAGGTACAAACTTCTTAGTAGTGTTCCTGAAACTTATCTCTAAATTTGAGATTGTTTCCAGAAAACATTACTGTGAAAAGAAAGAATACGATCAATTTGGAAAATTGCACATGGGTCAATATGTAATGTAAGATACATGAAGAAATAAATATAAGGCACATATTAGGTTTTGAAAAAATAGTGGGAAGTGAAGCTACAGCCATATTACAAAGAACCAAATGATTCTTATGTTTTACATTTTAGGATTTTATGGAAAGGAATGTCATGATCTTTTCCGTAAAGAATGGCATTTTAGAAAACAGCATCCCTGTAGCTTAACAGAAGATATAAGGAAGAGGGTGGAGACACTTTAAACAGACAGAGTGACTGTTTACAAAGCAAGTTAAGGGTGATCAGACCAGGACTCAGGGAGAGATGCTTCATATTTTGTGTCTGTTGCATACATATTATAATTACAACTCAGCAAGAGCAGTTGGAGTGAATGGTTAATTGTAAACGGAATTGTAATGGGACAAAGAACAACTGGGAGATAAAGAGTGGCAGCTTCGGCAATCATGTATCATAATAGACATCTTGGATTTTTCATTTTTTAATATACCCAGATCATTCCTAAATCATTCAGAGAAGCACAGCTCTATTGCCAAACATGCAAGGCTGTCCTGCTGCCTCAGGCTAGCATGTCACCAGGCAGGCAGAACTGAAGCTGAGAGCCTATGGTTGGGACATTCTGACAGGAGTTGGGGAAAGAATGTTTCAGGTGTCTGGTGGTGCTTGTGACATTTGTGGGAGGTCTTGGGACCATATCAGCAAGGCAGATGGCAGATGTTTAATGGCGTTCCACAGAGGCAGGTTCTGGAGAGCAGAGATGTGCATCAGAGTCTAGCGAACAGAGCTGAGGTTGGATGTCAACAGCAAACCACTGGGAGGGTCTGAGCAGACAAAGAAGGGAGAGTACATGAAGGCCAGTGACAGTGCAGTCAGAGGTGGATGCACAAGCTGGTCCAGTGGATGCCTCCCCCCGACAACCTGTTCTGTGGCTGCCCCTCCTGCTCTCTGTGGCGTCCTGAGCTAATCAGGCAGGAATGGAGACAGGCCATGCAAGAACAGAGCTTCTCTGTTCCAAGAATGTCCTGGGCCCTTCAGAGGCATTATTGTGCTTAATATTTGCAGCTAGCCCACCAGGTGGATATTTAGACTTCATTTATACCTAGTAAACCTGAGGCTAGTAGGAGAAGCACAGTGCTTACTTCAGTGGGAATCCAATGCCGTCTGACTCCAAAGCCCTAGAACTTGCTTCTGCACCCCGGCACATGGTTCAGATCTACTTACAAGCAAGAAAGCTTGTAGAGTGATGCCCAAGGGACAATGGCAGAACATGCTCCTTCCATAAAGCAGTCAGAATTATAAAATTCAAGGTGATGGAGAATCTTTGTGTTTTAACCAGTAATCAATGGTGTATCCTAGAATTTCAGAATTCCAGGACTGGCTTTACTTAGTTGCCAATTAATCATTTTTATTTTTAACTGGTTTGCAAATTATAGCACACCTAATTGAGGCAACTTCACAATGAGGACATTGGATATTAAAGCTCATGGAGGACCTATTAACTTTTGCTGAACAAAACAAAGCTTTAGTTACTTCCTGTCAATGCTGTTCTCTCTCCTTCATGAATCTATTGCTTCACAGAAACTGTCTTAAAAGACACAAAACAATAAAACAAGAATAAAAAAAAAACACAACCCCTGTCATCTGTTTTAAAACAGTTCTTTGTAATAATGATAGTTCACAAACTTGTGTGACTTGCAGATCATAACAAAGCATAATAAGTACTGACTATGCTTGTAAGAGTTTAACAATTTAAAAATCATTTTAGCGACTATTTTATCATCATCTAAAATAAAATCTCTCACTATGGCTACAAAAATAGATGGCAACTGGTTTGCACACTATTGTGATTTTGTGATATTGTTATTTTAATTAATTTGGTCATCACAGTTTTGTACACTGAATGGATTTTAGGTCCACTTAATGAATACATTGAAAATATAGTCAGTGTGACTGGTTTTGCTTTGACTTGAGGGACTTTGATTTGTGCTTAAAACCACTTGGCTTCTTCACTCTTTTGCTGGACTTGCTTTTCGTGGTGGAGGAACACCCTTTGTAACATTGGTTACACAACCACTCTCCTGAGTTTTAGGCACAGAAAGTACTCACTACCTGCCTGTCCCACAATGTCCTAGGCACTTGATATTGTCAATCTTCAAACTCCTTGCCACTGTAATATCATTGTGGCTTTGATTGGAATTCCCCTGCTTATTAATGAAATTGAGCATCTTTTCCATATTTTATTTTTCTCTTGCATGAAGTACCCATTGAAAGAATTTGCCCACTTTTCTATTGAATTGTCATTTTTTGTATCTATATATTGGGACTCTTTTATATGTTTTAAAAAAAATAGTTGCTCAGTGATTTGTATTGCAAATATTTTATTCCAATGTGTGTCATCTTTTCACATCTTCATTGTACCTCAATTTTCAGACCAATTGGTCAATCATTTCCTTGAATGTGTTTTCTGACTCTTTAAGAAAGTTTTCCCCATTCATGGTAATAGTCTACTACATTGCCTTTCAAAACTTATAATTTTGCTTTTAACATTTATGTCATAAATTTACCTTGAAATAATTTTAGTGTATTATGTGAGATAGGGATCCTAGTTCATTTTCTTCCCTATGTAAAAGTAATTGTTGCTGTCCATTTTCTCACGTTCTCCAATGCTAGCTGTTCTAACTGGGTTTCTATTTTTTTGTTAAGTCTGTTTCTGGGTACTCTATTCTGTAAGTATATTTGTTTATCTCCATACAAATAAAATACATCTCAATGATCATATTTTTATAATATGTCTTGATATGTGGTAAGGTCCACCCTTCCAATGTATTCTTCCCTTCAACAATGCTCATTTTTAACTGTTGGCTCTTACATATAAATTTTAGAGCCAGCTTGATCTAACCAATTACCTGATGGAAATTTGTTTGAATTTTTCTTGAACAGAAAGATGAATTTGAAGATAATTAACATCTTAATATATTAAGTCTTCCCATACAGGTATCTAATTTTTTTGTTTAGGTCTTCTAAATTTGTACGTCTATTAATATTATGTTTATTCCTAGGTATTTACAATTTTGGTTTCTATTGTAAATTTTGTATTATTTAATATTAAATTTCCACACTGTAATTACTCTTGGCTGAGGTATACAAATGCAATTAACTTTTCTCTATTTATTTTGTATCAAACATTCTTTTAAAATTCTGTTATTTAATTATAATAATTCATCAGTAGATTCATTTGGATTGTCTACAGAACATCATATTATCTGCAAATAATTATGGCTTTGTCCCAGTCATTTAAGATGTCATTCTCTTATTTTGATATCTTATATGTCATTTAGATTTTCTAGTCATTTAAGAGCCATTCTCTTATTTTGTATCCTCTTCTTGTCTTTTATTGCCGGCTACAGCCTCAGATATAATGTTGAAGGAAAGTGTGATATTAGGAATCACTGTCATGCAACTCATTTTAAAGGGAATGCTTTTAACAGCTCACCATTAAATATGATATTTTTCCTAGGATTTTAGTAGCCTCCTTCTATCAGTTTATGTAAGTTTTCTTAATTTCCTACTATTCTGAGCAATACTTTCATGAATGATGAATGCTATTAAATCCCTTTTTTTCATTTTTCTCACTTATGTATAAATATTTTTATCTATCAATGAGTTTTCTGATGTTAAACCATGTAGTTACAAGATGAAACCCTACATAGCCATAACATAACATTCTATACATGTTAGATTTCATGCACATGTTCTTTCTGTTGTTCTGTGCAGATGAATGAGATTTGCCTACGCTTTTTTTTTGCCTGTTTATTCTTAATCTTGTTTTAGTATTTGGAGAAAATTAACTTCATAAACTGAGTTAAATAGTATTATTTTCCTCTGTACTCTAAAAGAGTTTGTGTAAGATTAGAATTTTTTGAATACATTGTGCAAGAATTTATTTGTACAATTATCAGTCATGATATTTTCTTTTTTCAAAAGATTTTATGCTACTGATTCAACAGATTTAAGGGATGTTGGACTGTTAGATTTTTTTAAAACTCTCCTTGAGTTATTCGATAAGTTTCATTTTTTCCTGGAAATTTGTTCACTCTAGTTTGGTTTACATATTAAATTGTCATCAGGTTGTGCTCAGTGTACTCATCTTTTTATTTCTTGAAGCACCTATAGTTTGAATTTCTTTTCCTTTTCAGAAGTTGCTTCTGTGCATTCTCTTTATAACGTGAAAATTTTCATTAGAGATTTCTTAATTTCATGAGATTTAAAATAAACCTGTTGTTTTGTTTTTCTAACCTGTCATATTTTAGTTCTCTATTTTATTAACTTCTGTTTTTATCTTTACCATTTTGCCCTGTGCTCTCTTTGGTTTATTCTCTGCAATCAAAATAGAATGATTCCCTTTCTGTCTCCCTTCCTTCCCTTCCTTCCTTTCCTTCCTTCCTTTCTTCCTTCCTTCCTTCCTTCCTTCCTTCTTTGCTTCTTTCCTTTCTTCCTCCCTTCCTCCCTCTCTCTCTCTGTTTCTTTCTTTCTTTTCTTCGTTTCTTGCTTTCCCTTCCTTCTTTCCTTCCTTCGTTCCTTTGTTCCTTCGTTCCTTCGTTCCTTCCTTCCTTCCTTCCTTCCTTCCTTCCTTCCTTCCTTCCTTCCTTCCTTCCTTCCTTTCCTTCTTTCTTTCTTTCTCTCTCTCTCTCTCTTTCTTTCTTTCTTTCTTTCTTTCTTTCTTTCTTTCTTTCTTTCTTTCTTTCTTTCTTTCTTTCTTTCTTTCTTTCTTGTCTTTCTCTCTCTCTTTCATTTCTTGGTTTTACTTCTATACATTTTCTATTAAGTGCTATTTTAGGTACATGCTATATGAGTTTTTTCCAATTTTTATTGCAATAAAATACACATAACATAAAACTTACTGCCTTACCTTTTTAAAAAGTATATAGTAGTTCAGTGGTATTAAGTATATTAACATTGTTATGCAACCATCACCACCAACCATCCTCAGAATTTTTTTGTTCTTGTAAAACTGAAACTCTGTCCCTATTAAAAAACAACTCTCCATTCTTCCCACTCCTCAGTCCATGGAATTCACTGTTCTACTTTCTGTCTCTAAAATTTTGAGTACTCTAAGTATGTTATCTTTTCGTGACTAGTTTCTTTTACTTAGCAAAATATCCTTAAGATTCATCCATGTTATAGTACATGTCAGAATTTCCTTCCTTTTGAAGGCTGAATAACATTTCATTGCATGTAAAGACCATGTGTTTATACTTTCACCTATGGATGGACATGGGTTACTCCCAAGTTTTAGCAATTGTGAACAGTGCTGCTATGGACATGGATATACAGATGTCTCTTTGAGATTCTACTTTCATTTCTTTTGAATATAACCCAGAAGTATGATTTCTAAATCATATGGTAATTCTATTTTTAATTTTTTTTGAAGAACTGGCATATTGTTTTTCACAATGGCTATACTACTTGACATTCCCACCAGCACAAGGGTACCAAATCTTCACATCCTCACCAACATTTGCTATTATTATTTTTGATATTGGCCATCTTCATGGGTGTGATGTACCTATATGTTTTGATATGTAGTTTTTGAAATAAGGTTTAGTTAACAATTTTAATAATGTTCCAAAAGTTATTTATTCTTCAATAGAGGAGTTATTTGGAAGTGTAATTTAAATTTCAAAGGTTATATATATTTCAGTTATTTTTTAAATAAATTGCATTCATGTCAGCACTTAAGATTTACTTGTTTCTAACACCTAAAATTAAATGTTGTTATTATTTCTATTATTATTTTGTCATACAGTCATTAGTTACTCAGATTTACCCATCAGATTTACTAACGCATTTACTTATTATTTTTCCATACAGGCTAGATTTTTCCATCTGAGTTCATATTTCTTATTTTTTTTAAAAAACCTTTAGAATTTTCTTTAGTTGGTGTCAATAGATCCCATTTTTTGGTTTATCTGAGAAAATTTTCTATTTTTCCTCTGTATTCTAGAGTTTTACTACATGTACAACTCTAGATCAACAGCTCTTTTTCCCAGCACCTCCACAATAGTATTCCATTGTCTTCTAGTTTCCATTACTGCTATTACAAAGTCAGCTGTCAGTGGAATTGCCATTTAATTTCAGGTTTTTGTCTTTTCTTTGACTAATTTTCAGATCTTTACATTGTCTTTGGTGTTCTGAAACATCAACACTTTGTATCTAAGTATGGATTTTATTTCATTTTATTTTATTTATTTTATTTTATTTTTATTATATTTTAAGTTCTAGGGTACATGTGCATAACGTGCAGGTTTGTTACATATGTATACTTGTGCCATGTTGGTGTGCTGCACCCATCAACTCATCAGCACCCATCAACTCATCATTTACATCAGGTATAACTCCCAATGCAATCCCTCCCCCCTCCCCCCTCCCCATGATAGGCCCCGGTGTGTGATGTCCCCCTTCCCGAGTCCAAGTGATCTCATTGTTCAGTTCCCACCTATGAGTGAGAACATGCAGTGTTTGGTTTTCTGTTCTTGTGATAGTTTGCTAAGAATGATGGTTTCCAGCTGCATCCATGTCCCTACAAAGGACACAAACTCATCCTTTTTTATGGCTGCATAGTATTCCATGGTGTATATGTGCCACATTTTCTTAATCCAGTCTGTCACTGATGGACATTTGGGTTGATTCCAAGTCTTTGCTATTGTGAATAGTGCCGCAATAAACATACGTGTGCATGTGTCTTTATAGCAGCATGATTTATAATCCTTTGGGTATATACCCAGTAATGGGATAGCTGGGTCATATGGTACTTCTAGTTCTAGATCCTTGAGGAATCGCCATACTGTTTTCCATAATGGTTGAACTAGTTTACAATCCCACCAACAGTGTAAAAGTGTTCCTATTTCTCCACATCCCCTCCAGCACCTGTTGTTTCCTGACTTTTTAATGATTGCCATTCTAACTGGTGTGAGATGGTATCTCATTGTGGTTTTGATTTGCATTTCTCTGATGGCCAGTGATGATGAGCATTTTTTCATGTGTCTGTTGGCTGTATGAATGTCTTTTTTTGAGAAATGTCTGTTCATGTCCTTTGCCCACTTTTTGATGGGGTTGTTTGTTTTTTTCTTGTAAATTTGTTTGAGTTCTTTGTAAGTTCTGGATATTAGCCCTTTGTCAGATGAGTAGATTGCAAAAATTTTCTCCCATTCTGTAGGTTGCCTGTTCACTCTGATGGTAGTTTCTTTTGCTGTGCAGAAGCTTTTTAGTTTAATTTAGATCCCATTTGTCAATTTTGGCTTTGGTTGCCGTTGCTTTTGGTGTTTTAGACATGAAGTCTTTGCCCATGCCTATGTCCTGAATGGTACTACCTAGGTTTTCCTCTAGGGTTTTTATGGTATTAGGTCTAACATTTAAGTCTCTAATCCATCTATTTTGTTTGAGATTGTCTGGGCTTCCTGAATGTTAAGAGACATGTCTAATAATCAGCTCTTGAATATTTTCAGCCATTACCACAAAAGATATTGTTCTATTTCTCTCCTACTAGACTCTGAATGTTAGACCATCATAATCTATTTTCTGTGTCTCTTAATAACCTCTCTTTACATTTAGCATCTCATTTTCTTTATGTGCATAGTCTCAATAATTTTTTAAGATTTAAGTATCAGATAAATAATTCTTCAGCTATACGTAATTTGCTATCTATTGTACTTCAAATTAAAATACTTTAAGACATTTTTAGAAGTTTGATATACTTTTATTTTCCAACATGCCTAGTCATAGTTTTATATCACTAGCTGTTACTCATGATACCCTATTTCCTTTTGCTTTTGATGTTCCTTTGACATTTACCTGTGGGAAAATTCTGGGAGAAATGAATTGAAATGGGTTTTCTTGAAAAGAATTTGTGTTTCCTTCTAGGAAATTATGGATATTATTAATCTGGGACAGCTTGAATTCCTGGCTTTAAATTTTTCAAGCAATAGAGATAGCCAGAATTTGAGTTTGAAAATGCATGTGAATGTTATGTAGGAACAATTAAATCTCAATAGAGACATTTATCCTTTTACATAGTGTCAATGTCAAGGTAGGCAACTTTTACTTTTGTGTCCTTAAATTGGGTAATTTTGTTTCTAAATTACCCTATTCTTCTGTCTTTTGACTTTAAGTAGGCATCTCTTTAGTGCCCCAACTTGGGAAAGTACTAGGCTTTTTCCTTGTTCCTTGTGCTCCAAGTGTAGACATGAAACCAGAAAGTTAACTTCAGTAGGTTTCAACTGCTGCTTCTGGGGAAAAGAAAGTTTAAGTACTTGCTTTCGTCTTTGGACTATTTTTTCACTTATTTATTTGATTTTGAGAAATACATTAAATATATTTTAAAGTATGTTTTATATTGTATTTTGTTTGTTCCATGGGAGAGTATCTCAGGACATTCTGTCGTAATGCTAGAAATGGAATTCAGTTTTCAAAAGCAAATTTCATGGATCTCAAAAATTGAATATTTAATTACGCTTCCAAGTTTATGATACACTATAGCCATTAGTCCACTCCATTGTCATTGTTCTCCTCATGTAGACAATCAACATCATGTGTTCAACATGTATTTTGGAGGTGTTCTTTCAAAATGTGCATTGCCATCTGTGTGCATAACATGTGCATCACACACGTATCATAATATATCCTCATTTTATTACTTTTTTGTAGTAAGTACTTTTTTTTTTTTTTTTTTTGAGACTGAGTCTCGCTCTGTAACCCAGGTTGGAGTGCAGTGGCATGATCTTGGCTCACTGCAACATCCACCTCTCGGGTTCCAGTGATTCTCCTGCCTCAGCCTCCTGAGTAGCTGGGACTACAGATGCCCGCCGTCATGCCCAGCTAATTTTTTGTATTTTTAGTAGAGACGGGGTTTCACTGTGTTAGCCAGGATGATCTCAATCTCCTGACCTCATGATCCACCCACCTCAGCCTCCCAAAGTGCTGGGATTACAGGCATGAGCAACCATGCCCAGCCTGTAGTAAGTACTATTTTTAAAGATTTATCTGTGTCTCCCTGTGTACATCTAATCTGTTTCTTCTAACTGTGAAGTAATGCTCCATTGCAGATTACCACATTTTACTGATCCACTCTTCTTGGATAAATTTCATTGTGGTATTCAACTGTGTATTTTTTTGTGTCACCATAGTAAAAGCTATAGGGAGCATCTTGATACTTGTGCTCTTGAGAATTCCTGGGTTATATCTGGGGTATGATTACACTTAATTTAACTAATGGTGCTAGATTGCTGTCTGCAATCATTAAAGTCAGTCCATACCTCCACAAACCATGCAGGAGAGGATGTGTATTCCACATAATCTCCAAATGCTTTACTCTATCTTGCTTTCTAATTTTGTTACTTATAAGTTTTGTCCATGGTTCGTGCTATTGAACAGAAATATTTAACTTTTGTACTCTCCACTGGCAGTTTTCTTTACTTAAGGTTTATGCTTTTAAAAAGCATCTCTATCTCTATAAAAAAGCATGGCTATCTCTATTGCTTGAAAAATTTAAAGCCAGGAATTCAAGCTGTCCCAGATTAATAATATCCATAATTTCCTAGAAGGAAACACAAATTCTTTTCAAGAAAACCCATTTCAATTCATTTCTCCCAGAATTTTCCCACAGGTAAATGCCAAAGGAACATCAAAAGCAAAAGGAAATAGGGTATCATGAGTAACAGCTAGTGATATAAAACTATGACTAGGCATGTTGGAAAATAAAAGTATATCAAACTTCTAAAAATGTCTTAAAGTATTTTAATTTGAAGTACAATAGATAGCAAATTACGTATAGCTGAAGAATTATTTATCTGATACTTAAATCTTAAAAAATTATTGAGACTATGCACATAAAGAAAATGAGATGCTAAATGTAAAGAGAGGTTATTAAGAGACACGGAAAATAGATTATGATGGTCTAACATTCAGAGTCTAGTAGGAGAGAAATAGAACAATATCTTTTGTGGTAATGGCTGAAAATATTCAAGAGCTGATTATTAGACATGTCTCTTAACATTCAGGAAGCCCAGACAATCTCAAACAAAATAAATAAAATAAAATCCATACCTAGATACAAAGTGTTGATGTTTCAGAACACCAAAGACAATGTAAAGATCTGAAAATTAGTCAAAGAAAAGACAAAAACCTGAAATTAAATGGCAATTCCACTGACAGCTGACTTTGTAATAGCAGTAATGGAAACTAGAAGACAATGGAATACTATCGTGGAGGTGCTGGGAAAAAGAGCTGTTGATCTAGAGTTGTACATCTAGTAAAACTCTAGAATACAGAGGAAAAATAGAAAATTTTCTCAGATAAACCAAAAAATGGGATCTATAGACACCAACTAAAGAAAATTCTAAAGGCTTTTTTTAAAAAGTGACCCTTCTAGGTCACTAAGATACTACTGTACATTTTTCTCAATCAACTGTATTGTTTCTTCTTTTACACTTAAATCTTTAATTCAGCTTGATCTGGGCTATTCACTTAGTAGCCAAGAGTCACATGTAGCTACCAAACACACTTGAAGGTAGCTAGTGCAATTAAGAAACTAAATTTTAATTTTGTTTGGTTTTAATTACTTTAAACTTAAAAACTTTATCAGTGTAAAATCATACATAATGTAGTGTTTTGAATTTAACTATTGTGCCATGTAAGATATTGCTTTATTGTGGTGTTAGGTGCTGGGCACATGAATTATTTCTGTTAGTAGACATAAACATTACCAATATAATTGGCATAAAACAATTTTTTTAGTCCAAATGATTTTTTCTTTGTGCTGATGTAACTTTGTAGATTGTTTATTTTAATATATTGCAAAAACATCAAGACTTAGAGAGATTCCTAAGTAAATTATAATCAGTAATTAAATTAAAAATTATTATTTGACATATTTAGCTTGTATTTTTCAATGTAAAAATAATATTACCAAATTTTTACAGTTAAAATAAAACCATACTACTGCTACAGATTCAAATTCTGATGCAGATGTGCGTAATAAAATGGGAAACATTTTATTATTATATAAGAGAAAGATTGGAAAAAATGTCACAAATTTCATGATAAATAACAATTACAAATGGCTATGTCAGAGTAAAAAAAAGCAAGTTTTAAAGATAATAAGGTATATAATATGAAGAGATGTTTTCAGCACATGCATAGTGAATTTAACAAGATGCTTCCTCTCAGTAGTCAAAAAAGCATTGACAACAGTTAACTGAAATCAGAATTAAATGATCAACACAAAACTTTTAAATGATTTTCATCAGGAACTGGGCTTATAACTTTGGCTAGCTATAAACTGAATTAAATTCGTGAACAGGAAAAAAATCATTTTTAGTCAGAAAGATGGCAAAAATCATTATTAACTTATGAAAACTTTGTTAGAATGTTGTAAGAAAAAGACTAAGAAAGATATTTTACTGTAAGCAAAAGACCTGTAGCTAAGCCACAGAATATTTGTCCATAAAGTACAATACTTTTCTCACAATATCAAAGATTAATTGATTCAACATTTGAAAAACTGTCAGTACCTCTGGATGCATCTTGTGATATGAGATGCTACTCAACTAATGCTTTGGATATATTTTGTCTCAAAAAACTACCAAATTTCTGTAGAAATACTATCCTTTCACAATCTAAAAATTTAAGACTTGTGGTATAAATACTGTTGAATCTTTTATATTTTTCAAAGAAGGATTTCAGATAGATATGAAAAAGTCAGTTTCTATCACAACAGAGTATTCCAGCTATGTTAGGTTGAAAATCTGGATTCAGTAGAATTTTAAAATGAGAGACTGATATTTCCTTTATTGCTTCAGTCCACAGTATGTAAGTATTGAAAATACTTGCGTTTAGTTTCATGAAGCTTTTAACTTCTGTTAAAGGTGTTACGAATGTAGAATTGTAATCTACAGCATAATGTAAAATGGCTGCAAAACCCACAGGAAAAGTTTGGAGTATGCTTTGTTGATATGGGTAATTATGGCACAATAACCTCTTCGATTTTATGTTAACGATGCTTACTGATACATGAGTTAGTGAAATTATTTAACTTGGACAGACATACTATTGGTACCAATATGCTTTTTCTTCAAGTTAAATCAATTTTTAAAAAATAAGTGGATTAATTTTACCAATGTGCATTCAAACATTAAACAAGTGATTTTTATTTCATGTACAACTTAGTTATTGAAAATTTATTAAGTATGTTTATACCAGCTTGGATACATGAATCAACTGTAAATTTCAACTGCAAATTTTCTGAAATCTAACATAGATGAATTGTTTTCAGTGAGATTTAGAGACAGATTGAAATGGGTTGTAAGTGTAAAATACACACCGTATTTTGAAGTCTTAGGGAAAAAAGGAGGTAAAATATATCAGTAAGTTTTCAAAGATCGATTACATGTTTAAATAATAATATTTTGGACATATTGGGTTAAATAAAATATATTACTAAAGTTAGTACACCTGTTTTTCACTTTTTTTTTTTTTTTTTTTTTTTTTGAGACGGAGTCTCGCTCTGTCACCCAGGCTGAAGTGCAGTGGCCGGATCTCAGCTCACTGCAAGCTCTGCCTCCCGGGTTCACGCCATTCTCCTGCCTCAGCCTCCCGAGTAGCTGGGACTACAGGCGCCTGCCACCTCGCCCGGCTAAGTTTTTGTATTTTTAGTAGAGATGGGGTTTCACTGTGTTAGCCAGGATGGTCTCCATCTCCTGACCTCGTGATCCACCCGTCTCGGCCTCCCAAAGTGCTGGGATTACAGGCTTGAGCCACCGCGCCCGGCGGGGCATTTTTCACTTTTTAAAATATGACAATTAGAAATTTTTCAGTTACATCTACCTCTCACTTTATATTTCTATTGGGTAGCACTGACCTAAAGCACTCATTTTAGAGAGCTAATTTATTTTTCTTTATGTCATGGATCAGTTTTCCCAAAACTATCTTCTAAAAAATCTCCCACTTATTTTTGTGTACTACCTTTATTGACCATACACATGTTGGTCTCCCTCTGAACTCTATTCTGTGCCATTGGTCTAGATTTCTATTATTTTGCTTACCCTCCAAGGATTTGTAGAATTTGTAGTGTGGTATAATATTTCTGTGTTTATGTAAATCTCTTTCTTTCCATCTTTCTCTTTCTTTCTCTTTCTCCTTTCTCTTTCTTTCTCCTTTCCTTTCCACCTTTTTGTTCTTGCTTTTGTTCTTTCATTCTTTCTCCCTCTCTCCCTCCCTCTCTTTCTCTTTTTTTTTTTTTTTTTTTTTTTTGAGACGGAGTCTTGCTCTGCCGCCCAGGCTGGGGTGCAGTGGCCGGATCTCAGCTCACTGCAAGCTCCGCCTCCCAGGTTTACGCCATTCTCCTGCCTCAGCCTCCCGAGTAGCTGGGACTACAGGCGCCCGCCACCTCACCCGGCTACTTTTTTTTTTGTATTTTTTTTTTTAGTAGAGAGGGGTTTCACCGTGTTAGCCAGGATGGTCTCGATCTGCTGACCTCGTGATCCGCCTGTCTCGGCCTCCCAAAGTGCTGGGATTACAGGCTTGAGCCACCGCGCCCGGCCCTCTCTTTCTCTTTCTCCCTTTCTCTCCTCCTCGCTTCCTTCCTCTTTCTCTCCTCCTCCCTTCCTTCCCCTTTCTTTTTCTTTTTTCTTTTCTTTCTTTTTTTCTTTCTTTCTTCCTTTCTTCTTCCTTTCTTCCTTTCTTCCTCCCTTTCTCCCTTTCTCTCTTTCTCTCTTTCTCACTTTCTCTCTTTCTCTCCTTTTGTAGAACAGAATGGCTATGAATGACAATTGACTGTATAAGTAATTGGTTTTTGCTAGTGTTTAGAAACACTATCGAATTTTTCAGATTGTTTGTCTATAGAAAAGTTAGCAAATACTATTTTTAGTTTTAATAGTTTATTTGATAATTCTATTGCTATTCCTGCATAAAGTAATCATGTTATATGAAAATAAGCATAACATTATGTCTTCTCTCCCAGTCCTACACCAACACCAGGTTAAATGGTAATGATGGTTACGGTTATTATTTTCTATTCCCATTTGAAATAAAATGCATCTACATTTCCTTCATCAAGTAGATGTTTACTCTAAATTGATTTATTTTTTTATAAAATTAATGAAGCTCTGTTCTATCTCAAGGCTATTTTTCTCCATTTATTGAAATAATTATATTTTTTTCTTAGTATATTAAGATTGCAGATTGCAGATTTCATTATACATTTTCTGATATTGAATCATACCTGTACTCCTGGGATTTTAATGACAAATTGTATTTATTTATTTATTTTTATTTAAATAGTTTTTGGGGTACAGGAGGTTTTTGGTTACATGGATGAGTTCTTTAGTGGTGAATTCTAAGATTTTCATGCACCTGTCACCTGAGCAGTGTACACTGTAGCCAATATGTAGTCTTTTATCCCTCAACTCCCTCCCATCCTCACCATGTCCCAAGTCCTAAAAGTCCATTGTATCACTCTGTATGTTCTTGCATCCTCATAGCTTATCTTCCACTTATAAGTGAGAACATATGATATTTGGTTTTTAATTCCTAAGTTACTTAGAATAATGGCCTCCAGGTCTATCCAAATTGCTGCAAAAGACATTGTTTTGTACCTTTTTTATGGCTGAGTAGTCTGAATAGTATTCCATGGTGTTTATATACCACATTTTCTTTAATCCACTCGCTGCTCAGTGGGCACTTAGGTTGGTACACTATCCTTGCAATTGTGAGTTGTGCTGCTATAAACATGCATGTGCATGTGTGTTTTTCTTTTCTTTTTGTTTTTCTTTTTTTTTTTTGAGATGGAGTCTCGCTCTGTAGCCCAGGCTGGAGTGCAGTGGCGCCATCTCGGCCCACTGCAAGCTCCGCCTCCCAGGTTCACGCCATTCTCCTGCCTCAGCCGCCTGAGTAGCTGGGACTACAGGCGTCTGCCACCACGTTCGGCTATTTTTTTGTATTTTTAGTAGAGGCGGGGTTTCACCGTGTTAGCCAGGATGTTCTTGATCTCCTGACCTTGTGATCCACCCACCTCAGCCTTCCTAAGTGCTGGGATTACAGGCATGAGCCTCCGCGCCCGGCTGCATGTGTGTTTTTCACATAATGACTTCATTTCCATTGAGTAGCTACCCAGTTGTGGGATTGCTGGATTGAACGGTAGTTCTACTTTTAGTTCTTTAAGGAATCTTCACACTGTTTTCCATAGAGGTTGTACTAATTTACATTCCCACCAGCAGTACAAAAGTGTTGCTTTTCACCACATCCAAGCCAACATCTATTGTTTTTTTTAATTATGACTATTCTTGCTCATTGTGGTTTTAATTTCCATTTCTTTGATGATAGTGACGTTAAGCATTTTTTCATGTGTTTGTGGGCTGTTTGTATATCCTCTTTTGAGAATTGTCTATTTGTGTCTTTTGCCCACTTTTTGATGGGATTATTTGTTTTTCTCTTGATGATTTGTTTGAGTTCTTTGTAGATTCTTGATACTAGTCCTTTGTTGGATGCATGCTTTGTCAATATTTTCTCCCACTCTGTGGATTATCGGTTTACTCTGTTGATTGTTTCTTTTGCTGTGCAGAATCTCTTTAGTTTAATTAGGCCACATGTATGTATTAATTTTTGGCATTTGCTTTTGGGGTTTTAGTCATGAATTATTGGCCTAAGCCAATGTCCAGAAGTTTCCCCAATGTTATCTTCTAGAATTTTTGTGGTTTCAAGTCTTAAATTTAACTCTTTGCTCAATCTTGAGTTGATTTTTGTATAGGGTGAGAGATGGCGATCCAGTTTCATTCTTCTACATGTGGCCTGCCAGTTTCCCAGCACCATTTATTTAATGGGGTATCCTTTCCCCAATTTATGTGTTTGTATGTTCATTAAAGATCAGTATTTTGTTTATTTCTGGGTTCTCTATTCTGCTCCATTGGTCTAAGTTCCTATTTTTATATCAGTACCACGCTGTTTTGGTAATAGTAGCCTTGTAATATAATTTGAAATCCTGTAATGTGATGCCTCTGGATTTGTTCTTTTTGCTTAGTATTGCTTTGACTATGTGAGTTCTTTTTTGGTTCTATATGAATTTTAGGATTTTTTTTTCTAGTTTTGTGAAGAATGATGATGGTATTTTGATGGGCATTGCATTGAATCTTTAGATGGCTTTGGGCAGTGTGGTCATCTCCACAATATTGATTCTTTCTATCTATGAGCATGGGCTGTGTTTTCACTTGTTTGTGTCATCTGTGATTTCTTTAAGCAGGGTTTTTGTAGTTCTCTTTGTAGAGACCCTTCACCTGCTTGGTTACCTATACACCAAGGTATTTAACTTAATTAATTAATTTATTTTTTGCAGCTATTGTAAAAGGAATTGAGTTCTTGATTTGATTCTTAGCTTGGTCGCTGTTGGTGTACAGCAGTGGTACTGATTTGTGTACATTGATATTTCCCAATTTGGATGCTCTTTATTGCCATTGCTCTGGCTAGGACTTCTAGTATTACATTGAATAGAAGTGGTGAAAGTGGGCATTCTTGTATGACAATATTTTAAGCACACTATTAGATTTAGTTTGTTATATTTTGTTTAACATTTTTGCATCTATATTAATAAGTAACATGGATCTATAAATTTTTGCTTGTTTATTTGCATGGACTTTATATTTGTTTGGAAACCAAGAATACACTAACTTTACAAAATATATGGGACCTTTTTTTTTTTTAAAATTTATTTATTATTATTATACTTTAAGTTGTAGGGTACATGTGCATAATGTGCAGGTTTGTTACATATGTATACTTGTGCCATGTTGGTGTGCTGCACCCATCAACTCGTCATTTACATCAGGTATAACTCCCAATGCAATCCCTCCCCCCTCCCCCCTCCCCATGATAGGCCCCGGTGTGTGATGTTCCCCTTCCTGAGTCCAAGTGATCTCATTGTTCAGTTCCCACCTATGAGTGAGAACATGCGGTGTTTGGTTTTCTGTTCTTGTGATAGTTTGCTAAGAATGATGGTTTCCAGCTGCATCCATGTCCCTACAAAGGACACAAACTCATCCTTTTTGATGGCTGCATAGTATTCCATGGTGTATATGTGCCACATTTTCTTAATCCAATCTGTCACTGATGGACATTTGGGTTGATTCCAAGTCTTTGCTATTGTGAATAGTGCCGCAATAAACATACATGTGCATGTGTCTTTATAGCAGCATAATTTATAATCCTTTGGGCACAGCAAAAGAAACTACCATCAGAGTGAACAGGCAACCTACAGAATGGGAGAAAATTTTTGCAATCTACTCATCTGACAAAGGGCTAATATCCAGAACCTACAAAGAACTCAAACAAATTTATAAGAAAAAAACAAACAACCCCATCAAAAAGTGGGCAAAGGATATGAACAGACATTTCTCAAAAGAAGACATTCATACAGCCAACAGACACATGAAAAAATGCTCATCATCACTGGCCATCAGAGAAATGCAAATCAAAACCACAATGAGATACCATCTCACACCAGTTAGAATGGCGATCATTAAAAAGTCAGGAAACAACAGGTGCTGGAGAGGATGTGGAGAAATAGGAACACTTTTACACTGTTGGTGGGATTGTAAACTAGTTCAACCATTATGGAAAACAGTATGGCGATTACTCAAGGATCTAGAACTAGAGGGACCTTTTTAATTCAAGCTTGGAACCACTATTTCTTCAAAGTTTGGTAGGTCTGATTCAAAGTCAAATGTATAAGTTAATCATATCAAATTATGAGACTGTATAGGACAAAAGATGTCTTCAAAATTTTACTAAAGTCCATATTATTGATAATTTGTTTAGTTTGTTTCTAAAATTTCTAAAATGTTCCTCTTAGACTCAACAATTTGCTTTTCTACAGAACATTTAAAAATATAGTCTTACTGGTCTCTTAAAAATAAAATTGTATAACATCTCTTCAAATATGCATTTTGTGGTTACTACATTTGAAACTGTTGACACCTTTGACTTTTTTCTATAGAACTTACTTTTAATTGAAAAAAAAAATTCCTTAGGTACTGAAATACATGCTGGCTCAAAGAAAATTCCACTAAATGGAGATTATTGTAATAATTTATGAGCACATTATCCCAAAGATTTTTATTACCTGGCATAACCTTTCTTATTTGACAAATCTTTACAAGACAAAAGACTTGGAATAAATCATCTCTATGTATGATTGTTTTGAATGCTTTGAAATGGCACCAATTTATAGTAACTCTCACTTTTGTCGTATTCTGGTATAGAATATACATTTATCCAAAATGAAAAAAAAAGCTCTACAAATGTATTTTTCTACATATCTAGATAATTCACAACATGACTATAAATATTAAAAATTAAATCCAGTATATTGTTTGAACGCTCATCATTTAATTTGTTCAGTTCTTTCCTTACTTGCCACTTTGATCTGGATGCAGTAACTGGACAGGACTTTAGATGATTTCAACTCTGTTATCAATGATTTTATTTGCTAAGATATACAAACACAAGCTCTTTAGCACTTCACTTGTTGAATGTGTTGATTACAGATTTTCAGCTTTTCTCAAATAGAATATACCCCATGTTTAGAGAACTTGTTTACAGACTGGTTGACGCTATCATAGAAACCATAGGTTGATTTACACCATCATTCAAACATTTCCAAAATCTGAATGATAGTGGGCAACAAAGAGAAAAAACTGTGTGGTGAAAGTTTTTTCTCCTTTTGTATTTAATATTAGATTTATCATTAAAAATTTGTAGTTCAGCTACAATAGCAACAAATATATTAAATATGTATATATGTGTGTGTATATATATACACATTCATTCATTTGTATGTATACATTCATTCATTGAAATTTATATATATGTGTGTGTGTGTGTGTGTGTGTGTGTGAAATATATATATATATTTCACAACCACAGTTGTTTCTCTTTTGGATAGTTAAATATAATAACTTGTTGAATTGTATTTATTAATTACTTAGGCTCCAAAACAAAGTCAAAAAATATTTCTGCCTCAGAAACTTCATAATTTAAAAATAATAATTTTTAGCATTTCACTTCATCAAAATTTCTATTAACAATATTATTTCAAAAACAGTTTTCTCTTTAATGTCGGATATTTAAATAGGATTTACAATAAAATTCACAATAATCATAGATATTTAATTTTTGATTGAATGAACCTCAAGAAGTTTTACTTTGATTCCACAAACTGATCAAAAAATGAATTATATTTGAATCTAAATGTTTCTCTATTTGAAATATATGATGAGCTTGATATAACATTTGCAAGAATGTTATTATTCGCAACATTCTCCTATTAATAGAGCCAACACATTGTAAAACTAGTACTTTGCTTTTAATATGCACACAAAAAAATCTTGTAATTGAAAATGAGTGAAATAAGTTTCAAATGAGTCAGTCATTTGATCCAAATGAACAGTTGCATTTCACTGAGTGATGTGTAAATCCTTTTTTATCTTAGAATAATTTCTAATTTTTGAAGTTGATGCTGGTGCTTCACCAGACTTTTGTCCTTAGCTTTTCTGATAGTCTCTTGTAACACTGCAGCTCACATGGTAGTTGGCAAATGTTAACGCATATTTTGTGCAATATACGGTCATTATTAGGTTTATTGAGATGTGGAAATTACTTAATTTTTCATTAAGTATTTACCTTCTTTTTAAAAAAATAATTTCTGTCAGAATGAGTTATTGCAAAATAAAAAAGCAGTTCACAGATATATGACATTCACAAAATAAAACAATTACAGAGATGTACCACGGTGATGAAGAGAAGATTAGCGGTTGTAAGAGGTAAAGGATGAGGGAGGGTGGGTGTGACTAAAAAGGGGTAGCTCAAGAAATTTTTGTGGTGACACAGCTCTGTATTCTGATTATGGAGGTGGTTACATGAAGCTACACATGTGATAGAATTATATAGAGCTATACACACACACACACATCTGAAGCTCAGGACAAAAAGGATAGGTCATTACTGGTTTTAACTCACACTTAAAGTTGAACTTTCTCTATTGACTGAGTTACACATTCAAGAGAGAATCAATGCTCATCTACTCATCCCTTCTTGACTTATTTTGGTGTACTTCCTAATAATGGCAGTACTTCACTAAAACATGAAAAACCTAAACCAATTTACCAAACAGGAGTCAGGGACACAATCACTAACAGAGACTTTCTTGGACAAACTGGAACCTACACTCCTCATATTTTTAGTCTTGCCAACATGAAGAACCTAAAGGAGAAAAATGCACATTTCTCAAAGATTCTGACTGGGAGCTGGATGTAGTAACTGGACAGGTCTTTGGGTTGTTTCACTTAGGCAGAGGGTGTAAGTGTGTGTAGGGAAGAAGTGTGTGCCTGGATTTTGGATAGCCATAGTCACAACTATGGCAGAGCTTGCTAGAGGATCACTGGTCAACATCTACATCTTTACCTTCAGAATTTATTGAGATTTCATGTATGGTTTAATGCATGGTCTATTTTTAGAATGTCCTACATGTACTTGAAAGAACGTGTATTTTCTGTTTCTTTGGGGTAAAATTCTACATAATAGTAGCTGGAGAATATTAATTGTATTGTTAGAGACATTGATAACTCTGCTTATTTTTTTACTGCTTAATCATATCAGTTTTGGGGGATAGTTTGTTAAATTATCCAGTTTGTTAAAATGAGAATGTTCAAATAAAATATAAAAGCAAAACCACTTTAAAAATAAAAACAGTAGAAAGCAGTATATTGATAAATTCAATAACTAATTTTATTAAAAATAAAAAATTGACATTTTAGACAGATTAAATTAAGGAAAAATAGAAAAATACTCAACATATAAATGAGACACTACATATAAAACGAATACAGAGAAAATTAGAAATTACAAAAACAATCATGCACATACATTTTCTGATACACTTAGAAATATAGTAGTGAGGATAACATTCTAAGATACTAGAATTGTATTTATCTTGTATCCTAAGGTATTAATTGTATCCTAAGACAGTGTGTCATTAAATTTGACTGAACAAGTAGTGGAAATCACAAATAAGTCAATAATCAAGGAAGAAATAAAAAATTTTATCTAAAAATTTCCACCAAAAATCTGACTATAAATGCAAAAGACATTATAGATCATTTTTTAAAACCTTCAAAGTAATTTTTCATTCTAATACCACATAATCAATTTCAAAGCAAAGAAGAAGCTGGAAACTGCAGTGATATCATAAAACTAGGATAACTAGGAGAACAAAATATGAAAAAGCACAAAGAACCATGTGGAAACCAATATAACTTTCAAATATAAGTACAAAGACTTAATCAGTTCAGCCAGCTACTATTTAAGTTGCTTAATACAATAAATATCAATTGGATGGGTACCTTGTGGAAATGTAAAAATGGCTTAATGTCTAGGAATCCTCTAAGATCACGTAATATATCGATAGGTCAAATACAAATTTAAAAAGTGATGCTGAAATATATGGTGAAAAAATTGTTGTGTAATATACATTTAATATTTCATTTTTTGAAACTTGGTACATTAAGAATGGAAGGATTTTACTGATCATTGGAGAAATGCAAATGAAAAACACAATGAGATACCACCTTACGCCAGTCAGAATGGCGATTTTTTAAAAGTCAAGAAACAACAGATGGCTGGGGGTGGTGGCTTACACCTGTAATCCCAACATGTTGGGAGGCTGAGGTGAGTGGATCACCTGAGGTCAGGAGTTCGAGACCAGCCTGGCCAACATGGCAAAACCCCATATCTACTAAAAATACAAAAAATTAGCCGGGCATGGTGGCAGGCCCCTGTAATCCCAGCTACTTGGGAGGCTGAAGCAGGAGAATCGCTGGAACCCTGGAGGCAGAGGTTGTAGTGAGCTGAGATTGTGCTACTGCACTCCAGCCTAGCAACAGAGCTAGACTCCGTCTCAGAAAACTAACAAACAAACAAAAAAACAAAACAGATGCTGGAAATGTTGGGGAGAAATAAGAATGCTTTTACACTGTTGGTGGGAATGTATATTAGTTCAACCACTGTGGAAGACAGTGTGGCAATTCCTCAAATATTTAGCACCGGAAATACCCTTTGACCCAGCAATCCCATTACTGCGTATATGCCCAAAGGAATATAAATCATTCTATTATAAATATACATGTGTGCGTATGTTCATTGCAGCACTATTTACAACAGTAAAGCCATGGAATCTACCCAAATGCCCATCAATGATAACTGGATAAAGAAAATGTGAAACATATACACCATGGAATACTATGCAGCCATAAAAAGGAATGAAATCATGTCCATTGCAGGGACATGGATGAATCTGGAAGCCCTTATCTTCAGCACACTGATGCAGGAACAGAAAACCAAACACTGCATGTTCTCACTTATAAGTGGGAGCTGAACAATGAAAACACATGGACCCAGGGAGGGGAACAACACTTACTGGGGCCTGTCAGGGGAGGGTGGGGGTGACGTGATCATTAGAGAAAATGCTGGGTTTAATACTTAGGTGATGGATTGATAGGTGCAACAAACCACCATGGCACAGGTTTACCTATGTAAAAAACCTGCACATCCTGCACATGTACTCTGGAACTTAAAAAACAATAAAATAACTCCAAAAAATTACTATAAACAAAAAAAAAAGAATGGAAAGATTTTTAACATGAAAAATTATGTACATGTAATATAAAGTATAATGTGCTTTATATATTTAATCATATAATTTATGTATAATTATCATTACACATTATATGACATAATATGTATGCTATATAATATGTAAATATATTTATGCATAATGTAAAGGATAATCTGCAATTTTCTTCTTTAGGTTCTTCATATGTAAACATGTATTCATATATCTATAAGTATATAGATACATAAATGCAGCAGCCAATATCATAGTGAAAAGTGATCCATTAGAAATGCCTAATTAATAAAGTAAAAAGAGAAATGTGTCCATTATTTGACATTATCCCAGAACTTGTAGCCATTGAAGCAAGAGAGCAATCAGAAATAAGGAATTCAAATATTAGGGAGTAGACAAAATCGGTATTATTTGTGGATGATACGGCATATGTATAGAAAATTGGCCCAGGACCAGACAGATTCACAGCCGAATTCTACCAGAGGTACCACAAGGAACTGGTACCATTCCTTCTGAAACTATTTCGATCAATAGAAAAAGAGGGAATCCCCCCTAATTTTATGAGGTCAGCACCATCCTGATACCAAAGCCTGGCAGAGACACAACAAAAAAAGAGAATTTTAGACCAATATCCCTGATGAACATCGATGCAAAAAACCTTAATAGAATACTGGCAAACCAAATCCAGCAGCACATCAAAAAGCTTATCCACCATGATCAAGTTGACTTCATCCCTGGGATGCAAGGCTGGTTCAACATACACAAATCAATAAACGTAATCTAGCGTATAAACAGATCTAAAGACAAAAACCACACGATTATCTCAATAGATGCAGAAAAGGCCTTCGACAAAATTCAACAGCCCCTTTCATGCTAAAAATTGTCAATAAATTAGGTATTGATGGGACGTATCTCAAAATAATAAGAGCTATTTATGACAAACCCACAGCCAATATCATAATGAATTGGCAAAAACTGGAAGCATTCCCTTTGAAAACTGGCACAAGACAGGGATGCCCTCTTTCACCATTCCTATTCAACGTAGTGGTAGAAGTTCTGGCCAGGGCAATCAGGCAGGAGACAGAAATAAAGAGTATTCGATTAGGAAAAGAAGAAGTCAAATTGTCCCTGTTTGCAGATGACATGATTGTATATCTAGAAAACCTCATTGTCTCAGCCTAAAATCTCCTTAAGCTGATAAGCAACTTCAGCAAAGTCTCAGGATACAAAATCAACATGCAAAAATCACAAGCATTCCTATACACCAATAACAGACAAACAGCCAAATCATGAGTGAACTCCCATTCACAATTGCTTCAAAGAGAATACAATACCTACGAATCCAACTTACAAGAAATGTGAAGAACCTCTTCAAGGAGAACTACAAACCACTGCTCAACAAAATAAAAGAGGACACAAACAAATGGAAAAACATTCTATGCTCGTGGATGGGAAGAATCAATATTGTGAAAATGGCCATATTGCCCAAGGTAATTTATAGATTCAATGCCATTGCCATCAAGCTATGAATGACTTTCTTCACAGAATTGGAAAAAATACTTTAAAGTTCATATGTAACCAAAAAGAGCCCACATAGCCAAAACAATCCTAAGCTAAAAGAACAAAGCGGAGGTATCATGCTACCTGACTTCAAACTATACTACAAGGCTACAGTAACCAAAACAGCGTAGTACTGGTACCAAAACAGAGATATAGACCAATAGAACAGAACAGAGCCCTCAGAAATAATACCACACAACTTCAACCATCTGATCTTTGACAAACCTGACAAAAACGAGAAATGGGGAAAGGATTCCCTATTTAATAAATAGTACTCAGAAAACTGGTTAGCCATATGTAGAAAGCTGAAACTGGATGCCTTCCTTACTCCTTATACAAAAATTAATTCAAGGCAGACTAATGACTTAAATGTTAGACCTAAAACCATAAAAACCCTAGAAGAAAACCTAGGCAATACCATTCAGGACATAGGCATGGGCAACAACTTCATGTCTAAAACACCAAAAGCAATGGCAACAAAAGCCAAAATTGACAAATGGGATCTAATTAAACTAAAGAGCTTCTGCACAGCGAAAGGAACTACTATCAGAGTGAGCAGGCAACCTACAGAATAGGAGAAATTTTTGCAATCTAACCATCTGACAAAGGACTAATATCCAGAACCTACAAAGAACTTGAGCAAATTTACAAGAAAAAATCAAACAACCCCATCAAAAAGTGGGTGAAGGATATGAATAGACACTTCTCAAAAGAAGACATTTATGCAGCCAACAGACACATGAAAAAATGCTCATCATCACTGGCCATCAGAGAAATGCAAATCAAAACCACAATGAGATACCATCTCACACCAGTTAGAATGGCAATCATTAAAAAGTCAGGAAACAACAGGGTTTCCTAGAGAGGATGTGGAGAAATTGGAATACTTTTACACTGTTGATGGGACTGTAAACTAGTTCAACCATTGTGGAAGACAGTGTGGTGATTCACCAAGGATCTAGAACTACAAATACCATTTGATCCAGCCATCCCATTACTGGGTATATACCCAAAGGATTATAAATCATGCAAGTATAAAGACACATGCACATGTATGTTTATTGTGGCACTATTCACAATAGCAAAGACTTGGAACCAATCCAAATATCCATCAATGATAGACTGGATTAAGAAAATGTGGCACATATACACCATGGAATACTATGCAGCCTTAAAAAAGGATGAATTCATGTCCTTTGTAGGGACATGGATGCAGCTGGAAACCATCATTTTGAGCAAGCTATTGCAAGGACAGAAAACCAAACACTGCATGTTCTCATTCATAGGTGGGAATCGAACAATGACAACACTTGGACACAGGAAGGGGAACATCATGCACCAGGGCCTGTCGTGGGGTGGGGGGAGGGGGGAGGGATAGCATTAGGAGATATACCTAATGTAAATTACGAGCTAATGGTTGCAGCACATCAACATGGCACATGTATACTTATGTAACAAACCTGCATGTTGTGCACATGTACCCTGCAACTTAAAGTATAACAATAAAAAAAAGAAAATAGGATAACATTAGGTACAAAAACTATTCGAACCAATAAGAGATTTTAGAAAATTGGACAGACATTAGGAACTTTCTTAAATATTAACCAATAAATAGCTGGAAAAAGATTTTTAGAAGATCTGATTGACAGGGACAACATGAGAAAAAATGAAAACTATTATAGTAAATATATGAAAACAAAACAAACACACTTCAGACCTTTCCTAATGGACAGAGGAGAAGTGCTTAAGTAAATGGACAAGCCTGACTAGGGCAGTGCCCCTCACCGGGCAGAGGGAGTACGATGGAAAAAAGAAATCAGGCATCTGTTTCCCAGAAACTGATTTGCTATAAGGAGAAGCTGAAAGTCTTAGCCTTGATCTTCTACCTCCTCCTATACTGGGAAACACAGTTTGGTCTTTGGAAGCTTGGGCCTCAAAGCTGGAACTCCAACCACTAAGAAGTTTTTCAACTATGTAGTCTTCTTGAGTTTATGCAGAAGGGAAGAGGAAGCGCAGTTTAGGACTCATGCTCTATGCCACATTCTCTGGTCTATCTGTTATTACTGCAGTGTTGCAATCGTTGCTTTGCCATTTATTAAAGTGAGCAGTTGTTTTTCATGTAGGGAAAATGTGGTACTCAATTCTTAGGTTCAAAAATCTATGACTACCCTCTCAAACTCATAACTGCATTTTTTAAGTTCACTTTTTCTTAAAAAGCAAAATGAAGGTAACGATCTATAGAAAAATAGCCCAGGTCTGATGTCAAAATGGGCAAAAAGAGTTTGTTGCCTATCTTTTAACTCTTGAGCAGATTTTTCCCTTTTTAAAACTCTGTTTTTTTTTTTATCTAGAATGTATTCAAGTATTAATTTTTTAACCAATGTTTATATTAACTTGCTATGTGCTAAATACTATATTAAGTGTGTGAGTAAAATGATGAATATATATGTGTACATATATATGTATTTGTGTTGTCTTGTATGTATGCACACACATGGCTATCCCAATTAAGAAAAATACTTATATAAAGAAAAAAGACTCTAAAAGAACACATGACAATTCTGGGAGGTAGTATTACAGGTGATTTTAAGATTTTTTTTTTTTCAAATGATTATGAAGAGCATGGATTATTATTTATTATCTAGAAAAATATTTTGGGGAATTTTTTAAAGCTATAGAGATTTGAATTGCTGAATTGTAATCTCTATTGTTCGCTTCATGCATGAATTCCACATTAAATGTGAACTCGATTTCTAAAAGCCACTGTCGGACCATGATTTAACACTACTGCCAGCTGGTGGTGGGTTACTATAATTGCAGGTTTAGTTATTTTATGTGATGACTAGCTTCTAGGTAAATTTGATTCCTGAATTTTTCTCTTCTGTGACATGTCATGGTCAGAGGCACATGTCACCCTATTAGATATCTTATTTATTTAGTGGAGGAGAGCTGTGTTTGAGCTCTGATGAGCAGCCTGGTCTTCAAAATACCTAATCATCCACTTGTAATGGGGTTTCCCTAAAAAGATGCATTAAAAATGATTTGGAGTCAGGGAAACACATGATAAAATTAACAGACTAGCCCTGGCAAGAAATAACGAGCCCTGGCAAGAATAGAGTCTTGCCTAAATTAACCAATGGTCTTTCTTTCCCTTGTCTCTGGATAGTTCTCCAAAGCAAGGTAATTTGTTTCTTTCCATCCTGGGTCCTTTATAGGCTAGGGTCTAAATATTGACCTCTCAGTTTTCCATACAAATTACCATTTTTGCACCCAGCTGATCTCTGGATGATTAAATTTTTCCCAGAAAATCTTTATTAAGCCTCTCTTATGTAAAAAAAAAAATCATCTCTAGAGATGATTTTTGATTCTTAAGCCTCGTAAAGCCAAAACCAAACAAAATAAATACCAACTCCTCTCAGACTACACATTGTAATTTTTCCACCCTGGATGAAATTGGTGTTCCTTCCTAACAAAATTTCCTTAAACAGTTTGATCATTCCTGCACCCTTCCTCTTTCCCATCACCCCCATCACCAAGTTCCAGCTCAGGGATGCTTAGTCCATGTTTCAGAATTCTAACTTACTTTTGAAAATTTCACCAGAAGGAAAGAATTTAATGTTCCAGTTAATCAATAACATAAACCGAAGATGAAGATGGGGGATCACTAAATAAACAAGTGAGGAAAAAGTAAACACAAACACTGAGTTTTCTCAAAGCTAGGTGCATGTTTTCTTATATGTTTACACACCTAATATTGGAACGCAGAGTATGATCTATATGTGATTAATATCTATGTTTTGATCATGCAATGCCTTCCAATATCAGAAAGGTTAACATGTGAGAAATTAGTCTGTAGTATTTCCCCAACATGAATGTTTACAAATATTATTACATCTATGATAGTTTTACAATCAATGGCATCCTGGAATGAAGAAAATGAAGTATCTTTCCTTCATGATAAGCCCTGTCTTGATGATGAACATGAATGATTGAATGTTTGGCAGAGCATTTTGAGCACTTCAGTAACGCAGAATGACCACTCTGCTTTGGATTGTTTGCAAAATTCAGCCACAAAGCAAAGCCATGTCTGGAGCCAATGGGAGGTCTATATTTACATTTTAGGACGAGACTTGCTTCCTTTAAGCCCTAAAATACTGCTGAAGATGAGAGAAAAGAGGAACACTTCTAACTGGAAGGGGTTTGTTTTGCTTTTCTCATTTAAAAGGGCAAATTTAGTTAAAATTTTAAAATAAACTAACAAGATAAAGATGAAGTTTCCTATAACTACAAACACAAATTAAAATAAAATTATAGGTTTTTGCTAGAGATGAGATTGGGTGTGGACGAGATGGGATTTTTAAGGAGATTTTTGTATGTAATCTATTACTACTTTTGTCTTTGAAATGAATACGTTGAAGAAGTCATTAACAATTAGCTACTGCCAAAGAGAATTGTTGTATTGGCTGTTGTGCAGGCTGACATGATTCTCATTCACTAAAGTGGGGGCAGGATGGAGAACGCTGAGCTCTCCACAGAAGTTGGAGGTGTTTGGAAAGTTCCTCCAGAACACCAGCTGCCTACATGACAGTCACATTCAGTAGGAGAACACGGGCACATGTGCTATGCTCCAGGATAGATATTCTCCTGGATTTGAATTGTAATGAGATTAATTCAGAAAAACAGCAAGACAGGAAATATATGTTGATTTTGATACTAACTGTGGCAGTTAAACCACAATTATCTTTGCACAATAGTGTTCATTGCTTACGTAGTTAAATAAGTGGAATTTTTAAAAACATGGATTTTCTCCCCATTTGAAAAAGGAGCATGTCAGGAAGTATTCAATTTATGACAGAAAGGACAAAATGAGGAAGGTGATGTTTAGCTGAAAATAGGAAACTAATTCTAAGAACTGCCAGCTTGAAACCCAAATCCTGATTCCCTCCACTAGATAATGACGCAAGGAGTTCCTCTGTATTCACAGCAGCTCAGATAACTTAGCTGTTTTGTAAGAATCCCCAGGAGTTGGAAACCTTAGTTCCAAACAGAAAATATTTGGTACTTACCACCCACTTAAGCAAATAATGAGAATCGCTGCCCCTCCCTTAGTTTCCAAGTAACTCAGAACTGCCTCTACCAAGGACACCAGGGACATGGAACCTAGCAGCCAAGTGCTCGCTTTGCTTAGATCTGAAGACCTAGTTCTGGGAATTTTTGCTTGTAAATATAGAAGATGGTATGGTATAGTGGAAAGAGCTCTGATTATGGAATCACAGACTTTGCTGTGAGTTTTGTGTCTACTATTTATGCATTGTCCTTGGGCCAATAAGTCCTTTGCTTTCTGGAAGTGTGGCAAGGGGACCAATATTAGCTGTATAGCTCCTAAGATTGTTATAAGAATCAAAATAAGACAATGATAGAAAAAGTGCTATAGGCATTATGACATTCATAACATTATCGTTATTATTAAGGAATTTGAGTTTAGAGTTTATTTAGAGTACTCTAATTTTTAAACTATTAATATCTTCTTTATATAAAATCAGGCCATTTTCTGGTATTTTCCTACTTCTAACTTTCTGTCAAATCTTCCAATAGAGGTGAATGAGAGAAAATATCTATTTCAAGCTAACTGGAGTAAACCTATATGTTATCTAATATTACTCTCCTTACCATGTATGCAAATTAGCCATTAGGTTAAACCATATTAAATTGCTAATTCTGGAGGTAAAAATAATTCAGCATTGGCTATTATAAACGTTTCAACCTAATACGACCATTCTCATCATATAAATGAATCAGATGGGATGTAGAGAGCTAAGATGATAAGATAAGAGATAAGAAGATCAGCCCAAATTTGATTCTTTCCAAAGTGAGGCAGAGGACGGCAGAACAGAAATTTGATCTCAGGGCCCCTCTGCATCTAAAGCCTCTGCACCATATTGACAGCAATTAAAAGCCAGCTTGGTGAATTTTCTCTGTTGCCTGGGATGTAATTTTACTGGGCTTGATATGAATCAGCACAGCCTGAAACTCTTACCTCCCCACTCATCCTGGGTTTCATTTTGCTTTTATCAGGGATTCCCCACACTTTCCGTCACCAGCACTGGGCCACTCCAGTCTGCACCTTTCTGGCTGGGAACACAGCCTGAGGAGGTATCTTTGCTGTATTAGTTCCACAAGTGTCATTCTAATCATCAAGCATCTGCTCATATTTTTGACCTTGATTATATGTCCTTTTCATCTTAAGCACATTCTTTGAGAATTCAAACCCAAGCTAGGTGTTTGAGCATTATCCAAACCTCTGAGCACACTTTCTTTTGAGAGCCTTGGACCTTGGAATACTATCTCTTTTTTGTTTGTGTTTTTTGCTTGCTTTGACACTGATGAGACTGTGCCTAGAAATCTGAGTTTTAGAGAGATATTCTTTGTTTGTAAGGGAGCACATCAGCTTATATTTTTTGAGTGATTACTATCTGCAGGCACTATGCTAAGTGCTTTACATGTGCTGTGTATTTTAATTCTCATACTAACACTCTGAGATAGATATTGTCATGAACTCACTTGACAGATAAAGAAAATGAAGCATGTGGAAGTGAAGGGTCTTGCTCAAGTGTGTGTGGTTAGGAGGCACTGGTGTTGGGATTCTCATCCAGGCTGTTGGACTTCAGATCCTGAGCTCTGTCACAATAGTCTATTGTCTCCTTGGTGTTGGATCCTGAATTATTTCTTCACTTATCTAAATATTTAATGCCAAATATTTATATGTAAATGTGCACACTTGTGATTCAATATCCAGCTTAAACATGATTTTAAATCCAAGTAGCCATAAATATATTCATATTTTGTATCAAGTAAACAAATCTTTTGACAATTAAATAACATCTTTTTACTTTTAAGCAGATGTTTGGGTCTCTGTGGAAGTAGTCCCTAGCTAACATGAGATGCCGTGATGCATGAGCCAAAGTGACAAGCATCTAAGTCCCTTATTCTAGCAAATTCAGTTGTTTTGTATGGGATTACGGAAAGACATGAGAGGCCATTTCATGCCCTGGAGCATTACTGCTGAGCCCCATGATGTCACAGGACCCTGACAATAGGTGGTGTAGGATTATGCTCATGTTTAAGTGTTGAGAAAATTCTCTGCTCATTAATTTATCAAAACAACATTTAGGAAAATCTTGCTTTTTAGCTTTGGGGAAACCCTGACCTTTTTTCTAGATTTTGCTTTGCTTTGTTTTATGCTGCTTAAACTGACGAAGAATGATGAATGTGCATTACTTATTTTTCTAAATTATTAACAATTCCTTGAAGTACAGACAAAATAATGCAGGGAATATATTTATGGCAGATAGCATGATATAGTGGAATGAATGAGAGAGGCAGAAACTGTGAGACTGGCTTAAATGTTGGCCCAACTACCTACCAGTTACGTAAGAGTGGGAAAGCAGATTAAGCTTTCTGAATCTCAGTTTGTTTTTTCCTTCATTCGTTCATCTTTTAAGTTTCTACTGAGTATCAGGTGCAGACTTAGGTCCTGAGTAAGACACTGCAATGGAGTCTTTTTTCTTCTATAAAACAGCAATAGCACTACTTTGAGTTCGAAAATGTTTGTTATAAAATGCAATTTTCAGATGTGTGAGTGTTTTCATATTAAGAAGCTTAATTAAAGTATGATTCACTTTGTGCTTTTAAAAAATTTTACAGTTTAAAAAATCTTACTTAAAAATTATGGTAACACACACATAACAAAATGCGGTGGCTCACACCTATAATCCTAGCACTTTGGGAGGCTGAGGTGGGTGGATCACCTGAGGTCAGAAGTTCGAGACCAACCTGGCCAACATGGCCAAACCCTGTCTCTACTAAAAATACAAAAATTAGCCTGGCGTGGAGGTGGGCACGTGTAATTCCAGCTACTTGGGAGGCTAAGGCAGGAGAATCACCCAGGAGGCAGAGGTTGCCGTGAGCCAAGATCATGCCATTGCACTCCAGCCTGGGCTACAGAGCGAGACTGCATCTCAAAAACAAACAAACAAACAAAAAAAGTACCACTTAAATCATTTTTTAAAAGTCAGTGACATTATTTTATTCAAAATATTTTGCAATGATTGCCATCATCTAGTTTCAGAATTTGTATGATCCCAAGTGAAAATCTGTATCCCATTAATCTCATCCCCAACTCCTAGCAGCCACAAATCTGCTTTCCATCTCCATGAATTTGCCTATTCTGGATATTTAATATAAATGGAATAATACAATGTGTCACCTTTTGTGTCCTGGTTCATTCACCTAGCATAATGGTTTTGTAGCATGTTGTAATCATGCATCATTTATTTTATAGTTGAATAATATTCCATTAACTGAATACACCACATTTTATCTACCTATTGACAGACATTTGGGTTGTTGCCACTATGAACATTTGTGTGTATGTTTTTGCTTACGCATCTATTTTGAATTCTTACAGGTATACACTTAGGAGTGGAATTGCTAGGTCATATGGTAATTCTATGTTTAAATTGTTGATGAACAGTCAATTATTTTCCACAGCAGCTATACCATTTGACATTCCTGCCAACAGCATGTAAGGGTTCCACTTTCTCCACATCCTCATCCTTGCATGTTATTTTCCATTTTTAAAATTTTGGTTATTCTAGTGGGTATGAAGTGATATCTCGTTGTTTTGGTCTGAATGTACTTAATGACTAATGGTGTTGAGCATCTTTTTATGTGCTCATTGGCCATTTGTATATTGTCTTTGGAAGAATGTCCATTCAAGTCTTTTGCACGTTTAAAAATTGGTTTGCTTTTTTTATTGAGTTTTAAAAGCTCTTTATATATTCTGGGTATTAGACCCATATCAGGTGTATGATTTGGAAATGTTTTCTCCCATTCTCTGAGTTGTTTTCTCACTCTCTTGATTATGTCTTTTGATGGACAAAGTTTTTTATTTTGACTAACTCCAATGTATTGATTTATTTGTTTTATGTTACCTGTGCTTTTGGTGTCATGTCTAAGAAACCTTTGCCAAATCCAAGGCCCTGAAGAGTCGCTCATGTGTTTTCTTCTAAGAGTTTTATTGTTTTAATTCTTACATTTAGGTTGTTGATCCATTTTGAGTTAATATTTGTATATTTTATGAGGTAAGTGTCCAATTTTATTCTTTTATGTATGAATATCCAGTTGTCCCAGCACCATTTATTGAAGAGACTCTTCTTTACGAAATGAATAATGTTGGCACTGCATTGAACAACCAATTGACTATGAATCGTTTTATTTCTGGGATCTCAGTTCTATTTCATTGATCTATATGTCTATCCTTATGCCAGTATCACATGCTGGTAACACAGCTTTGAAAATGAAAAGTGTGGGCTGGGTGCGGTGGCTCATGCCTGTAATCCCAGCACTTTGGGAGGCCAAGCCAAGTGGATTACTTGAGGTCAAGAGTTTGAGACCAGCCTGGCCAACATAGTGAAACCCCATCTCTACTAAAAAATACAAAAAATTAGCTGGGCGTTGTGGCAGGCACCTGTAATTCCTATAATCCCAGCTACTCGGGAAGCTGAGGCAGGAGAATAGCTTGAACCTGGGAGGCAGAGGTTGCAGTGAGCTGAGATTGCACCATTGCACTCCAGCCTGGGCAACAAGAGTGAAACTCTGTCTCAAAAAAAAAAAAAAAAAAAAAAAAAAAAAAAGACAACAACAACAAAAGAAATGAAAAGTGTGAGCATTTCAACTCTATTCTTTCTCTTCAGATTGGTTTGGCTATTCAAGGTCCCTTGCAATTTCATGTGGGTTTCAGGATTGACTTTTCCTTTTCTACAAAAAAGATTGATGAAATTTTGATAGGGATTGAATCTATAGATCATCTTGGGGAGTATTTTCATTTTCATGGTATTAAATCTCTCAATCCATGAACATAGTATATATTTCTATTTATTGATGTCTCTTTTTTAAATTAAGGTTTTGTAGTTTTTCAGTATAGAAATATTGGCTCTTCTTGGTTAAATTTATTTCTATATATTTTATTCTTTTGAATTGTATTGTAAATGGAATTTTTAAAACAATGTTCAAATTGTTTATTGCTCATGTGTAGATTTGCAACTGATTTTTGCGTATTGGTGTCATAGCCTACCATCTTGCTGAACACACTTATTAATTCTGTTTTTCTTAGTGTGCTCTTTAGCATATTCTATATGTAAGATTATGTCATCTGGAAATAAATATAGTTCTACTTCTTCTTTTCCAATTGAAAAGCCTTTTATTTCCTTTGCCTGACTAATTTCTCTGACTGGAACTTCCAGTACAATATGGAATAGAAGCAGTGAGAATGAATATATTTATCTTATTCTTGATCTTAGGGGAAAACAATCAGTCATTTTCTATTAAATTAGCTGTGGACGTTTCATAGATGTCTTTTGTCAGGCTCAGGAAATTTCCTTTTTTTTTCATAGCTCTTTGAGTGTTTTTATCATGAAGGGGGTTAGATTTTTATCAAATGCCTTTTCTGAATAAATTTAGAGGATCATATGGTTTCATCATTTATTCTGTTGATATGTTATATTACATTAAGTAATTTTCAGATATCGAACCAACCTTGAATTCCTGGAATAAGTTCCACTTGGTATGCGTGCACATGGTATACAGTTTTTGTTATATGTTACTGGATTTGGCTTGCTAGTATTTTGTTGAAGGTTTTAAATATCTATATTAATATGATATATTGATTTGTTTTCTTGTGATATCTTTGGTGTCAATAGGAAATTAAGAATTTATAAGCGGCAAGGAGTAGGGGCAGACTGGAAGTTTTTCAAGGCTCCTAACTAACTAGGGAAAAATTTTCAAATCACACAACAGTGCAAAAAGAGCAAGAAAGAGTATACTATGTTTTCTATTTATCTTTGACACTTACATTTAGGGCTTCCTGAATCTACTTTATCCCATTTGTAAGCTTACTTATTGAATTGGCTAAAGAGACAGGAACAAAGCTTTATAGCCATGAAAGAACTGCTGTAATCTTGGTATCATAGGTGGAATGTGCCTTTGAATAGACTTGATTACTCTAACCTTTTTGTTTCTCTATATTTAAGGGATGAACTATGAAAAGCGTATTAAAAATAACATGAGCCTGTCTCATTATGTTTGGCTGAAGTTAAATTCCAGTAAATGTTTGGATTCCTTTTCTAATCACTACATTAACTGGAATTAATAACTGAGAAACAAAAGACTAATACTCCCAATATTTTTTGAGGTTGTGAGTATATGGCATTATTCATTTAATCTCCCCCCAGCAACTTGTGCTTATGCACACACACACATACACAATCCCCACCCCCATACAGGTATGAATATGTGTGTATATGCATCTGTGTGTGTATATGATTTAACATGACTCTACTTTTGAACATTCAGTGAAAATTAAGAAATAATTCATACAGATGATATTGGATGGCTTAAGCCTAAAAGTTAAAACTATCATTCTGGTTTAAAAAGTAAAATAGTACATGCAAATGAATTTCCCATCATAAGTTGCTTATTTCCAGTTTTCACAGCAGCTCTGACATAGGTTTGAGGGCTGACATTTCATCCTTGGCTGTGCAAAGTTTCCAACTCATGACTGTTTGTTGCTGGGAGTCCAGAGCAGAACTGGAGGAAAGGTGCTTCCACCACTTCTTCCTAGAGAGGGAGGGGCTGGGAGCTCCTTGCCACAGGCTGACCTCTGTCCCCTCCCTTGCTGAGAGCTGGTGGTTGCCCAGTCCCTGCCAGTGTTACCTCACTTCCTCTATTTGGAGGTCCTCCTCTACCTCTTCCCTAATTCATCTCCATGACGTGTCTCAAACTTTTCTGCATGAAGTTGTCACTAATTCACTTCACTCACTTGGGTCACTCCTTTGGGCTCCTCTATCTTGAGATAGGTCAGATGCCATTTACAGAAGGAACTCCATCTCTAGCCATGTAATGAAGTAAAGAGACAGGCATAGGTGGTGCTTAGTCTTCCCGCTGGGGTAAGAAAATGGAGGCTGGAGGAACCCACAGGGTGAGGATGTTGTCAAGGAAGGGGAGGCTGGGCACAAGTGTCCAAGAGCACAGCAATCTCAATCTTGTTCAGGGAAAGTTGTCAGCTGTGGGAGTGGAAGTGGGGTAGGCAGGCGGTGATGGGATCCCAGTGGTAGATGGAGTGTAGACCATGAGCATATTGGCTAAATGATGCCAAGCAGTATGGAACCACTTGAAAAACTGGTTCTTGGAGCCTGGGTCCTTGCCGCCTGGTAGGGTGTTCAGAAGCTGGACTTCAATATTGAGAGGAAGGCATTTGGATGACTAAATGGAGACAGAAAAGAGCACTTAAAGTCCTTTCCATAGACTAGGGCATGCACAGGACAGGGAGAGTTGGTGATTGGGGCACACAACAGGAGCTCCCTGGTTAACCACGTAATAAGAGTGATGATATTAAGTTCTGCCTGTTGAAAAGAGAGAAGGGGATGGTTGCAAAAGTTTAAGTAATTGCAACCTCAGTCAAAAGTGATTCAGGAACTAACTGTGGGAGAGGGAGTGAGCATGTGGGTATGGGTGATCCTTTAACTGAATCATAAGAAAGTAGTGGGAGAGATCCAGGGTGAGGAGGTTACAGTGCCATGCCAGGAAGGGAGACCTGCTGATTGGGCCACTCGGTAGCTAGGTGAAGAAGCCAGGTCAAGGGCTTCCAATTTTTCAGGATGGAGAGGATCAATTTTTTGAGGGCATCTTGAAGTGATCACATTCTCAGAAACAAACCTATAATAGGCAAACTCACACGATGCCAAATTATAATCCAAAAATAATCCTTTTGTGAATTTACTATAAGAATCATTTCTTTCTAGTGATATTGATATATGTGACCCAGGTTACCACTTCCAAATCAGTAACTATCAGGATATGATTGGAGCACAGGATGGTGAAAACTCATAGAACACTTCTGGGTACTATTCAGGTCTCTTTAATGCCAATGTGGGCCCAGTCCCAAATGTGACAAGCACCACTCATGACTTTCCTCTCCTCCCTTTTCTAATTCAGATTCCTTCTACTGTCACCCTCTCCTCAGGTCTGCCTCTATCATTGATGGTACTACTGTTTCCTCATTGGATTTATGTGTGGTCTTATTCTCTCATGCTTTGATTTAGGAGATACGGCTTTTCTAAAGACCACCACAGAGTGCCACCTTCTGCATTGCTTGAGAATTCTGATAACTGAACTTAGAAGCTCATCTTAGGTATAAGAACACACTCCTTTAACTTCTCTCTATGGGCCACGCAGGCAGAATGAGACAGTAGTCTGAGACAGCCTGTGTCTTTCCAACACTTCAGATCCTTAATCATTCTGATGAAGGAGTGGATGGAGAGATGGACAAAGAGCTCACAAACTCAGAAACAACCAGAGGTGTAACATCTACTAGTCTTTTTGTCTTTCATGAAATCTCACCTCCTCATCATTTTCCTTATCTGTTTGATGATCACAATTGAGCACTTATTCCTTAGCACTATTGCTTATTATGTCTCTTAGGGTTTCCACTCCAGAGATGCATAGCCTCTTCCTGACCTGGGAATGTACCACTATTTGGTGCTGAATTGTGACCCCAAAGTGCTCAAGTACCCTCCCCAGGAAGGCAGAACAGATGCTTAAACCTGGGACTCTTAAGAAAATGCACATTCTGATTCTGTAGGTCTGAGGTGGGGCGCAAGGATCTGCATTTCTACCAAGCTTCCAGGTGGCACAGGTGCCACTTGTTCCTGAACCTTGAGTAAAAATGCCCCTAGTGGTAAAATCAAGGGGTTAGAGCTTAACCTTCCTGAGTTGGAATCTCATTTTCCTCCATTATCAGCTTCATGACCTTGGACAAATTCCTCAACCTCTCTGAGCCTCAGTTTTGTGTCTGAGGATGGGGATGCCACTTGGTTCCCAGGTTCTTGTGAGGATGGAGGTCATGTATGTTCAGTGCTTCTGCCAGTTTATGCCACCTGCAGTCTTCACAAGACCCTTCCCTTCAAGCCCCATCTGAGTCCCTTCTCCACCCAATATCTGACTTCTCTATCTGGAGGATCCTGGAAGGACAAGATAAAGCTGTTCTCAGGGCCTTTTCTAAGGTATTCAGTCTGCTCTGGGGCCAAGTAGCCCTGTGATGTGGTTGCAGCCCCTGTTTCCACCAGGAGTCATCCTGCCTCTGGATCACAGCTTCCAATCCCTGGGATCTTCCTGAGCTTTGGAGTTCTGGGCATATCTGGCTTAGACTCTCACCTTCTACTGGCACTGTGGAAAGGTGCTCACCTTTTTTATTTTTTTATTTTTGAGATGAAGTTTCACTCTTGTTGCCCAGGCTGGAGTGCAATGGCATGATCTTGGCTCACCGCAACCTCTACCTCCTGGATTCAAGTGATTATCCTGTCTCAACCTCCTGAGTAGCTGGAATTACAGGCATGCGCCACCACGCCTGGCTAATTCGGTGTTTTTAGTAGAGATGGGGTTTCTCCATGTTGGTCAGGCTGGTCTCGAACTCCTGACCTCAGGTGATCCACCCGCCTCAGCCTCCCAAAGTGCTGGGATTACAGGTGTGAGTCACTGTGCCTGGCAGGTGCTCACCTTTATGCCATCAGCCAAGGAGACCACATAAGTCAGTACTTTTCCCCCACCTCAGCACGGCTGCTAGCTGGAGAGGATGAACAAGCATTGCTTCTAAATGGAATGAAGTTTACATTTGTTTGGGGAGCACATTTCTCTCTTGTGGTGATCTGTCCCTCAGAAGTTGGTTACTGGCCTGCATTTTCCCAAAGGCCTGGTAGCCTGATTTCAACCTGAGAAGTGGTTCCTCTTTGGCATTTAAAGACCACTTCAGTTTCCGTTGCCACGTGAGATGTGCAATCCCAGATTGCTGAGCAGGGCTTTGGCCACAGGCTTCCTGCCTGCAAAGGAGAGCCTGGTTTTTTACTTGAAAGAGAGCAGGAGGCTCTTGTGTAGAGAGCAAGGGGAAATCATTAAGTTGTCCATAGTTACCAAAGGATATGTAAGAAATATGTTCTCTAAAGTGGAAATTGCTACCCTTGGGTAACAGGAAAAGGCTGACCATTACATTATAAATAGGAAATGGGAGATAATGAAATCGATGCCAAGCACACAGTGCAACCTCGATAAGGGAGTTTGCATCACAGCCCTCCCAATTCATTTTCACAGATGGTTCTTCTCTCAGGCATTTAAACTTTGTCTCTAATATTAATCGGTGAAATGAAAAAAGAGATTTGCCCAGTTGTGGTTATTGTTATTGGAGACTAATACCAATAAAGTGGTAGTAAAATATCCCCACAATATCCTCTAACATTGGAAACAACCTCAAGGGCTGAAAGCTGACTTGTGAATTCCCCCACCCTCTGAAATGCTGCTGGTTCTAAGGTCTTGTGGAAATGAGAGAGAAGTCATTTCATTTAAGTCTTAATGGACCCGAGCTTTAAACAGTCGGTGTACACAGCCTCAGCATGTCAGGAGAGGCCATAGGTAAAGTCTGTAAAAGAGATTCGCACGCCAAATGATTCACCCAATATATTAGGTAGGCAGCTGTAATGCAGGCTCCTTCCATATACAACTATATTCACAGAAGGTCTTGATCCTCAGTGATCGTTATTATAGAATCATAATGCCAGCAAGTACCCAGAGACCACCTCCTCATATCTCAGGTCCAGGCTGTTCCTTGGCCTAGCAAGGGATAGTCCACAGCTTAGGAGCCAAGCTGGGAGAAAGACTCCCAACTCCCATCCCAGAAGGAGTGCCACGCAGACCCCCACAGCCCAGCCCTACCCGACCTATCCTCTGCTGTCATGGTAGCTGTAATGTGAGTCACCAGGGTTCCCAATTCCCCTGGCGGTTGGGGAGGCCTTCACGGTCAGGTCTGTGGGACTGGTGACTTCCGGAATCTTGTACCCATGGTCCAACACGCTGCCTGTGCTTGGAAACGGCTGTAATCTAACCTAATATACACACAAGAAAATCAAAGGTATCCTCAAAGCATGATAAAAGAAATGGATGGTGTGAAGCTCCCAGTCAGCAGCAAACCCCAAGGGCATGGAGCTCCGGCCTGGATTCCTCAAGACAGAGAGCCATGGAGACGGCAGTGCTGGGTTGGGCCGAGGTGTCACCAGATCCAGCCCTCATGTCAGAAAAGGAAACGTTTGGGCCCCAGGGGAAATGGCTGGTCCAGCATCACTGGGGACATCAACTGGCTGAGCCAGGCTAAGGACCCAGGGTTTCTGGGTGATTGGCTGCCACACTCTCCCTATGGCACCTTGAGGGGTACAGAACACCCTGCTCTGGGTCAGGGAAGGACAGCCTCCTGAGCTGCCTGGATGTGCTAGTTAAGGCACTCTGGGGCCAATCAAAGTCACCTCCAGGGAGTTTATGTAAAACAGCAATGTTTATTAAGGAGAGGCACAGGTCTCTCTCTGAACCCACAGGAAGCTTTCAGCTTTTTTGCACTAGTTCTGTCTCACACACACACATTTCTGTTGGTGTCTGACTCTTTCTCTATAGACCAGTGTTCTTTGCTCCTCACCGCTCATGGTATAATATTCCATAAATTCACCCAGCCAAGACTCTTTCCATCTCAACTCCACAGGGATGCTGAGTTTGAAGGTGCTGGTCTCTGATGCTCACCTGCAGTTGCAGGTGGGGGCTGGCAGGTACACCTGGTTGAAAATTGGACAATGAGAGGCTGTTCCTGAGACTCCAGGAACCTGGACAGAGTTGTAAATGGACTCTGCAGACATGTCAATAGGTGTCACTACATCTAGGGATCTGTGTCCTTCCCCAACACCCAAGGCAGCCTCACCCAATCCAAGTACTTACCAACCTTGTGTTTCTGTCCTCTCCACTCCAATGACAGGCACAGGGCCCTAGAGGAGTGAATGGGGGACTCGCCACATGCTCACGCAGCCCTGCCTTTGCAGGCTCTGTCCTCACTCCAGGGTCACGCGCACCCCTCGGGAGAGATTCCGGGAAGCAGCCTTTCCTGCATTAATGGCCATGATGCTCCCTCTGTCCAGTGGGAACCTCCAGCGGGCCAGTGTTGGGGATGTGCGTATCAGTGAGGTGAAAGGTCTTCTTCTACAAACTGCATTCTGGCTTCAAAATAACCCAAGTTCCCCCTGGAACATGAGCATTGAAGTTCATGGTCCCTGACAGCAGCCATGGGGAATAACAAGGCACGTGAACGAGGAGCCCTGGTGGCAGCCCATGTCTTCTGTGTATTGAAAGGCAATTTCCCAACTCTCCTTTCTGGCCCACTGTGCAGTGCTGCCTTTTCACAGGAATTTCTGAACTGTCCCCAACTGGTCTCCTGGCCTCCCAATTCCCTATTCTCTAATCCAGGCTCTGCCATTGGCTCTACTGAGCTTTACAAAGGTAACTGTTTCCTTTTCTGTTTTAACCCTCCCAAGGCTCCCCCAGGCTGATGGGTTCAAGTCTAAGTTTGAAGCAGAGCTCTAAAGCCCTGTGTGACCTGGGGCCTTTGCCCTCCAGCCCTCTGCAGACATGCTCCAATCCTGGGACCGCAGGGAGCACTCCAGGCAGTGCAGAGCAAGCTGGGGGGCGTGGCGAGCCCATCTCCAGTGACAGGCGTGCTCTCTGAGGGCTTCCTGGGCCTTTCTCTCAGCAGCTCCAGCACTGGGACCAAGGCGGGGACGTTACGGGTCCTTGATCCTGTTTGATGCCATGACTCTGAGTGGTGAGGGGACATAGATCTATTGCAGTTTTAATTCTGATGGGTGAATTACCTAGTTTTGGTCACACAGAACTTGGCTGCAGTTTTAGAAATTAAATGGTGCGTCTCCACATCTCTTTATTACAACTGTTGTTACTTAGGCCCCAGGAAGTGCCAGGGTCCAAAACTGTAAGCAACAGTGTCTGAGGACTGTAAGGTATGGAGGGACCAAGGAGCTCATAGAACTGGCACTGATTGAATTCTTGTCAATGCCCGACTCTGCTAGGCCATTTATAGATTATCTCAGAGGGACAGATGGAAAAACTGGCAAAGATAAGGCGAGTTTAATGACTGCTAATATCCAGAAAAGGACAGGCCTCAAGGGAAAAAGCTATGGGGGAGAGAGGCCTGCTCAGAAGAGCGCGGCAGAACGCAGGCACATGCCGCACTTGTCTCCACCTCAATCTTTGCTGAAAGATGAATCCTTCCTGGAAAGCATCATGCCACAGTCAATAGGATTCACCTGTCCAGGGCTTGCTGTGAGCAGAGTCCCTGTGCTCTCTGGAAAGCAGAGGCACATGGCTCTGGGGACACTCTCCCCAGCTTTTCACCAAGGAGGAAAATAAATGAGGCCTGGAGAAATCCCTGGTACCTCTAGGTCTGGTATGGGAGCAGTTCTGTCGGAGTTCCCAGTCGTACCGCCCCATCTCTGAGGCTCCCCTTTGTGCTAAGAAGGGTGTGGGGACCCCAAAGAGTAGAGCAGCAGCTGCTCCTACCCAGGCACCTGGGGGCAGCTGATTGACCAGAGACAGCTTCCTTCCAGAGAGAGGCAGTGCCTGAGGCTCCCTGGAAAAACACTCAAGTGCCTCAGCCCCTTAACAAAATGTCCTTCCAGAAACAAGAACTTTCTCTTTTCAACTCAATTTCAGTAGCTGAGCACCTGCCAGGCTATGCTTCAGGTCCAACTTCCTCATCTTCCTTGTCCAACCCGATGCGATCTCCCTTCCCAGGGGCTTATCAGGCCTCAATGGATTTGACAATGACTACTTGGCCTGGCTTCAGTTTCCTGCAGAGGCCAGGAGACCAACAGCTTCTTCCCTTCATGCTGCTGAGTTGATTAAAGTAGCTCGTCTTTATTTAGTGGGAGCTGTGAGCCAGGCAATGCGATAATTTCATCATTTTATGTACTAAACCTGGTGCTACCCTCTGCTTTACGGATGAGGAAACTGAGGCACATAGGAGGAGGTGATCTGCCGGGATTTTGCCCAAGACGGCTGGAATCCCAGGGTGTGCTTCAAACCTACACTCTTTCAGGTCCTTTCTGGGAAACGGAAGGCAGCTTGTGTGAGGAGATCCACGGAGGGGTTGTAGGGGGAGGGAAGAGAGCACAGTAGAGGACACAAGATGCAGCGTGTCCCCGAGTGGCCAGGAGAGGAGCTCAGCCCCTCCCACGGCCCTGGGGTCAGCACCAAGGCCTGGTTTGTGTGAGGGACACGGTGTAGACAAAGAGGGCTGGGAGGATGCAATTGCCACAGTGTGTGGTGGTGGATTGTGCTAAATTTGTTGAGACTGATATGAAGAGGAGTGGGGAGTGAGAAGGCACAAAAATGTGCACATGTGGAAAGGCCCAGAATAGCAGAAGGGCCTGCACTCTCCAGCCAGGGAGGCGAAAACCCGTCCCACTGCCTGGAGCAGACCTTGTTGGGAGGAAACGGAGGCAGCTGGTGAAGACCAGGCGCTCTCCAACCCTGGGCAGTTCCTCTCGTGTAGAAGCCAAGGTACGGATGTGGTTTCCAACTCTCTGGAGGCCCCAAAAGATATGTATCCTGGCCTCATGCACGCTTGATTGAGAGATAAGTGTTGGCATGGAACCGAGGGGAGCGGGGTGCCCAGCACATGTCCCCACTGCTCCCCACTGCCCAGGCTGATGCCCGAGGTCCCCCTGCCTTATGCACCCTGCTCCTGCCCTGCCCTTCCCCTAACCCACATCCTGCTGCTGCCTCAGCCCGGCTGGAGCCCCTGCCCAGGCCAAGCACTGTGGCTATGTCTGTCCCATGACCACGGACAGGGTCCCTTTCGTTCTCCTTCCTACCTAGGCCACATCTGTTCTCTGTGGATAGAGAAAAGCCACAGTGTGAGAGCAGAAGTATTGGAAGGATGTGTGCCCCGTGTGCTCACCTGCCCGCCTGTCCCATCTCCTGCCCCATCCCCTGCCCCGGCCTGCCTCCCACTCTTTCTCTAACACCTGCCCCATCCCCTGCCCCAGCCTGCCTCCCACTCTTTCTCTAACACCTGCCCCATCCCCTGCCGTGGCCTGCCTCCCACTCTTTCTCCAGCATCTTCCCGTCCCTCTTAGTTCTTGTTCCTGTGCCTTGGGTCAGGCCATCCTCTCCCCTCTGCAGGATGCAGGGCTCCCATCTGCCCTACCCACCCTCCCGGCTGGGCTCTACCTTAAGCCTCAGCTCCAGCTTTGTCTCGTGGGCTGCTCAGGGCCAGCCCCGCTCTGTCCCCTGCTGGGTACTCTGTCATATACTTCCTCATTTTATTGGCACCATCTCTTTATGCATCTGTTGTTCTTCACTGAATATATGGTAACCTCACAGACCTGGGCCATTGCTCCTTCATCTTTTCATCTCAACACATCTCACAAGAGCCCTGTACAGTAGAAAGAGTGGCCCTCACAGGGCTGACCATGCGCCCAGGCTGGCGGTCCTCTTCCCAGCAGGCTCTGGGAAGTGAGTGTCAGCTCCTGAGTGCACCCCTTGGTGGTCTTGGGATTGTCTGCCAACATCCCCTGGTGTGTCGTAAACAGGACTGAGAGCTTACGAAAGTGCTCTGCCACCTCTAACATGAGCTTCAGCCTGCAGGTTATCGTTATCCACGCAAGACCTGTGGCAGGATGGCACGTGGGCAGGCCTGGGTAGAAGGAGAGAAGAAAAGGGGAAAGAAAAGGAGACTGGGAGGGTATAGGGCAGGTAGGTTCTGCAGGGGCCATCGGATTCTACCTTGGTGACAGGAAGTTGCCTCACTGGCCCAGGTCTCAGCTTCCCTAAGCATGGGAAGTGACCCTTTGCCTGCTGGGGTGCTAGAAGCATTTGCAGTCAGCAGAGCCCAGAGCATGCGTGCTGACACCTGTCTCCTGATGCCAGCATGCGGACACCTCCTCCTGATGCCAATGTGTGGACACCTCCTTCTAATGCCAGTGTGAGGGTGCCTCCTCCTGATGCCAACATGCTGACACCTGCCTCCCAATACCAGCGTGTGGACACATCCTCCTGATGCCAATGTGTGGACACCTCCTGATGCCAGCCTGTGGACACTTGCCTCCCGATGCCAGCATGTGGATGCCTCCTCCTGATGCCAGTGTGTGGACACCTCCTCCCGATGCTAGTGTGTGGGCACCTCCTCCCAAGGCCAGCGTTTGGCCCCTGCCTCCCGAGGCCAGAGTGCAGACACCTCCTCCTGATGCCAGCATGCCAGCACCTGCCTCCCAGGGCCAGTCGTCTTTCCTGCTGCACTGCAGGTGACTCCTGGTTGTGCCAAGTTCCATCTGTGGAAGGGGCTCCCTGGCAGGTAAACATATGGAACCAACCTTGCTGACTGCAGGTCTACCCTTAAATTTGGCCGAATTCAGCTGAGTCTGTCCTGGAGTGAAATCCTCCTGCCAACTGGAGGGCAGGAAAGGGACTGGCACACACGACCTGGCCTCCAGACAGCTTCTCTGGCCACTTGTGGATTCCTTGGTGTTTCTCCCTTCTATCTCAGAAGCTGCCACGTGCATCAAAGCTGTTCTTATGGTTGTGTACAGATCTCGCCTCTCCGTACCAGACATGCTTTGATGTTTTGAAAAAGTCTTTAAAACCAAGCACAAGATTTTGTAGTTGTGACTAAGGAAGGAGATAAACAAACCCAACAATATTATTACAAATAAAATTCTACCACTTTGCCTTTGTTGAGTAACTTCAGCTTATTTGATACCAGCTTATGAAGAAAGACAGTTAGGTATTTATTATGGCATTTTAAAGAGGGCTAAAGTGACTTGTTCACACCTAGAGAGTGGCAGAGAAAGTGTTAGAAGTTCTGTCTCTAGCTCATATGCTTCTCCCACCCTGGTGAGCAGAGACCACACATCCCGTCTTGGCCATGCTGTCTTCCAGTGTTCAAGAAGAGTGAGGTTGAAGGTGATCTTGGGTAAGAGATTTCTGGATACAGCAGGCCATTGCACAAGGCTGCTTGGTCAAGCCTTCGAGTGTCCTCTCTGGCTCATGCTGGGGACACAGTTATTGCAAAGGTGATGCCCGCACAGATAAGGAGAGATTTGCGTAGTTCCTCAGCCAGTTTGCACACATTCCCATTTGACCCAACTCTCAGGTCATGAAACCACTCGCTCACGGGAGAATTCAGTGAAAGGCAACCGTCCTCCCGCCTCCTTCAAATTCTGTCTAATTCTGACAAGTCGCTGAGTGGTCAAGCACAACTCCTAGTGGGCAGAGAATGTTTCACTTTTATCAGCAGAATGAACCATTGTTAGGAATGCATGTTCTGGAGACACAGAGGCCCAACTGCCAGTTCCATCATGTTCTGTGTGACTTGGGCAGATAATTCACTTCTCTGAGTGTTAGTTTCTACTTCTGGAAAATTGTGATCCTGATAGCATTTATTTCAAAAGACTACTGTGAAAATGAATTAGAGTCACATATGGGAACCGTGACAGCCGTTTAAGTGTGAGCTGCGGATGCTGTTTCTGGCACAGCCCTTGTAACGCAGGGTGGTATATGGAGATGCATCCTATGAGACAAAGTCTCCAGGTCAGTCTTTTCCATCCTCTAGGGAATCATTTTATTTGTACTTCAATGTAAAGTATGACTTTGATAATTATTTTTGCAGAGAGTCATTAATAAGAGGATGGCATGAATGAGCCCCGGCAGTGACTCACGTCACTCTCCAGGTTTTCTATCTCCATCAGAAAGGATGGGGTTGGGTTGTGTATGTCCTCAGTCCCTCCTGCCTCCCACTTTTCAAAAGGCTCAGGCTACAGTCAGTGTGTGTGGAAGAAAGAGTGGAAAGGTATGAGCTCTGCTCAGAGAAGCACAGAAGGAAAATGTCTAACCAACAGACTCAGTAGGGAGACGGAGCCAGGAGTCAATGGAAGTGACAGCCAGGCACCAAGGGGTCCACGGGCAGGATGTATGGAGCTGTGAACCCCTGCCACTATGCTGGAGCACGTGGCATGTGGTAGTGACCCTGGGCAAAGACCACATGAAAAGTCACAACTAAGTCTTACACACTTACAAGACGTATGCACTTATTCTGTGTGAGTCATAAGGCCACCTTGCCTACATGACCTGCCAATTCAATGAAAAATATACTAAATTATAGCAATCAACGCTGTGTAATAAATATTTTGTTCTCTGAGGAAAAACCCCAAAGGTCTTTCTAGCAGGCAGGCATTTACGATTATGAAACACTCCCCTCTGGGTCTCCCACGCAGGTTCTGGGATTCCACACTGACTGCTGACTATATCAGACTGGAAATAACCACAGCGCTAGTCCCACATCTACCATGTGTGTGCCCTTAGACAAGATTCCTCATCTGTATATTACCTGCCTCTTATTCTATAATTTATTATGTTATAATGACCAAATTAGGGATAATATATACCTATAAATTACCTTTTTTTCAAACAAGGTGTCATGACCAAAATAAAGACCTGGTGTTATGTATTTGAAGCCACCTTACATTTTTGCCTTGAAGCCTTTCTAAGATTCTGTTAAAATGTTTGAAAATATTTTGTTCCTAAAAAATAGATACCAATACTTTTAGACGACAGTTTCTTGAGAAAAATGTGGAATAAGTAAGGTCGTGAAAGTTCCTTATTGCAGATGGCATCACAGCTATGGCTGCACTGCTATGGCTGAAGCCTGGAATCTGAACAGAATACAGAAATGCTTTCTTTCATGCTGTGTTTTTCTCCTCGAAGAGAGAAAAGATAACTATTTCGATCAAACAAGATGGTCCACCTGTTTCGGCTGTGGACTTGTTCTATCCACTGTTGTTGGACAGGACTCAGGACACGGGGGTGCCCTTCTCAGTTAATAAAGACAGCGATGGTCTGGCTTTAATTAGCGCTAAGGGCATAAAGAAAGAAAAGCTGGCTGGGTGTGGTGACTCATGCCTGTAATCCCAGCACTTTGGGAGGCCGAGGCAAGTGAATCACCTGAGATCAGGAGTTTGAGACCAGCCTGACCAACATGGTGAAACCCCGCCTCTACTAAAATTACAAAGATTAACCAGACGTGGTGGCGCATGCCTGTAATCCCAGCTACCGGGGAGGCTGAGGCAGGAGAACTGCTTGAACCTGGGAGGTGGAGGTTGCAGTGAGCCAAGATGGTGCCACTGCACTTCAGCCTGGGCAATAGAGCGAGACTCCATTGAAAGAAAGAAAGAAAGAAGAAAGAAAGAGAGAAAGAGAGAGGAAGGAGGAAGGAAGAAAGGAAGGAAGGAAGAAAGGAAGGGCGGGCACAACAGGGACAAGGTGAAGAATGGCAGATGACAACCTGGAGAAGCAAAGGGCTTCTTATGTCTCAGATGACTTAGGCCAACAGCCCCAGCGCCATGGAAAGAGCAGCCTGTGGTGGGAGGGAGGGCAGATTAGGACAGCCTGGGCTGTGGGGGCTGACTGCATGAACTGAGAAGGAGGCACCTTTTTCTTTGTTTGTTTTTTGTTTTTGAGACAGGGTCTTGGTTGACAGGTACTATTCTGTACCTAAGTGTGTGTGCGCCCTCAGCTGACATCCATCTTTTGCCAGAAAAGTCTTGATGATGTTGTCCCTCCAATCTCCTGTGCAGTGCTCGGATTTCACACATTGGGCCTTCCCATGGCATTTCACCCCAGAACCCACTTTTTATTCTCCCTGCCTGACCCCAGCACGCCTAACCCAGCAGTTAGTTTTGAGGGACAATACTTTAAAACTTCGTGGCCTCCCTCACCCATCTTCTGGCAGCCAGCCTCCTGTCCTGGACTGACGGTGGCCCTCCACCCAGGTCCCTGCTCTCCCTTCGCCCTGCATCTCTCTTCCACAGAGCGTGTCAGCTCCACAGCATCCCCCAGGGCGGCAGGCCCGACTCACAAACCTCCCGGCTTCCCCTAATTCTGGGAGTCAGAACCAACTTCCTTCCCAGCCAAGTTTCCCACACCCCACCCAAGGCCGCCTCTCCATCTCCTCCCTGCCTTTCCCTCGGCCTGGAACGGCCACTCCTTTCCCCCAGGTCTTGCTCAAATGTCACTTCCTCAAAGAGGCCTTCCCTGCCCACACCCGCTGGCCTGCGCCACTCAGCTGGAGTAAGTCTCTTGCCAGCGCCAGTGGGAAAGAAAATATCCGCATTCAGGTTTTGTCTTTGCTGCTGTTTCTGGTCAACTTCCTCTCATTGGAAGCAACATTCCCTGAGGGGAGTTGGTTGTAGCCTCCCCAGTTTCAGCCCCAGTGCTGCAGCGATGCCAGCCTTGGAGTGACCACAGGGTCAGCCCAGAATGAATGAGTTTGAGGTGAACAACCTCATACCTGCTTTTCCTAACCCCTCCTCTTTAAGCTCCTTGATGGAAATCTTTGCTGGTTACATCTCCTTGCATCTATCTCTGCCTGCTCCAGCACCTTCCTCTTCCCCTGCCACCCTCCCGGGAGCATGAGCTCCCCATACGCTGTGCACCCCAGGGTGTTTCTGCCCAGGGACAGGCTAATGTGCAATGAGGGCTGCGGCCTAACATGGACGAGAAGGCCTTGGGTCCTGGTGCCAGAGCACTCACCTCTCCCTCCTTCTTTGGCATCGTGGCCTTCCCCATGGAGGTCCCATCATCTGCCGCTGCTGCTTTGCCTTAGAAAACTCAGGGACACTCACTGACTGCCCCTGCTCCGTGCCCCTCATGCGTCCATACCACGTGGCAGCTTACAGGGTACCCACTCCACGCGGGAGCTTAGGCAGATCCTGATGGGACAGAGAAACAAAAGGAAAAGCCTGTTTCCAGCAGCATTCCAGGGGGTTCCTCTCCTAATCCAGGGGACAGAGGAGCTCACCAGTGATACTGGTGTGAGGGGAGAGGTGTGGCGATAGAGGGTGCTGTGGGAGTTCCAGAGGACCCCATCGACCTGGTGGGGGCTGGGGTGGGTAGCCTAAAGTCGATTCCTTCCCAGATTCACCTGGCCCAGCTCCTCCATCCCAGGAGGGACGCCCTGGCTTCCTTCTTTTGATCCCCTATTCTCCCCCAGCCCGGCCAAACTCTGTGCAATGTGATGAGTTGCTCCGTGTTTAGGGAAGCGAGTCATCACAGGTCCAGCACCCTTCACAAGCTGCCCCATGTTTCTTTTTAGTGTCACCCCACCCCCAATTTTGCACACACTATACACACTGAAACCTCAGTTGACTTCCGTGGCCAGCTATGCAGGGTCTTGTTGGCCAGGCTGCTCCTCTGCCTGGAATAACCTCATCTTCCTCCCTGGCAGGCAAGTGTGAGTCACACAGGGCTTCAAAACATACTAAAATGTCACCTCCTCTTTGAACTCACCTGCCCCTCTTCCTGGCTTGCCCTCCCCCATCCACAGCCGATGCTGTCTCCCTTTGAACTCCTGTCAACTGGGTAAGACTTCGGTGCTGGCATTGCCTAGGTACGTCGTAATAAACAAGTGCTTATTCACAATAGCAAAACCAACCTGGAGCCCATCAACAGTGGCCTAGATAAGGAAACATAATACATATGCACCATGGAATACTACACAGCTGTAAAAATGAAATCATGTCCTTTGCAGCAACATGGATGCAGCTGGAGGCCATTATCCTGAGTGAATTAACACAGGAGCAGAAAACCAAATACTACATGTTTTTACTTGTAAGAGGGAGCTGAACATTGGGTACACATGAACATAAAGATGGCAGCAACAGACATGGAGGATACTAGAAAGGGAGGGAGGGAGGGAGGGGGAAAGACTGAAAAACTACCTATAGGGTACAATGCTCACTACCCAGCCGATGGGATCAATTGTACCCCAAACCTCAGCGTCATGCAATATATGCACACAACAAACCTGCACATGTACCTCCTGAATATAAAATAAAAGTTGAAGTGAAAGATAGAAAGAAAAAAGAAACAAAGAAAGAAAAAGAGAGAAGGAAGAAAGCGAGAGAGAGAGAGAGAGAAAGAAAGAAAGAAAGAAAGAAAGAAAGAAAGAAAGAAAGAAAGAAAGAAAGAAAGAAAAGAAAGAGAAAGAAAGAAAGAAAGAAAGAAAAGGAAAGGAAGAAAGAGAGACGGAAGGAAGCAAGAGAGAGAGAGAAAGAAAGAAAGAGAAAGAAAGAAAGAAAGAAAGAAAGAAAGAAAGAAAGAAAGAAAGAAAGAAAGAAAGAAAGAAAGAAAGAAAGAAAGAACAAGTGCTCCGTGAGTTCCAGGAAGGCAGGAGCTGATTTCATTCCCTGCAAATCCCTGTGCCTGGCTCGGTGCCAGCACACAGTGGGTGTTCAAAACATACGGCCTGATGGAAGAAGATAATATGCTTCCATCACTACAATTGTGAAATCCTTTAAGATAGCAATGTGATAGACTTGACCTCTGTAGAAAGCAAAGCCACGCTGAATAGAATCAGCTAATTTTTTTCTTTTTTAAACATCTGGCGAATGATTTCATGGGATCTGGCTTCAGTTTCCTCCCCCAGATCGTGATGCGGAATTCTACCTGTGGGCTCCACATTGGTTGATTCAAGGACCTAGTCAGTACTGCCACCTGGTGGCCGTTTACCCCATTTGCAGACTGGGCTCTTAAAAACACCCGCACAGTAATTCTGCAATCATTATTTATTTATTTTGGTAAAATTCCCATTTTTCCCCCACTCACAGGGGAAGAAGAAATAGTTTTTAGTGTGAGAGGGAGAGGATTTCCTCACCATTATTTCCCTTCTAAAATCCCACCCCCACCCAGACCTGCACAGTCCACAAGGAGAGCCCATGAAGAGTGGCCTGGCCTTGGTGGAAACCCACAGCACCCTCTGGCTGTCTGCACTTACGCATCTCCGCATCTCCGAGCAGAGCAGAGATCGCCTTGTCAGACCTCCCGCAGCGACGTAAGCCTCAACTCCAAGGTCAGGAGCAGCTCCGGCTGGGGGGGGCCAGCGACCTGTTCTGTGCTCTGCTCCAGGCCCCTAAATGCAGCATTTGATTTCTCTTAGGACAAAATGAAGGCTTGTTAAATATATGTTAAAAAAGTAAGCACAGCCAACCAGTGCCACTCTCATTGCTTTACCTTTCCTTGCAACCCTATAACAGTCAATGGAAAGACAAAATGTGAGCTGCCAATTTCTCCTTCCTGGGACTTCAGGTCAACATCTCCTCATTACAGCCATCATTCCAGAAAATAATGACTATGTTCTTTGATACTTTGATACTTGCAGCGATGATCTAAGCCCTTAAATGCAGGGATTAAGTTCCCCTAAAAAACTAGGGCTATGTCGGCAGGCTGGTCAGACTGTCTGGAAGAGCAGCCAACAGGAAGTCGTAGATTGTCTGTGCTTCTTCTGAGTTTGGATGCGTCTTTACCAGAAAACTATACTGTCTCTGACAGCAGCTTTCAACTCATGATCCTGCCTCTTGTCCCTCTTAGCAAACCACTACCAAGTGGCATTTGAAGATATCGAAAAGTCCCAGCATAGAATTGCTTCATTGTGAGTGCTGGTGGTGTTGGCACACAGTGGGTGCTCAAAACACGTGGACCCAATGGAAGAGCATTTGCTTTTATCACTCTACAACTGTGAACGTCTTTATGTTTTCTCTGTACCTGAATTGTAGCAAGGCAAGGATTGGGGCTGACTCTGGGATTTGGGGACAGTTAAGGCAGCCAATGGAGTCTGTTGGCAGGAGTATTTACTAGTCCTCCTGCAGGAAACAGAAGGAGGGACCCTGGAAGTGAGGTCCCTGGGGTTCTTGGTTGAGGACTTGAAAGAAGCGAGAGAAAGATGGATCTGAGCCTTTTAGCCTATCTTCATCTGAGGTGAGGTTGTTTTGCTTTGGACCCTACATTCCCAGCAACAGGCTCAGGGGGTACCTCTACAGACCACACAGGGAAATTCACTCATTCATCCATTCATTCACTTACACAACCGATGATCATAAACAGTTTGCTGCAAGGACTATGCTGGGTGCTGGAAATAGGGGGCAGAGAGAAAATCACCATGGTGCTTGTTTGCAGAAAGCATAGAGCCTCATGGAGGGAAATGGAGATTAACCAAAGTATCACATAAATGACTGTATGATTACAACTGAGAATATTATGAAGGCAAAGAACCTATTATACAAGAGCATAGAGCAGAGGAGCTTTACCCAGCCCAGCAGCCAGCCAGGCTTCACAGAGGAAGGAAATCTTGTATGGAGAACTGATGGGTGAATGGAAATTTACTGGGTAGTGAGAGGGGAGAAGAGAGCCCCCGCAACCTTCTGGAAGTAACAGAGCTACAAAGGGAGAGGGAAAGAGATCTGAAAGAGGCAGTGTGCGGGATAGAGCCTGGGGGAGAAGGCACAATTAGCGCTGGGCGGTCGCCGGCCTGGGCAAGCCTGGTGGACAGCAGCCTACAATGCATGGCCAACCATGCTGAGCTCACACAGAGAATCGTATGAGAAGAGTGCAGGCTCCTCATTGACACACAGGATCTCTGTACTAGAGCAGTGCCTGAGGTAAAAGATTAATAGCTGCGTAATAAATTGTTGAATGAGTAAATGGAAAAATGCTTGGTCTCAGCCTTGGCAGGTGGCTTCTAGCAGGGAAAGCTCCTAGCTCCCTTAGTTTTTCTTCCTTTCCTTATCCTCAAGGAAGAGGAATGCTTTTGTATTGGTCAAGTCCAGGGATATTGATTGGGTCATGTGGTTCTACATGAGCATTAGGCAGAGAGATACAAAATAAACAGGCATTAGGGTGAACACTGTTCTATGCTTTTGCTCTGGTTCCTGTGTTTTGTATTTGCTTCTCCTTGCTGAACATTTTTCCTGTTACCATCAAAGGGGTAAGAATAATAATAGGGCTAGGCTGAGGAAAACAAAAAAGTAAAGTGGTTTTACTCCTGCTCCCTTCAGTTCAGGCAAGTGGCGTCACTGAAGTGATTCTATGTGGCTTTGAGGCCAACAGTGACACCCAGGATTTTTCTGCTGAGGTTTAGCTTCCCGTGGGAAGCTTGCAGGGGTAGGTTGCTGACCCAGGGTCAGATTCAAAATTTAGGAATGCTAGGTGTCAGTCAGTAATCTCTCTCTCTTCTATTTTCACTCTTGAGGACGGTGTATGACAGTAGATAGTATCAGAGGTGAGCATACAAGAGCAGAAGAATGCAATGTGGCTTTGGGGCTCTCCCATCAAGAAGTGGGGTCCATTTCCTGACCTCTGGGATCTGGACTCAGGAGCAGCCTGTGACTTGCACTGACATCAATGGATAATGAAATGGATGGAGACAGAGTTGTGCAAGTTCCAGAAGCTACGCCTTGAGAGCTCTTGCAGATTTTGCTTTTGACCTCTTGAAACTGCCCTGAGACCACTGGGAAGGAATGCCTGTCTGGTTTTCTGGAGGAAGAGAGTCACATGGAGAAGAACTGAGGCAGCCACCAACTGCCAGACATGTGACCACCAGCTCTGCTGACCCCACAGCTCAAAGAAGCTGCACAGATGAGCTGAGGCTACACTCTTCAGGGAACAATTCACGCAGTCCTGAGAGACAGCAACTGCTTGCTCTTCTGAGCCACCAGGCTTTGAAACAGTTCATTGCTTCTTTTTTATGACATACTCTAATTGCATCATCTTGTTCAATGCTCACAACAACCCTGCAAGGCTCTTATTAATTTTCCACTTTACAGATAAGAAAACCGAGCTTCACATAGTAGATGCAAAGCCATTAAGTGGCAGGACTGGAATTTGCACTCATGTCTATGTGGCCCTAAAGGCCACCCTCTCCCTATTTCACTGGCCCATCAAAAACCACAGAGACCAGATAACAAGAGCTCGTCATAGTGCTGACAGCAGAACTGAGGTCCCAAACTGCAGCGTGCTCTGAACTCTTCTGGTCACAGAGCAAAGGCCATCGAAAGGGATCAATAGAAGACACAGGAGCTTCCAGAATGTCAGAGAAAAAGGATGGGCTTGGACTTCTATTGACTTCATTGAGTCAACACAGCAGTCAAAAACTGTTGTGATTGGGGACCCACACCCTGTCTGTTCTTGTTGATCTTTGGACAAACCATTTCAGCGGACTGAAACTTTCAAATAAAGCTTAGAAAAGTGAAAAAAGAAAGTGTGGGAAGAACACCATAGTAAAAGAAAATAGGAGAGATAAATAGTGAGGCAAACGTATCACTAGCATCATGGTCTATCAGATCATGTGCTCAAAATAAGGTTATGGATTTATTCTTAGTGGAAGGACTGGGGCTCATGGCCCGAGTATCATTCACAAAGAAGCCAGAAAACTCCATGTGTCCACGTGGCCAGAGGCAGGAATGCCCCTGCAGGCACTGGATCGCTAAAGCTGAATACCTGCCAGAGAAGCTTTGCTACCCTAAAGCCAAGGCCAGGTCTTCTAAGAACGCACCAGACCAATAAGGTAACATGTCCTGTGACGGTCTGGTATGGTTATGTGCTTTGCCTAGAATCCAAGATTGCATTATGATGGAATTTCTGATATAGAAAAATTGTAATGTTCAAACATTGTTTTTGATAATAAAGTGCTTCTTCATTAAAAAATAGTTTAATTGTGGTAAACTACACCTAGCATAAAATGTACCATTTCAGACAATTTTTAAGCATATAGTTCTGTGGCATTGAGTACATTGACACTGTCGTGCAACCATCACCACCAGCCATTTCCAGAACTTTTTCATCTTCCTAAACAGAAACTCTGTATTCATTAAACATTTAATCCTCATTCCCACCTCCCCTTATCTCCCGGTAACCACCATTCTACTTTCTCTACGATTTCCAGAACTTTTTCATTTTCCTAAATGGAAACTCTGTATTCATTAAATATTTAGTCCTCATTCATTCTCACCTCCCCCTATCTCCCGGTAACCACCATTCTACTTTCTCTATGAATTATACTACTCTAGGGACCTTATATAAGCGCAACCATACAGCACTTATTCATTAATGACTGGCTTATTTCACTTGGCTTAATGTACTTAGGGTACATTCATGTCATAGCATGAGTCAGAAGTTCCTTCTTGTTTAAGGCTGAGTAATAGTCCATATTGTGCGTTTACCACAGTTTGTTTATCCATTCTTTTATAGATGGAAACACCCACCTTTTGGCTATTGTGAATAATGCTGCTATAAACATGGGCATACAAACATCTCTTTCAGATCCATTCTTCTGGGAAGATACTGAGAAGTAGACTTGCTGGGTCATATGGTAATTCTATGTTTAATTTTTTTGAGGAACAGCCATGCTGTTTTCCATAGCAGCTGTACCATTTTATATTCCCAACCAGAATGATGATTTCTTCACATCCTTGCCAGTGCTTGTTATTTCTTTTTTGTTATTTTTTTAATTTTTTTGAATGAGTAGCCATCCTAATGGGTGTGGAGCTTCTTCATTTTATAGAATAGGAAACCAAGACATAGCAAATGTTAAAAGTTTCCCTGTGGTCACACAGCTAATAAACGGCAGAGCTGAGAATTGTACCAAGGTGATCTAAATCCAAGGAGCAGGATTTTAAAGTTTTTCTTTCCAGGTTAATGGTGGACAACCTCAGGCTTATGGGATTTCTGCTAATTGTATGGAATTGCTCATCACTGGGAGGCTTGTTCAGCATACGCTGAGGTGAGGAGGAAGACATAAAATACTTCCATCAGTGAGAAGTGAGTCTGCATTTGGTTCACTCAAAAACAAGTCGATAACCTGGAACAGATAAAATCAGAATAACTCCTGACCTTTGGTACAAACGCCAAGGGACTCGAATGTGGATAATTTTGGAAGCCAACTGAAGAGTTGAATTATTACTTGTCTCAATGCTTCCTGCTTTCGGTTGGTTCTGGAAATGGAAGTGCCAAGCCCTGCCAGGAAGTCTTCTCTCGTGGTTTTACTGGTCAGGGCTAATTTAGGAAGTGCTGGAAATCTCGTAGAAACCCCTTGGGAAATTTTTACCTTGTTTTCCTACATAAAAAGTTCCACTCAGTTGTAAAACCTCAGAGATGACATCTGGCCTCCCCACTGGCTTATCTGGGCAAAACCAGGTGTCTTTTCCCGGTGCAATTCAGTATCAGGCATCATAACCTGGGCCGCTTGGGCTGTTCCAGGAGACGGGAGATGTTTTGCCAGGCATTTTGCAGGTTCATGCAGGCGCCTTCTTCCCAGTCCACTCACACATTGCTCTATGACATGGTTGGTAAGATTCCCATCTCACTGTGCAAGACCTTAAGGCTCAGAGAAAATGGGCCAATTTATCCAACGCTACCCAGCTAATAAACAGGAAAGTCAGCACACAAACCCAAACACATGTCATTCCCTAAATTACACTTTTCTCTTTACCCCTCTCTGTTGAGAAGTATCAGAATAATTCCTTTATTTAAGGAGATTTGAGTTCTTACTGTAACATGTGCAATCTTAAATTTCTCCATCAAATAGAAAACACACATGTGGCATGAAGTCCACACTCAGGCTCCCATCCACGCCCAGTGGCTTCTGAGAGTCTCTCCTTTCCTTATGCAATGCCACCTGCAGCCCACCGGCTCCTTGCTGCTCCAGGACAGGCCTGCGCTTCTTGCACCCCCTACCTGTCCTCATGCTGTTCCCTCTGACTGCAGTGCTCCTGCTCATGCCGTTGTCTTCACTTGGCCGGGTCCTACTGATCATGCATGCCCTGTCCAAAGGACCCCCAAAGAAGCCATTCTCTTTCCCTCTTTTCAGTGCTCACAGCATGTGCCCTGGACCTTTTTCTTATGCATCACTGTCTCCCTGCCAGCTCCATGCATGTCTTATTTCACCCCCAAGAAGTCCTGGATGTGAAATGCATGGCAAGCTGAGGACACACCTGGGAGTTCAGGAGATGATGTGAAAGATGGGCCAAACAGTGACAGGGGTGGATGCAAAACAATGGCAAGTTCTATGCAAATCAAAGGAGAAAGGAAAATGTGAACTTGCATTAGAAAATGAATAAGATTTAGAAACCAATATTTGGGGTCGGGTGCGGTTGCTCACAACTGTAATCCCAGCACTTTGGGAGGCCAAGGGCAGTGGATCACCTGAGGTCAGGAGTTCGAGACAAGCCTGACCAACGTGGTGAAACCCCGTTTCTACTAAAGATGCAAAAATTAGCCAGGCATGGTGGTGTGTACCTGTATTCCCAGCTACCTGGGAGGCTGAGGCAGGAGAATCTCTGAAACCTGGGAGGCGGAGGCTACAGCGAGCTGAGATCACACCACTGCACTCTAGCTTGGGCAACAGAGTGAGACTGTCTCAAAAAAAAAAAAAAAAAAGTAAAAGTAACTAATATTTGGATGGCGGAGGTTCAGGGCTGGGGAAACAGGGTAGGCAAACATCAGAGAGCAGAGAAGAGGTGGGCAGTCCAGACATGAGGAGCAGGCCCATCTGGTTAAGGTACAGGTTCCTATTAGGACTGACCCAAAGGTAGCGCTGCACTTGTATAGGGTGCCAGACGAGAGACACTTGCCATCAGCAAGAAACAAAATTTTAAGTTTCTTTACAAAACAAAGAACAAAACATAAAGTGTGTATTATTATGTATGGCAGTCGAAAATCAACCATTATTAATTCATTTGTTTAATAAATATTCGAGGGTGTTTACCACATTTAATGAATAAGTTAGCCTGTCTTCCTGCCCTCATAGAGCAGATAGTTGAATAAGAAGAATCAGAAGCAAGTCCATTCATTGTCTTTTCACTTAACATTCATTTTGAAAGGATGCCTAGTAATTAACATTATCGAGAAAATGGAATAATCATTTTATCCTGGAAAACTACATCCTACAGGCTTAGTTTTACTGGTGGCAAAATTTTATTCACATTTGCTCAAGAGTACACTTTAAAGGTGGAATATGAAAAGATAAAATTCTAGTTCATTTTCCTTTCCTTAAAATCAATTTTAATAAGTAAGAGCTGAGTGTCTCATGAAAGATTAATCTGATTCTATTCCCTTGAAAAATTAAAAGGTGAAAAATCTTTTACTTATGTGCTATTCTTTTTCATAAAGATACAAGAAAAAAACTTGGCATCTTGTTTTCTAAATCTATGATTCAAATATGCTCTCAGCAGTTTGGAAATTACATGTAGGGTTTGCAAACTCAATTTACATATCCAGCAGTAGTTTGAGTTAAAAAAAATAAATTAGAATCAAAACATCACCTTTCTCTGGAAAACTAAGTACCAAGGCTGGTGGCAACCCCTTGCATGAGTCATGACGATTGCTTTGAAGGTCATTTTCATACTCCCACCCCACAGAGCGCCAGGCGCCAGTTGCCTGCAGCAGGCAGGCCGCTGAGTCAGAGTGCAGCCCTCAGCCTGTCACCCACCTGTGCCCTGGCCTGGTGGCATGACTCATCCCTGAGGCCCAGCCCCTGTGAGCCTCCTGATCCTCCTCCGCAGGATGTGATCTTCCTATCTCCCAGTTCCCAGGCTGAGAGGGCCACCCCCAGGTCTCTTCATCTCACTGGGCCAGGAACAAATGAGCTATTTTTAAGTGGGAATCAGTTTCTGGAGGTCTAAGTCAGTCTTGGGAGTAGATTCTCACTCCTCTGTTCTTGGAGACAAAACAATGTGGAGTTTTTAGTCATGTCGTTGCTTCAGACTAAGAAAATCTGCAGTTGGCAATGGTGAGAGAACTCTCTCTTCCTTGCAGCAGCAAGCCTTCCTGCCCAGGTGACGGTGATGGCCTTAAGAGGCCATCTGTTCCCCTCTCCTGTGGCTCTGAATGGTCGGCAAGGTCGGGCTGGGCCATGGGTCCTGAGGAGAAAGGGGCGGTTCTGGCAATATGGCAGCTGCATCGGGGCCTAGGACAGGTTGAGCCTGGAGGCAGTAATGTCGAGTCAGGTTGGGAGTGGGGGTAGCTGAGGTGTGCTTCTGGTTTTCCTCTCTACGTTGCCATCTTCTTTTGTGAGCCAGCCTGAGGAGAGTCTGTTAGAAGTGACAGGTGTGAGCATAGCTGGGCTTTCAGGCTAAAGGGATGAGTTTTGATGGTGATCTCATTGAAAGCAGACTGAAGACTTCTAGAAACTTGGAGGGGTGAGGAGAGCGATGGCTCCTGTCAGGGTGGATCTGAGAGAAGCGAAGCTCTTCTGGGAGCAGCTGCTGGCAGGATGGGACCCACTTTGTTCTTGCTCAGAGGCTGGGCTGCTGGAGACCAGTCGTGTTTACATTCTCCTCATCACAGTGCATTTCTATTACAGACCAAGTGTCATGACATCCTAAGCCCAAGGTTTATTCTTACATATCACTGGTGAAGAACCTAGCTTAGGATCACATGCTGTGAGAATCAATGCGGACTGGAAAAGCCAGGACCCCCTGAGCAAACAGCCAGCCAGTTTAGACTGTCCCTGAAAACCAGGGACAGTCGGGGTGGCAATTTTCCCCATATTTGAATATTAACAATATAGCCTCAGCAAACTGACATCTCCACCTAAATGAATTGCTCAGGCCTTCTGTAGAGAGAATCGTGTGTCCATATCCTTCTTCAAAGTGATGGCTAATTTTGTGTGTCAACTTGGCTACACTACACAGGCCAGGTTTTACTCAAATAACAGTCTAGATATTGCCTTCAAGTTATTTTTTGGATGAGATTAACATTTACCTCTGTAGATTTTGAGGAGAGCAGATTGTCCTCTGTAATGTGGGTGGCCTCATTCTCTTCATTGAAGGTCTTAACGGAAGAGACTGAGTCCCTGGGAAAGAGGAATCCCTGCCTCCAGACTGCCTTTGGACTTGAACTGTAACATCAGCTCTTCCCTGAGTCTCCAGTCTGCCTGCCTGCCCTGAAGATTTCAAAACGGCTGGCTCCCACTTTCTCATGAGCCAATTCCTTAAAGTAAATCACTCTGTAAACAGACAGCCTATTGGATCTGTTCCCTGGAGAACCCTGACCAGTGTACCCTGTTGGGTCATGAATATAAAGCATACGAACATGTTTCAGGATCTCACATCTTAAAAGACAAAATAAATCTGTCCCTCGGTCCCACCTCTCCACCAACTCCTGGCCCATTTTTCTCCTGAGGTCACAGGAAATCTCCATGTGGGCCTGGCTCCTGGTTGCCCAGCAGTGCCGGGCATGTACTCTGTCTCAGCCCTGCCAGTGAGTCTCTTCCCTCAGGAGATGGCTCTTGTCAGGGCCCTGAGGATCCCAAGCCACGATGGCTGCCAAGGTCGTGCTCCATTCTTCCGGTCTGATTCCAACCACTTATCGGCATTTGGCACCACTTTCTTTTGAAAACTGCTTTTCCTCCAGGCTTCTGTGGACTCTTACCTGGTGGATTTCCTTCTGCCTGTTTCCTTCCTAGTTTCTTACTCATGGTGCTGAAATAGGGCAGTCCCCCCTGGGCTCTGCTCTGGCCCTCTTTCTCCTTTACTACTCTTCCCAGAACCTCCTTCAGGCAAGGCTTGTCCTGATGACCCCCATTCTGTCTCTCATCCTGGCCCCTCCCTGAAAATCCAGACCCGCACCACCACCTGCACACCTGGCATCCTATGCAGGCTTCTCATAGGCTTCTCCACCTCCTCAGGGGCAAAGCAGAGCTCGTGGCTCTCAACTCCAGTGAACTGATCTCGCAGTCTCAGTAAACAGATTGACCCAGTGGCTCAGGCCACCCACAGGCATTATTCTTCCCCTCCCCACATACTTCAATGTGTGGTAGTGTTATTGAAATATAATTTTATGCCATAAAGTTTACTCACTTAAATTGTACAATTCAATGTTTTAAAATATATTCACAGAGCTGTGTAATAATCACTACAATGTAAGTTTAAAATACTTTCATTCATTATTCGTAGTGACTAGTAATCATTCCCTATTTCTTCCCCCAAGCTGATCTCCTCCCCAAGTAATCAATAATTTACCTTGTGTCTCTATAGAGTTACATGTTCTGCACATTTTATATAAGTAGAATCATACCCTCTGTGGCTTGTGACTGACTTCTCTCACTTAGCGTGATGTTTCTGAGGTTCACTCATGTGGTAGCATGTACCAGTACTTCATTCTTTTCATTGTCAAATACAATTCCATTGCATGGACCCACTACATTTTGTTTATCCATTCACCAGTTGATGGACATGTGGGTTGTTTCCATCTTTTTGCCATTATGAATACTGCTGCTATGAACATTCATGTACCAGGGTTTGCAGGACATAAGTTTTCATTTCTCTTGGCTCTATACCTCAAAGTGAAATTGCTGGGTCATATGGTAACTTTATGCTCAATCATTTAAGGGACTGATGACAGACTTTTTCCCAGAGTGGCTGCACCACTAGCAGTGTATGAGACTTCCACCTTCTCTGCATGCTCACCAACACTTGTCTACCTTTTTGATTACATCTGTGCTGTCGGGTGACTGATTTGGTGTCCAATGCTTTGCTGTTCCAATCAGTACTGCCCAAGCTTTGGAAATATTCTTGCACGAGAAATCATCACCAACCCAGCCACGACTTTTTAGTAGCTACTGCAGGCAAGTTCCTTTTCTGATACTCTGAGAAGGCTAAAGAAAAGAGACAAGATGCAATCTTTGCTGTAAAGTGCCTAAATATTTGTTTTTGAGTTAAATACCTTTTAAAACATGGATATTTAGGGTGGGATTATATGAAATCCAGTTAAAAAAAATCAATGGAATGTTTTCCTGGGATCTAGAATCTGAGCAGGCATTGGAAGGATGGAGAGGATTTTGATGGCTATAGGGAAAATAGGTCTTTCCTGGAGGATGCAGTAGCATGAAAAAATACTAACTCTCTAAAGGCAAACAAAGCAGTTTGGTTGCACACTAAGGCTCAGGATACTCCAGTGGTATCCTAGTTTCTGAGATTGGGGGTTACCCTCTGAGAGGTACAGGCATTCCAATTGCCATATTGATATGGCAGCTTCGACAAAGGGAACATTTGGTCATTCATTCCCATTTTATGACTCTTCCCCTGACCTCTTTCCTGTCTCTGCATCTTACCTCATTGTCTGCCCTCCACTCCAACACTGAGCTATATCCCAGTCCTGCCCAGTACCCAACTTTCAACCTGATTTTATGGGTGACTTTCATTAAATAAATGAAAAGAATACTATTTAGGGTTCCCCCCACTCCCCAAGACTACATTAAAATATATTATGCCTATTGGCTATCACTTAATGTTCATATCAAAACTTCTTGCTTCAGGTCAAAACAGAGAGAGAATTGAATGAATTGCCAGGTCATTTTGCCAATGGGGAGGTTATCATTCTGAGTGGTAGAGTAAGGGCTGGGACTGTACTTTAGGAAGACTGACCTGGCAGTGTGTGAAGGACGGTTAGAGAATCAGTGAGTGAAGACCAGGTAAAGAGCCATGGCTTCAACCAAGGTTTTAATTCCTGAAAATCTAACTAGAAAAAAATCCCGTATATCACAGGACAAGTGTGAGTTGTGGAGCTAGAAGTGACTGGACGTGGAAGGGACTGGGGAAGCCAATATGCTTCTTAGCAGAGCTTATTTTTCTCTGACAATATATCGTAGTCTCTCACTCTTATCTGTGGTTTTGCTTTCTTCAATTTAGTTACCTGTGGCCAACTGCAGTCTGAAAATATTAAATGGACAACTCCAGAAATACACAATTCATACGTTTTAAATTGTGTGACATTCTAAGTAGTGGAATGAAATCTCGCGCTATCCCACTCCATCCCACCCAGGACAAGAATCATCCCTCTGTCCAGTGTATCCACACTGTCTCAGCCACCCACTGTGAGTCACTTCACGCTGCCTCATTTATCAGATCAACTGTCACATCATCACAGTACCTGTGTCAGGTCACCCTTATTTTACCTAATGACAGCCTCAAAGCTCATGAGTGGTGATGCTGTCATGTTGTTATAATTGTTCTATTTTAGTATCAGTTATTGTTATTAATCTCTTACTGTGCCTAATTTATAAATTGAACTTTATTATAGGTATTTTTGTTTGGGAAAAATAGTATAGAAAGGGCTTGGTACTATCTGTGGTTTCAGGTATCCACTGGGGGTCTTGGAATGTATCCTCAGAGGACAAGAAGGGGCTATTATAATGTGGTACTAGCATTTCAACAATGTCTGGTTTTTCTTTGTTGTTTTATTTATATCCACCACAGCTTTGTATGGCAGAGACAGATAGTCACCTTGGAAAGGATCTACTTTGTTAAATAAGGTGTTATTTAAGCAAAACATCTTACAATGCAGAAGAATAGAATGAGACTTCTCATTTACCTCTAAACACAGCCTCTTCCATTAGGGATGCAGAACACTAGAGCAACTTAGAAAAGGAACCCAAGGTATGTGGGTAGGAAGGCTGAGACCCTCACATCCCTCTAGCTGGGGTTTTAACTTAGCTTTGCTGTTTCAAAGGAGCTGATTCAGCAGGAGGTCAGGGGCCCAGCTGACACCTGACACACAAAGGTCAGCTGCTTAGCTGACTGCCCCATGATGAGAGCTGAAGGTGAGCCACTCTGGGAGTGGTGAGGGCACATGGTGTGTGAGCCAAGAGCACATCCTGATCATGGGGTCCAGGTACAAGCACCAACATGGCATGTGTTGGTGCCTGGACCAGCCCAGAATTACTGCCAAGTGGGTTCTTTAAGCTGACAGAACCCACTTCTTGCAGCACCACCACCCAGCAGCAAGTGAGTGGAAAGTATGGTGGACCCACCAGGTATCCCATTCCCTATCTTTCTGCTGCAGCCTGGAAGCGAGACTGACCCCTTGGACCAGGTGACCCTCAGCAGGTAAATGCAGGCCTTGCTAATAAAAGATGTTGGGGGCTCGATCAATTAACCAGGAAACAAAGCATGCTTCCATCTGTACTCAAAGCTGATAAAACAGGTCACGTACAGATATTTAAAAAATGGTTTTCTACTCCAGTATATAAAAATAGCTTTGCTTCTTCAAACATAGCTAATGGCCCATTAGCACTCACGAGGTACAGAAAGACTGACGGAAAGCCAGTATTCATAAGTTTTCTGTATTTGTGAAGGAATTATCGGTGTATCCTGAAAATGCTAAGCAAGTGTTAAGTAATGTGCCTGCTCTATGCGGGTATCTCTTTCCCTGGATGGTGTGCCCTCTCCCATTCAGTGTGATTGTCAAATTTCTGCTCTTTGACTCTCCTTAGCTCTGTGGTCCTGCGCAAAGCTGTACAAATTCGGCATGGGTTCCAGGGTTCTTTGTCCTGTGCCCGCCCCATCCTTCTTGCAATGGCTGTGACCTTTTTGTCTATCAGCAAAGGGAAGGGGCAAGTCTGAAAATGGGTCCCAGGTTGATGATCACAGTTTTTATTGTCTGAAATCTAAGCAAAATAATGTCAGCATTCAGTCAGTTCAGCTACTCACGTTGAAAAGATGTGCGAGACTCAATGAGACGAGAAGCCAGGATCACCTCCTTCTCACATTACTGACTGCTTGGAAATAGTTTGTCAAATTGTATTTATGGTGAGACAGGTTCAAACAGCAGCTTTAGAGCTACCCGCCTGGAACTGTATTGGAAATGGGAAATGATGGGAGCAAGAGAATAATAAAGGGTCAATTAAGGCTCCGGGGAAGATAGGAGAAAAGACAAAATCAGAACGAATGCTAAAATGAATCTGATTTTTTTCTTTTTTTTTTTTTTTAACTATCTTAAAATACAAGGGGAAAGGAGTGCATCAAGAAAAGTAGCTCTGTCAGCACGTGGAGAAAGCAAACTCAGGATGCATAAAGTAACAAATTAATAACATTAATCATAGTCATCATAGCTACCATTTGTTGAGTGATGACAAGTTAGTTAATAATGTTAATCACCATAATCTTAGGCACCATTTGCCAAGTGACTACTCTCTGTTACTGATGGTGGAGCTGGTATTTGAGCTTATGATTTCCAACTCCTGAGCTCCGCTGTTTCTACTTCACCACTGCCTCTAAATGCGGGGACAAGGATGGAGACTCTTTGCCCAAATGCTAGTCTCTCCTGAGTCTGAGTTAGTGAGCCATTTGGGATCTCCAGTGCACCCTGGCCCTGTCAAGCTCATGGGAACTAGGAGGGCCATGGATAGGAACTCCAAATCATCTTTGGAGATAGCCAACTATTTCAGAGAGCCAGCCTGGATTCCTGGCAGCAAGCAGAGAGAGGCCAGGCTGGCCAGTGGGAAGTGATGCCAGGGATTAGGAACACGGAATGCAAAAGAACAAAACAGGGAAGGGGAAAAGTTGCTGGGCCCTATTGGGCCGCTGTCCTCCATGCAGCAGTGGAATGTAACTCAGACATGCCCACTGGCTCTGATACCCTGCTGCTGCTCATTGGGCACCTCCTGAGGCCGTAACTCCCTTGCACTTCCAAGTTGGTTCAGTCAAGTGCTGTCTGCATTTAAGGAGGACTGAGGCAGAAAGAGAGTGACCATCCATGCCCAGAGGCAGGTGCTGTTAGTAAGGCCTGTGGGAAGCTGGCTGCCAGCAGTGGCTGGAGCCAAAGGTGGGCAGAGCTGTGGGAGCCAGAATGCAGCAGGTGGTAGATGAGGAGGAGTCAGAGCCTATTCATTATTCATCAGGAGGGCTTGCACCCTGTTAGTGTAGGGAAGGGGAGATATGCCCACCACCTTCTGAGGATTCAGCAACTGAGTCTTTAAAATAAACTGACAACAGGCAGACTAACAGGAGAAAAAGTAGACAAATGTATTATGTGCACAGGGGCATCACAGGAAATAAAAGTGAATACTCCAAAACCCAGCGATATGGTACATGGGTCCCCACCCAAATCTCATCTTGAATTGTAGCTCCCATAATTCTCACGTGTTGCGGGAGGAACCAAGTGGGAGATAATTGAATCTCCCACAAGGATAGTCAGGATAATTGAGGGTGGTTTCCCCCATACTGTTCTCATGGTAGTGAGTAAGTCTCACGAGATCTGTTGGTTTTATAAGGGGAACCCCTTTCACTTAGTTGTTATTCTTCTCTCTTGCTGGCCATCATGTAAGACATGCCTTTCACCTCTGCCATGAGTGTAAGGCCTCCCCACTGTGTGGAACTGTGAGTCAGTTAAACCTCCTTTTCTTTATAAACCACCCAGTCTTGGGTATGTCTTTGTCAGCAGTGTGAAAAGAGGCTAATATACCCAGTGAGATTTAGAAGCTTATATAGCCTCTTCATGGGGGAAAGGGAGAGGGTTGTAGGCAACATACGTGAGAGTAATGATTTTTTGGAGAAAGGCAAATTGGCCCTTAGGAGAATAGACGATGGTTGGTGACAAGGTCTGTCTGGGTGTGGTATCACTTCAGCTTTCTCCCCTGTGATGAGAGTCCATCTTCCCTGGATAATGAAACTCCCTGGAAAGGGATTGATGACAACTGAGGTCCTTTGGGAACTCTATCTTTGGACTGATAAGGAGTGTTCATGCTGTTTTGCAAGTGCCTTCAGCTCAGTAACAATATACCAAAGCAGCAGATTTGGGGGTGGCATTTCCTGAACTCCCTCATTAACAATTTTTTTTTCCCAAGATGGTAACTTCCTCCTAGCTATAAATGGATCAAGGGCAAGGAGCATTGCTTGGGAAATCCCCAAGAGTCTGACTGGCAGCTAACAGCCAATCAGTCCAGCATTAGAGCAAAAGCCAAGTAACACTTTATCACATTTCCATAGAGCTTTAGTTTTCAAAATGCCTTCATGCGCACCAATTCATTCCACCCTCATGGAACTCTGTTAAGTCATCACTATGAGCCCCACGTTACCAAGCAGAAAACTGAGGTCCCAAATTTTGCACAACTTTTAAGCAAGGGAGGACAAGTCCAGAACTCTTGTCTACCAATTTCTGCAACTTGGGCCATTTTTTTTTTTTTTTTTTTTTTTTGTCTGAGACGGAGTCTCACTCTGTCACCCAGGCTGGAGTGCAGTGGCGGCTCACTGCAAGCTCTGCTTCCTGGGTTCACGCCATTCTCCTGAACTTAGGCTGTTTTATGTGATGATAAAATGTGGATGCTTATGCGTGTATGTTCCAAGACAGTAGTGAGAATACTTTGCAAATAAAATCTACCCAAATTCCTCCACATGTGGTCTATTTAGTTAGTAGTGTGCTTTACAATGGAGAAGTAGGGCGTGGGAAGAGAAGGTAGCAATGGTTGGTCTTCCTCATGAAGAAGTACTCATAACTTTTCTGTTTTCGTTTTGCACTTTAACCAAGCAACACTATATTCCCCTCACAAAACAAATAGAGCTGTGAAGATGTTTCAGATTCCATGGGTGATTTTAAATACCATTATATTTCATGTATCAAGCATTGCTCTCTTAACTGAGTGCCAGGTACATGCTACACACCTGTGTCAGATATTGCGTTTAGCTCCACAGCAGCCCTGACAACATGAGAATCATTATCCCTGCTTTATGAATAAGCCTGAGATTTCCAGAGGCTTAGCATCTTACACTGAGGCATGCAGCTAACAGCCAGTCAGTCCAGCATTAGAGCAAGAGCCAATTCCACATTACTTCTGGAGAGAGAGGGGAATGGAAGACAGTTATATTCAAGTCATATAACTGGAATCACTATGTTGGGACAGAGATCTCTGATTCTAAAGCAATAGAAAACCCTGATGAGGACCCTATTCAAAGTTGTAGACTGGCAACTTCTAGTTGCATCCTCACATAGCAGAAAGCAGAGCAGAGAGAAAGCAAGCACGTGCACGCTCTCTCTCTCATGTTTTTTAAAATAAGGGCACTAATCCCATTCATGAGGGCTCCACCCTCATTACTTGATAACCTCCCAAAAGCCACATCACCACATATCGTCACATTGGGATTAGGGCTTCAACGCATGAGTTTTGGTGGGGGATGCAAACATTCAGTTTATTGCACTGAACGTGTGTCTATTTGGAAAATTTAATGAGCTAGTGCATTATCTAAAAGGATCAAGTATTTATTTTAATAGGAATATATTTTTAGTACAGCTCACTAGATACTGGGAGATGGAGGGAGTTACAGAGATGAGTGAGATCAGATTGTTGCCTTTGATGGTGCTTACTGCTTACACTCGAATAGGAGGTAGACATGTGCATAAACAATGGAAAGTGAGGTGGGGCAGGACAGGCCAAGTAGGAACTGAGAATGAGAATACCGCCTATTAGCTGGTGGGAATACCACCTGGTTTTCAGGCTGTGGCCCCATTACCTGATAACTGGGGGTAGAGGACCCGCTAAAGACGGTAGCCAAGGAGGCTGGTTAGTGTTTGGTCATTATGGACCCATTAAACAGCTATACCCTAGTCCTCCCGGGGATTTAAAAAACATCTTATTTCCCACCAGTCTGAAGGGCCTTGTTCCTCTGTTTGTTTCCCTCTTTGAGAAATAATCGTTCTCATAATTGCTACACACTCACAATCAGATGTGATGATTTAGCAGCTGATCGTCCCTGTTATTCCTCTCTCTTACAACAAGAGATTATGGAAGCACATATGATTATTATTAGTATGAATCTTTAGAATAGAATTAAAAACTTTTTAAAAACTTCTTATTCAAAACCATGGCATTTGAATAATTTTTGGGCTACCAAACGGAATTTATTTAGGCTAGTTTAAAGGCTAATTGATACAATTTCAATTTCAAATTGAAACACTACTTATAATGCATTGTCATTCATCTTAATGGGTGTTAATGTTGAAACATAATTGCGACTCTTTGAATAAGAGCATCATTAACCCCATTATTGCTGATCAATGTACAGAGAGGCTCTAATAAAAACGCTTGTCCGGTATGACTGGATGTATGATCTGGTATCTCCAATCACGAGCATTTGTGCAAGGAAAAGGGGCCTGCCCAAATACTTTAATGTGTAACTTTTGGATGTTGAGGAAATAAATGATCTAACACATGAAGTGCCTAACATTGTGCCTAGAATGTAATGAGTACTCAACAAACAACTCAGTGGGTAGTAGATTGTGATTTTTGCAGCTGCCCTCTGAAAGTTATTATCTTTATTTTCTTTTCCCAAGCCTCTCAGAGATTCCCACTGGATCTAGACTGTATGTTAGCTACAGAAAGTGTCCTGGAATGCATATTAATTGTGGCTGGGCACACTGGCTCACGCCTGTAATCCCAGCACTTTGGGAGACTGAGGTGGGCGGATCCCAAGGTTGGGAGTTTGAGACCAGCCTGGCCATCATAGTGAAACCCTGTCTCTACTAAAAATACAAAAAATTAGCTGGGTGTGGTGGCAAGCACCTGTAATCCCAGCTACTTGGGAGGCTGAGGCAGGATAATTGCTTGAACCTGGGAGGCAGAGGTTACCATGAGCAGAGATCGCGCCACTGCACTCCAGCCCTGGCGACAGTGCGAGACTCCATCTCAGGGGGAAAAAAAAAAAAGAAAGAAAGAAAGAAAAAGAATGCATATTAATTGTGATGGTCACTAGCTATTGCATTTCTTGTATATAGCAGGCACTCTACAAAATCTTTGTTATATAGCAATACCACAGAATAGGTATTATTATGCCACTTTACACACGAGGACACCAAGTTTCAAAGATGTTAAAGAAAAAGTCCCGAATTCACACACGAAGTGCCCATTAAGTGGCTAAGCTGAAATGTCATCTGACACTGTGGCCCAGGCTCTTAACAACCATGCTACCACCCACATGGAGGGATCTTCAGGGACAGTGGGTCACGTCTACCTCTGGTCAAAGTTCATGCAGCTCCTCAAATTTCCAGAAAAGGAAAGTGAATCGGCCTGGCTTGCTCTGTCATGCAACCACTGCCCTTTCCAGTTCCCCTTGCCTCAGGCTCCCAGCACCCAAGGAGCCCAGAGCCCACCGCTGTGACCATTTCCCTGAACTGACTCTCCTGCATCCTTCACTATAGTCATCAAAAACACAATGCACTCCACCTCTGCATTCACGCTCGCGGGTTGCAGTTCTAGAGTATTACTGACAGCCAAAATGTTAGGCTTTATCTTTCCCAGATGGTATTCCTTGAAGGTCTCTAGTGGGTACCTAACACCCTACCTCTTAGGGCCATCCCATTTGAGCTCATTGAGGTGGTGAGTGCATTCAATGCCTCCTACTATCAGCCAGCCAAGCTTTGCTTCACTCTCATTTAACCTACATTTACTGAGAGGACGTGTGTGCAGGGGCTGTGCACTCTGGGTAGTTGTATGTGGACAGATCCAGCCTCTTTTACCAAGGAGTTGCCTGCAGTTTAGTGCAGAATTTCTGGTATAAACAATACAGTAGTACAAGATAATTACTATAACTATTTATTTTAATTGCACACTATGTCCTTATATTATGCTAAGTATGTGCTTAAGATTCAGTCCTCACAGTGTACTCGAAGAAGTTAGGAATATTCTTACTCCATTTTACATGTGGGGAAACTGAGGTCTAGAGAGATCAAATAACTTCCTCTAGATTCTAGATTACTTGGTGGTGATAGAGTTAGGGTGTCCATCTCACTAGTCGACCCGCAGAGCACAAGGTTCAAAAGGCCTTACAGAGAATGACAAAGGAGAGAAAATTCCACCACTGACTGGCAAAGCAAGAGAAGGCCACACGGAAGAGGCAGCGTCTAATTATAATCTTACAACTTGAGTAAGAACATGCAGGTGGACCAGAAGACCTAAAAATTCTAGCTGAAGAAAGAGTTTAAAGCTGGGTGGAGGCCAAGGTCGTCTCATGTTGTGGGAAATGCTTGTGGTGTTACTCAAAGCAAGGTTCCTGGTGCAGGCGGGGGCAGTGGGTGCTAGAGAAGGGAAGTGGCAGAGCTGAGGCTGGGCATGTCAGGGAGGGCCCTGCGGGCTATGCAAAGGCTGGGGAGCCCTTGAGGAAGTTGGAGACCCAGGTTAGGAAGCTCATGGTGCCTGTACCTGCTGCAGGGAACAGGGTGGACTGTAAAGAAGATACCTGGGTGTGGGACCAACTCCACAGCTACTGCCGTGGCCCAGGTGGGGCACAAAGAAGACCTGAGGGCAATGGCAGCAAAAATGGAAAAAAGGTTCACTTACTCAATGGGTAGAATGATCAGGACTTCGTGAATAAGTGGACCTGTGTGTGTGGTCAGAGGAATGTATATTTAATGTGCTTTGCATGATAAGCAGCAGAAACTGACTAATGCGAGCAACATAAGGACTGTGTCTGAGGGACACAGTCAGCGCAGCTCACACATATGAAGAGCTGGCATCCCGGCTGCACCAGGGATAAGGCCCAGAGACCCCAAAGGCCTCCAGAATCAACTTTCTAGTCATGCTCATAATGGGATTTGGGTACAAAGTTCCATTTTGTCTTGTCTCTCTTTGACTCTTAAGTGTGGCTGAATACCTGCAATACCTGCTATTAGGAGAGACATATGGCCATATCTATAGGAAGCATGAAGTGGGGGCATGGAGGGACAGAAATTAAATCTATTTCCTGGAGGATTGCATGAAGTCAGGTCAAGGGTCCTCTAAGAATGCAATCTAGCCTTCTACTCTAGAAAGGTTTGAGGTGAGCTTTCCATTCTTAAAGCAGAACAATATTTTTTCATGGGTGAAAAATATTAAGATTTATAACATATTAGCTATGATTGTAAAACACAAACCAATTTTAACTCCTCACTATTTAAAAGGAAGTTCATCCATAGCGGTAGTTCTCCCTGGGCAGACTGGGGTGGTGTCAGCCCACTGAGCGTCCGGAACACAGTAACTGCCAGAGTTTGAGGGTTGAGGCATGGGAACAGATGGAGTCCAAGCATGTTGGCTGAACGTCTAGTGGAGGAGGCATACATTTAGGAGGTGACACACCTGGGACTTTAGCCATGATGGTTACTAGCTGTGTGCTTTGGAGCAAAATTACTTATCTCTGTGAATCTCTATTTCTTCAGAAATTTCAGCAAAATATCAGTTCCAGACTTCACCTCCTTAGAGTCTGATTCAGTAATTTCTCATGAAGTTCCATATTATGAGCAACCACAGTTAAAAACTGATGTACAGGGCTGGGCGCTGTGGCTCACACCTGTAATCCCAGCACTTTGGGACGCCAAGGCAGGTGGATCACTTGAGGTCAGGAGTTCAAGACCAGCCTGGATAACATGATGAAACCCCGTCTCTACTAAAAATAGAAAAATTAGCTAAGCGTGGAGGTGGGCACCTGTAATAACAGCTACTCAAGAGGCCGAGGCAGGAGAATCGCTTGAACCTGGGAAGTGGAGGTTGCAGTGAGTCCAGATCATGCCGTTGCATTCCATCTGAGAGACAGAGCCAGACTCCGTCTCAAAAACAAAAACAAAAACAAAACAAATAAACAACAACAACAACAAAAAAAAACTGATGTACAGGAAAACCCTCAAATTTTCCATGGTCATTTATTTTTTCACTCATTCATTCAACTCCTGTTTTTCCAGCACCCACAATGTGCCTGGGCCTGCGCCTGGCACTGGGGCCAGAGCAATGGAGATGACACATAGGACTCACTATGTCATGGAACTTACGCTCTTAGATGTAGTTATCAATAAATTAATCTGGTCGGAGAAAAATGTCACATCAGCTCTAGGATGGTACCTGATTATCACCTGCTGGCAGCTCCCTGAAACTGCCTTAGCTCCTGAATCCTCAAATGCTTTTATTAGCAATTCTAGAGCTAAAGAAAATCTCCATTTACTACACCCAAGGACACTTCAGTTGCAAATAAATATTCAGCAAACTCACTTCACGTATTACTGTGGGACATTTCAGTAAGCACTGTGTGGGGAGAGGGAGGCCAGCATGGGCCATATGCAATGTTCTTTCTCCAGCCCACCAGTTCTTCTGCTGTACCTACTAAATCACAAGACAACTTTTGTGCTACCTCGTGGCATGTTTCTGAGCATAAATGCGAGTCCCTGGTATTGAGTCGCTGCCATGTGAATGAATGCTTTCCCCCAAAGGGTCAGCTCCTTCCTTCAAGGGGATCATGAGCAGAGCTGAAGTGTGTATCCATGGTCGTGCCTCCCACCAGCTAGAAGGATGAGAAGCAGTTGTCCTTGCAGGTTAGAAACTGCAGACTGCTCCCTCTGAATACTATGAAGACTTAGAACATAGAAATGAGCTTTTTAGACAATTAGGGAACTTGATAGTAGCAGATGAGACTCAGAACTGAATCCAGCAATGAGATGGTTAACATGGACAGCCTGAGTGATATGCATTTCCTTGGGAGCAGAAGTAAGGAGCCCACATGGGAAGAGCCTGGCAGGGTGGAAAGAGGAAGCTGAAGCCTGTGCTTGTGTGGTCTGGGTTGGGGAGGCGTGCAGCATGGAGGGCCAGGACAGGAACAGCCAGGACTTGTGGGACTCTGCAATGCTGTTGCGTTCACAGTGAAAAATAAAGTGACTTGAGAAGCTGAATGTTTTAATGCAGGTTCAAGGGATATGTGCCTCTCTTGGCAGAAATGAATAAGTGACTATTTTAGTTGACAATGACTTTTTTGTTTTTTTTTTTAGACGGAGTCTCACTCTGTCGCCCAGGCTGGAGTGCAATGGCGTAATCTTGACTGACCGCAACCTCCGCCTCCTGGGTTCAAGCGATTCTCCTGCCTCAGCCTCCAGAGTAGCTGGGATTACAGGCATGCGCCAGCATGCCCAGATAATTTTTTTTTGTATTTTTAGTTGAGACAGGGTTTCTCCATGTTGATCAGGCGTCTTGAACTCCCGACCTCAGGTGATCCGCCCGCCTCTGCCTCCTAAAGTGCTGGGTGTGAGCCACCGCACCTGGCCCTTGACAATGATTTTTATCTGGCATTCCTAATGGCCCTAGCGCCCTCAGTGCCTCTGTAAGGGGTGGGTGGTAGTAAATGTTTGTGAATGAACAACTGGCCTACTGATGGGATTATTGAATAAATCCTAGAATCGTGATTATAATAGTAACAAAATGAAGCAGTACCAATTGCCAACATTGGCTTTGGTACAGTGGAGATGAATTTGGGCCTGGAGGAGGGCCTAGCTCTCACTTCAGCATGGACTAGTAAATAAGAACAAGGATGTTGGTATCAACTGTCTTGGGTTCAACTCCCAGCTCAACCACCTGCTAACTGTGAGACCCTGGATGTATTATTCAATCTCTCCATTCTTTGGTTTCTAAATTTAAAATGAGGTGTAATAGTACTGTCTCTCTCTCTCTCTCTCTCTCTCTCTCTGTGTGTGTGTGTGTGTGTGTGTGTGTTAAGGGAGTTATATATGTGAGATGCTTAGAATCATGCCTAGAACACAGCAAGGTCTGTGGAATTATTAGCTATTATTATTAGTTGTAAGAGACAAATATACAACATGGGTAAACAGCATCTGGCACAAAATCTCTGTTCAATGCTTATCACCTGTTTCAGACACAGGCTAGCTGGTTACAATTTTATACTGTATTTCACTTCCTTTCTTACCCCCTCACCACTTAAAAATAAATTCAACTCCAAGTATATTCCCAAATCAAATTATATTTAAGATTTCAAATAATTCAGCAGTTACCAGGCAGAGGTGATTGTTCAGTAAGGACAGAATGCACCATGCCCTAATAATTACAGTTTTTAAAAACCTTGGCATTTGTGTTCCCAGTGTATGGAATGGTCCTCTGCCTCAGGCACTTCAATGGTCTTTGATCAAATGTCATAATTTTGCCAGGATCCGATGCATCAGAAACCCAAATGGCCATGCTCACAGACACTCTGAGGGCGAAGGGCAGGAGAGACCCCGCGGCGTGGTATTCCAGGAGCCCCTTCAAACCAGGACCACCGCAGAGTCAGCAGCTTCCTCCCTGAGGGGACAGGGGAATTTTAAAGTGGGACCCTTGGGCAATCCCCCGGCTCTTACCCAAACGGTCACAGGGTCTGCAGTGGGTGCAGGACAGTGATGGCTTCTCCTGAGAGGAAATGTGACCAGGGAGAAGTGCTGGATAAAGGGAACTTCTGGGCTGGCTTTGTCCAGAAATTTCCTGTTGAGTGTTTCACTTCACGTTTAGGAAAGGATTGAGGAACTCTTGGGAATCCAGTTAACAAAGGTTTAGAACGCAATGAAAAGAAATTCAACACACATGTCTGTCTCTCAGGGCCTCCTGGGACATGCTGCTGCACGCTAAGGCCAAGGAGACTTGAGTTTTGGCCTTTCTTCTAAGAAATGGAGACAATTTTACATCCTGTCTTAGTTTCTCAACTTGCTGATGGTCCTGAGCACGCACTTGGCATTTGTCTTTTTTTTCCCCCTTTTTCCAGGTTTAAAAAGAAGAAAAAGACAGGAAATACTGGAAGTGGTTCATTTCTTCATGCACACCCATGCCTTTTTGCAAAGTGCACCAGAATAACCACCACCCTTCCACTTTCCTCCAAAATGCTTTCCTGCTTATTCTAACGCTTCATACCAATAACCTTGTTCCAGGCCAGACCCATTGAAATTAAGCAAAACAAAACAAAACAAAACAAAACAAACAAAACAAAACAGGCCAGACCAATGAATGTAATACCTCTATTAGAATATGCATTAGAACATCATGCAGAAAAGAATCTATATCTTTCAAGGAGAGCATTTTCTTAGTACTTCTCCATAGGTTTCAGAGAGCAATTTTTGGAAGACTGGAGAGAAAAAAAAAAAAAAAAAGTGCAGGTTTTCTTTTCATTTCATGGATCCTTAACCCATATTTAATGCAGGCTCTGGATTTTAGACACAGCAAGTGTGCTTGTAATTATTTCAAACAGTTAAAAAAGCTAGTTAATGATGTTCAACATAAGTAATCATGTTAAATAGTAAAATTTAATTTCTTAAAAACTTAAATCCTCATATCTTCTGGAATGCATTGTACTGTAGGATGTCTGAGTAAATTAAATTCTCTCCTGCACACTAAAGCATCAATTTCCTTATGGTAATTATCTGCTAGATTGGATCTGTCAGAGGCAGGGAAGCAAGCCTGACATTATACCCTCTTTACAAAAAATGATTACAAAAAATTAAGACGAATGAGTAAAATTAAGGCTGTGGCTGGTAAGCCTCTATAAAGCTCTCATGGATCACTCTACAGAAGATACCATTGTACTGGGGACTAAGCTTTTAATGACTAGCCGTATAATCAGGTGAAGTCCATTAAAGAAGGGCAGAAGTAACCGATCACAGAGATAACAGCGAGAAATGATTTTCCGCCAAGTAGAAGCAATTTATTAAACACAAAAACGCATTTTCTAACGGAAGTGTCTGGATGGATAAGGAACTTGGTAAAGGTGACAGGATTTATTTCCTGGAAAGTTTGAAAAAATGGTAATGCACAGGGGTCTATGTGTGCTTTTTCTTTGCCTTTGGAGTCTCAGAGGGTTCCAGGTGGAATTCCCCAGGGTTCTGGCAAAGCCAGCTGCACAGCCAAGTGCCTTCAGGGTCACGCTGCCACCCGCCTCTGAGTTCTCTGGTCTAGATTCCTCAGAAGCTAATTTGACCAGAGATATCTTTCAATTCTGCGCTGGGCTCTCATGGACTGCACCGTGGATAACTGAACCGTTCATCTGCTGTTGTCAAACCCAGCCGTGTGTGGAAGCGCTTATGGAATATAATTGCATGGCTATCAGGGCCAGCACATCAGTTTAATTAACTCTAAGGCAAAGAAAAAGCAAAATCCCCATGGAATCATGAGGAAAGCTGCCTGATCTCAGGGCATACATTAATAAAGAAAAATGCCTGAGTTGGCGTTCAAGGCCCAGGAGCAGCTACCATCTGGCCATGTCCCGAGTCCCTTTCCTGCTGTCCCAGAAGAGCTCTCTGCTAGTCCTGGTCATGCCTTTTTTAAGGGGGTATTCCTTTCCAAGGACTCTCTCCTCCTTGCAAGTGACTGAGATTGCGGGTCAATCCCTGCTCTGCAGTGTTCTTCCCCTCTAGGTCTCAGTTTTCCTGATCTGGAAAGTGGGATCATTAATGACAGCATGACCTATCAGGTTTACTGGAGCATACAAGAGCTCCGGGCTTGTTGAGGTGCCGGCACATCCATACTATCTGGACTGCAGGATGGCAGCCTTCACCTGGCTTCACCATCAGCTGTGTGTGGCCATCTTGTCCCTTCTCTGTGAGCTCTGTGAGTGTCAGGAAAGTGTTTTGTTTCCCATTGTATTCTCAGCACCCAGTACAAATGCCAGCAAATAGTAGATGCTTTAAAATTACTATTGAATGAAAACTGTGAGGGCACAATTGGAATTTTTCTAGTCATGAGTGAAAACAAGGGGCAATGAATTTTCATTTGTAAGCTTCGGTTTACCTCCATTTGAATGCTATAGATAATCTGGTGCATGGCTTTCTTGCATCTCTGGTACTAACAAAAGCACACAAGCTTTGGGTGAGCTGTGCACATTCAGACTACTAGCTTGCAGACATAAAAGCTATCAGCTTAACTCATGCTTCAGCATGAAGTGTATGTGAGGTAGTTTTCCAATGACAGTTTTCCCGTGGACATGCATGGCATTTCCTGAGGCAATCCCAGGAGCACAGGCAGGCTTCTTCAGGAGAAGTAGCAGCACCACTGAAAGTAGCAGCACCAGGCAGAGGCCAGCTCAGATGGTTATTCGAGGCAAACTGTCATCTCAGTCCTCATCATGGTGTTCGGAACTCTTCAAAGGCTTGTCTGCAGGTTCAGCATGAGTTCCTTCTCTCCCGGCCTGCTCTCTCAGCAGAGCACCAGGCCCAACTGGGTCTGTGTCATTGTTCACACTTGGCATGTGGTTGGCAGGCTTGATCCCTTTCTTTATCAGAAAGACCCCTGAGCATTCTTAAGGTAAAGTTCTCTGAGATGGCTTTTCTAATGTGCTCAGGGAAAACAAACTGCTTTCATTAAACTTTGTTTATATTTCCATAAAAGCACTGCCAGCTAATTGGGTATGTGTCCGTTGCTCCAGGGAGTTAGTTATTTGAAAGCACAGGGCGTATTTTTTATTCTCATCAATGGTCTGGAAATCTTTCCTGATATAACTGGTAGGCAATAGAAAATAATCTTACTCTTAAGTGACGATGAATATAAAATGTGTCCAAACGATGGTGCAAATAAGTATTTAGCTATTTGATTGAGCGAGCCACGTTTCCCTCTAAACCCTGGAACCCCGATGGTCTGCTGATTCCTTTCTGGTCTCTTCCCTTATTCCTCCCTGTTGTCACTATTGGTTATTTCTCATAGCATAAGTTTTGTTTGCAACTGTGGTAAAATACTCATAACATAAAACCTATCATCCTAATCATTTTTAAGGGTATATTTAAATAGTGTTAAATACCTGTCATGCAACCATCACCACCATCCATCCCCAGAACTTTTTCATTCTCCTAAAGTGAAACTCATTAAACACTAATTCCCCATTCCCCTCTCCACCCACCAACCCTAGGAAACCACCGTTCTTCTTTCTGTCCATGAATCTGACTTCTCTAGATACCTCATATAAGGGGAATCATCCTATATTTGTCCTTTTGTGACTGCCTTATTTCACTTAGCACCATGCCTACAAGTTTCATCCATGTTGTAGCATGTGTCAGAATTTCCTTCATTTTAAGGCTGAATAATATTCCACTGTATGTGTAGACTACATGTTGTTCATCCGTCCATCCATTCATCAGTAGACACTTGGCTTGCTTCTACCTTTTGGCTATTGTGAGTAACACCACTATGAATGTGGGTGTACAAGTATTTCTTTAAGATCCTGCTTTCAATTCTTTTGGATATATACCAAGAAGTAGAATGACTGGATTATATATTTAGTTTTTTGAGGAACCAGCAAATTGTTTTACACAATCACTGAACCATCTTACATTCCCACCATCAGTGCACAAGGGTTCCAATTTCTCCATATCCTCACCAATATTTGTTATTTTTATGTATTTATTTATTTTTTGAGACAGAGTTACACTCTTGTTGCCCAGGCTGGAGTGGAGTGGCGTGATCTTGGCTCACTGCAACTTCTGCTTCCCAGGTTCAAGCGATTCTCCTGCCTCAGTCTCCTGAGTAGCTGGGATTGTGGGCATGCACCACCACGCCCAGGTAATATTTGTATTTTTAGTAAAGATGAAGTTTTGCCATGTTGGCCAGGCTGGTCTCGAACTCCTGACCTCAGGTGATCCACCCACCTTGGCCTCCCAAAGTGCTGAGATTACATGTGTGAGCCACCGTGCCCGGCTGTTATTTTTAATTGTAGTCATCCTAATAGGTGTGTAGTGACATCTCATTTTAGTTTTCATTTGTATTTTCCTAATGATTAGTTGATCAGTTTTCATATGCTTGTTGATCATTTGTGTATCTTTTTTGGAAAGACATTTATTCAAGCCCAATTTTTAATTGAGTTATTTGTTATTGCTGAGTTATAAAGGTAATTTATATATTTCAGATAATAGTCTCTTATCAGATACATAATTTGCAAGTATTTTTTCCATTCTGATAGTTGCCTTTTCACTGTTGGTAGTGTTCCCTGACACACAGAAATTTTTAATATTGATGTTATCCAGCTTAATTATTTTATTTTTGTTACCTATATTTTTGATGTCATATCCAAGAAGGCATTGAAAAATTCAATATTATGAATCTTTTCTCTTATGTTTTCTTGTAAGAGTTTTCTGGGATGGATGTGGTGGCTCACGCCTGCAATCCCAGCACTTTGGGAGGCTAAGGCGGGCAGATCACTTGAGGTCAGGAGTTCAAGACCAGCCTGGCCAATACGGCAAAATGCTGTCTCTACTAAAAATATAACAATTAGCTGGGCGTGGTGGTGCACGCCTGTAATCCCAGCTACTCAGGAGGCTGAGTCAGGAGGATCGTTTGAACCTGGGAGGTGGAGGTTGCAGTGAACTGAGATCACGCCATTGCACTCCAGCCTGAGTGACAGAGTGAGACTTTGTCTCAGATTAAAAAAAAAAAAAAAAAAAAAGTTTTCTGGTTTTAGGCCTTCCATTTAGGTTTTCGATCCATGTTGAAGTAATTTTAGCATATGATATAAGTTAAAAGCCCTAATACTTTTATATAATAATATAAGTGTTATGCTAACAAATTTTGGTCTTTTTAAAAAAATTTATGAAACTCACTTTTCCCTTAAAAGAGCGAGGAAGGGGTAAAGATGACACTGTGACAGACAAAAGAAATCTTATCTTACCACATTTGTATCCAATGACACCCAACTCAACAAATATTTGTAAACTTTGAGTACAAATTTATATAGAAGCAAAGATAAATGCATGCCTTGGGTTTGCACCAGAGTGCACTCTGCTGGAATGTTTGCATTTAGAGCAGAATCTTACTCCGTAATTGACAGTACTGCAAAGTTGAGAGAGGAGCTAGTGACAATGGTGGGAGAAAGCTTTTAGAGACATTGTTGTTGCAATGGGAAATCTGGGGAAACCACTGTTTTTCTGTGTTAAACACTTCCATCACCATTGTGGGATCAGGACATGAGGGAGATACTGTCTCCCAGGAGGACTGAAATGAGTGACCAGGCCCAATAAATTCACATGAAAGTCTTTGAAACTAAAGAGAATTAATGCAAATGGACAGCCTAAGGTGCAGGAGTGGGACCATAGACAGGAAGAGTGCTGAGAGTCAAGAGCTGGAAAGAAGAAACACATTAGAACAGGTGAAGTGCTTGTTTAATACCTTTCATAAACCCTGTGCTATCTGTGGGCAAGTTTCTAGGAGGCCTATTTGCATGAAAGCCCTATGTTCCTGAGCAAAATGGTGAAGGAAGCACCAGGGATGAGAGATCTGGTCCCTGTACCATGGGAAGCTAGACCTGGAGTCACTGGGTACAGTGAAATCTACCAGATAAGCAGACTCTGGCTGGACTGCCTTGGCCTCCCTGGGCTCCAGGTCTGGGCCATTGATTCTTGAGAATAACTTGGGTATAGCACAAATTAAAGCTGACTGAATGCCCTTGGGTTCTCCCAGACACCCAAATCCCTAACCTCTCAGTGATGTTATTGGATGGGGCTTAGGCAGCTATGACCCTTGAGGTTGTGATCTACTTCCTGAAAATGTATGAACTGAAGTCCAAGGTGAGTGAAACTTCTTGGCTGGCTTTGTGCTCAGGGCTCTGCATGTGAGTTCCTCCTCTGTGACTCTGAAATGAATACCCAGAAAGATGACATATACATCAAAATCATCATGACGCTTATCTATTGCCATAAATTGGAGCTTATACCCCTCCCAAATTCATATATTGAAATCCTAACACTTAAGGTGAGGATATAAAAAAGAGATGAGGTCTTTAGGAGTGATAAGGTCATGAGGGCTAAGCCCTTGTCAGTGGGATCAATGCCCTTATTTATAAGGCCCCAGGGAACTTTCTTGCCCCTTCTGCCATGGGAAGGCAAAGCTGGATGGCTAGATCTATGGGCACCTTGACATTGGACTTCCCAGCCTCCAGAACTTTGAGAAACAAATTTTTGTTGTTTATAAACCACTCAGCTTAAGGTTTTTTTTTTTTTTTTTGAGACAGGGTCTCACTCTGTCACCCAGGCTGGAGTATGGTGGTACGATTATGGCTCACTGCAACCTTGACCTCCTAGGCTCAAGTGATCCTCCAACCTCAGCCTCCCAAGTAGCTGGAACCACAGGCATGTGCCACCATGCCCCGCTAATTTTTGTTTTGTTTTGTTTGTAGAGATGGGGTTTTGTTATTGTTGCCTAGGCTGGTCTCAAACTCCTGGGTTCAAGCCGTCTGCCTGCCTCTGTCTCCCAAAGTGCTGGGATTAAGGGCATGAGACACTACACTGGCCAAGAGAACATTGTTGTATCAACCTAAAAAGACCAAGACACCTGTAATTTCAACAAGCACCTGAAGTAATCTACACAATCTTTATAGGTGCTTCATGGTTGGCAAATATAGTCAGTGATATTCTTGTTAGTCGCAATATCCTAAAGATGGAGATGAAGAACTTAGAAAGTGACAACTTCGCTTCACAGAGGGGTCACCTGAGGCCCAGAGATAACACGTGACTTGCTGGAGCTGACTGAAGGCAGAACTCGCTGTCATGGGCCATCTTTGCTACATCATTTCTGCTCCTATAATTCCTTATAGGCTAGTTGACAGGATTTAGTGATTTCTCAGACTATCATAAAATACATGCTATCATATCAGGTGCTTTTGCCTAAGTAATTATAGACTAAGTTTTAATTATTTAATTGGCTAAACAATGTTTTGACATGGTGGCAGTCCATACAAAGTATTTAATTATTCTGTAGGAAAGTTAATAGCAGGAAAGCACAAACTGTGCTTCAAAATGAATTCAGGAGCCATCTAGGATGTTAAGAGGAGACCTCACCTTCATTTTATGTAAAATCAAGGGAGCAGGTTTTTAGTTAATAAACAGATGAAAATACTTTTTTTGAATTAAAATAGCAAAAAGCCAGCTTCATAGTGAAAAAATTTGAGAAGACTCCATGGTGCATTCTCCTTCCCGAACAAAGACACAGATGCAAGTAAGGGGCCTCAGTGACAGTGGAAATTCTCGAAGACTAGAGCTGGAATAACATGGGATTTTGTCATCAGCGGACAGCATCAGAGGGCAAAGGCTTTGTATAGTGAACAGCTTCCTCCTACCTGGCCAGCTGTGTCAGATTCAGAAAGGAAACTTCCTTTATTTTATTCTTCACTGTGCCTCAGCTGCAGCACACTGCCTGAGGGGTTTCACAAAACCCCTCACTGTGACTGTCTCCTGGCAAGCAGGCCTATCAACATGCAAGCTTCTCCCACAATTAGCACACAATGGTGCTCATTCCATACAAAAATCTTCTCCAGGTGTCTGCACAAGTGACCATCCTGCAGAATTCTTTTTAGCCATGCTGTGTGCCAAGGACTCACTAAGGACTCACTTCCATTTGTAGGTAGAATGTAGTGTACGTTTTCCTGAGACATAGGAGGCATTTAATAAATGTTTCCTAAAGTAGTGAAAGATTTAAGTCAGTGAGTTTGGAATTTTTTCAATTCATCCTCAGCATTTTAGGAATCATATGAGACAAGACGGTAGAGGTGTAAATAGATACAACATTCTCTGTCTCATATAGGTGAACTTCAATTTCCTTCTTGTAACTTTGGCTGAGTTTCTGAATATATGCCAGGCATTTTTTTTTCTACACTTAGAGGACATAGTTTCCAGCTGTTTAGGACCAACGGGGCATACAGATAAAATATGTAAAAAATTCATTAATAGATAGATATGTGCATAGGGTGCAATGAAAATGATAAGAAAGGAGTCATTAATCCTCCCAGTGGGTTAGGAGGACTTCACAAAGCATGGGATACTACCACGGGGTCTTTTAAGTTTAGGGTGAGAAAGTTGGTGGGGAAAGGCAGGCACTCTGGGCAAAGGCGAGAGAACCTATAAAGAGGTGTGACACAATTCCTGGCAGCTGCCATGGCAGCAATGGGATGGGATGGGATGGGATGGTGGCAGGTAGAAGGTAGCCTGGAAAGAGAGGAGATGGGGACCATGTGACCATGTTCTGAGAGACCACTGTGTCCTGAATGGGCTAGAGGTTTGTTGTAAAGGAAATAGGAGCCATTGAAGTATTTTTAAGCACAGAATTAAATAAACAAATTCATATTTTAGACCAATCATATAGCAACACTGAAGAAGATGGATTTGAATGAGGATCCATGTTCCCCAGAATAAGAGAAGAGGGAGAAACGGATGGGGGGGGGGAGAGAGAGAAAGAGAGAGAGGAAGAAGAAGAAGAAAAACAAGAAGAAGAAGAAGAAGAAGAAGAAGAAGAAGAAGAAGAAGAAGAAGAAGAAGAAAAAGAGGAAGGAGGAGGAGGAGAGAAGGGGAAGAGGAGGAGAAAAAGGAGGAGGAGAGAGAGAGAGAGAGAAAGAGAGACCCCACTGAAAGGCTATTACAAAATATCAGGCATAAAACAGTGAGGGTCTAAATTAGAGGAAAATGAGAGACAGGAATGGAGAAAAGAAGATTTAAAAAATTAGTAGATATATTTTTTAATATCTAGATGCAGGGTCCCTGACTACAGAACTGGATCCCTTGATGGGGTATCAAGATTTATTTGTGGGTCACCAGCAGATAGAAGCCAACTGAACACACCTTAGTAGGGCAAGTTGCACACGAATATTATTTTCCTGTGTTTAGTTTCTCTCCTATTCAGAACTTCCTGTAATTGATTCAAACTCATCTTAAAACACTCAGAAATATTTATCAATCTTTTTTGATTGTTATTTACAGGGAAGAGTCCAAAGTTCGCATACTGGCATTTAAGGATCCTTTAAAATCTGGCCCTAGCCTGCCTCCTATTTTCCCTGTACCTGCAGTTCTCAAAGAGTCATTTGAGAAAACTCGAGATACCCCGCACTCATTCAGATATCTGTGAGGTCAAATCACAGACAGGAAAAAAGTCCACTGGGAGTGTGTATTTGGTTGAAGTGTTTGACTAGAGAAGTAGAACCAGTAAGGTACCTATGTTATATGTGTATGTGTATGTATGCGTATGTGTATACACAAACACAGGTAATTTTTTAAATGATCTTAGTACAGAGTGGGCTGGCTAAGCAGCCTATACCAGGCTGCCCCAATTCTGAGGCTGGAGCCCGAAGCCTACTGGCAGGCTGTCAGGCAGGAAGATCACTAGCAGCCTGGAACCACAGTGCTGAGCTGGACACACAGAAGCCTGTGTCTGCTCTTGTTGCCACTGATCTTACTGACAAGGGCACGTGGTGAAAACTGGGGTCCTTCCTCAGGGAGCAACACACACCTGGCCCAGGAGGCAGAGAAACTGAGGAGGATTCCGAAGAGGGGCCTCTGTTCCCAGCATTTGACAAACAGCTGGAGAAAGTGTGTGTAAGATACAAAATGGCCATTGCCTCTCTCCCACCTTCTAACTTTCTTCCTGAGAAAATCTCCCTTATAGCCCACTCTTACCAAAAACATGCTAGAATGGAAGTTCTGGGGAATGGAGTTCGACTTGGCCAAGATGATGCATTACAAAACCATCACAAAGCAATGGGCCAATCAATTTTCAACAGAACAGTTTCCAACAGCATACGGCAAATAATTTTGCAAAAACTACCTCTTGTCAATTTTTGATACAGAATCAAGGAATAGTATCTGTAATTATCCAAAAAAATTAAAATATTCCTCTCCTTACTAGTTAACTGTGTGAAGCCTGACTTCCTTCATATTCTTCAACCCAAAACACCTATTGCCACAGATTTGGAATGCAGAAACAGGCATGAGAATCTGGCTGTCTTCTGTTAAGTCAGACATTAAAGAGATTTGCAAAAATATACAATGACACTCTTCTTATTTTTTTTTTGTTTTGGGAAATATAGTTATTTTATTTAAAAAGTAATTATTTGTGTTAACATAAAATGACTTTATTATTATGGTTTCAAAATGCATTGATCCAGATTCTGAAATTTCTCAATTTTAATTTATAATACAGTAAATATCAATAATGTAACCCATATGATCAAAAGTCCTTGGGAACCTTAATAAGTTTAAATGGTGTTAAGAATTCCTAAAATCAAAATGTTTCAGATCTCCCCACTTGATGGAGGGAGTCATCAGTTCGAGCGTCTCAAGTGGAGCCAGGAATGTTCTCCTCACTCCTCCGCCTCACAGAACTCCTGATATTCTTCAGGGCTTTGCTGAAGTCATTGACCCCAGGAAGTGTCCTGTTCTCCCCTGAAGCGGGAGCCTCCATTTCTCTCTTCAAGTTTCTTACATAATACATTCTTCTCTCTGGACCTTGCCTCGCCTGTGGGATTTATCTCTGCAACCAGAAAACATCACATGCCCCTGGGGAACCAACCTTCCTTCCCTCCTTCCTTCCTTCCTTCCTTCCCTCCCTCCCTCCCTCCCTCCCTCCCTCCCTCCCTCCCTCCCTCCCTCCCTCCTTCCTTCCTTCCTTCCTTCCTTCCTTCCTTCCTTCCTTCCTTCCTTCCTTCCTTCCTTCCTGTGTTCTCTTTTCTTTTCTTTTTTTTTTTTGGAAACAGAGTCTTGCTCTGGCGCCCAGGCTGGAGTGCAGTGGTGTGATCTCGGCTCACTATAACCTCTGCCTCCCAGGTTTAAGTGATTCTCCTGCCTCATTCTCCCAAGTAGCTGGGATTACAGGCATGTGCCACCATGCCCAGCTAATTTTTGTATTTTTAGTAGAGGCGGGGTTTCACCATGTTGTCCAAGCTGGTCTGGAACTCCTGACCTCAGGTGATCTGCCTGCTTCGGCCTCCCAATCTTTCTTTAATTTCTTTTCTTTCTCTCTCTCTCCTCTCTCTCCCTCCCTATTTATTTATTTATTTTTCTTTTTTTGATCAAGCTCTCCTGTGTGTCTCAGACTTTTGGAGACACATCCTGGGGTTCATATGCCTCACACTTTAGGAGACACATCCTGGGGGGTCTGTATGCTTTAGGACTTTAGGAGACACACATGAGAGCTTGATTTTGAAAAAAGAAAGATGGTGGCTCCTCATATTCCAGGCTGATGTATTGAATTTCCAGATAAGCAGCCCCAGAACTGTTCATTTATTCTGAAGGGGAATGTGTACAGAGAATAGGATGTTCTTTTGAAAAAAATTTGCACTTCCATGTGACGTGGGGCCCCAAAATTGGAATTAGCAGTATTTTCACAGAAATAGTTTCTCTCTTTTAGTAATATTTAGAATGAGTGGTACTTGACTAAATATATTTCATAGTCATTTGCAATCGGAGTATCAGTGGTCTGACACTGGTTGGAGGCAGATCTCTGCTAGATACCTCAACCCACCACGAGCTAGTATGTAACCTTGGACATGCTGTCTGGATTCTAGTTTCCTCATCTGTAACATGTAAGAAATGATACCTACCTTGTAGTGTGGTGAAATAACTAGATGAAATACTACCAGCAGACCCACACTGTAAGCAATGAGGCTGCGGAGCAGAGGGAAGCAGCAGACAAGAGGGATGCTGACCAGAGCAATAGATGAAAGAAAATGATCCGAAGGAGAAAACACAGTGAACAAAAAGGGAGTAACTGGGAGGACAAACACAGAAAAAGTATTGGAAATTTCTGACTTTCCATCTTATGAATTTTAGGACTGCTTGGAGTCCTGGGTGACTAACCATCCATCCATCCATCGATCTATCCATCGATCCTTGTTGCAGATATTTGCAAATACCTAATAGTACCTGGCTACATACATAACCCTCATTCACACCAAAAGGAATCAAACATGACTTTCAACAAGAGGAATAAAACCAGACTTGAAGGATCAGGGAAAATAATACATAAACAGGTCCATTCATGACAATGAGATCACTGCTATAACATAGTACAGACAAAACCTAAGTAAGGCGATATTGGAAGTAACATAAATGTGGGGGTTTGAGAGATCTGGATTCTAGGCTGGCTCCCAGCCTCCAGTGCTGCTGCCCACATGAATCCTGGTATCCCTGGCTCCTCAGCATTGCCAGAGGCCCAGCCTGTCTGGAGTAAGAGGACTTGGTTGGCCGGGCGCAGTGGCTCACACCCATAATCCCAGCATTTCGGGAGGCTGAGGCGAGGGGGATCACCAGGTCAGGAGTTCGAGACCAGCCTGACCAACATGGTGAAACCCCATCTCTACCAAAAATACAAAACTTAGCCTAGCATGGTGGCGCGTGCCTATAATCCCAGCTACTCAGGAGGCTGAGGCAGCAGAAACACTTGAACCAGGGAGGCAGAGGTTGCAGTGAGCCAGAGATTGTGCTATTGCACTCCAGCCTGAGCGACAGAGCAAGACTCTGTTGCAAAAGAAAAAAGGAGGACATGGTTTATCGCGATGGCTCCTGGGGCTGGGCAGGGTGGGGAAGAGCTGCTTGTTACACAGACAGTACCTGCAGGCCAACAAGGGGTGCCAAAGCGTGTTTCAGAGGACAATGATTTTTAATATTCAAGATTGTATTGATTGCTTCTAATGTGCCAGGTACTTCTGCATATTCTTTTCTTCAACACCCACAACAACCCTGTATCTTCCTAGTGAGAAATGGGAGTCTTTGAGGACATAAATTCCATGGCACAAATCAGCGTGAGTGCTGGATCCTATGCCCTAACCTCTCCTGGAGCAGACTCTGACGCAGGCCAGGCGCATGGCTTCCCGGGTAGGGCCTAGTGCAGCATACAGCCACGGTCCAAGGGAATAGGTTACGGCTTTATGGTTTTACTGGTATTTCCATGTGAACTTTGAAGTTCTAGAAAGTTAGAAACTTACGGAAATAAAAGCTAAGTATTAGGGAAAATTTCCACCAAGAAGGCAAATACTCTTGCCCCACAGCCAGAGGGAGGGGTACGTGAGCGTCAATCTCAGCACAGTTGGAATTTCTAGGTTCCTGCATGCGCAGAACGGCTGCTCCTCTCCTCACCCCTGCTAAACGTCCCTCCTCCTGCCTCTCCCTGCCCCCTTCAATGCTGCCCCTCAGGCAGGAAGTGAACAGGAGCAATTCACTCACAAGAGGTGCCTCCGGGGAAAAGGGGTGCCTCTCTGCAGGGTATGCCAGAAAGGAAGGGGTGCTGTCACTGTGAAGAGGGCTGGGGCTTGCTTTCAGGAGCCCCAGACTCCAGGAACCTTGAAGGACAAACAATGAAGAATTGAAAGGAACTAGAATCAAACCACAACCAACATAAACACGTCACTGCCCTGCCTTAGCTAAGCTAACATTTTCAGCAGAAGAGGGTGAAGGTTTTGTAAAGGTCCTGGTGGTTTGGAGAAATACCCCATGCTCTCACCTCCACAGCACCATGGAGTTCACGCCTGAGCTCCGGGAGTCCTCCCCAGGGATAGCCTGGCATCTGGCATGAGGATCTGGCTGTCAAGCTGCAGGAAAGGCTGGGTCATGCACCCATGGGCAGGGCATGAGCCTTCACAGAGCCTGGACTCCATCTGGGGAGAACCTTCACTTGGTTCCACTGGTTTTCAGAGCCAAGAACTAACTTAACTGCACAAATGGTCAGAGTGGCCCCAAAAGAGCAGCAACCACTTGTGCTTGGATGATTGTGAAGTCCCCTGTGTGTAGATCAAAGGAATCCACATGTGCTCAGGTGGGGCATTTACGCAAGACAGCTCCTCGAGAACACGAGAGGAAGGCGCTGGCCTGCCAGGCCTGGCAGCAGCTGTAAGGGAAGCATGCCTTGGCCCAGTCTCTGCTGTGCATCCCCTTTTCTGGGTCTCCTTCCTTCCCTACTTGCTTCCTCAGCTCCTTGGCTGAGGTTCCCGTCATTTCAGGGCTCTGCCTGGACTTCTGGGGTGTCTGAACACCACATGGCCATCCCCTTGTCATCCTTGGAGTCACAGGAAGCCCAGTGGCTCTTCCTCCCCTGTGTGTATTTCAGCTGGGTTTAAAGCTTTTGCAGGAGAGGTCCTTTTATTTTGCTACTGGTAAATTCATTATTAAATAATTCTTGAAGAGATACAGGCCACTGATTTTCTGCAATTTGCATCACCACACTTTAACTTATATTGAAAGCTGAGCCTTTTGGTCTTCTAGTTTTAGAAGTATATTAATATTTCTGTGACCTTTCCCAGATGGCAGTTGAGACATATTCTTTTAAATAGCAAGACCAAGAAAACCAATAACCTAAAATGAATATTTCTGACCCTAGTTTGATGAGCAAATTAGGAAAGATAAGTTTTTTTCCCAAAGAAAAAATAAGTCAAGGGGACTTCTAAGTTCAAATAAAATGATATGTCTATATCTATCCATATTCCAAGATATTCAAATATGGATAGATACACAAAATATTGAGATATGAATATATTGATATATAACATGAATGTATGAATATATCCATATTCCAATTTTTGTAGACATGGATTCAGATATATCTTTTAATATGCTGTAGCACTTTACACCCCTTTAAATTCCATATTACACCTTACATAATCTGCTTGCATATTAAAAGGATTACACATTTAATATTTGGATGACAAAATGAAAGATAAGAGAAGCTTTCTGCTCAGCGTGCAGGGCAGCTGCCTCGAGATAGATCAACAGTAAGTACACAGCACCTTCTCTGTCTTCCTGCTGAATGCTCCTCTGTTTCCATAAACATTGGTCCAAGCGTGGCAGAGCCAAACTTGAGAATAAAACTTGGATTTAGGCTGGGCGCGGTGGCTTACACCTGAAATCCCAGCACTTTAGGAGGCCAAGGCGGGCCTGATCACGAGGTCATGAGTTTGAGGCCAGCCTGTTCAATAAGGTGAAACCCCGTCTTTACTAAAAATACAAAAAAATTAGCTGGGCATGGCGGCACGCGCCTGTAATTCCTGCTACTCGGGAGGCTGAGGCAGAATTGCTTGAGCCCGGGAGGCGGAGGTTGCAGTAACCCTAGGTCACGCTACTGCTCTCCAGCCCGGGCAACAGATTGAGACTCCATCTCAACAACAACAACAACAACAACCCTGGATTTGATTTTGCAGCCATGAGCCTGCTTCCTGGGGGGTCCCAATGGCTGAGGAAGGTAGAGTTGCAGTGGTTTCTCCCACCCCTATCCACATTGCTGAGCTCAGTTCAGCATAACCTGGACCTCACGCTTTGAACACTGAGCTTCTTACCAAGGCCTGTGCCTTAACAGAGGCCACTCCACCATGATGCATGCCAAGGAAGCAACCGGAAGGCCAAGACTTTCCTTAGAGACCAGTCCAGGTGCTCCCAGCAGCGTTTAACATGACTGTTATCATTGCAGTCTATTTAGGAAAGCTTTAGATTGTGGACTAGGAGTCTACAATTGCTCACATGGTCTTAGAATCATCCCAGGAAAGGACCCATAGGGGATCTACCCTGAAACACGGACGTTTTAGTCAACTTCTCAGGGAAGACTTTGGTTATATCTGTCTTCTTAGATAACTGAGTATGAAAGCATAGTACTAAGTCATTAAATGTTGGGGAATATTTACTCAATATACTGATTTGTGTTTGGAAGTCATTCTTTCGAGCAGGAATTGGACAACGGTCAGTGTTCTGATACCACCCCCTACCCTCAGCTATCAGACATCAGTTCTCCTTAATTTCTGCTTTGCGCAGCACAGTTCCCACTCAGCCCATAGCCCTGCCCAGAGCTCAGCAATCCTGCATTGGAGCTGTGCTTAGCATTGCGGGGTTGCCATCCCAAGACTATGCCTGGACCCTGCCCATGGGTCCCTCCAGAGCAGACAGCCTCTAGCTGTGACACTGGCCTTCCAGTGCAGATACCCCAACCTTCCACAATGTGCACCCTGCAACCTCAGGGCACCACACCCTCAGCGTCTCTTCCCCACCCCTCCTCTGCCCAGGCACGTCTTCCTGCTTGTCCTCACCCGGCCCTTTGCTGTCTCACTTTATCTTTTATCTTGTGGCTCTGCCCACAGAAGACACAATAAAAACAATCTACCAGCACTAGAAACATAGATTTACACTGAACACTTTTTAGGGCTTTATTTCCAAAGTGTGCATGTAAGGAAGTAAATCTGTTTCCATTTACAGTTTACAGACTAGAACCAATGGGGTTTGCCCTGGAAACCCAGTCTGGGTAACCAGCCAAGTCTGGGCTGGCACAGAGGAAACCAGCACTCTTCCTGTGCACCTGTAATTAGCAGGTAAGATGAACAGGGCTGAAACAACTCTTCACTGTCAATTTCACCACTCCATGAGGAATCTACATTTATAGAGGGTGAAATGGGAATTGCTTTGACAACAGTAATTGTGAGTATCATATTTAAACCAACCATAATTAAAAAAAAATACAATGGCGTCAAATAAAATCACAGTATTGTTTCTGAGTACCATTTGGATATGATGCATTTTTACACAAAGTAAAAAAAAAAAAAACAAAAAAACCACTGAAAAACCATGTCACCCAGCCCAGAGTCTACACTGTGCTAATGGGAGCAAATAGATTAAATTTTGAGTAAATTTGGAAAATTTTCACTTATTAGAAAATAATTCTGGGTTAAGTTATTTCTACTATTGGATAATTGCCTTCTCTGACCATAAAGGCAATTTGGACAATCATTAGGAGAGGGGTCTAATTTTTTTCCCTAAAACCAATGCTCCATTTTGTGCATGAAACACTCAGGGCAAACAAGTTAAACATGAAGTCATGTAGGTTTTAGATTTTTCTGTGTCCACTTTAAGACCTTACAGTATTAGGAGATACCTCAGATCCTTCAGGAATAGAAAAGATACAAATTTTATTAAAATGTTGCTAACGCAGGAGGAAGCAGGCACACAGCCCTCAGAGTCATCAGTGGTTGTCAAACTTGAACGTGGGTCAGGATGACTCCTTTAGTGGCTTATTCAAATGTCAGTTTTAAATGTGGAACCCTGGCTCAAGTGTTTAAGCTATCAGTTAATATATTCATTCCCTTCAGCTTTGAGCTCCCTGGCAGGCAGGGGGAAGTAGAAGCACTTTACCTTATGTAATTTCACTCCTGTATATATTATAAACCAGCAGATTTTAGAAGAGATTGAGGTGGGTGACTTACATGATTCTCATACTCTAAAACCAGTTTTTTTTTTTTTTTTTCAGGAGGGGCTATCATTTTTCTGTTTCTAAATTATTAAAAGAATGTTTTGGATAGTTTCTTATGTAAGGACCTTTGAAGAGAAAGGGCATTGACTTTATTATAACTTCTCAAGTTTTCCGGTTTTTAAGAATACATGCCTACTGTAGTCACAGTATAAAAGGGTAATCACCTGTAATCTCAGGACTAGTAACTATTAACCTTTTCTCTACATTCTTCTATGTATACATATATTTAAAATTTAAATATTAAATACACACTGTTGTAATACTTGCTTTTGCATTTGCCAATATTGCATATATATTTTTTCATGATAATCAGTATGAAGCTGTATTATCTTTTTAATGCATATGTTTCAGTATATTAATGTACAACAATTTATCACATTTTCTCTCTCTCTTTTTTTTTTTTCTTGAGATGGAGTTTCACTCTTGTTGCCTCAGCGGGAGTGCAGTGGCCCAATCTCGGCTCACTGCAACCTCCGCCTCCTGGGTTCAAGTGATTCTCCTGCCTCAGCCTCCTGAGTAGCTGGGATTACAGGTGTCTGCCACCATGCCTGATTAACTTTTATATTTTTAGCACAGATGGGTTTTCACCATGTTGGCCAGGTTGGTCTCAAACTCCTGACCTCAGGTGATCTGCCTGCCTTGGCCTCCCAAAGTGCTGGGATTACAGGTGTGAGCCACTGCACCAGGCCTATCACATTTTCTTTTGATGGGCATATTGTATTGAACTATGCATCTCAATAGGGAAGACACTAGGTTCAAGAGACTGAAGAAGACACCCAGAGACAGCAAATGAGGCATGGGATTTTATTAGGAGCATACATACAGGGGAGAGAGTCCAATGGAGGTAGGCTGGATAATAGGACTGCCTTAATTACAGAAATGGTGGTGGTAGCCTGGACAACATATAACCACATAACCCAGTGGCGGCAGGCTGGGCAGGAAAATTGCAACTGCTTGCAAAGAGCATGCAGTTTATATAGCATTTTCACTTAACATCCTCCTCCTAGTGAACTCCACCTGCCAACCTTCATGAACCCAAAACTCAGCGCCTCAATCTCTTGTTCGGTCATGTTCCACAGGATGTGACAGGGGCTCAAATGTTTATCATAGATAAGAAACCAATCTCTGTGTTGGCCACTCCCAGATTCCTTAGCTCAGAACACACATCAGGTGCGTCTGCCATAAGGGTCATTCCAAGAGTATGCTTAAGTTATTGCTATCAGTTGTACTTACCCTACAGCACAGTAAGTTGTTCTCATTTTCTCTCAGTTAAATAAAATGCTATACCTTTAATTCTTTATGCAAATATATTTGCTTACTCCGTGATTATTTGCTTTGACAAAATCCAAAAAGTGAAATGACCAAGTTGAAACGTATGCCACTTGTGAAAGCTCTTAAAACGTTTTGCCAAATATCCCCTAGGAAGGTGTTACCCATGTGAACGCCTACTGGTGGTATACAGACATCTATTTCTGCTCATCAGCACCAATTTGTGGGTGAAAAGTAAAATACTACGGTCATTTCTCTAATACTACTGAGGTGTAAAGATTTTATTGGCCATTCATATTTCTTATTTCTTGTTAATATCCTTTGACTTGTTTTTACTAGTATCATCATTTTTAAATCATAGGCTGTTTTTACAATGAGAATATGAATCCTTTGACATATTTTCCTGGCAGTTTTATCTTAAAATTTTGGTTGTATTTTTTATGTTGAAAGTAGCTTTTTATCTCCTTCAGTGTCCTTTTGGGAAATTTTTTTCACACCCTCCACCTTATAAACCAATTCCCCTGAATTTCTGAGTAATCTGTAACTTATCTATTTAAGTCTGTATTCCAAGAACAATTCAGTTAGTGGATCTTTTGTTTCAAATAGTTGTCCCAATACCATCTATTGAAAAAAACCTATCCTGTACTCAGGGGTTCAAAATGCTTTCCTCCGTTTGATTCTAGTTTCCATTCTGCTCTGTGTTGAGTGCCATATTTTTTCATATTATTGTACTTTTGTAATATTTTAATATGCTGCATTCTAACATCCTTATCTGCTAGAATAAGAGTATTAGCATGGATTTTCTTCTGTCTTTCATTTTCTTTCTTTCTTTCTTTCTTTCTTTCTTTCTTTCTTTCTTTCTTTCTTTCTTTCTCTTTTCTTTTCTTTCTTTCTTTCTTCTTTCCTTTTTTTTGAGGCAGGGGTCTCACTCTGTAACCCAGGCAAGAGTGCAAGGGCGCCATCACGGTTCATTGCAGCCTCAACTTCCAGAGTTCAAGCGATCCTCCTACTTCATTTTTTGACTGTTTTGTAGAGAAGAGGTCTCACCATGTTGCCTAGTCTGATCTTGGACTCCTGGGCTAAAGCAATCCTCCTGCTTTGGCCTCCCAAAATGCTGGGATTACAGGTGTGAGCCACTGCCTGGTAGCATGCATTTTCTGTCTCAGGTGAACTGTATAATTTATAACATCTTTCACCTAAATGCTATAAAAAATGCCACAGTTCTCTGTATTTGGGTCATCTCTGGGGATAACTGAAAGCTGAGAGGGTGACTTTATAGAGAAGATGGTGCCTGGAGGGTAGGGAGTGAGAGGCAAGTTGTTAGTCCGAGGAAGCACACTTGTGATGGCTCCTGGTGAAAGAAATCATGCAAGACCAGAATTCAGAATCTGAAGAGCTGATGCATATCCCTGAGACTATCTCCCATGGCTTTTGTGACTTTTAGTTGTAATGTTGACCACAGAAGCCCAAATACTACAACTTACACCCACAGGTCAGGGTCAGGAACACTGGTAATTCTATGTTCTTCCTTGTTGTGACTGACCTTGGATTCTAGGTCTGTGGTGAGCAGTATTTGCATTTTATCATCACAAGTGAGAAGTCTGAACAAGTTAGAGTGCAAATGAAGAGTCACCATCTCTCTTTTTCTGAATGAGGTCCAGGGATGCTACAGACAAAGCCAACATCCTTCTAGAAGCAGCATTTGGGTGTTCAAGTGCTCTGACAGGTGTCTAGGTATCTGCACTGTAGAGAATGAAAAAGTTATCTTAGCCTGGAAAATGCTAAGATCCAGTATTACTGAAGCCCTGTCCAGGCCCTGAGTGATGAAGAGGTCTCTTAGATTTTGAGCACCACCACCCCCTGACAAAGTGGGCTGCCAGGGATGTTTACTGCAAAATGTAATCTCAGGTACCTACGCTAATCTGCTTCCTGAAGGAGGATAACATTGCCCCATTTGTGTTTTGCTGAGAACGTTTCAGACTTGAAGATTTTTATTTGGGTCTGTTTTTTTTGTTTTTGTTTTTGTTTTCCAATTTACTCTTTCTAAAAATAATTAAACTACAAGATTGGGTTCAGGGGGTGCCATTCCTTTTGCATGCAGGGACGTCCGCCCTCAGGATGGATGGCTGTTGCCCTTCCTCTTTCATCCTGGTAGAATACTCACCATCCAAGTCTGTGTTGTTGTTCGTTGAGGCAATACATGATTCCATCACAAAGGTAGCTGACTTCTCCCTTTCTGTGGGAAAATCAAGAACAAACTACCCCCGAAAGCATTTACACATTTACTTGGAGTTCTGAGGTATAACTATCTTGATCTGAATTTCTTAGAAGAAGTCAGATAGAAACCCTGAGACATTTCAGAAAAGTCTAGAAACACAGGGAGGGTTTTTTTTCTGTTTCTTTGTTTTTATAATTCATTGAAGGTTATCCAATCTGCTGAAAAAATGGAAGGGTAGGAGAGATATAATATTTAAATTTAGAAAATCTCGGTTCTAGTTATAACTCTACTAATTACTAGTTGTGTGACCTTAAATACTTCACTTTTCTTGGCCTTAGTCTATTTTATTCATAAAATGCAAGATATTTGTAAAATGCCTGCTACGAGAATTTATTACGAGGTTGCAGGATCAAATGAGCTAAGGTTTTCAAAAGTACTTTGTAAACTCCAACAGGCTTTGTGTATGTGTATGTGTGTATGCAAATACTATGTAAATATACTTTAGGTGTATATTCGGAAGACCAGAGGGCTCCCCCTCAGCCCACATGCACCCCTGAGAGATTCTGCGAGCTGGTGCTCTCTTTGGTCAAGGCCGGGTCAGGCCACACTCTAACCCAAAGTGGTCCTGACTTAGACCTCAGGACCCTCATGGGGCCTGGGGAACGCTTCTCTCTGAAGGAAACACTGGAGCAGGCCAAGAGAGGGTAGATGTTGTCCCCTTGTGTGATGTCCCCTGCGAGAAAAGAAGAACGCACTTTCTCAGCTCAGTGTTCCCACTGACAGCATATGGATTTTTGACTTTGAGATTCTAAAATCTATGGTCTGCTTTCTGCTGTAGAATCCCTGCACTGAAGTGGTCCGATGTGAAACCTCTAGTTAGACCCAATAATCCAACCCTAAAGAGGAATCTTCTGCAATACAGTCCCTGTTCCCCTGCTGCCGGCGGCTTCGTAGACTGAGCCGCGGCTGGCCGGCGCCCCGGGTCCAGCTGAGCGCTGCCTACCGGAGGAGAGAGGCGGGGCTGGGCAGGGATGCGCAAGCCAGCGGAGAAGAGCACGGACCCCACCACACTGCGCAGCCGGGAGAAGCGGCCTTTATTTCCCACCTCCGCACAGGCCCTCCCCAGGCAGAAGCCTGGACAGCCGGCGCCGGGCAGCCTCCTCTAGTAGTCTATGGTTTCTTTGTCCTTCTTGTTGAAGGGGTTGTAGGGTTTTACAATTGTGACCAGTCGAGACAGGGGAGCCTGGTGACGGAAGAGGTCAACTGCCATTTCTTTCTGTAAGACGCTGAGGCAGCATGGGGAGAAAAGGAGGAAAATGAGACATAAAAGACATATAAAAACATACAACCTCATCCAACAAATGATACCCATGTGCGGGAAGGGGAAGAGAGCGCGCACTGCAGGCAGGGAGCGAGGATGACTCCTGCTGGGGAGCTCTCGGCTTCAGGGACTGCACCTCTGCGCTGCGCAGAGTTATGGTGGGTGCTAGGAATGGCGGTGATCTGCAGAAAGCCACCCAAGGAACCCGACCGCATCGTGTCTGGGGAGGGCCCAGGGCACGCAGGCGAGAGCTCTCCGGGCTGGGCGGCCGTGGGAATTAAAAGGAGTGTCCTCCGAAGAGGAGTGAGAGGTGGACAGACAAGGCACAGGGAAGCCAGGACAAGACATGGGGCGGGCAGACCTCGCTCAGAGGGTAAGAGGGAACATACTTGCGTCACTCAGAGGCCTGGAAAAGACATGGGTGACATGGGAGTGGGGAACCCGGGCCTCACCCAGTGGCCAAGAGGAAACATGGGTGGAGTGGGCCAGGGCCTCACCCAGAGGCCCCAAGAGAAGACATGGCTGGGTCACTCAGAGGCCAGGAGAAGACATGGGTGGGAGGGGCCCGGGCCTCACCCAGAGGCCAAGAGAAGACATGGGTGGGTCACCCAGAGACCTGGAGAAGACATGGGTTGGGGGACCTGGGCCACACCCAGAGGCTGGGAGAAGACATGGGTGGCAGGGACTCAGGCCTCACTCAGAGGCCAGGAGAAGACACGGCTGGGTCACCCAGAGACCAGGAAAAGACATGGGTGGGAGGGGCCTGGGCCTCCCGCAGAGGCTGCTGTTGAAGGGTGAGCAAGGCCTGGTGTACAGGACTTTACTGGCTCTGCCAGAGCATTTAAGCTGCCTGTTCCCAGAGGAGGCTCATGACTGGGCTTCATTTTACTTTGCTTGTATACCCAGTAGGAACAAATTTGCCCTATCAAGTTTGGTGTGATAACTAAAATAATTTTGTTTAAAAAAGCTTTGAAAATGTGGAATGCTTTGCAAGTGATGTTTTATCCCCTTGGGTTACTGGCATTCCCAAACTCCCTATTCTGCCTGGAGGTGGCTGTCCCAGTATCACAGGAGTTGGGCCAGCTATTATGAGCAACCCCACAAGCCCATGGCCTGAAGTAATTTTGCTGTGAATTTGCTGCTATTTGAATCACACACGCAATGCAGTGCTTGTATTAGCAGTGAGTTACAATGCTGGCATGGGAGATTAAAAAATTAAAAATAATTAAAATTAACCTTCTATATAGCGACTCCGTCAAAAATGGCTTTGTTTTATGCTATGATCACCTTGAACTAATATTTTATTTTGCTTTATATATATAAATACACACATACACACATATATATATATTATATGTTGTGAGAAATGGCTGCAGAGGTGGGAAGGCAAGTTTCTGTGAAGGTTACATTCTGGTGGGAAGGTGTGGGCAAGAAACACTGGACTGTCCTGGAAAAAGGGAGCTAGAAAAATCATTTGTGCCTGTGTTCCCCTTGCTCATGACTTTGGAGATTGGTCACATCGCTTCTTCTCCACCTCCAATACACCCCATCTCCTCACTTCAAATCTCTTTCAACTGTCCCTTCCTCTCAGTTTACATTCCATCCCAATATTCATCCTGAGGCACTGTGGGGGCCCTATGTACTTTGCTCCAAATATGGTGTGGGAGTATATGGCCATGGACCCCTTTGTATCAACATTTGAGGCCCAAACAACTTAAAACCTCCAAACCACCAGTACAATTTTCTCGATTACAGAGATCCAGCCAAATGCACTGTTCCTTGTCTCTGCATCAAGAAGATTCAATGGCCTCTCTCTTGTCCCCCTTCCAGTGTACAGCCTGGCAGGCAGGAGCATGTCACTTGACTGTTGGTGTCAGAATCCAGAGCCAGGAGGTTCAGGTTCAGGAGAGAGTGGGCAGGAAGGAAGTGAAGGCAGGAGGCCCGGGAGATTAGCTGTTTGCTTTTTCAAGAAGTTTAGAGGTGAAAGGAACGAGAGGGGAGAACAGGGTGGCAGCTCACAGGGAAGCCACAGGAGACTTTGCTGGGGTTCTTCATAAACAACTGGCCAGCTGGGAGAGGCCAGCACAGCGGGGCAGAAGGGAGGAAGCAGGACTGATGGGAACACAGGACTCAGAGCTCAGAAATAATGATCAATATTTTAGAAAAGTAAGAGCATGTCTTCCTGGGGGAAAAGGGAGACAGCAGTGATGGAAATAGAGCCTGGCATGTGGAGAGGAAGAGGGGACACTAGCAGGGAAAATGAAAGGGTCACGTTGGGTGCCCCAGCAAGCAGGAAGCAAGGCCAGCTGAGAGGGGTGTGGGGAAGGGACTGGAAGCTCGTGTGGCACAGAGAGGTTTGAAGACAGCCACCACAGGAATGGCATTAGCTCTGAATAAGCGAGGAACCCATTGCAGAGGAGCAGTGAGAGTACAGTAGCAGCTAATATTCAGGAGTTCCCAGGGGATGCCCGTGTGAAGACGACTTCTTAGAAATAACAGGAAAAAATGCATCAGATCAAGCAGAAACAGTCAGAAGGAAGTTAGCTCACTACGTTCTCATGACACTCATCAGAGAGAGATCAAGGCTCATACTTTCACTGGAAAGTTTTAGAAAAATAAATTATTGTGTTAAATAAAATCAGAGTGATACTTTTTGATGTGAAGACCCTGGAAGGCCCAATTTTCTGACCACAAGGGCCAGACCTTCCTGCTAGAGGGCACTGTCCTTATGAAAGCATGGTGAGTTTTTACACGTTTTAATTCCCTCCTGCCCCTCTGCACTGTGCTTTTACGTGCCAGAAAAAGCCACCACTTGCCAGGAGCTGCTGTTAGGGCAGAAGGCAGAGGTGCAGGCCTTGACACCTGGGCCCAGCACAAGCCATCACTTAGTTGTGGGTGACACTTTGGTTAGTGTCACTTTCTCTAGCGTGTTATCTGCACCCTAAGAATGAGAATCCCAGAGACGCTGCCTCAGAGGGCGCTGGGTTCCCATTCGGGCCATGGATGACAGCTGTATGTGCACTATGTGTGTATATTGAGGGCCATGGATGGCAGCCATATGTGCAGTATGTGTGTATTGAGGGGGATTGCGAGGACCCCCAAGAGTCAGCTATGGGCCTGAATCTGAATGTGAAAGTCTGGCTGAAAGATACAAGTTATATTCTCTGGGAGTAACAGTAAGGGACAGTTTTTCATTTAGAAATAGAGATTTATCTGAAAGATAATAGGAACCTTTTATCACACATTGGATGGCTTGATTATGCGTTGTGTAGATGTGTTAGAACAATAAGAGATCTGGGTGGGGTCTGAGATTTGGGGGTGAGAAGATGGATTGTTAAGAAAAAAAGAAAAGGGATTAGCAGTGTTTATATCTGCACTGACAAAGAATCTCTGGATCGGATCCCTCCTAAATCATGAACCAGCCACAAGGTTTCATCCTAGCTCTCTTTGGACGGTGAGTCTAAATGATCAATATAAGGATGTATTTAATTTTGACATTGTTTTATGTCCCTCACATGAAGTAAATATATATTGCTTGTCTAAATGTCTACCAGCTTTGCCTTTGGAAATGGATTTGTAACATTTCAAAATACGCCTTGACATTGGCCTTGGCAATGATTTCTTGTGTATCACACCCAAAGCTTGGGCTGCAAAAACAAAAATAAGTAAATATGACTATGTCAGACTAACACACTTCTGTGCAGCAAGGGAAACAATCAGCAAGATGAAAAAGCAGCCTACATACTGGGAGAAAATATTTGGGAACCATATATTTGATAAGGGGTTAATATCCAAAATTTATTATAAAGAACTCATACAACTCAATACATATAACCCAATTTAAAACAATTTAAAACCCAATTTAAAAAATGGGCAAAGGACCTGAACAGACATGTCTCCAAAGATAACAAAAATGGTGAGCCGGTATATGAAAGAGTGCTTAACATTGCTCCTCAGGGAAATACAAACCACAGTGAGATATCACCTCACACCGATTAGAATGGCTGCCATCAAAAAGACAAGAGATAATAAGTGTTGATGGGAGTGTAGAGAAATGATAGACTGTTGATGGGAATGTAGGTTGGTGCAGCCATTATGGAAACAGTATGGAGTTTCCCAAAGAAATTAAACATAAAAATAACATATTCCTTCTCTGGAGATATACTCAAAGGAAGTGAAATTACCACCTCATAAAGATATCTGCACTCCTGTGTTCATTGCATCATATTCACAATAGCCAAGATATGGACACAACCTAGGTGTCTGTTGACAGATGAATGGATAAAGAAAGTGGAATATTATTCAACCTTAAAAAGGAGGAGATCCTGCCATTTGCACTACACGGATGGACCTGGAAGTCATTTTGCTAATAGACACAGAAGGAAACATGTTGCATAGTCTCACTTATTTGTGAAATCTAAAAAAGAAATAAAAAGTGAAATATACAGAGATAGTGAATAGAACAGTGGTTATGAGGGATTCGGTGGAGGGTGAGGCAAAAGGAGATGTAGGTCAAAGGATGCCAAGTAGCAGACACACAGGAGGAACAAGCATGAGACATAACATCCATCACGAGGACTATAGAGAGTCATAGTGTATCGTATTCAGGATTTTTGCTAACTGAGTAGATTATAGCTGCTCTGACCACAAGGGGAAGGGGAAAATGGGTAACTATGAAGATGACAGATATGTTCACTATAGTAACCATTTTACTATATACCCATATCTCATCGTAATATCATGTTGTTAGGATGATATACACGACAGAATTTATCTTTTTAAAATACAGGCAAATATTGAGACTGGGAAAAATGTGTCTTGAGAGAAAACCAAATGCAAGTTATTAGCCTAGAAAGCCATTGACCTCCTTTTAAAATGTTTCTCATCAGATGGCCTGGAGAGATGCTAGACAATTACCAATCCAGAAAGTGAGAGGCGTTGATAAAGCCTCCTGTTGGCAGGCACCTTAGAAAAGGCCACGCACACAGGGCTTGTGGGATGCATAGAATTGTCTATACACGGTGGCCTACAATGGGCTAGTCGGGGCCTGAGAGCTGCCCCCTATGGTGCCTTTACTGTGCCATGAGGAATGCTTGCTGCCCTCAATTACCTGGCACCAAGCCCCACTCCTTCAAGTCACTGCATGAGCCACTCCTCTGTGAAGTCTTCTTTAGGGCCCCCTCCCAGAGCTGCAGGCAGCTTGTGTGTGCCTCAGTTTCCTTATCTGTAAAATGGGGATAGTAACATTCCCTTCCTCACAGGATTCCTGGGACCGTGACATGAGTTAGTACCCACAAAGCACTCAGCTAACAGAAGTGATTATTAGTGTTAAGACATTTTTCGTCATCCTCTGCTGCAATTGTTTATTTCTCATTGTGAGATGGTGAGCTCCTTGCAAGCAGTTCTTGTGATTTATTGGAGCACAGTAAACATGCATTGACTCAATAAAAGGTCATGTGAATCCACCAGCAAATGGGTGAATGAATGAGAGGATGAGCAGCGGGGTGGACCAGGAGCCACAGCCCAAGAGGCCCATGCATGGCAGCTGCTCCCATTCACAACCATTGCCTTTCTGAAAGTTTAAGCAGCTGATCAGAGCAGGAGCTCGGGCTTGGTACCCATGGCCTGACAGTCACCTCCTCAAAAGCTCTCCCTGACCAGCAAGCTCAATAAGCCCCTTCTGAGGAACTCTCTCCTACATCAGTCTTTCTTCTTCATTTCACTAGCTAAAGTTATTATTTCATTTCTTCACATTTCTTCAGTTACTCGTGTGCTTCTTTACTGTCTATCTTTTGTACCAGAAAATAAGCTCCTGAAAGCCGGGACCTTGTCTGTTCATCCCTGTATCTTCAGTGTCTTGAACAGTACCTGGCCCAGAATTGATGCTCAATAAATATTTGATAAGGCCAGGCACAGTGGCTCATGCCTGTAATCCCAGCACTTTGGGAGGCTGAGGTGGGCGCATCACTTGAGGTCAGCAGTTCGAAACCAGCCTGGCCAACATGGGAAAACCCTGTCTCTACCAAAAATACAACAATTAGCTGGGCGTGGTAGTGCATGCCTGTAATTCCAGCTACTTGGGAGACTGAGACATGGAATCTCTTGAACCCAGGAGACAGAGGTTGTAGTGAACTGAGATAGCACCACTGCACTCCAGCCTGAGCTACAGAGTACTCGGTCTCAAATAAATAAATAAATAAATAAATAAATAAATAAATAAAATGTGTGATAAACAAATGACTCCTCTACCAAAAGAATGTAACCTAGGAGAACAAGCTCTCCTTTTGGAGGAGAACTGCCATCCCTCTAGTCTGCCTTCCGACTGTGCTAGCATATTCATCTGCACTGGGCCAGCCACTAGACATCATTCAGACTGTGTTTGCATTTTCCAAACCATTTGCAATGCCAGGAATTCCATCAGGTGCTTTCAAATTTGAGTTATAATAAATGAGTAACGATGTGCTCCTTCTCACTAGTAGCTTCAAATAAAGGAATCTTCAGTAACCTTGCATCTAACATCTCCTGTTTTCTGGGATTTTTTTTTTTTTTTGAGATGGAGTCTCACTCTGTTGCCCAGGCTGAAGTGCAGTGGCACTCTTGGCTGACAGCAACTGCCACCTCCTGGGTTCAAGTGATTCTCCTGCCTCAGCCTCCGAAATAACTGGAATTACAGGTGCCTACCACCACACCTGGCTAATTTTTGTATTTTTAGTAGAGACAAGATTTCACAATGTTAGTCAGGCTGGTCTCGAACTCCTGAACTCAAGTGATCTGCTCACCTCAGCCTCCCAAAGTGCTGGGATTACAGGCGTGGTGAGCCACCATGCCTGGCCACATCTCCTGCTTTCAGTCTGCAAAATGCAGGTTTAAAAATATATGTGACTTTCAACAGAATTTTGTCTTTTCTAAAAAATAAGGTGACTGTTACAAGAAGTAACTATCTGATGTATGTTCCATGTGTCTTCTGATGGTCATGCAGAAAGGTAATGTGTGTGCACAGCTGTGAGTCTAAGAAGCAAAGATGCCATTCCTCTAAAGTGCCTGAAATACCTTCATATGCCCCTTTTGGCCACATTCATAATAACATTAACCTACACCTGGTTTTCAGTGTAATTTTGGGTAAGATTCAAAAGGGAAACATATACAAGGCTTAATAAAGTTCCCCTCAGTAGGAAAACGGAAAATTATCTTTTTTTCTGTTTCAGACTTGATGCCACATTTTTAAAAACAATGTAAATTTGCTTTTACTATTTAATTGTTCTTTAATGGAATAAACATAATTAGGATTTCCCCTCCTAATGTATCTGAGCAAATTGAGTAAGAGGCTTCATACTTACCGGTGCAGTTCTGAATCTGGTGATGGGGTTGTTGATGGAATATTAGAATTTGCTGGGTGGGTGGCTGTGAAATGAACCTTGCCGGTATATCCTGGAATATTTGCAGCACTAAAGTGAAGAGTTAAGAGAGGAGGAAGAGAGGAAATTAAAATGATGATTTGTGAAATTGTCATAGTAACTAGCACCCAAATATGAAAAATATAAAGAAAGATGCAGTCTAATTTTTTTTTTTCCTGTATAAGGTGTGGAACTTGGGCTGTCCAAAAAGGAAAGAGTGCAGGCTTGGGGCATGCTCATGCACAGGTACTTAGATAACAGCCCTACGCTGGGGTCAATAAAATTTGTTTCAAGTTCATGTTTTCGTAATATTTTAAATTTCCATGTCTTTTATAAACATGACTCACTGCTGACTCTGTTTCATAATGAAGGAAGATATCAGGTCCTCACAGAGCAGCAGACCTATATCCCATATATATTTCTGTAATGCAGACTCTAATATTAATGAATATGCACACTTACATTTACAACATTGTTACTTTTATCAAATATCTTTCTTATCACCATTAATGTACTGTACTACAAATTTCAGATGATTTCCTAAAATTGCCCATTGGAAACAAATGTACCCCAGCATTAATTCTACAACAGTTTGTTTAGTTGAACTCCACTGACTCTTCTGCTTCCCTGTTCTTTTCTCCACCAGGAACAGTGAGAGATAAAAGGAAAACACAAGCGTGAAGAAGCCGTTCTTCAGTGTGTGTAAAAGCTCTCTCTCTCCAGAAAGGGCAAACGAGTATTCAAGAGAAAGGTTTAAGTAGGTAGTTCAGAGGAAGGAATGTGAAGAATAACGAATATTCTTGCCATGATAGCACACAAGGTGGTTTACACAGATTATTTCCTAGGAGGTGGGTAAGGCTTATGGGACAGGCCCAGCGTGAAGCTACGTCCTGTGTGCTGCAAGGAGTTGAGGAAAATAAGATTTAAATTGTATTTCAAAGTCCAAGAACACACCATTTGCAGATCATGGGGCTCTGTGTAACAGCCTACCATCTTTGCAGAGTCGTATCAAGGCCTTGGCCTCAGCTCACTGTGCTGGCTTCAGGAAGGAACGAGAAAGGCCACCATCATGAACTTGCCCCCAGTGAGGAAAGGGCCAGTGGGCAGCTTGCACATTTCACTCATCTCAGTGGCTTTCACTTGCCATCCTTGGGCCTTTCTCTGAGAGCAGGACATCCCTGTGGCATGGTTCCCTATTCAAATTGGCGCCCAGACAAAATGCGACACAGTAGCAACAAGAAACCTCTGTGGGTGGTGGAGGAATGGTTCTTCAATGGCTGCCTTGGTTATATCCATGACCTTCCCACACGACCAGTAAGCCAAACAAAGCCTTCTCCAGGAACCACTTATCTTAGGAGTAATTTTCAAAATTTGGAACTTATAGGAGTTGCTCCTGAAAGTATCAGGTGACAAGGCAGGCAGAAGAGAGGTTAGTGAAAGGGGTGTGTGCTTAAGGGTTGGGAGGAAGATTCAGACCCCAGTTCCCCATATCATCTCTGGGATCTGGACTAGACATAGTCTTTTGGAGCCTCCTAGCCTCAGCCTGACCCCAGGTAGTGATACCAACCAGAAGGACTTGGGTGAGGGAGAAGTGGAAACAATGAGAAGGATTCACATTGCAATTTCTTGGTGCAATTGATTTGTGCAAATATCAAAATGTTAGGGGGAAAATACGTATCAGGCAGGGAATTGCACTAATAAATCTCCTAATTCTCTTCCAGTTATGTAATTTATGACTCTGTTGGTGATGACTTACTGGCTTGCAGGTGATATAATCAAGGACACCCAGAGACTAACAAAGTGAAGGGAAATTACACCTATGGCAACAGCAGAATAAACAGTACAAAATAACCGATTTTGTGAGACTAGGAAAGTAAGGCAGCTAAAGACTGGGGGAAGCTCACTGCATCGAGAAGCAGGCTTCTGTGGCAAGTCTGACTCTGCCCCTTAACCAACTGTGAAGTTTTACTCCAGTGAAGAAAGCTCTCTGGGCTTCAGCTCAGTCAACTGCAGCATGAAGACAACAACACTAACTTCTTAGGGGCACTCTGGGGATTAGAGGAATTAAATGAATGTGAAAGCAGCTAGCAAATTGTTAGCACTTAATAGATGCTAAACTAATTTCAATTGAAATACAGTAATTTAAAGAAATAAAACATTTACAAAATAAGGGCCATGCACATGGAGATTGCAAAGTTTATCCAGTACAGACAGCTGAAAAGATGCTGAGACAGAGGTTTCCAATAGTGCTGCACACTGATATCTCAGGGGCATCTTTAAAGGTACCAATGCCTGGCTCCCACCCCCACAATTTTGTTTTTTTGAGACGGAATCTTGCTCTGTTGCCCGGGCTGGAGAACAGCAGCACAATCTCGGCTCACTGCAACTTCCGCCTCCTAGATTCAAGTGATTCTCCTGCCTCAGCCCCCTGACTAGCTGCTGTTACAGGCATGTGTCACCATGCCCAGCTAATTTTTGTATTTTTAGTAGAGATGGGGTTTCACCATGTTGGTCAGGCTGGTCTCGAACTCCTAACCTCGTGATCCGCCCGCCTCGGCCTCCCAAAGTGCTGGGATTACAGGTATGAGCCACCGTGCCTGGCCCAGCCCCACATTTTAATGTAACTAGTAAGTGGTGTGGCCTGAGCACTGGGACTTTTGACAGCTCTCCAGATGATTCTCCTGTGCTGCTAAATTCAGGAACCTCTGTTTTAGAGTCACACTGTCAAGCTTGCTGGAGGGACCTAGGTGAGTGAACTGAAGCTGCCGAATTCTAGGCAGTGCCCTGCAGGATTTCTTGGAATTTTGTTGGAAAAGTGCAGATGTAAGTTAGAGAGGTAACCCAGAATGAGGCAAAGTTATTCATGCATGCGTCTCTCTGTCAACCATTCATTAAAGCTTCCATGCATGTTACAAAGGAAATCCCCTCCATCTGTGTGAAAGGTTTTTTCCACTGCCTTTGAAAACACCTGCAGAATTAAAATGCCTCTAAAGTCATATCCTCCCATCAGAGCAGTTAATAAGTCAGAGGGATGGACGCAGGCCATCTGTCAATCACATGAAGGGCTTGATAAAAAACATTGCACAGCCTCTGTGCCTCTGTGGCATGCAGGTTATTGATGCTAAATGGTATCATATGTTACATTGTCTTAATGCTGTTAGATTACATCATATTTCATAATAACATATCATGAAAGGTAGACTGATTAGCTGCTCAGGCTTGAGAATGAATTCACTTGCATAATAAACTGCCAAATACTTGAAAACGAAAGTCCTCACCCACACTACTTCTAAATCTATTCCATTTAACCTTGGCACATATGGCCATAGCAAGGGGAATTTTGCCATCTTAAGTGCAATACGGTGACCTTATATTAAGAGGAGAATACTCTCTGGGGGACACTTTAGACTGCTGCTGATAGGAGATGTTATTTTTCAGCTGGAGGGAACAAAGCTATTAAAGATACTGAAACATACAAGCTGAAAAATGGATTTCCAGATTAGTCGCATGTTCAAAGAATTCCACTCCCCATTTCAGGAAAGCAGAAAGAAGCAGAGACCCACTTAAAAATAAGAAGTCTTCATTTTTACCTTTGCTCCACAGCTTCCAGTCTTTTAAACACCTTATTTCGTACTCCCTAGTTCCAAATAAACCAGGATTTTGTTCACTAATTGGTACATTTGGATTGTATCAAATTGTATCAAATGTATAAATGTTCACTAATTGATACATATTATTGCCCAAGTCTACAAGGAATTGGTTCTCAACAAAGCATGATAAAATAGAAATTAAGTAATTTAAGAAAATCAAGAAGTTTAGTAACTCAGAAGAAGGGAGTACAGATGGTATGTAAGTTAAATATGAGACAGGAAAAATGTGGAGAAAACCATGTTATATGTAGAATATAGTAGTGTATATGTGCATAAAATGTAGGCATGCATACAAATTCTCACTCTACACTGTAAACATGACTAATAGTCATTGAGTATGTTCTATGTTCCAGGTACCCTTTTAAATGCTTGATGTAAGTTGACTACACAATAATCTTGTGCCATAGGTCCTATGATCCTGCCCATTTTATAGATGGAGAAACTGAGGAAGAGAAAGTCTAAGTAACATGGCCAGCACCAACCAAGCTGGCAAGTGGCAGAACTGGACCTCAGTGTGATTGAACGGAATGGGAAGGGCCATTGGCATTACTCCCAGCTCAGCCAGGAAAGCCTTGTTAGCTCACGGCGGGCTGCATTTATACAGGGTAGGGTGTAAGTGCAGGTTCAAATCAATGTGACAGTCTTTTATTTAGAGCCATTCTATATCAGGTACAGTTCTAGACAGATATCAAGCTGATTTAGCTCCCAACAGCTTTCACACTAATACTTTTAATTTAAAAAATGCACATTTAAATGTTTAAAGATCCCAAGTGGACAAAGACCGTGGATACGACATAAGGAGGGGAGTGTGAGACAGACACATTTAATTTCCAGGGCTGCCCTGACCAGCTGTGTGAACTTAGACCTCAACTGAAGTTTTCTCAGGCATCTCACCTATGATTGGCCATCAGTCAGGGTAGCTGCACTCCCTTGGAGGGTGCTGGGGACAATGTGATACAAGTAAAGGCCTGGCACAGTGTCCAGCGTGCAGCAGGTGCAGACCCATGTGAGAGGAGCAGCAGGAGATGGATGGGAGTTAGGGTGGGCAAGGGGAGCACAAAGTGGGAGAGGGAGGAAGAGTAGTAAAGTCCAGGCTTGGACGTTAGGGAGGGTCAGCCTAGAGGGCTGGGAGAAGGGAAGGACTACGGAGAACTGTAAAGGGGATGCAGCTGGAGAGGAAAAGACAGGAGTCCATTGTGAGTTGGGCTTTTGTCTGATTTTATTGTTCAGTGACAAATGCAAGTAAAACTGGAATCATTTTGCAATGACTTTTGGCCACTGGATTGCATTTTTCTGAATATCATAAGATGTCGTGGCCACAAGATATATTTTAGGAATTACAGGTTTATTGATTATTCTCTTCATCTAGTGGGTATAGTCTTTCCTCCTGTTTTCTTGGGATCTTCAATTCTTCCATTTAGAAGGGAATGTAGAAACAGTATAACTCAAAGCTTTTATATTATAACTGAGGCTGGAGCTCCAAGAACCCGTTATTTGCCAAAGGCAGAAGCCACGTTTAATGTGAGTTAAGGCAAGAGCTTGCCCTGGGGATTAAGAGGTCAGTTCTCTGGACTTTTTACCACTCATGAAATGAGTGACCTTGCCTCTTTATGTCATTTCCTCTGGCCTCAGCCTCCTCATCTGCAAAATGGGGATAGAACTTGCACCTTCACCTCTGGGCTCATCACATTATTTGAAAAACAAATGAGGGAGTGTGTGAAAGTAGTCTGAAAAGGCAGAAGTGTTGGGCTGATCTAAGGAACTACTATTCATAGAGTTATTCTTTAACCTGGGTTGTGGTAAGGTTTTTTTGTTAAGCTGCAACACAGTCCAGTGGCTGACAGGGAAGCCCCCTTTTGGATGGGAGACATTTGTCAGGGGCTGCCTGGGGGTCCATGTTGGACAATTCCTCTTTATTTGCAAATGCTTCCTCAGATATCATTGAGGTCAAAAAGCACAGTAAATGTGAAACCTTGTAACGTCCTGAGATAAAAGATTATAACTTAGTGGAGGATGGTACCTCAGAGGCAGCTGCCTAGTTTGGAAAAACAAGCAAATGGTGACTGCAAGTGCTGGGTTTGGGGTCAGAAGGCATGGGCTGTGCTGCTCTGTTAGATGGGCCTGCACCTCACCTGTGCTGAGCCTGTTTATTCTTTGGAAACACAAGGGAGAGATGCATATATGTTAGATCCCAGAGCTCTCTTCCATATATGTAAGATATATACATACACACATACACACACACATACACACACACACATACACACACACACACATATATATATCTACAATAGAGTCCATTACCAAAGAAAAAGCACCCCAACACCTCTTTCCATATCCTTGGGAAAGGACACAGATCCGCCATTACAGATCATTCAGTTATCATGTTCCTTGTACTGATGACTCATGACTGCAAAGCACTGAAGGTATATGGCACTGTAAAATGGTTACTAAAATGGACTGAGCTTCTCTTCAGACTTGTTCACTGAGCCCTTGCAAAGAATATGGATCTTATATTGAAGAGGATAAAAACATCAGACTTGAAAAACAGGATTCTTTTTTCTCTTTTTTTGAGACAGGGTCTCTGTCACCCAGGCTGGAGTGCAGTGGCGTGATCTTAGCTCACTGCAACCTTCGTCTCCCAGGCTCAAGCGATTCTCCTGCCTCAGCCTCCCTAGCAGCTGAGATGACAGATGCTCAGCACCAAGCCTCGCAAATTTTTGTGTTTTTTAGTAGAGATGGGGTTTCACCATGTTGGCCAGGCTGATCTCCAACTCCTGACCTCAGGTGATCCACCCGCCTTGGCTTCCCAAAGTGCTGGGATTACAGGTGTGAGCCACTGCGCCCGGCGTGATTAAACAGGATTCTTATCTCAGTCTTACCTTAACTTTCTGCTTGACACAGATTATAAGTGGGGATGAATTTGTATCAGTTAAAAAAAATTCCTGAACACTACCCAGATCCAGTCAACAGTACATGTTTGTTGAAGAAACAAAGAAAATTGTTTAGCTATACTGAACTTCAATAATTTTTGTTGAACCCAATGACTGTTTTGGATTCTTTCTATTTCCTAAATTAGTCTCAAGTTATAAGTTAGGAACTGCAGTAGAAACCGTAGAAACCGCATTAATATTTCGAGTTCCTGAACTCTAAATGTCATTTAATAACTGCGCATGCCTACCAAATTCGAAAATAATTTTAACAAGAAAACTCAGGCAACAATTTCATTTTTAGTGGTTTGTTCTAAAAGAATGCATGGATAAGTGTACAACATATATGTAGAGGCTGCTTTTGCTATATTCTTTACAACAAGAAAAGTAGTCAGGGCTTGGGCTACATAAACTTGTTATAGACTTGGTGGGATACATCTAGCCATTAAAAAGATTTTAATATGGAAAAATATTTAGTGCATATTTCAATCTTACATACACACATACACTCCACCTATGCATGCACACGTGATACACTTGTACATATATGTTGCACACATTCATAAATGCATGAGGGGAAGAGTCTAAAAAGAAATCAAACTTTTAATATTGGAATTGAAAATGAAAGGTATTTTACTTTCTACCTTCAAAAATATCTGAATTATTTTCATAATGAACATTTTTGGAAAAAAGTTATTTGTGGAGCTTCAGTGTTAACATTAAAGGTGAGCATAAATACTGAGCATAATCACGGGCTCATCAAACCTCTGTAAATTCACATAACACTTCAAGAAAATGATAGCCATAAGTTTAAGAACGTTTTAAGAATGTTTACATATTCTGACCCCGGAATCCTTTTGGAGGAGTGTCACTTAAGTAAATAACTTCAAATCAAGAAAGAGTCATATAAAGAATATTTGGGGGCATGATTTACCATATCAAAAATGGAAACAATTTACATATGTAACCTAAGTGAATGAGGCAGTTACAGTACATCTACACAAACAGAAGCTATGATAAGCTCATAAAAACATGTACCCATAATTATGTGGTAATGTCATGGTGGTAAAAATGTTCTGTGTAATGTGATCATAGCTATATAAATATACATAAGCAAGATTAAAAGTGTGTATGACAGATGGAAATATGCCAACATGTTAATAATAGTTATATTTTGTGCAAGAGTTTGGTTATATTGTTATTGTTATTAATATTTCTGTACTTTTTCTTTAATGATCAGATTCAGTTCTACAATAAAAATTAAAACTACTATTTTTAAGCTATTAGCACAATCACTACCAATATAAAAAACACAGAGCATGTCAGATGACTTAGTAACCATAAAACAAAATTAAATGATGAAGGAAATTTTTAAAACTTTTGCCCTGTAGGAAAATTGGTGATTCCAATGCTGAAACCACTTGAACTAGAGAGTAAATGGCCTTGACCCTTGCCTGAAATATGGCTTTTGGGCTGGGTGTGGTGGCTGACACCTTTATCCCAGCACTTTGGGAGGCCAAGGCAGGTGGATCACTTGAGGTCAGGAGTTCGAGACCAGCCTGACCAACATGGCGAAACCCCCATCTCTACTAAAATTACAAAAAAATTAACCAGGCATGGTGCTGTGCACCTGTAATTCCTGTTACTCAGGAGGCTGATGCAGGAGAATCACTTGAACCCGGGAGGCAAAGGTTGCAGTGAGCCGAGATCACACTACTGCACTTCAGTCTGGGTGACAGAGTGAGACTCTGTCTCAAAAAAAAACAAAAAACAAAAAACAAAAAAAACAAAAAACAAACAAAAAAAACCACAGAAAACAAAAAAAAACAAAAAGGCTTTCACTGAAAAGGCAAGGGTATAGCAGGGCTTCCCAGCCATGATTAAGTGCCACCAATCATTAAAAAAACCCCTAAAAATACCATAAAGCCATTTCTCTTCAAGAAACTTTAAGATGAAAAAATTCAAGAGGAGACATACTTGCGTTTGAATAGGATGGTTCTCTATTCCTTACTTGGCACAAAGTAAGCTCATGTACTCGTATGCAAATGACATCATATTGTTTGTATTCTCCTGTACTTTGCTTTTTAGCTCAAGCAGTATTGTGGAAACTACATAATAATTTGTTTAGAGATTCATATGTATGTATCAAAACTAGAAAGAAAACTAAGCAAAAGAAAGGCATAAAGTCTAACGAGTTTAACTTCTGAGCTGGGGAAGCAGAAGCATGGGCAATGAAATTGGGGCTACACACATGGTTGAAAACATTTGAGTATGATTCTGTGTGTTACTAGGTGGGGGATAGACAGGTGTTTACTTATGTTATTTGATATGTCATATGTGACACTATATCTTTCTGTGTCTGTCAATATTTTATAAATAAAAATGAAAAGCATTTCTTTGTGTTAACAGGTTAAGATTCCGTTAAAAATTGACAGCGAATCAAAAGAAGAAACTTTGCAACCTTGGAGGCCCTCTAGTGCCCAAATCAGATAAGTACAATTAATGTCTTCAATTCTTTTCTATGATTCTCTCAAAATATCATTTGCTTAAAAACAGAAATTAACAGCAAGATGAGGTAGGAATGCTATACGCCCAATTTATTGAAGTTAAGTGGTTCATTTTTACGTCAGATCTTTAAAATGCTGCCATACTGCTCTTCACTCTCTTTGAAGAAATGACCCCAAAGAATGTTTTGATTCTTTAGCAAGAATGTTTCATAAAACATTTCAAAATTTAGATGTACGTATCAAAGAAGAAAGAGTCCTAAATTGTTGTGCCCGAAGAATATTTTAAATTGACTTTCTTCCTATATCCTTCCTTTAGATTTTTAGAATTATTATGTGTAATAGCAATGATTTCCTTGCAGAATGTATGGAAGAATCCAGCCCACTGACTCCTTCCTCAGGACGAAGCACGGCACGACAGCCTTCAGTTTCCTATGTGTAAAAGTGATTCCTCTCGGCCGGGCGCAGTGGTTCATGCCTGTAATCCCAGCACTTTGGGAGGCCGAGGTGGGCGGATCACGAGGTCAGGAGATTGAGAACATCCTGGCTAACACGGTGAAACCCCGTCTCTACTAAAAATACAAAAAATTAGCCGGGTGTGGTGGTGGGCGCCTGTAGTCCCAGCTGCTCAGGAGGCTGAGGCAGAAGAATGACGTGAACCCGGGAGGCGGAGCTTGCAGTGAGCGGAGATTGCGCCACTGCACTCCAGAGCCTGGGCGACAGAGCGAGACTCCGTCTCAAAAAAAAAGTGATTCCTCTCTGTTAGTGATCAGCCGTTTCTCAGATACTTTACAAACATTAGTGATCCCTCCACGATCACCTCGCTTGGTGGCATTTTTTTTCTCACAAGTTTCGGATGAAGAAACTGAAGTCACAGAGATGAAGTGACTTGCTCAAGGGCCCCAAGTGAGTCAATCTCCAAAATCTCCTTTGTGACAAACCACATTTCTTTTAGGAAGCAGGTATCTTTCTTCTTCAGCTATGTTCAATAAAAAGCCACGTTTAAATTCCTTCATTTATAGTAAAGTCCATCATCATATTTCATTCTCAGTAATAAAACAAGGGAAATAATCATGAATGGAACTCACCGACTTGTGTTTGTATAAAGAGGCTTAGAGCACCGCGGCTTGGCTAGCGATGCGATGTCTCCCAACGGGTTGTCAACATCATCAGCATTTGTAGACTGCACATGACCACTGTTAGAATGGAAAGGAAAGAAGGCATACGTTTCTTTATAAGAAACATAGAAGAAACCGTTGAACAGTATTCTAACTTCCAAAGGAAATTTATTTGCCAAAATAGATCAAAGGCTCAAAATGCAAAATGTAAAGCATAATGATAGAGCAATTTTCCTTAAAATATATAAAGATGATTTTCTCTTCCTCAGAATGAGCGGTGCCATGCTCCCTGATGTTAAGTTTGAGCCAGAGTGAGAGTAAGGGCTGTTTTGTGTTTCTGAACAAAGAAGCGGGCTGTTCCTGGAGCCCCAGCACAATTCCTTCTTTGGAGACTGGCTAGAGGTTGGGCAAGGAAGAGGCGGGCGTATGCTGGAGATAATAAGGCTAAGGGTGGATGGAAACCCTCACGGGTGCAGAGGGGCTTGGGCAACAAGCCACGTGCCCTTGGGCCTGAGAGAAAATTGAGAGGCCGAGTTAATGTCAATCAGAGAGAGTTTCAAGGACTTCTGGGGCCACTGGTAGAAATACCAGTCAACTGCAGAGCAGGAGAGGCCGAGTAATGGGAGGGGTTGGGCCAGGACTAAAGTTCCAGATCCCTCCTCCATATTCTTGGATCTACTTTGTTTCAAGGTTTTTCTTCCATTTAAAAACCAAGAGAAGACCCCAACTGGCAGATAATGTACTTTTTTGCCATCTATGGAAAGCCGGCATTAAATGTAGAAAATAAGAGGTGATATTTCCTGCACTTCACTGTTAACGAGCGCCTCATCCCTTCTGCAATTAAAACAATTTTCGTGATTCATAACACCCAATAGTGGTAGCATCCAAGGTATTTTATTTCAAAAGGTAACCTATTTGGAAAAACAAAAAAATACCACTCTTTCTTTCTCTTTCTCTCTTTCTTTCTTTCATCAAAACCAAACCTCAGATGGGACTTCTGACATTAAACAGGCACTGTGTGCCATGTAAACATTAGAAATGTGTTACAATGCATAAGTTGTCTTAAAAAGTGAATACAACATGAGTAAGCTGAAAGCAACTACAACCAAAATATAAATCTGATTTTTTTTTTTTTTTTTTTTTTGAGATGGAGTTTTGTTCTGTCACCCGGGCTGGAGTGCAGTGGCGCGATCTTGGCTCACTGCAAGCTCCGCCTCCCGGGTTCACACCATTCTCCTGCCTCAGCCTCCTGAGCAGCTGGGACTACAGGCGCTCGCTACCACACCCGGCTAATTTTTCTGTATTTTTAGTAGAGACGGGGTTTCACCGTGTTAGCCAGGATGGTCTCGATCTCCTGAGCTCGTGATCCGCCTCCCAAAGTGCTGGGATTACAGGCGTGAGCCACTGCGCCTGGTCAAATCTAAAATTTTTTTACAAGACTGAGAAACATTACTTACGTGTAGAGAGGAATATATTTACTTCTAGAACTTGAACTCACACTTCAAAAAAAGAGAAGAGAGGCAACTGGGTTATTTACATTAAGTTAATAAACATCAAATTATTACAATATTTCTCTAATTAAGATAAAAGCCTTCAAAGATATCTCATAGGAATTGTCCTTTAAAGGTTTGTGATTTTGAACAGAGACTATTTAAGGATGTAGTTTGCTTTCTCCAGAATGTCAAATAAATGGAACCATATAATAAACTTTTGGGTCTGACTGCTTTCAAAATGTGTTTCAGATTCATTTATATTGTTGTGTATTGCATTTGTTCTTTTTCATTGCTGAGTAGCATTCCATTGTGTGGGCATACTTTAGTATCTTTATCTATTTACCTACTGAAGGGCATCTTGGTTGTTTCTAGGTTTTGGAGATTATGAATCAAGCTGTTATAAACGTTCACATATAGGTTTTTGTGTGGGTTCTTGGAAGGAACATTTACATACAGGAGGCTTCCATTGTGAATAGTATGCTGAAGAATTCTGAGGTGTGGCGGTGCTGACTAACACACATAGCTTTTCATTTGCCAGCTGACTTATAATCAATAAATTAAGTGGATACATGTAAACTGGAATAAAAAAATTATAATCTCCCTGAGCTATTTGCCATTTTACCACATGATACGTAATTAAAAATACCAATATACCAATTAAGTTTTAGAACTAACATTCACATGTTAAGAATTAGTACAAAAAAATTACATTTTAAAAAAGGTATTCAAATGGGATTATCATCAATTTCAGCATGCTATATAAACAAGAATCTCTTTTTTTGGTTTTTTGATTTTTTTTTGAGTTGGTGTCTCGCTCTTGTTGCCCAGGTTGGAGTGCAGTGGCGCAATCTTGGCTCACTGCAACCTCCGCCTCCTGGGTTCAAGCGATTCTTCTGCCTCTGCCTCTCGAGTAGCTGTGATTACAGGCACCTGCCACCACATCCAGCTAATTTTTGTATTTTTAGTAGAGACGGGATTTCACCATGTTGGCCAGGATGGTCTTGATCTCCTGACCTCGTGATCTGCCTGTCTCAGTCTCCCAAAGTGCCGGGATTACAGGTGTGAGCCCATGCACCTGGCCAAGAATCTTAGAATTTTAACTATTTCAATATTTTATTTAAATGATTACTATTCAATTTACACGTTGGAGTCTATAGCAGGGTATTTTACACATTTGACAAAATCATACTTTAAATAATTTTTATCAAAAATCTTACACATCATTTTTAGATATGGTTCAATAAAATGGTAGTTTTCTGACAAGACTCAACATTCTTCTCCGTACTGTCACTATTTGCATTTCTAGATCCAGCAGTCAGACTTGAGTACAGTATTGTGTATTTCCATTTCATTCTTTTTTCTACCAGTTACCAAAAAAATCCCCTTTAAAGGTCACTTTATACTACTTTTATTGAAGTGGTGCAATTGTTAAAGATTTTAAAAATGATATCCTTGATATTGATTTTTGATAATTAAAATTTAGCAAAAACTCTCATTAGTTTTGCTGTGGACCAATATCTCCTCCATTTTGCTTTAAATTTAATTTGGATTAGGTAAATATAAAGTTAAATATATAAGATTAACCATTCCACTGAGGTGATGATCAAATTGATCATCTAAAAACCAGAAAATCAGATGAAATTCCAGGGAGCAAAAGATAGAATGAATAATTTTTTTCCGGAATAGCATGTATTTTTCGTAAGTGATGTCTGTCTCTCTCACGCCATTCTTCATAATTGCCCACAGTAGTTATTGAAAAATACATAGTTCCATTTTAAAATTCCATGTGATTCACTTTTATATTTCCTATTCAACTTTATTTTTGCAAAATGCTGATTGTGATTCAGCACTCACAGGCTTTACCCAACAGGCCTACAAATCACTCATTACACTGTTTAGTAAGATCCTCTCATTAAACTGAACTAGCATAATTGCTTATTTATGTTGGGAAAATGGATCCCTAGCTTTATCATAAGTAAAAATCAAATGCTTTAAAAATAATAAATGTGAAAAGCAAAACTTTGAATATTTTAGAAAAAAAGTTATAAAAGGAGGATATCTTTATTCTTTCAAGGCAGGGAAACAGTCATTAAAATCTTCACAAAAACAACAAAACCTGAAGAAAAATATTGATGAATTTAGTTACATTAAAATTCAAAACTTCAGATAAGCAAAAATAGAAAAGTCTTAAAATAAAAAAGTCACAGACTAGAAGGGGATACTTTGATGCATATTACCAAGAAAGGATTTTTACCCAGCATATTGAACAGAAAAGTTGTGACAATCAATAAGTAAAAATCCAACAGCAAAAGGGACAAAATATATGAGCAGGCAAGTTACAGATGTGAAAATTCAAACAGGTCATAAACTTGCAAAAACTGATCGTTAGTAATCAAGTAGATGTAAACTAAAATCATAATGGAGCACAATTTGTAATTCATAAGATTGGATTTTTTTTTTAATCTGAAAATTCTAAACACTGGCTGTGATGTGCAGTAATAGGAACCCAAGCACTTATAATGGGAGATTCCATTGTTAAAACTCATTTGGAGAAGAACATGGCAATATGTAAAAAGCAGAGAAGTACACATCACATGACCCAACAATTCTAGACATAAATATGAGTATATAAAACTCAGAAATATTTTTACACTTAGGTATGTGAAGGCATGTGGGCACTGTACCAACTATAGTAAAAATCAGAAAATTATGAGAATGGATGAATAATTTTTGGCACATCCATTTAAAGGAAGACTCTACAACAATGAAAACAAATGCCTAGAAACACAGATGTCAACAGGTATGAATCTTACAAACACAAATATAAATTTTTGTGTAAATTAAAATAATGTAAAACTAAATAATGTAAAATTAAATAATGTAAATTATTTTATATCAATTTTTGTATCATATAGTTACTTTGTGTTCTATTAATGTTTGAAACTATGCCTTTATTAGTATTACTTCCTCATATGTACTTTTTTATATGAACAAAATATAAACTTGCATAAATATATGTATGATACCACTAATACTGGGTTTATAAACAAAGAACACAATTCCATATATTGGTTAACAATAACACGTATGTCTTAAAAAATTAAAAGAATGCATGAAAATGTGAACGTCAAATCGAGAATATTAGTCATGCTCCCTGAGGAAGATAGATGTGCTTAGAAAAAAGTACATAGAAATTTTCCATTGTGTAAGTAATATTTTATTTCTGAAGTTGGGGAGCAGATACACAAACTATATCACATTCTTATACATTTTTGTGTACATAAAATATTCAAAACTGAATACAAAATAAAAACAAAGATGATAACCTGTGTTGTGGGTTGTGTTAAGAACAAAAATGAAGAGACAATATTGTGATGTTTTCAGAGGCAGAAACACCAAGTTTTTTTAGACTAAATGTGAAAATTACATGTAAGGAAGTAGTAGTAATAAAACCATAGTTTCTAACATTAATAGAACACAAAGTAACTATATAATACAAAAATTGATAGAAAATAATGTATAATCTATTTTATATAAAGTCCATGGATTTTAGCGACATTATAATTGCTTATATCAAATTGTTTATAAAGCCTTCCCTATTTTATATTATTTTATTTATTTATTTGAGATGGAGTCTCGCTCATTGCCCAGGCTGGAGTTCAGTGGCGTGATCTCAGCTCACTGTAATCTCCACCTCCTGGATCCAAGCGATTCTCCTGCCTCAACCTCCCAACTAGCTGGGATTATAGGCAGGGTTTCACCATGTTGGTCAAATTCCTGACCTCAGGTAATCCTATGCCTAGGCCTCCAAAAGTGCTGGGATTATAGGCATAAGCCACTGTACCCAGCCTATTTATTTATTTTTAAGGCAGGATCTTGTTGTGTCACCCAGGTTGGAATGCAGTGGTGCAATCACGGCTCAGTGCCGCCTGGAACTTCTGGGCTCAAGGGATCCTCCTGCCTCAGCCTCCCGAGTACTTGGGACTACAGGTGCACCACCATCCCTCTTGGCTAATTAATTTTTATTTTTCTTATTTTTGTAGAGATGGGGTCTTACCATGTCTACAAAAGAGAAATTATAACTCATTTTCAATTACAGACCATCCAGGGTGGTCTCTACCTCCTGGGCTCAAGTAATTCTCCCACCTTGGCTTCCCAAAATGCTCCAATTACAAGCATGAGTCACTGCACTGACTTTTCCAAAATGGTTATGGTACATCCAATATTCTAAATGTTAAGGAGGGTAAAGAGAAAGTAAAGGAAGCAGGCACACTGAGCAATTGTCCTGGGATTTGGGTCATCTTCCCAGCCCTAAGGATGTGAGTCAGGGGGGCCCTGGGTTGCTCTCCATCAGAGAACATATTCCTCACCCACCCCTCTAAGCCATGGGCTACAGCACCAGCTTCTTAATTGTAATACATGATAATGAAAAACCTAGTGTGAGAACTTCAGGAGATAAAACTTACAAATTAACTGGTTTGACTGGTGCCAAGAAAGATCTTGTTTGAAATCTGTCCCAGAGCTCACCAACCATCTAAAAATAATCATCAAAATCAATGACAGTTAATGAGCACATTATAATTTCTGGTGGATAAGTTCCTGTGCCCTTGACAGTCCTTTCCACATCACAGCCATGTCCCAGGCTCTCTAGGAAACACATTCTTCAAGCTTTCCTAGCACTTCATGGATTCGGTCTGGAGCCACTCATGGTCTTTGCTTTGGTCTCAAACTTCCAATTTCAATTTGTTTTCTCATAGCTGGAATCCATCTCATTATCCACCTGTTTCAGATCGAAACCCATGTGGAAGGTCTGATTTTAGTTTTCATCCTTAGCTACTGTTCTGACTTGGATCCCCTGTAGCCTACCCTCTGCAAACTCAGGCCAGTCTCCCACTTCCAAACCAGGCTAGATCCTAAGCTTTGAATCTCATCTGGCCCAAGAAGGACTTTGGATGCTAGTAGAATTTAACGCCAAGGAATGTGTAATGAAAGGACCAACTTTCACAGGTATAAAAACATTTTAAAGTAGTTTAGCAATCCTTTAAATTTAGCTAGATGAAACCATATATATTTATCTTTTAATTAACTTTTTCTATGTGAAAATCTCAGGCTTGAGTCTTTATATTAAAGCCATGTTTTCCCCCTTTCATTATCATTTTCCTCTGTAAAAGCTGAATAAATTTTACAAGAAAATACGAGCTTCTTAACCTATCATCAATGGACTTCTTGGGATCTATATTAAGAGCTGTATTTCAATATAATTGATTTTCTTTTTAATCCTATGGATTTTATGTACTCAAAAACTTCATTACGGGAAACAGTCCAAGGGCTTAACAAGACTCCTACGCAGTGAGAAGTGGCACAAAAGGATAAAGGAATCAATGGAAGTAGAAGGTACTTTGCAAGCACAAAGCTGAGACATCTAATCCAGTGTTGGGAGGTCAAAAGTGAGGGCTACAATAAGACCTGAAGAAATTCTTGAGATTCACCTGGCATAAATAGGGAGAGTGAGGAAGGCAGTGGAACACTCTTTGCAAAGCACACAAGCTGGAAAAGAGCATGGCAGACTTGAGACTTGAGAGAAGCTCAACAGAGATAGGACACAGAACAGTGAGGAGTGATGTTTGGCCAATAAAGTGGAACAGTAAGAAGTAACAGTAAGAGAATGGGACAGGGATGAAGCTAAGGAGGGAACCATGGACAAATATTGGAGAATTGGATCTGTGTCATGTCAAGGAGTATGGATTTTTTTTTTTTTTTTAATAAAAAGCGATGGGTTTAATCAGTGGAGTAACACAGATTCACACATGAGGAAAAGTTATCTGGCTATGGCATAGATATGATAATTCATGTGATAAATTCTTCTTGATACTCAGAAATGAAAAGAATGAGTGTCACTACTGAAAAGTTGGTATGCTTTGTTTTATCACATAATAAGTGATAACATCAGATAGCAATCTATGGATCTTCTCTTTTTGCCATGAAAAGCACAGAGCTAAGATCCAGATCCTGTGTGAAGAACCATCTTCAGCATAGGTTATCTGGTAAAATTATTTCTGTCTTCTTCATTATTTACTCATTCTCTTGCAATTCTAGAAATAAACACAGTCATTGCAAATGACTTTTGAGAAAGAGGTAGTCTTTATATAATCAATAAAAGTTTTAAATATTGAAAATATCAAAGTATTTGCAGTCATCAATAACTTGTACGATTATGGAAATTTCAACTCCATACATATGTGTGTGTGCGTGTATGTGTGTGTGTATATATATATATTTACCTATCTTACATAAATTTACTTCCTTATGTATTGTTAACAACAAGATAAGTATTATTTTGACTTAAAGTTTTGGAACTCATTTCAGTAACAATGAGAAATACGGAGAAGTCTGCTGACCTGAGTTATTGCTGGCAACCCTTTGTATCTTTTCAGAGTAAAACACTGTGAGATGGGGTCAGCGGCCTTTTCCAATGTTGTTTCTTCTGGAACAAGTTTTGGTGGTAGCATCTTATCCCAAGGAACATCTTCATAAGCTCTATGAAGTTATTAAATAGAAACATCTTATGAAAAGCATATTCAATTGGTAAAGTTTATAACAATATTATACTGTGATAAGAAGAATCTGAAGATGACGCCGAGGACCCCTGCCCCTTGGTGTGCATACCATATATAATCACTTCCCCTGGACAGTAGGCAGAGGAAGTGATTATGATGAGATAGTACTCCTGTGTTATGTGATTTTATATGCCCCAAGAGATTGGCACATGTAGTAAAGGTCCCTAATCGGTTGAATTTGAGTTAATCAAAAGGTGGGATTGTCCTGAATAGGCCCAATCTAAGCAAGCAAGCTCCAAAAAGAGACACGAAACGGCAACACATGCTCTTTGTCTGCCCTTGAAGAAACAAATATCAGTCCTACAGCCACAATGAATGGAATTCTGTCAACAACCTGAATGATCTTGGAAGATGAGAACCCAGTCTCAGCTGACACCTTGATTCCAGCTTTAGGGAACCCTAAACAGTGAACCCAGTTGGAATATGCCTAGACTTCCGACCTACAGGACTGCCAGATAACAAAAGCTACTAAATTCCTGCAGTCTGTCACACAGAAATAGAAAACTTACATACATCTTACAGTTTCCAAAAAAATGCTCATTTGACCTTCAGAGAATACCATTAATTTACAAATAAACTATGGCTTAGAAAACTGATTTCCTTTGCTTACGGTCAGCTATTGATCAAAGTCAGGACTCAAATCCACATAATCTGCCTCCTAAGATTCAGCAGCATTCCCAGTATTCCACACTAATGCAGCCAAATTGCACAAGTTTCTTTTAGCATGGTTGAAGGGCTTCAGCCATCCTATGAAATGCAATTATTTCACATACACACACACACACACACACACAAAATATGGGGATCTTCGGAGTTTTGAAAGTTGTTCTTTTTCACAGGCATATATGACAGACACGGTGAAATCAATTCCAATTTGATTGAGTGAAAACCATACAACCCGCATTCTAAAGACTATATTATGACAAGATGGATGGATCCCCAAACCTTCTCCTGCCCTATCCACACTTAGTGCGAAACTTGATCTTTCCATTCTCTGGACAAGGCATACCCTTCCAAAAATTCCCCTGTCAGTCAAGTCATTTTTAAAAGAATTATCAGTGACTGTTACTTCCTCAACACATATTTGTTCAGAGTTGACTATATTTCAAGTCTTGTGCGAGGTGTTTATGATACAAGAGTGAACAAGAACCAATACAAAAATTGTCTCTACCACATAGGAATGCTGTGAAAATTAAAAAACATAATATTGGAAAAGTTAAATAGATCAGTGATGAGTCCATAGTGTTTTTGTTGTGTGTGAACACATTTTGAACTTACTTATCTTCAAATTAGTGTCATAGAAGTACTAAATATAACAAGATATTTTAAATCATAGCAAAGTCTTAAATGTTTTCTAACATATCTGACTAGTATTGTATGTAAGAAATTAATCCGTGAGTTCAATGAAAGCTTAAAAGATACCTCACTGTTTGAGCCTCTGATAAATTTCATAAATATTTTAGGAATTTTCCATGAAGGTAATAAACTTTTCCCTAAGGATACTTTTATATGTTTCAAGATAAACTACTTAATACTCTGATTTGATACTTTGTCTTATAATAAAACTTTTCCATTCTGAGTGAAGTATCATGTCCTTAATCAAAATATTAACTGTTTCTGAGATGATCACAGACATTTTTAAAATTAAAATCAAGACAAGAATACAATGGGAAATAAACCCAAAAGTGAGAGAGGAATTTAGGGGTCATTTAGTTATCAACCTTCATTTTTAAGATGAGAAAATTGAGACGAAAAAGAATGGAGGATGCCAAAGTCCCACATTCAGCAAGCAGGTATGTTTTGAGCCCTAGAGTTGGATTCAAGATAACTGATGAACAAGGCTTTTTTCTCATGTTGTTCTAATACTTTGAAATCCAACTTCATATCATGTTTTTAAATGTTTTCATAACACCCCTGGGATACTAGGCATTCATACATGTGTTTCATGACACTATGTTTGGTCATGGGTATACTTTCAATTTGAATGAGAAAAAAAATGAAGTTGAAATGTGAAGCCTGTCTGAAGTGTTCAAAATATGTGAAGAAAAAAGAGTGGGCAGACATGAAGTGCTTTGAGGTCCACACGTGTTGTCATTTTTTTATTCTTTTTGCTGCCTCTCTTTCCCTCTTCATCCATTTCTCTGTGCCATGCCATGTGTTTTGGCCTTCACTCTATCACTCTGCTGAATTCTAAATCCACTAGTAAGCCCCATTATCCATTCTCGGGCCTCATCCCACTTGACCTATTTGCATCATGTGAACTGGCATTCATTACTCCTTCCTGAACACATCCTCAATATGCCTTCCAGGACCTAGACTCTTCATCTTCCTCCTGCCTTACTGGTTGCTCCTTCTCAGTCTCGATTGCTGGCTTTTCCTCTTTCTTTCTCTTTTTTAACGAGGTGCAAAGACTCAGTGCCCTTTGCCTGTCTGACTACACTTCTCCTTTAGTGTTCTCATTCAGTGCCATGGCTTTACATACCTTTCTATAAGCCATGACACCCAGGTTGATTTCTCTAGCCCAGGCCTCTGCCTCAAACTTCAAATCCATATTTCACGCTGCCTACTTGACATATCCATTTGGTTGTCTAATAAACATCTTTATACTCAATGTATGTAAAACTGACTTTTCCACTGCCTTCACCCTGTTACGAAATGGCAACCTCAGTAGATCCAGCTGCATAGTCCAAAGGTTTAGAATCATTTTTGAGTCCTCTTTTTTCCAGATTCATCACAATCAGAAAATTGTGTTGGCTCTACATTCAACATACATCCAGAACTCAACCGTTGCTTACAAATTTTTCTGCCAGCACTCTCCCCCAAGATACCATTATCTCTGTCCTAAATGACAACAATAACCTCCTAACTGGTGTTCCATCTTCTCTCCCCTGCAAAAATCTACTTTGAAAACAGCAGACACCATGATTGCTACCTTCATGTACAAGTCTGATCTTTCCACTTCTCTGCTAAAGCCTCATGTCACTCAGAATGACAGTCCAATTGCTTAAAGTGTCCCACAAGATCTGGTTCCTAGTACTTCTCTGACCTTTCCTTTTGCTACTCCTTCCTCTTACCCTACTGTTACCCTACTCCAGGCACCCTGGCCTTTTGTTCTTTCTTAACATCTTAAGCACACTTTTGACCTGGGCTTTTGCTCCATATTCCTTCTTCAGGGAATAGAGTCACTCCAAGTCTCTGCATGGGTGCTCTCTCAACTCCTCCAAATTTCTGCACACCCCTCAGCACCTGGGGAGGCCTCCCCACGTCTCCTACTTATTACTGAAGCCTGCTACCCTGTACATGTGGGACTCCTGATCTTATCCTGTTCTACCTTTTCTTCGCAGACTTATCCATCACTTTCTAAGATATAGTCTGTTTACTTTCTTAGTGTATTTGCTTATTATTGTCTGTTTCCCTTTTGATATGGTTTGGCTGTGTCCCCACCAAAATCTCACCTTGAATTGTAATAATCCTTACCTGTCTAGGGTGGGGCCAGGTGGAGATAATTGAATCATGGGGGCAGTTTCCCCCATACCGTTCTCGTGGTAGTGAATAAGTCTCATGAGCTCTGATGATTTTATAAATGGGAGTTCCCCTGCACAGGCTCTCCTGACTGCCACCGTGTAAGACGTAACTTTGCTCCTCCTTGCCTTCTGCTATGATTGTGAGGCCTCCCCAGCCATGTGGAACTGTGTCAATTAAACCTCTTTGCTTTATAAATTGCCCAGTCTCGGGTATGTCTTTATCAGCATTGTGAAAACAGACCAATATACCTTTATAATGAGAGATCCTGAGAGCAGAGATCTTTGCCTACTCACTGATGTAGCTCATAGTCTAAGACATAGATTCATAATAGGTACTCAATATATTTGTTGATGGAGTCAATGAATTCTCCCCTTTAAACTTTCTCTGTCTTGACTTTCTAGGATGCTGTACTCTTATCCCCCTTTCTCTCTCTTTGACCATTTACTTTCTGTTTTGGTTTTATTCTTCCATCAAGCATAGGTGTGCCTTAAGACTCTTCTTTCAATGTTTATTTTAGCAATCACTATAAGTAAATGTCTGTGTTTGATGTTCTCTGGGTCACTCATGAGATCCAGAATATTGTAGACATAAAGAGGATGTGTCATGAAGGAAAAAGAAATATATTCCAAAATCAAAATTCCACTGGGAAAACTGCTTACTTTTGTGTAGAGGACTTGTAAAATGAGTCCTTTGCATTGCATTTCTTGTTTGTTTGAACAAGTGGTTCACTTTCATCCTAGAAGGCATGAACAATAAGTTAAAAGAGACCAAATATAAATGGAAATTGCTATTGTTTTCTAGTCATCATGTTTTCTTTTGGGTTCCTCTTTCTTCGTATTTCTTCTTTCACTCACCTCTTGCATTGACCAGATTTAATGCTTCCCTACTTTTCCTCTCCTGTTTAAGGAATTTACATTGTTTTATTGTCATAATCATTAAATTAAAATTCACAAAAAGTATATTAAAGTTAGTGGAAAGTGAGAATTTAAGAGAAACCACTTGAATTGCAAATATCAGCAAATACTTAGTTTTAGCACAATGTAATTAAAACATTTTTAAAACGTATTGTCTTTTCTTCTAATAACTTAGGGAGAGTAGTTATGAGATACTTTTCTCTATCTTCCAGTTATTTTATCAAAATTAATTAACTAATTATTGTTATAATAATTATTATCTTTAATGGTTACTATTTATTTCAATTTTCAATGATATTTTACCAATTCTTTGCCTCCTTTTGCTTTTTTATTGTACTTGTTTTTTCTCCCCTAGCAACTTGGTTCCATTTTGTTTTTGCTGAATTTCAAGTTTTGTTAATTCTTTCACAAATGTAAACTTTTTCTAGTTCTATGTTTTAATTCACCCCCAGTTTTGAAAAATGTTCTAACTTGGGTTTAAAATTCTAGTTCAATTCTAGTTATGATCTTTTTAGTAACAAATTTATCTAATTGATTTCAAAGATGTATTGTTGCTTTTAAAATACACTGAGTTTAATTGTTTGCAGGTATTCTGTGTCTCTCCCCTTTGCTTATATTTAGGACACTATCTTTGTCTTGAGATTTTTTACAGATTCAATAGAATTTGTTTAGGAAAGGACGTATTTTTGTTCATCTGGCTTAGGACTTGTTATACTTCTTTGATTTAACAATTCATGACTTTCATCAAATATTTCTCCATCTTTATCTATTTACTGTCAATGAATTATAATTATTCTCTTCTTTTAGAATTACTACCAGAAAAATATTGGACTTTTCATCCTGTGGTTCATGTCTCTTAATTTTGCATTGGTTTGTCTCTAATTTCCATATATACCTTCTACTCTACCACTATTAACTTTCATATTTTTAAAATGTATTTGTGTTGATACATAATAGATATACAGATTTTGGGGGTAAATGTAATGATTTGATACATTCACATACTCTGTAAAAATCAAATCAGACTAATTGGAATATCTATCACCTTAAATATCTATCTTTTCTTTATGCTAGAAACATATGAATATTTCTCCTCTAGTTATTTTGAAATGTGCAACAGATTGTTGCTAACTATAGTCACCCCACTGATATATCAAACACAGTCTTAATTATTGAATCTAACTGTATATTTGTACGCATTCATCAGCCTCTCTTTATCCCCCCTCCACACCCCCTTTCTTGGCCTCTGGTAACCACCAATCTACTCTCTATCTTCATGAGATCCACCATTTTAGCTTTCATATATCAGTGGGAACAAGCAATATTTGTCTTATGTAGTTGGCTTATTTCATTTAACATAATGACCTCCAGTTCCATCCGTGTTGGTACAAATGAGAGAATTTTATTCTCTTTTATGGCTGAATAATATTCCATTGTATGTACATACTACATTTTATCTAGCCATTCATCCACTGATGGACACTTAAGTTGAGTCCACATTTTGCCTAATGCGAGTAGGGCAGCAATAAACATGGGAATGCAGATGTCTTTTTGATATATTGTTTTCCTCTCTTTTGGATATATACTCAGTAGTAGAATCACTGAATCATACAGTATTTCTAGTTTTAGTTTTTTGAGGAACCTTCATACTGTTTTCCATAGTGGGTGTACTAATTTACATTTCTACCAACAGTGAATGAAGGTTTTCCTTTTTCCATATCCTCACCAGCATTTGTTATTCTCTGACTTTTTGATAAAAGACATTTTAACTGGTATGAGATGATATCTCATTGTGGTTTTGATGTGTATTTCTCTGATTGGTGATGTTCAGCATTTTTTTCACCTGCCTGTTGACTATTTTTATATCTTATTCTGAAAAATGTCTATTCATATGTTTTGCCCCTTTTTAATCAGTATATATATAGCAAAAGATATGAATAGACATTTTCAGGATAAGACATAAGACATACATATATATACACAAAGCTATAGAGTTGTGTGAGGTCCTTATATACATTGTGGTTATTAATCCTTTGTCAGATGGGTAGTTTGCAAATATTTTCCCCATTCTGTGAGTAGTCTCTTCACTTTTTTTTTTTTTTTTTTTTTTTTTTGCTGTACAGAGCTTTTTAGCTTGATGTAGTCCCATTTTTTCTATTTTTACTTTTGTTGACTGTGCTTTTGAGGTCTTACACAAAATATATTTGACCAGACCAATTTCCTAGATCATTTCCTCAGCTTTTTTTCTAATAGTTTCAGAGCTTCAGATCTTAGACTTAAATCTTCAACCCATTTTGACTTGATTTTTGTGTATGGTGAGAGGTAGGGGTCTAGTTTCATTCTTGTGCTGATGGCTATACAGTTTCCCCAGCACCATTTATGGAAAAGACTGTCCTTTTCCCATTGTGTATTCCTGGAGCCTTTGTTGAAGTTGAATCAGTTGCAATTATGTGTCTTTATATCTGGGTTCCCTAATCTGTTCCATTGGTCTCCGTGTCTGTTTTTATACTAGTACCATGCTGGTTTGGTTACTATAGCTTTGCGGCATATTTTGAAGTCAGGAAGCTTTCTTATTTTGTACATTATTGCTTTGGCTTTTCCAAGTCTTTTGTGTTTTCATATAAATTTAGTATTTTTTTCTATTGCTATGAAGAATTCACTTTTCTGTTTATGATTTCCTTTTTCACTTTTTTCTACTCCATGTTTAAACCTGTTCATTATATATTTTTAAAAATTCATCAAAGGTATATCTAGCAAAATAATTTTCTCCTTTACTCCGTTAGTATGTTAAATTACATTGATTAATTTTTAATGGTAAGTGAATGTTTGCATTCCTGAGATAAAGTTTACTTGATTATGATATATTTTTTCTATAAATTATTGTTTTTTATTTGCTTTGTAAAGATGTTTGTGTTTGTGTATATGAGAAATACTAATCTATGATTTCCTCTTTTTTTGTAAAATCTTTGTCTGATTTTGTTGTATGAGGTAAAGTTAGACTCCTAAAATTGTTGGAGAAGTACTCCCTCTTTTATTTTCTGAAATAACCTACATAAGATTGGTGGTTGTTTCCTGAATATCTGATAACATTTATCAGTAAAACTATCTAGGCCTGAAGTTTTCACTGTGGTAAGTCTTTTGATTAAAAAAAAAAAAACAGAACTCCATATATAATATATACATATATGCATTTATCATATTCTATTTTATCTAGTATTAATTTTGTTAACTTGTATGTTTAAAGATTTTGTTCATTTTGTCTAAGTGCCAAAAGAACTGGCACACAGAAGTTTGTAATATTTCCTTATCCTTTTTTAGGATCTGTAATTTTTTATATTGGTAATATGTATTCTCTTTTGCCTGATCAGACTAACAATAAGTCTATTACTTTTGTTAATGCTTTCAAAGCAAAACCTTTGGGCTTTAAAAAATATTTAATTGAAAAATAAATGTATATATTCAAGGTGTTCAACATGATGATTTGATACATGTATACATTGTGTAATGATTATCACAGTCAAGTTAATTAACACATCTGTCATCACCCATTGTTATCATTTGTATGTATGTATGTGTATATGTGGTGAGGATGCCAAAAATCTGTTCTCTTGTCACATTTCAAGTAACAAATACAGTATTATTAACTACAGTCCCCATAGTGTATCTCTGGAACTCATTCATCTTAAAACTGAAAGTTTATACCCTTTGACCAACATCTCTCATTTTCTCCACCTCTCAGCTCCTGTAAACCACCATTCTACTCTTTGCTTCTATAAGCTTGACTTTTTAAGATTCCACATATAAGTAAAATCATGCAATATTTCTGTTTCTGTACCTGGTTTATTTTACTTACAGTGTCCTTCAGGTTCATCCATGTTGTGGTAAATGGCAGGTTCTTTTTCTTTTTATGACTGAATAATATCCTAACATATATATTTATATACACACACACACACACACACAGACACACCATATTTTCTTTATCCATTCATTTGTCTGTGGACACTTAGGTAGGAAATAACTTTTGACTTTTCAAATTTTTTATCTTGTATATCTATCCTCCATTTCACAATTTCTATTCATATCATTTTTAAATTTTCTTCCTTCTTAGTTTTGGTTTAATTTAATCATTTTTCTAGTTTCTTTTTTTTGGATTTTTTTTTTTTTTTGAGACCTAGTCTCACTCTGTTGCCCAGGCTGGAGTGCAGTGGTGTGATCTCAGCTCACTGCAATCGGCACCTCCTGGGTTCAAGTGATTCTTGTGCCTCAGCCTCCCAAGTAGCTGGAATTACAGGCGCCCACCACTATGCCTGGGTAATTTTTGTATTTTTAGTAGAGACAGGGTTTCACCATGTTGACCAGGCTGGTCTTGAACTCCCGACCTCAAGTGATCCACTCACCTCAGCCTCCCAAAGTTCTGGGATTACAGGCGTGAGTCACCACACCTAGCCTTTAGTTTCTTAATATTGAAACATTATCATTAATTTTAGATCTTTCTTGTCTTCTAAGATAAGCAAATAAAGCTAATTTTTCTTCTTAGCAGAGTTTTAACTGCATTATACAAATTTTGATATGTTTTCTTTTGCAATAAGTTTAAATATTTTCTAATTTATCTTGTGACTTCTTCTTTGACCTGTAGTTTATTTAGAAATGTGTTTAATTTTAAAAGATTTGATATTTTCCTAGATGTCTTATGATCATTGATTTTTAATTTGGCTCTGTGGTGGCTAGAGAACATATGTGGGATGAATTCAATACTTTTAAATGTATTAAGACTTGTTTGTGTTCTCACATATCATCTATAGTAGTAAATATACCATGTGCATTTGAAAAGAATATTTAGTGTTTGTTTGGTGTAGTGTTCTATAAATACCAACTACCTGAAGGTGATTGATGTGTTGTTTAGATCTAGGTATTTACTAGTTGTTTTGTCTAGCTGCTTCATCAAGTGGACAAAGGTCTTAAAACCTCCTAAGGTGATCAGTGGAATTGTGTATCTCTCCTTTTTGGGTCTGTTCATTTTTGTCTCACGTATTTTGAACCTTTGTTACTAGATGCATACACATTTATGATTATTAGGTTTTCTTGACAAATTAACTGTTTTGTAACTAAGCCATGACCCTCTTTATGTCTTGTAACACCCTTTGTCATGAAGTCTGTTTAATCTGATCTCAAAATAGCCACTAAAGCCTATTTATATTTTATTTACATTGTATGTATTTTCCATTGACTTGCTTTCAATGGATTTGTATCTTTATATATCTCAAGTATGCCTCTTGTAAGTAGCATATAGCTGTGTCTTGCTTTATTATCTATTCTGACAATGTCTGCCTTATAATTGCAATGTTTAGTATATTGCCATTAATGTAATTAATGTAATTATGATATATTTAGATTAAGTGTAGCATGTTATTACTGGCTTCTGGAAAACCCTACCTTTCTACTTCTCTGTTCCTTTTCTTTCTGCCTTTTTGGGAATTATTTAAATTTGTCTTTTTGCTTTTTAAGAATTCCAGCTTAAGCCATCAATTGACACTTTAACTATACTTCTTTACTTTGCATTTTAGGGACTCCTCTAGAGAAAACAATATGCATGTTTAACTGTCCACAGTTCACTTAGAGTTAACATACCACTTCACATAACATGTACAAACATTGCAACCTTATGTTAATTTATCACGTGTTTTCATCTCTTACTCTACAGTTGTCATACATACATTCAGAGGACAATGTTATACTTTTATTTAAAACAATCATATGAACCTTAAATAAAAGGAAAAAGGTAATATTTTGTTAGGCAGGATTTCTTTTAGTGTACACTTGTTGGCAATAAATTTCCTTCATTTCCTTTACCTGAATTTTTTTATCATTTTAATATATTCATATTTAAACCCCCAAATATATCCATATTCAAATCCCTGGAACCTGTGAATATGTTACTATTAAAAAAGAACAGCCGGGTGCCGTGGCTCCTGCCTGTAATCCCAGCACTTTGGGAGGCCAAGGCCGCAGGATCACCTGAGATCAGGAGTTCAAGGCCAGCCTGGTCAACATGGTGAAACTCCCTACAGAAATACAAAAATTAGCTGGGCATGATGGTGAGTGCCTGTAATCCCAGCTACTCAGGAGGCTGAGGCAGAAGAATTGCTTGAACCTGGGAGGTGGAGGTTGCAGTGAGCTGAGATCATGCCATTACACTCCAGCCTGGGTGACAGAGCGAGATGCCATCTAAAAAAAAAAGAACCTTGGATAAATTAAATGTAGCAGTGTTTAATTGGGCAGAAAAGAAAGATTCGTGAACAAGGTAGCACTCAACACAAAAGCCATTCAGAGAGTTCCACTGCAAAATGTGGGCAGGGAATATTTATAGCCAGGAAACAGAAGTGACATACAAAAATAGTCTACGTGGTATAGTTCCGTGTTTGCCTTAGTTTAACATGTTTTGCTGGTTTGCAGCCTGTGTGATTGGCTGAAAGCTTGGCTGCTATGATTGGCTGCAACACAGCTGCATGTTGTAAGAATTTACTCACAAGTTGTTAGGTTGCAGTTGGTTCACATATAATTTAGATTACAGTTTATTACATATGTAGGTTAGTTTCAGGCCAAATCTAATTTAATTTAACAATTATTCTCTTTTGCTCAGCCACTCAATTTTGAGAGAGTGACCAAAACCTTAGCACTGACACTCCTTTCTGTCACCTTCATAATGGACTTGTTTGGTCTCTGTATAAAATTCGCAATTCATTATATGAAATTAGTTGGATGATTATGTTTTCCTCATGTTTTTGTTACTCTAACTGTAATGAGATCTTTTGATGTACAAAGGATGGCTATAAATGAGCATTTATGATTCTTAAGGGATATAACACACAAGGGAGACCACTATAATGGCTATTGAGAGGATAATATAAAGAAAGAGGGGAAGTACACTATTTAACAGGAATCTCTGCAAACTAAACTCATCAGAACAAACAATTCAAAATTCAAGCAATAAAGACAGTTCAGCAGTATTTAAGTCTTAGTGGTCATAGTCTGTGTTTGGGGTGGAGTGGCAATTAAGAACAATAGTGTGCCGTAAAATGGTCTGATTTAAAGAGATACCTATTTTTGTAGTTAGCCTGGTAATATCAATCGTAGTAATCTGCAGATGATTAAATGAAACATAGAGATGAGAAAATCTTAGACTAGCCAGCCTTCCCATCCACCATTCGGGATGCCTGCAAATCAGCTGTTAGCTACTTCCATAAACACATCATGTGTTTCTTTTCCCTGAGAAATGTCCGTGGTGCATTCGGTGGTAGTATCTACAGGAATAGCAGTGTTGGCTACCTTTTAAATTAAGCTTTCTGTAGTAGTAAAACCAGGGGGAAGATAAGTGCAGCACTCAGTTCTGTTTAGCACCACATGCAAGATCCCAACATAAGCCAAGAAGAGATCTAACACTGTATGGTGTTCCATTAAGTGTTTTTGCTGAACATGACTTTTTTTTAATCCCCCTTCAGGAGAGTGGCTTCTTCCCATTTAAACCCTGGAAAATATAATTGGCTACAAATTTCAAGATGTTCTCCCAATTTATGGATTACCTTCAAATTCCATACAACTGGCACCATCTACCAACAAGAGTGAGCATCCAGGAACCTCATTAGAAACTTTTCTCAGTGGAAAGTAACTTATCTTCATTCCACTTTAAGGTTAGTATTAATTTTGGTTATTGATCACTTTGGCCTTTGATTATGGAAGGTATTATTGAAACTTTCAGAGAAAGCTATTTGGAAGACAGGAGTGAGCCAGGCCCATTAGCAAGATATGAACCAGCAAGGAGGCAGAACACAGTAAACAAATTCTCCTCAGACCCGATGTATCTGCAGGCCCCCAGGAGCTGGAAAAGAGGGCCACCTGGTGGCATGTGAGCAGAGGCGAGTTACACTTTTTCACCCATAGGCCTATGTAGCTCCTGAGCCAGGTTCGATGAGAAATTTATTTTCTGTGTGTAGTCCCTTTAAAGCATGCTGGAAGGATGCATAACCATATTCAGTGGAACAAGACCTTACAGGATTTAGCCCAGTGACATCATACAAGCAATTAGTTGTACCCCCATAAGTGATCCCCAGATCTTGAGTATTCAATGCCTGGAAGCACAATATACCTTTTATAGGCATCACTCGGATAGGTTTTTTTAATATTTGGTAGCCATTCTGTTATCAACTGGAAAGGTCAGAGTATTGTTTTCAATAAGCACAGGAAAGCAAGTAGCAGTCATGTCTAGAATATCAATTTCCACTTCTCCTTTGAGGTTTTAGCATGACTGCCACCGGTAACACAGACAAGCAGTGGCATTAGTGGAATCGTTTCCTAATTTGGGGGCATTAGGTACAAATTTAATAATTGTTTTGGTTTCTTACTGGAGCATAAGCCTTTGCTAAAGCCATCCACAAATTACAGTCCATGGCTTTTCCTGTAAAGAAAGGGAAGGATTAGGATGGCAGAAATAGAAAACAGAGGAAAAAGGATAAGGTTTTCGGTTTTCATGATGTCAGAAAAGTCTTGATCTATGGCCTTAGGGTAGCTGACAATGTCTAGGATGCCATCTGCTTCTGGGGAAAAGTTTTCCTGGTCAGGTTTACCTTCAAGTCTCAAACAGGTATACATTTCCAGGAGCTTGGAGGGGCCCTTTTGAGTTGTAAGATGTGAACCCAAGGGTAAGCCTTTGATATTTTACTGCAGCACAGATGGCAAGTAGAATTTGGTACGGTCTCTTCCAATGGGGATAGGACCATGGGTTCAATGAGGTCTCTGATGTCATTTTCAGAAGATCCAATCTCCAGGTTCTGGGTTTTGAAAGGTTTGGTTGTTCTCAGTCTGTGGGTCATGGAAGATCTCCTTTACCTCGTGAAAATACACTTAGACATAATGCATTAGGAGAATGGAAGATACATGAGGTTCTACTATTAACGGCATATGCCTTCCAGGAACTTATTCCATAAGGAGTCAATCGATGTTTTCAATTGGGGGTGGATATGATGACCATTAAAGCCGAGGTAATATCTTTGGCCAATGCAATCAAATTGATTCAGTTAATTTTGCCCATTTCAGCTGTAAAATGTCATTTATCTTTTGACCTTTCCAGAAGACTAAGGGTAATAGGGACAATGGTGATGACATTGTGTGCATAAGCTTATTCAACTGCTTTCTAAATTGTCCAGTGAAATAGGTTCCTCTGTTGCTGGAGATTTCTCCAGGGATGTTCCATAAAGGAAATACTTTTTAAATAACTTGTCTTGTTAGTTACCATCATAAGATCAGCTTTCCCAGATGGGAAAGCTTCTATCCATCCAGGTAACATGTAAAAATATACTGATATCCCACTGAAAATGACAATTGAATAAAGTCCGATAGTGAAAACACACCACCTTAAGTTTTTATTGCTTTCACAGGATTATGAGTTTGACAAACCAAACATTGGTTATAAGCCATTTTATCAATGTGATAACAGTCACCCCACCAGTGTTTGTTCGTAATTTGGATCATGCTATCTGTTACTTGATGAGTTGTAGAGTGAACAGCTTTGTGGAGTGCAGAACTTTTAACAGTGGAAGCTTCAAGGACTCAGGAAGTACCTGAAGGAAGTATTAGGCACCCATCTGAGAGCTCTTTGAGTTCACGTTTAACACTGAATTTACAGCCTTTCAGGTATCAATTTTGTTTTTCCAAATCAGGCACACTTAGCAGTTTGTTAAATAGGTCACCATAGGTGAGTTGACTTTGATCAATCTTGTAGAGTTTATTCAAATTTTATATCCTAACAGTTTCAGCACTAGCTGATTAGCATAGAAATCTGTCAGGGAATTCCTTTGATATTCAGGTTTAGTTTTACAGCTATGACCTTCGATCTTAATAATGGCAGTTCGTGATGATAAGAGGATAGCAGAAAGGAGTGCATTTGCTTGGAGACTGTTTTTAATGGGGGGGGTCCCCCTCTTTGTTTCTGTAACATGTCAAAATCATGGACTACTCCAAAAGCATATAACTATCTGTATAAGTGTTCACTGACTTGTCTTTAGCTGTATGTACAAGCTTAGGAGACACTGACTTATATTGGGTAAGAGTTCTCTTCTGTATTAACTCATTTCAGGTGATAAGATCATACCCTGCCTGGTATTTTCCTTCTGAGTTTTATAATAAGACCCATCAACAAAAAGTATCAACTCAGGATTATCAAAGAGATTATCTCACATATGAACATGAGGAGCCACTATTTCTAACACTACACTCACAATTGTGGTCTTCACCTGCATGAGGCAGAGGTAGTAGAGTAGCAGGGTTAAGTAAGTTGCAACATTTTAGATAGAAATTAGGAGATAGGAGAAGAATTCCAGAAGATGTTAATCTACTTGCTGACAAATGCAGAGTTTGAATGGAATTTAATATATATTTTTTGCAGTGTGCAAGACTTGCAAATAAAGCTTGTGTCTTAAAAGTGGCTCAGATGAAGCTACCAGTTTGGCTGCTGCTTCTACTGCTTTTAAACAATTAAAATATGCCTTAGCTACTAAGTCCAATCACAGCCTATAAAATGTGATTGGCCTCTTTTTCCTTCATGTGTTTGGGTAAGTACTCCTAATGCCTGAATGTTATTTTCATGAATGAACATGGTGAAAGGTTTAGCATAATTTGGAAGTCCTAAAACTGAAGACTGTTGTAAGGCTATTTCCATTTGCAGAAAAGCCTGCTCATGGCTGTCTTCTCAAGGTAAAGGCTCTGATACTGAGTTTCTAGTAAGCTAATCCAATGGTGAGGCCATTAGGGCAAAACGTAGGACCCAGCATCTGTAGTATCCTGCACGCTCGAGAAAACCTCTTATTGTTTCTTTTTTTTTTTTTTTTAAATTTATTTATTATTATTATTATACTTTAAGTTGTAGGGTACATGTGCATAACGTGCAGGTTTGTTACATATGTATACTTGTGCCATGTTGGCGTGCTGCACCCATCAACTCGTCATTTACATCAGGTATAACTCTCAATGCAATCCCTCCCCCCTCCCCCCTCCCCATGATAGGCCCCGGTGTGTGATGTTCCCCTTCCTGAGTCCAAGTGATCTCATTGTTCAGTTCCCACCTATGAGTGAGAACATGCGGTGTTTGGTTTTCTGTTCTTGTGATAGTTTGCTGAGAATGATGGTTTCCAGCTGCATCCATGTCCCTACAAAGGACACAAACTCATCCTTTTTGATGGCTGCATAGTATTCCATGGTGTATATGTGCCACATTTTCTTAATCCAGTCTGTCACTGATGGACATTTGGGTTGATTCCAAGTCTTTGCTATTGTGAATAGTGCTGCAATAAACATACGTGTGCATGTGTCTTTATAGCAGCATAATTTATAATCCTTTGGGTATATATCCAGTAATGGGATGGCTGGGTCATATGGTACATCTAGTTCTAGATCCTTGAGGAATCGCCATACTGTTTTCCATAATGGTTGAACTAGTTTACAATCCCACCAACAGTGTAAAAGTGTTCCTATTTCTCCACATCCTCTCCAGCACCTGTTGTTTCCTGACTTTTTAATGATCGCCATTCTAACTGGTGTGAGATGGTATCTCATTGTGGTTTTGATTTGCATTTCTCTGATGGCCAGTGATGATGAGCATTTTTTCATGTGTCTGTTGGCTGTATGAATGTCTTCTTTTGAGAAATGTCTGTTCATGTCCTTTGCCCACTTTTTGATGGGGTTGTTTGTTTTTTTCTTGTAAATTTGTTTGAGTTCTTTGTTGGTTCTGGATATTAGCCCTTTGTCAGATGGGTAGATTGCAAAAATTTTCTCCCATTCTGTAGGTTGCCTGTTCACTCTGATGGTAGTTTCTTTTGCTGTGCAGAAGCTCTTTAGTTTAATTAGATCCCATTTGTCAATTTTGGCTTTTGCTGCTGTTGCTTTTGGTGTTTTAGACATGAAGTCTTTGCCCATGCCTATGTCCTGAATGGTACTACCTAGGTTTTCCTCTAGGATTTTTATGGTATTAGGTCTAACATTTAAGTCTCTAATCCATCTTGAATTAATTTTCGTATAAGGAGTAAGGAAAGGATCCAGTTTCAGCTTTCTACTTATGGCTAGCCAATTTTCCCAGCAGCATTTATTAAATAGGGAATCCTTTCCTCATTTCTTGTTTCTCTCAGGTTTGTCAAAGATCAGATGGCTGTAGATGTGTGGTATTATTTCTGAGGACTCTGTTCTCTTCCATTGGTCTATATCTCTGTTTTGGTACCAGTACCATGCTGTTTTGGTTACTGTAGCCTTGTAGTATAGTTTGAAGTCAGGTAGCGTGATGCCTCCAGCTTTGTTCTTTTGACTTAGTGTTTCTTTTAACTGTAGGCCAGGAAAAATTTTGAGTAGTTTTTATTCTCTCAGGCAAGAAGAGAACACAACACTCAGGTTACATCCTACCAAGTGAACAGTTTTTTTCTTAAAAACAGAAGTTTTTCCATTAAAACATTGTGACCCTTATGAGGCCAGCAAGTTGCCATAAAAGGGTATTGAATTTCTCCCCTCTACTTAAGAATAGTCTTAGTTATTTCTGACTCTTTGTTTTTATGTATCTATTTTTTAAAGAACTTTTCAAAATCCCACAAAAATACAGGTAGAATATTGATTTAGATGGCATTGAAACTGTTACGAAGCTCTAAACTTTTTAAACATTTTAAGTTTCCAGTCCAGAGAATAGCATATTTCCCTGTCTGTTTAGGTTTTAGATTTTCTCTCAACACATTTACTAGTTTTGCCATAGGATTCTTGAATATAGTTTCATAGATTTATTACTCAACAGTGAATAGTTTTTGATACAATTTTAAGTGATAGATTAAATGTTTTAAAACTTTGTTTCTTGCTGATATTTAGAATATAATAAATGCATTTCTGATAATGTTTATTTCTGAAAACCTTCTTCAGTTTCTTTATATCGTAGTAATTTAACTGTATAGGCTGGAGTCAGTGGCAGATTGCCTGAGCTCAGGAGTTCCAGACCAGCTTGGGCAACATGGGGAGACCCTGTCTCCACAAAAAATACAAAAATTAGCTGGGCATAGTGGTGCATGCTTGTAGTCCCAGCTACCTGGGGGGCTGAGGCAGGATGATGGCTTGAGCTCAGGAGATTGAGGCTGCAGTGAGCTGTGATCATGCCACTGCACTCCAGCCTGGGTGACAAAGCAAGACTCTGTCTTAAAAATAAAATAAAGGTAAAATAAAATGAAAAGTAATTTAACTACATATTTAGTTGGATTTTTACATACATAATCATATTATCAAGAATAACCGTGTTGTTTGGTCACCTCCAATTTGTATACCATTTTTATGTTTGCTTGATTGGGCTGGCTAAGAACTTCAGTGCTTAGGTGAAGGGAGGAGGAGAAAAGAGGATGTGAAAGAGGACATACTTGCTTGAGACTGACTACAGAGGGGAAGCTTTCAACATTTCACTGTTTAATATTGTTTGATTTACCTTTTCACAGACTTCCATTATTAATTTAAGGATAATTTCAATCCTATTTATCAAATTTTTTTTCATATCTTGAGATGAGTAAATGACTTGTATTTTAATCAGTTAATACAATGAATCACATTTACCCATTTTCTAAAGTTAAGCAAACCTTACATACCTGAAATAAACCTAACTTTATAATGATGTATTAACCATTTGTATATTGCCATATTTTAAATGTGCATATATGCTTTTATTTTTTACCAGGCATCTTTTATTATTGAGTTCTAGTTTAATTTTGTTCCTATCAGAGAACATCTTTCTATAATTTCAGGTCTTTCGATTTCATTTGATTTGTTTGATATTCCAGAATATAATTTATCTCAGTGAATGTTCTGTGTGCCATTGTTATTTATATTAATTAGATCAAGTTAGCTGATTAACGTTTTTCATATGTTCCATATCCCTCTGTTTTTTCTGTCTATCTTTCCTATAAACTGCTGAGAACAGAGTTTTGAAGTATCTACTAACTGTAAATCTGCCTTTCAGTTCTATCAGTTTTTGCTTCAAGTATTTTGAGTTCTGTTATTAGGTGATATACATTTTAAATATATTTTATGTTCATTTTATGGATTGATCCCTTTCTTATTGTAAAATATCTGACTCCTTAGTAAAATTTCTTGTTCTGAAATTCACTTTGTCTAATATTATTACAGTTAATTCTGCATTAATTTGACTAGTTTTTGAATTATATACATTTTTACATCTCACCTTAAACTTCTATTTATATTTCACATGGTTTTCTTGTGGTCAGCATATAGCAGGGTCTTAATTTTTTCTTTTTTTTTTTTTTGTCGCCCAGGCTGGAGTGCAATGGTGCGATCTCAGCTCACTGAAACCTCTGCTTCCCAGGTTCAAGCGATTCTCCTGCCTCAGCCTCCTGAGTAGCTGGGATTACAGGCGCCCGCCACTACGTCTGGCTAATTTTTGTATTTTTAGTAGAGACAGGGTTTTACCATGTTAGTCAGGCTGGTCTCGAACTCCTGAGCTCAGGTGATCCGCCCGCCTCAGCCTCCCAAAGTGCTGGAATTACAGGCATGAGCCACTGCACCCAGCGCGGTCTTAATTTTTTATCCAATTAACAATTTGTGACTTTTAAGTTCACTATATTAAATTCTGTTTAACAGTGGACATAATTTGGTTTAAATCTGTTTTTTTTTCTATTTGTTTTATGTACTCTATTTTTCTTTTGTGTTACTTTCTTTTGAGTTAGTTAAGAATTTTTTTAATTTTAAAATTTCATTTTATCTTCTATTAGCTTACTACGTATGCTTTACAATTTTTTTTTCTTTTCTGTTGTTGCTATCTCTCTAGGATTTATAGTATAGATATTTTACAATATACATCTTTAACTCCAGGGTTTACAGGATAATAATATATCATTCCAAAAATAGTGCAAAAAAGTTTAAACAGCATATGCTCATTTTCTTTGTTGTCCCTTATACTACTGTCACACAATTTACTTTTTTATATGCTATAAACCTGAAACACATTACTATTATCGTTGCTTTAAACAGTGATACTTTAAAGAACTCCAAGATGAAAAATAGTATTTTATATTTACCTATATGTTTACCATTTCTGTTAACCTCAATTTATTTCATTGTGTAAACTTGAATTTTCATATACATTATTTTCTTCTGTCTAAAGAAATTCCTTCAGGTCTACTTTCAGCTTTGTTTTTATAAAAATGTTTTATAAAATGTTTCTATTTTGCCTCTAATTTTAAATATTTTTATTGTTAGTTAATATCTTCTTAGTTTCTTTTTATTTATTTTTGTTACTTAAAATATATGCATTTATTTTCTTCTGGCTTGCACAAACTGACAAAAAGCCAGAAGTCATTCTTACATGTGTTTCTTTGTAAATATCTTTTCTCTAGTTGTTTTTAAGATTTTATTTTTATCGCTGTTTTTCAGTAACGTCATTGATGTGTTTTGGGCATAATTTTAAAACATTTTTATACAGATTGAAATTTGTTGAACATTTTGTGTCTTCAGATTTATAATTTTTATCAGTTAGGAACAATTTGTGTCATTGTGTCACCAACCTTTTTTTTCAACTCACTTTTATTCTGAGACTCCAATGCATGTATGTTAGACGTCTTACTAGATACTGTTCCACAGTAACTGATGCTTTATTTTGAAGCTTTATTTTCTCTCTTTTCATCTTGAATAGTTTATGTTGCTATGTCTTTATTTTTACTGATCTTTCATCATGCAAGATCTGCTCTGTTCTTAAAACTACCAACTTATCTTTTACTTCAGATGTATTTTTCATGTCTAGAAGTCCGTTTGCATCTTCACATCATCCCTTGTTATCATGGTTATGATTGTCTCTATGATCTGAACATACGAAACAGATTTGTAATAGCTGTTTGAATACAATAGTTGCTTGGTCCTTTACGTCTATCACTCATAGGACTGTTATTATTGACTGATTTTTCCCCTATGGGCAATATTTTTCTGCTTCTTTGCATGAAAAGTAGTTTCATTTTATTTTTTAAACTGATAACTTATTTTGGACTTTAAGTTGTTGGTTGGTTGCTGGAAGTTGTTTTATTCTTAAGTTTTGGATTTTTTTCCAGCAAATAAAGTAATTGGAATCAGTCGGGTGCTTTTAAAATTTGAGAAAGTCCACAGCAATCTTTAAAGTTGAACTAGTTAAGCCTAACTACAAAGGTAATATCCTTTTGAAGATCTGACCTGATGTACCTATGTACTATAAAGTGTTTTATTCTAGTTTGTGGGGACATAAAATGTTCCCTGCTCTGTTTGAGTTTCAGGGAAAGCTTACGCCCATTTCTTTACAGTGGGTTTTTCCTTAGCTTTAGTAGTTCCTTCTTTTGTATACACAGATCAGTACCCAAAGACCCAAGCTATCTCTTCTGCATATTTCCAAAGCCCCACTGCTCCTCCACATCCTCATAACTCCCTCTTTTCTGTCATCTTACCCTGCAAATTCTCCATTCCTTGGCTTCTCAGAACTCTAATCTCTCTCTTCAATCCAACAGGAATGTAAAGCTATGTTTGGGTTTCACTTTCCTGGACTGTGGCTTAAAAACTGCCCACCCCAGGAAGCAAGCTGGTGTAATTGTAGGGCTCACATTGTTAGTTTCCCTTCTTTAGAGATCTCAGTCTTTAAGTGCCTTTGGCCAGTGTCTGGAAATGATTTTTTTTTTTTTTTTTTTTTTACAATTTGTCCAGTTTTCTATTTGGCTAAAGCAGAAAAGTAGCTTGAGTGCCTGTTACTTCATCTTCTTTAATTTATTCATTACTTTGCTTATCATTTTTTATTTTTCTTTCCATGCTTTCTTTTGATTTACTTTGCTGTTCATTTTGTAGCTTTTCATTCACCTGGGAAGGGTGCTACTGGCATCTAGTGGGTGAGGTCAGGGGTGCTGCTAATCATCCTACATTGCACAGGATAGTCTCCTTCAGCAAAGAATTATGAAGCCCAAAATTCTGACCATGCCAAGGTCCAGAAACCATGGTTTAACACATTCTGTTCCACTGTTTGGTTTTTGTTCTTCAGGAACTCCAATTATATGTATATTGTTTCTTCTTTGTTTATCTTCCACTTCAACCACCTTATCTTTAACACTTTCAAATATTCTTTATCTCATGTTCATTCTCTTGGATGTTTTTCATTTTTTATTCAATGTCTTTTATTACATTTTTGTTTTTTTCTGTTTTTCCTTTGCACCATTTAATTATTATTCCAAGATCAATTTTTATTAGTTTTTGTCACTGATTATTTTATTTGTATTTAATTTTTGGAGTTCTGTAAGAAGGCAGACCTTTATAATCTCAAAGACTTATTTGAAAATATGTAATTCAGTTTGGAGTATTGTAGTACAATGTTTCATTTACTGCTAAATAGTTGATGTGGGAGTAACTGTCTTCACTAGATTGTTTTGATTCTTGTTTTTTGTTTCATTACAGTTGGTTGAATTTTGAATAGATTTATTTTATTTTCTTCTATTCATTTTGTGGATTTTGTGTGGTTTGCAATATTTTTAATTTAATGTTGCTTTCTCTGTCAGTGTAGCAAAATACAATGTCATGTTGATACAGGAACTAGAAACAAATTGTTTAATCAGATAGTAAGGGCAACAGAGTCCTTGGCAGGGTTTCCCTTTTAACAAAAAGCAGCACCCAAATAATTTATTTTCTAACAAAGATCAGCCTGAAAAATCCAGCTGCAAACATAGATAAGCAAGCTCGAAGCTTGCATGTGTGAATGCTGACAGCTGTGCTGATAGTGAAGGGCTACCTGGAAGCCAGGTATATTCAACATGGAGGCTCCATCTTCCCTTTTCTTTGTCACCACGCATACAGTAAAAAGCAAGCAACAAGGCGCCAGTCAGGTAGAGAACCCATCTACAAAATAAGATTAGGGTGGCAGTGGCCAGATTCTCATGTGCTATGCAAATGGCACATCTGGTTCAGCCAATTTTGTGTGCCCTATGTAAATCAGACACCATCTCCTCAAGCTTTTTTCACTGCGGAAGTAGGAACCCATTTTCTCCAGGACCCCTCTCTGCACAGAGAGCTCTTCTCTTTCTTTTGTCTATTAAACAACCACCTTGTCCTCACTCTGGTGTGTGTTAATTTTCCATGGCCATGGGACAACAAACCTCGGGTACTACCCCAGACAATGACACCATTTCAATATATATATGTATCATATATATGATAATATAATGTTATCATATATCATATATAAATATATAATATACATTTTATATATGATAAAGATATTACATATATATTTATTATATATTAGTTGATGATTTACATATTATAAATATATATTTTACATATTATATATTAGCTTATGTTTTTATATATAATCATATATTATGTAATAATACATAGTAATATATATCTAATTATATATTATAATATATAATAACATGATTATATATTATATTATGCATGTTAGATATCATATTAGTTATAACTATACATTATAATCTATATCACATAATGTATAACATATTTATATATAATATTTAATATATGATGTATATATAGATAATATATAATGTATATATTATAGATAATATATGATGTCTACACATATAATATATTTATATAATATGTAGTATATATTATATATAAATATAAGTATATAATATATGAAATGTAAAAGTGGTAAATATTATATATAAATATAAGCATATTATATATCAAATATATAAATCTAATGTATCATATACAAATATATAAATATAACATATAGTATATAATATAATATGTAAAACTATATATCAAATATATAAATATACAATATATAATATATAAACTATATACAACATATTAAATATGAATATAATATATATTAAATATATAATAAATATAAATACATATGTTAGAACTCCTGCTGTAATCTATTATTGCTATGTAGAAAAGATCTGTCAAGCCTTTGAAGGTAATCTGTGTTTTTTCCCCTACCTCTGGCTGCTTTTAAGATATTATCACTGATTTTGGTTTTATGAAGTTTTTCCCTGGTTGATTAGGTCTTTACTTTTTAAATTCTTCTGTATTTTACTGCACTCAAATAATATTAAATGAAGAAATTTTACATTTTTAAAAAATTTATTAATTTTTTTCATGTTTCTACATGATTAAATACAAGCTTTATTTATTCAGATTTGGAATTACAAAATATTCAAATTGACTACAGCAGAATTGATCCTCAATTCCCAGAATTTTTTGAATGATTGTGTACCGAAAAATCCAGTATAACTTACTTTATTTATTCACCAGTCCTTTTATTCCTGAGATTCTTATAAAAAGTATTGCTTTATAAAAGTAGTGTTCTAAATCTGAGAATATAAATTAACATTATTCAAATTAATGTCAATGTTGTATCAACAATATCAATGCCGTATCTATCTGTAATATCACATCAGAAAAATTACAGCTTATTTTATTATTTTGGGTTATTCTACATACGTAGAAATTATTAAATTGCAATTTGAGGTAGCTATAATAAAAAAAAAATCTCTTTGATTCTGACCCTAGTAACCAAAACAATTACCTTATTTTAAAACAGTGTTGGCCTGGCACGGTGGCTCACACCTGTAATCCCGCACTTTGGGAGGCCAAGGCGGGAGGATCACTTGAGGTCTGGAATTCGAGAACAACCAGGCCAACATGGTGAAACCTTTCTCTACTAAAAGTACAAAAAATAATCAGGCGTAGTGGCACATGCCTGTAATCCCAGCTACTTGGGAAGATGAAGCATGAGAATTGCTTGAACCCAGGAGGCAGAGGTTGTAGTAAGCTGAGATCATGCCACTGAACTCCAGCTGGGGCGACAGAACAAGACACTGTCATAAATAAATAAATAAATAAATAAATAAATAAATAAATAAATACTGTGTTAACTTGATGAAATGCTGCCTCTGACACTTAAAGGAAAACATTTCTTATTATTCTTTAGGCTAATATTTATTTCATGAATGAAGTTACGTTTATCTCCTTTTCTAAAATAAAAATATTTTCAACATAAAACTATTTCTGAGCCATAAATAGGTAAATTCCAGTGAAAATGGTTCACATTTTGTAAACAAGTAGGCCCTGACAACATTTTATATATCATAAATCAATCTTAATGGGGAGGCCTTATTCACTTTTATTTTAAAAACATAGTGCAATACTAAAGCTACTGGTGTGAGGGTGCTTAATTAGCCAGAGGCAAAACAAGCCTGAAATTAAGTGCTAGTAATTTATGTTAGTTTTCTAAAATTTAAACAGGTGTCTAATAACAGCAGCTATGATATGACCAGTCTAATGTGCTAAGAAGTGTTTTGTACTATACATCAATCCATATAATTTACTTGTGTCCGAAGAGGCATTTTACAATCCAATCCCCTAAATAATGTCATTAACTTTTTTTCTAATTAATTAGCTACATGTTTCAAATAGATACAAATTTATGTCTTAAGTAGTATGTTTGAAACTAATATAGTAATTTCTAACAAAAATATCAGGGTAGGTATAATCAATGTAAGTATCACTCTTTATAATAACTCCCATCAGCCAGAGTCATCGTAGTCTGAAATCCACCAGTTTTTATTGCCCTTTATCAAAGGGACAATTACTTTTTCTAAACCTTTGTTTAAATCTTCTCTAGCAGTATCTGAAATTTATGTCATATTTTCTATAGTTCACATGTTTGTTGACTATTATCTTGGTATGCTATATCGTGATAATACAGCATAATCTTTCAGGGGAATCTAGGTTTTTCTCTAATACAGTATCTCTTCCACTTTCTGATTATATTCCTACAAACTCACTTGTACACATTATGTATCTTCAGTTTCTTTATAAAATGTTTTCATTTCCAGGTACTCAAATTTATCATCTACCTAATATCCTTGCTGTCTATCTTCACTTTCGAGTGGCTATTTTCTTGCTGGTGCATCTTCTCTCTATTGCTGTCTTCTACATGTTGTGTGTCTACTATTTCATAGAGAAGGGACTAAATTTGCTCTTTGATATCTTTACTATACTTGAAATCTGATTCAGTTGGAATCTCTACCTCTAACTCTAAATGTTCCTTAGTTTCTACTGATAAAAGTAATCACATTGAAGTAGAACTTCCTTTATGTACTAATAAAACTTTAGCATTATCCACATTAAGATTCTGCAACACCATCAGCATCATTCAATGCCTCAATTTCCAGAATTTCTTCATATTTAACAAGACCTGACAAAATATGGCTATTGATGTCCAGATTCCAAATAATGCAATTACCATAATCTATGTTGAAAAATGAACTTTCAGATTTTTCCTTTTTCCATTTTTATGTTCTCCATGTTTTGCCTCCTTTAACTTGAGACTTTTTCTGCCACTACTCTTGGTGCTGGGGCTGAATGCTTCTGTTGCTGTCACCTTTGGCTTGTTTATTTGGAACCATAACTCATCCTCAATGTACAGCAGAGAATGTGAGGGGATGCCTCAGTGAGCTATCAGAAATAAACATTCAGTGGATATAAAAATCGTATCTTAGCTTCTGCTCTATTTCTTCTCTCTTACACTTTTGGGATTCCAAATAAGCATGTGTTCTTTTTTCTCCCTATATCTCCTAGTTTTGTGGCTTTCACTTCTGTATTTTTCATATTTTTGTATATTTGTGCTTCATCATAGTTTCTTCTAATTTATCTACCAGTTCCCCAATTCCCTCTATAACTGTGTCTAATCTATTACTGAACTCATCTATAAAGTTCTTTTGTTTATTGTATTTTTCAGTTCTGGAATTACTTTTACCCCCAATTTTCTTTTCTCCTCCCTTCCTTCCTTCCTTCCTCCCTCCCTCTCTCCCTCCCTTCCTTCCTTCCTTTCTTTCTTTCTTTCTTTTCTTTCTTTTCTTGTTGAGACAGAGTCTCACTCTGTCATCCAGACTGGAGTGTGGAGTATAGTGGCACTATCTCGGCTCACTGCAACCTCTGCCTCCTGGGTTCAAGCGATTCTCCTGCCTTAGTTTCCCAAGTAGCCGGGACTACAGACACGTGCCACCACACCTGGATAATTGTTGTATTTTTAATAGAGATGGGGTTTTGCCATGTTGGCCAGACTGGTTTTGAACTTCTGACCTCAGGAGATCTACCTGCCTTGGCCTCCCAGACATGTGCCACCACACCCAGATAATTTTTGTATTTTTAATAGAGATGGGGTTTTGCCATGTTGGCCAGGCTGCTCTCCAACTCCTGACCTCAGGTGATCCGCCCATCTTGGCCGCCCAAAGTGCTGGGATTACAGGTGTGAGCCGCTGTGCCTGGTGTAATATTTGTATTTTTAGTAGAGATGGGGTTTCGCCATGTTGGCCAGGCTGGTCTCAAACTCCTGGCCTCAAGTGATCCTGCCTTGGCCTCCCAAAGTGCTAAGATTACAGGTGTGAGACACCATGCCCAGCCCCTCCCCCAGTCTTCTAATTTCCATTTGGTAATTTATAATTTTTTTACAAAAATTGTGAGCTCATTTTTTTTGTCCTTGAACATTTTATGCATATTTGCAATGTATGGACCCAATGTGTGTTTCTGTTTTCTTTCATTTCTGCTGATTCTCACTCACAGTGTACTTTCTCCTTATGTGTTTGGATACTGTTAATTATGTGTTGAACATTACACTTTAAAAGTTTTTGGCTGGGCATGGTGGCTCACGCCTGTAATCCCAGCACTTTGGGAGGCGGAGGCGGGTGGAACAGCATCAGGAGATCGAGACCATCCTGGCTAACATGGTGAAACCCCGTCTCTACTAAAAACACAAAAAATTAGCCGGGTGTCGTGGTGGGCGCCTGTAGTCCCAGCTACTCAGGAGGCTGAGGCAGGAGAATGGCGTGAACCCGGGAGGCAGAGCTTGCAGTGAGCCGAGATCGTGCCACTGCACTCCAGCCTGGGCAAACCAGCGAGACTCTGTCTCAATAAATAAATAAATAAATAAATAAATAAATAAATAAATAAAGTTTTAATAAAAATACTTTGAGATTTAATAAGATAATATCTTCCTTCAAAGAAAAATGTTGTTTACTTCTGTCTGATTTCTGGAAATGAGAGCAGTCTAGTATCACCTTCATCCTAGTTCAGGACTGGAAGTTTTCTTGTTTACTTGGATTAAGCTAGGCTGTAGTCTGTTCAAGTGCTTTCTATTATTAACCTATCCTTACTTGTAGGATTCAGGCCTCCAAGTATTCAGCCCACAGTCATAGGTGTTTTTCATGGATCATTCCAGCTTCTGATCTTTTACTCCTATGAGACCACCAAAAGTTCAAATCAAACTTTTGGTTGCCTCTTCAAAAATTACAAATTCTTTCAGTATCAAAGTGGCCCTAAGTGCTAGGCTTAAATTTTAGAGCGTCTATCCTCTTGTTGGCCTAGTAATTTCTCTCTACCTTATTAGAAAAAAGGAACATTAATCCAGTTGTTTTGCCATTGGAAATATTGGTCCATATTACTTGGCTTCCACTACTGGAAATAATACCTAGATTTATTCACTGCTATAAAAAGTCTAAACGTATTTTAAATTTAAATAAGTATGCTAATAAGCCTTTCCATGACAAGTTCCTACTTCAGAATTCTAGTTTTAAAATAGTTAAAGCATGGAATCTTGCCATAAATTTGTAGCATAGATTTTTTTAAAAAGGCAACGAGGTCTTCAATTTCTTATAAGGTTCACTTTGATTTGCTCTCACAGGATTTACCTACAGGACCAATGGATCTTTTGATAAGAGTTTTAAGATAGAATAAGTAAAACTAATCAATAAAAATTTTCATTACCCTTGCAATCACATTATGAATTTTGTCTAAATTCAGAATAGCCTAGAACAGACAAAATTGCCACTATTTCTAATACCATAATTTTCTTATAAAAGAAAAATGTGTAGGACAAAGAAAAACATAAAGTCCTACCATGTGTGTGACATCCTGGTTAAAGGAGGCATTGAGGACACGTACTTTAAATGACTCATGCTCTTTGTTTCATGGCCATGTACTGTAGTACAGCTGTTAATATGTGAGAGGTATGCCTCATTTCCCTTTGTGGTAAACTAGAAAGTGTTATTGTGAAGGAAAAGGTGAGAAAAAAAGAAATCAACATGGCACTATACGGGTAAATTCCCAGGCAGATGAATTTTAGAAGAAATACATATAGGAGTTACAGAAATGGAAATTGATTCTTTACAATGTATTCATACCTTTACTGCTAATGAATATGGGTTTTTTTGAGGTAATAAAAATCTAAAATTAGATTGTGGTGATGGTTGTACAACTCTGTGAATATTCTAAGAACATTGAATTGCACACTTTAAGGGACTGAATTTTATGGTGCATGACATATATCTCAATAAAGCTTTTTTAAAAAATGTTTTTATATCTCTGTGTATGTCTTAGGAGTCTTTAAGTATCTCAATTTAAGTGCCAAGAATTTAGAGACTATAAAATCTACACAGGAAGATGATTAAGAATATATTCCTTAAATTCTGAAAAATATTTACGTTAAAATTTTGGTTTTATATTTATTATCTGTCTTATCAAAAGTCAGTTACTCAACATCATTGGGCTTCTGTTTTCTCAAATGATATGAGAATAACAACACTACTGGTTAAGGAGCAGGGATTCAGACAGGATTGTTGTTCAAGTGATATATTGTGGGAATGTCCTCAGGCCAAGGGGAGTGAAGACAGTAGAATAGGAGAAGGAAAAGAAGTTAGTGAGAATGCAGTCTCAGCTGGAGAGTAGCATTTATCTGTTGCCCTAAGAAGTCGGTCAGTCATTGACCAAAATCTGAAAGAGACAGCATGAGAAGGTGCAGTCCTGTAGTCTTGTGGCTGTTAGCCTTTCAGTGGTCATCACTCATTGCTACTGGGAATAGACACACTTGCCAGTGAAGGGAGTCTGTGATGGGCACCAGCTGCATCTACTACTCACTCCTCCCCCATGTATTGTAGGAATGATGCAAGGTAATGTATAATATACATTGACTGCAAGGGTCTGCACAATACCTGGAACATAAGAAGAACTATATACATAGTAGCTATTCGTCTAGGGCATACAATATCTAATAACCAAACAATGAAATAAACTAATTACATATATTGTATAATAACACCCAGCAAGAAAATCTTACTGCACATGTTGCCTCCTCATCAAATGTAAATATGTGACTTATTGAGCGTCCTTCATGATGAGGTTGTAAAGGAGTAACCTTCAGCGGGCTTGTCCAACCTGAAAACACAAAACAAGTGAATGGGATTTTGGTTAAAAACACAATAAAAGTTCTTTTTCAACAGAAATATTTACTGTTAGAAGCTAGACTGTGTGATTGTAATTCATTTTTTAATGGATTATTTAATAACTTTTCTGGATCTTTTAGCTGTGAGTACAGAATAGCTCTGGAATTTCTGTGTGAGCCTAATTATAATAGTGCAGAATCACTTGTTATTTCTTACTTATTATTGGAAGATACCTATTTGGTACTATACATCGATGTATGTGCACACAGACATGTTGGGGATGGTGATGACACAAGGTGAGTCTGGTTATTTTGCAGATAATTCATGTAATGATAGATCAGAAGTCCTAAAAAACTAACAAATATAAAAAGCAGCCTTCAAAAATATTTGGTACACTGTAATTGGAAGCTTTTATATAAAGATGAAAAACAGGGGCTCCTGGTTTTGAGGTGTCCATAAGCAAATAGAAAGTACAAACATATAAGTAGATAATTTCAATATGGTATGGCAATACAGCAATAGCTGAGCTCAGAGTGCTGTGGGGGGTGCATAGGAAGGATACTTAAGAATACCTAGTCCAACCAGGTTGTCGGGGCTTAGGGACATCTCCCCAAAGATAACACCTGATCTAACCTTGACAATTAAGTAGAACTTGGATGAAAAAGGAGAAGTAGAGGAAGGGTAGTTGTTCCAGGAAGGGAAACAGTATGTGCAATGGTAGTCCTGCTCTGCGAGAGCCTCTTCATGTATATAGAAATTAAAAAATGTTAGGTATAGCACATTGTAAAATGGTAGATGGGAAATGGTAGAAGATAAGCAAAAGAAATAGTCCAAGGTCAGGGTATGAAAACCTCGGACTCAACCTGCAGATGAATTGCCCTTGAAAGGTTTTAATAAGAGAGATTGATTACTTTGGTTTGGGCAGGTGACTAGCATAGGTGAACTGCAGTGCCTCTGGTAGTTTCCATAGAGATCATTTCTCTCATCCCATGGGGGCTTCTGACTTGGTCCTCTACCTCATAGCTTTGTTCCACGAATTAATCCAACTTGGCAAAATGTAAATTTAAAAGTTAAAATTTGAGATCAGGATGGACAGCACAGAGATGTTGAAGCAAGAGAGAGATGCATTGTGAGAGGTGCTTAGGGAAGGATAGGAGCTCCAAGGTCATCTGTGGGTGCCACTCTGGTGGAGCTCTATCACAGATGCCATCTATCTAATATTATATATTGTATATATAAATATTATATATGATCTTATATACTTACAAGTATATACATTATATATTACATATAATATATACTTACAAGTATATATATTATGTATGTATGTAAATACTTACTTGCTTGGGTTCCAGAGTGACCTTCCTGAGCTATTTGACCCATCTGAGCCTCATTTTCCTCACCTTTAATGACTATTGCCAGAGTTATAAAAACTATAATTAATGAATACAAAGAAATAAGCGAACTATGGCATGTAGTTTAAGTGCTCAACATGTTTATTAATTAACAATTAGTAGTTGTAATATCATTAGTATTTTTAGTACTAATGTAGTAATGCTATTTTCATGACGATGATAATGATGATGATTGATGATAATTCAGTCAATGTTTGACTGAGAAACTCGGGACAGAATCTGCAATGGGGATTTGCAAAGGAGGAATACAGAACAAGCGGATGCTGGATAGTCTGTGGGTTTAGAAGGGCCAGTTAGAGAGTAGAGTATCAGTGGACCTCAGTGCACCATTGTCGACTTTGAAGCTTGAGGCAATCACATGAGTAGGATATGGGTAGCCTCTAGGAGCAGACAGAGTCCCCTGGCTGACAGTGCATGAGGAAATAAACAGTTTAGATGGAAGAAACTGGATTCTGCAACAATCTGGATGTGCTTGGAAGTTGATTTTTCCCCAGACCCTCTAGATAAGAATCAAGATAACACCTTGATTTTGGCTTTATTTATTTATTTATTTGAGACAGAGTCTCAATCTGTTGCCCAGGCTGGAGTGCAGTGGCACGATCTCTGCTCACTGCAACCTCCACCTCCTGGGTTCAAACAATTCTCCCACCTCAGCTTCCTGAGTAGCTGGGATTACAGGCACATGCCACCATGGCCAGATCATTTTTGTATTTTTAGTAGAGACGGGGTTTCACCATGTTGGCCAGACTGGTCTTGAACTTCTGACTTCAGATAATCTGCCTGCATCGGCTTCCCAAGGTGCTGGGATTACAGGCATGAGCCACGGCCGTGTCCGGCCAATTTTGGCATTATTATTATCATAGATTCTAAATAGAAGACCCAGATGACATTCCCCAGACTTCTGATCCACAAAACTGTGATTGATGGGCTTCACTGTAAACTTTCCAGTTTGTGTCAATTTGTTACAGCAGCAAGAGAAAACTAATACAGACATAGAGTTGAGAGGCCAAAGCAAAGGGAGGAAAGGAATGCTGAATCCCATAGTAATTTCAGTTTTAAGAACCATGAGGATGATTCTGTCTGCGACACAGCGGACAAAGAAAACTCTCTAGAAGTCTATTGTGCCAAGAGCAACAGGATGGCATTTTGTGGTATCTATCTTATTTGGAGCCATTCAAACAACTGCTTTGAAAAAGCAGGAAATTAGGAGAATAATAAAACTTGAATTCCAACGTTAAGACAGATTAGAAGGACTCTGGACAATGAATTACACCTCAGAGTCATCAAATTTAAGTCTAAGTATGAGGATATCCTTTCCTCCACTCTGTTTCAGTATCTACTATTTGAAAAGCAAACAATTCTGAAACTTAATGGCTTAAGTCAACCACTTATTCTCTCCCGGAATTCAGAAGATAGTTGGGGGTGGTTCTTTCACGTGGTGTCAGTTTCAATAGCTGCAAAGGTTCAAAAATGGCCTCACCCACACGGCTGGCAAGTTGGTATTGCCCATTAACTGGGGGTTTAGGTGGGCATACCAGCAAGTGTCTTGTATTTGTTTCTGTGGGCATAGGTTGGTCTTTCACAGGATAGTGACTGAGATCCCAGAGAAGACTCTGAAGAGGACTAATCCCAATGTGCAAGTGCTTATCAAGTCTCCATTTGCACAATGCTTACTAACTTATAATTGGCCTAAGCCAGTCAAATGTCCAGGCCCAATGTCAACATGGGAAGTAAACAGAGTTTATTGGCAAGAGTGGCAGGCACATGCAGGAACAGGGTGAATTGCTGAAGATCACTTTTGGACGAGCTACCATTCATCTCTTCTTCATAACTCACCATCCCACTTCATCACTTTCATACCAAAAAGTAAATGTCAAGTCTTCTGTTAAGGAAAGCACTATAGTATTTTCCTTACTTCTTAGGAATTTAAAATGTTTAAAACCATGATCATATTTTTATTGTGAGAAGGATTCATGTGTAACCTATAAAATGATATGAGTTTGAGGGCATCTGCCATGAATCCTATTTTCCCATAGGCCCTGTTATTTTTATTGTTAAATATCATAATATTGTGCTTTTAAGGAATGCAAAAACTATTATAGCAGAAAAATTCAAGAACCATTCTATGTATTTTGTCTTCTTCTTCATGTATTTTCTACCATCTACTGGTTATATATAGGTTTTAATAACACCTAAAATGCCCTTTGTTAATGGTCTTACTTGAGTTATCTTTCTTAATACAGCTAAAGTAGATCATGTTTGTTGATTTTTAAAAGGACAACTTTAGGTTTAGTTGTTTGTACATGTTGTTTTTCTATTCTCTATTTTATTTATATGCACCTAATATCAGAGATTCAAAATACAAGAAATAAACATTGACAGAATTGAAAAGAAAACTAGGCACTGCTACAATAATTATTGGATACTTTAATATCCACTTTCAGTAACAGAATGATCAGACAAAGATCGATAAGGAAATAGAGAATTTGAACAACACTATAAAACAATTTGACCTAACAGAACAATTCACCCAACAACAGCAGGATATACATTTTTCTCAAGCACACATGGGACATTCTCTAGAATAGAAAATATTTTAGGCCACAAAACACTTCTTTATAAATTTAAAAGGTTAAAATCATACAGTGTCTTTTCCAGTCGAAATGAAATGAAACTAAAAATCAACAGAAGAAGGGAAACTGGAAAATTAACAGATATATAGAAATTAAACATGATGCCACGAAACAAAGGATCAAATAAGAAATCATAAAGGAAATGGGAAATTATCTTGAGAAAAATGATTTTTGTTTCTTTTTAGACAGAGTCTTGCTCTGTCACCCAGGCTGGAGTGCAGTGGCATGATCTCGGCTCACTGCAAACTCTGCCTCCCAGGTTCACGCCATTCTCCTGCCTCAGCCTCCCGAGTAGCTGGGAATACTGGCGCTTACCACCACGCCCGGCTACTTTTTTGTATTTTTAGTAGAGATGGGGTTTCACCATATTAGCCAGGATGGTCTCGATCTCCTGACCTCGTGATTCACCTGCCTCAGCCTCCCAAAGTGCTGGGCTTACTGGCGTGAGCCACCGCACTCAGCCGAAAAATGAAAATTTAAACAACAAAATTTATGGGGAATGACCTTAGCAAGATGGCAGAGTAGGAAACTCTGAACTTCCTCTCCCCAATTAACAAACTGATTGGGCAACAATTCATGAACAAGTTGCCTTTGTGAGAAATACAGAAACTAACTGAAAGGCTCCTGCACCTTGACAGAATGCAAAACAGATGCACTGAAGCTGATATGGAGATTTGAGTCACCCTCTTGCAGATTCCCTGCCCCTGGTGCAGTACCAGACAATCAGGAAGAGATTTCCTAGCTCCCATATTCACTCAGGATGTTCTCCCCTCGATTGATTCCCATGTTTAGCACCCCAACTTTTCCAAGGGGGCTCCCCCCAGGACTGGCTTCTGTCTTGCCAGTCCTGGAGCCCTGAGGGGTTTGGTACAATCTAATGATCCCAGAGTGAACAGAGATTGCATTCTGGACTGGTAGATAGCACAGACTCTCCCATATGCTCAGCACAGAGTAAGCAGATTTTAAATAATCCTCGCTTTCAGCCCCTAGAAAAGGTTGATTCACTCATGTGTTCAGCCCCCCAACTTCTTCGTAGTTGCCTAAATAACTAGGATTTATCTTACCAGTCCTGGAACTCTGATAAATTCAACATAGTTTAACCCCCTGGGGGAAGACGCAGAAAGCAGGCTAGGCTTGTAGATGCCACAGATCTAGATCTAGAGATAGTCATCATAGATCCAAGAGTTGATTCAGGATCGCAGCTTCTCTGGGGCTGCCCCAAAAAACAGTATCTGTCTCACCAATCATGAAACTCTGATGAATCTGGCACAGTCTAGTTGCCTATGGGATAATGGAAATGGGAGTTTGGGCTAGTAGACACCATAGCTCACCCCCTCCTCAGCATAGAGCAAGTGAACAAAAATCCCATCTCTCAGATTCCCTTGGGAAGGAAAACAGTTGGCAGAGGTTCCCAAATCTCTGGCCAGGCTGAAGGGTGAAGGTCTTCTCATTTTCAAGACCAGGTCATGAAGAATGGAAGAAGTGCCTGTTTTGTCTAATGTGCGAACACCTCTACAGTCAAGGAAAATGAAGAATCAGGCAAAGATCCTCCAAACAAAGGAAGAGGATAGATTTTCAGAAACCAATCCTAATAAAATGGAGTTAAATAATGTACCCGACAGAAAACTGTCACAAAAAAATGTTCACCAAAGTCAAGAGAATCATAAATGCAGGAAGAGATAGACAGCAATACAATAATGGTAGGATATTTTAGTACCTCACTTTTAATAATGAATACAACATCCAGACAGGAGATCGATAAGGACATAGAGTACTTGAATAAAACATAGGCCAAATAGACCTCATACACACAGAAATTTTGGACATATGCTACAACATGGGCGAACCTGAAGGACATTATGGTAAGTGAAATAACCCAATCACAAAGGACAAATAATATGTGATTTCACTTAAGTGAGGAAACTTAAGTAGTCAAAATCATAGATAACAGAAGATATAATGGTTGTGAGTCCATAACTCCTGGCAGGGAGGGAAATAGGGGGTTGTTTAATTGGTAAAGAGTTTCAGTTTTGCAAGATGAAGTGAATCCCAGAGATGGATGGTGGTGATATTTGCACAGTATGAATATACTACTTAATACTAATTAACTATAAAAACGGTAGTGGTGAATGTCTGTATCACTCCAAATTCGTGTGTTGAAGCCTAACTCCCAATATGATGTTATTTGGAGGTGAAGCCTTCGGGAGGTAATTAGCTTTAGATGAGGCAAAGAAGGTAAGACCTCCATGATGGCATTAGTGTTAAGTAGAGGAAGGGAGACTAGAGCACTCTCTGAGGATGCAGGGAGAAAGAAGCCTTCTATAAACTAGAAAGAAGGTCTTCACCAGCAATCAAATATACCGATTCCTTGATTCTTGGCTTCCCAGCCTCTAGAACTATGAGAAAAAATATCTGTTGTTTCAGCCACCCAGTCTTTAGCATTTTGTCATGCAATGTGACTTAATACAATGGTTTAAAAAAAGAAAGACATACAAAGTGGTATCAATATTGATATCAGGAGGCCAAAGCGGAGGACAACCAAGGAAGTGACAATAGACAAGTTCTATTTCTTCTGTGATAACAAAGATTGGATCATCTACTGCAATGAGAGGCAGAGTTCTATAAAGGATTTGAATATAATTAGAATAAGTTTAGAAGAGTTAATTGGTAGATGATAAAAAGAGGCAACTGGATCAAGAAAGGAAGTGCTAAACTCAGTAAAAGGTCTACACAAGTTTGGAATGGGGCAAGAAGAAATCAGCAATATCATATTTTATGATCTTTCTTTGATATTTGTGAAAGTCCACTGAAGAGCATACCAGTGTGTGATGAAATTAATTCTGAAATGTCCGTCTTTATGAAAATGTATTAGAAATAATGTGTTTTGAGGTTTAAAACCTGAAAGTACTTATCATTTACAATTAATGATTGTTTCCAGGATGTACAAAGTCATTGAAAGCCTAGGACAAATTATATTGAACTCTGTCCCCAAATTGCAGGTATTACTTTTTGAAACTCTTAATAGCTAATAATAATAGCTACTATTAATGAAATGTTTTATCAGGTTTCAGGGATTCTGCTAAGCACTTTACAAGTGTTAATTCATTTGACTCTTACAAATGTATAAAAGAAGTACTATTATTCCTAATTTATGTATGAAGAAACTGAAAATTTTGGACTTCTTACAATCTGACATTAATTCTTTATTTTAGGTATTTTTACATGAATTACATAAAATGGCCCTTACTATTATCTTATGAAGTTTTACTCTTAGGTGAGTTTTACAAGTGAGGATACACAGGCATAAAGAGAATAGTAACTAGCCCTGGGTTGTACAGCAACTTAGTTTTTTGCCAGAGTTCAAGGCTAGATAGTCTGAGTATAAAGCCTGTTCTCTGAATTCCTCTGTTTCACCGATTCAGGCAGTGAAATACATGGGATAGATGAGCTCCATACTTGGTTCTGACTTGGTGGTGCAAAGTCTGTTAACACCATTTTAGCCCTATGTTAGCTTTGCTAAATCATTTCTTCAACCTATCATTTCTTGGAATAATGTTTAAAAGTCTTCTTCCTATAGCATCTGGTCCTTTCCTTTTCACAAGCTAAAAAATGTTGATCTTTTTACATTCCTGTCTGCCAGACAGCTTTTATACAGGAAATAGTACCTATGGCTTTCTTTTGGAGGTGTTTCTTATCATTTAGAAGAACTCCATTTACAGGAGTTCTTACAGAGAAACCACATGGTACAGATGTCAGTAAGGAGTCATCAATCCTGCCTCCATTGCTGTGGAGCTATTTATGCAGTTTGCTTCATTTCAGCTTCTATTCTTATTGGAACCAAAAAGTTTATGTTCAAGTACTTAAATTTTTCCCATTTTACTTCAATCCTTAAAACTAACTCTTTCATAATCATCAGTGAATTAATTCTTTCAAAGCAGAGAGACAGATAAGGAGAATTCTATAAAATTATCAAAGTGATACGTAAATTCCCCTGTGGTAAAACAAGCTTATCCATATATCTAGAATAAATAATGTTATATAATCTGTGTGAATCACTTAATGAATATTCTTTTCTTAAAGAACAAATTTTCTTTTACAAATAAGTTTATAAGGTTTATCATTCCTTTCTTATAATCTGTAATTTAAAAATAAAACCTTTTTCACATCATTGTAATTTTGTAAATTTAACTGCCTAAATATTGAATCTTATGTCCATACTCTCTTCCCTCGAGTATTTAAAAAATATAAAGTTCATGTCACTTCACTTACCTCCAAGTCTTGCTCTGATAGAAATGTCCGGCACTCCCCTGGAATTCCATTTCCTGTTCTGTTGCAGTTCTTCTGATAGAATTTTTTGCCTTTTTATTGTTGTTTGAAATCCTGTGTCTGGTCTGGGAACTCGATGTTGAGGTTTCACATCACTAAAATCCACTAGGGTTGGTATGGTTCTGCCAATGCCAGGATTTAAATCAGCATCACCACCAGGACTCATAAACCCTGAACAGGAATCACCTAAGGTCACATCATCCCGAAGTGGAAATAATGGATAATGTGGCCCATATGGTGGGGGATAAGGATAATGTAAATGATAGTCTGGCAAAACTGAAGGGGGATAAGGGTGAAATTTAAGAAAAGCAGGGTTGCATTTCTTTTCAAATCTGCCATAGTTATGTCTGTTCTCAAGACCTTTCACAAAAGGCATGTTCATTTTTCTTAAGAGATCACAATAGTGTGGGTAATCTATATTCTCAACAGTTCCTGAAAGGATGGACCTTTTAGAAATACTTATCTTTCCAGGTGTGTCCTGAATCTCTACATCCATGGCCTTTCTCTTTAGAAGTTTTGATAATATAAAGTATTTCTGATAATTCCTTTATCTTTAACTATATAAACTCTATTTCCAATAACTCAAGATCGGTGTTAAACTAGTATAAAATTGACTCAGCTTTCTAAATGTTGGCAGATAATTTTGATTTTCTTTTTAAGGTAAATATTTTCCTCCACCAAAGGAAGAATAGGGCAATGAAGGAACAGGACAGAAGGAGAGAAAAGCAGAGCCCTTGTTGCTTGGCAACGGCTAGAACTCTTAACACATTGAACGATTTATTATGTGCATCATAATTTAATTCTTAAGAAAAACAAAAATAGCCTTGGTACTAATATTTCCATGATACTTTTCTCCCCGGTGCTCAGGAAAGCTGTGTTCATTTACTTATTTTAAAATCTTCCATAAGTTGGTATTTATGGGTATAAAATATATTTAAGGAGGGTAAATAAAGCAGTTAATTCAGTGACAATATATTTCCCAAAAGTATATATGTGACTACAATTAAGTATTTATAGATATAACACTTGCTATCTAAATAAATGTAAATATAAATGCACTGCAAAATACAAACAATACTAAAGTTAAATTGGTATATCTAATTTTTTTTTTTTTTGAGACGGAGTCTCACTATGTTGCCCAAGCTGGACTGCAGTGGCACGATCTTGGCTCACTGCAAGCTCCGCCTCCTGGGTTGATGCCATTCTCCTGCCTTAGCCTCCTGCGCAGCTGGGACTACAGGCGCCTACCACCATGCCTGGCTAATTTTTTGTATTTTTAGTAGAGACTGGCTTCACCGTGTTAGCCAGGATGGTCTTGATCTCCTGACCTTGTGATCTGCCCACCTCAGCCTCCCAAAGTGCTGGGATTACATGCGTGAGCCACCGCGCCCAGCCCCAGTATATCTAATTTTTAAGAAAAACAGAAAATTATAATGAAAGTACAGGTACATATTTACATACCCTAAATTATCTTTACTTCCCTTAAATTTACCATGGTGTCCAGAGTAAGAACAGTAAGAGTTTTAAATTCATTTTAGGAAACCACAATGGGTGTCAGTTAACTGTCTACACACACAATATCATTTAAATCACTAATATATTGGTTCACTTAAAAGTTCTTTTACCTGAATAATTTCATCTTGCATGAACTACTATAAGAGGAAATCCAAGTATTAGAATTTGGGGTAAAAGTTCACATCATCCTTACTGCAGCAAAAATGTTAGAACAGGCAAGATTCTAGCTTTGAAGAGTAAGGCACATAATCATTAATCCGGCCAACTGTCAAGGGTGATATGCTTGGTATAATCAGAATGTCTATGCCCCACTGAAAGTCTTCACAATTTTGAGATATATTATTAAACAAGTGAGGAGATTAAATTAGGTGGTTAGACTGTCAGTCTTAAATCCCTGTCAGATCATAGTATATCAAGTGACAGTTTTTAGCCCACCCATGATCACTCATTTCTTCATATCAAAAGTGATAACTCATTTGTAATTAGGCATTCTATATTTAGTTGCTCAAACTTCATTCTTCAGTGTATTTGCACCAACTGCTTTATTTCTATCACAGCTCTGCTCCCATTAAGTAAATCCTTCCAGCAGCAGAAAAGTAGAGGCATGAGTTTCTTTCAATTTCTCTGAAACAAGTTCTGGCTATAAATGGCCTCTTAGGCTGTGTATGGGAAAAAATAATCCCCATAACTTTGTACTTAGAATGAATCCTTTACAAGAGACAGATTAACAAGAGAAAAACAGAAGTTCATTAAGAAGTTCATTAATATATTTCATTTATATATGAGGAACACCCAGAGAAAGAGTAGTTCTCAAAGAAGCATCTTTGAATTCCAGCTTGTATAGCATCTTCAACAAAGACTAGGAAATTTTTAGAGATGTGACAAAGGAAAACGACTCTGAGTCTCTATAGGCAGTGACTTGGGCTAAGCAAACAAATAGCAGACAAAAGATGGTTAAAAAAAAAAAGCTAATATTAATTCCTCTGGTATCATTTCAAGGCTAATGAGGGTCTGAAGCTGTCTTCAGTGGTTAACCTTTATTCTCCCTGGTAAAGGAGCAGGGCAGGATACCTTTTGTCTTTCTAAATCTATGTCTTGCTTCTAGGTAAAAAGAGGGAAGGTGGACAGCTCTCCTGCATCCGCTGGTTGTCTTCAGGGCAGCAATCCTTCATACTTGAGAAGGTATATTCTGGTCTCCCACACAGGATAGATGGTTTTGTATGTTTTGCTGAATTTAGGTGATACTATAGGATGATTTTCCAGTCTATTTTAGAAAGTAAACTTCATCTATGGTTGTTTCCTCTGTCCTTCCATCAAGCTTCTTTCTGAGGCTGAAGGCCTTACTTACCTTTAATTCCCACGTGTATTGCATTTATCTCCCAATTAAGTTCCACACATCCATAAAATACTAGCTGCTGACATTACTAGATCAAAGCAATCCACTGAGGGCTATACACGTCTTAACTCATACATTCTCACTATCGGTTGTTCGAAACTGGGTCCCACATCTACCACCTGGCTTACAAAAAGGGCCTTCCCTCTGATCACAAACCCTTTGCAAAGGTAAAAGCACTGGCTTTGAGGCCCAACGATGCTCTCTCAGCTCTAGGATCTTGGACAAATCACTTATGTTCTTGAGGATGCCCTGCGTGGCGGTGTTGTCCTGAAGGCCTGGGGGCCGCACAGCAAAGCAGGCGAGTGCAGGCCCCACCAGCTACGTGGAGACACAGGCGGACCCCCAAGTCTACCATCCCGGCGGAAGTGGGAGCACGTCCATCAGGTCCGTCGTTCCGGTCCTCCGCCCGCCAACTTCCGGCTGCAGGTGGAGGCGCGTCGCTTAACGACCTTCCGCGCGGACGGTGGGCAGCGACGGCGGCGTGTGGATGGAGGCCTCGGCCCTCGGCCCGGCGCGGCGGGGCAGGCGGCGGACCCGGGCCGCCGGCTCCCTGCTCTCTCGGGCCGCCATCCTCCTCTTTATCTCCGCCTTCCTCGTGCGGGTGCCCTCATCAGGTGAGGGTCCGCGCCGCCGGGCCAGCTCCGCAGGGACAACCGCAGCTTCCCCCACTCTTCGAATTGCCTTTTCTTGTGTCACGTGCATCCCTGTTATATAGACACCTTGCTCACTAATACGTGACAAGAAAGGTTTGTTTTTTATAGAAGTAGCACTCTGTATTTGCATAGAAGAGTGAATGACAGGAAATTAAGGTATAGATAGATCACCCACAGTTGAAGTTTTAAAATTAAATTGCTTTGTTAATAAACTCCTTGATTCAGTCCATGGGTCATCTGCCAGGTTTGCATTTCAGTGTGTGAACTCTGTAATGATGTGCTCAGTGTTTTTCAAAGTGAATAGGCAACGTGCTGCTTTGAAATTATCCGTGATGGTGGAGCGCCATCTATTGGTTTTAGCTGTAAAATATAGGAAATAATGCCATTTTAAAGTTTTGACCTCTCAAGAATTGAAGTACTTTTCTATACTGTTTTAAAAATACATTTAAGGCAGGGCGCGGTGGCTCACGCCTGTAATCCCAGCACTTTGGGAGGCCGATTTGGGCGGATCACAAGGTCAGAAGATCGAGACCATTCTGGCTAACATGGTGAAACCCCATCTCTACTAAAAATACAAAAATAATTAGCCGCGCGCGGTGGCAGGCGCCTGTAGTCCCAGCTACGCGGGAGGCTGAGGCAGGAGAATGGCGTGAACCCGGGAGGCGGAGCTTGCAGTGAGCCGAGATCGCGCCACTGCACTCCAGCCTGGGCGACAGAGCGAGACTCTGTCTCAAAAAAACAAACAAACAAACAAACAAAAACCAACAAAAAATACATTTAAGATACTGATGAACAAACACTGAGGAAGGAAGTGAAAGTTTAATTGAACTGTTCTTTAGAAAGGTTTGGGCTGCATTATTTCATGTTGAAATTCTAGACTCATAAAACAAAATATCTCCCAGAATTGATAAAATCACAGATTTGCTTCATATGAAAAAAGTTGTTCAAATAAGGAATAATGAGAAAAAGAAGTCCTCCAAGAATATAAATGTAAAAGGAATGTGGAGGTAGGCAGGGGATGGGGGAGGAGAAAGTAAGTAAATAGAGTCAATAGAGATTTAAAAATCAAAGTCCAGGCATCAGAAATCCAAAGATGATGATTCTATAAGTATATGAATAACTGATAGCCATCAATTGCCATGTAGGAGAAAGAAGCTTCTTGGATATGGTTCATGGTCGTGTATTAGGTGTGAAAAGGTTTTTATTTTAAAATTTTACCTGGTGATCTTTTGATGAAATGAGATTAGACCTTTGAGGTATAAGAAATAGAATAAGCAGTTAGTATCTTATAAGTGATGAATAGTGAAGGCCTCTTATATACCTTTTTACAATTTTTACAGTATTCTCATTTTCTACAGTAACTGTAAGGATGGAATTATTATTAGTCCCATTTTGCATATGAGAAAACTGAAACTCCTAGAGTCAAAAGTGATTTTCCTAAAACCAGTACATGGCAGAATTAGGATTTAAACTCAAGTCCTCTGGCTTTGATACCACATTCTTTTCTTTGCACTTTGCTATTCCTGTCTGCTAAAGGCTATTTGGGTATAATGCTTTATTGCATTTTTATACTGCCCCTCACATTATTATGCCCATCACATTTGCTCATTTAACAATGAAGACTATCAGAATATGTTTCACAATTGTTATTTAATATTTACAATGTGTGAGGTGTAATATTTGATAAGTTAACATAAACATTGATCCCACTATCAGTGGAGCTTATAATCTAATAAGGAAAATGATATGTGTGCATCAAGAGCTATAGTACAATGTAAGCCAGTGTCTACAAGGGTTTTTCTGATGTTCTCTTATAGAATTTTTATAGTTTCAGGTCGTAGATTTAAGTCCTTAATTCATCTTGAGTTGATTTTTATATAAGGTGAGAGATGAGGATCCAGTATCATTCTTCTGCATGTGACTTTCCAATTATCCCAGCACCATTTAGGCAAAGATTTCGTGACCAAGAACCCAAAAGCAAATGCAACAAAAACAATGACAAAAATGCCAGACTTAAGTAAACTAAAGAGCTTTTGCACAGCAAAAGGAACAGTCAGCAGAGTAAATAGATAACCCACAGAATGGGAGAAAACCTTTACAATCTATACATCTGACAAAGGACTAATATCTAGAATCTATATCTAGAATCTACAAGGAACTCAAACAAATTAGCAAGAAAAACTCCCAACAACCCCATCAAAAAGTGGGCTAAAGACGTGAGTAGGCAATTCTCAAAAGAAGTTATACAAATGGCCAAAAAACATATGAAAAAATGCTCAACATCACTAGTTATCAGAGAAATGCAAATCAAAACCACAGTGTGATACCACCTTACTCTCGCAAGAATGGCCATAAACAAAAAATAAAAATTAATAGATGTTGGTGTGGATGTGGTGAAAAGGGAACACTTCTGCACTGCTGGTGGGAATGTAAACTAGTACAACCATTGTGGAAAATTGTGGAAATTCCCTAAAGAACTCCACATTGGAACTCCCGAATGTAGAACAACCATTGGATCCAGCAGTCCAACTACTGGGTGTCTACTTGGAGGAAAAGAAGTCATTATATGAAAAAGATACTTGCACACACATTTTTATAGCAGCACAATTCACAATTGCAGAATCATGGAACCAGCCCAAATGCCCATCAGTTAACGAGTGGATAAAGAAACTGGTGTATGGTATATATATAAATTGTGTGTGTGTGTGGGGGTATATATATATACACATAAATATACGTGTGTGTATATAAATATGTGTATATATACGTATATGGAATACTACTCAACTATAAAAAAGGAATGAATTAATGGCACTTGCAGCAACCTGGATGGGGTTGGAGGCTATTATTATAAGTGAAGTAACTCAGGAATGGAAAAACAAAACATTATATGTTCTCATTTATCAGTGGGAGTTAAGCTATGAGGATGCAAAGGCATAAGAATGATACAATGGTCTTTGGCGACTCAGGGGTGGGAGAAACGGTGGGAAGGGGGTGAGGGATAAAAGGCTACAAATTGGGTTTAGTGTTATGTGATGGGTGCACCAAAATCTGAAAATCCTTACTAAAGAATTTATGGAACCAAATACCACCTGTTCCTCCAAAACTTATGGAAATTAAAAACAAAGAACTATAGTACAGTGTAGAATGAGTGTTATTAAAAAGGTGCTGGTGATGTACTGTGGCAGGTAAGAAGTGCTAAGGACAAACGAGGTTTGAAGGAGAAGGGACTTGTGATTTGCGTCTTGAATTGTGGGAGATGTGAACTTCTAATAATGAAGAGAGTATTCTAAATGGATTTAGAAAAAATCAGAGGTGAGATATAAAATGGAGAAGCAGTAGGTAGATTAAATTTATCAGATCGTTTGAGGGGGAATAGAGTTGGAACAGTGATATCAACTGTCAGAGGAGATTGACTTATGGCTCTTCCCCTCAACCAATACCAAAGATACTGTAATACTATACTTGAATATTTTAGAATATCTAATGAGACAAATTGTTGATCATTTTTTTTTTGATAGTTGGACACTTGGTTCGATTACCAAGAGGTTTTCGCTTGACCAAAGATTCAGTGAAAATAGTGGGATCGACACATTTTCCAGGTATTCATGAATATATTTTCACTAATTTTTAAATAAATTATTAGCATTTGTTTAAATTTTATCAGTCTTGTCCAAAAGGCTAATGTTCTTCAGTTATCCTAGTCTCCTAAGGCCCTTTTCTTTCTAGAGAAGTGGATTAAAGTTGTTTGCATATGGTTAGACTCATCCAGTTCTAATACTGTAAGCTATAACTGCATAAGTGTACAAAGAATAATTATTTCTAAAAGTTATCTAAAGTTGCCTGTAGTGGATTTTTATTATATAATAATTAGCTATAATACTAAGTGTATGTAGTGCAAATATGGTAATACAAATCATACATATTTTGGATTCAAAGATTTGCAATAGTCACATGAAGTGTAGCAACTACAGCTTGTTTTGGTGTTTTTTAAGTTGTAGCAAATTCACATGCCATAAAATTCTTCCTTTAAAGTGCACAGTTCAGTTGTTTTTAGTATATTGACAAGATTGGACATATATTGACAACTGTTACCCCTATCTAATTTTACAACATTTTCATCACCCCAAAAAGAAAGACCTAATCCATTATGCAATCGTTCTTCAGCCCTGGAAACTACTTATCTACTTTCTGTCTCTATAGTTTTGCCTGTTCTGAAAATTTCATATAAATGGAGTCATACACTGTGTGCCCTTTTGTGTCTGTCTTTCACTTAGTGTAATGTTTTTGAGGTTCAGCCATGTTATAGAGTGCATAAATACTTCATTCCTTTTTAGGGTGAAATAATACTCACTTCTCTACCTAGCAGTACATATGGGACATATGGTAACTCTATGTTTAATATTTTGAGGAGCTGCCAAACTATTTTTTAAAGAGCCTAAGCTATTTTACTTTCACACCAGCAATGTATGAGGGTTCAAATTTTCCAATATCCTAAACATTGTTATTGTCCATCTTCTTTTTTTATAGCTATCGTAGTATGTGTAAACTGGTATCATTGTGGTTTTGATTTGTATTTCCCTAATGACTAATGATGTTGTAACTCTTCATGTGTTTTGTGGCTATATGGATACGTCATTTGCAGAATACCTATTGAAGTCCTTTGCCCATTTTTAAATTGGGTGGTTTTCTTTTTGTTGTTGAATTGTAGAGTTGTTTATATATTCTATATATTGGATATATGATTTGCAAATTTTTTTCCCAGTTGGTGGATTGTGTTTTCACTTTTTTTTTTTTTTTTTTTTTTTTTGAGACGGAGTCTCGCTCTGTCGCCCAGGGTGGAGTGCAGTGGCGCGATCTCGGCTCACTGCAAGCTCCGCCTCCCGGTTCACGCCATTCTCCTGCCTCAGCCTCCCAAGTAGCTGGGACTACAGGCGCCCACAACCGCGCCCGGCTAATTTTTTTTTTTTTTGTATTTTTAGTAGAGACGGGGTTTCACCATGGTCTCAATCTCCTGACCTTGTGATCCGCCCGCCTCGGCCTCCCAAAGTGCTGGGATTACAGGCGTGAGCCACCGCGCCCGGCCAGTGTTTTCACTTTCTTAATGTTTTCTTTGAAGCATATGTTTTAAACTTTGATAAAGAAGTCTAATTTCTATTTTTTATATGGTGCTGGTGCTTCAGGTATCATATCTAAGAAATTATTGCTTAATCAGTGGTTACAAAGTGTTATTCCTATATTTCTTTATAAGAATGTTGTAGTTTTAACTCTGACATTTAGGCCTCTGATCTATTTTGAGTCAATTTTTGTGTATGGTGCAAGGTAGAAGTCATACTCCTTTTTTAGCACATGGCTATCCAGTTGTTTTATCACCATTTGTTGAAGAGATTATTCTTTTTCTTTTGAATTGGCTTGGCACTTGTATTGAAAAGCAATTGGCCCCAGATGTATGGGTTTATTTTTGGACTTTAAGTTCTATACAATTGATTTATATATCTATTCTTATGCTGATACTTTGCTATCTTGATTATTGTTCCTTATAATAAGTTTTGAAATCATTAAGTGTGAGTCCTTCAAATTTGTTCTTTTTAAGATTGCTTTGTCTTCCCTGGGTCCCTTGCAATTCCGTATTCTAGAATCAGCTTGTCAATTTCTGCAAAAAGGTCTATTGAGATTTTAACAGGTATTTCATTGAATCTGTAGATCAATTTTAGGAGTATTGTCACCTTAACAATATTAAGTCTTCTTATCTGTGAAATTGGGGTGTCTTTCCATTATTTCAGTTTATTTAGATCTTTAGTTTCCCTGAATTATATTTTGTAGTTTTCAGTGTACAAGTGTTACATTTCTTCTGTTAAATTTACCCCTAAATATTTTATTATTTTCAATGATATTGTAAATGAATGGTTTTATTCAGTTAGTTTTTGGATTGGTCATTGCTAGCATGTAGAAACACAATTGATATTTTCATACTGATGTTATGTAAAACTGGTATCAGTTTTCACCATTAAGTATGATGTTAGCTGTGAGTTTTTTGTAGAGGCCCTTTATCAGGGTTACGGAGTTCCCTTCAATTCTTAGTTTGTTGAGTTCTTTTATTGTGATAGGGGTTGAATTTTGCTAAATGCTTTTTCTCCATGTATAGCAACGATAATGTGTTTTTTATTCTTTATCCTGTTAATATGATGCATCACATTGATTTTCGTAGTTTGAACTTGCTTTGCATTCCTGGGATAAATTCCAGTTGATTATGATGTATAATCCTTTCTTATGTTGCTGGATTTGGTTGCTAATGTTTTCAGGATTTTTATGGCTATGTTCATAAGGAAAATTGGTCTGTAAATTTCTTGTGATGCCTTTGATTTTGGTTTTAAGATAATACTGGCTTCATAGAACAAGTTGGTATGTAATTACCTCCTCTTCTGTCTTTTGGAAGAGTTTGTGAAGGATTGTTTTGTTTTGTTTTGTTTTTTTTCAGACGGAATCTTGCTCTGTCGCCCAGGCTGGGGTGCAGTGGCCGGATCTCAGCTCACTGCAAGCTCCGCCTCCCGGGTTTACGCCATTCTCCTGCCTCAGCCTCCCGAGTAGCTGGGACTACAGGCGCCTGCCACCTCGGCCCAGCTAGTTTTTTGTATTTTTTAGTAGAGATAGGGTTTCACCGTGTTAGCCAGGATGGTCTCGATCTCCTGACCTCGTGATCCGCCCATCTCGGCCTCCCAAAGTGCTGGGATTACAGGCTTGAGCCACCGCGCTCGGCCAGGATTGTTGTTAATTCTGTTAATTGTTTGGTAAAATTCACCAGTGAATTCATTTGGTGCTGAATTTTTCTTTGTGGGAGGTTTTTTGATTACCAGTTTAATCACTCATTTTAGGCCTATTCAGACTTTCTATTTCATTATGACTTTTTTATGGGAAACTATTAATCAAAGGTTACTTGTGTGGGATGAGTTGCTTCTCTCTTGCTACTTTCAAGATTATCTCCTTGTTTATGGATTTTGACAGTTTGATTATGATGTATCTGGCTATGGATTTCCTTTAAGTTTATCATAATTGGAGTTAATCGAATTCTTGGATATGTGGATTCATGTTTTCAATCACATTTGGGATGTTTTGTCATTATTAAAAAATTTCTTTTTCTCTCTCTCCCCTCTTTCGGGACTCTGATTATGCATACATTGATATGCTTAATGCTTTTTCAAAGGTCTCTTGAGTTACTGATGTTTATTCTTTTTTTCTTCTTTCTCTCAGACTGGATAATCACATGTTGACCTATCTTCAAGTTTGCTAATTCTTCTGCCTTCTCAATTTGCTATTGATTCCTTCTAGTTAATTTATCATTTCAGTTATTGTACTTTTTAATCTGCAGTTTATTAAAAATAATTTTTGTATCTTTATTGATTATTTTCTATTTGGAATATCATACATTCTTTATTACTTTTTTTGATACTTTCTTTTTTTATTGGTTTTCTTTGATTATATGTGAAATATCTAACTTAAAATCTTTATCCAGTAAGTCCAACATTTGGTCTTTCTCCAATAATTGACCTTCCTTGGAGTCTGTTTCAGTGGGTTACTTTTTCTATGCATATGGCCATATTTTCTTGGTTTTCTGCATGTCTCGTATTTTTAGTTGAAAACTTGACATTTACAATAATATAGCAACACTGGAAATAAGATTCTTTCTACTTCCCAGAGTGTGATGTTGCTGCTGTTTGCTGATATCATGTATTTGTTCAGTGAGTTTCTGAACTAATTGTGTAAGTTTTGTATTCTTTATCACATAGCCGCTGAAATCTCTGCTTAATTAACTTAGTTAAGCTAATGATTGGACAGAGTTTTTATTAAACATCTTGAACCAGTTAGTCTCCTAGTCTTTGCTGAGGGTGTCTTTGTGCATGTTGTGACATACTTTTCAGATAGTTGGCAACTCTACCTTATCATTCACTTTACGCTGTGCAGAACCTCAATTTCAGCCAAAGGAGAGAACTTAAGGCCTCTTCATCTTTACTGAGTATACAGATTGTCCTAGGCATGTACACAGTCCTTTGCATGAATATGTCCTGCTATTTTTTCAGGAATATTCAGAACAATTCAAAGTTCCTGTGGACATGACATTCCCCAGCTTTTCCTCTTAAGGGTTTTGGTTAGCCTATTGTTTTCCCCAATTGTTGTTCACTATATCAGGCAGTTCCCAAAGTTAAATGAGGGCCTCTAATTGTTTTTAATGAATTATTTTGGGGAAAAGGCTTTTTGCAGTAGGCGAAGTCCAAGTCAGGTCAAGTATGGACAGCCTTTAATGTGAGATCTTCCAGGATGTTGACTCACAGGTCGCATACTGATAGTACTCTGGGAAGGAGGCTTTGAAGGCATTCTAACCATGCCTGCCCCTTCCATTGGCTGCCAGGCCGCTGGTTCTCACTGGGATTGTAAACTGTTGGTTGTCATGGCTCCTTATTGCAGAGCTGGGAAAGGAGGCATGGAAATCAGGCACGTTAAATTGCTACAAGCTCACTGTTTCTACCAATTGTAATTAGTTCCTTAGGGATGCTGGAACAAAAGAACCATAGACAGGGTGGCTTAAACAACAGAAATTATTGTCTTACAGTTGTAGTGGCTAGAAATAAAAAATCAAAGTGTTGACAGAGTTGGTTTCTTCTGGAGACTTTGAAGAAAGAATCTGTTCCAGATATTTGTCTTTGGCTTTTAGATTGCCGTCTTTTCCCTATCACTCTGTATCCTCTTCCCTCTGTATTTTCTGTTTCCAAATTTCCCCTTTTAATAAGGGGATCAGTCATATTGGATTTGGACCCAGCCTGATGACTTCATTTTAACCTGACTTCCTCAGTAAAGACTATTTCTAAATAAGTTTATATCCTGAAGTACTGGAGATTAGGACTTCAACATATTAATAAGAGAGGGAGGACACAATCAACCCATAAATCAGATCCAGTTGTTTTTCTTGAATAAATGTTTTCTGGATTGCTATATTTGATTAATTTTGAGTTTGAGTTCTGGAAATGTTTATTGTGATAATTTCTACATTTTTCCTCCTTACTTTTATGAAGGAGATAATTTTTGGAGTTCCTTATTCTGCCATTTTTATTGATCTCCCCAGTGACAACTTTTAAAGCTGAATTATAAAATGTTATCTGGGTAACTAATTTCCCTTTTATTTTCTTTTATTGTATAATATTAAATTTATTCTTAAAATAGATTACCATTCCAATTCACTAGGTAGTTCTTATATCTCTTGAGTAGATTATTATATGATATTTCATTGGTTTTGGCCCATAATATACTGACTGCATGATTTTTTGTGCCTTCCGTTTCTTCTGTCATGTAAGGTCTTGGCATCTGTCTGTGTTGGCCACTTTTCAGATTTGTGACCCTCTTTTTAACTCGTTCACCTTTTGCATATTCTTTTCAGGTCAGTTAGTTTTCCATTTTCATTAACTCGTGTATTAATTCACTGAGCCTTTATTTATATTTTGTTGCACTTTTAGTTTATTCTATTTTTTTTAGTGTATATAATAAACGCCATTTTGTATTTTTTTTTGGTACCTGTTGAGAAGTTTTCTGGGACTGTATATTATCCAGGAGAAGAGGTTTTAGCATCATAGGACCTGAGCATTCTCAATCTCACTGACGTTGCTCTTCAAAAAGGCTGCACCAGTTCACACTTCCTTCAGTGGAACTTGAGGGGGTCCCATTTTCCCACATCCTTATCAGCACAAAATTTTACCCAACTTTTTCCATATTTGCTAAGCTGAAGATTATGTTGCCTCTGCCCATTCTTTTCTTTGTTGTTTTCAAAGGAGTTCTTTTTCATATTGTTTATATTCCAGTTATAAATACGTTATTAACTTTGTGGCAAATATCCTCTTCCTACTGTCAAATTTGTTAACTTTGCCTGTGTTATACAGGATCAAACAGAAATTGTTACCATTAAGAAGTTGAGTTCAGTAGTTTTATATTTGTGCTTTTTGCTAAAATAATTTTCTATAACTGGTTCAGACAAAAAGGTATTATTTTCTTTAAATAATGACTTGCCTTCAGGAATTCAGTGTACCTGGAATTTATTTTTATATACAGTAAGAGGTATAAATCTAAGTTTACTTTTGCATATATTTTGAGATAACTTTTAACTATAATTTATTGATAATCTATATTTTCTCCAGTGATTTTAGGTACCACGTCTACCACATATATATCAGTTATTTATACCAATTTGATTTTTTTCCCTAGACCCATTATTTGTTCCTACACCAGGCCTCTCTTTTTTAATTTAGTGTAAATATTAATATATCTCAATAACTCTTATTGCTAGTCCCTCCTCTTTGCTTTTCTGTTATAGAATTGTTTCGGATATTTATGAAGCTTTAATCTTCCTAATGGATTTTAGAATCAGTATTGAAGAGCTTCTTAAATAATTTCTTCTGGGATTTTGCTTATGTGTTGATAAATACATTTGGGAATAAATTGACATCTTTAAAGTTACGTGTATACAATGATGATTATGGCATTGTGGTCTAATTTTATGTCTTTTGCTAGAGTCTAAAGATGTTCCCCATATAGGTCTGATTATAGAGGGACTTTTGTTTATTGTACTCTAAATATTATCTTCTTTCCTGCAAAATGGTTTAATGCATTATTGTTGATGTAGAGGAATATTATTTGTTTTTGTGTGTTGATCTTGCATTGGGAAACTCTTCTGGATTCATGTATATTTGCTGTGAAATAGGTACAGGGATTAGTGGGGGCGAGAGGAAGGGCACAGTCATGGTATGAGGTACTGTCAAGCCAAAGCACAAAGGATATACTTATGCTGAGTTTCCAAAGATGAGGAGGAACTTACACCAATAAAATTACAAAAGAATGATGCTGTGTGCTGCTATGGCATGGTTAGGGCAGAGGGTGTGAAAAGAGGTATACTGAGATATATGCAAAAGACAGATCATGGAGAGTGGTGCCAGTAAATCATGCCGAGGAGTGAAAATTTATGGGGTAAGCATTTATTAAAGAAGTTATTAAAGAAGTTAGGCAATCTATTAATGCAAGCATTTCATTAAAGTATTCAAAAAGAAAAAAATCACCTCAATCAACGTAGAAAAAACATTTCTTAAAATTCAGTGCTGATTTATGTTTATGATAAAAACAAATAACCAAAAACAGAGGGGAACTTTCTTAACCTGTGGAAGGGTATGTACCTAAAAGTACATTCAATAAACATCATGCTTTATGGTAAAACTTTAGAGGAAGTCTCTTAAAAGTCAAAGAGAATTTTGATTCTCTTTATTTTACTGGATCACAAAAATCTTTGTATACAGTGTGTCAGTGAAGAGTTGCCACGCAGTGTCTAAAGGGTTGTTGGAACCTTTCCTAAAAGTTTGCTTATGAGTAAACTTAAAACAATGGAATCTTTACCGAGTTCCTTTTGTATTTTCTAAAGGATACTAGTTTTGCTTACTTATCAGGATTTAAATTTCAAAGCAAATGAAACAAAATGCTTTAATATTTAAAATCAATACAAGCATAAATTTGCAGACTTTTTAATCACTTTATCATTTTTATTCAGTACATCATGCTACATCATTGTGAATAATGCATTATTCTGCTAATCTAAACAATTTTAAAGCTCTAATCATGTTTGGTGTCTTTACAAAACAGATAAAGTGTAGATATAGTATTAATACTTTGTTATTGAAATAATATTCTGAGAATAAAACAGGTTAGTGTACAGGAGCTCTGAGTGAAAAGTACTAACACATTATGCTCAGGTTGGGGATACATGTACACGCACATACATGCATACACATATATACATGCAAATACATAATATATATTTTAATGTTAATTACATAGAATGCAATGAAATTTAGTTTTTATCAGGTAATAGCAATAATTCAAAGTACTCTTATTATTGCATGTAACCCAAACTACAATAATGTACATTATAGAGAAAGAAAAGAATGTAAAATACTATTGGAACATTTTAAATATTGTATTTTCAGTGAAAGTGTATGTCATGCTCCATCAAAAGAGTCCACATGTGTTATGTGTAACGCAACGACTGCGAAATGCTGAACTGATAGACCCATCATTCCAATGGCATGGGCCTAAAGGAAAAATTGTTTCAGGTAGGATTTTTTTTCAATTATTATAATTAAATAAATGTATCTGAGTTGTGTGCAACACAAAAAGAATGTTTGTATCTCATACATATTTATGTTATTTCCTCAATTCTTTTTTTTGCGATTTCCTTCTGGAGTTAGAGCTAGCAATGTAGATAGTGTTCCCATTTTTACGTATTTTATTTTGATACAGAGACATACTCTAAGAATGAACTGTTTAGAGGGCTCTCAAAGCATCTATAATCCCCAAAAGGTACTTTTTTCACTTAGAAATTACTGTTTGTATGACTGATTTGATCAATATTTCCTCTAGTCACCTTTTTGTTTTTTAATCTTGAAATACAGATTTTACTTTTATTATAATTTTTTAATTGGATAAAAGCTGATTTTTAACACTGTAGTTTTAAAAAACTACAGTTAACTCAGCTGACTTTGTTTCTAGCCTTGCATAAAATATAGATTAATGAGTTTTCATTTTGAAGATCTGTTCAGTCATTTTTGTATACCCTCAGAGAAAATTTTTCTTTATTGCTCTATATACCATATTTTCTTTCCTTTCTTTTTAAATATCTTACTGGTATTTTGAGATCGTGTCTGTGGATAAAAACTTACAGGCTTACTTTATTTTCTTGGATGAAAGAGAGCAATATATTTATACAAAGACTTGCGAAAGAAGCGTAGGAAATAGTAATTTTTAAATATGTTTTAATTCATATTTATGTAGCTAAGAGATCTCAGCTGTATGTTTCTGTGATATTTATGTTGATTCTAAAATAGGTAATTTTAAAGAGTTAATCTCCTCTTTGGGTCAGTCTGTGTTTTTCTTAGGATGAATTATTCATCATTCATTTAGTGAGTGACTACTTGATGGAAGCTGCTGTGCTAGGTTTTATGGGGGATAGAAAGATCAGACATAACCTCTGCCTCACAACACTAGCAAAGTAGGAATGATTGTGCAGTTTGTTCATGAGATCAGCAGGACTCATTAACAGAAATTCTAATAGGTTTTGCAGCTTATATAAGTCACAGAAGTGGTCCAGGTGTAAAAGCACCCAATACTGGAAATACAATCAGATTTTATTTTTGTTGCTCTCTAATAGTAGCACATAATGTAATAGAAACGTGTATATTGAAACTCTGCAAGTTGAAAAATAGAAACATTTAAGCATTGAATTTTTCTATTGTCATTTGTTGCTCCTTTGCTTTGGAAATTGAAATTTGAAATTTTTTCTTCAAGGTGCCATGCCAGGTCTTGCAGTTTATATTGCAAATATAGTATGAAATTCAATTTATCCTTTAAGTAGGAGCAATATTTATTTTACTCACTTTTATAATAGAAAAGTAGGTATTCATAAATGTAGTTATTTCCAGGTAAAGATACAATCCTGTTACTACGTTGGTTTTTACCTTTATAAAAACTATTCTCAGGGAATTCTGGTATTTTAACTTTATGATTATATTATAGTTTTCAATACAGTATTTTATCATAGGTCACTGTCTACCAGTTGTAAAGCTTATTAAGAACACTATACTTTTTATTTCAGAAAGGACTGGAAGAGGTCTAATTTCTTAAAGTTTGAAGAACGGAGAAGCTTTTTGGACTGTAGTTTAAACTACACTGTACTTATCATTTTATGAATATCTCAAAGATAGTTTCCCTTAATTTGAGCCAAATAAATCATGTAATTATGTGATTACTTGTACATTCTTTTGGAGAAAATACTCAAGTTGTTTGGATGTGTTATGAAACATAGGGAGCAAATCTTAGATTTGATGTCTCTCTTTTTCTCTGTTTCTGTTCAGTATTGTTTATTTACAAAGAATTGCCTTTATTGCAATAAGTTCTGTACCTCCCACTCTGACCCTAATACTATTCTGATGAATTAACTCTTTTTGGTGTGTGGACTTTCCTACTTTTCTAAATATTCACACAAACATCTGTAAGTACTCACACATGTGTTCAGCTTTCCTACATCAAGCTATTAACAATCAGTTACCTTACATAGTTGCCATTTTTGTGTATGTGTGTGGTGAGAACATTTGAGATTTACTCTTACAAAATTTCAAGTATACAATACATTAATGTTAACTGTATTTGCCATTCTATACATTAGGTCTCCTGAACTTATTCATCTTATAACTCAAATTTTATACCCTTGGACCAAGAACCACATGTCCCCAACCCCCAAGTCCCTGGTAACCACCATTCTACCCTATATTTGTGGTAGGGTGGAGTGTGAGTCTGACTTTTATATGAGTATTAGTGTGACTTTTTTAGATTCCACATATAAGTGCGGTCATGTATATATGTCTTTCAGTTTCTGCCTTATTTTACTTAGTATAGTGAATTTTATAAAAATAATAAACAGGTAAGATTACCATGTGTCAGATATTATTCTGACAATTTACACATATTAATTTTAACAATGACCTTTTGCAGTAATTACAGCCATTTTCTCCATTTTATAAATGGGAAAATAAAAACATTAAGAGAATAAGGTACTTTCCTAAAGTCAAATGTCTGAAGTCTTTTATCAGAGTTCATAGATATAATCTCAGTGAGATAGGAACACACCATTTTATGAATTTTGGTAGATTGTATCTTTCAAGAAATTTGTCCAACATTGGATTTTTAAATGTGTTATATTTATATGCATAAAGTAGTTTGTAGTATATTGTGTTATCTCTTTATAGATAACAGATTTCTGGTTTTCAGAATCTATAGTGATGTGTCCTCATTCACTCCTGATGTTGGTTGTGTCTTCTCTCTCTCTCTCTCTCTTTTTTGTTCTCTCTTACTAGTGATGTTGAGCATATTTTCATATGCTTGTTGTCCACGTTTGACTTCTTTTGAGAAGTGTCTGTTCATGTCTTTTGCCCATTTTTTAGTGGAGTTGCTTGATTTTTGTTTGTTTTGTTAAGTTCCTTATGGATTCTGGTTATTAGACTTCATGGGAGGCATAGTTCGCAAACAGTTTCTCCCATTCTGTAGGTTGTCTGTTTACTTTGTTGATAGTTTCTTTTAATATGCAGAGCTCTGTAGTTTAATTAGGTCCCACTTGTCTGTTTTTGTTTGTCTTGCAATTGCTTTTGGAGTCTTGTTCATGAAATCTTTGCCAGTGCCTGTGTTCAGAGTGGTGTTTCCTAGATTTTCTTTTAGTATTTTTATAGTTTTAGGTCTTATACTTAAGTCTTTTAAAAATTCTTCTTAAGAATATTTTAAAATTTTTTTTAAAAAAATTTTTGGATACCTAGTAGGCGTATATATATATATGGGGTGGATAAGATGTTTTGATACAGGCAGTCAGTGTGAAATAAGCACATCATGGAGAATGGAGTATTCATCCCCTAAAGCACTTATTCCTTAGGTTATGAATATTTCAATTACATTCTTTATTTTAATATATACAATTAAGTTATTATTGACTATAGTCATCCTGTTGTACTATCAAATAGTAGGTCTTATTCATTTTTTCTATTTTTTTTGGTACCGATTAATCATCCCCACTTCCCCACAAAACTCCCCACTACACTTCTCAGCCTCTGGTGACCATCCTTCGACTTTCTATGTCCATGAGTTCAATTGATTTGAATTTTAGATCCTACAGACAAGTGAGGACATGCAATGTTTATCTTCCTATGACTGCTTATTTCACTTAACATAATGATCTCCAGTTCCATCCATGTTGCTGCAAATGTCTGGATCTCATTCTTTTTTATGGCTGAACAATACTCCATTGTGTATATGTACCACATTTTCTTTATCCATTCATCTGCTGATGGACACATAGTTTGCTTCTAAATCTTAGCTATTGTAGGCAGTGCTGCAACAAACAGGAATGCAGATATCTCTTCAATATACTAATTTCCTTTCTTGTGGGTATATACCAAGAAGTAGGATTGCTGGATCATATGTTAGCTCTGTTTTTAGTTTTTTGAGAAACCTCCAAACTGTTCACCATAATGGTTGTACTAATTTACCTTTCCACCAACAGTGTACAAGGGTTCCCCTTTGTCCACATCTTCACCAGCATTTGTTATTGCCTGTGTTGTGGATATAAACCATTTTAACTGGTGAGATGATACCTGTTGTAGTTTTGATTTGCATTTCTCTGATGTTGAGCACCATTTCATAGGCCTGTTTCCATTTGAATGTCTTCTTTTGAGAAATGTCTATTAACATCTTTTACCTATAGTTGTTTGAACTGCTTGTATAATCTGGTTATTAATCCCTTGTCAAAGGGGTAGTTTGCATATATTTTCTCCCATTTTGTGGATTGTCTCTTCATTTCATTGATTGTATCCTTTGCTATGCAAAACCTTGTTAACTTGATGCAATCCCATTTGTCTATATTTTCTTTGGTTGCCTGTGCTTGTGGGGTATTGCTCAAGAAGTCTTTTCCCAGACCAGTGTCCTGGAGATTTTCCCCAAAGTTTATAATAGTTTCAGAGTTTGAGGTATTAGATTTAACTCTTTAATCTATTTTGATTTGATCTTTGTATATGGCAAGAGATAGGGATCTGGTTTCATTCTTCTGCATATGGATATCCAGTTTTCCCAGAACCACTTACTGAAGAGACTGTCTTTTCTCCAGTGTATGTTCTTGGCACCTTTGTCAAAAATGAATTCACTGTAGGTGTGTGGATTTGTTTTTGGGTTCTCCATTTTATTTCATTGGTCTATGTGTCTGTTTTTATGCCAGTACCATGTTGTTTTGGTTAGTATAGCTCTGTAGTATAATTTGAAGTCAGATAATGTGATTCCTCCACCTTTGTTCTTTTTGCTCAGGATAGCTTTGGTTATTCCTGGGTCTTTTGTGGTTCCATATAATTTTTACGGTTGTTTTTTTCTATTTCTGTGAAGAATGTCATTGGTATTTTGATAGGGATTGCATTGAATCTCCAGATTGCTTTGGATAGTTTGGACATTATAAAAATATTGATTCTTTCAATTCATAACACAGATTTTTTTTTTTTTTCATTTTTTGGTGTCCTCTTCAGTTTCCTTCATCAGGTGTTTTATAGTTGTCATTATAGATATCTTTCACTTTTTTGGTTAAGTTAGTTCCTAGATGTTTACTTTTATGTGTGACTGTTGTAAATGGGATTACTTTTTTATTTCTTTTTCACATCGTTCACTGTTGGTATATGGAAATGCTACTAATTTTTGTATGCTGATCCTGAAATTTTACTTGTTTATTGGTTATAGTTTTTTCATGAAGTCTTTAGGTTTTTCCAAATGTAAGATCATATCATCAGCAAACAAGGATAACTTGACTTCTTTCTTTCCAATTTGGATGTCTTTGTATCTATCTTGTCTGATTGCTCTAGCCAGGACTTCCAGCACTATGTTGAGTAATGGTGGTGAGTGGGCATCCTTGTGTTCCAGATCTTAGAGGAAAGGCTTTCAGTTTTTCTCCATTCAGTATGATAGTGGCTGTGATCTGTTGTATAAGGCTTTTATTATTTTGAGGTATGTTCCTTCTATACTCAGTTTTTTTGGGGTTCTTATCATTAAGGGATGTTGAATTTTATCAAATGCTTTTTCAGCATCAGTTTTGAAGTTTAATCAAAACATGATCATTCATGTTTTTATTCTTCATGCTGTTGATATATCACACTGATTGATTTGGTATATTGGAACCATCCTTGCATCCCAGGAATAAGTCCTACTTGGTAATGATAAATGATCTTTCTAACCTTTTGTTGAATTCAGTTTGCTAGTGTTTTGTTGAGGATTTTTGCATCAGCATTCCTCAGAGATATTGACTTGTAGTTTTCTTTTTATGATGTGTTTCTGTCTGGTTTTGGTATAAGGGTAATACTGGCCTTATGAGTTTGGAAATATTCCCTCTTCTTCTATTTCTCAGAATTGTTGGGAGTAGGATTGGTATTATTTCTTCTTCAAATGTTGTTTGGTATAATTCAGCAGTGAAGCCATTGAGTCCTGGGCTTTTCTTTACTGGGAGAGTTTTAAGGCTTCAATCTTGTTACTTGTTATTGGTCTGTTCAGCTTTTGGATTTCTTCCTGATTCAATCTTGGTAGGTTGTATGTATCTAGGAATTTGTCCATTTCTTCTAGATTTTCCAATTTATTGGCATACAGTTGCTCATAGTAAACACTAGCGATCCTTTGAATTTCTGCAGTATCAGTCATAATGTCTCCTTTTTCATTTCTGACTTTATTTGGATCTTCTCTCTTTCTTAGTCTGGCTAAAGGTTTTTCAATTTTGTTTAACTCTTCAAAATACCAACTTTTTGTTTTATTTATCTTTTGTATTTTTTATCATTTAAAATTCATTCATTTCTCCTCTGATCTTTATTATTTCTTCTACTAATTTTGGGTTTGGTTTGTTCTTGCTTTTCTAGTTCTGCAAGATGCAATGTTAGATTCTTTGAAGTTTTTCCCCTTTGTTCAATGTAGGCACTTATAGCTATAAATTTCTATCTTAGTACTGCTTTTGCTGTATCCCATAGGTTTTGGTGTGTTGTGTTTCCATTAACATTTATTTCATGAAAATTTTCAATTTCATTCTTAATTTCTTTAATGATCCACTGATCGTTCAGGAGCATATTGTTTAATTTCTATGTATTTGTATAGTTTCTAAAATTCCTCTTATTATTTATTTCTAGTTTTATTCCATTGTGGTCAGAGAAGATGCTTAATATTATTTCAGTTTTTTAAAAATGTTTTAAGACTTGTTTTGTTACCTAACATATGATCTATCCTTGAGAATGAATCTCTATACTGAGGAAAAGAATGTGTATTCTGCAGCTCTTGGATGAAATGATCTATAAATGTCTACTGGATGCATTTGTTCTGTAGTACAGGTTAAGTCTGATGTTTCCTTGTTGATCTTGCTGTCTGGAAGCTCTGTCTAATGCTGAAAGTGGGGTATTGAAGTCTCCCGCTGTTATTGTATTGAGGCTCTCTCTCTCTTTAGCTCTAATAATATTTTCTTTATATATCTGAGTGCTCCCATGTTGGGTATATACATATTTACAATTGTCATATTCTCTTTCTGAATTGACCCCTTTATTATTATATAGTGACCATTTTTTTCTCTGATAGTTTTTGTCTTGAAACCTATTTTGTCTGATATAAGTGTAGCGATTGCCACTCTTCTTTGTTCTCCATTGGCATGAAGTATCTTTTTATACACCTTTATTTTCAGCCTATGTGCATCTTTATAGGTGAAGTGTGTTTCTTTTAGGCAGTAGATCAGAGGGTCTTGTTTTTTCATCTACTCAGTCTATTTTTTTTAATTAGAGAATTTAGTCAATTTACACGTAATGTTATTATTTATAAGTAAGGACTTACTCCTGCCATTTTGTTATTTATTTTCTGATTTCCTCTTCCTTCTTTCTCTCCTTTCTGTCTTCCTGTAGTGAAGGTGATTTTCTCTGGGGATATGATTTAGTTTCTTGCTTTTTATTTTTTGTGTATCCATTGTATGCTTTTTGGTTTTAGGTTACCATGAGGCTTGCAATTGCTATCTTGTAATCCAATATTTTTACATGATAAAAACTTAACATTGTTTGCATAAACAAAAAGCAAACTAATAAAAACTCTATGCCTTAATCTCCCTGCTTTTTAACTTTTGTTTTTTCTATTTATATCTTATTGTATTGACCGTGTCTTGAAACATTGCTGTAGTTATTGTTTTTGATTGGTTCATCAAAGACTAGTTTACACATCACAGTTACAGTGTTACAATATTCTGTGTTTTTCTATGTATTATTACCGTAATAATTATGTATTTTGTACCTTCTGGTGATTATTTATTACTCATTAATGTTCTTTTCTTTCTAACTGAAGTACTCTCTTTAGCGTATTTTGTATGAAAGTTCAGGTATTGGTGAAATCCCTCAGTTTTTGTGTGTCTGGGAAAGTCTTTATTTCTCCTTCATGTTTGAAGGATATTTTTGCCAGATATACTATTCCACGATAAATTTTATTTTTCCTTCAGCACTTTAAATATGTCATGCCACTCTCTCCTGGCCTGTAAGGTTTCCACTGAAAAGTCTGCTGCCAGATGTGTTGGAACTCCATTGTATGTTATTTGTTTTGTCTTTCTTCTTTTTGGATCCATTCATTAACCTTTACCTTAGGGAGTTTGATTATTAAATGCCTTGAGGTAGTCTACATTAGGTTAAATCTGCTTGGTGTTCCATAACCGTCTTGTACTTGGATATTATGACTTTGTCTAGATTTGGAAAATTCTCTGTTATTATCCTTTTGAATAAACTTCCTACCCTTATCTTTTTCTCTATCTCCTCATTAAGATCAATAACTGTTAGATTTGTTGTTTTGAGACTGTTTTCTAGATCTTGTAGGAATGCTTCATTGTTTTTTACTCCTTTTTCTTTTGTCTCCTTTGTGTATTTTTAAGTAGTGTGTTTTTAAGCTCACTAATTCTTTCTTCTGCTTGATTCATTCTGCTGTTAAAGGACTCCGATGCATTCTTCAGCATGCCATTGCATTTTTCAGCTCCGGGGTTTCTGCTTGGTTCTTTTAATTTCAGTTTCTTTGTTAAATATATCTAATTCTGAATTCCTTCTCTGTACTATCTTGAATTTCTTTGAGTTTCTTCAACATAGCTATTTTAAATTGCCTTTCTGAAAGGTCACATATCTCTGTTTTTCCAGAATTGGTCCTTGGTATTTAGTTTATTTGTTGAGGTCATGTTTTCCTGAATGGTGTTGATACTAGTAGATGTTCTTTGGTGTCTGGCCATTGAAGAGCTAAGTATTCACTGTAGTCTTCACTGTATGCACTTATTTGTAGCCATTCTTCTTGGAAAGGCTTTTCAGTATTTGAAAGGACTTGGGTGTTGTGATCTAAGTTGTATCTGTTTTAGGAGGCACCATTCTTCTTGGAAAGGCTTTTCAGATATTTGAAAGGACTTGGGTGGTGTGATCTAAATTGTATCTGTTTTAGGAAGCACCTCAAGCCCAGTAATGCTTTGGTTCTTGCAGATTCATAGAGGTATTACCTTGATGGTCTTGGACAAGATCCAGGAAAATTCTCTGGATTACCAGGCAGAGATTCTTGTTTTCTTCCCTTACTTTCTCCCAAAACATACAGAGTCTCTGTCTCTGTTTTGAGCCACCTAAAGTTGGAGGTGGAGTGACAATAGCACCCCTGTGGCTACCACCACTGTGATAGAAATAAAGACTTTCCCAGTGACTACACTGGGTCAGACCTGAAGCCAGGCCTGCTATAACCACTCCGTGGCTCCTGCCTATGTTTGCTCAAGGCCCTGGGGCTCTCCGATCAGCAGGAAGTAAAGCCAGCCAGGTGTTTGTCCTTCCCTTCAGTGCTGCAAGGTCTCTCAATCCCTGGGTGGGTTCAGAAGTGCTGTCTGGGATTCAGGGACTAGAGTAGAAAACCTGATCCCAGCTACTCGGGAGACTGAGGCAGGAGAATGGCGTGAACCCGGGAGGCGGAGCTTGCAGTGAGCTGAGATCCGGCCACTGCACTCCAGCCTGGGCGGCAGAGCGAGACTCCGTCTCAAAACAAAAAAAAAACAAAACAAAACAAAAAAAAAAAAAAAAAAGAAAACCTGAGAAGTCTGCCTGGTGGTGTATTATATTGCAGCTGAGCTGGCAATCAAAGCAAAAGACACACTCCTTCCCATTCTACCCCACTACTCTTTCCAAAGGGAGAGGAGCCTCACCTGATAGCCACCACCACCACAGGCCAGTAGAATTATTGCCAACTACCACCAATGTTCCCTTAAGGCCCATGCTTCCTGGCCTGGGACTTACGCTTCAGGGCAGTGGACTCTCCTCTGGCCCCAGGGCAGGTTCAGAAATGCCATCCAAACATCAAGTCCTGTTCACTGGGGACCCTGAGGGTCCACTTGTTGCTCTCCCGCTCTGTGTCCATGCTGGTACTTAAGGTGTAAGACAAAGTACCCTTTAGTTTTCCTTCTGCATTTCTCAAGCAGAAGGAGTTTTTCCCCATAGCCACCACAGCTGGTCATATGCTGAGTCTCACCTGAAGTGAGCAAGTCTCAGAGGCCTACCCAAGGCCCTTGAAGTTGTACCTGGGTATCGCTGCTGGTTATTCAGGGCCCAAGGGCTCTTCAGTTAGCAGATGATGAATGCTGCCAGGACTGGGTCTTTTTCTTTAAGGCAACAGATTCCCTTCTGGCCCAGGGTATGTCTAGAAATGTCTTCTTGGAACTAGGGCCTGGAATAGGGACATAACAACTCTGACCAGTGCTCTATCCTACTCTGCCTGGGCTGGTAGCTTAGATGCAAGACAGCATCCTCCCCACTCTTTCCTCTCCTCTCGTCAGGTGGAAAGAAGGGGTGCCTTTTGGGGCTGCAAGCTGTGGAGCCTATGGTTAGAGGAGGGGTGATGCTAGCCCTCCCTTTGCTTCCCCAGCTGGTGTCTCAAGATGTTGTGTGCTCCCTCAGTTCACTGTCTTTGGGCCTACTTCAGCACCAGGACTCACCTATGTTTTGCAGCCCTATGACCTAGATTGCCTTTCAAGTTTACTTGGAGAGTAAACAGAGTGCTGTAGACCTTGATGGCAAGGTTTGTAGGCACTCAAGTTCATATTGCTGGGATTGATGATTCTCTTCTGGTTTGGGCTGGTTTAAATGCTCACTCCATGGGCAGGTGTCAGCTGAATTTGGTCTGCTTTTCCTTTCTGCTCTAACAGGACAGCTCTGAGCTCAATACCTCACAATTGCTGTGCTCTCCCTCCCCCAGTACTCACAGACACTAATTGCACCAGGCCACCACTGTGGGGTATGGGGGTGGTAATGGGGGAGGGGTGGCATTGGTGATTTTTGGATTTTTAAAAAGTCTTTTCAGTGCCTCTTTTAGTGATATTAGAACAGGAATTAAAAGAAATTAAAAACTGTATATTCAGAAACTTAGTTTTATGTAAGAAAACCCTGTTCCCCCTGAGGAAAAGAAAGAGCTGGAGTCCTTTAGAATTAACTGCCTGTTTTTCTGTGGCTAGTGAGCCTTATCTCTCCCCCTTTCCCAGGCATTGTGAAGATGCTGTTTTTCTAGCTGTGCAGCTTCAAGGTCACTAGACAGATAAACTCAAGTCATAAAACACGTTTTTCCTTGAAAAGTAAAAATGATGTAATGCATGTCTCAATTAATTGAATAACTGTCTTTTCTCGCTTCTGTGATATGCTTCCCCCTACACAGATCTCCCCCACCCCACACAATTCTTAAAAGGTAACTTGACTCTTTGATCAGGGCTCAGTCCTCTGGATGTTAATCCAACTGGGCTGGTGCACCTGCATAATAAATACCCTCCTGAACCCTATCAGTCTCTCTGATTCCTTATCAATCCCACTACATTTCTGGGGGGTCGTCTGGGATTGGAGATGACAGATTTACTGTTTCCTTTGCCTTTGGGACTAGAGGCCCAGGGCCGGGGGAGACCTGGCATCCAAGGCATGCCACGGGAGAGCTTCACCCGGATGGAAACTGGCTCTCCCCGCATCCCAGCGCCATGCCTGGCAGTGCAACGGAACCGGGTATGGGGCTGCGGGACAATACCAGCACTTCAGGAACTGCAGTAAGGAGTAAGGGCCCAAGGCAGGAAAGCTCGTCCCATAGGGATGAAGGGGAGTTTGATCACCTCCGGGGTAACAACCACTAATCCAACCCAGAGTGGCTGGTGATGGCAGGAGTGGCCTGCCAATTTGGATGAACCTCGTGTCCCCACTAACAAAGTGAAAGTGGTTCACTGGATCTGGAGACAGGAACTGGGAGTTGTGGGTGTGTGTGAACCTACCTGGGATATGAGAGAGACTCATTTCGTTCAATGATGAGTCCTGGGGTAGGAGTGGTGTGTGTATGTGTGTGAATGTGGGAGCCTAACTAGGCTCACCCGTGACATGAGAGAGGCTCGTTTTGTCTGATTAGGAGTCCTGGGGCAAGGGAGGTGTGTGAAATGGCGTGAAAGAGATGATCTCGGGAGAGGCCAACGTGGGGAGTGACATGGGGAGGCACAGATCCCTTAGCGTGGGCTGTGTGCTCCAAGGCGAGTGTGGGGGAAATCAGACTGAGGACATTGCATAAAGCTGATAGGACTAGCTTCATAACCGCAGTAGGCTGTGATGGGAAGGCATGTTCCTGGATAAGCAGTGTCTGAAACTCCTGTAATAGGACCCGGTCTGGTGGACCTGAGAGTGAAAGTGAGAGTGAAAGTGCTTTGCAAGGGAGGAAATGGGAGGGAAAGCGTCAAAACCAACCCCTTTGGAGTGCATGATAAAGAATTTTAAAAAAAGGATTTAGAGGTGATTATGCAAAAAAACTGGATGTTCAAAAGTTAAGGACGTACTGTGAATTAGTATAGCCCTCTTTTAGTGTCGGATGACTGGCCAGAGGCACTATAGAGAAATTGGTCCTGTGTTTTAAGGTGGTGACTAGGATTGGAGGACATCCAGGGCATTCAGACCTAGACTTTGTATTGACTCATGACTGAATGCAGCCCTGCCTAGCAGTTTATTGTAAAATGCTTGCAGCTCACGCCAAGAGAAATCAGCTGCACTGGCAGCTACAGAGTTAAAGGGAAAGTCACAGAGGCTTGTAGCACCACCAAGCCAATAGTGAAAGTAAAAATCAGCTGCCCCTGAAGCTGAGACAAAAAAATAAAGTCTCTGGAAAGGCAGAAAAACCAGTTTTGCGAGAACCACAGTAGGGAATAGAGACCCCTCCTCCCTACATTCCAATCTACCTGACTTTACCAAGGCTAACTGCCCCTAAGGAGTTAAGTTGAAAGGAATACAGGCTCTGGATTTCACGTGAGAAGGAGAAATCAGAGCTCAGGGAAATTAAAGTGAAGGGCTCAAAAAGTCAGGCCATCTCAGGTCTGGCCATGCCCAAATTGTGCTTATGCCTCTTAAGAGGACAAGAGGACCCCCACTAAGAGCCAGATGATGCAGTCCAGCTTCAGCACCTACAAAGGTGCCGAGAAGCACTTCTGCAAAGGGTAAAGTGTGGTAAAAGAAAAGGCAACTCATATAAAAATCTCAGAGGTGCTCCAGGGTGCAGATAAAAGCACCAGCCAGTTTTATAAAAGACTTTGAGAGGCATTTTGGTTGTGTACTCCGTTTAACTCTGAGGCTGCTGAAAATCAACACATGGTGAATACGGCGATTGTAAGGCAGGACCAAGGAGATATCAGGCATAAACTGTGGAAGTTAGAAGCTCCATAGGTGTGAATGCTACTCAGCTTATTAAAGTGTCTACTAAGGTGTAAATCAACCGAGATCAGAAGGCTGATCGGAGGCTTTAAAAAGGCTAATTTACTAGCAGCAGCCCTTAAGGAAAGAGAAGCTGGCTTTGCAAGGAGGCATGGATGTGGGCGTGAACGCAGTCATGGAACAAAGCTAATCTGGACAGGAGTTTGAAAATCGGCCGAGGCTAGAGGGAGATTAATGTGCATGGTGCGAAAGAAAAGGACACTAGAAGGATAAATGTCAAAAGAATAAGGAAAATGGTCAGGGCCATAGTATGAAAACAAACAAAGAAACTAACAAACAAACAAAAAAACACTGGCCAAGGGCTACTGCACCCAGAAAAACCCAAGACCCCCTGCACCTGCTGTGAAAGACAGGATATAAAGTGTCAGGAGAAAGCTCAGATCTACTCTAAAAGTGTCCAGTAGTTGGGCTTTTATGTGAGCCAAGAAGAAAGATGGCTTAGTAGTGAACAAACACAGGCTATTTGTGCACTTCCTGGTCCAACCACCTGGTGTCAAATAAGTGAGTTCCTAAGGGCAGCAAGGTTCTGCCGTCTCTAGATGCCAAATTTCTTGTTCATGGCTAAGCCATTATACAAAGCCACAAAGAGGAGAAAAAAAAGGAGCCCCTCCTCTAAGAGGCGAACCAGGAGAAGGCTTTAAAAAAAAAATCAAAGAAACCTTGACTCAGGCTCCAGCTTTAGGACTACCAGATCTAACTAACTAAGCTTTTCTTGTATGTCCACAAGTGAAAGGGAGGCTGTAAAGCTTCTAACTCTTAAGTTAGAACTTAGAAGGACAGCTACTAAGTTAGAAGTCCTGAGAAGGACAACTGCCCTGCTCTGACCACACCGGTTCTAACTCTAACTCAAGCCATAAGATCATGGCATTGCCCAGCGGCATACTTATCCAGGCAATTAGATTCTGTGGCACTTGGATGGCTTCCTTATCTTAAAACACTAGCTGCCACTGCTCTACTGGTGCAAGAAGCTAATAAACTGACTTTAGAGACTGTGAATACCCTAAACCCAGCTACCTTGCTCCTCATCGAGTCAGTGCCAGAAGGCCCCCTTCATTGCTGCGTGGACATGGTAGATGAAGTGTTCTCAAGCCGAAGAGATTTGACAGATCGGCCCCTCGGGGACCCAGACATTGAATATTTTACTGATAGAAGCAGTTTCATACTAAAGGGAGTCCGCCGAGCTAGGTATACAGTGGTGACTTTGGACTTGATAGTGCAGTCTTTGCCTACAGAAACTTCTGCTTAGAAAGCAGAGCTAATAGCTCTGACAAGAACTCTCTGGCTAGCAGAAGACCAAAGGACAAATCTTTACACAGATTCCAAATATGCTTCTGCTACTTTGCATGTTCATGAGGCCATTTACAAAGAAAAAAAAAAAAAGATTTTAACTGCTGGAAGTAAAAAAATAAAGTACAAGGAAGAAATTATACAGCTTTTAAATGCTGTATGGGCCCCAAAAGAGGTGGCAGTGATGCACTGCAAGGGGCACCAAAAAGCAAGAACACTAAAGGCTAAAACAAAAAAGAGAAAGGTAAACATAAAGGCAAATGCAGGCTTTAAGTATGGCCATGCAAAAGATGCATGGTTAGGTATGAAAAAAATACCTATAAGTCTAACAGACCCGGTACACCCTTTCAAACCTAAGGACTTCGTTTAGGTTGAAAAATAGAATCTAACCACTCTAGGACCCATATAAGATAGGCCCCATATTGTGATCATGTCTACTCCCACTGCTGTTAAAGTTGCAGGTGTTACACCTTGGATTCATCATAGATGGCTAAAACCAGCGGCAGTAGTGACTCCCAACGATGACCAGTGGATTAGCCAACAAGACCCAGATCGCCCCACCTGAATATTTCTACGGTGAAACCCAGCCACTGGTAAGGACAACTGCCCTGCTTTGACCACGCTGGAGGCTGGTCAGTTTATGCATGGCTGAAGCTTGAGGATCCTGCAAGCTCTGCTCTAGTCACATCCCGAAAGCTGACTAGTTTATGCACAGCTGGAGCTAAGAGTACCATTTCTGGATAAGTAAATGTAAATATAATTTATAAGCCTAGTTATAGTTCTGTCAATACTGATTGTTCTGTTGTTATGTTATTAATGCAAATGCCGCAAATGTCTATGCCCAGAGGAATGTTTGCCATGCCCATGTGTAGTGTAAACATATTTCTATTACCTACACTGATGTTTTTACCATTTCTGCCTACACTAAAATGGAAGAAATCTCTAGAAGAATGCCCACACTGTGTAGATACTACCTGGGTAAGGAGTACGATAGTTACAACTCTACTGTACCATGCCTACTATAAATGTACAGGAACCAAGTTAGGAACCTGTACATACAACCAGACCACCTATTCAGTCTGTGACCCAGGAAATAATCAGCTATATGTATGTTATGAAGCTCTTACCCTATAAATTCTGGTTTAAAATACTTATTAAATCAGAGAAAAAAAAAGAGAGCTTTTAGCTCAAACCAAAGAATACCCTGTCTCCTATAAAAGGCCTATTTCCTTGTACTTTAATGCCTGCCATGCTGCGTATGTTCATAATCCTAAAACAACCAGAAGCAGTCTGCAATGGTTTAACACAAGAGAGGCTTAGCAGCAGCTACCCTAAACATCTGTATGGAAAACCACAAATCGGATGCCCAGACTGTAACATTCAGTGGAATATGCTAACACAGCTCCAACACTTATATTCAGGAAGGACTGCTCTACTAAGTAGTATGTCAACCAAACGAAATTGTAAGACAAAGACATGCAATTCTTTAAATTTTACTGTCTTAAAGCCAGAGCTACCTTTTTGGTCTACAGGACAGACAGCACTGTTACAAGTTAAAAGATAAGGAACAGGTCTTGGAGTTCCACTACTAATTGTCAAAAAGACTAGAAGGGCTCAAATGCATCCAACCCTGCAATTCCAGGTCCATAAGTCATTCTAGAAGCATTTTAATCCGTCAGTGCCTGAGCTTCTCCCATCAACCAAAAAGTTATTTGCTCAACTAGCTGAAAACATAGCTGGCAGCTTAAGAATTTCCTCATATGTGTGTTTCTCCACATATATATGGAGAAACAAAAATTGGAGACCAGTGGCCATGGGAGGCAAAAAAATTAATGCCACAAGATAACTTCACTTCCCCTAACCCGGCCAGTGAACCAACAGCCTCAGCCAGTGTTTGGTTGTTAAAAACCTCCATAATTGAAAAGTACTGTATCACCTGATAAGAAAAGGCTTTCACAGAAGCAGTAGGAAAAACAACCTGCCTAAGGCAACAGTATGATAAATAAGACTAAAAACAAAACTCTACGGAGAAATGCCCAGAACACCTCCTACTTACCAGATCCACTTTCTCTTGATTCTCTAAGCCACTCATGAGATCAACTAGAGGCTCCAAATGCTTGGAAGGCACCCTCTGACCTGTATGAGATCTGTAGAACATGGGCATATTGGCAACTGCTGGCTAAATGGATGAGGGCATGTGTGTTAAAAACAATCAAGCCATCCTTCTTTCTAATTCCTCTAAAGCAAGAGGAACTATTAAGATATCCAGTTTATGATAAAAATAAAAAAATAGAAGCATAATTACAAAAATAGACACAAACGTCAAAGAGATGTGGACATAAGAGACTGGAAAGATAATGAATGGCCTCCTGAAAAAATCATTAAATATTATAGGCCAGCTATATGGGTGCAAGATGGGTCATGGGGGTACCGCACCCCAATCTATATGTTCAACTGCATCATAAGGTTGCAGGAAGTTCTTGAAATTATAACCAATGAAACATCAAGGGCACTAGATTTATTGGCAATGCAAGCAATACAAATAAAAAATGCTATATATCAAAATAGTTTAGCTTTAGATTACCTCAGCCTCAGAAGGAAGAGTATGTGAAAAATTTAATTTAACCAACTGTTGCCTAGAAATTGATGATAATGGCCAAGCTATCATGGAAATCACAGCTAGAATGTGTGAGTTGGCCCATGTTCCAGTTCAGACTTAGTCCAGGTGGTCCCCGGATTCCTTGTTTAAAAAATGGTTCTCAAGCTTTAAAAGATTCAAAGCCCTCACTGGTAGGTTCTTGCTTATTCTTGGCATCTGCTTCATCCTCCCTTGCCTTTTACCTCTGTTTATTAGGAGTGTTCAGTCAACTATAGAGGCAGTAGTAACCCGACACACTACTGTGCAATTGATGGCACTAACCAAATATCAGCTGCTGCCAGTAGAAGAAAAAGCTCAGCTCCGTGAAAAGATGGCAAATAGTGGTGCTTTGTATTAATGCCTTTGTGATAAAAAGCACCAAATGGGGGAATGGAACGGAAATTAAAAGAAATTAAAAAATGTGTAAGCAGAAATTCAGTTGTATGTAAGAAAATCCAATTCCCCCTGAGAAAAAGAAAGAGCTGGAGTCCTTCAAAAATTAACTGCCTGTTTATCTGTGGCTAGTGAGCCTTATCTCTCCTCCTTTTCCAGGCATTGTGAAGACCCTGTTTCTCTAGCTGCAAGGTCACTAGACAGATAGACTCAAGTGGCAAAACATGTTATTTCTTGAAAAGTAAAAAATGATGTAATGCATGTCTCAATTAATTGAATAACTGTCTTTGTTTCTCACTTCTGTAACATGCTTCCACCTGCACAGATCTTCCCTGACCCCACAAAATGCTTAAAAGGTAATGACTCTTTGTTTGGGCCCCAGTCCTTTCGATGTTAATCCGACTGGGCTGGTGCACCTAAATAATATATATCCTTCTGAACCCCATCAGTCTCTCTGATTCCTTATCAATCCCACTACAATATGAAGTTAAAACCAGGCACTATGAGTGCTCATCTGATTTTTGTTATTAAGAGAAGGTATTTTTTCTGTGTATAGTTGTTAACTTGGTGTCCTTGCAGGAAGGATGTTCAATAGAGCCTTCTATTTAGCCATCTTGCTTTGCCCTTTCTCCGGGGGTCCCTTACATTTAAGTCTTTAATTCATCTTGCATTGATTTTTTATGTATGGTGGAAGAAAGGGCACCAGTTTCAATCTTATGCATGTGGCTCGGCAGTTATTCCAGCACCATTTATTGAATAGAGACTCATTTCTCCATTGCTTGTTTTTGTCATTTTTGTCGAAGATCAGATGGTTATAGGTGTGTGACTTTATTTGTGGGGTCTCTATTCTGTTCCATTAATCTATGTATCTGTTTTTATACCAGTACTATGCTGTTTTAGTTATTATAGCCCTGTAGTATAGTTTGAAGTCAGGTAGTGTGTTGCTTCTGGCTTTGCTCTTTTTACTTAGGATTACTTTGGCTGTTCCAGCTCTTTTTTGTTTCCATATGAGTTTTATGGTAAGTTTTTTCTAATCTATGTAAAATTTCATTGGTAGTTTGATGGGAAAAGCATTGAATCTGTAAACTGTTTTGGGTAGTATGGTTATTTTAACAATATTGATTCTACCCATGAGCATGGAATGTTTTTCCATTTGTTTGTGTCATCTGTGATTTCTTCAAGCAGTACTTTGTAATTCTCATAGTAGAGATCTTTCACCTCCCTTAACTGTATTCCTAGGTATTTTATTCTTTTGTGGCCATTGTGAATGGGATTGTGTTCTTGATTTGGTTCTCAGTTTGGATGTTATTGGTGTATAGAACTGCTACTGATTTTTATACATTGATTTTGTATCTTGGAACTTTGCTGGAGTTGTTTTTCAGATCCAGAAGCCTTTGAACAGAAGCAATGTTTTTTTGTTTGTTTGTTTGCTTTGTTTTTTTGAGATGGAGTCTCAGTCTGTCACCCAGGCTGGAGTGCAGTGGTTCACTGCAACCTCTGCCTCTCAGGTTCAAGCCATTCTTGTGCCTCAGCTTCCTGTCTTATGTATGTTTTACTGTCTGCTCTTTCTGACTGCTTGTAATTAGAAGAGAGATGATTTCCTTGAAATGCATCAGGCTAGAAGGAGAGATGGAACTTAAAGTGGCAGTGTTTGTTCAAGATGATGGTGCTTCTGCTCTGTCAATATGGAGTAGCCAGGAGAAATCATTAACATCATTAAAATCAACCTTTATTAGCTGGGATTACAGGCATGCACCACTATGCCTGGTTAATTTTAGTATTTTTAGTAGAGATGGGGCTTCACTGTGTTGGCTAGGCTAGCCTTGAACTCCTGGCCTCAAATTATCTGCCTGCCTCGACCTCCCAACATACTGGGATTATGCGTGTGGGCCACCACGCCAGGCCACGATGGAGTTTTCTAGGTATAGAATCAAATAGTCTGTGAAGGCATATAATTTGAAGTCCTCTCTTCCTATTTGTATGACTTTTTATTTATTTCTCTTGCCTGATCCCCTGGTTTGAACTTCCAGAACTATGTTAATAGGAGTGGTGAGGGTGTGCATTCTTTTCTTGTTCTGGTTCTCAAGGGGAAATGCCTCTAACTTTTGCCTGTTTAGTATGATGTTGACTGTGGGTTTGTCACACATGGCTATTACTATGTTCTCCTTTGATGCCCAGTTTATTGAGGGTTTTTAACATAAAGAGAGGTTGAATTTCATTGAATGGCTTTTCTGCATCTGTTGAGATGATCACGTGATTTTTGTTTTTAGTTTTGTTTCTGTGATGAATCAAATTTATGATTTGTGTATGTTGAACCAACCTTGCATCCCAGGGATAAACCCTATTTGATTGTGATGAATTAGCTTTTTGATGTGCTTCTGGATTTGCTAGGCTAGTATTTTGTTGAGGATTTTCGCATCTATGTTCATCAGGGTTATTATCCTAAAATTTTCTTTTTTCATTTTGTGTCCACCAGATTTTTATATCAGAATGATACTGGCTTCGTAGAATGAGCTAGGAAAGAGCCAATCCTCCTCAATTTTTTGGAATAGTTTAGCTAGAATTGGTACCAGACCTTCTTTATATGTCAGGTGGAATTTGGCTGTGAGTCTGTCTGGTCCAGGGCTTTTGTTGTTGATGGGTTTTTAATTACAGTTTCAGTGTCAGGACTCACTACTGGTCTGTTCAGGTTTTCAATTTCTTCCTGGTTCAATCATGGGAGAGGGTGTATGTTTCTAGCAATGTATCCATTTCTCTAGGGTTTCTAGTTAATGGGCATGGAAGTGTTTGTAATAGTCTCTGAGGGTTTTTTATATGTCTCTGGGGTCAGTGGTAATGTCCCCTTTGTCATTTCTGATGGTGTTTATTTGGATCCTCTCTCTTTTTTTTTTTGCTGTATTAGTCCAGCAAGCAGTCTACCAGTCTTATTTATTCTTTCAGAAAACCAGCCTTTGGTTTTGTTGATCTTTTGTTATGTCTTTTTGTGTCACAATTTTGTTCAGTTCAGCTCTGATTTTGGCAAGCCTTGGGGGATGGTGTCCCTGGCCATGCTCCACTGCAGCAGGTCCCATGGCAAATACTCTGGGTTCCATGCAGGGGAGCCTTGTCCCCACCAACCCTCCCTTGCCAGCCCAAATATCCATGGATTCTCCTGTAGCTAGGATTCTAGAGGTCCGTAGTGACAGTGGGCCACTCCATGTCTATTTAACTTACCCCTTCCCCAGGAGCCACTCAGGGCGAGGAATAAGTCCTGATGCTTGGATACTCTGTGCAGGGTCCCCAGCTTCTTGCTCCTTCAGTCCAGGGTCGGTGTCCTACCTCTGTCTACTCTCAATGCCTTCCTTCTGAACATCTGCTCAGAGTGTGCTGGTCTTCTTGATGGTCTTATCTCTTGGTGGGAGAAGCTCTTGCTGGCCATGTCTGGTTGGCTATCTTGGCTCTGAGCCCCTTTATTTTTTAGATCTACTTAAACATTTTTTAAATAAGAAGGCAGTCAGGGGGCATTTTATTATAGATTGTATACTACTACATTTTCTGGCTGTCATAATGTTTAGTGTTGTAGTAGGCATTTAGGTATATATTTTGATACACCTATTAATTGCTTTCTTTAGTGTGGAAAACATTCATTTCAAATGATTGCCAAGGAATATGTAATCTCATTGATGACGTAATATTCTATAATTTGTTTAAACTTCATGAGAACCCTTTATTATATCTCTACGAGGTGTTTCTGCTGAAATACATAGTGAACTCTTGCAAACTGTTGACTTCGTTTATAAAAGACTTGGTGTGTTAGGATAAATATGTAATATTTCATCAAAAGATAATCATGAAGAAATAGGCATTACAATAGAAATGTATTCTAAATTCATATCACGTTTTTCAGCATCATCCAGGATATAGAAATGGAAGTTCTCAAGGCATAATGCTCTATGTAAATTCCTTGATGGTGGGTATATCCATCTGTTCATTTCTCTTCCAATACCTGAAGCAGGGCTTGTATGTACTAGACACTCAGTAAATATTTATTGAACAAATAAATAATGAAAATTTCATCCCTATGAACACTCATCATTTGTCTTGGAGAAATATTTCAACTTAAAATTTATAAGCAATAAATCGTTTACCTAAAATAGAAAAAAGAAAAAAGGTAGACAATTATTTCCTGATGTAGTACTTTCACTTCTAATGAATGGAATATCAAATTATTGACTAAGCAAATTTTAATCTAAGAATTTTTCTAATTAAAAACTGTGGTTATAAACTTTCAGAATAACAGATTTATAGCTTTTTCAAGTACTTTAGCATTCATTGTATTTGTTATACAGAGAAATCCTGTGAGATAGGCTATCATATATTTTGGTTTTTCGTTGTACAAATGAGGGAACTGGATCTCAGAAAAATTAATAGGTTACTCACGGTTACAGTTTGTGAGAGGGAAAGGTAGGTCTGAGACCCAAGTGTCAATGCCTCCAAAGGCAGATTTACTTTTCATTTCACAACAGAGCTTTCTCCCTGTATGACACTTAAATAATGAAGTATGTTGAAATGAAAAGGGTGCTTACATCCCATTCTAACCCCCAGCACTGCAACTGTGTGATTATGTGATGTTGGGCAAGTCAGGTGATCTCATATCCAATATTTTTATTCTTCTGCAAACCTCAAATTTATAAGCTAAATTTTGCCTTTTGTCATATGTAGTGATAAGAAATCTCTTGTTAGTGATTATATTCTGATAGCCTTTGTTCTGGGTGTATTATTTATTTGTTTCATATATAGTTTGTAAGCTTACTGAGGGCCTAATTTGTCATTGAATATAAATATAATCATGTTAAAGTATGTGTATGTATTTATGTGTATATATTTGTATATATGTGTACTGTATTTCTGATCGTGCCCAGTTCAATGCAAGGAGCAGATTAGGAGCATATTCTGTATGTATCCTTGTTAGTCTCTTTCTACTTCGGCAACAATGTAATTGATGAACTCTGGTTAGTGAACATCTGTCAGTAAGAAGGTTATCCTGGCATCCACTGTTAGCAGACACCAGTTGCAATGTCCTAGCTATGCCCCCTGCTCCTTTCATTGACTGTGTTGGTAAATTATGATGGTTTTACCTTGCCGAGAAAATGTTTTGGTAGTTGTCTCATGTAATTTAAGCAACTCATAACTGTATCTTATTCCTTTAGTAGAAAACCGCACTGCACAAATAACATCCACAGGAAGCCTTGTATTCCAAAATTTTGAGGAGAGTATGAGTGGAATTTATACATGTTTCCTCGAATATAAACCTACTGTGGAAGAAATTGTTAAACGTCTTCAACTAAAATATGCTATATATGGTAAGAAGTAAAGTTAGTTGTGTTTTAACCTTCCTTAATTATTTTAAACATTTAAATATGTTTAAGTAGGTTTGTCTTAAAGGGACTTTATTTTTAGTCTCATTTAATTAAAAAAGAATTACTGCCTCCCTATGTAAGTACTTTGTAAAGGGTTAGTGGTGAGGGCACAGAATGGTTAACAGATCGTAGTCTTCTTTTCTTCAGGGGAATGTTGACATGTACACACAGATGAATTTTAGGGCCAGGTATGTATACATGTTTTCAAATTATTATGATATTATGGCTTGTACTATATTAAATTCTAAGTAGTTTAAATTTGAGTATCATGATTTCTGGTACACTGCCATCCCCCAAAACAGGAGCGTGAAACACCACTGTAAATTCCTTTTCTGGCGGGTTGACCTTTTGAGGCTTACAATTGGCAGAGGTCAGTTGATATTTGTAAGAATTACAGAAAGAGGAAAGAAACATGAAAAGGTGGCTCTCCAGTCAAGACAGGTTTATTTTAGAAAACAAACCTGAGAGATGCCTTCTAGCTGAGTTAGGTCAGAGGCACACTCTCTTACAGACTAAGAGTTTTTAAGGATTCAGGGTGGGAGAGTTTATCAGAGGCTTGGACTGCTTCTGTGTCTCTTTGTTGTGCTTATCTGGGAGGGAGAGTTGTGTGTCTGTTCCCATGCATCTTTTTGCAGCTGCAGGCATACCCCCCAAATCTGCTTTTAGCTTCTCTATCGTGCATCGGAAGGGAAAGGGAAAGGAATGTGCTTATTAAGGCCCACTGTTTTTTTTTTTTTTGAGACGGAGTCTCACTCTGTCACCCAGGCTGGAGTGCAGTGGCGCCATCTCAGCTCACTGCAACCTCCACTTCCCGGGTTCAAGCGATTCTCCTGCCTCAGCTTCCCGACTAGCTGGGACTACAGGCACATGCCACCACACCCGGCTAATTTTTTGTATTTTTGGTGGAGATGGGTATCACTGTGTTAGCCAGGATGGTCTCAATTTCCTGACCTCATGATCTGCCCACCTCGGCCTCCCAAAGTGCTGGGATTACAGGCATGAGCTACTGCCCCTGGCCAAGGCCCACTGTTTTACTGGGACCCTTTGTATAAGGGTGAGGTTTGGCAGTTACCCAAGAGACTTTAACCCATCTCCTTCTGTGCCGCAGCTCTCTTATCTGTGTTTTACTGTCTGCTCTTTCTGGCTGCTTGTATTTAGAAGAGAGGTGATTTCCGTGAAATGCACGAGGCTAGAAAGGGAACTAGAACTTAAAGTGGCGGTGTTTGTCTGAGATGACGGTGCTCCTGCTCTGTCAATATGGAGTAGGCAGGAGAACAGCCTGAACCCAAGTTGCTTGTAGGTTCCATCTCACTAGTGGGACCCATGTGTGGCAGACAGAATAATGGCTCCTAAACATGTCCATATCTAGTCATATCCAGAACATGTAAGTGCGTTGCCCTACATGGAAAAAGGGATTTAGCAGATGGATTGCGATGAGATTATCCTGAATTATCTGGGTGGGTCCAGTGTAATCACAGGGTTCCTTCTAAGAGGAAGGCAAGAGGGTCAAAGGCAGAAAAAGGAAATGTGCTGACAAAAGGAGAGGTTGCAGTGATTTTCTTTGAAGATCAAAGAAGCCACATGCCAAATAATACAGGCAGCCACCACAGCTGGAAATGGCAAAGAATTGGATTCCCCCTAAAGCTTTCAGAATGAGTACAGCTTGATTTTTGCTTAGTAAGACTCATTTTGGATTTCTGATCTCCACAGCCTTAAGGTCCTAAATTTGTGGTGTTTAGAACATTAGGTATGTGGTAATTTGTTACAGTGTCAATAAGATAACTTATACACCATTACTTTGACAGCAAGGGTGCCAAACAACTGGCAGAATGGTTAGTGGTTTCTTGATAATATTTTGGTTCATCAAAAAATACTTTCCCATATAGCCAAAGAGAGACATAACGTTTTGGTAAGATAATTAACTTTGTTAGGCAAATAATTTGTTTAAACCTTTTAATCAGTCATGTTTCATTTTTGTTACATAGTAGTTATCTCCCTCTTGTTACTTCATGTACCTAACTTATAATAAATGTACTTCAGAATCACTCATAAGTACATATTCACATATGCTAACAAATGTAGAAGTGCCTAAAATGAGTACTGGTTTATAATAATGATAATGATAGCTAATATTTACTGAGCACTTATGATACACCAGGTGGTGCTGTGTTTTTACATGTAATTATTACAACAACAGCAAAATCCATATTTATGTAATGCTTGCTTAGTGTAAGCATTGTTCTAATTTATTTATATTAAATGTATTTCACCACAAACTGTGATGTAGGCACTGCTATTTTTGGTCTTGTAAATGTAAGGAAACAGAGTGGTTAAATGACTTTCTCAAGACCACGGCTATTAAGGAGGGGAGGGGAGAACTCAGATTTCAATTTAGGAATTCTGGTCCTAGAGTTAGTATTCTTATGCTTTATGGTATCCTGCTATGTATACCACTGTTATATGAATGCCAGCAGGATGAAGACCTGATTAATAAACTGACTTTGAAGACCTACTCTTTTAATGCTTAAAACCAATGCAATTGATTATATTTTATTATACATACCTCCTTTAATCTTTCTAATAGCTACATGGTGTTTCAGATTTTATTTGAGCATTCTTCAGTTAATTACTATTTAGTTTGTTTCACATTTTCCCTACCTCAGATGGTACTGTGTGGAACATTTAAATATGTGTCCATCCATCCATCTGCCGTTGGTCTGTGTATACACACACATACACCATACCCCCTCACCATACTAACATTGCTGTATTTTGTAAGATAAGTTGTTAGTCTTTCAGAAAGATGAATTCTGTAAAGGAAAATCTGCAGGGAATTCATAGTGCTATTTTGGTTGATTCTTTTGTATAGCAATTTGCAACCCTGCTGTAGTAGATGAGAACCTCAGTTTCTAAAACTCCTTTAATGCTGTATTTTGAAGTGTTGCCAATATGATAAATTAATGGTATTTTATAGTTTTAATATGCATTTTTTGGTCTTTGGTGGGTTATTCAAATCTTATTTGTGTGAGCTCTCTCTGTGCGTATGTGTGTGTGTCTGAATAGCTATAGAGAGATGTATAGCTATGTAGATATTAATTTTATGTCAAATGCATTGTATTCTGTATTTTGTTTTTAGCTTATTAATCTCTTATATTCTAAGTAAAGGATAATTCCAAATTTTAAAATTTTATATAAACTACAAGTGGCATTTTCTTTTTGACTCATGTTTTTTACTGTGTTGAGCAAGATATTCACCATTACCTGGATTGTAAGAAGTAAAATCAACTTATAATTTTCTATATATATTAAAAACCATTAAAAATTTTAGAAAATTACAAAATAAAATCAAGAATTGTTATCAGTTTTGAATATGGCAAGACACTAAATGTATAAAATGGTGATTCATTGCTTTAATATACACTTCCTTAATTATTAGTAAGTTAGAACATCTTTTCATATTTTTATTATTCAGTAGATTGCCTTTTCAATTCAATTGTCATCTTCCTTTTGCATAGTTTGTCTTTTTCTTACTAATTTTTAGATATTTTGCTGTTCTGGATACTAGCCTTTCCTTATGCATGCTATAAACAATTTCTACCTTCTCTCACTTAAGATGTTTATACTAACAGAAGTTTCAATTTTTTTTTTTTTTTTGTAATGAGACCTATCAGTTTTAATTCTCTGAGTTGTTTTGCTTTTGTTTTGTTTAGTTTTGTTTTCTAAGAGATTGTTTCCTATCTAGAAAATAAAAATTGCCCAGAACTTTGGGAGGCTGAGGCGGGTGGATCGCTTGAGACCAGGAGTTCGAGACCAGCTGACAAGATACAGAGCAGTCCCATCAAAAGAAGGATACCTTGTGTTGACCTTTTATAATTGAACCTGCTTTCCCTCCTACCTCCATCCAGAATTCCTGGCAACCACCAATCTTCTCTAATTCTGTATTGTCAACATGGAAAAACACCATCTCTTCTAAAAATACAAAAAAATTAGCCAGGCGTGGTGGTGCATGCCTATAATCCCAGCTACTCAGGAGACTGAGGCCAGAGAATCACTTGAACTGGAAGCTGCAGTGAACCCAGATCATGCCACTGTATTCCAGGCTGGATGACAGAGTGAGACTCTGCCTTAGAAAACAAAAAAGAGAAAAGAAAAGAAAAATTTTTTCCTATATTTTCTAGGCCTATTTTTAAAAATAGGAATAAATTAACATCTTTTATTTGTTAGACAAAGAGCAATGTTCAATATAAATTTTCTCAAGACCCTTAAAACCTGTGAATTTCTGGCCAGTTCACAAAACCGTAAGATGACACTTTTCAGCATGAAGTAAAAAACAGTCTGTCAGCTCTAAAGATGTTACAGAGCAGAAATTTCCAAATGTGTTATACAAGCTTTCTGGGCAAATGAAAAATCTATCTTCTATGATATATGAACAAAAATTCGCAAGATAAGATTATGTTTTGACATACTTAACAAGCATTCCTTCTTTGTCTCCAACAAACAAAGCTAAGGAAATAATGTAACCATTTTTATGCAGAAAATTAAGGCTGCAGGTCATACACAAGAACAGAAGTGCTTGAGCATTGAAACTGTTCTGCTTCATTGTCATACTCGAATTGTTGACTCTTAAACCATTTTCAGTTAAATACAAGGAAAGGTTATTGCATGTTCAGCAATTACTAAGTTTTCAATAATTTAAGGTCCAGTAGCTTAGAAAAGTAGACTGAGAATGGTTCTGAAAAGGCAAGTTAAACCTTAGGCCTGTTTTTTCAGGTTAAACTTTTTGTTTTGAGATAAATGTAGATTAACATATGGTTGCAAGAAATAATACAGACAGATTCCATGTATTCATTAGCTAGCTTCCTCAAATCATAATATCTTGTAAACTAAGATAGTGATTTTGTCACAGTCTACCCATCTTATTCATATTTTTCCAGGTTTATGTGTACTTGTGTGTGTGTGTGTGTATGTGTGTGTGTGTGTGTGTAATTCTGCCATTTTTATCCCATGGGTAGACTCAGGTATCTACAACCATAGACAAGATACAGAGCAGTCCCATCAAAAGAAGGATACCTCGTGTTGACCTTTTATAATTGAACCCGCTTTACCTCCTACCTCCATCCAGAATTTCTGGCAACCACCAATCTTCTCTAATTCTGTATTGTCATTTCAAAAGTATTATACAAATACAGTGCATAATCTTAGGGGATTGACTTTTTTTCATTTTTCCAAATTCCTTGGAGATTGCTGTAAGTTTTGTGCATCTATCACACACTCTTTCTTATTGCTGAGTTGCATTCCAAAGTATGCATATACCACAGTTTGTTAAATGACTTACCCATTGAAAGATATCTAGGTTGCTTTGAGTTTTTGGCTGTTGCATATAAAGCTTCTAAGGACATTTGTGGATTGTTTTTCTATAGACCTAAGTATTTATTTCTGTGGGGTAAATACCTAAAGTGCAGTTGATTGATCATATGATAGTTGCATATTTAGTTTAATAAGAAACTGCCAAACTGTATTTCAGAATGGCTGTACCATTTTGTATTTCTACCAGCAATATAAGGATAGTCCAGTTACTCCATGTCTCCACCAGCAATTGGTGTTATAATTATCTTTTGTTTTAGCCATTCTGATAGGTGTGAAGTAATATTTCATTATGGTCTTAATTTGCATTTCTATACTTTCTAATGACGTATTTAATATATTTTATATTAATAAAATATATTATGAGTTTATTTGCCATCTGTACATCCTCTTTGGTAAAATTTCTGTTCATATCTTCTGACCATTTTTAATTGGATTGTTTGGTATATTACTGTTGAGTTTTTTGATATTTAATACACATACACAGATAGATAGATACTCTTTCTTTGTTGGATATATATTATTTGTAAGTATTTTCTACCACTCTGTATTTTGTCTTTTCATCTTCTTGACAGGATCTTTGCAGAGCCTGTTTTAAAATTTGGTTTATCAGGTTTGCTTTTGTGAATCATGCTTTTTGTGTTAAGATGAAAAATTATTTGCCTCATCCTAGATCCCAAAGATATTCTAAGTTTTTTTTCCTAAAAGTTTTGTAGGTTTCCTTTTTTTTAAAAAAAATTATTTTTATTTTAAATTCTTGGGTAATGTGCAGGATGTGCAGGCTTGTTACATAAACATGTGCCATGGTGGTTTGCTGTACCTATCAGCCCATCACATGGATAGTAAGCCCAGCATGTATTAGCTATTTTTCCTAATGCTCTTCCTCCTCACACCACCAACAGGCCCCATTGTGTGTTGTTCCCCTTCCTGTGTTGATGTGTTCTCATTGTTCAGCTACCACTTATAAGTGAGAACATTTCTGTTCCTGCATTAGTTTGCTGAGGATAATGGCTTCCAGCTCCATCCATGTCCCTGTAAAGGACATGATCTTGTTCCTTTTTATGGCTGCATAGTATTTCATGGTGTATATGTACCACATTTTCTTTATCCAGTCTATCACTGATGGGCATTTGGGTTGATTCCATGTCTTTGCTTCAATGACATGGAATAGAATGATTTATATTTCTTTGGGTATATACTCAGTAATGGGATTGCTGGGTGAAATGACATTTCTGGTTGTAGATCTTTGAGGAATTGCCACAACATCTTCCACAATGTTTGAACTAATTTACACTCCCACCAACAGTGTAAAAGCGTTCCTGTTTCTCCGCAACCTCGCCAGCATCTGTTGTTTCTTGACCTTTTAATAATTGCTATTCTGACTGGTGTGAGATGGTATCTTATCATGGTTTTGATTTGCATTTCTCTAATGATCAGTAATGTTGAGCTTTTTTTCATATGTTTGTTTGCCCCATGAATGTCTTCTTTTGAGAAGTGTCTGTTCGTGTCCTTTGCCCACTTTTTAATGGGATTATTTGTTTTTTACTTGTAAATTTAAGTTCCTTGTAGATTCTGGAATATTAGACCTTTGTCAGATGAATGGAGTGCAAAGATATTCTCTGTAGATTGCCTGTTTGCTGTGATGATAGTTTCTTTTACTGTGCAGAAGCTCTTCAGTTTAATTAGATCCCATTTGTCAATTTTTGCTTTTGCTGCAATTGCTTTCAGTGTTTTTGTCATGAACTCTTTGCCCGTGCCTATGTCCTGAATGGTATTGCCTAGGTTTTCTTCTAGGGTTTTTATAACTTTGGGTTTTACATTTAAGTCTTTAATCCATCTTGAGTTAATTTTTAAATAAGGCATAAGGAAAGGGTCCAGGTTCAAATTTCTGCATATGGCTAGCCAGTTCTCCCAGCACAGGTTTACTTTTTATATTTAACTATGGGATGCATATTCAGTTAATTTTTGTGTAAAGTGTGCTGAGGCTTGGTTTAAGGTTGATTTTTATTATTTTTATTTTTTACATATGGATTGAACATTGCTTCAATGTTATTTCCTGAAAAGGATATCCTTCTTCCATTGAGTTGTTTTTGCATCTTTGTCAAAAATCGGTTGAGGATATTTGTGTGGGTGCTTTTTTTCTAGGTTCTGTAATTTCTTCCATTGATTTATAGGTTTATACCTCCTCTACCAGTACTGTACTGTTGATTACTGTAAGGATATAGAAAACCTCAATACTAAGGAGAGTGTTCTTTTCAAGATAGTTTACAAGAATAGTCTTTGTTATTTAAATGTCTGTCCCTTTCTATATAAATTTTTGAATATTCTTATGTACATCAACAAAATATCCCAATGTGATTTTGATGGGAATTACATTCAGTCTATAGATTAATTTGGGGAAGAGTTGCATCCTTACTATACTGTGTCTTCTAGTTTATGAACATGGTATGTCTATCCATTTAATTAAGTCTTTGATTTCTTTTATCTGCATATACATGCTTTCTGAAGTGTATACTAAGAATGTTATTTTGATTTTTTAGAATAATTATAAATAATATTACATTTTACACTTTGAATTACACATATTTATTGCTAATATGTAGAAATAAATATTATTTTTGTGTTGATTTTGTATCCTGCCACCTTGTCAAAGTCACATAATAATACTAGATTTTTAGATTTTTATAGATTCTTCATGAGATATTCATGGCATGTGGACACAGAGACAGAATCTGTATATTTGTTATTTATTTATTTTTTTTTTAATTGAGGAGGCTAGGACTTTAGATACATGTTAAAAAAGTATGTTGAGAGTGGGCATCTTTATCTTTGTCTTAATATTAGAGGGAAATAATCTAGTCTTTCACCATTGAGTATATATAATGTTAGCTGTGGGTTTCTTGTAGGTGCCCATTATCAGATGGAAGAAATTCCCTCATTCTACATTTATATTTGCAGATTGGTTTTATTGTGAAAGGATGTTGGATTTTGTCAAATGTTTTTTCTTGCATCAGTTAATACAAATGTGTTTTTTTATTTTGTACTTCATTACTATGGTTTGTTACATGAATTGATTTTTTTAAATGTTAACCCAAACTTGCATTCCTGGGATAAATCCCATTTGGTCATGGTGTGTGATTTTTTTCAATATTTTGCTAGATTTGGTTTGCTAGTATTTTATTGGGAATTTTTGCATTTGTGTTCATAAGAGATACTGGTTTATAGTTTTCTTGTAATATCTTTGGTTTAGATATCAGGGTATTACTGGCTTCATAGAATGAGCTGGGGTGTATTCCCTTCTGTTCCAATTTTGAAAGTGTTTGTGAAGAATTGTTGCTAATATGTCTGTTTGGTAGAATTCATCAGTGAAGACATTTGGGCTTGGGTTGTTTTCCACAGGTAGTTTTTTGATTACTAATTCGACCTTTTCGTTACAGGTCTATTCAGATTGTCTATTTCTACTTGAGTCAGTTTCAGTAGTTTGTGTCTTCCTAAAGAATTTGTTTTATCTAAATATGTCTAATTTGTTGGCATACAGTTGTTTGTAGTGTTCCTTTATATTTCTTTTATTTCTTTAGGGTCAGTATTCTCTCCCCTTTTATTTCTGATTCTAGTAATTTGAGTCTTCTATCTCTTGTTTTTGTAAATCTAGCTAAAGTTTGATCAATTCTGTTGATTTCTTAAAAAACTGGTTTTGGTTTCATTGATTTTCACTGTTTTTTATTTATCACATCACTTATCTCTGCTGAAGTCTTTATTATTTTATTCCTTCTGCTTGCTTTATATTTAGTTTTTCTATTTTCTCTTTCTTTTTCATTGTCTGAAGATAAAAGATTAGGCTACTTGAGAGCTTTATTTTATAATATGCCATAGGCATGGCATATTATTTCCCTCTAAGTGCTGCCTTACCTGCATGCCATAGGTTTTGTTATGTTTTGTCTTCATTTTCATTTGTATCAAGATTATTTCTAATTTATCTTTCAATTTTTTCTTTGACCTATTGATTATTTAGGAGTCTGTTAATTTTCATTTCTGAGTTTTTCAAATTTCTTTTGTTGCTGATTTTTTAATTTTACTTTATCAGAGAAAATAATTTGTATTATTTCAAAGATTTGTGGCTTAGCATATACTTCATCCTTGAAAATGTTCCATGTGTATTTGAGAAGAATGCATATTCTGCTGTTGTTAGCCGGTTTACTATAGATGATTCTCATATCTATTTGGTTTATAGTGTTGTTCAGGTCTTCTGTTTCTTTATTGATCTTCTTCCTAGCTTTTTTATTCATTATTGTAAGTAGGATATTGATGTCTCCAAATAATGTTGAATTATCTAATTCCTCTTTAATATCTGTATATGTTTATAATTGTTCTTTCTTCCTGATATATTTACCTTTTTATCATGATAAAAGTCCCCCCCCCCTTTTTTTTTTAGTAACTTTTTGTTGTTGTTTTAAAGTCTGTTTTTTTGGTTTTGTATTTTTTTTTTTTTGTTTTTTTTTTTTTCAGTGTTCCCGGTACCTGACTCTCTGTAGGAGAAGTGTAGTCTGTATTTCTTGAGAAATATATCTACACTCAGTATGCCTAACTCCTCCTTTCACCCTCAGTTACCCTCCCATTCTATTCTGGTACTTGCATCTGCAATTGCATGAAACTACTAAGGTTAAGGTCATCAATAGTGCCCTTGCTGTTAAATTCAATGGAAACGTATTTCTCATTGTCCAGTGGTTCTGCATCCAGTGCTTCCTCGTGCACTCCACCCACCGGGCCTCTGTTCCAAATCAGGTGTTCTAATGACCTATTGTGATATAGAGATATTGCCATACATTCAGGAAAGCTGTGGGGGACTTGGTTTAGATCCTGGATGCAAAGGAGGAACTTTGATCATTTTCTCATGAGGCACCCTGCTTGTTATGAGCCATAGCTTCAAGCAGCGATTGTAGCCATTTGGGATTTTTTTTGCCATTTGGGTTTTTTTTGCTTCTGTGAGCAGAGTGCTATACTCAGTCCCTAGTTTTATTCTGTGAGCCTGGTTTTAGTCCCCTATCTCACATAAAAAACATGTAAGACTATTCTCCACAGAGGCCAAGTTCCTGCTGCCACTTCTCTGCTACTGGTTCCATAGACCAGCAACCCTATGACATTTTCCCCGTGTTGTATATGTACTCTGCTGTGTGGTCTGTAAAAATATCCATCTCCTTTTTGACCTGAGCCTTGGCTTTTTGGTGTTGTCCTTTAATATATCACTAGCGTTAGTGTATAATTTTATCAGAAAGGGTGTGGAAGCATGATATATTGTGAAGACATCTCCTACCATTTCTTTTTTTTAATTATACTTTTAAGTTCTGGGATACATGTGTAGAATGTGCAGGTTTGTTGCATAGGTATACACATGCCATGATGGTTTGCTGCACCCATCAATCTGTCATCTACATTAGGTACTTCTCCTAATGCTATCCCTCCCCTAGTTCCCCCACCAGCCGAGAGGCCCTGGTGTGTGATGTTCCACTCCCTGTGTCCACGTGTTCTCATTGTTCAGTTCTCCCATATGAGTGAGAACATGTGGTGTTTGGTTTTCTGTTCCTGTGTTAGTTTGCTGAGAATGATGGTTTCTAGCTTCCTCCATGTGCCTGCAAAGGACATGAACTCATCCTTTTTTATGGCTGCATAGTACTCCATGGTATATATGTGCCACATTTTCTTTATCTAGCCAATAATTGATGGTCATTTGGGTTGGTTGCAAGTCTTTGCTATTGTGAATAGTGCTGCAATAAACATACATATACATGGGTCTTTATAGTAGTATGATTTATAATCCTTTAGGCATATACCCAGTAATGGGATTGCTGGGTCAAATGATATTTCTGGTTGTAGATCCTTGAGGAATTGCCACACTGTCTTCCACAATTGTTGAACTAATTTACATTCCCACCAACAGTGTAAAAGTGTTCCTATTTCTCCACATCCTCTCCAGCATCTGTTGTTTCCTGACTTTTTAAGGATCACCATTCTAACTGATGTGAAATGGTATCTCATTGTGGTTTTGATTTGCATTTCTCTAATGGCCAGTGATGATGAGCTTTTTTTCATATATTTGTTGTCCACATAAATGTCTTCTTTTGGAAGTGTCTGTTCATGTCCTTTGCCCACTTTTTGATGGAGTCATTTGTTTTTTTTCTTGTAAATTTGTTTAAATTCCTTGTAGATTCTGGATATCAGCCCTTTGTCAGATGGATAGATTGTAAAATTTTTCTCCCATTCTGTAGGTTGCGTGTTCACTCTGATGATAGTTTATTTTGCTGTGCAGAAGCTCTTTAGTTAAATTAAATCCTATTTGTCAATTTGGCTTTTGTTGCCATTGCTTTTGGTGTTGTAGTCGTGAAGTCTTTGGCCATGACTATGTCCTGAATGGCATTGCCTAGATTTTCTTCTAGGATTTTTATGGTTTTAGCTCTTACGTTTAAGTCTTTAATCCATCCTGAGTTAATTTTTGTATAAGGTATAAGGAAGAGGTCCAGTTTCAGTTTTTTGCATATGGCTAGCCAGATTTCCCAACACCATTTATTAAATAGGGAATCCTTTTCTCATTGCTTGTTTTTGTCAGTTTTGTCAAAGATCAGATGGTTATAGATGTGTAGCATTATTTCTCAGGCCTGTGTTCTGTTCCATTGGTCTACGTATTTGTTTTGGTACCAGTACCATGCTGTTTTGGTTACTGTAGCCTTGTAGTATAATTTGAAGTCAGGTAGCCTCCAGCTTTGTTATTTTTGCTTAGGATTGTCTTGGCTGTATGGGCTCCTTTTTGGTTCCATACGAAATTTAAAGTAGCTTTTTCTAATTCTGTGAAGAAAGTTGATGGTAAGTTGATGGGGATAGCATTGAATCTATAAATGACTTTCAGCATTATGGCCATTTTCAGTATATTGATTTTTCCTATCCATGAACATGGGATGTTTTTCCATTTGTTTGTGTCCTCTCTTACTTCCTTGAGCAGTGGTTTGTAGTTCTCCTTGAAGAGGTCCTTCACATCCTGTATAAGTTGTATTCTCAGGTATTTTATTCTCTTTGTATCAATTGTGAATGGGATTTCACTCATTATTTGGCTGTCTGTCTATTATTGGTGTATAGGAATGCTTGTGATTTTTGCACATTGATTTTATATCCTGAGACTTTGCTGAAGTTGCTTATCAGCTTAAGGAGATTTGGGGCTGAGATGATGGGGTTTCCTAAATATAAAATCATGTCATCTGCAAAGAGAGACAATTTGACTTCCTCTCTTCCTATTTGAACATGCTTTGTTTTTCTCTTGCCTGATTGCCCTGGCCAGAACTTCTGATACTATGTTGAATAGGAATAGTGAGAATAGTGCCAGTTTTCAAAGGGAATGCTTCCAGCTTTTGCCCATTCAGTATGATATTGCCTGTGGGTTTGCCATAAATAGCTCTTATTCTTTTGAGATACATTCCATCAATACCTAGTTTATTGAGAGTTTTTAGCATAAAGGGATGCTGAATTTTATCAAAGACCTTTTCTGCATATATTGAGATAATCATGTGGTTTTTGTCATTAATTCTGCTTATGTGATGGATTACGTTTATTGATTTGAGTATGTCGAACCAGCCTTGCATCCCAGAGATGAAGCTGACTTGATCATGGTGGATAAGCTTTTTGACGTGCTGCTGGATGCGGTTTGCTAGTATTTTACTGAGGATTTTCGCATTGATGTTCATCAGGGATATTGGCCTGAAATGTTCTTTTTTTGTTGTGTCTCTGCCAGGTTTTGGTATCAGGAGTATGCTGGCCTCATAAAATGAGTTAGGGAGGAGTCCCTATTTTTCTGTTGTTTGGAATAGTTTCAGAAAGAATGGTATCAGCTCCTCTTTGTACCTCTGGTAGAATTCAGCTGTGAATCTGTCTGGTCCTGGGGTTTTTTGGTTGGTAGTCTATTACTGCCTCAATTTCAGAACTTATTATTGTTCTATTCAGGGATTTGACTTCTTCCTAGTTTAGTCTTGGGAGGGTGTATGTGTCCAGGAATTTATCCATTTCTTGTAGATTTTGTAGTTTATTTGCCTAGAGGTGTTTATAGTATTTTCTGATGGTAGTTTGTATTTCTGTGGGATCAATGTTGATATCCCCTTTATTATTTTTTTATTGTGTCTATTTTTCTTTCTTTTCTTCTTTATTAGTCTGGCTAGCAGTCTATCTATTTTGTTAATCTTTTCAAAAAAGCTCCTGGATTCGTTGATTTTTTTTTAAGGGATTTTCGTGTTTGTATCTCCTTCAGTTCTGCTCTGATCTTAGTTATTTCTTGTCTTCTGCTGGCTTTTGAATTTGTTTGCTCTTGCTTCTCTAGTTCTTTTAATTGTGATGTTAGGGCGTCAATTTTAGATCTTTCCTGCTTTCTCCTGTGGACACTTAGTGCTATAAATTTCCCTCTAAACGCTGCTTTAGCTGTGTCCCAGAGATTCTGGTACATTGTGTCTTTGTTCTCACTGGTTCCAAAAAACTTATTTATTTCTGCCTTAATTTTGTCATTTACCCAGTAGTCATTCAGGAGCAGATTGTTCAGTTTCCATGTAGTTGTGCAGTTTTGATTGAGTTTCTTAATCCTGAGTTCTAATTTTATTACACTGTGGTCTGAGAGACTATTTGTTACGATTTCTGTTCTTTCGCATTTGCTGAGGAGCATTTTACTTCCAATTATATGGTCAATTTTAGAATAAGTCCAGTGTGGTGCTAAAAAGAATGTGTATTCTGTTGATTTGGGGTGGAGAGTTCTGTGGATGTCTTTTAGGTTCATTTGGTCCAGAGATGAGTTCATGTCCTGAATATCCTTGCTAATTTTCTGTCTCATTGATCTGTCTAATATTGACAGTGAGGTCTTAAAGTATCCTACTATTATTGTGTGGGAGTCTCTAGGTCTCTAAGAACTTGCTTTATGAATCTGAGTGCTCCTGTATTGGGTGGATATATATTTAGCGTAGTTAGCTCTTCTTGTTGCATTGATCCCTTTACCATTATGTAATGCCCTTCTTTTGTCTTTTTTGATCTTTTTTGGTTTAAAGTCTGTTTTATCATAGACTAGGATTGTAACCCCTGCTATTTTTTGCTTTCCATTTGCTTGGCAAACATTCCCCCATTCCTTTATTTTGAGCCTGTGTGTGTCTTTGCATGTGAGATGGATCTCCTAAATACAGCACACCAATGGGTGTTGAGACCAGCTAGGTCATGGAGACCCTAACCCAGCGGTGCTAGAGGAATTAAAGACACACACATAGAAATATAGAGTGTGGAGTGGAAAATCAGGGGTCTGACAGCCTTCAGAGCTGAGAGCCCTGAACAGAGTTTTACCCATATATTTATTGACAGCAAACCAGTGATAAGCATTGTTTCTATAGTTTATAGATTAACTAAAAGTATTTCTTATGGAAAATAAAGGGATGGGGTGAAACTAGGGATGGTCTCTGGCTAGTTACCTGCAGCAGAAACATGTCCTTAAGGCACAGATTGCTCATGCTGTTGTTTGTGGTTTAGGAATGCCTTCAAGCGGTTTTCCTCCGTGGGTGGGCCAGGTGTTCCTTGCCCTCATTCTGGTAAACCCACAACCTTCCAGCAAACCCACAACCAACCAGCATGGGCGTTATGGCCATCACAAGCATGTCACATTGCTGCAGATATTTTGTTTATGGCCAGTTTTAAGGCCAGTTTATGACCAGATTTGGGGGCCTGTTCCCAACAGATGGGTCTTGACTCTATTCTATTTGCCATTCTGTGTCTTTTAATGGGGGCATTTAGCCTGTTTACATTTAAGATTAATATTGTTACATGTGGATTTGATCCTGTCATTATGATGCTAGCTGGTTATTTTGACTGTTAGTTGATGCAGTTTCTTCACAGTGTCAATGTTCTTTACAATTTGGTATGTTTTTGCAGTGGCTGGTACAGGTTTTTCCTTTCCATATTTAGTGCTTCTTTCAGGAGCTCTTGTAAGGCAGGCCTGGTGGTGACAAAATCTCTCAGCATTTGCTTGTCTGTAACGGATTTTATTTCTGTTATGACGCTTAGTTTGCCTGGATGTGAAATTCTGGGTTGAAAAATCTTTTCTTTAAAAGTGTTGAGTATTGGCCCCCACTCTCTTCTGGCTTGTAGGGTTTCTGCAGAGATCTTCTGTTAGTCTGATGGGCTTCCCTTTGTGGGTAACCCGATCTGGCTGCCCTTAACATCTTTTCCTTCATTTCAACCTTGGTGAATCTGACAATTATATGTCTTGGGATTGCTCTTCTCGAGGAGTATCTTTGTGGTGCTCTCTGTATTTCCTGAATTTGAATGTTCACCTGTCTTGCTAGGTTGGGGAAGTTCTCCTGGATAACATCCCTGAAGAGTGTTTTCCAACTTGATTCCATTCTCCCCGTCACTTTTAGATACACCAATAAAATGTAGGTTTGGTCTTTTCACATAGTCCCATATTTCTTGGAGGCTTTGTTTGTTCCTTTTTATTCTTTTTTCTCTAATCTTGTCTTCATGTTTTATTTCATTAAGTTGATCTTCAATCTCTGATATTCCTTCTTCTGCTTGATTGATTTAGCTTTTGATACTTGTGTATGCTTCTTGAAGTTCTCATGCTGTGGTTTTTAGCTTCATCAGGTCATTTATGTTTTTTTCTAAAGTGGTTATTCTAGTTAGCAATTCGTCTAACCCTTTTTCAAGGTTCTTAGCTTACTTGCATTGGGTTACAACATGCTCCTTTAGCTCAGAGGTTTGTTATTACCTACCTTCTGAAGGTAGGTAATACCTTGATACCTGGTTTTCCTCATCTTCATCAATTTATCTACCTTTGGTCTTTGATGTTGGTGACCTTTGGATGGGGTTTTTGTGTGGACGTCCTTTTTTGTTGATGTTGATGCTATTCCTTTCTGTTTGTTAGTTTTCATTCTAACAGGCCCCTCTGCTGCAGGTCTGCTGGAGTTTGCAGGAGGTCTACTCCAGACCCTCTTTGCCTAGGTATCACCAGCAGAGGCTGCAGTACAACAAAGATTGCTGCCTATTCCTTCCTCTGGAAGCTTCATCACAGAGGGCACCTGCCAGATGCCAGCTGGAGCTCTCCTGTATGAACTGTCTGTCGACCCCTGCTGGGAAGTCTTTCAGTCAGGAGTCAGAAGGCAGCTTGAGCTCTGTGCTGGGAGATCCACTGCTCTCTTCAGAGCTGGCAGGCAGGAATGTTTAAGTCTACTGAAGCTGCACCCACAGCCGCCCCTTCCACCAGGTGCTCTGTCCCAGAGAGATGGGAATTTTATCTATAAGCCCCTGCCTGGGGCTGCTGCCTTTCTTTCAGAGATACCCTTCCCAGAGAAGAGGAATCTAGAGAGGCACTCTAGCTATAGTGGCTTTGCAGAGTTGCAGTGTGCTCCACCCAGTTCAAACTTCCAGGCGGCTTTGTTTACACTGTGAGGGGAAAACTGCTTGCTCAAGCCTCAGTAATGGCAGATGCCCCTTCCCTCACCAAGCTCAAGCATCCCAGGTCAACCTCAGACAGCTGTGTTGGCAGCAAGAATTTCAAGCCATTGGATCTTAGCTTAATAGGCTCTGTGGGGGTGGGATCTGCTGAGCTAGAGCACTTGGCTCCCTGGCTTCAGTCCCCTTTCCAGGGGAGTGAATGGTTCTGTCTCACTGGTGTTCCAGGTGCCACTGGGGTATGAAACATAAACTCCTGTAGCTCACTCGGTGTCTGCCCAAATGGCTGCCCACTTCTGTGCTTGAAACTCAGGGCCCTGGTGGTGTAGGTACCCAAGGGACTGTCCTGGTCTGCAGGTTGCGAAAACTGTGGGAAAAGGGTAGTGTCTGGGCTGGAATGCACTGTTCCTCATGGTACAGTCCCTTATTTCTTCCCTTGGCTTGGGGAGGGAGTTGCCCGACCCCTTGTGCTTCCCGGGTGAGGCGACACCCCACCCTGCTTCAGCTCGCCCTCTGTGGGTTGCATTCACTGTCTAACCAGTCCCAGTGCGATGAGCCCGGTACCTGAGTTGGAAATGCAGAAATCACCTGCCTTCTGCGTTGATCTCGCCGGGAGCTGCAGACCAGAGTTGTTCCTATTCGGCCATCTAGCCAGCCACTTAAAGTCTGTTTTGTTTGGTAATTGTGTCACCACTATTGTATTCTTGTGATTGCAGTATGTGTGGTATATCTTTTAACATTCTATTACTTTGAACCTATTTGTATCTTTGAATTTAAAGTGCATCTCATGTAGACAATATATAGCGTAGTTGGATATCACTTTTTAAATCTAGTCTGACAATCTGCTTTTTGATTGGCTTGTTTAGTCCGTTAACATTTAATGTTATTATTGATATACTTGGATATACTTTGTCATTTTACTTTTTGTTTCCATGTTCTTCATGTGTATTCTTCTATTCTGCATTAATTCTGTTGAATTAAATGAATATTTTCTAATGTGGTATTTTCATTTCTTTACTTTTTGCTGTTTATTTCCAGTTCTTTATTAATTTCTCTAGAGCTTGCTGCATACATATTAACCTATCAGAATCAGTTTTAGATTTATACTAATTTAATTTCGGCAAGCTATAGAAATGTTACTTTTTTGTACTTCTGTCTCTCTGTAATTTACGGTATCAATATTACACATATTATATCTTTAGATGTTACAAACTAAATACTACCTTATTATTTTATGTAATTTTGTATATTTCAAATAAGCTGAGAGTAGAAAGGATAGGAATTATATATTTATAGGTTTTGTCATATATAGCCTTCTTATTTATCATTTGTGGTTCTCTTCATTTGTTTCCTGGATTCAAGTTACTATATGAATTTTTTTTTAGCCCAATACAGCTTCTCTCACGCACCTCTTTTGTGTTATCATTGGCAAATATATATATATTTATGTGTTATAGGCCCAATTTATACATTATGTATAAATTCTTCTGTGAAATTGCTTTTAAATCAGTAAAAGGGAAAAGAGTAGAAGAAATGCATAGTTGTACTGTCTTTTTGATTACATAATTACCTTAATTGGTGCACTTTGTTTTTTTGTGTGTGTGGATTCAGATACTGGCTGGCATCACATTTTTTTATTCTGAATGACTTCTTTTGGAATTTATTTTAAGCTAGGTATGTGGCAAATATTGCTAATTATTTATCCTGCCAGTTTAAATCTACTCTTGAGCCCTCTTAGTATTTTTACTTTTCATCTCTTGCATTTCCATTTCATTCTTTTCTGTAATTTCAGTCTTTATTTATATTCTGTATTTGATGTGATTTTATAACCATATCTTCTTCAATTTTGGTTTCCTTTAATTCTTTTAACATATTTATAATGAATTATTTGAAATGTTTATTTTTTTAAATCCCACATCTGGTCACTGTCACAGATAGTTTCTGTTGCTTACCTTTTTCCAGTATATGTCCTGTTTCCTTACGTGTGTTGCAAATTTTTGTCAGAAACTTCACATTTTAGATAATATAGTTATGTGTTTCTTAATGATGGGGATATGTTCTGAGAAATGTGTCATTAGGCAGTTTTGTTTTGTGAACATCATAGGGTATACTTATACAAACCTAGATAGTATAGCTTACTACACACATAGGCTACATGGTATGGCCTTTTCCTCCTAGGCTACAAGCCTGCACAGCATGATACTATATTGAATATTGTATATAGTTGTAATACTGTGGTATTTGTGTATCTAAACATATCTGAATATTATAAAGGTAGACTAAAAATAGGATATTATCATCTATGGGACTAAGATTGTATATGCAGTTTGTTGTTGACCAAAACGTAATTATGCAGCACATGACTGTATATTGTAGCAACTCTGAGGTGAAGTTGCTGGGTGAAGCCTCTGATGTGTGTCCTTGAAAGATGCAGCTTGGGTGTACCCACAGCAGTTTTGGCAGGGCCGTCTCTGACTGTCTCTTTTCTGAAACATACTCACTCAGGTGACTGATCTATTGCTTTCAACAGTGCCCTAGGAAATAAATTGCTCTACTGATCCAGTTAAATTTAGGTTTCTTGAAGTATTAGTTCTTTAGGTCAGTGTTTGAGATATGTTCTGATCCCAGTATTGCTTCTCCCAGGTGACTCCTGTGTTGCTGTCTCGCCAAGTTGTAGTTTAGCTTATAACTCCAGTGAATCTGTGAATCTCGTCTTAGTTGAGCTTGTCTACACTTACACGCAAGTGAAACCAGTTCCTTTGAGATTCAGAGCTTTCTGTTCTGCAGCCTGGTTCTCTTCCCTGGGGAAATTCTCTGAGCGATAGCGCTGAAGCTGAGGCTGGGGACAGTGGTGTGCTTCTTTCTGGGTGACACCCTGCTTTAGGAGCTGAGCACTTGATGTAGGGGTAGCAGGAGCCCTAGGTATCATCAGCTTACAGTCCTGATGTGGAACCCTTACACCACGAATTGGGGTAAGGGTGATGGAGGACTCAGTATTCTCAGTGTTCCTCTACCTAATTTAGAGCCTCTGTCTCAGGAGTTGGGACTAGGTGGAAGAAGGTAGCTATCACCTCTCAGCCAGATTCACCTGGAACTTAATAAATTCAGCAACACGGAGCTGGGGATAGATGAGAAATGCTGACATCCTTCCTTTCCCGGGAGATAGTCTATTAACTGAAAGCTGGATGGGGAAAGAACCCTATGTTAGGCTGTAGAAATCTGGAATGGAGTGTCTCTCTCTCTCTCCTTGAGCTGAGGGAAGGGAGGAAGGGAGCAGGTCTTGGTTCATATGCTTTCTTCAAATACTGTTTGATATGGTTTGGTTGTATTCCCACCTAAATCTCATGTTTAATTGTACTCCCTAATGTTGGGGGAAGGACCTGTTGGGAGGTGATTAGATCATGGGGGCAGATTTCCTCCTTGTGCTTGTGATAGTGAGTTCTCATGAGATCTGGTTGTTTGAAAGTGTGTAGCACTTCTCCCTTCACTCTCTCTTTCTCTCCTGCTCCATCATGGTAAGACCTGCTTGCTTCCCCTTCACCTTCAATCATGATTGTAAGTTTCCTGAGGCTTCCCTGCCATGCTTCCTGTACAGCCTTCAGAACTGTGAGTTAGTTAAACCTCTTTTGTTAATAAATTACCTAGTCTTAAGTAGTTCTTTATAGCAGTGTGAGAATGGACTATTACACTATTTTTACGGACATTCGATAGACTTCTTTGAATAAATGTTTATTTTTTCTATGCCCTTAGGACAATTTCCAAAGACTGTTTAATGGTAGGTTTTTTTTTTTTTTTTTTTTTTTTTTTTTTTTTTTTTTTTGGAGACGGAGTCTCGCTCTGTCGCCCAGGCTGGAGTGCAGTGGCCGGATCTCAGCTTACTGCAAGCTCCGCCTCCTGGGTTCACGCCATTCTCCTGCCTCAGCCTCCCGAGCAGCTGGGACTACAGGCGGCCGCCACCTCGCCCGGCTAGTTTTTTTGTATTTTTTAGTAGAGACGGGGTTTCACCGGGTTAGCCAGGATGGTCTCAATCTCCTGACCTCGTGATCCGCCCGCCTCGGCCTCCCAAAGTGCTGGGATTACAGGCTTGAGCCACCGCGCCCGGCTAATGGTTGTTTTTAAAAAAGAATTTATAGCAGCTTTGTTGGAGTTTGCAGAGCTCCTCCAGCTGTCTAGTCAGAAGTCTGTCTCCTACAGTTATTTTTTTAGTAGTAGTCATTACTTTATTCAGTTTATTTCTTCTTGCACAAATTATAATAATTCATATTATGAATAATAATTTTTCTCCTAGAAATGGTTTTAATCCAACTCTCCAAATTCATTGACATGAAGATATTTATAGTGTTTTATGTAGTCATTTGTTTTTTCTTTATATATTAAATTTTATAGCTTTTTTCTGTTGTTTAATTAGTACATTATTTGATGTTTTTCTTATGTATCATGGATTTTACTGTCTTTCTACCTGAATTATAATTTTTTTAATATTTCTCAGGGATTCATTCCTTCTTTGATTTTTCTTATTCTCTTTCCCTAACTTGCTTTCTTGTGTTAACCTTGTTCTTTATGTAGACTCTTGAGTTGTACAATTAGCTCATTTATTTTCTTTTTATTTTTTGGGTAAATCTAGTTAAGACTATAAATTTACTTTTTATTACTATAATTGCATCCCACAATTACTGATATGTTTATCATCATTTCTAAATATTTAGTCATATCTACTATGATTTATAGTCATTTATTTAGTATTTTATTTGTTTAAAAATATTTGAGGGATTTTTGTTGTTGATTTTTATTTTGATTTTTTTGTGTGTCAGAGAGTGTGGTTTACATATTATAATATTGAAGTTTTGGATTTTGTTGACTTCTTTCAAAGCCTCCTTTTGATTATTTTTATTTCTGGAATGCTAATTAAACATATTTATTGGCCAGGCGTGGTGGCTCATGCCTGTAATCCCAGCACTTTCGGAGGCTGAGGAGGGCGGATCACAAGGTCAGGAGTTCAAGATCAGCCTGGCCAATATGATGAAACCCCGTCTCTACTAAAAAAAAAAAAAATGTAGCCAGCTCAGTGGCAGGCGCCTGTAGTCCCAGCTACTCGGGAGGCTTAGGCAGGAGAATCACTTGAACCCGGGAGATGGAGGTGGCAGTGAGCCGAGATCAAGCCACTGCACTCCATCCTGGGAGACAGAGCAAGACTCCATCTCAAAACAAACAAATGAACATATTTATTAGGATTTCTTAACTTATCATTCAAAACCTTTAACTTGTCTTTCATATACCAGAATCTTTAAATGTGGTGTATTTTAGGTACTCTCATATGATTTACCAAATGTTTCTTCAGGTATGTTATGTCTGCCATTTAGCTTATGTATTTCACTTAAGTTATTTATTTTTTAACTTTGGTGATTTTTTTCTTTTTATTTCAATGACTATATTTTCATTCTCCAATATATTAGACCTTGCATTTTTATAATCCCCACTTGTTTTTGGTCATATTCACCTGTTTTTGTTTTATAATTTTCTGTTCTTAATTTATTCCTTTCTTTAACATTTTGAGGATTTACATTTTTACATTTTATTATATTTTAATAATGTACGTATACTTCTTTGTATCCTTACCACCAACAAAATAGGTTTTATTGCTCTTTATATAGTGGGTGTAAAAAAACTGTATCACTTATAATTTGCATTTTCCTTAATACTGTTATCTTTGAGCATCTATTTATATATGTTCATTTTCCCATATAAGATTTTCTATTTATAAATTTTGCCTATTTTCCTGTTTTTGTGCTCTTGTCAATTTCTAACAGTACTTTGACTATAGATCAGTGGTTCTCAAATTGTGGTCTGTGAAACTCTGGGAGTCCCTGAGACACTTTCAAGGGATCAGTAAGGTGAAAACTAATTTAGTAATTATACTAAGATTTTATTTGCTATTTCTACTGTGTTGATATTTGCACTTATGGTAGGTAAATTCCTGTCACCTATTTAGTAGAAAGCAAGGCAGTGGCCTTGAACTGTACTGGCAATTGAATAACTTCTTAGTTGAGACGCTGCTGAAAACAAAAGCCAGGTTAACAAGGAAGAAAGTGGCAGAAGTTTATGCATGTGCTGTACCTATCATGCTGGAGAGGCCTCAATTCAAAAGTATCTCCTATTGGTACCTTAGGGGCCTTGCTTACGTAATATTTTAACAAACAGTCATAAATCCAATTTAGTGACAAAACAAAGGAGAGAGCAATTCCAGTCTTCTAAAAGGTTAGAAAATGTGGGATGATAGTAAAATCTGTTCCCAGATTCTTTTGGTGCCTGCTGGTGCTTTCTCTGGACAGATTAGCAAACGTTATCTCCAGTAAGGAAGGATTGGTGTCCTGCCATTGGGCAAATGGAGGCTAAGGCCTGAATGGTCCCCTCCATTTTCAGCGTCTTTAACCTTACAGCCCTCAATATTTGGGGGAGAAATACTTTGTTTTTCTTCAGTCCCCCTTTTACAGCTTTAGTTTTAGAAAGTTTTACATATTAAAGTCCAAGTTGGTAGCTTTGGGGAGATTTGGGTTAGAGGTTCTAATCTGGCAAAGGGGGAGAAATAGATTGAAACAAGTAGAAAGCAACAAATTGGGTTCCATGTCTTACCGAATGAGTCTCTTCGTCTTGAGAGTAATTAGCTTAGTTGAACAGATGAGCCTAATTTCAGGAGGTGGTGTTATAGGTGAATTTTTTTCAAATTTAGTCTCTATCTGGTATAGGCACACTGGTATTTAGTTGGCAGCATTTTTATGGAAAACACAGAAAAACAAAAATTAATATCTGGAGCAGTCTGCAAACTAGTCTTTTGAGTTTGGAGGGCAGTCAGCTGAGAATATTTTAGATTTTGACTCAAAAAATTTCAGTTGGGATGGACAGGGAGTGGCAATTTGATAGATTTTCCCAGATTGTCGTTTGAATCGGGTTCCACTGAACTTTCTGTACATACATAAGTTGTTGTTGTGATTTCTCCAAAGTTTATATCAGGTTGTCTAGCATTAACTTGCAGGACTTTAGGAAAAGCAGTTTTGATGTCTAGGGATTTAGAGTCAGATGAGTGAGTGGGAGAAATATTGGAAATTTTAGTCTGGAGAGTCATAGTCAGATATTGGAAGAAACTAAAAATTCAAGATTCAGCCTAGATAATTTTTTAAAAACCCTCAAAAGCAAATGGACAAAGCTAGAATCTAATAACGAGCGCACTATAGTTTTTAAATTTTTCTTGAAACATAATTTTTCTCTCTCTGGTCACCTGTTTCTACCAAAGATCACAGTGAGTCCAGTTTTGTTGTAAAATAAGTTTTAGCCTCATTATGGTTGGCTTGATTAGTTATATAAACTGTAGCAAGGCCGGATGCAGTGGCTTACACCTGTAATCCCAGCACTTTGTGAGGCCGAGGCAGGTGGATCACTTGAAGTCAGGAGTTCAAGACCAGACTAGCCAACATGGTGAAACCCCATCTCTACTAAAAATACAAAAATTAGCTGGGCATGGTGGTGCACGCCTGTAATCCCAGCTACTTGGGCAGCTGAGGTGGGAGTATCACTTGAACTTGGGAGGCAGAGGCTGCAGTGAGCAGAGATGGCACTGCTGCACCCTAGCCTGGGCGACAGAGCGAAACTCCATTTCTAAATAAATAAATAAACTGTAGAAACAATAATGATTGACCTTATTATAGGCTCTTTTAAAGTTGGCTTTGCTGGAACTTGTCATAAGGAAAAGACTTTTAAAATACTCTCCAGGTTAGGAAGTCAAGCCATGGACTCACCCTCAGATTTTACCTGTAGTACTTGAGTGAATTTTTTTCTTGAAGTCCCCAAAGTATTTAGAGTATTCTGCACTTCTCAGAAACTGATATTTTTTTACCTACCACAAGGCTAGTAACCCTGTAAAGGAACCATGTAGACAGCGTACTTGGCCAGTTTTTCCAAGAGATTAATTGGATCCTAGTTAACCTTTAGTTCCTTAAAGCAGCCTGGTCATACCTGAAAATGTGACATCCCAATCAAAGCCTTTGTAATATGTGTTTTTAACTGTGTCTTATTATGAAAGGAAACAGATTCTTATTAATGTTATGCAAATAACTATATTGCCATAAAATAAAAATATTTATGGTTAGTTTCTCAATTCAGAAGAAATCAGAGAGAAAGGTAAATGTTTTGATTTTGCTAACAAAAATATACTTTACTCAATTCCTGCAAACTATAAGTAGCTTAAAAAAAAAAAAAAGCTTTCTCGACTCTGGAAAAAGAAACAAAAACTAATTAGCAATGTTTTCAACAAAAAGCCATTAAAAATCATTTTAGTCCTGCATCAGTTGAGTCCCACATAATTCTTTTTCTGCTTGATGTTAGATTAGCAATTTTATGAGTCCAGTTTTTAAAATGGGAGTTATTCAAATTCTTAACCAGTCTAATCGTGTTATCTCAGTGATGTCGGAAAACTGTACTTAAGTGTATTTAAAGTCTATTCCATGAATCTTCTTGAAGACACTTTATGATTTGCAGAGAGCTTTTGAAGAAAAAACAAAAGCAACAGAATAAAGCAGTAACACATCCAGAATGTTTATTAGGGACCAGTTCTGCAGGCACTTTTGCCTAGCAACTCCAACAATCTCAGACTCCCAGAAGGCGGAAAGATGTTCAGTGCATCAGGTGCTTAAAAAGACAGTTTTATCGTGAAGAAAAGGATTCCTGTCTTGTGGAGGGAAGTGTTTACCAGCCAAGGGCTAATCCTGCAAGCAGCCTCCCACCTGCAGCGTTAACTCTTTTATGCACATAAGCTGATCCTGAATTGTTGCTGGTTTGTGTGTACTTCTGCTGGATGCTCAGAAGAGTATACTTTTGATACAGTGTTTCAGAGAATTTGGGGGATATTTTGACTTAAATTCAGACTTAGTTCTATTTCAGGAAATACCTTCATATGGGTCAGATTTCTGGAGAGAAAAAGTTTTCTTTCTTTGTCCCCAGTCATACTGTGACTCACTACAGTTTCCAGCTCTAACCCTTCAGGTTCAGTTATTCTATGTGATATTTGTATATATTACATATCTTTGATATTATAAGTCATGATATATGTATGTATATATGATAAATGTGTACCTACGCTGATGGATGAATCAGTACAAAAAGCATGTTAGAATTCCTGTTCAGAAATGAAACCTATAGAGGTTTCCTTAGCAATTAGAAGCTGTCTGGTCTCTACTCCGAATACAAAGATGGACGGTAGCTAACTATGTGTACTTAATTTTAGCTTAAATGTGTAGGTAGGAAAGTAAACAATGACTGGGTGCACTTCAGTGTATGCAGGAAGCTTTTCCTGAGCATAATCCAGGAACAGGCAGGGAAGTCTCCCTTGTTGGACAGAAGTAGCAACAGAGCGCCTTGTTTTGGAAGTTGAACTTTTCTGACTTTTGGTATTGTGAATTTCTTTTCATTTTTATTTTTCTTGTGTCATTTCAGTGAGAATTTGGGATGGTTAAAATATATATGTGTGTGTGTGTGTGTGTGTGTTCTCAGTTCCAGCTGTTGTACTCAACTCAATAAAACTAATTGTGTATCTATTAGAAACGTATTTTTGAATATTGTTCATAATTATATGAATTTAATTTCTTCCAAGATAAATATTTAACTTAGAGAAGTGCTATACCTGAGTTTGAGCAGCATAGTGTTGAGGTTAATAGAATAGGCTCTGGGACCAGGCTCCATAAGTTACAATCTTAGTTTTGAAAGCATAGGCATTGGACATGTGACATAATCCCTGCCTCCCTCAATTTCTTTATGACAGATAGAAAATCTTAATGATGCTGAGAGATTCAAATGAGTCACTATTTGTAAAGTGTCAATCATAGTATTTGGTACTTAGATAAGTGTTGGTACTTAGATAAGTGTTGGTACAAGATAAGTGTTGGTGAACTAAAAATAAATATAATTGTATCTAAAAACATGTGCCAAGAATTTATACCAAGTAATCATATTTCTTAAATAGTTACAATATGTTTGAATTATTTAAGTAACCATTTTTTGTCTTTCTCTTCTTAATTTTTTACAGCTTATCGTGAGCCTCATTATTATTATCAGTTCACAGCTCGATATCATGCAGCTCCCTGCAACAGTATTTATAATATTTCTTTTGAGAAGAAACTTATTCAGATTTTAAGCAAACTGCTTCTTGACCTTTCATGTGAAATTTCCTTACTTAAGTCTGAATGCCATCATGTTAAAATGCAAAGAGCTGGTTTGCAAAATGAATTGTTCTTTACATTTTCAGGTAAGTCTATACAATTTATTAGAAAAGCAAATGGAGAACACATAACTAAGAGTTAAAAAAATGTTGTTAATTACTCACAGCATTTTTACAATATAAACACTATACATCTGAATATATTTTGTTCTCTACTTTGACTTAGTGCTATTAACCCCTCAAATAGAATTCTACTGATTCATGTACTAATGAAAAGTTTGCTCTCTCAATAACACTGTTATGATAATTTACTGTAGAGTGGAATTTAGTGTAAGGAAAGTCATGCTATTTAGATTTAATGATTTAATTTGTAAAATCATCTTATTATAAGATGGGTTAATATCATAGACCAGAGGAAACATTCAGCTTAGTATGCTTTTCTTGATAATGTGGAGTAGAGGCCCAGTATTTTCTGGAAAACAAAGAATTGGACTTTATACTTATACCTTTATATTTATCTTTATATTTATAATGGTTTATGAATGACCACTTAGGAATACCCACCCATGTGTTTTTAAGAGGTCCCAGTGACAGTAGGGCACCCCTCCCCTTTCATCACAAATGTTATTGCTTGCTAGTTTCCTACCTCCTTTTTTAGTGTTTTTTTTTTTTAAATCATTATTTATCTGCTATCAGAGTTGGATTGTATTTAACCATTTCCCCAACTTTCCCTTCTGTTTCTTTTTTGGCCATCTAGGATTGAAGTTTTAGAAACACAGTTGAGAGGCATGAAGCTTTAAGGGGAAAAAACAAGAGAAGTTCAGCCTCATTTTCTGTCTTTTATCTCCTTACTTTTCTCCTGTCTTCCCTTCTTTTCTCCTCTCTTTCCTTCTCCTCAGCCCTCCCTTCCCCTCACTACTCCTTTTCCCTTCCCTGCCCTCCCCTCTCTCTCCTCTTCTCCAGAAATACATTGAGAGTTTTTCTCCAGCCCCTGGGTCTGTCTCATAGGTAGATCAGGTCTTAGAAAACCTGAAAGTGTGGCTCTCTTCAGGTTCAGCACTTTGGGAGGCTGAGGCAGGTGGATCACTTGAGGTCAGGAGTTTGGGACCAGCCTGGCCAACACGGGGAAACCTGCCTCTACTAAAAATACAAAAATTAGCCGGGCATGGTGGCGTGGGCCTGTAGTCTCAGTGACTTGGGAGGCTGAGGCAGGAGAATCACTTGAACCCAGGAAGCTGAGGTTGCAGTGAGCCGAGATCATGCCACTGCACTGCAGCCTGGCTGACAGAGTGAGACTGTTTAGAAAAAAAAAAAAAAAAAAAAGCTGAAAGTGTACTGGAACTTATAAAAGAGATGATATCCAATAGAAATGAAGCATTATGAGACTTGATTTGCATTTCTCCAAAGGCAAATGTTGTTGAGCATCTTTTCATGCGCTTATCAGTCAGTTGTGTATCTTCTTTGGAGAAATGTTTATTCAAGTCCTTTGCTCAATTTAAAATTGGGTTTGTGTCTTTTTGGTGGTGTTGTAAGAGTTCTTTATATATTCTGAATACTGTATTCTTATTAATATGTGATATGCAAATATTTCTTCCATTTTATAGGTTCTTTTTTCACTTTCTTAATAATGTCCTTTGATACCCAATTGATTTTAATTTTGATGATGTCCAATTTACCTGTTTTTTCCTTATGTTTCTTGTACTTTGGGTGGCGTTTCTAAGAATATGTTGCCAAATCTGAGGTCATCAAGATTTACTCCTTCTGTAGTTTTAGCTATTACACTTCGGTCTAAGATTCATTTTGAGCTAATTGTGTATATAGTATGAGGTATGGGTTCAGCCTTATACTTCATATTTTGCATATGGCTATCTGGTTGCCCGAGAACATTTGTTGGAAGAGACCATTTTTTTCCACATTGAATCGTCTTGGCAACCTTGTTGAAAGTCAGTTAACCATAAATATATGAGCTTATCTCTAGACTCTCAATTCTATTGCATTGTTCTGTATTTCTGTTCTTATGTCAGTATACCATTTTGATTACTGTTTGATTTGTGGCACTTTGGAAATTGAGAAGTGAGAGTCCTCCAATTTTGTTCTTCCTTTTTAACACTGTTTTGGTAATTTGAGATTGTTTTTAATTCCATATGATTTTTAGCATCTCCTTCTCCATTTCTGACAAAAATCACCATTGGCGTTTTGATAGGGATTGCATTGGATCTGGACATAGCTTTAGATATTATTGCCACCTTAACAATATTAAGTCTTTTAATCTGTGAACACAGGTAGCTTTGCATTTATTTAGAACTTGTTTAATTTCTTTCAGTAGCATTTTACAGTTTTCAGTGTATAAGTATAGTGCTGTAACTCTTGACAAATGTATTTCTAAGTATTTTATTAGTACTGATGCTATTATAAGTAGAATTTTCTTAATTCCCTTTATACTTTGTTCATTGCTAGTGTATAGAAATACACTAGGTTTTTAAAAAAATGGATTCTGCATCCTTGATTGAATTCCATTGTTAGCTCTAATAGTGTTTTTGGTTTTGTTTTGTTTTTGTGAAATCTTTAGTAGTTTTTGTATAGAAGATCATGTTGTCTGTGGATAGCAATAGTTTTACTTCTCCCTTTCCACCCTGGATACATTTTACACCATTTTCTTGCAAAATTGCTCTTGCTTGAACTTCTAGCACAATGTTTAGTAGAAGTGGCAAAATTGGCATCTTTGTCTTGTTCTTGATCTTAGGAGGAAAGCTTTCAGTCTTTCACTGTTGAGTATGGTATTTGCTGTGGGTTTATAATGAAAGGATTTTGTATTTTGTTAAATACTACTTTTGTATGAAATGAGATTATCATGTTTTTTTTTTTTATTTTCACCCTGCCTTCTATTAATGCGGTGTACTCTATTTTTATTGTTATATTTTCAACAACTTTTGCATTCCTGGATTATACCCTACTTGGTCATGCTGTATTCTTTACCATACTACTGGAATTGGTTTGCTATTTTTTTATTAAGAATTTTGCATTCATAATGGATATTGGCCTGTAATCATATAATTTTCTGGCATTGGTGCCAGGGTAATGCTAGCTTCATGATATGAGTTAGGAAATGTTACTTCCTCTTCTATCCTTTTGGAAAAAAGTGAGATGAATTTTATTTAATTCTTCTTTACCTGATAGAATTCATTACTGAAGCTTTTGGATTCTGGGTTTTTCTTTGTTGGCAGGTTTTTGATTACTGATTCAAACTCTTACTTAGTTATAGACCTATTCATATTTTCTGTTTATTCTTGAGTCAGTTTTGGTAGTTTGTGTGTTTCTAGCAATTTATTTCATTAGGTTACCTAATTTATTGGCCTACAATGGTTTATAGTGTTCTCTTGTTATCCTTTTTATTTCTGAAAGGTAGGTAGTAATGTCTCTGCTTTGATTTCTCTATGTGAATGTTTGTCAACTTTATTGCATTTTTTCCAAAAACCATTTTTTATTGCTTTTTCTCTTCTCTAGTTTATATATTTTCTACTCTTTATTATTTCCTTCTTTTTGCTAGCTCTGAGTTTAATTCATTCTTTTTCTAGTTTCTTAAGGTGTGACATTAAGTAATTGATTTGAAATCTTTCTTCTTGTTAAGTATAGGTGTTTACTTACACCCATACATTTCCTTCTGAGTACTGCTTTAACTGCAACCCATACTTTTTGGTAAGTTGTATTTTCATTTTCATTCATCTGCAAGTATCTTCTAACTTCCCTTACACTTTTTTTTGACCTGTTTGTTATTTAGAAGTATGGTGTTCAATTTCCACATGTTCGTATACATTCTAGATGTCCTTCTGTTAAGGCTTTCTGATTTCTTTCTTTTGTGGGATAGAAGTCTAGTCCAAATGACCACCAGGATGGCTAAATAGTAGAAAGAAGAGATTTATTGTGACATCAACTTGCAGTTTGGGAAGATATGATCTTTGGTGTGGACTGAAGGCACTCTGTCTTCCAAAGGGAAAGGGTCTGTATTAACAATAGGGTCTTATGTATTCAGCTTGTTTTGGGTAAAGCTATAAATATTTATGAGGGGGGTTGAACACATGTACAATGGGTAGACATATATGTAACTTACGTTCCATGTTCACTTTGGGGTGGGTTTTAGCATTAAAACGAGGTAGAATTTGGCTCTGTCTATTGAAAGGCTGACTATAAAACACAAAGAATTTGTTCAGTCTCTATTAGCTTGCTGAAACTGGCTTAAGGCCTGCAGTTGCCTTTCAGGAAGGAGTTCTTGTAAGGCAGATTCTCTGTCCAGTCAGAATTTTAGTGGTCTCGGTTGTAAATCAGTTAGGAAGGGAATCTGGCAATTTGTCTGATAGCTCCTGTTAAAGGGTTTAGCAAGGTGTGTTTGCATGCGTGTGTGTGTGTGTGTGTGTTTTGTAGCCATAGAAATTTAGGGAATTGACATGCCAGCTGAGCCCTGAACCTTTAGCTCATAGCTAATTTTTGTTTCCTTAACCTTGGGGTCCATCTTAGTTGATAAAGGAGCATCTATTTTTGTTTCTCAGATTACAGAAGCTACTTTATATCATTTTCATCTTCTTATACTTACTGAGACTCTTTTGTGGTTACACATATGGTCTACCTGGAGGAATGTTTCATATGTACTTGTGAAGTATGTGTATTCTCCTGTTGTTGGGTGGAGGGTTCTGTGTATATTGTATAGATCTAGTGTTGTTCAAGTACTCTATCTGCTTATTGATCTTCTGCCTAACTTTTATATTCATTATTGAAGGTGCGGTATTGATGTGTTCCACTATTATTATCTGCTTTTCCCTCTGTTCTGTCAATTTTTGCTTCATATAATTTGGGACTCTGTTGTTAGAGGCCTATATACTTATAAATGTTATATGTTCTTTAATACATTGGCCCTTTTATCAAAATATAGTGCATTTCTTTGCATCTTGTAACAATTTTTGACTTAAAGTTTATTTTATCTGATGTTTGTATATAGATCTGTTTATATTTTTTGTTTCTTCTTGAGTTTTGATAGTAGTGTGTTTCCAGCAATTTGTGTATTTTATCTAGATTTGATGACTATTTGCACAAAGTATCTTTTTTCATCCATTTACTTTTAATCCATGTTTTTTTTGCTTTTGCATCTAAAGTGAATCTTTTGTAGACAACAGTTAGATCCTGCATTTTTATCCATTATGTCCACTTCTGCCTTTTAATTGGTGTCTTTAAATTAAGCCACTTACATTTAAAATTATTACTGATAAGGGAGGACTTACTTTTGCCTTTTTGCTACACATTTTCTATATTGTGTGGGTTTTTTTTACATTAATTGACTATTTTTAGAGCAGTTTTTACTTTACAGAAAAGTTAAGCAAAGTATAGACACACACATTTTTACATGCATATTTGTATGTAAAAAGTCATTAACAAACCCAAGGTCACTTTTTCTTCTTTGTTTCCAGCTTTCCAATTTTGTGTATTTTACAGGTATCTCTGTGATTATATTATGAAGTTAATTTTGGTTAAAGGTATAAGTCTAGATTTATTTGCATGTGGATATCCAGTTGGTCAAGCATCATTTTTTAAATGACTATATTTTCTCTTTTGAATTGCTGTCTTTTCCTTTGTGAATGATCAATTGAGTATATTAACATGCGTATATTTCTGAGATTTCTGTTCACTTATATTGGTCTCTGTCTGTTCTTTCATCAGTACTATACCGTCTTGACTTCTGTAGTTTTATAGTAAGTCCTCTGTATTTATAGTCAGTCCTCTGTATTTCTTGCCTTTAATAATGTGTTGGCTGTTCTAGGTCTTTTGCCTTTTCATGTAAATTTTAGAAGCAGTTTGTAGATAAGCACAAAATATTTTATTGATATTTTGAGTGTCATTGAGTTTAAAGTACATATCAAGTTGGCAAGAACTGACATTGTAACAATAGTGGATCTTCCTATCTATGAACATGGAATATCTTTTTATTTACTTAGGTCTTTGATTTTTTATCAGAGTTTTACAGTTTTCCTCATATAGACTTTGTACTTATTTTGTTATATATTTCATTTTTGTTAGTGTAGTGGCATTGCATTGTTTTCAAATTACAGTTGTTTGTTACAAGTACATAGGAAAGCAATTGACTTTTTAAAACAATTTTTAATTGTATAATTTTAAGATGTACAACATGTTTATATACACACATATGTACACATTAAAATAATTACTGCAAGTCAAGCAAACTAGCATATCTATTATCTCACATCATTATCTTTCTTTCCATCTCCAACCCATGGTAAGAGCATGTAAAATGACTCTTCTTGCAAGTTTTTAGCATATAATACAGTATTATTAACTAGAGTCCTCATGTGGTACATCAGAACATTAGATCTCTAGATTTATTCATTCTTCTTAACTACAACTTTATTCATTTTGATTCACATCATTACCACGACCCCTGCCCTGCCCCTGGGTAATCACCATTCTACTTCCTGATTTTATGAATTTAGTGTTTTTTTTTTTTTTTTTTTCTTAAAGTGAGATCATTCTGTATTTTTCTTTCTGAGCTTATATTATTTCACTTAACATATGTCCTTTAGGTTCATCTGTATTGTTGCAAATGGCAGGATCTCCTTTTTTAAGGCTGAATAATATTCCTCTGTGTGTGTGTGTGTGTGTGTGTGTGTGTATAATGCATTTATTTATTTATATTTATCCAGTCATCCATCATTGAACACTTAAGTTATTTCCATATCTTGGCTGTTATGAATAATGTTGCAGTGAACATGGGAGCACAGATATATGTATGAGGTTGTGGTTTCATTTCTTTTGGATATGTAGTCAGAAGAGGGATTGCTTGGTCAAATGGTAGTTGTATTTTTAATTCCTTTAGTAACTTCTATACTGTTTTCCACAATTGTTGTACCAATGTACATTCCTACTAACAGTATACAAGGGTTCTAGTTTCTCCACACCCTCACCAGTACATTATCTCTCATCATTTTGACAGTAGCCATCCTGACAGGCATGAGATGATATCTTATTGTGGTTTTCATTTGCGTTTCCCTGATTATTGGTGATGTTAAGCATTTTTTCCTTTTTTTCTTCTTCTCCTTCTGGCATTATCATTTTGTATATTATTCAACTTATGTTATTATTCCACAGTTCTTGGATATTCTTTTCTCGTTTTTTTTTTTAATTATGTTTTTGAGAAATTTCTACTGATGTGTTTTCAAGCTTCGGTCTATTTGATTCTTTCCTCCAGCCCACTGATGGGCTCATCAAAGGCATTCTTCATTTTGGTTAAAGTGATTTTGATATCTAGCATTTCCTTGTGATTCTTAGAGTTTCCATCTTTCTCACTACATTATCCATTCTGTTCTTGCATCTTGTCCCATTTTTTCCATTAGAACTCTTAGCATATTATTCATAGTTATTTTACATTTCTGTACCATAATTCCCAAATCTCTGCCATATCTGAGTTTGGTTTTGATGGTTGCTCTGTTTCTTGAAACTGTGTTTGACTTTTAGTATGTTTTCCATTTTTGTGTGTGTGTGTGTGTGTGTGTGTGTGTGTGTGTGTGTGTAAAGCTGACCAGTATGCACCAGGTAGTAAGAAATTAGTTAAATAGTTCTTTTAGTGTGTGATAGTTCTGTTTATCTGGCTAGGATTTGGGCTTTGTTTACTGTTTATTGTAGTACTAGAGGCTACATTTTTTTTTTATCCTCTTGTTTTTGTCTTTCCTATGGTCTTTGGGTAATATGGAGACTTTTTCTTGAGTAAGACTTGAAATGCTTTCCATTATAATACCATGGCATTATACGGAACTCTGTAAATATAGTGGTAATATATGCATGTATGGGGGGTAAGCATCCTGTAAGTCTGTGATTTGCTCTGTTTTTTCAGAGGGCCTGTGTCCTTTGCCTGAGACCTTCACAAGCGCTTCTCTTTCTTACTTTACACTGAGAAGGCTAGAGAGGGTTTGAATTTGGTATTTCCCTTCCCCCAGGTCATTGAGGCTCTGGTAAAAATGAAACTTTGTTAAGCTATTTCTCTTGAGGCAGGGTTTCCAAAATACTAGTTTTACTTCAGATGCTCTTGTTGTACTTTGGTTTGGTTTACTTCCAACTGGTTACTTTTCTCCTTCCCTTTGCCAGAAGCACAAGGAGATTTTCCTCCAGTCTTAACCCTGAGAACCTGTTGGGTTTCCTAGACATAAAGCTCATGAAAGTTTGGAAGCCCTCGCCTGCCGCCCAAGAATGTGCCCCATTGCAGTTTTAACGGTGGAGCTTGTCCACCCTGAGCTTCTTAGCAATTATAATTTAAATTATCCTGGTAATGGCTCCCATAGCAGGCTTCTGCTCCTGGTAAGTTGTGATTCTCTGTATACACCTATCTGCCTCTACATTTTTGGAAGCTGCAGTTTTCCCAGTAACCTCAATTTTCTGATGGGTCTAAGAAAAGTTGCAGATTTTTTTGTTGTTGTTGATACAGGCCTGACATCTGACAAGTTCCTTAGATGTCAAATAGAAACCAGAAATTGTCTCATATCTTTTTTTTGTTTGATTATCCCTGTTACTACCTTCTTTTGTGTTTAGTTATTTATAGAGTACCATTTAAATTTCCTTTTCATTTCATTTTATTAATATATTTTAGTTACTTTCTTGGTGGCTAACCTGAGAACTGCAATTAGAATTTCAAACTCATAAGAAGCTAGTTTGAATTGATTCCAGCTTAGTTATAATAGTATTCCAAAACTCTGCTCCTGTGAAGGTCACTCCTCTATGTTGTCCCTAATTACATTACTGTATATTGTGTATCTACTAACATTGATTTGTAATTATTGTTTTATTCATTTGTCATTATTATCATATAAAAAGATGAGTGATAAAGAATAGTGACTTTTATATTTATCTATATTTACCTTTTATGTTTACCCAGATGTACTCCTATGTAGTTACTTTTGCCAATATTCTTTTTTTTGTGTGTAGTAACAAGTTACTATCTATTCTTCATCAGCTGTTCATTTTTGGAAGACCTTAGATTCTCCTGCATTTTTGAAAGCTTGTTTTGCCAGATACAGGATTCTTGGTTGAGTGTTTTTATTTCAGTTCTTTAAATATATTATCCCACTGCCTTCTGTCCTCTGTGGTTTTTCATGAAAATCTGATGTTCATCTTATTGTGGACACCTAGTATGCGACAAGTTACTTCTTTCTTGCTGCTTTTAAGATTCTCTGTCTTTTATTTTTAAAAAAAATGGTTGCCCATTTATTATAAATGATACTACAGAAAATACAGATATGCTGGCAGATGGAAAAGATGCACAGGGCAAGGCATGTGGGAAGGGGCCTGGAGCTTACATGCTCCCTTTGGGCATGCCACCACCCAGTATCTCTGCATGTTTAGCAACCTAGAAGCTCCTGTCTTTGATTTTTGAAAGTTTCATTATAATTTGTCTCAGTGTGGGATTCCTTGTGTTTACCCTATGTGGATTCTATTTATCTTGTATGTGTTTTATAAAATTTGGGGAATTTTGGCCATTATTTCTTCAAATACTCTTTTTACCACTTTCTCATTTTTCTCTCCTTCTGCGACTCCCATCATGTATATGGTGGTACACTTGATGTTGTTACACAGATGTCTTAGGTTCTCTTCACTTAAATTTTTTTTCTTTCTTCTCTGACTGGATAATTTCAGTGAACTATCTTCAAGTTCACTAATTCTTTTGCTTGCTCAAATCTGTCATTGAAAATGTTTAGTGAATTCCTCATTTCAGTTGTTACAATTTTCTGCTCCATAATTTTTATTAGATTTTGTTCTGTAACTTAATTTTGCTTTATTGATATTCTCTATTTGTGAAGGCGTCATTTTCCTTATTTTCTTTGGTTCTTTGTTCATAATTTTCTTTAGCTCTTTAAGCATATTTAAGATAGCTGATTTAGCGTTTTTGTCTAGCAAGTCCAATGTCTCTTTCCTCAGGGACAATTTCTATTATATTTTGTTCTCTGTGAATAGGCCATACATTCTTGTTTCTTTATATAACTTCTATTTTTTTTTAAAACTTTACATTTTAAAATATTTTAATGGATACTTTTGAAATCAGATCCTTCTGCCTGTTCAGCGTATTTGGTTGTTGCTTGTGTGGATTGTAGTTGTTTGTTTTATAATTTTCTTCATCTTTTGTCATGTCCTCTGAAGTCTGTCTTCCATTTACTTGAAATTTTGTTACATATTTAACTTTTGAATTCTTTTTAACCTTTGTGGTCAGCTACTGACTTAACAGATATTTTCTTAAATTCTGTGTTGAAGTCATCATTTGTTGACTTTGCATTCACTTGGTTGTTGTAAACATTTGATCATTTTCTGGAGTTCTGACAAAAGTTGATTCTGGCCATTTTTGTTCATTTTTTTTTTCATGTTTCTGTGGAAAGAGGTGGCCAGCAGTTTTCCTCTCTGCTATTTTCGCTGGAGTCATTGCTATCTTCTTTATTTTTTAATCTCATAGAAAACTTATCTTACAAAAAGCTAGGTGATTGTATACATGATGAGGTTAGTCAGCTAGCCTAAAGAGGGGATATGCAAGAAGCTCAGGAAAAGATAGCTGATGCAGACAACATGAGTGTCGTGTGGTTTGCCTGATATGGTGGGGATGGATGTAGTGTCTGTTGTCTGTTAACACCATTAATACTGGATTTGGGCTGAACCAGTCTCCTAGATATTTGTTACTTTAGCAATCTTTTATGTATACTGATTCTGAAAAGATAGATTAGAAAATACCTTGTATTTCTTTTGATTCTATGTTGTGGTTTCTGACAGTTTTGCATTAGTTTCATGAAAAGTAGATCTTAATGAATTTTTAAAATTGCCTTAAACTTTTATAAGGATTCAAAAGTAAGAAAATTTTACATCATCATGATGATTCAATCTCATAATCATGTTATGATGCATTGGTAGACTCAGGTCTGCCACCTTCTGAATTACTTTATGGACAATCCATTCAAAAGCTGTACCTTAGGTGTATAATATTTAAAAGACCTGGCTACAGTTTACTAGTGCTTTTCATAACTCTACGCATGTTTCTTTTTTTTTCTTTTTTTCTTTTTTTTGAGACAGAGTCTCACTCTGTTGCCGAGGCTGGAGTGCATGGGCATGATCTCAGCTCACTGCAACCTCTGCCTCCTGGGTTCAAGCGATAAAATTTAGAGATTTAACTTTTCTCGGGCCTGGATTTAGATAACTTCATTTTAAAAGGACTGAAGGTAAAAATAGAATATAAATAAAACCTTTTCTCCCCCAAGTCTGTGACCCTAGTTGGACCTCTGTCTGAAATTAACTGATCTAATTTTATAAAATCACTAGGTTGAATTTTGTTGTCTGTAATATTGTATAGTACCTCATAATATCAATTCAGATGGCAAGAGTGAAGTTTCACACCATGTATGGGTTTGGGAAGAATTTGAAAGAAATATGTTGAAACAACAAAATAAAGATTTCCCATTATTCTGGGAATATACTCCACGTATATTCATACTTTTACGATCAATTTTATGATCTTCATATCAATAGTTGTCCATCAGACATATTTTACATGACATACTAGGTAAATGTTGGTAATATAGAGTAAGGATCCCTCTTCAAGATTGTATTATGGTAAAAACAATATGCATATAATAATAGTACAACTTATGTAAATACTGTAGAAGAGTTACCAAGTGTTGTATGGGTTCTGAGGAAGTAAAGATGTTATTAAGGAGATCAACAGTTAAGGAGGCACGTGAAAAATTACTGGTGTTTTGAAAGAATTCTGTGGAAAATGAACAACTTAAAAGTCATGTACACAGGTATCATAGAGCAATATTTGGAGTCGAATAGCGAATGGATAGCATACAAGTAGAGTTATGGGAAAAACAAAATTGTCAAGATCAGTAGTAAATAAATTATAGAGATTTTGGTTGCTGAATTGAAGTATTTGGTTTTAAACGTATCCTCATAACTGGAAAGGGTGACAGAAATCACATTATTCAGCCCCTTGTTTTACAAATTAGAGTAGAAACCTCAAATGTTATTTTAACATTATACCTATGTTTATTAGTAGACCTCCTATAGAACTCAGGCTAGAAATCAGATTTCTTTCAATGTATTTTTTAAGTCTTGTAGTACAATAGGAACATTTCTCAGATGATCTTGCAGAGACAGTACTCATTTCTACATTGCTAAATTCAATGGGATTTTGTTGATTTTGTTCACTTATGTATCCCAAGCCCCTAGAGTAATTCCTGGCACACAGTAGGCTCCTGGCAATTATTTATTAAATAAATGAATGTGTGTCTGAATATAAATATTCATCATTTTAGTTACCATGGCCGCTACTAAAATCCAACCTCATTTCCCTTTCCAGTATTGTGATCAGAGTTTATCCTACCTCTATCATTTTGCAGCTAGAGATTAAGAATTGAGATAAATGACACACAGTATATTATATAGAGTTAAATACAATATTGAATGAATGCACATAAATGTATACATACCTATACATATGTATGTTATTAAAATTGAAATAAATCTGTTGCTCAGATTTTACAAAATCAACAGCCCAACATTATCAGGAAAGTTGATTAATTCTTAAGTTCACTGAAGAAATAAGGTTGTCCTGATTTATAGAAAGCAAATTGTTGACTTAGTTTTTTGCTAAAAAGAGTCATTTAGCACTAGGAAAATTGCTTAATATTTTAATGGAAGAGAAATATTAGAATATCATTTCATTTTTCAAAAGCCAATTTAAATATTGTAACAGAATACATTATACCCATGATAAAATATAATATATTTTCTCAGTTTCATCTCTAGACACTGAAAAAGGACCCAAGCCATGTACAGACCATAATTGTGAACCTTCCAAAAGACTATTTAAGGTATGTTATGTGAGGCTGGTAAAAGGAAAAAAAAAGTTAAATGAACATGCCCCATGAGTAAGTAAGCATCCTAGCTATTTATAAAATACATTGAATCCCCACAATTAAGGATTTCAACAATAAAAATAAAACTTTACCCACTAATAAAAGATAAGACGTTAATAGAATTTATAAAATACTTTCAAATTTAGCCTTTTGTAATGGGTTATATGAAGAATAATGGTTTTTCTATTTGTTTTGCCTTATTTGCTATTGCCAATTAATTTATAACTATTATTCAGATAAAATACTGTCCATGTTACCATTGTCCATCATAAATAACAAGCAAATTTGAACCATCTTTATAATCTATTTTCATATTGCTTTGCTCTATACCCAGCATCTTGTATCTATGCTTAGGATGAAAATGATGCTATATCTTCTAGAAGCAATTTAAATTAGTTGTTTTTTACATTATACTTAACATATTGTTCATGTTCAATAAATTTGTGACAATATTTTTCTATGCCTAATTATAATTTACTGACCATAAACACATTGTAAACAGTAATATTTTTAAATGTTTGGCATATATAATTATTTACATTATAATGGTTGTAAAGTGTTTCTACTAAAGGTATAAGTATTGTACACAGAGATCGATATCCATTATTTTTGCCTAGTGAAATTGACAAGGGGATTATTTCTTAATTTGTACTCAGTAAGCCTCCTAAAATGTAGCTTCAGTCAGGAATTCCCAACTCCTTGGCTACAGACTGATACCAATCCATGGCCTGTTAGGAACTGGGCCGTATAGCAGGAGGTGAGTGGCAGGCTAGAGAGAAGCTTCACTGTGTTTACAGTCCCCCATCTACATCACTTGTATTACCACCTGAGATCTGCCTCCTCCTGTCAGATCAGATCAAGCGCAGCATTAGATTCTTATGGGAGTGCAAACCCTGTTGTGAACTGTGCATGTGAGGGATCTAGATTGTGTATTCCTTATGAGAATCTAATGCCTGATGATCTGTCACTGTCTCCTGTCAACCCCAGATGGGACCTTCTAGTTGTAGGAAAACAAGCTCAGAGCTTTCACTGATTTTACATTATGGTGAGTTGTATAATTATTTCATGATTTTTTTACAATGCAATGATATAAATAAAGTGCACAATAAATGTAATGCACTTGAGTCATCCTGAAACCATCCCCCGCCTTCCCAGTCTGTGGAAAAATTGTCTTTCATGAAACCGGTCCCTGCTGCCATAAAAGGGTGGGAACTGTTGGTCTAAGTCATCAGTTCACATATTATCTTATATTTCCATTTAAAATTTTTTCTTACCTGTCTTCCTTGGGATAGGTTTTCTTCTTTTTTACTCTTGAAATAAGATTTAGGATTTGAGGCACCATGAAGAGAGCACTTAATCTTAATTTTCTTCTCTCAGTTTTTAATATGTGAGTACTGTGTTAAACTTTAGTCAGTTATTACCTAATACATCTTTTACTCTTTACCAGTCTTAAACAGTCACAGACCCTGAGTTAGGATAATTTATTTGGAAATGGGGTTGGAATGTGTGTTCAAGCATAGGGATTAGGAGTAGGGGAAGGAATCTGACCCATTTCATTATTTTCCCTGATGGTGGGCTCACGGTGATAATTGTTGAGCTTTCTTATGTCATTTTTATTTATTCTTTTCTCTTTTACATTCAGGGGGTACATGTGCAGGTTTGTTACATGGGTAAATTCCACATCATTGGGGTTTGGTGTACAAATGATTTTGCCACCCAGATAGTGAGCATAGTACTTGATAGGTTGTTTTTCGAGCCTCCACCTTCCACCCTCAAGTAAGCTCTGGGGTCTGTTGTTCCTCTCTTTGTGTCCATGTGTGCTCAGTGTTTAGCTCCCACTTATAAGTGAGAACATGTGGTATTTGGCTTTATGTTTTCTGCATTAATTTGTTGAGGATAATGGCCTCCAGCTGCATTCATGTTGTTGCAAAGGACATGATTTAATTCTTTTTTATGGCTGCATAGTATTCCATTGTGTATAGGTACCACATTTTCTTTATCCTGTCTACCATTGGTGGGCATCTAGGTTGATTCCATGTCTTTGCTATTGTAAATAGTGGCAGTGAACATATACACCCATGTGTCTTTATGGTGGAATGATTTATATTCCTTTGGGTATATGCCCTGTAATGGGATTGTTGGGTCAAATGGTAGTTCTGTTTTCATTTCTTTGTGAAATTTCCAAACTGCTTTCCACAGTGGCTAAACTAATTTACATTCCCACCAGCAGTATATAAGTGTCCCCTTTTCTCTATAACCTCGCCAACATCAGTTATTTTCTGACTTTTTAATAATAGCCATTCTTACTGGTTTGAGATGCTATCTCATTGTGGTTTTGATTTGTTTTTCTATGATGATTAGTGATGTGGAGCATTTTTTCATATGCTTGTTGGCTCCCTATATGTCTTCTTTTGAGAAATATCTGTTCATGTCCTTTGCCCTTTTGTTAATGGGATTGTTTGTATTTTGCTAGCTGATTTAAGTACCTTATAGATTCTGGATATTAGACCTTTGTTGGATACATAGTTTGCAAAAAATTTCCCCCATTCTGTAGGTCTTGTGTTTACTGTGTTGATAGTTTCTTTTGCTGTACAGAAGCTCTTTAGTTTAATTAGGTTCCATTTGTCTATTTTTGGTTTGGTTGCAATTGCTTTTGGAGACTTCATCATGAAATCTTTGCCAAGGCCTATGTTCAGAATGGTATGTCCTAAACTTTCTGCTAGGGTTTTTAATAGTTTAAATCTTTAATCCATCATGAGTTGATTTTTATGTATAGTGAAGTGAAGGGATAAGTTTCTATCTTTTCTACTGAAAGGCAATTTTATTGCTGTGCTTTATATAGAAACACAAAATAATTTTTAAAGCTTCCATACGATGAAGCTTTGAATACAAGAGGTCTGTGGTTTCATTAAGTTCATTTGTTCCTTTTCCTCCCCAAATACCTGCTTTCTGACTTTTCCTGTCCTTTGGAAACTTTTTTTAAATGCAGTATGTTTATCTTTCTTTCTTCTTCAGCATAGAATTTCTTATTTGGCTTGTTACAGCAAAATAAAGAAGAGTGGTGCTTTTCTGTCTTGATGATAATATAAGAACAGCATATTGGCATATAGGAAAAAGAATTCAGAATTTGCAGGCAATGCTATTTTCACAAAAGCACCTTCATTTAAAAATCTGAAAAATTACTTGATGTATTTGTCTCATCGTTGGTCTCATTTGCCTTTCAACGTTAGTACCTTTTCATCTTGTATTAGCATCTTATATATTATTAAATACAATCTTTTGATTTTAGGAAGATTTAAGTAGCTGAAATTGTCTCCAGATTACACTAAGGCCAAATTTACTTTGGCATACTTGTCCCGATGATGTTGTATCTTGCTTTTAAATATTTGTTCTAAATATGTTATATTAGGCCGGACGTGGTGGCTCAAGCCTGTAATACCAGCACTTTGGGAGACCAAGGCGGGTGGATCACCTGATGTCAGGAGTTCGAGACCAGCCTGCCCAACATGGAGAAACCCCATCTCTACTAAAAATAAAAAAAAATTAGCTGGGTGTGGTGGTGGGTGCCTGTAATCCCAGCTACTCATGAGGCTGAGGCAGGAGAATCACTTGAACCCAGGAGGCGAAGGTTGCAGTGAGCTGAGATCACGCCATTGCACTCCAGCCTGGGCAACAAGAGCGAAACTTCGTCTCAAAAAAAAAAGAAAAAGAATAAATAAATAAATATGTTATATTTCTTAAGTGTATCATTTTCGTGCCACTCTTCTCTGTTTTGTCAATCCTTATGCCAGTTCCATACTTTCTTCATTACTTCGTCTGTACAGTGATTCTTTTGTCAGTAGTGTTTTTACGTTGATTTTTTGTCAAGGTTGTTCTGGATATTCTAGGTTCCTTTCCTTTCCAAGAAAATTTAGAATCAGCTTGTATGTCAATTTTCTCAAAAAGGACTGCTTTGGTTGGGATTGGAGTTTCCTTATTATCAATTTGGTGAGAAGTGCATTTTAATAGTATTCAATCTTCCAATACCTGAAAATGCTACATCTCTCTCTCTAGGTTTAAAAAAATAAATATATAGGATTATTTGGAGATGAATAATGTATTGTCTCCTCCTTCAGAGAAGTTCATGGGAAAGTAGGAGAACCAACATGTAGACAAGTTACCTTATGTATGCAATGTGGCAGTTAACTGTAACAGAAATAGGTAAAGGATGATAGGATAATATATAATTGATTAATATTTTTCTAGAAGTCGAAGAAGGAAAACAATGCCACTGCCATATATAACAGATGGTATTTACTCATTCATCCATTTATTTTAAGTATGTTTGCAAGTTAAGCTATCATAGTGTCATTATATTCAAATAATTGTATAATTACTTGACTCAAGTGTTCAGTTGAAAATCAGACCAAGTGGAGCTTGATTACAACCCAGAAAGTAATCTATTTAGAGTCTTTCATATTGGGATCATCTCTGACATATTTATCACTCTTAAGAAAGGTGACTAATATTCCCTAATATTAAAAATAATGATTTTAATTGGGTAAAGTTTATATTGGAAAATTCATAATCCATTTCTTTATCTCTTTACAATGTTATTCATAAAAATTAGTCTTTGAAAGAAGAAATGCCATTGTCTTCTGTTTTTCAAAATAGACTGTTATTACCTAGAATTGGAAATAGTATAATAATAAATATAAGAAGACATTTGCTGCTAATGGCTTTACACAGAAATTTTATTTACAATATATTTATATTTGTCTGTGTAATGGTGAACTTCTGTACGTGCCAAAAGAACTTCATTACATGTTGTTCTTCATGAGCTCTCCCATGGAAATTATTCTTTACAGTCAGAGAAATGTGATGCCTTTCTTCAGTCACTGTTACATTATGCAGGTTTTTATATTTCTCTTTTTCAGCTTCACACATCAAGTGACATTATAACAACTATACTGTAAAATAATTTAAATAACTATATTATAAAATAATAGAGCTTGGGTTGGAACAGTCTTCTATGTAACAATTTTATCTCTGCAGATTTAAATATATTAATTTGAAAAAATTATCTTCTTTTTGCATTTTTTTAGTGTAAAGGTCTTTTATGTAATTTGGGCTAAATTTATTCCTAAGTATTTTGTGGTGGGTTTGGATGCTATTTTAAATGGAATATTTAAAAATTCACTTGATAGTTGTTTCAATTTCCAGCAGATATTTTCATATTATCCTTGTATCATGCTACTTTGCTAAATTAACTTGTTAATTATAGTAGTTGTTTTATAGATTACTGAGGTCTATGTAATCTATCATTTCATCTGCAAATAGAGACAGTGTTACTTCATTATTTTTATTTTTATGCATTTTATTTATGTGTTACATTTTCTCTGAATACCTGTAATCTACAGTACAACATTGAATAGATGTGACAAGAATGGGCATCCTTTTCTTTCTCCTGATCCTAAAGGGGAAAGTACCATCTAGCATGATGTAACCTCTAGGTTGTAACCTCTAGGTTTTCATAGATACCTTTTATCAGAATGAGAAAGTTCTCTTCCCTATTTACTGGGAGATTACATTACGAATGGGTGTTACATTTTTCAAATATTTTTTCTGATCTTGTTGAAAACAACTTTTATCTGTATTATATTTGTTAATGTCTTATTAAGGATTTATATATATATATATATGTTATATGTCATGTTATTTTTTGTAATGTCTGCTCAGGTTTTGGTATTTGGACTATGTTGGCCTTGTAAGATGACTTGTAACTCTTTCCTTCTCTTGTATTTTCTGAAAATGTTTTTAGTTATTAGTTTACTTTTCTTAAGATGTTTGATAGAATGCACTAGTTGAAGCACTGGGTCCTGTAGTGTTCTTTGTGGGTAGGTTTTCAATAAGAAATTATTTCTTAAGTACATGTAGAGATATTTGGATTTTCCTGTTCATTTTGTTCACTTTTAGTGAGTTGCATGTCTCAAAAATCTCATATATTGAATCAAAATTTTCAGATTTTTCTGGCATGAAATTGCTTCTAATATTACCTTTCTGGTTGTAAGATTTGTAGTGATTATCTCTCTTTTCTGATATGTTGAGTGGTATGTGTTCTCTCTCATTTTCAGTGTTTTTCTAATTTCCTTTTTTTTTTTTTCTTTTTTGAGACAGAATCTCTGTTGCCTAGGCTGGAGTTCAGTGGTGCAACCTCGGCTCACTGCAACTTTTGCCTCCCAGGTTCAAGCAATTCTCCTGCCTCAGCCTTCTGAGTAACTGGGATTACAGGCGCACACCACCACGCCTGGCCAATTTTTGTATTTTTTGTAGAGACGGGGTTTCACCATGTTGGTCAGGCTGGTCTTGAACTGCTGACCTTGTGATCTGCCTGCCTTGGCTTCCCAAAGTGCTGGGATTACAGTCATGAGCCACCATGCCCGGCCCCTTCTTTCTTTTTGATTCTTGAGTTAGCTTAATTTCCAGGTTTTGGGAATTTTTCCTAATATCTTATTATCAATTTCTAGTTTAATTCTGTTTTGGTCAAAGACATACTCTGTATATTTTAAGTCCTTCTGAATTTATTCAACATGCTATCTAGCCTTGTGGAATATATTATGTACATGTTAAGATACTGTGTAGATGTTAGGTGTCATGTTTTATAATTAACTAAAAGTGGATGATAGTGTTGTTCAGATCATCTTGGTCATGAGTTGGCAAATTTTCCTTGTAAAGGACCACATAGTAAATATTTTAGGCTTTGTGGGCAACATGGCTGTCTGTTCACCTTGCTGATTATTTCCTTTGTTGTGCAGAAGCTTTTTAGTTTAATTAGGTCCCATCTGTTTATCTTTGTTTTTGTTGCATTTGCTTTTGCATTCATCATCATGAACTCTTTGACTAAGCCAGTGTCTAGAAGAGTTTTCCAATGTTATCTTGTAGAATTTTTATGGTTTCAGGTCTTAGATGTCAGTTTTCGATCCATCTTGAGTTGATTTTTGTATCCGGTGAGAGATGAGGATCCAGTTTCATTCTGCTACATGTGATTTGCCAATTATCCCAGCACCATTTGTTGAATAGGGTGTCTTTCCTCACTTTATGTTTTTGTTTGCCTTGTTGATGATCAGTTGGCTATAAGTATTTGGCTTTATTTCTGGGTTCTGTATTCTGTTCCATTGGTCTACATGCCGGTTTTTATACAGTACTATGCTGTTTTGGCAACTGTAGTTTGTAGTATAGTTTGAAGTCAGGTAATGTGATGACTCCAGATTTTTTTTTTTTTTTTCTTAGTCTTGCTTTGGCTATGTGGGGCCTTTTTTGGTTCCATATAAATTTTAGGATTTTTTTTTCTGGTTCGCTGAAGAATGATGATGGTATTTTGATGGGAATTGCATTGAATTTATAGGTTGTTCTTGATAAGATGGTCATTTTGACAATATTGATTCTACTCATCCATGAGCATGGATGTGTTTCCATTTGTTAGTGTCATCTGTGATTTCTTTCAGCAGTGTTTTATAGTTTTTCCTGTAGAGATCTTTCACTTCCTTTGTTAGGTATATTCCTAAGCATTTTACTTTTATAGTAGTTGTTATAAAAGGAGTTGAGTCCATGATTTGATTCTCAGTTTGGTTGTTGGTGGTGTACAGCAGTGCAACTAATTCGTGTACATTGGTTTTTATGTTTTACATTTCCCGTCAAAGATGTGATAATTTTTTAGTAATTTTCTATAAGGTATGAAATTTAAGCTAAAGAATATTTTATTTTATTTTATTTTATTTTTTGCCTATAGATGTCCAGTTGCTCCAAAATCAGTTGTTCAAATGCTGTCTTTTCTCCATTGAGTAGCTTTTGTACCTTTGTTAAAATACAGTTGAGCATATTTGTGTGGGACTATTTTTGGGTTATTTATTCTGTTTCATTGTTCTATGTGCTTACGTGTCTTGTAATATCACATGGTCTTGACTACTGTAGCTATCTAGTAAGACTTACTAATGGTAGCGTTATTCTTCCCACTGTTTTCTTGTCAAGATTATTTTAGCTATTTTAGGGTCATACCTTTCTGTATACATTTTGAATAAGCTTGTATATGTGTACAAAAATCATTTTGGGATTTTGATAGGGATTGTGTTAAATCTATATATAATTTTGGGGAAAACTTACATTTTTACTATATTGATTCTTCCTGTCCATGATTATGATATGTCTCTACATCTTCTTAGACCTGCTATTTCCTGTATCAGTATTTTGTAATTTTCAGTATACAGATCTTGTATGTGTTTTAGTAAGTTTGTATATAATTATTTCCTTTTCTTTGGAGTTATTTTGAAGAATGTTATGTTTTAATTTGGATTTTCAAATGTTCATTATTAGTGTGTTCAAATGCAATTGATTTTTATGTGTTGATATAAGTTTCCTGTAAACTTGATGTATTCAATTATTCTAGACTTTTTTCATTTTGTTTTGTTTTGCTTTGTTTTACATTCTTTGGGATTTCCTATCACAATTACATCAGCTGCAAACTGAGATAGTTTTATTGTTTCCTCTATGTTTTATTAATAGGGAGTAAGTCTCATTTGTGAGATGTTTAGGGATGGTTCTAACATGACCACAGAAATTGTATTCAGAGAGATATATGAAATTAAAGGATTTTTAATACTTACCAGCCCTAGAAATGGGGGCATGGCACAGCAAGCAGGAGGTCTTGTGGTAGGAGCTTTCAGAGAGTAAGTACAACCAAGCAGGTGGGGAGCTTGCTGGGGTAAGTGGGGTGCAGAATGAGAGACAGGACTAGAGAACCATTGGGCAAATGCCTTAATCAGGGGACAGCAAGAAGGTGAACTTGTGGTAGGTTCATTGTTGGACCTAGCTACCTGGGTGAGGTGCTCACAGTCTGTTTGAGGGGATGTTGAAGTATCAGGAGAGTATTAAGTTTTAAGAATTTACAAAACATACTCAATTAGTATGTGCCTTTTTTTTTTTTTTTTTGAGACAGAGTCTTGCTGTCGCCCAGACTGGAGTGCAGTGGTTCTCGGCTCACTGCAACCTCTGCCTAGCAGGTTCAAGTGATGATCCTGCCTCAGCCTCCCAAGCAGCTGGGATTACAGACACATGCCACCCCACCTGGATAATTTTTTTGTATTTTTAGTAATGACGGGGTTTCACCATGTTGGCCAGGCTGGTCTCGAACTCCTGACCTCAAGTGCTCCACCTTGCTTGGCCCCTCAAAGTACTGAGATTACAGGCATGAGCCACTAGTGCCTGGCCCAGTATGTGTCTTCATTTACTCTTTTGCTTATTGCAAAATGAGCACTGTGCCCGGCCCAGTATGTGTCTTTATTTACTCTTTCGCTTATTGCAGTGGCTAAAACATCCAGTACTGTGCTTAATGAAAGTGGTGAGGGTGGACATCTTTTCCTTGTTCTCCAGCAATGGGGAAAGCATTCATCTTTTCACCATATTGTTTATAGATGCTTTTTAGAAATCATTTTGACCATGTATACGAGGACTTATTTCTGGTTTCTGTATTCTGTTCCATCAGTTTGTTTGACTGTCTTTATGCCAGTACCACACTGTTTTGATTACTGTAACTTTGTAATAAGTTTTGAAATCGTGGTGTGAGTCTTTCAACTTTTCTGTTCTTTTTCAAGATTGTGGGGCAAGTAAGGGTCTCATGAGATTTCATATGAATTTGAGTTTTTCTATTTCTGCAAAAAAAAAAAAAAAAATTGACATTGGGATTTTCATAGGGATTGTATTAAATCCATAAATAGATTTGGGTTGTATTAACATCTTAAATGTGTTAATTCATGAAAGTGTGACATATTTTCCTTTATTTGTATCATTTTAAGTATTTTTCAGCAACATTTTCTAATTTTCAGCGTACAAGTTTTTCATATCCTTGGTTAAATGTTTTAACTAAGTGTTTTATTTGTTTTTGATGCTATTGTAAGTGGAATTGTTTTCTTAATTTCCTGTTGATATAGTTTGTTTTTAATATATAGGAAAACAACTGATATTTGCATGTTGATTTACTGTCCTGCAAGTTTGCAGAAATCTTTTATTGCAGTGCTTTTGTGTTTTTTGGTGTGGAATCTTACAACTTTTCTGTATGTAAGATCATGTCATCTGTAAACAGAGATAGTTTTATTTTTTCCTATATAGTTTGGATTTATTTTATTTCATTTTCTTGCCTAATTGCTGTTCCTAGGAGTCCTGGTGCTGTTTTGAAAATAAGAGGCAAAATCAGTCATCTTCGTCCTATTTGTAATCTTAGTGGGAAAGCTTTTAGTCTTTCAATATTGAGTATGATGTTAGTGGTGGACTTTTGTTATATGGCCTTTATTATGTTGAAGTAGTTTTCTTTTATTCTGAATTTTTTTAGTGTTTATTATGAAAGTGCATTAATTTTTTTAAAATACCTTTTCTACATCAGTTGAAAAAATGTATGTTTTTTTCCTTCATTCTGTTGTGATATACTACATTGATTGATTTTTGTATGTTGAAACATCTTAACATTTCAGCAATAATCATTCTTGGTCATGGTGTATAATAATTATTTTAATGTGCTGTTGGATTCTGCTTTGTTGAGAATTTTCTATCTTAGTATTCCTCAGGGATATTCATTCATAGTTTTCTTTTCATGTAGTCTTTTTCTTGCCTTGGATTAGGGCAGCATTGGCCTCATAGAATGAGTCTAGAGGTTTCCGTCTTCTGCAATTTTTGAGAGTTTAGGAAGATTGGTTTTAATTCTTCTCTAAATGATCAGTGACTTTACTGCCAATAAAGCCATCTGGTTCAGGGCTTTTCTTTGTTGGAAAGTTTTTGGTTACTGATTCAATTTCCTTACTAGTTACAGGTCTACTCAGGCTTTCTGTTTCTTCATGATGCAGCCTTTGTAGGTTGTATGTTTCTAGGACTTTGTCCATTTCATCTAGGTTATCCAATTTGTTGACATACATTTTCTCTCAGTCCATTTGGAATGCTATAAAAATACCTTAGAAGGGGTAACTTACAAATAATAGAAATTGTATTTATCATAGTTCTGGAGACTAGAAATGCCAAGCTCAAGGCTTCAGTAGATTTAGTATCTTGTGAAGGCTCACTGTCTGTTTTATAGATGGTGCTTTCTCTTGGTTGGTTCTCACATAGCAGAAGGAAGAATAGCTCCCTTCTTCCTCTTTTATTAGGGCACTAATCCCATTCATGAGGGCCCTGCTCTCATGACTTAATCACCTCCCAAAGGCCCTACCTTGGCATTTAAGTTTCAACATACAAAGTTTTGCAGGACACATTCAGACCATAGTGCAATTGTTTATATTATTTTATTTTTTTACTTTCTATAAAATGGGTTGTACTTTCTTCATTTTCAGTTCTGATTTTAGTTTTCTTCTCCCTTTTTCTTAGGTAATTGAGCTAAATGTTTGTCAGTTTTGTTGATCTTTTCAAAGAAGCAATTCTTGTTTTGGTTAGTTTTCTGTCTTTTTCTATCCTCTATTTTGTTTATCTCTGCTCTAATCTTTTAAATTATTTTCCTTTTGCTATATGTAGGTGTAAATTGTTCTTTTTCTAAGTATTTAGGTTGTAAAGGTAGGTTATTGATTTGAAATGTTTATTCCTTGTGTAAGCATTTATAGTTATAAGTTTCCTTCTAAACATTGCTTTAACTGAATCCCATAAATTTCCCTTGTGCTTTCTTCTCTGACCCTTTCATGTTTAGGGATATCTTGTTTAATCAATATATGTGGATTTTCCAGTATTTAATTTAATAATATTAAATTAGAAATGGAAAATTGATTGGAAAAGATACTTTGTATTATTTCAACCTTTTATATTATAAATATTTGTTTTGTGGTTTTACATATGGTCTGCCCTGGAGAATGTTCCATGTGCACTGTAGGAAAAAACAGTATTTTGTCATACTGGGTGGAGTGTTCTGTGCATCTTTTAGGACCAGTTGGTCTATGGTGTTGTTCAGATTCTCTGTATGTACTGATCTTCTTTTCGGTTGTTCTGTCCATTGTTAAAAGTTGGGTATTTTTGTTGTGTATTTCTCTCTTCAATTCTGTCCGTGTTTGTTCCATATCTTTAGGTGTTCTAATGTTTGGTGTGTATATATTTATGATTATTATAGCTTGTTGTTGAATTGGCCCTTTCATCGTTATATAATGCTATGTCTCCTGTAACCATTTTTGACTTGTCTGTTTTTTTCTGATATTAGTATGCTCTTTTTTGGATACTATTTTCCAAGGAATATCTTTTTCCATCCTCTCACTTCAACCTATATGTATTTTTAAATCTAAAGTGAATTTCTTACATAAAGCATGTAGCAAGAACCTGATATTAATGTAGGCAAAACACATACACACACACACATACACACACATTGTTATGAAGTTTAACTGATTTATATTTAATGTAATTACTATTAGGGAAGAACTTACTATTGACATTTTGGGGGTTTTTTGTATGTCTTAGAGCTTTTTTACCCCTCTTTTCCTCCCTTACTGTCTTCCTTTTTGTGTAGTTGATCTCCCACAGTGCCATGCTTTGTTTCCCTTCTCATTTCCTTTTGTGTATATTGTATAGATATTGTATTTGTGATTGCCTGGGGCATTAGATAGAACATCTTAAAGTTATAACTATCCATTTTAAACTGATAACAACTTAATGTCAGTCACATGCAAAATCTATGCTCCTTTACAGCTCTGCACCCTCCCATTATATTTTGATGTCACAAATTACAATTTCATATTCTGTGTGCCAATTAATATACATTTATGCTTTTGGTTTTTAAATCTTTTAAGAGTTAAAAATTGACTTACAAACCAAAATTTCAACAATGCAGGGTTTTATATTTTTCTGCATATTTTTGTTTACAGAATTACTTTATATTTTTGTAAGACTTTGATTTATTCTTTAGAGACCTTTCATTCCAAGTAGACACACTCTGCTGGTGGTAATGAACTTCCTCAGTTGTTTATCTGAGAATACTCTGATTTCTCCTTCATTCTTTGAAGGACAGTTTTGTTATATATGTATAATTTACAGTTGACAGCATTTAAATTTTTTTTTTTAGCACTTGAAATATATCATCCTACTGTCTTCTGGCCTCCATGTTTTCACTAAGAAATCAGTCACTGATCTTACAGAGTTTCTCTTGTGTATGACAAGTCAGGTTTCTCTTGCCTTTTTTTTTTTTCAATGATTCAGTTGTTTTCTTTGACAGTTTAATGATAACTTCTGCTTATATCGTATTTTTAAATTATTCCTACTTAGCGTTCACTGAGCTGTATGTATTTGTGTGGCCATTTCTGCCTGTATAAATTCGGAAAATTGTGAGCCATTATTTGTTTAAATAAACTCTCTGCCCTTTTCTCTCTCTTCACCTTGGATTCCCATAATGCTTATGCTGATCAACTTGATATGGTATCTCACATATCGCTTAGGTTCTATTCATATTTCTTCATTTTTTCTTCTTTTTCCTCCACAGATGCTAATTTCAAATGACCTATTTTCAAGTTGACTGATTGTTTCTTCTGCCTCATTGGTTCTGCTGTTGAATCTCTGTAGCAATTAATTTTTCACTTCAGTTATTGTACTTGTAACCTCCAGAATTTCTGTTTGGTTTTATTATTTCTGTCTATTTGTAGATTGTGTTAGGGTTTTCCGGAGGGACAGAACCAATAGGATATATGTGTATATAATAGGGAGTTTATTTATTAGGGAAGATTGGCTCACAGAATTATAAGGCAAAATCCAATGGAAGGTCCTCTGCAAGCTGGGGAAAGACAGAAACCAGTAGTGGCTCAGTCCTAGTACGAAAGACTCAAAACCAGGGAGGCCAACAATGTAGCCCTCAGTCCGAGGCCAAAGGCCTGAGAGTTTCTGGAAGACTGCTGTTGCAGGTCCCAGTCCCTGAGTCCAAAGGCTGAAAAACCTGGAGTTCGACAGGAGGAAAGGAGGCAAGCATCTGGCATGGGAAGAAAAAGAGAGCTAGAGGACTCAGCAAGCAAACTTATCCCACTTTCTTCCACCTGCTTTGTTCTAGCTGTGGTGGCAGCTGAACAAAGTGTCCACTCACTTTGAGGATAGGTCTTCCTCTCCAGGTCGCCTGACTCATATGTCAGTCTCTGCTGGCAACACCCTCACAGACACACCCAGAAAAATGCTTCACCAGCCGTCTAGGCATCCCTCAATGCAGACATGCTCATGTTGTTATTATTATTCTAATTTTGTTCATAAACTGCTTTCCTGATTTTGTTCATCTATCCATGTTCTCTTTTATGTAATTAAGCATATTTAGGGAAATTTGTAAAAATTATTTATCAATTCAGTAAGAGATGTGTGTTTTTTAGGGCTGGTTTCTGAAGATTTATTTTTATCTTTGGAATGTGCAATTTTTTTTCCTGTTTCTTTATATACTTTGTAAGCATTTCTTGAAATTTGAGTGTTTAACAAATAGCCACTTTTCCTTGTCTCTGTGGACTGGCTTAGTGCAGGAGAAGTACTTCCCCAGTTACTCCATTATATGACGTCTGGGTCCCTTCAGACTTTTTCTGCAGTTCTAGCATACCACATCACCTGCCTTTGCTGTCAGTGGCCTCCAATCTGCTATCCAAACTATGCCACTGTTTCTATCAGCTCTCCAGGTCAGGTGAGACAGAAATTAGTCTCTCAAGTAGTTCCCCAGACCTAGAATGCTATAAGCACATTCTACACCTTTTCTTCTCTCCCTAGGTGGGAATGAAGAATTGGGCATCCTCACGTCAACTGCACTGTGCTGTGCCACTGGAGGTGAGACGTGGGATAGTCCGAGCTAGAGTGAGCAAAATGTAATGACGTTTTCTACTCTTCTAATTGCAGCTCTTTCTTGGTCGAGCATTAAAGTTAGGTTCTACAGCTTCTTAGCTGGTTTCTAGAGTTCTTACAAAGCCACTTTAATCCATGTATTATTGTTTATTCAGGGTTTCCATGGGGGGAAAAGGACATGAAACTTCCTGGTCTGCCATCTTATTGATGTTACTTCATGTGGAATTTTTATTTCATTTTCAAATCAAATTAGAATTCAGAAGAACCAATTCATAATAATTCTATATTAACAGTATATTTGTGTACTTCCTATACCATTCTCAGTGCTGGTATGTCTTTTAGGGTTTTTCCTCCAAAACAAGTAGGGAATTATTAGCAAATTGTGTCTGTAAAATAATTTGTGTTTTAGCTTGGGAATAACACATTGCATTTTTGCATGGATGAGAACATACAGTAACTTTTAACCTTAGTTTCAGATTTTTTGGTAACATATCAATTATTTTATCAATGAATGTTTTATCCCAAATATTATGATTTTTACCTTGCTGGGTGCTGGGAATTTTGATATTCTTATAAATGTTCCTGAGCTTTGTTCTAGAATACAAGTTATTTGGAAAACAGCTTGATTCATTCAAGTATTGCTTTTATGACTTCTAAAGTAGGATCTGAGCAGTATGTTTAGGCTAGATCTAATTATTCCTTACTTCTAAGACAAGACCTTTATGCTTTAGAAGTCCTGTGAATTTTCAGCTTTTCTATTCTGGGTGCTATTAAGAAGTAGCATTTCTGACCTGGTATGATTTTCAGATACTTTATCCTTCTGGGTAGTTCTTTTAAGGTCTTGGGAAGATTCTGTACATATGCTGATGAATACTCAGCTAAATACATGAGGATGAGCTGGGTGTGGTGGCTCATAACTGTAATCTTAGCACTTTGGGGAGGTTGAGGCAGGGGAGTCGCTTGAGCCCAGGAGTTCACGACTAGCCTGGGAAACGTAATGAGACCCTGTCTGATATGATTTGGCTGTGTTCCCACCCACATCTCACCTTGAATTGTAATAATCTCCACATGTCAAGGGCAGGGCCAGGTGGGGATAATTGGCTCATGGGGGCAGTATTTCCCATACTGTTCTCATGGTAGTGAATAAGTCTCATGAGATTTGATGGTTTTATAAGTGAGAGTTCTCCTGCACAAGCTCTCTTGCCTGCTGCCATGTAAGATGTAACTTTGCTCCTCATTTGCCTTCCATCATGATTGTGAGGACCCCCACCCATGTGGAACTGTGAGTCCATTAAACCTCTTTCCTTTATAAATTACCCAGTCTCAGGCATGTCATTATTAGCAGTGTGAGAACAGACTAATACACGCATGTCATTATTAGCAGTATGAGAACAGACTAATACACTGTCTCTACAAAAAATTAAAAATTAGCCACGTATGGTAGTGTGTGTGCCTGTAGTCCCAGCTATTTAGGAGGCTGCCTTGGTTGTGCCACTGCATTGCAGCCTGGGTGACAGAGCAAGACCTATCTAAAAAAATACATGCATACATTCATATAAAATAAGTATTAATACTTGAGGATAACCCTCACAGTTCTGAGGACTCACTCTATGCAGCTGTCTCTTTTTTTTTTTTACATTTTACTACTAACAATAGTCATGTTGGCATATTCCCAGATTCTAATTTCCATCTTTTCAAGTCAGGGGTCCTCCTGGGTTTCCCATCATTACCACAGCTAAAACTTGTTCAAGGTAGCAAGGTAAAGTATTCAGACACCTGACCTTATTTGTTTTGTGCTCTTAAGGAATGGATTATTCTCTTTCATTGCAAGATGCCCAGTGTCTGTCTTGCAAACTGTTGTTTCATATATTTTGTCTGTTTTTTGTTTATATCAAGTGGCAGTCCCTGTTACTAATTATTGGCCAGAGGCAGACGTTCTCAGTAATTTTATGTTCCTTGCATTACCAGATACAAAAAAGAAGAACAGGTTTTCTTTTTTCCCCCACCTATATGTGTAACAAATGAAAAACTGATGGGAGTGGAAAGAATAAGGAAAAGGTGTTCAATTATTTCTGCCTTAAATTGTTTAAAGTTTTTGTCTCCAAGCATTAAAAAGCCTCCAGGAGAAAATTTTAGGTTTCTATCATAGCAAATACTGTACAATTCATAAGGTGAGGTTCTTTGAAGTCTCTGATTTTATTATGGTAAAATTTTGTAGAACTTCCCCAGAAGTTTCAGTTCTTCACTTTTGCACAATAAGATGAAAGATTAGTTTATTAGTTTTTATTAGATTTATTGATAAGACATTTTATGTGTCAGAGAGTGAGAAATAAATCTGATTAAAATTTGGGGACCTTCTACCTCAGTGAAATTTCTAGGGGTTCAGTGGTATGAGGCCTCTTGAGATAACACAGGGCAAAGGGTATGTTGTTGCATCTGGGTCCTCCTTCAATCAAAAAAGGGGTACAATGCCTAGTAGGCGTATTTATATTTTAGAGGCAACATATTCCTCATTTGGGTGTGTTACTCTGGCACATTTACATAGTCACCTGATAGCTGCTAGGTCTGATGGGCCCAGAACAAGAGAAATGGATCTACAACAGATCTAGGCTGTTGTACAAGCTGCTGTGCCATGTAGTCTATATGATCCAGCAAATCCGATGGTGGTTGAAGTATCAGTGGCTGATAAGGATGCTGCTTGGAGCCCTTGACAGGCCTGAATATGTGAATCATATCACAGACCTTTAGGATTTTGGAGCAAGGCCCTGACATCTGCTGATAATTACTCTCCTTCAGAGACACAGCTTCTTCTACAGGGTCTTAGGAAATATTGAATGCTTGACCATCGTCCACCAGGTTACCATGTGACCTGAGCTACCCATCATGAACTGGGTGTTAGCTAGCCCACTAAGCTATAAAGTTGATCATGCACAACAACACTGTTATCAGATGGAGATGGTATTCACTTGATTGGGCCTGAGCAGACCTTGAAGCACAAGTAAATTAATGAAGAAGTGGCTCAAATACCCATGTTCCCCATTCTTGCTACACTGCTTCTCTCTCCCAGTCTTTACCTATGGCTTCATGGTGAGTTCTCTATGATCAATTGACAGAGGAAGAGCTCAGGCCTGGTTTACAGATGGTTCTCAACAATATGCAGGACCACCCAAAGGTGGACAGCTGTTGGACTACAGCCTCCTGCCTGGGACAACCCTGAAGGACAGTTGTGAAGGAAAATCTCAGTGGGGAAAACTTTGGGCAATGCATCAAAATTGTGCAATTGGAAGGAGTAATGGCCAGATGTGGTATTATATATTAATTCTTGGGCTGTCGCCAGTGGTTTGGCTGGATATTCAGAGACTTGGGAAGATAATAATTGGAAATTGGGTGACAAAGATACTTGGAGAAGAGGAATGTGGAAAGACCTCTTTGAATGGGCAGAAAGTGAAGATATGTGTGTCCCATGTGAATGTTCATGGGTGACCACAGCAAAGGAGAATTTTAATAAGGCAGGGGATGGGATGACCCCTTCTGTGGATACTAATCAGCCTCTCTCCTCAGCCACCACAGTCATGTCCCAATGTGCTCATGAGCTACATGGCCATGGTGGTGGGCATGAGATTATGCATGGGTTCAGCAATATGGATTCCCATTCACTAAGGCTGGTATGACTGTGGCCACCACTAAGTGCCCAGTCTGCCAACAACAGAAACCCACACTGAACCCTGTTACATGACACCATTCTTCATAGTGATCAGCCAGCTACTTGGTGACAGGTTGATTACATTAGGCCCCATTCATCAGTGAATGGGAAGATTTTTGTTCTAAGTATTTCTTACTTAATGTTGTTACAGATGTTTTTAAATTTTATTGTATAATTGCTTTTAATATAGAGAAAAACATTTATTGTTCATAGACTATAGTTGGTGACTGCTTTTCAATCCAGTTAACAATCGTTTCATTTTAATTGGAATGTTTAAATTAATTGCATTTAATTTCGTTATCCATATATTTGGATTTAAATCCACCATCTTTCCATTTCTTTCTATTTTTCCTATCTGTAGCCCTTTTCCTTTTATTTTGCCTTCTTTAGATTGTGTCTTTTAAAAATGACTCCTTTTCATAGCTCTACCTTGGTAGTTTATTATTTACATATCACAATTACTACTCTATGTGGATTGATTGTCAGCATTCTCTTCTGTATAATTTATCCTGGTTTTCTGTTTTTCAGATTTTCCTCTTTTAATTGATTAAACTTTTTTTTACCATATTTTTTCTGTTGTTTGATGTTGTACACTTTAAATATTTATTTTAGTGGTTTTGCTTCAAGTTTTAACATATATACTAGGCAGCAGTACTGAAAGTTAGTTTATTTTACACTGCTGAAAAATGCAAGGCCTTAAGAACCTTTAACTCTCCTGACTTGCTTTTATCTTTCATTGTTTTAGTTTCTAGTGTTTGAGTTCTATTCTTTTTATTTTTCTACTTATTATTGAGATTGTTTCAGAATATCAGTGTCTGTTTAGATTTACCCACAATTTTATTTATTTATTTGCTTTTCTTCTTATATTTTAGTCCTTCGTTCTCTTGTCATTTTTCTTCCAGAATTTACTGTGCCTCCCAGATCTGAGTATTCATTGGCTGTCAGCAGTTAAGAAAAATTTTCAGCCAGGATTGTTTTGAAAATTCCCTTTTCTACATTTGCTTTTGTGTTCAGCAGTACACTTGCAATAAATACATTTTATGTAAATTATATCTCAATGAAGTTATCTAAAATAATGAAATTTCTATTCACTATAATTTGGATTTTCTCATTGATTTCTCCATCTCTCTTTTGTAATATTCTTTTCTAGCTGTTTATGTTTTTCATGTTGAATATAATCTTCAGATACTCATTGTATTTCATTGTTGTGGCTACATTTAGGTCTAATCTGCTGCTAAAGCTGTCCATTTAATTTTTAATTTCACTCCATTCATTATGTGTATTCAAATAATTTATTTTTCAAATGTGTTTTCTCTCTTTTCATGATAAAAATTACCTTATGTTTTCATTCCATTTTAAGCTTATATATTTTAAAATATACTTTTAAAGTCATTCTGTATTTTACATAACTGATATTCAATTATATGAATTGCTTGATGATCTAATTTGGCTGTTGTGGCTTCAACTGTTTCTTCATTTCATTATTTACTTCATAATTCCGGTTGATAAAGTCATGCTTTTTAGACCTTTATCAGTAAGTAGATAGCTACTTTGGTCTAAGAATTCACACTGGAGTTTTTCTTCTCCAACTTCTTTACCCTCCCTGCCTCTACCACCCTCTAAGAATCCTTGTTTTCTCCCATTTGTAATCAGTTTTATTTTCTTTGTCCACTGTGAATTAGGGACGTAGCTATCATTAGGTTTGTAGTTTTCCCCTCAGTTTTAACTCTCATCTCCTTTTCCTTCTTTCTCTCCTTTCCTTCCTACATTTTTGCTTTTCTTTTTCCCTTTCCTTCTCTTTCTTCCCTTTCTTTCTCCCACCCTCTCCTATTGTAGAAATGCGACTATACAAAGTCTTTGTTTCAATTAGGTGATTTTTGACAGGAGGTTTTTTCAAGGTATGTAGTACACCACAAGGTTAAAAATAGACATATTTTTCCTATTTTTAAATTTCATTTCTACCTGCCCACTCTCTGTTTCATCTGCTTTTTTCAATGAGAAATATACTACTTAAAAAAACTTAATATACCAGTTTACATCTCTAATAATTTCAAAATATAAGTTACAATTTGTCTTTAATCTTTCTTTTGAAGAGCCTAATTTTCTAGTGCATGTTTCAGTTTCTGGAGAAAAAACATAGTGAAGAATGGATTGTTTTGCTTTTTGCTTCAGGATTGAAGTTGTCCCCACATTGCAAAGTGAAAATTTTCTGATCTGAAGTTTTAGGATTAATTGTTTATTAGGATTGAATTCCAACTTTCATAGAATTCAAATTGTTATATAACCCTTACTTTCTTCCTCATTCCTTTGCTTTTGCTCTCAAATTTAGCTCTATCTCATATATCTCTAATATGAGATCTCATATCAGTAATATGAGATCACATTATTCCTGTTCTGATGTTCCTAACGAAAGAAGGACAATTTTGAGTTTCTGATTAATCATTTTTATAGTTATCTGTAGAGACTTTGTTATAAAGTCTGTACACCCCTACCTCTTATTTGCATTCTGATCATCAAAATAATCCCTTTTTCTATAAAAATTCGCATTTCTTTCCAGTTCATTCAAGACACTTTGTGTTTCCATCTCCTTTCAAAAATTATTTTTCCAACCCCTTTTGATTATTATTGTCATTTATCCCAGAGATTCCCAAATATAGGTGTTAATCAGAGATACTCAAAGGACTCTATTTTTTAGGTATAATATCTGTAACACCTTGTAAATACTAGTTCTCTCCTAGTGGATATTTGAGCCTTAGTTAGACTATAATCTTGTATGGTATCTGTTGCCTATCCTAAAACACCCATAATGCTAGTTGCTGCCTTCTTGTTAGACTAATTAGTTAACTAATCTTGTTAGACTTCTTGTTAGGTTTGTTAGACCAATCTAGAACATATATTAAAGCTGTTCCAGTCATATTTATTCCCAATGAGTTTGGCATGGTCAGTAGGACAGATTGTAGTAATTAAAATAAGCTGTTCATTTTCATGCAAGAATGTACATATTTTACAGATTGCTCATTGTTGAAACGGTAAGTTTTTTTTGTTTCCTGAACCATTGACCAATTATTGTAAAATATAATCCCGCTCATATATACTTAATCCCTCTATAAAGCTTTTCTTTACAGGGGGCTTTTTTTCAAAGGAGTCCCAAGGTTTCAGTGTGCATTCCAAAGGGGTACAGACTGAAGATGAATGGCTACTCATCTAGAAAGAGGAAGAGCGACTCATCCCAGTTTCCCTTCTCTTCCTAGTGAATACCCAGAGTATATGAGGGAGAGAAAGTGAGGCATCCTTCTTTCTTTCATCTGTCCTTGTATCCCTGAGTCTGGTGACTGTGACAGGGTGCTGTCCATGGCTTTCACCCATGTTAACAGAGGGTGCCCAAAGGGGTGGGAATATCTGCTCTTACCCACATATGCCCTATCCCCTCTGCTGTCAGTAGCCTTTGAGTTTTCTAGGCCTCATTTATGCCATGGATACTAGCATGGCATTTATCCTTTAAATGGGAGACTTGGCTTAATCAACAGGAATTAGTCATGCTTACCCGCTCTGTGCCTTTTAACTTCCATTATTGTCTGCCTCTGGATCCCTTAGATCCAGTTCTCTTCCTAGGGCTTTGACCTGAAGCTTGGAATTGAATTTGGGACAAAAATGTGTTTTGGGGAGATGGCATGGACTCTTTAGCATAAGCTGAATGCTAAGGTGAAGCTGTAAAATTGAGTCCTCTTCCAACAAGGGAGAGAAAAGGATATCCTGTGACATGCCAAGAAAACTGGTGGCTATAGTTACGCTTGCTAAGATTTGGGTGATGGGTCTTGACTTTGGCTCCGTTAAGGAAAACTCCAGGTGATGAGCACCCTATTTATTCCTTTCACATGGCAGGATTTTCAGGATAATTACTCAGAACTAGAATATTGATTCAGATTTTTACATTACCCATACCCTTTTTTACCTTCTGGTCTGCAGTCAGAGATTGCTGGTTGTTTCACAGGAATAAACAGGGTTACTCTAAAATGTAGGCAAAAACTTAAAAGCAACTAATGAGTGTAGATTTTCATGACAAATGTATGATAAGTTCTGAAACAAAATTTCTGTCTCTCTGGTCCTCATTTTTGTTAAAAACAAATCATGATAGGACTAACTTGTTTGCAAAATAGACTTCAGTCTTATACTTGGCCTGATTATTTGCATAAAGTGCAAAGAGAATAATTATTTTTACATAGACCTTTTAGATCCGCTTTGATGGAACTCTGTTCCACAAGGAATCTCAGATAGGACTTTGTAAAGCCAAGCCCAGCCATGGGTTTGTACCCTCAAACCTGTGAGTTGGGCAAAATCCTCTCTTTTTGAGGTTCCTAGAGCATGGGGTTCTTGGGCCTGTTAGAAACTGACATTCTTTACTCACCGCAGATTAGGAACCCCATACAGGGACTGTGTACACAAGGGATGAGGCCATTTCCTCCCATGGGACCTTTATCAGCTCTGCAAGTTGAGCTTGATGCCTTAAATGGAAGCAAACCCTTCCAGTCAAAGCTTTGGTAAAACAACCAGTTTCTCCAATTGCGTTCCTGTTGCAAAAGAAAATGGATTCTTATTGCACTGATGCAAACAACTATATTGGCATAAGTTAAGAATACTCAGAACTAGTTTCCCAATTCTGAAGAAGCGATGCAGAGAGAGAGACACAAATATGCTCCAAATTTTGTTCATAGGAGTATAACTTACTCAATTATTAAAGGTCATAAATAGCTCAAAATAAGCTTCCTTGACTCTGAAAAACAAAACAAAGATCAGCAATGTTCCAATCAAAAGTCATTACTGAAAACCTTACTTCAGTTTTCTATTAGTTCAGTCCATTCAGTTAACTCTTGTTTTGCTTGATATTTGTGAACATTTCAGCTCTTCATGAGTCCTGTATGTTTTTCCTTTATTCCAATGTCACAATCTCCAAAGTTTTCAGAATCCTGCATTTGAGACCACCTGTCAGAGTTTTGTGACTGATTATAAACCATCCTTTGAAGAGGATTAAAATAAGACAACAATTATCTGTGAATAACAAAATGTCCATGGTAGTTACAGTTTGAAACATGATTAACAAAGAAATTTGGTTATCTCCGTGGTTCATAATAACTTAGCATAATGACCTTAATTGTGATTGATAGCATATACTCAGAATTTTAGAAATCCCATACAATTTTGGAACATATATTAACACTATTACATAAAATATAACCTAAATTAGAGATTAAGCATCATTTTGGCAATCCCATGTACCTAAGCATGTCAGATAATCCTGTTTATCACTCTTCTAGATGCTTCAGGGGCCCCCTGTAGCATCAAGCTAGGTGTCAGGAACGACAGTTTTTGAAACTGAAGTTTGATTTGGGAAGGCCTGTTAAGTATGTTAGAGGTTTAAAACACTTGATGATATGAAAGAATTCCAAATTTCCATATTATTTATTTTTCCAAAATGATGACTTAGGATTTTTTTTAAAAGCAAAAACCTCTTATAACCCTTTACAGATTTAGCTAAAGAGCAGATTAGTGCATTAAGAGTATTTTGTTGTGCTTTTATTTTAATGCTTAATTTACAGACAAACCATATAATACCCTGTTGAATTTAATGTATCCACACATGAAATTTCTTTTGCAAGATTAATTTTTACAGTTTTTCCACAACTTGTTTGAACTTTTAGGTTTATCTTATCAAATTCAAAACAATCCTAAATTAACCCTAGTCAAAAATTTACATTTTGACAACATCTGCATTTTACCAATAATCTTTAAGACTATTTTTATTTTTCAAAAATTAATGTCATGTGAACTAAAAGGTACCACAGCTTTTATTTTCCTTTTAAAAAATATTTGATCCAAGTGTTTATCATTCTTTAAAGTCAGTTAATTAGAGCTCTTTTTTATAGACATCACACATACACACACATGCACACTCACACACAAAACACATATATAACTACACAGAAAGGCAGCAGAAGAAGATTCAGTAACTATAAGACTTTTCGTTTGCCAGTCTCCTCATTGGATTATTGGCCTCTGGATGGAACTCTCTAAGGCTAGGAAAGGCTTAAAGCAAGGCTAGGAAAGCATGCAGTTTCCAGGGCCTATTAAACAGGTATAGCTGGAAGATAAAAACAGATTTTGAGAGGGATCTATCCACCTCTAATTCCTGGGGCTTCTTTAAGAAAACAGAGATCTCTCCCAAAATGGAATTTGTGGCACCTTTTCTGTTTTTCCCAAGGAGTCCCAGGCCATGAGAAATCATCTTAGGGTGTCTCATGCATGCATTAAGATTGGCAAGGCAAAATGGAGAAAAATAGTTTAGTCAGCTGAGAAAAAAATCTTTTTCCAGGAAAATAAAGTTCAGGAAGAGAAAAACATAAAGGCCTTTTAAATATACTCATAACTTGGATATCCATTTTGAATTAAGCTGAGTGCTCTTTAAAAAAAAATCCTTTTAAATCCCTTATTACTTGACTTTATCCATGCCAAACAGCCAATATTTGTAGCTTTGAAACTTTATCAAAGGTAATCTCCCAGGTGCTCAGAGAGGAAAATTCAAGGCGGTTGGTGGAGGGTAAGAGAATCAACAAATGTCAAAGGTCACACAGATAGCAAACCAGAAAGGACTCACTCCTCTAAGCCAAGATTTGAACCCAGGCTGCCATTGTAAAATGTTGGAGGCTAAAACAAAGCACTGCCACCTGCTTACAGTAAGATCATGCTTCCAAGGACATAAAACAAGATGAAGGCCTGCAGCAAAGTTTGCCACTGACCAGTTTACCAGACTGGCTTTAATAGAGGGCCTGTGGAGTCCTGGGCCCATTATCGCATCCTTAGGTACCCCTCTTTTTTACAGAACCGTAAAGACATGTAAAGCACTCCAGATTGGCTGTAACAAGACCAGCCTCACAAATCCTTTTTCATAAATAAAACTTTATGGAGAATATAAACAGTGATAGTTAGGGTCCTGGCCTAGTAAAATGTCTTCTGAAAGGAAAAAAGCCTTTCGCGTAAAAGTTAACTCGACTTGGTGGAGTAAAAAAAAAATAAGAAAATAAAAACAGCTTAATGTTCAGGGCTGTGTTAACTGGGGGAAGAACCTCTTATTCTTGTGCAAATGGTTTCCTCCAACAAAGAGGGAAACTTAATTGCTGTTTCTTCCCTGGGGCTGGAACAGAGCTGGACCTCTTGGCCAGGGGAGGGGAAGACCCTGTGGACACACACGTGGCAGGGAATGCTGGCCAGCCTGCCATGCAGGACCCTTTGGGCATGGGCCCCAGCCCCAGCTGGGAGGGAAGGGGGAACAGGTGATGCTGCTTGCCTTTTAGTCCCATGGGTGCCTGCGGCCATTGGGGTGGGGTGGTGCCATTACAGTCCTGAAAAAAAGAAGGAAAATGCCATAGAAAAGGCTAGGTTAGACCAAGGTTGACATTCCTGATCCCCAAGAGCAATGGTGGGTAGGGGATGCAGTTTCTTCTACTCTCAGAAGTCCAAGGACAAAAAGGCTCAGATACAAGAGGGGAAAAGATGCTTTGGTCTGCATTTTACTCACCTTTCCTCATGTCCCCACATGGGCCACCAAAATGATGCAAGATATTTTGCTCCTTAGTTCAGCTAAAATCCAGGTCCTTATCACACAACCAGGAAAAATTAGGCATATGGACACATTGAAAGTTTGAGGAGAGCGGAATTTATTAAAGAAAGCTCTCAGTGAAAAAAAAGGGGTTCTGCCAGCAGGCTTCCAACTCACAGATTGAATACCAGATCACCACACATATGAGCTGAAGAGGACCCTTCTCACTGCTTAAGGTGTGAATCCCCACTGGCTGCACCCCCTTTTCCCAGTGTGCAGGCAGGCCCCCAGTCTGTTGCCAGCATGCACAGACAAGACCCTGGGCAGGTTCCCACATCTGCACAAAAGCATCTGATGTAAACACTTGTGGGGCAGGTCGGGGATTCTCCAGGGATCCTCCCTTATCTGCCTCCTGCATCTATCACTATCAGGTCTAACTTCATTTAGGTTTTTTTTTTTTTTTTTCATGGGGTATTAGAAGCCTAATTAGGCTCTGTATGACCTAATCTGAGTGATTAGGAGTGTGTCTCCTGACAGTTTTAATTATAGTCTCAAATTTAAATGCAATTACTTTCATAACACATTTATACATATTTTGAATATCCTTTATCTGAAATGGTTGGAACCAGAAGTATTTTAGATTTCAGATATTTTCAGATTTTGAAATACAGTAAGTCTTCACTTAATTTCATCAATAGACTTCTGGAAACTGCAACTTTAAGCAAAATGACATATAACAAAACAACTTTACCACAGGCTCAATGATATAAATGAGAGTTAAATTCCTCTGGCATATTTCTGGTTGCAAAAATGTAACCACATTTCAAAATAAAGACCCAAAACACTTCTAATATTAAACATTGAAATAAATGTGAGAAACACATATATTTAAGAAAGAGTAATGAAAACAAAGTATGATAATTATTTACTTGTTCCAGTTCAGTGTCACTGGTGGCTGGAGCCTATTCAAGTAGCTCAGGGCTCAAGGTGGGAACCAACGCTGGACAGGATACTATTCCATCACAGGGTGCACTCACACACATCCACGCTTACTCCTTGGGGGACAATTTAGCCATGCCAATTAATGTAACATGCATCTTTGAGATGTGGGAGGAAACCAGAGTACCTGAAGAAAACTCATGCAGACATGGGGAGAACATGCAGACTCCATGTGCACAGTGGCCTAGCTGGGAAGCATTTTTTTCTCTTCAACATTTTAACAAAATGACATTGAAGGAAAGGATATTATTTGAGGACTTGCTGTATTTGCATATATATAATGAGATATCATGGGGATGGGACCCAAGTCTAAATAGAAAATTTATTTATGTTTCATATATACCTTATACTAGTGGTCCCCAATCCCCCGGCCTTGGACTAGTACCAGTCCATGGCCTGATAGGAAACAGGCCACACAGCCAAAGGAGAGTGGCAGCAAGCGAACATTACTGCCGGAGCTCCACTTCCTGTCAGATCAGTGACAGCATTAGATTCTCATTGGATCACAAACCCTATTGTGAACTCCACATGCAAGAGATCTAGGTTGCACGTTCCTTATGAGAATCTTAATGGCTGATGATCTAAAGTGAAACAGTTTCATCCCAAAAACATCCTGCCAGCCTGGTCTGTGAAAAAACTGTCTTCCGTAAAACCATTCCCTAGTACCAAAAAGGTTATGAACCACTGCCTTATACAGATAACCTGAAAATAATTTTATGCAGTATTTTAAGTTACTTTATGTATGAAACAGTTATTTTATCACCCTTTGTGGGTGTTTTTGCATGGGAGAATCTGGGCATTATAGAAATTGTAATGGAAGGAGTGTAACTTACAAGATATTGGAAGAACTCAGTAGACATGAGGTGCACCATTAGTGGTTATAGATCAGCCTGTGTGGTCCATTTATCCCTGCTCCTGACTAGATTGGAGGTGCAAATTAGTGTGGCAGAGTGGAGTAGAACTAACTAGCTTGTAGCAGTTTGAATTTATGCATACCTCATACATGAATGCATAGATTTTAGCAGTCAGAGAAGTCTAAGGCTCTTGTTAATTTTAGGAGGCAAGCCAGTATAATTATTACAAACATACAGATAATTACAGATCAGAATGGTGCTTTTTTTGACTTAATTTTTGAAACAGAGCTAGAAGTTGTAATGTGTTATATTTTTTCTTGTTTTTAAATTAAATTTTTCTTTGTGAAAAGAGTTGATGTTGTGCCTCAGGATAAGCTTCTTACAGATGCTTATAATATATTATTTTAAAGTACATTACATTTCTTATCATTCAATCAATTTCAAAGAGCTTTCTTGATTTTGCTCATATACTTATCCATATATTATTCAAAATACAAAGGGACCAAAAAGTTTGGTTATATCTTCAAATGATTTCTTTGCATTGTAATTGGAAGTACATTTAGAAATATTTGATGTGTATAGATGACATCTTTTCAGTTTTGTGTGTTTTATTTATATTCTACGAGTGCTAGAAAAAATAATGACTTTGAGACTTTGTTTTCTTCAAATTGTAAATCCACATGCATCCTTATTTGTTCTAAAATTACATTTTTTATGGCTAACAATTCATCAAATTATATTTATATTTTAGGCTAAAAATCTCATCGAGAGATTCTTTAATCAACAAGTAGAAATTCTTGGCAGACGTGCAGAACAATTACCTGAAATATACTATATTGAAGGTACTCTCCAAATGGTTTGGATTAATCGCTGCTTTCCAGGGTATGGAATGAATGTCCAGCAACATCCAAAATGTCCTGAGTGCTGTGGTATGTAATGAATTATGATTTCATGTTTTATATTGTTGAAAATTTACTTATTTTCATTAAGCCTAAGTGAATGCGTATCACTTATTTTTACCATCATTTAGGTATTTTTTCATAGTTTATTTAAAGTAGTGTATTTGAAAAGACTATGTGAATCTAAAGATGTGAAAGAAAAAACAGTCTGGCTTAATTTTGGCCTTGGTATTAATATTACAGCAAGGGAGTTTAGGATCACTAGGCAGTTATCTGGGAGGAAACACAAATAATAGTTATGAGTCACTTAGAGTTCCTGACTTAAAAAAAAGCCAATTAACATATCTTTTAGAATCTATTATTGATGAGTTTAGGTTTGTATAGTCTACAGTAGACATCTTTGTGACTCTTTCCTTCCTTTTGAAATAAGTATATGAATTGTTTTATTACCAATTGTTTTTTCTAACTTTTGGTCCTAGCACTACAGTATCTGAGCTGCTCTCTGATGTTTATTCTTTCTTTTTCATCTTTACTATAGAAGAGAGTTCTGAAGAGGCTGTTGATTTAGATTGAGCACATGAATTCAAAGTCTTTGCATTTCTATTATTGAGAGGTTAATGGGCCAATTAATTTTCAGTCTTAAAAGACTTTTAAAAATTTATACTAATGTCACTAAATTTATACCTGTCTTAGTCTCTTTCATATTGCTGTAAGAGAATACTTAAGCCTTGATAGTATATAAAGGAAAAAAGTTTATTTGTCTCATGATTCTGATGGCTGAAAAGTTTGAGATTGAGCATTCAGTGATGGCCTTGGTCTGCTTCTACCTGTGGCAGAAGATGAACGTGAAGGGGAGCCTGAGTGTGCAGAAATCACATGGTGAGAGAGGAAGCCAGAGACGGGGGCAGGTGCCAGCCTCTTTTGTATAGCCAGCTCTCACAGGAACTAATAGAATTAGAACTCGGTCACCCCTGAGGGAGGGTATTAATCTATTCATGAGAGATCTGCTCCCATGACCCAAACCTCTCCCACTACACCTTACATCCCAACACTGCCACATTTGGAATTAAATTTAAACATGAGATTTTATGGGAATAAGCAAACCATATCCAAATCATAGCAATATCATTCTCATTAAGTCATTTCTAATTGTTCTTTTCTCCTTTCTTTCTGCAATTTAAGTTAGATTAAAAGCCTTTTCATAAAATAGACCACTAAATATTCCTTTTACTTTGTTTTCTTTGATTTGGCTAGAGTTATCTTTATAACTTTTTGTGTTTCATTATGGTTTAAATATATGAACTTTCAAAAAAATACAGTACCAAGGTATATTATGAAATAGAATACAAATTAAATAACTTCCAACTGTTAACTCTGTAACTATTTTTAAAATTGTGGTTATATATATTATTTTATATATATAAAAATCACTGATTTTAAATATAATTTATATATAAATCATATGATTATTTATATCATATAATATATAATATATTTATGTATAATGTAATATATACAAATTATAAATATTTATATATGCCATATATAGATCATATATAAATATAAAATATATAATTATACATTGTATATAATTAATAATATATGACATGTATATACTGATGATATATATAGATAGTCTGAAACAGACTATGACAGGTATAAATTTAGTGATATTAGTGCAAATTTTTTAAACTTTTAAGACTGAAAATTAATTTATATATTATATATGTAAATATAATATGTAATATATTACATATAATACATATTATATATTACTCCTGAACACAAATATATAATATTATATTATATATTATATATATATATGTATATGAAACTCCAGTACACAGATAAGGGTAAAGAAAAACATAGAAATACCCAAAAATAAACTGGAACATAGTAGTTAGACTGTCTGTTACATGCATTTATATCATTATTCAAAAAAGACTTAAGATAAACTAAAATTGTTAAAATATTTGCATCTCCTTAATTATAAGTATTTTGAAATTGTCAAACATAGCTCTTTCAAGTGAAGTAGTAGTTTTAAATGTCAGAATTACACATAATTTTATCATTAAAATTTTGTTTGTATTTAAAAACTTTGGGTAACAACACAATTGTAATGTTTTCTAATTTCATCATGTAATGATTACACTCAACTTATGTGCTATGCTATTTGATCAAGTTAATTAATTGTTTTTATTCATGTCATAAGAAGTATATGAGAAAATTTAACATGAATCTCAAAAATATTTTCTGTCTCTAAAATACTGTTTTGTTCTTCTGAATATTTGATCTCTGCCCACGGAGTTTATATACTTAAGAGATGCATCCATGAAACAATTAGGGAACAAAAGGCTGTTAAACTTAAAGGAAAAAATACAAGAAGATTATATAAAGAAAACTGAGTTAGCAATAGGATACATCAGAAAGGTTCAACGTAATTGTGATACGGCTTTCTTGGTGGGTCTTTTGAGTCTTGAGGAAGTTACTTTGCAGTATACCAGGATAGCAGGTACCATCCAAGCAACAACATGAATGAGCATCAAGTTTATGGGGGGAAATTTTGCTTAAATAAAATAAAATTTATTTTTTGGATTTTATGGGCTCATCATCATTGCTCAATAGACTTATTAATTAGTGAGTTGCCAAATTTCATTTTGTGCCATCTTATGGTTAATAAACATTTTAATTTATAATTGTCTTTGTGTTATTCCTGTTAAGCAAGATTCAGTTCCCTTAATGCAATATTCAGGACCCCATAGGATAATAATAATTTTTGTTCATTTTACAGAAGGTCATCACTCTAACATTTTAGAAAAGCGTATAACTACTCAAAAAGATACTTAAATGTTTCTCTGAATAGAAAATGACTTAACAAATTACCCTGTGTTTTAAATTAGGATAACACTAGTTAAAAGACAAAATTAACACAGTAAATGAACTTAAAGTCTATTCAAGTATGAAACTACTAGATAAAATGATGATGAGCTCATAAAATATATGAGATATTTCATAAAACAACTTCGTCCAGAATAAAATGATATACCATGTTTATATTCAACAAACAAGATTGAGACAAAGCATGTTTATGACATAAGGGAAGTTTGTTTACTTTCTCCATAGTAGGTGAAAGAAGCACCAGATTTGTTCTTTTCCTTTGGATATCATTCTTTACTCATTTAATTTTACTTTCTAGATGGCAGACAAAGCTTGTTTCCTTATAAATTAGTGAAGACTTGACATTTCTACCTACATTATTTTTGTTTTTCCTAACTTATTTAGTAATTTTAAATTAAGTTGTACTGCAAAGCTTCTCTGTGACTTGACATTTAGCGTTGCTTATTATGTACATCTATTGTTAGTCAGTTTTGGTACTTTAAGGAGAGATTTATTAAATTTGTGAGTTATCAGTATCTTATAATTTTATAAATTATATAATATACTACAACCAAAGACCAGCCAAATATTACATTGTTTTTAAGAGAATATTGTTAAAACAGATTCTGAAATGCTTTACTTTTCAATTTCTATTATTTCTGTTTTTGTGTAGCTTGTATATTCAACTTTCCCCTATTTTATTTCTACTAATTTTTTTCAAAAAACAAAAAAAAAACCCAACAAATTTGTAGGTCCAGTAACATTCTTTGACATAATACCCCAGTTCTCCTTCCTATTTTTTTTCTGTTTAAACTATGGCAGTGGTTTTAAAACTCTTACGTGTGTATCAGAATTTCCTAAAGATTTTCTCAAAATATATCCAACGTTTATGAATCAGACATCTACATTTATAAGCTTCCTAGGTGATTCTTATATACACTGAGTTTGAGATATCTGAGTATTAATGTTGATAAGGCAACACATAGATAGAATGTCAGAATATTAGTTTTGATAAGGCAATACCTTGTCAGGATGTCCACGCTTCTACTGAGGTAGCAGACTGTTTGCCATTGATTATTATGGATTAAATATGTAGCTCAATAATAAATTGGACAACTTTTTTTTTCCTATTGCTTTCTCTTTTTTAAAAAAACGAATAGCTGGCCGGGCGCGGTGGCTCAAGCCTGTAATCCCAGCACTTTGGGAGGCCGAGACGGGCGGATCACGAGGTTAGGAAATCAAGACCATCCTGGCTAACACGGTGAAACCCCGTCTCTACTAAAAAAATACAAAAAACTAGCCGGGCGAGGTGGCGGGCGCCTGTAGTCCCAGCTACTCGGGCGGCTGAGGCAGGAGAATGGCGTGAACCCGGGAGGCGGAGCTTGCAGTGAGCTGAGATCCGGCCACTGCACTCCAGCCTGGGCAACAGAGCGAGACTCTGTCTCAAACAAAACAAAACAAAACAAAACAAAACAAAAAAACGAATAGCTATTGCTTATTCAAGACTTTTGATAATCACATGGAAATTCCAGTAGGGAGTTCTTTCATTGTGACACAGATACTGTGTCAGTGGTCAGAAATGATTAGGTTACAGGTTAGCATATTTAATCATCTTGAGATGGTTTTATTAATAAACTGTACATTTGTACTTTTAGTTAATTATGCAGGAAAAACAAATTAGTAGGTGAAATTTTTTTTTATGAAAGCATTTCAGAGTCAATAAATTTATCCTACTCAGACTTGCATCCCTGATTTTACATCAGAGGATCAGAGACAAAAAAATGTTTCCTTTGCAGCTTTTTCACTACATGTATGTAAATAGTTTCTATTATCAGTATGAAATAAAATTCATCTGCCTTTTAGACCCACAAAGACATTGTTCTTATTTTGAATCATTATATTTCTGAAGAAACTAAATAATTGAAAAATCATGGCCAATGGATAGGTCATTCTATGGATTAGCAGTGTGGAATGCCCAGATTTTCCTTAAATAGATACATTTTATTTTTATTTATTTACTTTTTGAGATGGAGTCTTGCTCTGTCACCCAGGCCGGAGTGCAGTGGTGCAATCTCAGCTCACTGCAAGCTCCGCCTCCCTGGTTCATGCCATTCTCTTGCCTCAGCTGCCCAAGTAGCTGGGACTACAGGTGTCCACCACCATGCCCAGCTAATTTTTTGTGTTTTTAGTAGAGATGGGGTTTCACCGTGTTAGCCAGGATGGTCTCAATCTACTGACCTTGTGATCTGCTAGCCTCGGCCTCCCAAAGTGCTGGAATTACGGGTGTGAGCCACTGCACCTGGCTGATACATTTATTTTCAGTAAGAGCAGTCCATGTAATTTGAAAAACTTATTTGAGTGAAACTGTCTTAGATATGTTGAAAAATTAACAATATCATGAAGACTTACTGGGTCAAAAGCTAAAAAACAAAAAGTAGTGCGTCTCCTGGCCATGCTGGAGTAGCTTGTAGCAGACCCAAGCTCTTTCTGGAAAAACTAGAAAAAGATTGTAATAGTAGATTAAGATGCGTGATTTAATAAAATTTAAAAATTACTCATTCTATTAAAGACATTGGTAAAATGTCAGGGCATGAGGATTCAAGAGGCAGCATATCTCCCTTCCTTTCTATCATGGATAGAAGGGGTGTGTGGAAATGCATGACAGATACCAAAAGGCAATAAGATGACATGTTCATGTGCTGAAATCAAACAATTGTCAACTTATAATGCTATACCTGATGGAAATATCATCATACATGATGGAAAATCAAAACACCTTTAGGCATAATATGTGAGAGAATTGTTGTAGGCAAATCTACACTCAAAGAAGGACTAAAGGGAATTTTTCAGTTAGTTTAAAATGATCCCAGGTAGAAACATGTTCATGCAAGATGGCATAAGGGGCAATGGAAAGGAAAAACATAGAGATAAATGTAAATAAATATTGACTAAACAAAAATATATAATGCTTTATGTGCTTAAAATATGTAGCACTAAATATATGATCATGGTAACACCAAAAGCAAGAGGGAGTAAATAAAATTAAAATGTTTTCAGTTTCAACTATTGTCTAGAACTGGTATAAGTAATGATTTGTATTAGATGTAATAGTAGATTAAGATGTGTGATGTATTCTTTAGGACAACCACTAAAAGATAGTAAAATAATATGTATGTAACAATTAGTAGAGAGGAAAAAAAAAGTTACCTCAAAACTCCATTTTATTTATCCAAAAGAAGCCAAGTTGGAAAGGGGACAAAAAAGTACAATTGGAACCAAAAATATTTCACTGAAACGATCAATTTAAATTCAGTGTGTATGGCCCAGAGTCCCACCTCTACTGCCTCTTCTCCTGAGATACTGGAGACCCGAGGTGACTCTTATGAAGCATTTGTGACCTATGACCTGAAGGAATTAGATTGGTATGCAGGATACCAGGACATCCTGGAAGCCGAAAAATGATAGCAGAATAGAGGCTTTGCCAGCACACCTCAGCCACTTGGAAACAGCAAAATAGTGTATATAGAGAAAATTCACACTGAGAATGTTTATACAAGGAAGAACACGGGAGTTCAATATAAAAGTGAAAGAAAACTTTGTATTCTGGGAAAAGAAGATGGGCAGTAGCCCACATGAAGAGGTCCAGTGGAAAATTGTGTGAAAGCCCAGTACGTGAGAGGGAGAGTGAGTGTCTCTGTGATACACATTCCCACTGGGTAGCCAGGCAATCCAGGCCACAGCAGAGCTCCTTGACCCTCTCAAACCCTGAGTCTGACTTGGGGAGCAGTCAGGAAACTATGAGAAGGAACAGCACCGGGAAGTGTACCAAACATGCTCCTGGACCTGGGCACCAAAAGAGGAAGCCATTTCTTTCTTAGATCCTAGAGAATTGCTTGGGAGCATGCCAGTTAGCAACAGTGACACTCACTGGTTTTGAGAATCTCAGACTGGGGATTGGCACTCTGGTCTTGAGCAGGGTAGGAGCCCCCATAGCCAGAACTGACAGATGAGTGCAACATCCCTGACCCCCGCCACCTTCATGGAACTGTAGCAGGAAGCTATTTGCCTGAGTTTCACAGACTGAAAGCAAACTGCTTGTGACTTATTGTCCCCACTTGCTGCCAAGGTCAGGGCATGGGAGGGAACGCCACTGGGTCCAGAGGATAAAAGCAAAGTGGGTCCCACAACTGCTCACTAGGCTGTGGAGGTAGTCACTCCATTTCCCTGTGCTGGGTCTTTGGCATGGCAGCAGTTCTTCCAGTCCTCACTGGGGCATTTCTCTAGGAACCTGAGAACTGCTACCTGACCCCCATCAGATCTGGTGCTTGCATGTCCCGCACCGGGGGACTTGAGTGCAGGTTTGCCCAGCTCAGTCCTGCCCAGCTTGGCCTCCCGCCTGTGCTGGGCAAATCTGCACTCAAGTCCCCCAGTGTAGGGGATGGAAGCACCAGATCTGATGCTATTTTATTCCTTTGTCTTAAAGTCTTGTTAGAAAGTAGTTTGAGACTACAGAAACATGCATATTCATCACACATTTGGCAAATGTGTGGACAGAGTTTAACATCAAATGATGAACTAATTTTAGCATCCAGTGATAATTCCTGCATGTGACAATTGTTTCTGTGTTGTTTGCCTAATGGCAGTTTCTTTATTCATTATTCTATATTTATTGATTATAATTCTGCTCTAAGGGAAAGTTATATTCTTTCCCAATTTATTACTTTTTTGCCATTATGGATTTATGAATATTGTATTCTTTTAGTTATTTTTCATTGCCATCATTATTATGTTGTTCAAATTATCCAAAATTTCACCATTATAGTTTATCTAAAGTAAAATGTGTACTCATTCAATATACCCTCCTCATTTTTTTAGCAATTTCTCACTTTGTGTCTTCATAACATGTTCCAGGCCTGCCTTCTAATTATCCTGCCCAAACCTTCTGATTAGCCATGTCTCCCAGAAGCTCTGCTTTTTTTTTTTATTGGTAAATTATACATGGCATAAAATATAGAATTTTAACCATTTTTAAGTGTAAAATTCAGTAGTGGTAAGTACATTCACCATATTGGGCAATCATCACTATCCATTTAGGATCTTTTTCATATGGCTATCAAAAATTGTATTAATTAAACAATAACTCCATTAGCCCTTCCCTTCATCTCCCAGTAATCTCTGTTCTGTTTTTGATCTCTATGAATTTGTATACTATTGGTACCTTATATAAGTGTAATCATACAGTATCTGTCTTTCTGTGTCTGGCTTATTTTAGTTAAAGTATTTTTAAGGTTCATTTATATTGTAGCCAGTATGAGAACTAAATTCCTTACGGTAGAATAATATTCTACTACATTTATCTGTTCATTTATTAATGGGTCTTTGGGTTGTTTCTATCTGTTGGCAATAGTGAATAATGCTTTTATTAGCATTAGTATACAGTTATATGAATCCCAACTTTCAGATATTTGCATATATACCTAAGAGTGGAATTACTGAATCATATGGTCATTCTGTGAGAGGTCCAACTTTTTCACAACAGCTGCACCATTTTATATTACCACCAGCAATATACAAGCCTTCCAGTTTTTCCATTTCCACACCAACACTTACTTGTTTGTTTTCTACACTAGCCATCTTAGTGAATGTGAAGTGTTCCTCATTGTGAGCTTGATTTGCATTTCTCTAATGACTAATTGATACTGAGCATCTTTTCATGTGTTTATTGGCCATTTGTATATCTTCTTTGGAGAAATGTCTGTTTAAGTCTTTTGTCTAATTTTAAATTAGGTTGCCTTTTTGTTACTGAGTTTTAGGAGTTCTTTATATATTCTAGATATTAATACCTTATCAAATGTGTGATTTTTCAAATATTTCTCCCCATTCTGTGAGTTGTATTTTTACTCGCTTGATAATGTCCTAAGTGCACAAAGCTATAAATTTTTGTTAAGTCCATTTTTTTCTTTTGTTGCCTGTGGTTTTGTCACCATATCCAAGCAGTAATTGCCAAATTCAGTGTAATCAGACTTTCCCCCAGAAAAGCCTGATGACAATGAATTTTTCCAATTGGAGTTAAGTCTAGATTTTTTCTTCTGTTGTCTATGGTTTTGTTACTGTATCCAAGGAGTAATTGCCAAATTCAGTGTCATCAGACTTTCCCCCAGTGTCATTAGGCTTTCTAACAGTTTTAAAGTTTTAGCTTAGGTGTGTTACTTACTTTAAATTACTTGTTTGCTGTGTAAGGTAAGGGTCCAACTTCATTCATTTGCATGTGGATGTCCGGTTTTCACAGCACCATTTGTTGAAAAGACAGTCTTTTACCCATGGAATAGTCTCAGCTTCCTTGTCAAAATCAGTTGACAATTTGTGCAAGTGTTTTTTTTTCTGGGCCCTCTATTCTGTTCCATTGGTCTGTATGTCTGTCTTTATGCCAGTATCACACTGTTTTTATTACTGTAGCTTTGTAATACATTTCAAAATCAGGAAATGTGGATTCTTCAACTTTGTTCTTTTCTAAGATTGTTCTATTTGTGGTACCTTGAGATTCCATATGAATTTTAGGATGAGGTTTCCTATTTTTGCAAAAACATGCTTGGCATTTTGATAGGTACAATACTGAATCTGTAGATTGCCTTGGGTAGTATTGCCATCTTAAAAATATTAAGTCTGCCAATCCATGACCACACAGATATTTATGAGTTAATTTGTTTCAACAGTATGTTTTAGATTTCAGTGTACAAGCCTTTTGCCTCCTTGCATACATTTATTACTAAGCATTGTATTCTTTTGAATGTAACTGTAAATGGAGTTGTTTTCTTAAATTCCCATTGGATTATTCATTGCTAATGTACAGAAATGCAGCTATTGTTGCATGTTGATTTTGTATGTTGCACCTTTACTGAATATGTTTATTAGATATAAACAAGATTTTGATTTTTTTAGAATCTTGAAGATTTACACAAAGATGATAATGTCATCTGTGAACAGATAATTTTGCTTCCTTTCCAGGTGGATGCCTTTTGTTTATTTTTCTTGCCCAATTTCTCTGGCTAGAACTTTCAACAGTATGTTAAATGTAAATGAGGATAGTAGACACCCTTGCCCTGTTCTTAATCTTAGGGGAAATGCCTTCATCATTTCATAATTGAGTGTGATGTTAGCTGTGAATTTTTCATATAAAGTATTACCATGATGAGAGAGTATTATTCTATTCCTACTTTATTGAATATTTTTATCAGAAAAAGGGGTTGACATTGGACAAGTGGTTTTTCTGCATCAATTGACATTAGCCTGTAGTTTTTTTGCTTTTCATTCTGCTAACGTAGTATATTGCATTGATTGTTTTTCATGTGTTAAATCTTTCACGCATTCTGGAAATAACATCTTCTTGGTCATTGTATATAGTCCTTTACTACGTTATTGAATTTTGTTTTCTAATATTTTATTGAATTTTTGAGCAGTAATCATAAGGGATATTGGTCTGTAGTTTTCTTGTAATGTCTTTTCCTGACTTGGGTGTCGTGATCATACTGGCTTCATAGAATGAGTTAGGAAGTTCCTTCCTCTGCAAACATTTAGATTGTGTATAAGGATTTGTGTCACTTCTTTAAATGTTTGTTTGAAATTACTGGTGAAACCATCTTGCTGAGCTCTTCTTTATAACAAAGTTTTTGATTACTGATTCAATTGCCTTACTAGTTATAAATCTGTTCACATTTTCTATTTCTTTTGAGTCATTTTTTATAGATTATATATTTCTATAAAGTTGTTAGTATTATCTAAGTTATCCAATTTGTTGGCAAACAGTCGTTCATAGTATTTTGTTATTTTTCTTTCTGTTTGTATAAAATCGGTAGTAATGTCCTGACTTTTAAATTGTGATTTTTAGTAATTTGAGTCCTCTCTTTCTTTTTCAGTCAATTTAGCTAAAGTTTGTTCCCTTTTTTGATCTTCTCAAAGAACCAACCTTTGTGTTTTTTTTATTTTATTTTTTTCTATTTCCTAATTTATTTCCCTCATTATGGTGATTCTATGTTTAGTTTTATCTCCTTTTCCTGATTCCTTAAAGTGTAAATTAGTTTACTGATTAGCAGTCTTTTCTCATGTTTGATGTATGTGTTTCCAGCTATAAATATCCCTCTTACCACTGCTTTTGCTGGATGGCATAAGTTTTTCTATGTTGTGTTTGCATTTTCATTTGTCTCAAGGTATTAACCTGTTTCTTTTGTGGGTTTTTTAATTTTTTTATTGATACAGGGTCTTGCCTTGTCACTCAGGCTGGATTACAGTGACACAGTCATGGCTCACTGCATCCTCAACCCCCTGGGCTCAAGTGATCCTCCCACTTCAGTCCCCTGAGTAGCTGGGACTAGAAGCATGCACCACCATGCCTGGCTTATTTATTTATTTATTATTCTGTAGAGACTGGATCTCACTATATTGCCCAGGCCAATCTCAAACTCCTAGGCTCAAGTCATCTACCCACCTAGGCTTCCCAAAATGCTGGAATTACAGGTGTGAGCCACTGCACCTGGCTGCTTTGGTGTTTTCTATTTTGACCCTTTGAGTGTTTGATTGTATTGTTTAATGTCCACATATTGTGATTTTCAGTGTTCTTTAAACGATTGATTTCTAGCTTTATTCTACTTTGATTAGAAAATATACTTTGTATGATTTCAGTATTTTTAATTTATTTGAACATTTTGTGATTAAGCACATGATCTATCCTGAAGATTGTTTCATGTGCCCTTGACAAAAAAAAAGAAAAAAAAATGTATATTCAGCTGTTGTGTGGAGGGTTCTGTATAATACTCTTAGGTCTAATTGGTTTATAGTGTTTTTTAAGTCCTCTATTTTCTTATTGATCTTTTTTCTCAGTGTTCATTCATTATTGAAATTGGGGTAGTGAAATCTCCAACTGTTACTGTAGAACTCTCTATCTCCCTGTAATTCTGTCAGTGTTTCCTTCATATATTTTGATTCTCTGTTTGAGTATTTTAAGAGCTGCTGAGACTGAGTTTGTTTTTCTGTACATCTATTGAGAGATTGTTTGATTTTTCTTTCTTAATTTATTAACATAGGCCACACATGTGGCTCACACTTGTAATCCCAGAATTTTGGGAGGCTGAGGTGGATGGATCACCCTGAGGTCTGGAGTTCGAGACCAGTCTGGCCAACATGGCGAAACTCTGTCTCTAATAAAAATACAAAAATTAGCTGGGTGTGGTGATGCATGCCTGTAATCCCAACTACTAGGGAAGCTGAGACACAAGAATCACTTGAACTCGGGTGGCGGAAATTTCAGTAAGCTGAGATTGCGCCAGTCACTGCACTCCAGCCTGGGTGACAGAGAGAAACTCTCTCTCTCTCTCTCTCTCTCTCTCTCTCTCTCTCTATATATATATATATATATAAATTTATTAACATAAACTTTTTAAACTCTTAAATCAAATTTGCATCTCTGAAATAAACCCAACTAGATTCTTACATATTTTCATTTTTATACAGTGCCATTTGCTAACATTTTTGTAGAAAGTCCTTTTTCTGCATTTATGAGAGACTGGCTGTAACCTTCTTTTCTCATACTTTTCTAATCAGGTTTTGACACAACTTTATGTCAACCACCTTAAATTGATGCGTGATTTATCTTTCTTTTCTCTATTCTGCATGAATTGGAATAATTTCATCCTTATGTGGTTTTTTGTTTTTTTGTTGTTTTGACCATGCTATTGAAGTTGTCTGAGCTAGGTTTTCTTTTTGGAAGATTAATTTGAAGAAATAATCTTCTCTTTATATTGGTTATGATATCATTAAGATTGTATATTTTGTGTCAGTTTTGTTATATTTTCTCTTGTTATTTCCATCTTAAATTTAAATTTAATGGATAGTTATATTCAGGTATATAATTTAAAACTTATTATGTTATAACTTACTACTTAAAATACATAGATCTTATGTGGGCAACTACAAGAACATTTAGATATATATAGGCTATAAAAATATTATATAGTATTATATATCATATATATTGTATTATATATGTATGTATAAAAATATGTATAAATAATATATATATCACTAATCACAAGTTTACATCAATAGAAGGAAAATTTTCAATATTACAGTAATTTTTCCATCAGGTCTCTTTATAGTCCATCCTGGCCCAGAAGTAATTATTAATGTGACATCTATCACCATAAATTAATTTGCCTATTCTTGAACTTCATTTAAATGGAATAACAATATTATGTCATCTTTTGTGACTAGCTCTTGTATTCATCCTATGTCTATGAGATACGTTCTTATAGTTTTATATGATGATAAATATTTTCTCCTGATATGCAGTATGCTATTGACTAGAGTCAGTTTACCCATTCTGTTGCTGATTGGAATTCATTTGTGATATTATTAATAGTAATTATTAGCAATTACTATTAATTATTAATAGATGTGATATTATGAGTGTAATTGCAAGTCGTGTTATTTTTCATGTTTTCAGAAGAAGTATTTTCCTTGAGTATATATCTATAAATGGAATGGCTGAGTTACAGGCCTGGCATATTATACTAACTTTAGTAGATACTGCTACACGATATTTTCATGTGCTTGCATGATTGTATTTATATCAGTAATTTATAAGAGGTCTAGTTTAAGATTATATGTTAATTAACATTTAATTAATCGATTCCATATATCTTGATATTTTTTGATGTAAATCTACCAATTCTATTGTTTTTCTTCAGCTTAATTTTTGCTCTCCTAGGTTGCTATATTTTTAGATAAATTTTAGAATCATTTCATAATTTTTACAAAATACATGTGAGTGCTTTGATTTGAGTGGAGTTTAAAATATAGATTAATTTTGGAAAATTTGCATTCTTATAATATTGGTTCTTAGAATCCATGAACCTAATATATCTGTCCTTTTATTTATATCTCTTTAAGTTTCAGGAAAAATATTTTAAATATAATGGCTTTCAGTCTAGAGGTCACACACATTACTGAGTTTGGAGTATTTCCTGATTTCTTTTTTTAGTTCTTTAACTTAATAATTATATAGAAATGTGTTGTAATTCTGAGCATTTGGTAATTTTCCCAATATGTTTTTTAAAAAAATTAGTTCTAAATTAATCTGCTGTCATGAGAAAAAATACTCTATTATTTTGTCTTTTCATACTTATATTTAAGTATATTATAGTATACTGTTTTGGTTACACAACTACCAGTAGTTAGTATTTGAGCATATATTTTTCAGGGACATAATTCAACCCAGCACAACCTGCCCTGTGGTTGTGGCTCTCAAAAATTGCTGGCAATCCACTCGCAAAATATATTCACACTGTGCCAGATCTTCAAAAATCTCATCCCACCCAGGCATGGTGGCTCATGCCTGTATTCCCAGCACTTTGGGAGGGCAAGGCGGGCAGATCACCTGAGGTCAGGTGTTCAAGACCAGCCTGACCAACATGGAGAAACCCCGTCTCTACTAAAAATACAAAATTAGCCAGGCGCGGTGGCGCATGCCTGTAATCCCAGCTACTCAGGAGGCAGAGGCAGGAGAATTGCTTGAACCCGGAAGGTGGAGGTTGTGGTGAGCCAAGATGACACCACTGTCCTTCAGCCTGAGCAATGAGAGTGAAACTTCATCTTAAAAATAAATGAATAAATAAATAAAATAAAATAAAATAAAAAATCTCATCCCATTGCAACATTAACTCTAAAAGCTTACCTAAATAGTAAGAAAGAAAGTCCCAAATTATCATTATCTAGGTCATGTCAGTCTTGTATGGATGAGACTCTAGGTATGATGCATCTTGGTGCAAAGTTCTTCTCCATCTATGGATATATGGTCATAGAAAACAAGTTACCTGCTTCCAAATTAAAAGATTGGGATATGCATAAGATTGATACTCTCATTCCAAAAGGAAGAAATTAGAAGAAAGAAAGGGGTCACTTATCCCAAGGAACTTTGAAACACAGAATCATTAGATTTTAAGGCTTGAGAGTAATCATCTGTGGTTTTATTCTCTGCCCACCGGACCTGCAGAAGCTCTGCCCTCTGGGCTCATGAAAGCTCCATTCTTCCCTACCTCTAGAACTATTACTATGGCTGGATCAGCCTGTGGGCCCATTGCTCTTCCATCAGTCATGTTTTTCTTTTTCTTGAAGAACAGCACAAGCTTGAGGCCAGGTAGCTCTTTTAGCCCATTTTCTGCTTGTAGAATTTTGGAAATCCATCAGTCCTCTTTCATTTTATCTTTCCTCTGTCTCCGTTAGTCTAAGTAAACATTGATACAGCATTCTCAAAAATCTTGTCTGTGCCATGGAAATTTACACCATTAGATGGGGGATCCTCCACAGAACTTTCCCGCATAACCCCATTTCTGTTGTGGGCTTCTTGGATGTTTGACTAGATCTGTGAGTCACAAAACTAATCTCTGCAGCAAAAGTTGTTTATTTCTTCTTAGAAAAGTTTTGATTGTTTGTGTCTTTCAGGTAAAAATTTCTGTCTAGCATTGCTTTTGTTGCACCTCATAAATTTCAACATGTTGTATTTTCATTTTCATTCAACTCAAAATGCTTAATAATTTCACTTAATTTCTTTGAGCATTTGGTTGTTTAGAAGAGTGGCATTTAATTTCCAGATTTTTAGGGGATTTCCAGAGATTTCTGTTTTATGGAAACCTAATTTAATTATTAGAGAATGTACTTTGCATGCCTGAATACTTTTAATTTAAAATGTTTTATGGCCTGGTATATGGTATATATATTTTGGTAAATGTTCCATTTGTACTTCAAAAGAATATGTATTTTTCCCTCATGTCATATCTATATATAGATACATATATATTGATACTGAGAGAGAGTGAGAGACAGAGACAGAGAATGGGAGGAGAGTTCAGCAAATATAGATTAGGTCAGTTTTATTGTTAATTTTACTTAAATCTTTTATGTCCTTTACTGATTTTATGTCTACTTATTTTGCCAATTATTTAAAGAGGGGTATTTTATCTTTATGACTAAAATTATGGAAGTGTCTGTTTCTCTTTGCAGTTTTATGAGTGTTTGTTTCAAGTATTTTTAAGTTCTGTTATTAAGTATATAAATGATTAAGATTTTTATATGTTCCTGGTTAAATCCACTCCTTTATCATTATGAAATGTCCTTTATTTTTTGTAATAGGTTTTCCTCTGAAATGTACTTTGTCTAATCTTAATATTGTCATTGCAGCTTTCTTTTCATTATTGTTATCATGGTGTGTCTGAGTTGTTTATGACTCCATTTATCTGACTTGACCTATTAGGTACAATTTGTGTTTTTTATTTTGGTAGTTGCTTTAGGTTTATAGTATGTATTATTAATTTATCTTAGTCCACCTTCAGGTAATATTATACTTTATATATAATGTAAGCATCTTAAAATAGTATGCTTTATTTCGCCACTTCTGACTTTTGTGCTGTTGTAGACATCTGTTTTAGTTTTACCTATGTCACAAATCCTGCACTACACTATTGTTATGCTTACTAAACAGTCAGTTATCTTTTATGTGGATAGAAATAACAGCAAAAAAATCTCATGTATTTACTCATGTAACTACCATTTCCAGTAGACTTCATTCTTTGGTGTAGACTATTTCCATCTGCAGTAATTTTTCTATGGCCCGAAGGACTTAATTTAATATTTATTTTGGTATAGCTTTGCTATTGAGGAATATTTCCTTTTTTAAATATATCTAAATGTCTTCTTTTACTTTAATTTTTGAATTATTTTGTTTGGTGGGTATAGAATTAAGAGTTGATAGTTTTTTTATTCTTTATATCTTGAAATTGTTGCCCCTCCTGTGTCTTTTCACTGTGATTGTTTCCAATGAGATATCTGCTTTCACCTTTATCCTTATTTTTCTTTTTTGTCTGATGATTCTTTTAAGGTTTTATCTTTATCATTGCTTTTGAGGAATATTAGTATGTTGAGCCTTGGTGTAGTTTTCTTCACAATTCTTTCTTTTGTTTTGGCACACATAGGTAAGTTGTTTGGAAGCAGTTTAATCATTTCTGGTATTGCTCTTAAGATTTATTAGCTGGGCCAATTATTTGTTTACATTAATTATATTCCACTTACTGGGACAAGACTTTTCAATTTGCTCTGTCAGCCTGTCATTCTTGGTGTTTTCAAGACTGACTCCTGGGAGTATGCACTATTCTCATCCCTGTGTGAACATTGGGTTGTCACCTTATAATATGGCAGACAAGATCCAAAGTTCATATCCTAAGGAAACAATGGAAATCCATGATGTTTTTATGACCTAGCCTCAGAAGTCACCTAGTGTCAGTTCTGCCATACCCATAAAGATCCTCTTATGTTCAAGAGAAGGTAACTCAGACCCCACTGCTGAATGGAGTCACATTGTAAGAATGTGTAGAATTAGCATACGGTATTTGCCATCTTTGGAACATGCCATTTGCCAAAAAGTCCTTTGCATTTCCATATAGATGTTAAAGTTAGCTTGTCAATATCCATTTTCAATAAGCGAGGATTATTTGAAAAGAATGTGGCTTCATGTCTGTAAGTGTGATATATATCTCTCTCTTTAGGGATTCTTAAGTTTATCTCATCAGTATTTTACAGTTTTCATTGATGGTGTCTAATACATTTTTTTACTCTATTTTAAATTGAATTTTTTATTTCAATTGTTGGCTGCTGATATAAAAATGGAAAATGTGTTTTGTATGTGGGCTTTGTTTCCTGTGACCTATTAAACCTATTTCTAGGGGAAAATTTGTATATACCTTAGGATTTGATACATAAATCATCATATGGTCATTAAATACAGTATTGCTTATTCCATTTAACCTTCATGGTGTCTATTTCCTCATTATTTCTATTACAGAGCCTAGAGCCTTGAGTAAATATTTAATATAAATTGTGAGAATAGCTATGCTTATCTTTCTCCCAGTTTTAGAAAGAAATCATTCAATGTTTTACCTTGAAACAGGTGTTAGCTATAGAAATTTTTTAGATACCCTTTATCAGATTAAGAAATTCCTACTTATTCTTAGTTTACTGAGATATTTTATTGTGGATAAGAGAGTTGGATTTTGTTAAATGCTTTTCTCTGTTATTGAAATAAAGTAGTTCTGTTTAATTTGTTGAAATATGCATCGAACCTTACGTTCTTTTTTCAAACTCCACTTTATCATCATCTATTGCTGTATCTAATTTGCTAACATTCTAAGCATTTACATTATTTATATTACATATTTTATTATAAATCCTTTTTCATTTTTATTATGCTGGCCTTTCAAAAACAAGTTGGGCAGTATTCTTTCCTCTTCCATATTCTGAAAAAATAAACCCAAAATAACAATTTTTTTTTTGCTTAAATGTTTCATTGAATTCACCAGTGAAATCATCTGGGCCTAGAACTGTCTTTGTGAGACAATATTTTAATCCTCTTTATTTAAATATAATGTGTTTATTTTATACATGTAATTTTAATTTTAAACATTCCAATTTTAACTTTATAGCTCAGTGAGTTATGGCAAGTATCAGAACTAACATTTAACTAACATCAGTTAACTAACATCACTATGAAGATGCAGAAATTTCCATAACCCTAAATGATTCCCTTATGCCATTTCACAATCTCTACCATCACTTATTAAATATACTACTATATATTTATCTGTCCAACTCTTGATCAGCATTTGAGTTGTTTCCAGGTTTTGTCTTGTGTGAATAAAGTTGTATGAACATTTATGTGTTAAGTTTTTATATGGTTATATGTTTCCATTTCTTTTGAGTAAATACGTAAGAGTTAAATTGTGGAGTGATATGGTAAATATAATTTAAAATTGTAAGAAGCCCCCAAACTTTTACATAGAAATTGTGTGATTTTCCACACCCACCAGCAATGTATGAGATTTCTAGCTTTTCAGCATTCTCAGAAGTGTTTCCTATTGTCCATCTCTTAAAATTTTAACCATCCTAATAAGAGTATAGTATTATTAATTTGCACTTAATAACTAATGATATAAGATATCTTTTCATTTGCTCTTTGCACATTCATATGTATTCCTTTCTGAACTGTTTGTTCAAAACTTTTCCTGTATCTTTTTATCAGGTTATTTTTAAAAACTATTTCCTTATAAGATTTATTTACATATTTTGGAAACAGGTCTCTATGTGCTCTGTCTTCATTTTCTCAGTGGTATCCTTCAAATATCAGAAATTTTAATCTTGACAAAACCAAGTTTCTCAAATTTTTTCTTAATGTTCCAAGGATATTGTGTCTGTCCAAGAAATCTTTGCTTAGATCAAATTCATGAAGACCTTTTTCTGTTTTCTTCTAGAAATGTTGACTTTGTATCTTGTGGCCTTGCTAAATGCAGTGATAGTTCTAATAGTTTACTTTTGATTTTTAGGATTTTTCTTTATACCTAATCATATTCTACAAGAATAAAGACAATTTTACTTTTTTCTTAAGATCTATTTGCTCATTATTTCTTTTTATTGCCTCTTGAGACTATTGTATTTAGAAAACTTTAAACAGAAGTGTTAAGAGTGGGCATGCCAATCTTGTTCCCACTATCAGAGCCCTCATGCTTTCATAATTAAGCATGACACTAGTTGTGGGCTTTTCATAAATGCCATTAATCAGGTTGACAAAGGAAATTCTGCTTCCTATTTATTTTTATTTTTAATCATAAATCAGGTTGAATTTTTCCTAATGTCTTTTACACCCCAATTGAGATGATCACATGGTTTGCATCTTTTATTATGTTTTTATGATGCATTGATTGATTGGCATATGTTAAAGCAACCTTACATAAACTCCCCTAATATAAAATACACATGATCATTTAAAAATATATTTTTAATTTTTATATGCTATAACATTTTAAGGATTTTTGTGTCTAGATTCATGAGGGACTTTGGTCTATGGTTCCCTTCTCTCGTAAATTTTTGTAAACATTTAGTGCTATATTAAGGCACTGCTATTTCAGAAATGAGTTGCAGTTCTTCCCTCTTGCCTTTTCATAAATGGTTGATGTAAAATTTAAATTCTTGTTTCAAATATTTAATTCTTCATCGAAGCTGTCAATGGAGGTTTATTTCAGTTTTGGTTTTCATGGAAAAGTTTGTATGTGTTTATGTATGTGTGTTTGATTTATTATGGCTCTTTGGAAATGAAATATTTCTTCATAAATATCATGTTTCAAACACATAAAATAACAGAAATGATAGGGGGCAAGTATTCATGAATCATCCATTGAAAGAAAATGTCATATTCTGTTACTTGCTTTACATTCTAAGATTTAGGGCAACTTTAACAAGACACAGGTGACACCTCCTATGAAGTCCTCAACAATCTTACTGTCTTCCCTCTCTCCTCAGATATATCCATTATCATAGATTGGTCTTTTTTTAATCCTAATTAAAAATTTTATGCTATTCACACTTATTGGGATCATGAATAATGACAAATAGTATTGTTTTGCATGATAACAGCAAAATAAATGATATTTTGCCTTAAGTAACTTTTGCAACTTGTTTTATTTTGGCTCAACAATGACATACAATTAACTATACATATTGAAATTTTACAGTTTAGTGACTTCACATGTATATACCCATGCAGGCATCACAATGGTCAAGAAAAGTCCCATGTCCTGTATTTTGCTTATGCCCTTTTGTAATCTACCTTACCTCTCAACATCTGCTCCTAGGCCTTGATATGCTTTGTGTCATTACAGATTTGCATATGTTTTTGTAATTTTATACAAGTAGCCGTGTAGTATATATATTCCTTGTCTGAATTTTATTAGTCAGCATAATGATTTTGAGAGTCATCCATTTTGTTGAATGTATTGTTTGTCCCTGTTTATTGCTGAATAGTACTCCATTGTATGGGTATACCACATTTTGTTTATCCATTCTTTCACCTGATGATGGACATTTGGGTTATTTCCAGTTTTAGGCCATTATAAATAAGGCTTCTATAAATATTCCTGTACAAGTCTTTGTGTGGATATATATTTTCGTTTCTCCTGGAAAAATACATATGACTGTGATTGCTGGGTCATATGGTTAGTGTATGTTTAACTTTATTTATTTTTAAGAAAAGCCAAATTCTTGGCTTTTGTAAGCCAATTGTGTCTATATTTAGGAGCCAACAATTGGCTTTATAAAGTGGCTGTATAATTTCCACTTGTGTTAACTGTGTAACACACTTATAACTTGTGTTATACAGTATAACTTGTGTTATACAGCAATATGTGAGGTGACAGTTGCTCCAAACCCTTTCCAAAGCATGATGTGGTCAGTCTTTTTCATCTTAGCCATTCCAGTATGTGTGTGTTGTGGTATCTCCTGTGGTTTTAGTTTTCATTTTCCTGGTTAAAAGATATCTTGAGCATCTTTTCAAGTTCCAAATGGCTACTGGCATGTGTTTTATACTTTGTTCAACTATCTTTCCCATTTTTAAGTGGATTGTTTGTCTTATAATTATTGACTTACAAGAGTCCTTACAATAGTATGGACAAAAGTCCTTTGCTGATATATGTGCTGTGAGTATTTTCTCTCAGATTGTGGCCCACATTTTTGTTTTTAAACAAAAAAGTTGGATAAGTATATTTTATTTATTTTATTCAATAGTTTATGTATATGTTTGTGTTCTAATACACCTTATCTTGCTCTGAATTCACAAAGATTTTCTTCTGTTTGCTTTTTTCTTTTTCCTTTTTTTTTTTGAGACCGAGTCTCACTCTGCTGCTTAGGCTGGAGTGCAGTGGCACAAGCTCACTGCAACCTCTTTCTCCCAGGTTCAAGCAATTCTCTTGCCTCAGCCTCTGGAGTAGCTGGGATTACAGGCACGCACAACCACGCCCAGCTGTTTTTTTCTATTTTTAGTAGAGACAAGATTTCACCGTGTTGACCAGGCTGGTCTCGAACTCCTGAGCTTAGGTGATCCACTCACCTTGGCCTCCCAAAGTGCTGGGATTACAGGCATGAGTCACTGCGCCTGACCTCTGTGTTTTTTAATAGTATTTTGGATTCCGCATTTAGGTCCATGATCCATTTTGAGTTGATTTTTCTGTTTGGTGTGAGAAAAAGGTTGATGATCATTTTTTACTGTAAAGATATCATAATGATCCAGTACCATTTGTTGAATATACTTTTCTTCCTCTATTAAAATGCCATATTGCCTCTGTCAAACATTCAGCCAACTGCAATTATGTGCATTTAATTATGCTCCATTCATCTATGTCTGTTATTTGAACAATACCTTGTCTTGATTACTGTAGCTTTATAGTAACTATTGAAATAGCAATGATAATCCTCCAGCTTTGTTTTTATTTTAAAAATTGCTTTTTTCACTGTTTTTTGAATTACTGTATGCATTTTAGAATTAACATATCAATTTCTACAAACAAGTCAACTGTAATTTGAATTGATTTCAATGACTCTAAAGACAAAAGTAATTAAATGTTATCTCAAATATATTTAGTCTTCTAAATAGTGAATATGTTGATTCTCCATGTGTGTAAATTCTTTTTAAATTTGTCTTTGGGATGTTTTGTAGTTTTCATTTCAGATTTCCAGCAAATCTCTTAGATTTATTCATAAGAATGTTATGTTTTATTTGCTCTCTTTTAAATTGAGTTATTTTAATGGTTATTTGATTTAATTATTTGATTTAATTTTCCAGTTAGTATGTTATTTGATTTAATTTTCTAGTTAGCATGTAATAATATGATTGATTTTTTAAAATATTAACCTGGATCCTGTGATTATGCTTAGTTCACTGGTTAAATATCATAATTATTCTGTAGATCCTTTTAAATATAAATATATGTTCTGCAACAGATTTAATTCTTTATTTCTGCTGTTTATGCTGTTTTTTCTTGCTTGCTTTATTGCAATGACTAGGTCCTCTAGTACAGTGTTACATAAAAATGTCAAAAGAAGGCATTCTTGTCTTTTTCCCAATGTTAGAGGAAAAGTAATAATTATTTCACTTTTAAGTATGGTATTAGCTGTAGGGTTATCTTAGATGTTCTTTGCCAGTTTGAAAACCGACAAAGAACATCTGAGAACACTTATTGTATTAGTATAGTAATTTGCTTTGATTGACCCTTTAATGCTGAACCAAGCCTTGCATTTCTGGGAGAAAAACCTATGTGGTCATGGTCCTTTTATTTATTATTTGATTTGTTAGTATTTACACCTTTTTCAAGAGTATTTTTCTGTATTTTTAAATAATGTCTATGTCGTCATTTTGGATTATGGTTATGCTGGCATTATAAAATGAGTTGGACATTGTTTTCTCCTACTATTCTGAAAGTGCTTCTATAGGATTGATATTATTTTGTCCTCTGATACTTAATGGAATTCACTGGGTTACCAGCTTGTTCCATTGATCTACGCGTGTATCCCTCCACTAATAAAGCACTGTCTTAGTCTGTTTTGTGCTGCTATCATAGATAAAACAGAATACCACAGACTCCATGATTTGTCATGAAAAGACATTTATTGGCTCACATTGCTGGAAGCTGGGAAGTCTAAGATCAAGAGTCTGGCATCTAATGAGGGCCTCCTTCCTGTGTCATCCCATGATGGCCAAAGAGAGTGAGATGGAGCAAGAGACTGACCTCTCAGCCTCAAGCCATTCTATAATTGGCATTAATCCATTCATGAAAGTCAAGTTATCATGACCTAGACACGTCCCATTAGGCCCCACCTCCTAACACTGTTGGATTGGGGATTAAGTCTCCAACACACCCTTTTTGAAGATATATACCAATCATATACCATTTTGACCTTGACCGCCAAAATTCATGTTTTTCTCGCGTATAACATAGTCATTTTTCTCCAGTAGCCCCACAAGTCTTAACTTGTTTCAGCATCAACTGAAAAGTTCAAAGTCCAGAGTCTCATCTAAATCAGATGTATATGGGTGAGACTCAAGGCACAATACATCCTGAGGCAAATTTCCCTCCAGCTGTGACCCTGTGAAATCAAACAAATTATCTACTTCAAAATATTATGGTTGAACAGGCATAGGATATATTTCCAAAAGGGAAAAATAGGTGAGAAGAAAGGGATAAATGGCTCTAAGGAAGTCCAAAACCCAACAAGGTAAACAACATTAAATCTTAAGCCTCCAGAATATTTTTCCTCGACCCCTTGTCCTGCCTTCTGGGCACACTGGGGTGGCAGTTGTGCCCTCAAGGGGTCGAGAAGCCACACTCCTATGGCTTTGTTGGGCATAGCTCAAGCAGCAGCTCTTGTAGGTTGGAGTCAGATGCCTGCTGTTCTCCCAGGCTGGTATTGGACTCGGGTAGCTCTACAGAGCTGGCTCTTCCCTCATAACACTGGGCATTCCCTAGTAGGGACTCTTGTATTGTGGCCTTGCTGTCATGGCTCTACTATGCATTACTGTAGTGGAGACTCTCTGAAAACTCCAACCACACAATTCTGCTGGGCATTGCTGCAGTAGAGGCTCTCTGCCGTGACTCTGCCCCTATGGTAAGTCTCTGCCTGGGCCCCCAGGTTTTTCACAACAAGGTTCTTTGAAATAAAGGTGGAGGAAGCCATGCCTCCACAGCCCTTGCATTCTGCCTGCCTCAAGACTTAACACCACGTGGGCACCACCAAGATTTGTTGTTTGTATTCTTACAGTCAGTGGCTCAAGTCCTATCTGGGGCCTCCTTCAGCAACACCTGGGTGACTGAGGAGCCCTGTGTCAGAATGCAGGGAGCAGAGACCTGAGACTTCCCTGGGAGGCAAGCCTCGATGTCCTGAGGGCCCACTAGGCCTCTCTTTTCACGTATATCCTTCCCCAGATCTTTGCACTCTGGGCCTGTGATGCGAGGAGTGACACTCTGGGCTTGTGATGAGAGGACTGTTTTAGCAAAAGTCCCACTTCTCAAAATCAATTTTTGATCTTATTCCACTCTGTGCTGCTGTAATAGAATATCTGAGACTTTGTAACTTCTAAAGAACAGAAATGTATTTCTCACAGTTCTGGAGCATGGAAAGTCCAGGATCAAGGTATTGACATCTGGTGAGGGCCTTCTTATTGTGTAATCTTATGATGGAAGTGCAAAGAGAGGGTGTGAGACAGAGAGAGAAACAGAGACAAGGGGGCCAAACCCAGAATCCACCCCCATGATAATGACATTAATCAGTTCATGAGGGCCAAGCCCTCATGGTCTAATCACCTCTTAAGGATCTTACTTAATACTGTTACAATGGCAATTAAATTTCAACTTGAGTTTGGAAGGGACAAGCATTCAAACCAGAGCAAACCCTGTCTTCAATACTATGGTTAGTAAGTCTTAAAATTGGTGGTGGGATTTCTCCTACTTTTTTCTTCTCTCACAAAGCTAATTTTAGCTATTCTAGTTTCTTTGCTTTTCCATATAAAGCTTAGTTTATCTGTATTTACGAAAAAAATTATTCTAGGATATTCATAGCAATTGTATTAAACTTATAGTTCAATATAGGATTTGTGGAATTTTCATAATTTTACTGTATTAAATCTTTAGATCCATGAACATAGCATGTCCATCTGTTTATTTAGGGCTTTGATTTCTTTCATTGGTAGTTTGTAGTTAGCATCTTATAGGTCTTATACATAGTTGTTAGATTCATATAGTTATTTCATTTTGGAGGTAGTTGTTATAAGTGGTATTGTGGCTTAAATTTTGGTTTGTAATCGTTTATTGCCAGTACTTAGAAATATGGTTTTTGTTCATTGCCCTTGATTACAACTACTTTGCTAAATTTACATATTTTTGGAGACTTTTCAAAAATAGATTTCTTGAAATTTTCAATGAGGGCATTGATATTTAGAAATTTCCATTTTTTCCTAATAAAAGCCACATGTAAAATGATAATTTTTTCAAACACTGCTTTAGATTTATCCCATTAATGTCAGTGTTATATATTCATTGTTATTAATTTCAAAATATTTTTAGATATTTAAGGTTTTTCTAGATAACTCAGTGTTCTTGATATTTATATAGTCAGAGGACATTTAAATTAATTTGATTGATTTTGTGGCTTGTTATATCTGTATTGTTGAAGGTACCATATCTGATTTAAAAATATGGATATTTTGTAGTTGTTGATTGTAGGATTCTATAAATGTAAGTAGATTAAAGTGGTTGTTTATGATCTATAATTTCGTCAGGTTTTTATTCTTCTGAGACTGTTATTTCACCATATATGTCCTTCTGATGGATTATCATTATGAAATGTCTCTTTATGTCTAAATTGCTGTGTTGCTTGAATTTTGTTTACTTACATTAGTGTAGCAATTCTGGCATTCTTTTCCTTACTGTTTGCATGATAAGGCTTTTCCCCCCTTCAATTACTTTCAACCTGTCTATTATAGGCAGCTTATGCTTGAATCTTGCTTTTTTAGTCTGTCAATGTCTGCCTTTCTTTTAAAGTGTACATATTGTTTTCATTGTTTTCCATTTGTCTCCTCTCTTCTTTGATCTTCTCTTTCTGTCTCGTTAGAATATTTTTAATATTATAGATTAATCTGTTCAGTTGCATTTGTGCTGTATTTAATTCATTTAATTTTCTTTTGACTACATGTTTTTGTATGTTTTAGGTAGTCTACAGATTAAAGTATACAAATTTATAGTTTCACTGTCTACTTAATGTAGTACAACATTACATAAAATGTAGGATCCTTACAATCATTGAGGCTCTATTACCCAGCTACCCTCTCACTGCTTTTTATAATTGTCATATATGTTATATGTATATAGATATGTTATATGTATATGTGTGTGTGTATATATATAAACACTGAAAATTCCTCAAAACACTATTGTAATTTTCGATTTGAAGAGTTTTACATATTTTAAAGAACTTAAGGGGGAAAATGTCTGTTGGATGTACCCGCGTTTACCACTGTTGATGCTCTTCTTACATTTCTGCAGATCTGAGGTTTCCTTTTTATTTTGTTTTACCTGAAAGCATTTTCTTTAGCAGTTTTTGTAGAGAAGGTATGCTGGTGGCAAATTATCTTACTTTTCCTGAATCTCAAGGCTTTCCTTTATGTATAGATGTCTGTTCTTCATTTCTTGAAGGATATTTTCTCTGACTATAAAATTCAGCATTCTCAGCACTTTTTCTCAGCCCTTAAAAGTGGTGTTCCATTGTCTCCTGACCACCATGGATTCTGATAAGAAATTCCCAGTGACTTGAATTGCTCTTTCCTTTTACATTATTTGTCATTTTTCTCCAGCTACTTTTCAGATTTTTGTCTTTTCTCATCAACATTTTGATTATGTTTCTAAGCATGGTTTTCTTTGAATTTATCCTTTTAGGGGTTCTTTGTGATCCTTAAATCTGTAAATTTATGTTTTTCACCAAATGACATATTATCATTTTAAAATATTGCTGGATTTTCTATTGCCCCCTCTTCTTTTTGGACTCTCCTTCTGTAACAACTCATAGTTCTTGATATTGTACACTGCTTGAGGTTTGTTCTGTGTATTCCCCTATTGTTTAATTTTTTCCTTTCCGTTTTTCAGTTTGATTAATTTATTGATCTAAAAGTGTTCTGACTTTGCTGCTATCATCTCCATTCTCTTGTTGAGTCCATCCAGTGAATTTTTTATTTCCAATATTCTATATTTAAATGTTGAGTTTTCTAATTTTTTTCTAGTTGTTTCTATTTATCACCTAAGATTTACTGTCTGTCATTCATTTTAAGTATGCTTTCACATGTCTCATGTAATGTAGTTATCGCTGCTGTTTTAAAGACATTGTTTGATAATTCACACTTCTGTCATTTTGAAGTTTGCATGTTTTGTCTTTACCCTTTTAATAGGTCACATTTACCTTGATTTTTCTGTGTAGACTTAGTTCGTATTGTATGTTGTAACTGTGAATGTTATATTATGTGTCCTCTAGCTTCTGTTATAATCTGATGGAGAAGGTTAATGTTTTCCTTTTAGCAGGAAATCTATCCAATTGTATTTAGGTAATGATAATTTAGATAAAGGTAATTTTATCTTTCCTTCTGTGGGCAGTAATTGAAGTCCAGTTCAGGTCTCAAAGACTTCGTTATGCTGATTTTGGGTCTTTCTCATGCGTCTGTGTTCAAGGGTTAGGCTGAAATTTGTATGGTTTCAAATCTCAGTTCAATTCTTAAGTCTTTGCTGGTTTGGATCTATCTGGTGTAGTGTATGTGTGGTTTTTGGGTTTGGCTAAGCTTTATCCAGGCTTGTACACAGAATTAGTGGAACCGTTTCTCAGCTTCTCTCCCTTCCAGGATATCTCCTTTACATCACAGTATTATTTGGCTTCATTCTTTGGTTTCATTGGCCAGAAATATGGCAGGCCTACTATCCAAGTTTTACCTACCTGCCCAGTGCTGTTCTGCAACTCAGTTCACCCTTGTGGTAATAAATGCGAGAGAGAGAAAATGTAAAAACAGACAAACAGAATGGACACTCTTCCCTGTGTGAGTTGTTTCTTTCAACCGCCCTTCTAAATTCACTTGAATCTCTTCGCTTTTTAGAGTACTCAGGTAGTTATTTTACAATATAATTATTTTGAGTATATAATTGTAATCAATGGAATGGCTGGATATTAGTAGCTTAGACCATAACAATAAAATGGTAACTCCATGTGTAAAGGAGTTTAATTACAATTCAGTGGCTAGTTGATACAGGGCTTTTCAGATTTTCTGAGTCTGTTTTGATAATGTATATCCTCAAGAGTTTGTCTGTTTTATTTAGATGTCAAATTTATTCCACAAATTGATCACAATGTTCTCTTATTTTCTTTCTAATATCATAGGATCTGCAGTGATGTTTTATCATTAATTCCTGATATTATCCACCTACATACGTTTTTTGTTTTTAAGTTTTACTAAATTTTAATTGGAAGTTTATCAATTGTATTAGTCCTTTTAAAGAGCCAGCATTGTATTTATTTTCTCTTATCTGATTTCTGTTTCATTAATTTTAGCTAATACCTTCAACAGTTTCTAAAGTCTTTCCTTTCTTATCTGAAAATTAATGTGCTCTTCTTTCTTTAGTGTTTTTTTTTTTTTTTTTTTTTTAAAATGGGAGTCTCACTCTCTTGCCCAGGCTGGAGTGCAGTGGCGTGATCTTGGCTCACTGCAACCTTTGCCTTCCAGGTTCAGGTGATTCTCCTGCCTCTGCCTCCAGAGCAGCTGGTATTACAGGCACACACCAGCACGCCCAGCTAATTTTTGGTATTTTAGTAGAGACAGGGTTTCACCATATTGGCCAGGCTGGTCTCGAATGGCTGACCTTGTGATCTGCCTGCTTTGGCCTCCCAAAGTGTTGGGATTACAGGTGTGAGCCACTGTGTCTGGCCCTTTCTTTAGTTTCTTGTGAGAATAGCATAGAACATTGATTTCATACCTTTCTCTTTTTTTCTTATGTAAGTATTTAAAGCCTTACATTTCTCCCTAACATTGCTTTATCTATAGCCCACTAATTTTATTTTTATTGATTTTTAAGTTTTTGGTAAGTCCAAAATATTACTGAATTTTGTAATTTTATTTAGCCCAGGTCTTATTTATTAGTATATTGTTTAATTTTCATAACATCTGGTCAATTCCAATATAATTTTTGTTAATCTACAACTAAATATCTTATGTTCAGAAAACATATTCTATATCAATTCAGTCCTTTCAGTTGTTCTAAAGATTGTTTTCTGGCCAGCATTCTGGCACATCTTGATAAATGTTACATGCCCCCATGAATAAAAAGTTATTCTGATATTTTTGGTTTTAGAAGATTAATCTTCTATATCCCTGTATTTTCAACTTGTTATATCAGTTTTTGAGAATGGAATGTTTGAAATTCCTAGCTATCATTGTGAATTTGTCTATTTTTCCTTTTAGTTTTGCCACATATTTGAAACTCAGTAACTAGTGAAATAGACATTTAGGATTGCTATATTTTTCCTGATCACTTCCTCCTCTGTCATTATGTAGTACATTTTTATATTCCTGATAATATTTCCTACATTGAAGCCTATTTTGTTAGATGTTAATATAACCATTCCAGCTTTCTTATGTTTAGTGTTTATATATTGTACCAGTTATTTAGATCCTGTAAACACTTCTGCTTTGCCAATTTGCAAAGTTCTTGGTAATATACTTTGATGGACAAAATCTTAATTTTGATGAAGTCAAAGTTACGTGTGCTTTCTTTTGTTACCCATGTTTTTGGTGTCAGATCTAAGCATTTATTGCTGTATCAAAGGCATGAAGATTTAGCCTTATGTTTTGTTCTAGGAATTTAATAGTTTTAGCTCGAATTTATTGAGGTCATAAATCCATTTTGAGTTGATTAATGTATTTGATATGAAATAGCGGTTCAACTTCATTTTTTTGCAGTTGGAAATCCACTTGTCTCTTTACCATTTGTTGAAGAGACTATTATTTCCATAATTAAAATACTTGGCACCCTTATAAATAATGAGCTGGTCATGGATATATGCACTTATTTCTGTTCCATTGGGCTATATGTCTGTCCTTATGCCTTTACCACATTATTTTGATTACTATTGCTTTGTAGTAATTTTTGAAATTGGGAGTTATGCATCTTCCAACTTTGTTTTCCTTTTTCTAATTTTTTTGCCTATTTAGTGCCCTTTGAATCCAACATAAATTTGAGGGTTGGCATTTCCATTTCTTCAATAAAAGCTGTTGGAATGTTGACAGGGATTGTATTGAATCTCTAGATCCCTTTGGGTTATATTAACATCTTAACAATATTAAATGTTTATTCTCATGAACACAGAATATTTAGGTCATCTTTAGTTTCTTTCAGCAATATTTTATAGCTTTCAGTGTATTTTACCTCTTTAGTTGCAGTTTGGTTTTGATTGTTTGATTATTTCCCTGATTATGGGTTATGTTTTCCTGCCTCTTTTTATGCACGGTAATCTTTGTTGGGATTCCAAACATTGTGAATTTTGCCTTATTTGGTGCTGGATATTTTGATATTCCTAAAAATTTGTTTCTTCTGAGTCTTTGTTTTCACATGCAATTAATGCATTTCTTGGAAGCTGTTTGATTATTTTATGTCTTGCTTTGTAATTTGATAGGTGGTTCTTGTTCAACATTCAGTCCAGAGGTAATTGTTTCTTACTGCCTTTTCAAGTGCTTTACCCAGTGTCCTTTGAATTTTAAGTTTCTCATACTGGCTATTGGGAACAGACACTGTTCATTATCCTGAGTGACTGCCAGGCACTGTTCCCTCTATTGCTATCAAAATAGATGTTCCTCTTCCCAGCCTAACAGCTTCCTCACACATACCTGCTGATTCTGTTGTGTAACATATGTAGGAGAAATATTCTACTCATCTCCAGGGTCCCCTGTGTATGTAGCTATCTCCTCTCTGGGACATAGTCTTAACTCCAGCAATGTTGGTCTTCTCTGACTCTTAGGTTGGTCTCTTCAATTGAGGGACTTTGCTGGGCTCCACCTTAGTTCCCTGTAACATAATTTGAAAACTCACTCAAGACAGTAAGCTATGGAAGTTAGTTTACTAATTTTAGGCTCACAATTGTAGGGCTCACATCTTCTGTTTCTCATTTCCAAAGAATCACAGTTCCTTGTGGTTTGATAATTAATGTCTTGAAAACCATTTTTTTCCATGTATATTGAATGATGATTATTATTCTTCGTTGTTTCAGGCAAGGTGATACATGGATTTCCTATTATTCCATCTGGTAATAGCTCTCTTCAGGCTAAGGAATTTCCTTTAGTCTTTCTTTTTTTAACTTTTATTCAGGAATACACATCCAGATTGATTCTATAGACTGCATGTTGCAGGATTTGGGAGAACATATTATTTTGTTACCTGGATAATATGTCTCTCTAATTTTTATTACAAATTGTTTTTTTACCCTTAGTTTTGAAAGTAAAATTTACTTTTATATCTAGTAAACCATTGCTCCATTCTCTTCTAGCATTTATTGTTTCTGATGAGAAGAGAGCTTCTAGTTATATAAATCCCTCCACCTTGCCTGTAATACGATGGGCTTTTACATTTATTTCCTGTATAGCTTTGAGAATTTCTCTTTATTAAAACTCATTTATCTTTATGTTAAACTCATATAGAAATTCTCAAAGCTACACCGGAAATAAATAGCAGTTTGACTCTGTAGTGCCTAAAAGTGGAGTTCTTTGTATATATTGTGTGGAATGTTTGCCAGGTATCTTTGACCTGTTAATTTACGTCATTCATTAAATTCAGGGCTTTTAATTATTTATTTATTGTTTTATGCATGATTGGCCTCTCCTTTTGATTATCAAATACACATGTGTTACACCAATTTATACTGGTCCACAGATTAAATGAAGCTCTATTTATTTTTTTAATTGAGTTGAAATTCACATTAATTAAAATTCACTATTTTAGTGAGAACAATTTAATAGCATTTAGTACAATCACAATGTTTTGCAAATACCTCTGCCAAATTCCAAAATATTTTAATCACTGCAAAAAGGAAACCCCGTACTTTTTAAAAAGTTACTCCTCATTCATGTCTACCATTACCCCCTGGCAACTATCACTATGCTTTCTATCTTTATGGATTTATTTATTCTGGGTATTTAATATAAAACACAACAATATGTATTATTTTGTATCTGGCTTCTTTCACATAGCATATTGTTTTTGAGATTTGTCTGATGTAGCATGTATCAGTGCTACATTCTTTCTTATGGCTGAATAATACCCCATTTTATGTATATATACAATTTGTTTATCCATGCACATTTGGTTATTTCCATATTTTGGCTACTGTGAATACTGTTGCTGTGAGCATTCATGAAAAGTATACACTTAAGTGCCTATTTTCAGTTCTTTTGGGTACACACCAAAGTGGAATACTGGGTCATTCCACTTTATTCTATTTTCCACTTACTTTGTGTTTAACTTTTTGAGTATAAGCCAAACCATTTTTCACAATAGATATACCATTTTACAATCCCATTAGTAATGTATGAGAGTACCTGTTTCTTCACATCCTGGCCAACACTTGCTATTTTCCTTTTTTTTTTTTTTTTTTTTAAAGTTTATTCTAACCATTCTAGCATATGTGAAATAGTGTCTCATTCAGTTTTTATTTGTATTTCCTGAATTATGATGATGTTGAGCATTTTTTCCTGTGTTTGCTTGGTGGGCATTTGTGTATCTTTTTTGGAGAAATGTCTACGTAAATCCTCTGCCAGTTTTTTTAACTTGGGATTTTGTTTATTTGTTTTTGAGTAGTAAGGGCTCTTTAGATATTCTGTATGTTAGATTCTTAGCAAATATATGCTTTGCAAATATTTTTACCTGTTCTCTGCTTTTCTTTTCACATCCATAATATTGTCCATTTGGTCACCGTTTTGAGATGAAGTCTAGTTTATACTTATTTTTTATTGCTTTTGCTTTTGGCGTCATATCTAAGAAACCATTGCAAAATCCAAAATCATGAAGACTTACCCCTATATTTTTTTCAAAGTGGTCATCAATGCATTTTGAGCTAAATTTTATAAATTGTGTGTTGTAGGAATCCAACTGCATTATTTGACATGTGGCTATCTGGTTGTTACAGAATAATTTGCTGAAGAAACTGTTCTTTCCGCATTTCATTGTCTTGGTATCCTTGTTGAAAATCAGTTGTCTTAGATGTATGAGGTTATTTATGAACACTATTCTGTTTCATTGGTGGTAGGCCTTTCCTTATGCTAGTACTACACTGTTTTGATTATTATGGGTTTGTAGTAAGTTTTGAAATTTGGAGGTGCAACTGGAAGCTTTGTTCATTTTTTAAAATATGTTTTGAGTATTTGGGACCCCTTGCAATTATACTTGTTTCTTCTTAGGAAAGTTTTAGCTGTCTCATAAGCATGAAAAAAAAATCTAATATTTTATTTCAATAATTTCATATTTTTGTTCCTTTACTCTCAGGTCTATGAAGTAAGGGTATATACCGTATTAATTTGTGTATTTATATGTGTATATATAAATAGACATATACATGTACTAACACATATAAAATACATATATACACACATCTTTTAAAGAATTATGTTTCTTCTTTTACTGATTGTGATTATTACTAAAACTTACAAAAATGTCTTATGTATAGAGATCATTGTTTTTATTCTTGTTAAAAGCTGCCAGTTTTAAAATGGTTTGTCCAGTTGAATAAAATAAAATTGTCATGGTTGAGATTTTGTGATTGCTTTGCATAAGTATATATTAATTTGGCTGAAACTTATATTTTTATGTTAACAGCATACAGCTGGATTTTTAAATACCAAGATTGAGAATCTATCCAGTCAAGACTGAGAATTTATCTAATTATAAATCTATCCAATTATAGTTATTTTAACCTATTCACATTATTATAGACCATATGTGTGAAATTTGTTTGTACTTTTCTGATTATAACACTATTTAAAATTTATATTTTTGTATAATTTTCCATTATATGAATATATCAGAGTGCATATGTCTGTTTTATTGTTGGTTGAAATTGATTGTTCTTAATTTTTTGCTATGACACACAGTGCTGTAATGAACATTTTTGTTTATATATTCTGTTCAAGATTCTTAAAGGTCTTTATCTAATATTGGGTCACAAGATATGCAGTTAATTAAAATATATCAGACTATTTTTCACAGTTGTTTTTATTAATACATTTCCAATAGTAGTGTGGAAGAAACTCTTATTCCATATCTATGTGAATTCTTGGCATAATCAAATTTTAGATATTAGCTAATTTAAATATACGAATGCATATATATAACATTTTTATTATGGTAAAATGTACATAACATAAAATTTAACATTTTAAGTGTATTTAAATGTATAATTTAAATACACAGTGGCATTAACTACAGTCCCACTGTTGTGAAATCATCATCAGCATCCATCTCTAGAATTTTTTTCAACTTCTAGACTGAAATTTGATACCCATTAAATAATAACTCCCCATTCCCTTCTCCCTCCAACACCTGAAAACCAGCATTCTACATTTTTTCTTGACAAATGTGACTACTCTAGATACCTCATATAAATGGAATCATATAGTATTTGTCTTTTTATGACTGGCTTATTTCACTGAGCACAATATTTTTAAGATTCATCCATATTATAGCATGTGTCAGAATCTCCTTCTTTTTAAGGCTGAATAACATTCTATTGTACGTATACACCACATTTTGTTTTCCATTTATTCATTGATGGGCATTGGGCTGCATCCACCTGTTGGCTATTGTGAATAATGCTGCATTAAACACAGGTAAGCAAATATCTGCAAGATCCTTTTAGATGTATACTGTGTTAGGCTGCCATAGTAAAATTTCATGGAATGGGTGGCTTAAACAACAGAAATTTATTTTCTTGCAATTCTGGATGCTAGAAGTCCAAGATCAGTTTCTGCAGAGGGCTCTCTTGTTGATTGCAGACAGCCACCTTCTGGTATTGTCCTTACATGGCTTTTCCTTGGTGCATATTCATTGAGAAAGAGATAGCAGTGTTTCTGGTCTATTTTCTTATAAGGACATTAATCTTATCAGATAAGGGCCCTGCCTTTATTACCTTATTTAAATTTATCTCCTTAGGGACCTTATCTCCAATATTGCCTCATTGGAGATTAGGGCTTTAATATATCAATTTGGAGGGACACAAACATTAAGTCCATAATGTGTACAAATATCTCTTTGAGACACTGCTTTCAATTCTTTTGAGTATATACCCAGAAATGGGATTGCTGATTCATATGGCAATTCTATTTTAATTTCTTAAAGAGCCACCATACTGATTTTCCATAGCCACTACACCATTTTACATTCCCATCAGCAATGCACAAGTCTCACAATTTCTCCATATCCTCACTAACACTAGTTATTTTCCATTTTCTTGATACTTGTCGTCTGATTGTGTTTAAAGTGGTATCTCATTATGGTTTTGAGTTGCATTACCCTAATGGTTAGTAGTGTTGAGCATCTGTTTATACTTATTGGCCACTTGTATATCTTCTTTGGAGAAATACCTATTCAAGTCTTCTTCCCATTTTTTAATTGGGTTGTTTGGTTGTTGAATTATAGGGGTTTGAAATTTTTTAAAAAATTAACCACCTATCAGACATATGATTTGCAAATATTTTCTCCTATTTTGTGGGTTGCTTTTGCACTATATTTGATAGTGCCCTTTGATACACAAAAGGTTTTATTTTTGTAGAACCCAATTTTTCTTTTATTTCTTGTGCTTTTGGTATCACGTAAAAGAAATCAAAACAGGGAGAAGGCAGAGTAAGATGGCCAAATAGAACCCTCCAGTGATTATCCCTCCTGCTGGAACACCAAATTGAATAACTATCCACACAATAAAGCACCTTCATAAGAATCAAGCAGTAGCTTGGATACCAGCTCTGTGGAGGAGAGCAACAAGTGGGCTCCTGGAGTCTCCAGGTCCAGGTCATTGCTCCTGGATAGCATTTCTGGACCTTCTCTGAGCTAAGAGGGATCCTACTGCCTTGAAAGGAGAGGCTCAGGACTGACAGCATTCACCACAAGCTGACGGAAGAGCCTTTGGGCCTTGAGTGAACATTGGTGGTAGCCAGGCAATACTTGCCGCAGGCCTGGGGCAATGATGGTCACAGAGAGAGACTACTCTGCTTGAGGATAGGAGAGAGGGAAGAGTGGGAAAGACTTTATCTTGCAGCTTTGGTGCCAGTTCTGCAGCTGTAGAATAGAGGACCAGGTAGATTCCAGTCCCTGGCTCCCAGCTGGCATCTCTGAACCCAGTCAGGGCTGAAGGAAACTTGCCAACAGGATATGAAGGATATGAGCCTGGCTGGACTCACCACCTGCTTATTGTAGAGCCCTTGGGTCTTCAGTGAACATAGGTGGTAGTTAGGCAGTGGTCACTATGAGTCTTGGGTGAAACCCAATGCTATGTTGGCTTCAGTTCTCACCCAGTGCAGTCACAGGTGGTGGTGGCCACAGTCACCCCTCCTCTTGTTCCAGTCAGCTCAGTACACACAGAGCGACTCTGTTTGTTTGGGGGAAAATAAGAGAAGAGAACAAGAGTCTCTGGCTGGTAATCCAGGGAATTCTTCGGAATCTTACCCAGGACCTCCAAGGCAGTGCATCTGCAAGTCTGCCAGAGCCACATTGTTACTAGGCTTGGAGAGCCCCTTAATGCAGATATAGCTGCAGTGACCAAAGACTTCAATCACAACACTGAAGTCTCTTTGAATACCTAGAAGGCCTTCCCGAGGAGGATGGGTACAAAAAAGCCCAGACTGCAAAGACCATGATAAATACCTGACTCTTCAATGCCAAGACATGGACAGACATCTACAAGCATCAAGATCATCCAGGAAAACATGACCTCATCAAATGAACTAAATAGGGCACCAGTGATCAATCTTGAGAAACAGATGTGTAACCTTTCTGATGGAGAATTCATAATAGCTATTTTGAGGAAGCTTAATAGAAGATAACACAGAGAAGGAATTCAGAATCCTGTCAGATAAATTTAACGAAGAAATTGAAATAATTAAAAAGCATCAAACAAAAGTTCTGGAGCTGGAAAAACGCAATTGATATACTGAAGAATGCATCAGAAACTCTTAACAGCAGAATTGATAAGCAAAAGAAACAATTAGTGAGCTTCAAGATAGGCTATTTGGAAATACAGTCAGAAAAGATGAAAGAAAAAAAGAATGAAGCATGTCTAGAAGATCTAGAAAATAGCCTCTAAAGGGCAAATCTAAGAGTTATTGGCCTTAAGGAGGAGGTAGAGTGAGAGGTTGACGTAGAAAGGTTATTCAAAGGGATGGTAACAGAGAAGTTTCCAAACCTAGAAAAAGATATCAGTATTCAAGTACGGGAAAGGTTTGGACGCCAAGCAACTTTAACCTAAGTAAGACTACCTCAAGACATTTAATAGTCAAACTCCCCAAGGTCAAGGATAAAGAATGGATCCTAAAAGCAGCAAAAGAAAAGAAACAATATACAATGGAGCTCCAGTACATTTGTCAGCAGACTTCTCAGTGGAAACCTTATAGGCCAGGAGAGAGTGGTATGACATATTTAAATTGCTGAAGGAAATAAAGAAAAAAACTTGTATCCTATAGTGGTATATCTGGCAAAAGTATTTTTCACTCATGGAGGAGAAATGAAGACTTTCCCAGAAAAACAAAAGCTGAGGGATTTCATCAGCACCAGACCTTGCCTATAAGAAATGCTGAGGAGAGTTCTTCAATCTGAAGGAAAAGGATGTTAATGAACAATAAGAAATCATCTGAAGTAGATACACGCAAAAAAAGAACATTATAATACTGTAATAGTGGTGTATAAACATATCTCGAGTAGAAAGACTGAAAGATGAACCTATAAAAATAATAACTACAACTTTTCACAACACTGTATAACAAGATATAAATAACAAAAAGCTAAAAAGTGGGGGGGGGGGGATGAAGTTAAACTGTGGAGTTTTTACTAGTTTTCTCTTTGCTTGTTTGTTTATGCAATCAACATTAAGTTGTCATCAGTTTAAAATAATAGGTTACGTGATATTATTTGCAAGGCTGTGGTAACCACAAATCAAAAAACAAAACATATATATATATATATCACCAGAGAAAATCACCTTCACTAAAAGGAATACAGGAAGGAAGGAAAGAAGGAAAAGACTACAAAACAACCAGAAAACAAGTGACAAAATGGCAAAAGTTATTCCTTATGAGTAATAACATGGAATATAAATACACTAAACTCTCCAACAAAGAGACGTAGAGAGCTGAATGGATAAAAACACAGGACCCAACATTCTGTTGCCTACATGAAACACACTACACCCAGACAGACATACACACAGACTGAAAATAAAGGGGTAAAAAAAATTTCATAAAAACCAGAAAAGAGCAGGAGTAGCTATACTTATATCAGAAAAAAAATATATTTCAAGATAAAAAGTATAAAAAGAGACAAGGTCATTGAATAAAGAAGTCAATTCAGCAAGAGGATATAACAGTTCTTAATATATATGAATCTAACACAGGAGCATCCAGATATGTGAAGCAAGTATTATTAGAGCTAAAGAGAGAGACCCCTATACAATAATAGCTGGAGACTTTAACACCCTACTTTCAGCATTGGACAGATTATCCAGACAGAAAATCAACAAAGAAATATCAGGCTTAATCTGCACTATAGAACAAATGAACCTAATAGATATATTCACAGAACATTTCATCCCACAGTTGCAGAATACACAGTCTTCTCCTCAGCCCATGGATAATTCTCAAAGATAGGCCTCTTCTCCTCAGCACATGGATAATCCTCAAAGATAGACCATATGTTAGGCCACAAATCCAATATTTAAAAAGTCAAAAAATTGAAATTATATCAAGTATCTTCTCTGACCACAATGGAATAAAAGTAGAAATCAATAACAAGAGGAATTTCAAAACTGTATGAACACATGGAAATTAAACAATATGCTCCTGAATGACAAGTGGCTCAATGAAGAAATTAAGAAGGAAATTTAAAAATGTCTTGAAACAAATGAAAATGAAAACATGAGGTACCTAAACCTATGGGATACAGTGAAAAAGTACAGGAAAGTTTGTTACAATAGGCACCTATATCAACAAAAGCAGAAAAACTTCAAATTAGCAACCTATTGATACATCTTAAAGAACTAGAAAAACAAGGGCAAACCAAACTCCAAATTAGTAGAAGAAATAAAGATCAGAGCATAAATAAATGAAATTGAAATAAAAAATACAAAAATCAATGAAATAAAAAGTTATTTTTTAAAAAGATAAACAAAATCAACAAACCTTTATTCAGACTATGAAAAGAAGATAAAATAAATGAAAGTAAATAAAATCAGATAAAAAAATAGACATTGCATCTGCTGCCACAGAAATTCAAAGGACTAGTAGAGACTACTATAAGCAACTATATGCCAATAAATTGGAAAACCTAGAAGACATTGATAAATTCTTAGACACATACAGCCTACCAAGATTGAACTGTGAAAAAATCTAACAACTGAGGAGACCAATAACAACTACTGAGATTGAAGCTGTAATAAAACAGGTCACTTCAGCCAGGCCTGGGAAGCTGTGAACTCATTTACCCAACATAAGCCGGACTTAGCACTTCAGTTCCCATCTCGTCGCCAAAATGGTAAAGCCCAAGTACAAAAGGACAGTGCACCATCAACCTCTTCAACACAAGCACAAACCCAGACTGAGTCCAGGAAGCAGGAGGTCAAAACACGAGGGACCAGGCCACAGTCTCAGGCCTGAATATGTACAGGCAAAAGAAATGCAAGAACAGTTGTGGTAAGATCATTAAGCCCCTTGAATATCAATCAAAGGTGGCTTCTGGCACAGTGATAAAAGTACAGCCAAATATTAAATGGTTTGAAAATGCACATGTGATTAAGCAGTCATGATTACAAAAACTTCAAGAGGAAGTGGATACAGTTACGAAGGATTCATACATAGTTGTCATGAAGCAAAGCAAGTTACCAATGTCTCTTCTCTAAGATTGAATCCAGCCTCAACTCAAAGGTGCACATTCCTGATACTGAAAGTTCCTGATACTGAAAGTTTTAAAACTACATTTGGCCCTATGTCACAAAAGAAGCAACCAAATTTATTTTCAAGTGATATGCAGTCTTTTATAGAAAATACTGAAATGTCCGCTGAGAGCTATGACCAGTTTCTATAAAAGATCATGATTCAGTAACTGAAGACACTGGTGTGATAAATGAAGCACAAGAAGAGATATGTAAAAAGGGACAGTCCAAAGGAATATAGAATGAGCTCTCCAGGGTTATAGATTCACCAGATGCTGTAGTTCAGGTTGCTGATGCTAGAGATCCAGTGGGTACCCGTTCCTCTCACGTTGAGCCTTGAGCCTCACTTGAAAAAGAATAAACCTTGGGAACACCTTATGTTTGTACATAACAAATGTGACCTTGTTCCAACCTGGGCAACAAAATGATGGGTTGGATTAGCCAACACTTGCTTTCCATGCAAGTCTTACTGACCCCTTTCACAAAGGAGCATTTATTCAGCTTTTGTGGCAGTTTGGAAAGTTGTACACTGACAAGAAACAGATGAGTGTTGGGTTCATTGGCTCTCTAACTGTTGGCAAGAGCTCTGTGATATAAACATAGTGTTCCAAGAAAGTTTGCAATGTGGCCCCCATTGTAGATGAAATATCTGGAAATACATTACCTTGATATATTGGTTATGCTTGATTGACTGTCCAGGTTTGGTTTACTCTTCCAAGGACTTGAAGACAGACATTGTACTAAAAGGAGCTGTTTAAGTAGGAAAAATTAAGGCCCCTGAAGACTGTATTGATGTATTTGAACAAGTAAAGCAAGAATATGTCAGCAAGACATAAAAGATTAATTATTGGGAGAATGCTGAGGACTTTATTGAGAAGCTAACTTTCTGGACTGGAAAGTTACTGAAGGGTGGAGTAACTTACTTACTTACTGACTGTGGGTGGATAGTCCTCAATGACTGGCTGAGGAGGCTGGATTCCCTTCTTTGTCAAGCTGCCTAATAGAGAGCCCCTTGTGGGCCCCCAGCTTTCACCTTCCTAGTCTGTGAAAGTTGCCACAGAAGCAACCCAGAACAATCCAGAAGAGGAAGTGACAGAAGGAATACCAAAACTGTAGGTGAAGTGACAGAATCTGTGATTGAAAAAGAAAAAGAAGAGAATAGTCATTGGGATGCTAACTCAGAGATGCAACAGATTCTTGTGCATGGGTTCAGCAACTTTGGCAAACCCAATGTGGTGCCTCAGTCTTCTGGGGATGACCCAGTTCCTGTGGATATGTCATATCTGGAGAAAGAGCTTGAGAGCTTTTCTACTGAAGAAGAGGAGCAGAAGCAGGAGATGATGAAGAAGAGTCTTACTAGGAATCTGAGGAAGGACATATGGAAAAATCACACCAAAGCCATTATGAAAGCTCTAGATGAGAATATTGCTAAATATCAAAGTTTTTAGACAAAGTTAAAGCCAAAAAGTTTTCAGGAGTCAGAATATCCAAGGGACTAAGTGAAAAACATGAAGAGCAGAGAAAAATATCTGAAGAAGATGTAGATGATGCACAGTATCTACCAAAAAAGGAAATAAGCAGAAGTCACAGAGGGAAGAGGAACATTCAAGCAAAACTTGCAGGATGCTTACATCTAAGGAATGGAAGTGAGCAGTACAGCAGCAACAATCCGAAAACATTTGTGTGCACTACTGTGAAACACACAATGTGAAAAATACAAATGAGAAACAAAAGAAGACCAGTGACTCAGAGGGACTGAAGTACAAACACAAAAATTCAGATACTAGCAGTAACGTTTAAAAGGTTGTATGTTATACAAAAATATGCCCCCCCCCCCAAAAAAAAAAGAAAAGAAAAAAAGAAATCATTGTGAAACCCAGTATCCTGAAGCTTTTCACCAATGTCATCTTCTAAATGTTCTACAGTTTTAGCTCTTAAGTCCTTGATTCATTTTGAGTTAGTTTTTGTATATGGTCTAAGAGTCCAGCTTCACTTAGTTGTCTATGTATATCCAGTTTTCCCAATACCGTTGGTTGAAAAAAAGTATTCTTTCCCCATTGAATGATCTTGGCATCCTTTATGAAAATCATTTGTCCCTATATGCAAGGATTTATTACTGGGCTTTCTATTCTGTTCCATTAGTCTGTATGTCTGTCTTTTTGGCAGCACCACACTGTTTTGATTATTGTAGCTTTGTAGTAAGTTTTATTTATTTATTTATTTATTTATTTATTTATTTTTTTTTTTTTGAGACGGAGTCTCGCTCTGTCGCCCAGGCTGGAGTGCAGTGGCACGATCTCGGCTCACTGCAAGCTCCGCCTCCCGGGTTCACGCCATTCTCCTGCCTCAGCCTCCCGAGTAGCTGGGACTACAGGCGCCCACAACCGTGCCCGGCTAATTTTTTGTATTTTTAGTAGAGACGGGGTTTCACCGTGGTCTCGATCTCCTGACCTTGTGATCCGCCCGCCTCGGCCTCCCAAAGTGCTGGGATTACAGGCGTGAGCCACCGCGCCCGGCTGTAGTAAGTTTTAAAATCAGAAAATGTGACTTTCAACTGTGTTTTTCTTTTTCAATATTTTGGCTATTTGGAGTCTTGAGAAGGATTTTTGGTTTTAATGAAAAAAATGTTATTGGGATTTTGATAGAGATTGCATTGAATCAATAGCTTTGTGTAGTGTTAACACCTTAATATTGTGTTCAACCCATGAACATGATATGTCTATTTATTTGTGTCTTCTTGAATTTATTTCAACAATTTTTGGTAATATATAGTATACATTATTCCAACACCTTGGTTGAGTTTATGGTGAAATATTATTTGATTGTATTTTAAATGGAACTATTTTCCTAATTTCCCTTTTGGATTGTTTATTGTTAATATACAGAAACAGAGTTGATTTTTGTGTATCAATTTTGTATGCTACTACTTTGCTGAATTTATCAGGAGATTATTAGAAAAAAACGCAGTCTCTTTTCACCTAAAATACAGTTGTTATGGCCGTGTGTGAAGCACATTTGGTTCCTCCTGTAGTGTTGACCTCTTGTGGCTTCTGCTATATGACTTAAAGCAGGGGTCCCCAACCCCCAGGCCAGGGAACATTACTGGTCCATGACCTGTTAGGAACCAGACTGCACAACAGGAGGTGAGTGGCAGGCAAGTGAGCATTATAGCCTGAGCTCTGCTTCCTGTCAGATCATCAGTGGCATTAGATTCTCATAGGAGTACCAACCATATTGTCAACTGTGCATGCACGCAAGGGATCCCGGTTGCACGCTCTTTACAGGAATCTCAGAGTAAGCAGTTAAAACTTTCAGTGTATGATTCCATTTACATGAGGTATGTAGATTAGTGAAACTCATAGAAACCAAAGGTATAATGGTGGTTGCCAACAGCTGTGGAAACAAGGAAATGGGTATAGAGTTGCAGTTTTGCAAGATGAAAAAGTTCTGTAGATTTGTTGCACAACAATGTGAATGTACTTAATACTACTGAAGTATACACTTAAAAGAATTGAGATTGAAAATTTTATATTATGTGTATTAGGAAAATACTACTTATTAACTTATTCTTTTTTCACAGTGATCTGCAGCCCTGGATCATATAACCCCCGTGATGGAATTCATTGCCTTCAGTGCAATAGCAGCCTGGTGTATGGAGCAAAAACGTGCTTATAAGCCATTATCTTCAGTTATTCAGTAGTTTATTAAATGCAAAGTATATATTTGAAATATTAACATATAATAAATCATTATTATGCCAAAATTAATCACATTTTACAAAAAATGGTGTCATCATTTTAATCAAATACTGTATGTCCAAGTGCTTTATGAGGGCGAAAATCCCCTAGTCTTTATCCATTAATGCTAAACCTACATATGATTCTAAAATATTTCTTGTACCACTGCATTTAAAAAATAGTTTCAAATATACTGCATCAAGCTAGCCCAAAAGATTTTTCAAGATTTTTCACAAATATTCTGTTTTATTTTTACTATATGTTCACTAGATCCAGGCCACCATATTATTCTATAATAACTTTAATTTCAGCTTGTGTCATTCTTTTGATTTAAATTTATGGGATTTTATTCATTCTAGTTTCACCTTTCACAGTTTAAAGCCATATTTAAAGCCTGGGGTCTTATTGCAATTTTTAGCCTCTTTAATATAAGGCCTAGTTCCAAACACACTGTAGATTTTTAATATAGCTCAGTGTGACTATCTTAAACTTTTCAATTTTAAGTCTCTTAAATTACCTTTTCGGCATTTTAGAATGGAGTAATTATTCTATGTTCCTAAATTAATAATTGAACTTTCTTAGTGGAAAGAGAGAAAGAGAAAGAGAGAAAGGGATTTCTTTCCCTGACAATCCCTCTAGGAAAAATAATCAACAGTTATCACAACCTTTATTTTATTTCTTCCGCTAAGAAAATGAATATTATGTAACAAATATCACTTGTACCATCACTAATACTTATCCTGTCTCACATTGGGATGCTATATTTGAATATGAAATGTTATCAAAAATTAAAAGATTTAAATTCTAGGAAAATACATGAGTGATTTAGAGAATTAGTAGTTTCTCAATTTTTCTTATTATTGTTTTATTTATATTTGTATCAGCTTTCTCTCTCTGGATGCACTGTTTTGCTCTTCATATTTCCTCTCTTAAGACATAAACGTTTGTAAATGGCAAACATACCCCATGTTGGCTCTGGGCACAAATGTGCAATACATTGACAGGAGGACAGTTCATCTATACATAGGATGTGTTCGACTTTTAAAAAATGAACTAGTTAATAAATTAGCCTCTCACTTTTCCATCCTATGTACAAATATAACTCTAGAATTCTAACACAGACACAAAGGGAAGATAAATAACATATGGCTGTACTTTGTGATTAGCCCTGGTAATGTTTTCTAAAAAAATTCCTTAGGCTTTCATCATCATGATGTAATTGTTTCTATATGGTTTAGAGACATTTTTCAAGTGCTTTCTTTCCTCTAGTACGTGACATACTCACATTACACCGTGCGGGTGAGTTACTGTTCTTCCCAAAATTACTAACACATGTATTTTGCAAATAGTAGAAGACCTACCATGTCTCCACCTCTAAAAGCAGTGTAATCTACTAAAGTTTCCAAATTTCTTAACTGTATAATAAATAATGGATTAGAATACATATTCTTTATGTTTGCTTACTTTTTTCCTATATTTAAAATCTTTAATAATTTAACTTAATTTAACTTACAATGCATTTTTCTGAGGCATGAACAGCACCCCATCAACAGCCTGGGAAAGCAGAGGCAGAGTTGTTATTCCTGTGATAAGTACTGGGGATCGGAATGCAATCACGAAGAGATAGGTGACCCCAGATAAGAGGAGTGAACAACAGGAGTGGGATGAGAGCATATCATGGATTTTTAGCTACTGGCACACCAGAATGAGACCACACAAATATCTGAAGGGAGAACAAGGTTAAGACTTGTAAAGTTCAGGCAAAGAAAACAAGCTGTAGAAATTGAAGCAAAGGGCCGGGTGCGGTGCCTCACGCCTGTAATCCCAGCACTTTGGGAGGCTGAGGCCAGTGGCTCACAAGGTCAGGAGTTCGAGACCAGTCTGGCCAACATGGTGAAATCCCATCTCTGCTGAAAATACAAAAATTATCCAGGCGTGGTGGTGTGTGCCTGTAATCCCAGCTGCTCAGGAGGCTGAGGCAGGAGAATCGCTTGAAACCAGAAAGTGGAGTTTGTAGTTAGCCGAGATTGCGCCACTGCACTCCAGGCTGGCAACAAGAGCGAAACTCCATCTCAAAAAAAAAAAAAAAAAAAAAAAAGAAAGAAAGAAATTGCAGCAAAGGACAAAATAGGAGAAGGAAGGGAAGCATTAATTATTTCTTTTTCTTGGGTCCTATAGTAAAATGTTCTTTGCTCTGTTATATCACTTATCACATTTATTTTAGTTGATTATGTTTGTCTTCCACATTCAATTATACTAGGATACTCCTAGCTTCATGGCCTTCTTCATAGCACATAGTTATATCCTTAATACTTTTTAAAATTAATGAATAGATCATTAAAGTTCTATGAGTATAAATGCTTGAGTAATTTAGACAAAAGTTGCTTCTATTAACAGGTAGGATGTGAAATGTTGAAAGTTGTTTAAAGTGATGACAATGTGTACAATAAAAATTATAAATGAATTCCCGAGAGATTATTGTCATAAAGCAGTTTCAAATGTTTTTTATTTATTTGCATCAAAATAGTATCTTACTTTTATATAATGCTTAAATTTTCACGAAACACTTTTTTAGCAATTATATAATCTGATAATTATACCAGTCTGTGAAGTTAGCAGGGCAAATATAATTCCCAGTTTTTATTTTATTAATTTGAATTATTCTTATTATAAATATGTAAGATGTGTTTATTTGGCAATATGGTAAAAGAGCCTTAACATGTTTGGTCCAATGGAAATTTTGGTCAATGGAAATTTTACTACAGAAGTAAATCAGAAATAAAGTGAAATATTGCATCCAATGGTATTAATTTCTGTATTATATATAATAATAAAAAGGAAAATAATATAAATGAGTGACAATATAATTGGTTGAATAAATTATCCTGTTTCCATTTGATTGAATGTTATTGTGCCATTAAAATCACATTTACAAATTAATTAAGATTATATACACAAGTGTACAGTTGTTACCCATATTGTATGGATTTTTAAACCAAATGCACCAAAATGTTAACAATGGTTGTTTCATGTGATGGGATCATGTGTGAGTTTTTTTTTTTTTTTTTTTTTAATGCCCTGTGTTTTCCAAATTTTCTGCAGTGAAATGAATTGCATTCACAAGCTTGGAAGCAATAAATATACTTTGAAAAATTAAAATAGTAGCAAAGTAGAGAAGACATTGCTTATCTCTCCAATATCAATTCACTTCTCCCCTTCTTCCTAACAAAGCCCCAAGTTTGTTTACTCCAGAGAATGATTCTTTTTAGCCAGTCAACACATAGCTTTTCTGGCCACTGCCTTGTTGTGACCATGAGGTGAACCAGTTTGAGGATGAAGCCCACAATGAGGACACACAGTGAAGATAGGAAAAGAACTGGGGCATTGATGATGGTGTTGAGTTACTGTCCTTATTTGTACCTGAACCCTAGCCTGTCCTAGACTTCTTAGTTCTGTCAAATAAGAAAGTTTCTTTTGCTTAAGCAAGTTAGGTTTTCTGTTACTTGCAGCTAAAAATATTCTAATTGATACAGTATTAATTACAGGAAATTTGTAAAGTAGAGGGTTAGAAGTAAGGGGAAAATACCACTTATAGTTTCATAACCCAGATGTCAGCAATGTTAACATCTTGGTAGATTTCCTACTTTTGTGTGAATTTTTTATTCATGCTATAGGTACCATATGTAGTATTTTCCTTAATAGTATTTTATATATATATATTTCTATACTATTTACGTCATTAACATAATTTCAGTGACTACAATATTTCATACATTTCAGCAAAAAAAACCTATAATATGGTTTATTAGTCTGTTCTCACACTGCTAATAAAGACATGCCCAAGACTGGGTAATTTATAAAGGACAGGTTTAATTGACTCACATTTCCACATGGCTGAGGAAGCCTCCCAGTCATGGCGGAAGGCAAATGAGGAGTAAAGTCACATCTTGCATGGTGGCAGGCAAGAGAGCATGAGCAGGGGAACTCCCATTTATAAAACCATCAGATCTTGTGAGGCTTACTATCAGGAGAACAGTATGGGGGAAACTGCCTCCATGATTCAGTTATCTTCACCTGGCCCCACCCTTGATATGTGGGGATTATTACAATTCAAGGTGAGATTTGGGTGGGGACACAGCCCTACCATATCATTCCACCCGTGACCCCTCCCAAATCTCATGTCCTCACATTTCAAAACCAATCATACCTTCCCAACAGTCTCCCAAAGTCTTAATTCATTTCAGCATTAACTCAAAAGTCCACAGTCCAAAGTCTCATCTGAGACAAGTCAAGTCCCTTCTGCCTATGAGCCTGTAAAATCAAAAGCAAGTTAGTTACTTCCTAGATACTATGGGTACAAGCTTTGGGTAAATACGCCCATTCCTAATAAGAGAAATTGGCCAAAACGAAGGGGCTGCAGGCCCCATGCAAGTCCAAAATCCAGCAGGGCAGCAAAATCTTAAAGCTCTGAAATGATCTCCTTTGACTCCATGTCTCACATCCAGGTCATGCTGATGCAAGAGGTGGGTTCCCACAGCCTTGGGCAGCTCCACCCCGTGGCTTTGCAGGGTACAGCTCTCCTTCTGGCTGCTTTCACAGGCTGGCATTCTGTGGCTTTTTCAGGTGCGTGGTGCAAACTTGGTGGATCTGCCATTCTGGGGTTGGGAGGACGGTGGCCCTCTTCTCACAGCTCCACTAGGCAGTACCCCAGTGGGGACTCTGTGTGGGGGCCTCCCACCCCACATTTCCCTTCCACACTGCCTTAGCAGAGGTTCTCCATGAGAACTCTACCCCTGCAGCATACCTCTGCCTGGACATCCAGGCATTTCCATACATCCTCTGAAATCTAGGTGGAGGTTCCCAAACCTTAGTTCTTGATCTCTGTGTACCCACAGGCCCAATACCACGTGTAAATTGACAAGGTTTGGGCTTCTTCCCTCTGAAGCAATGACCTGAGGTGTACATTGGCCCTGTTTAGCCATAGCTGGAGCTGAAGCAGTTGAAATGTGCAAGGCACCATGGCCCTAGGTTGCACAGAGCAGGGGGTCCTAGGCCTTGCCCACAAAACCATTTTTTCCTTCTAGGCCTCCAGGCCTGTGATGGGAGGGGCTGCTGTGAAGGTGTCTGACATGCTCTGGAGACATTTTCCGATTGGTGATTAATATTTGGCTCCTCATTACTTATGAAAATTTCTGCAGCTGGCTTGAATTTCTCCCCAGAAAATTGGTTTTCTTTTCTATCCCATCATGAGGCTGCAAATTTTCCAAACGTTTATGATCTGCTTCCTCTTCAACACTTTTCTGCTTAGAAGTTTCTTCCACTGGGTACCCTAAATCATCTCTCTCAAGTTCAAAGTTCCACAGATCTCTAAGGCAGGGCAAAATGCCACCAGTCTCTTTGCATAGCAAGAGTGACTTTTACTCCAGTTTCCAACAAGTTCCACATTTCCATCTGAGACCACCTCAACCTGGACTTCACTGTCCATATCACTATTAGAATTTGGGGCAAAACTATTCAATAAGTCTCTAGAAAGTTCCAAGCTTTCCCACATTTCTTGTCTTCTTCTGAGCCCTCCAAACTGTTCCAACCTCTGCCTGTTCCCCAGTTCCAAAGTCGCCTCCACATTTTCAGGTATCTTTTCAGCAGTGCCCCACTCCCAGTACCAATTTACTGTATTAGTCTGTTCTCACACTGCTAATAAAGACATGCCAGAGACTGGGTAATTTATAAAGGAAAGAGGTTTAATTGACTCACAGTTCCACATGTCAGGGAAGTCCTCACAACTATGGCAGAAGGCAAATGAGGAGCAAAGTCACATCTTACATGGTGGCAGACGAGAGCATGTGCAGCAGAACTTCCCTTATAAAACCATCAGATCTTGTGAGACGTATTCATTATCACAAGAACATCACAGGAAAAACTCGCCCCCATTATTCAGCTACCTCATACTGGGTCCCTCCCATAACATGTGGGGAATATTAAATTCAAGGTGAGATTTAAGTGGGACATAGAGCCAAACCATATTATATGGTTAAGCTGTTCTAATTGTTGGACATTTTTATTGCTTCCAAATTTTCACCATTATGTGTTGCATTACAGTTGACATCTTCTTACTTTAGATTTTGTGGTATTTTAAAGTTTTGGCGTTTTTTTGTTTTGTTTTGTTTTGTTTTTTTTTGCTAAATACCCAGACGTAGAATTGCTAGGTTTAGGTATTTCTAATCTTTTGGATCATTTGCCAAGTGTATTTTATAAGGAGTATACCAATTTCTAGTACCACCAATGATATATCAGAATACATATTTTATTGCATGTTCTTCAGTATCATTTTTAAGTCATTCATTTAATGTGATATATGGAAATAGTTTCTTCCTCTATTAATTTTCATTTTTTTTAGTACTAGTGAGGTTTAACTTTCCTCCTGTAATAATGTTGCTGTTGCTGATGCTAGTTAGTTATTGAGTGTTTATTATGTGAAAGGTTTTGTTTGAAACCCATCACATAGATTTTCATATTTAATTTGCCTGAGTTTGTGAGTTATTGTTACTCTAATTAGTACATGAAGGAAATGAGTCACAATAATTAAATACTTTCCCACGTTTACATAGCTGGTAATGGTGAAGATGTGTGTCAGTTACAATTTGGTTTTGTGGCAAGATCCTGAGGGTCCTGATTCAGTGGTTCCCCTTAGCTGATGCAGTGGTTCTGCAGCATTCTCCTGATCTCGGACCACTTGTAGTCTTGCCCCCAGTCCTTAGTGCAGCTTTTGTCCTCATGGTTGCAGGTGCTTTTATGCCTTCAGGCTCTTAATTGCCTTTCATTCAGATAAAAACATAAAAATGAAAAACCCTCTACAGGACTTTTACATTATATTGAACAGAATAATGTCACAGGGTTACCTGATACTATAAGGCAGACTAGAAATTGATGCCTTCATTTTTAAATTCTCATTATTAGAGAAAAGAATTTAAAAGGGGACATGAACTTTGAATGAGTGTTGAATGGGCCAATGTCTTTTTCTTATACAAATCATCTCTTTAACTTGTGTGCGTTGATACACACCCTTCACATTAACATGTACATTTAATGTCCCCATTCTCCTCCACATGTAATACAACTTCAAACTCTCATCCAGTTACTGCATCTCACTGATGCATGTTGAGTCATGGATGAGATGTAGAAACTTGCATCAGGTCCAGGGCTCATATGGTCTAGACAGTTTATCTGCCCCCACCTCATAAACATGAGAAAGAATAGAGTAACTAATTTAAAACTCCCATGCAGAGAATGGAGGAAAGCAAAACTCACCTCAGTGCTTATCCAGGTGGACAAGATACAGTGGGACCTTCCTGCTATCAACTTGGTTTTAGTTTGTTGGTTGGTCCCTGGTTCTGTCCTGTGTGGTTGTCTTCCTTATTCCTTTTATTCCCCTTTCTGGAAGCTGCACTATATTTCAATTCACTTTATCTGAGAAGTCAGAGGCCTAAGACACTCACAGGCTGTCATCGGCCAGATTTGGATTTTTCAGGGGCCGTACAGTTCTCTTTTGCTGGGTTGTGTTGTGTTGTATCATCCTGATCAAGCATGGTGACAAAAGATGCAGAGGTGCATCTCTCTTTCTTTCTTCATCCAGTTCATCTTCCTGTGATCCAGGGCATGTTCATATCCTTCCATGATTATGGACACATTTATCTGGCTTCTTTAATCAAGAAAGAGGCTCAATGCCTAAAATGAGGAGGACCCTCTTGATTTGGGAGTCAACGTTTATTTCCATTGGGACTGCTGCTCTTGCTCATTTCTTATGTCACTGGGAAGCCTGCCAATTTTGAATGAGGCTCAGAGCAGAAACTGGCTCTGCAACCATTCCAGGCCACTGTGAAAGGTGCTCTCCACTTGGAAAATGTGACCGAGGGGTACAAGCATGCTCAGAGTGTCATGGCAGATAAAGGTGTTGTGTGGACTCTTGGACAGGTTCTGAGAGGTGAGGATCACAGTGTGAACCTTTAGGATGTTAGAGAAAGCCATGCTATTCTCTGTAGATAACTATTCTCCTTTTGAGAAACAGCTTTTGGATTGGTGCTGGTTCCAGTTTGAGCCAAAAAGTTACTATGTAATCCGAGCTACATAGGTGTTGTCTAACCCACTGAGCCATGGAATTGGGTATGCATAGCAGCACTCTTATCCATTGGGAATGATATACCAGTGTGTACAAGATTGGACTCAAGCAGGTCCCAAGGGAGTGGTAAGTTGCACAAACAAGTGGCTCAGACCTTCATGGCTTCTGTTGCCATGAAGTTGCCACTTCAGCCTGCACCTGTGACCTCATGGGAAGTTCTTTATGATACCTGAGCATCACTTATAGAGTGGTGTACACGTATGTTGGCAGCAGCCACAAATAGCCCTACCCACAGAGGTGGTCCTGAAGGAGAGTGGGGAAGAGAAATGCCAATAGATGAGGCTCCAAGAAGTACACCAGTCTCTCCACCTTGTTGAGAATGAGAGATGACTAGAAGTATGGACCTGCACAGATTTTTAAGCAATAAGTCAACAATTTGGCCCACTGATCAGAAGCATAGAAGGAATAAGATTGGAAATTTGGTGACAGTGTTGTGAGAAAAGTGTATGTAACTAGATATTTCCAAACAAGCACACAGCATGTAGGAATGCACACTAATGAGAAACTCAGCAAATAACCTTAGTTAGTGGACAACATATCTCCTGTGGGCATTGGCCAGCCTCTTTCTTCCTTGCCAATAGGCTCATGAACAAAGTGGCCATGAAAACAAAGATGGAAGGTATGCATGATTACCAAGGCATAATCTAGCTACAACTCATTCTGAGTGTCCAGTTTTCTAACAGCAGAGTCCACCAAGGAGCCCCCAGTATGGCAACATTGACCAGGGAGACAGCCAGTCACCTGGTACCAGATTGATTACATTGGATCTAGTTCATCATGAGAGGGGCAATGCTGTGTTCATATTGAAATTTGATACAAATTTTCTTTCCCTGACTACAGTGTTTCTGCCAAAACCACCATCTGTAGACTTACTAAATAAATTCATTGCTGTCATATTCCTCACAGCAGTGCTACTGACCAGGGAACTCATGGTTAATGACATGTGGCAGTGGGCTCATACTCAAGTAATTAATTGGTCTTACCATGTTCTCCATTACCTTGTAGCATCTGGAATAACAGAATGGTGGAAGGGGCTGCTGAGGATGCTTATGGTGCCAGCTGGGTGACATCACTTAGTTGAGCTAGTGTAATTTCCTCCTGGGTGTGATTTTTTGCTCTGAATCAGCAACTAATAGCAATTTGCCAAGTCACCCTCTTTGATTCTATGGCCAATGGTGTTTTTGTGAATATTGTAAGGAGGGCATAGTGGAAGCCCCTAGAACTGTCGCTTCCAATATGACTCTAATATATGGTGCCGTTGCTTCCATGATTAAGATTCATGGGTCTCAGAATTGTGTGTGGGTTGGAGGGGTGTTGATGGGAATAGATTCTCACTACTACCCTGGATATCCACTAGCAAAACATTTGCTTCCTGTCTCTGTAATTTTGGACTCTGCTAGTTTGGAAGTCATACTTCCCAAGGGAGGAATGCTTCTAACAAACTATAAGCCAGGACTGCCACCTTATGTTTTTGAACCAGCTGGCACAAAATAAGTTACTGTACTGGCTGGAGTGATTGATCCTAACCATCAAGGGGAAATTGGGTTGCCATTACACAACAGAGATGGGGAGATCCTCTGTGGCGTATCTGAGTACTGTCTTGTCCTGTGGTAAAAGTTAATTGAAGACTACAACACCCAATATAGGTGCGGCTGGTAATGGCACAGAATGAAGGTACGACAGCTATGAAAATGTGGCTCTCCGACCTTCTGCTGTAAGGAGTCACTGACCAGTGGGTCCACTGCTGCACTCTGATTCCACTGTGTTTGTGCTGTGTTCGTGCTTCTAGACTGAGCACAGCAGAGGCCTGCTGCCTGTCTTTCCTGGTTCTGTGAGAATTTCCTGTGGCCGCTATGGCTGGAGGGCCGCTCCTTCACAGCCAGTTGCTTCTCAAAGCTAACTGGAGTCTAAGGCCTTCCTTCCTCCCTGCTCTCCTGCATTATTATCCAGGTGATCTCCCAGCCTCTCCTCTCTTCCTTCCCTTTTTCTCTCAAAGACATTTTAAACTATAACACATCTCTTACATGTCTAATCCTATTTTTGTGACAGTTTCTCAGAGGATCCAAGCTAACCCAAGTGATGCCAGGAGCCAGAAGTGGTCTGAGAATACAGGCAGTGAGATGGGGCTCTGTGACTCATTCACTGCCCATCCCGTGGGCAAAGAGGGTACCCTTCTAAGTGGCCTGTGTATGAAGGTGTGATGACTTAGGCCTAAGAAGGGGACAAGGGTGCCACCAAGGACAGCAAAATTGGCTGACTACTGTTAAGTGAAACAGATACTTTGAAAAGGAATGAGAAACTGAGGGCTTTAACAAGATTGAAGACTTTGGGAAAACTTACTGCTAGAAAAAGTGATGGGCAACACAGTAAATGAGAAATGCCTAAGCTGCAGGTGGTAGAAGAAGGAATAGAGAAGCTGACGGAATTGGGAATGCTGGAGCTGGTAAATTATGAGGTTAAAAAAACCCAACAGCGCATTATGTCCAAGAGGACTCAAGGACACACCATTCATGGCACTATCAGCGACACACTTGTTGTCTAAGCAGCACCAGCATCACTAAACACCTAATTGGTGGGTTTTCTCTATTGGCCAGGATTGATGGGAGGAAAGGTAGACATAGTAATGCAAGAACTGCAGGCAGATGGAATGCTTAACTATGGGGCGCCAAGTAACTACAGAGAACTGCCTGTTACGCAGAGTCCACTGACCTAACAGCAGTCCATTCAAGACTGGGTCCAAGCAGGTCCAGAGGGCCCAAGTAAGCTACATTCGCTGACAGACCAAACTCCCAAATTACCCACAGCAATCATACCATTTCCCTTCCCCAAGCTCACATGAGGAAAAATCCCAAGCTTGATTTATGGATTCTGTCAGTGGGTGAAGCCAAAAGTTGACAGTGACTGCCCTATTTTAGAGGGAGATCTGAAAGACAGTGGAGAGGGGAGAATATGTATAATTCTTAGACAGCGGCCAATGGTGTGGCTGCAGCCAGGGGCCTGGAAGGGAAAACAAAAAGACTGGAGACAAAGAGGTCTGAGGCAGAGGCCTTTGGATGGATACATGGGCATGTGTGCACAGTGTGAAGACTTTTCAATCACATAGTTAACACTAAGCAGAAAACATGTACTTTAAAAGAGGCTCTGAAGAACCAAGTAGGTAATTTTTTCCAGGTGACTGGCATTGGCCATCTTTCATCATCAGCTCCACCAGAAACCCCACACAGACATATGGAGGGAGTGGCCAGGATAGAGCAATGGAGTGACATATGCACCCAATAGCATGGACACCTGCTTTCCCAGGCTTGTTAGCTACTACCACCTCTGAATGTCTAAGCTTTCTGGAACAGAGGCCAACACTGGGTCTCGATATAGGACTGTTCCCCAGGGACACCAATCATCCACTCAGTAGCAAATTAATGCCATCTGGCCCCTGTCCACTGGTTCATCTTTACAGGGATGTATATGTACTCATTGTGTGTGTGTACATACTATATCTGTGCGTGCGTGTGTGTGTGTGTGTGTGTGTGTGTGTGTGTGTGTATGTCTCACCACCACCGGGGGGCTAATAGGAGGGCTGATGCCTACGCATGGAATCCCGCACAAAAGAACATATGACCAGGACTTAGACCACTTCTCAGCACAGGAGGTGCAGAAATGGACCAGATACCACCAAACAGGGGTCAGGAGTGCTGCCTGCTTTCATGCCTGGAGAGTGGGTGAAGAGGACAGCTCCTGCTGGGCCCATTCAGATCAGAGGTAGGTAGTTGTTTACCTGGAGTAGGGTGCACATAGCCAGAAAGGTTTTCTGCTGTTAGGTCATCCTTTTCCTGTGCGTTGGGTTTTCTTGGAGTGTTTATGGTTGGTGCCTGTTGGTGAGTCTGGGATTTATGGGAGGCAATAAGGAAACCATGGAACAGACTGGGGTGTCGTTCCTCAAATCCTGAAGTCCTTGGCAGCCCCCGTCTTCTTTCCAACTTTCAGAGTTTTTATTTATTTATTTATTTATTTTGAGACAGAGTCTTGCTCTGTCGCCCAGGCTGGAGGGCAGCAGTGCGATCTTGGCTCACTGCAAGCTCTGCCTCCCAGGTTCACGCCATTCTCCTGCCTCAGCCTCCCAAGTAGCTGGGATTACAGGCGCCCGCCACCACGCCCGGCTAATTTTTTGTATTTTTAGTAGAAACGAGGTTTCACCATGTTAGCCAGGATGGTCTCGATCTCCTGACTTCATGATCTGCCCACCTTGACCTCCCAAAGTGCTGGGATTACAGGCGTGAGCCACCGTGCCTGGCCTTTCAGTGTTTTTTATGGTTGTTTGTTGTATTATGTCAAGGGTTTTTACTAGTAAGAGGGAGAATCCGGGAGAAATGGGGCTAGTCTATCTTGACAGAGCCAGAAGTCTCCCATAATATAATTTGATTATCTTCTTAACACTGCAGAGTCTCTACTGACAGCCCCATTCTATTGTGACCTCCTTTGACCTTGGCCTTTGAGTAGCTGGGACCATAAGTGTGTACCACCTCACCCATCTTGGAATTTTGTTTCTTAATTTGCAACATATGGAGACATTTTATTTATTAATAGTTTTTCTTGTTGAATTATAGTTTAATTGAATTGTCAGAATTTGTAATTCATGTGATGTCAATGTTTTATAATGAAACTTTCTTTATAGCTCAGAGTAAAGTCATTGTTTATAAATTTTCCACATGCTTGTATTCTGTAACTTTTTCATGAAGAATTATGCACCTGTTTCCTAGGTCAGCTTTGTTAATTCTGTTGTTCAGGTATTTATGTATTTTATGAACATTTTGTCTCCTGTTCATTCCACTGCTACATATAAAAAATTACCCTATAAATTATGGTATGCCTCCTTGCCTTATCAAGATCTAGTACTTATTTGTGCTTTTACCATTTTATAACCTTATTGTTATTATTATTATTTGAGACAGTCTCGCTGTGTCACCTAGGCTGGAGTGCAATGGCATGATAGCTCACTGCAACCTCTGCCTCCCGGGTTTAAGCGATTCTTCTGACCCAGCCTCCCGAGTAGCTGGGATTAAAGGCATCTGCCATCATGCCCAGCTAATTTTTGTATTTTTGTAGAGATGGGGTTTCACCATGTTGGCCAGGTTGGTCTTGAACTCCTGACCTCAGGTGATCCACCTGCCTCGGCCTCCCAAAGTGCTGGGATTACAGGCATGAGCCACTGTGCCCGGCCTATAACCTCATTCTTTAAAAATGCAGATTCTTAATGAAATGAAAGCTGAAAAAATTACCACCAGTAGAAATTCACCAAAAGAAATATTAAAGAGTATTCTTCAGGCAGAGGAAAAAGATTTACAATGAAAGGTGAAGGAAGCAATAAAAAACAAGAAAATGGCAAATGTGGGAATGTGGCTAAATGGATAATGAGTATTAGAAGAAGAAGAAGAAGAAGAAGAAGAAGAAGAAGAAGAAGAAGAAGAAGAAGAAGAAAAAGAAGAAGAAGAGGAAGAACTTTTCAGATTTAAAACACACAGAATTAAGATACAGCAAAACAGTAGACATGGTGAGGGAATAGTTAATGCATTGTCTGTAAAAGTGATAAAAGCATCAATAAGTATTAGATCTTAATAAGTCACAGCTGTATACTATATAGGGCACTAATTATGTGTATGGAATTCTAAGTAGGCAGTTCTTTTCATTCAGCATATTAAAGATGTTTAACTGCCTTCAGAATTGTGCAAAGATAAGAATATTAAACATGCATCAAACATTCACAATTGTCATAATTCTTTTTTACATGGAATCTGTCTGTTTCCTCTGGCTGCCTTTATGATTGTCATTTTTACTTCCTTTCACTGTAGTGCTGCTACTTGGGAATTCTTTGTTTTATTGTCTGTCATCAACTTTAGAAGGCCATCAGCTATTTTCTAACTATTGTTTTTCTGTTCCATTCTATCCTTTTTCATCTTTTGAAACTTCAACTTAATATGTGCTATATTCTTTACCTCTTATGCATTTTCTATTTGTACTTCTTTTCATTTGATCTGTCTTTAGATTCACTCTTTTCTCTTAAGTTGTTTCTAATCTGTTAAATCCAGTCAACGAAGTCTTTAATTTCAGTTATTACATTTTGCAGTTCAAAAAATCTGTTTTTGGTTCTTTTCAATTTTGCTGGGTCAGTTTAGGTTTCTAATCCTCTGCTGAAATTTCCGATTTTGTCCTATAGCCTTTGAATATAGATTTATATCTAGGTCTGATTATTCCATCATTAGGAGACTGTGATTCTGAACCTGTTGTTGTTTCTGCTCCATTGTATTTGTGTAGCCTCAGATCAGCTGTGCACCTTGAATGCAGCCCCATGGGGCCACAAACACATATGGGGAGGTCACCCGCCTTTGTATACCCAGACTCTAAAGTTTGCTCCATTTTTTCCATGAAATGTCAAAAAGTGCTATTCAGCTTCTCAGCATGCTATTCCAATAGGAAATCTACTCAGGGAAAAATGCTCAGAATGCCAGATTAAACTCTAATTTGGACTTTTCCAGCTGTTGGTCTGGTAGGTTTTGCTAAGTATTTAGTTCTCCACTGGCTTCAGGAAGAACTCTTTATTCTGCCCAGCTTTTCCATTTGCCCTTGGCAGGATGATTGTTCTAAATTGCCTAATCTTCCAGTTCTGGAATGGGAAGTTCTTAGCCTTAAGAAAAAATAATTTTTGTTTTTTATTTATTTTTTAAGAAGCCTTTCTCCAAGCCAGTGCAGAGGAGCCTCTAGAGTGTTTCCATTTAAAAAAAAAAAAAATCTGAAACTAAGGTATTTACTTACTGTTAGTCCATATTTCTCGATTTGTGGTTTCATAATCATTACATTTGCTTTTAGAAATGACAAAGTAGAAATGTATTATCACAGTCAATTCCTTGGGATATTGTATTATAGATGCTACTTCAGTGTACAGCAGTGTCCATCTTTCATTTAAATAAGAGAAATAAAAGTTATATATTTGAGTGAGCCTCAGGGATTATATTTTAAATAACTCAAAATATTTAAAGCATTTTAAATATTTTTAATGACGTACATACATTTATCTTGCTTAATTTACTTTCAAAATATTTTAAAATATTTCAAAGGATTATCTTAAATGTGACTCTACCTGGAAGTGCAAAACCCAGTTTAATAAATACTTTATTTTATAAATCAGGTCAATACACATACCCATCCAACAACACATACAAATTAGGCCTAATTATTTAAATTCAGCTCCACATAAAATTAAGGTATTACAAAACATTTTTCTGGCAAATATATATATAAATGGGATAAAAACTAAGATATAAATTATATGTTAAATTTAAACATGATGATAAAATATTTTTCAAATGAGCACTAAATTATTCATTTATTAGAATCTTCAAAATGTTTTAATTTCAATAGTCTCATATTCCAATGTATTATGTTATAAACACTTTAAATAGATCTTGTGCTTTATAAATATTTATTCTAGGCTACGTGTTTTAGAAATATTCACTCATTTAATCCTCTTAGTGGTTGATACCACTCTCCCCATGTTACTGATGAGCAATCTGAGTTACAGAGAGGTAGGTAACGTGTACCTGATAAATAACCGGTAAGTGGTAGAACTGGGATTAGAATCAGACCTCCAAAGGCCAGAGTCTTTACTGCCAAGTTACATTAAAGCAAATAAATTGCAAACGTTTATTGAGAATACTTATGATAGAAATGTTAAAAGGATGCTCTGGCCTTTGTTTCTAGAGACTATGTTTCTATAGCTATGGAGTAAGGCCCAGGCCAGGGATGGGAACAACTCACCTATGCCTTTTAACTCCTATCATCTCTGCTGGAAACCAGACCCATCCTCCAGCCAGCATGTTCTCACCCTGGTTTCCTGAAAGCATCATGGGCATTCCCTTTTGATCAGTTTGCTCTCCTCTTTTCCCCTCACTTGAGTTCCCTTTGGTATCTTCAACACTAAGCACAGTGTTCTCCATCTGTCAGACATGCAGGAAAAGTGGTGACTGATGATTTATTAATGGTTACAGTTGTTATGTAAAATTGATGTTCTTTAATAAAATTTGTGCAGGATATGAACACTTACTGGAAAACTTTCACCAAATAATGTATAAAAACATTTCATTGTTCTCAGTCTATAGAAACTGTCTGAAATTCATAAATGTAATAAGCACAACATTTTAGTACATTTTCCCTATAACAGTCTATTAGAAATGAAGACTAAAAGCTATAATTTTACATTCATCGGGTACCTTGTAAAGCATCACTCAGACTTGGTAAATGCTGTTATTTAAAATGACTTTTTTTTTTTTAATTTTCAAATACTGAGTTTATGGAATAAGTATTTAAAATTATTTTAAACATCAAATTATAAATAGTAAATAACACAATTAAATACATATGTGTATTATTCATGCTATATTTATAGCTATGTGCAAATAGTTGTGAACTTTACGTAGCCGTACTGACACAGACAAACGAGAATAGCAAACTTGGCCAAGCAGTCTCTCTCTGTTCCCCTACATCCTTCACTGCTTAGGTCCAGCTTTCTGTGGACTTAAGTCTGACTTAAAAGGAATTTCTGGCCAACAGTGCAGTGCTTCTTTTGTCTTTTGTTTGTTTTGTTTTGTTTTGTTTTAACCAGACTCTAGCTTATATTTATATCCACCTTTCCTATCCCAGCGAACTGACAGAGTAACTGTTTTACCATTTGTATAGATGCATGCATGTATAGAAAGATGAGCTTCCAGCTGGAAAATTTACATCATTCTGAGGAATAAGTTTAAAGGAAAATTATCTCATCCAAATACCACTTTTATTATTTTCCTTTTTTCCTTAAGAAAAGGATTCATTGTGTAGTAAAATGTTTGAGTTTTTAAGTCATACTTCTTAATATTTTAAATGTTTCAGACAAACCTCTGTTTTGCTCTATATTACTCTGAATTTCAGCATTTCCATTTTGCTTCCATATCCAAATTAATGTCTCCTTTTACTTTCCCTCCTGGTTATTATATCACATGATTTGTCCTCTGAAGTGTAGGTATGCTGTTTATTGTACCAAAAAAACACCATTATGTTTATTTTAAAGACATTTACTTTCTTGGCTTCAATAGAGGGCACAATTTTGAATCTCACTTCAGTGTTATTTGTAACATAAATATTTTAAAGTATTAATTGGCCATAATTAATCTACAACCTACAAAAACATATATAGAACATAATGATTTTTGTATCAAGCTCCTTTATTGCACTGATGCCTATCTTAAAATGAAAATCTTTTTCTTGAGAGAAAACAGGGCAGGTGGGAGCAGTTGACAGACCTGGCCGCTGGTGGCTGAGCCCCCTGGGGATGGGTGGGACTACCTCTGTCCACCCACGACCTTCACCATTGCTGTTATTGTTTGGAGTGGGGATAATCTTTGTTTTTGTTTTAAGAAATAGCATACACTTTGAAACTACAGATTTAACATTATGTAACATGGGTAGATTACTTTTATAATTAATCTATATTAAATTGAGGTTTGTGAGGATTTTTTATTTAATCCTCACAATAAACCAGGGTATACTGCAGAGTATAAGTAGCCCAAGCAGGCACTTAGGTTTTTATGTCATTGGACCATACAATAGTAACTTCATAATTTTATCACTAGCTACTGTGTATCAGAAAATGGCAAAACTCTGCTTAAAAGTATAAATCGTAATACTGATGTAAGTTAATGACTTTAATGCAAAAGTTCAAAATGGCATGTGATGCCATCACTTTTTTTTTTATTAGTTTAAGAATATCTGCTGGTATAGTTGACTCAGAGCTTCATGGGTCCAAAGACCATATATGACCATCACTCAGGCCTAAATTGCATTTGACACATAGAATGCAATGAATAAATCGATTCAGTAAGACTCACAGCCGCTTCCCAGGGAAGAATATTTGGAAGCAGGTAGACTATCCATTCCAGTCCTGACTGTGCCCCATGTAGAATAACTTTGGAACCCAACAGATTTGGCCACAGTACCATCACTGATTTTTTTTTTTTTTTTTTTTTTTTTTTTTTTTTTTTTTTGAGACAGAGTCTCACTCTGTCACCCAGGCTGGAGAGCAGTTGAGGCGATCTCGGCTCATGCAACCACCTCCTGGGTTTAAGGGATTCTCCTGCCTCAGCCTCCCAATGTGCCACCATGCCCAGCTATTTTTTTTTTTTTTTTTTTGTATTTTTAGTAGAGATGGGGTTTCACATGTTGGTCAGGCTGGCCTCAAACTCCTGATCCATCTGCCTCAGCCTCCCAAAGTGCTGGGATTACAGGTGTGAGCCACTGCGCCCAGCTCATCACCGAAATTTGGGTAAGTGACCCACCATATGTTGACTTCCTCATCAATACAGCAGAGTTGATAAAAAAGAATAAATCAGATAAAAGAATTTGAAATTTGAAATTGTAGTGTTTGCCATATAATCATTACCTAATAAATGGCAGTTTACTTCTCTTGGCTCCAGAAAAACTGGGTCACAATATTTGGTTGTATTTTGTAAATTTCAATGTGAGAATCATACCCGAACAACCTGATGCTTCAATACTATTTTTAAAAAGCGATCTAGATTTAGGAATCAACATATAGCATAAGCATTTAGACTAGGGAGGTCACAACATTTTTGTGAGAAGCTACTATTTACTTTGACAAGTATCAAGATTGATATTCTAGAATTACGGGTCAGTGTTGCTATTCATTATCTTATTTATGGGGAGTGGGGTAAAAGACCATTTTGGAAATTTCTGTCTAATTTCTAGAGGTCCCTGACCTAAAGAAAAATGGTAAGACTTCAAATCATGGGCTCTGGTATAAAGCAGATTTGGATTCTTAACTCAGCCTCTCATTCACCAGACTGAATCTTAAGGCAGTTTTAAAATTTCCCTGAGCCTATATTTACTTTTCTGCAACAAAGGGGATAGTATTACCCACAATTTGGGAGAATTGTGAGGTTAAATGTGATAATAAGTGAAGGAAACCTAGCATAACTTTTGGCTGATGATATACATTCACTGATTGCTTAAGAATGGCTTTTTAAAACTAAAACTCCTTGGTAATATAAAGAACATTAATAGTTTCATAGGTTTATAGTACTTATGGGATACTTCTCACTTTTTTCCATTATAATTATAAGAATTATATGCTTAGGAAAAGAATAAACCCTGAATTCTAATAGAAATAAAAATAGAATTGTATGTATTTGACAAGGTAAATATAAAAATAAAGGAAATGGAAAAATGAAATCTTTCCATAAAATGTGTTTGGAAACAGTTATTTTTAAAACATAGATTACAGAAATTCAAATAACAGAAAATATTAATCATTAAGTAAAATAATGATCATTAAATATTAATCATATAAATGCACTTTAATGTATGCGTTGGTCTTAATGTAATTAGATACTAAATAAAATTGAGAAATATTTCTACTTATTGAAAATTGAATTAAAAACTAAAGTCACAATATTTGCAATTGTGTTTAGTCATTAGGCTGTATTCATAATATACTAAATTGACTTTGATTGTTTTTGATAATTCTGTGCCTGTATAATAGGTCAGCCAGGGGCTTTATGTACTTTTCTACCTTTGAAGGAAAGAGTTAAACAGTATGCATGTCTTAAATCATAAACTGCTCATGGGCCAAGCACTGAGAGCACATTTTCATGTCAGTTTCCTAATTCTATTGAAACTTTGGCTGAATACTTTTCAGGGTGATTGTCCGTGTCACTTAATATTCAGTGGGATTTATTCATTTAAAAATTAGGCATTGGAGTTAGTTTCTAAATTTTTATGTTAAGGCTAGAACAGCAGGTGCTTTGCAAAATTTAAAGTGAAATTTGACACTAGTAAAATTTCGACAATCATCATTTTTAAATAGTTATCATTCACGTTATGGAAGCTACTATATTTCTGTACAAATGACTCAGCTCATTATTTTATCAGTTCACTAGATACCTACTGAGGTGTTTAATTACGTTATGTAGAAAGATTAAAACACGCAGAAATACTCAATACCACAAATGAAAGTCTAAGAAAATTGTTTTCCAAAAATTAAAAATAAGAAAGTAAATAAGTATCAAAACTGTAAACTTGACCTCCTTTTTCATAAAGGGCCAGTGTCTCTTCAATACAATAAACTTTCTTCAGCATCAAAAATTTCACACTAAAAGCAATTTTTTTTCTGACTTGCACCAGAAATAGCCAATAGCTGTTAGAGTTCATCCTAAAACTACCATGGAGTATTTGGTGTGTCTCTGGGTTCTGTGACTTAGATATTTGATACTTGCAAATTGACAGAGAAATCAAAAGACAACTGGGTTGGCAAACAGTAATGGGAGCTTTTAGTTGCTCTTTAATATATACATTGTCCTTAAACAAGAATAGCAAATAACTCTGAACTAATAGATTGAATACAATTCAACAAGCCTTTAACATATAGATAATTGGGTGATGTTTTGGGGATTTAATGTCTCACAGCCCAAACTAAAGGGATTTGTAAATAATAGAAGCAGGCATAAAATTAACTATTATGCAAACTATGGTATGATTTATAAATGATATATTAAAATAAGAAACCAAATTAGTACTATATTACTGGGACATAGAGTGACAATTCTTCCGATAAGAACTACAGAAGTCTTCTTACCAGCAATGGCACTTGAATTGGACATTGAAAATGGCTAATATCTCAACGTGCTGCAAAGGACACTCAGGGCAGGATCTGAGATAGTAGAGACCATGTTTAGAGTGGTACCCAGGGCCCAGAAGTCTCACCAGCCACAGGGGCCTGGGTCATGGTGTAGTCCATGATCTAATTGTGAAGACACCAGTCTTCCATGTTGAGGAGTTTGGATGTTATTTTGTGTGTGATTGTGATCCTCAAAATAAAGAATTCAGTTGAAAACTAGATCTACATTTAGAAAACTAAAATAATAGACTGAAGCGGTTGGTGTGGAGTGAGGATATGATATAAGTAGGCTATTTAAACTGTGCTATGGAGCAATGAGAACCTGATCTTTGGAAGTTGCAGCTGGATTGTGAAAAATATGTGCTGTAAAAATGCACTTATTCCTGAATAAGTAAATTGTTCTCTCTTAATCTAATTCTTCAGAAGAATTACTGACTGTATCAACCATCAGATGCTAATAGTGAGGGAAAAAATATAGTAGGTAAGTAGGTTCAGTAAGAAAGTTACAAATTATGTTGGCCAAAGAAGCATGTATGTTTTTACCAATGGTGCTTATTTGTACATCTGATACTCTTCTTTTCTCATTACATTATGTTGGGGAAAAATATGATATTAAAAAGAATAATGAAAAGTAGGATTGATCTCTTGCCCATTGAAACAAATTTAGCAAATTGTTAATATTTTTAAAATCATAGTTTATGTCCATAATTTTGTTTTCTACATGTTTAAATAGTCCACATTTAAAATAATGGATTTAGTTTCCAACAATGCTTGTTTGAAATAGTAAGTTCCAGATAATGTATACATTTAAAAACCCATTTCACTGCTTAAAATAAAAACAAAAATTAAACATCTAAATTTTCTGATTTTTTAGGACTTTTAACCTTATATAAATGCAACATTTATGTTGGAGAAGTAGGGAGGAGAGTTTATTAAACATATTATTGATGTTACAAACTTAAAACTTTATGAGAACTCTTCTCAGCATGTTTTACTGCACAAAGCAGACGATGAAATTCTAAGTATCAAAAGATTAGAAGTATTATAATCAAACCTAAATTAGTTTCAAGGCTTACAGACCCCTTGATGTCAAGGATACTGTGCCTTTCCATCTGCACTAGCAGCAACATTGTAGCAGGACTTGCCCAGACTGGAGTGCATCTAATACTTGTTGCATGCAGGGATGAAATACAAGTTTTTGAAATGACTTTTCTCAAGACTTCTGGGAAATGTCAATAAAAAGTATTGTTAATCCACCCAACAAGTAAATATCATATCACTGAAAGAATGAATTTAACTTGAAAACCTCTAAGACACCAGATAATTTCCAGAACCACTCTATTGCTTACATAAGTAGCTTTATACTTTCAGATCTAAATATAGGTTGAAAATTTGAAATAAATTCATTAATACATTTGTAAGCATGGTTTAGTTTATTAAGTTGAACAAATCATTTAACAATTATTAGGTACTTATAGAGCAGGCCTATTTGAATTTTAATGATTATGGCTTTTCCAGAACTTCTATACTTGAATTCTGAGGCCGCCTTTTCTGTGCTATCTCCAAACACTGTTATTTTGAAATTGAGTGACTTATACTTTCCTTTTTTATTGGGCAGTTATTGAAGTTATGATGTTTACTGAATAGAACAGTTTGTTGTTGATCATCTCAGCAAAGAGTTCTCTGACAACAGAGGGGAGGAAAATAGAATGTCAATCTGAGATAGCTATATATTTGTGAAAGTCTAACTGCAAGAAGAAGTTGATCTTGGACAAAATTGCAAATAATGCCATTGTTATTCATGAGTATGTGCAGTGTCATAAATTCAAGTTCTTCCGTGGGTTGGTTTATGTATTATTTCTATGAGGAGAGAGGAATGAGGGGGTTGAAATCAGAGATGGGGAGGGGAGTTACTTTGGTGTAATAACAACCACTGAGTTTTAGTGCTTAGGAGTGTGTGCCTGTGACGCTGCAGGTCAAACTAAGTTTAGAGCAAGTGAGTCACTTAATTTTCCAAGATGATATTGGGTTCATTCTCTATATGCAACAAAATACTAGGTTTTCTGAAATTCTCACAGCATTGAAAACACCACTGCAATTATTTCAGAGCTCATCATCCGTTCTGGCAGGAATTATTATTAAGGGAAACAGGAAGACTTTGAGCTGCATGGATTGAGTCTCTAATTGCATCATGCCTGATGGAGAGAGAAGAGGTTACTAATGGCCCACCTACCCATGGGGGCTAGGGCCATTTATTAGCAAAGCGACAACTATAAATAACTGTGTCTCAAACAATCCATCCTCGAATAAAGGAGGGATGGCCAATGTCTACCACTCTTGAATACAAAGGTTAAATTTTGGAAAGCTGATTACACCTGAGAGCAATTAGCTAATAATTCCCCTGAGTATTTTCATGAAATCTATGTACTGGTAGTCCCTTTGGCTCAAAGTGTTCTTTATGAACAAGATAAAAATGACTATATGTAATGTTTTGATGACTCAGTCCGTGGCATCTTTATATTTACTAAAGTCCACAATAGTTTAATTTTTCAACTATGATAGGTGTATCCATTTTTCTTGAATATTATTCAATCTTTAATGATTGAATCATTTTTTATATAATGATTTTTTCATGTTCTCCATCTTCTCATTAGGAAGGCTTTCTAATCTCCATTTGCTGGTCTCCAGTTTGGCTTCTAACACAATACATTATAACTTCATATACTTCTTATGCCAGAGACCAAAAGTCCAAGAAGGCAAGAAATCAAGCCTTATTCCCTTGTTGTCATCACAAATGCTTTGTACTTAATAGGTTCTTAATGCAAAATTTTAGAATAAACAAAAGTATAAAAAATATCTTTAGAGGCTTCAAACAATGATTATATATATTTTAATCCTTTAAAGACATAAATAGTGATTATAGTTTTGCTTTTCTTATCCTACACCTATTAAGACTCCAATTACCTCTTTCATCAACACACTACATGCTGATATGATTGATAAAGGTAGAACTATTTTCTATTATGCATTGATTAGACTAGCGTGACTGCAGTGGCTTTTCATGTTCTCTGTTCAAATGAAGAGAAAAGAAGTTGGTTTGGAATTATAGCTATAGGAAAGTTGTGGAGTACACTTGGTCTTCAGCTTTGTTTTAACAGAATAACTGCTTTCTCACTCTGCTAGTAAAGGGTGGCTGATTCAAGGTTATCAGTCAAGATTTTACTGTGTAGTTTATGGAGAATAGATGACTCAGTCTGATGATGAATATGATTCCACTGAATTGAGAGCTGAGATATCTGTAGCACATTTTGATTTCAGGTATATGAACTTGCTTAGGAGTTTGATTTTCCTTAACTCTCCTAGGAGAATTAAAGGACTCCTCCCCTATTTTGTTGTCTGCTTCAGCTTGATGGAACAGTAATGCAAAATTTCCAGCCTACTTTATTCCTCAGTTTAGGGAATGAATTAAAGTTATGCTTAGAAGAGAAAAATAATGTAAATAAGAACGAAATATATGTATGTGCTTACCTATGGTCTACAATATAGGAGGTTAGGGGAAAGAACTGAGAAAGTGTGAGTTAGTGATCTTTATACCTGCATTTCACAAGTGATTGAGAATGAAGCAGATAAAAGCAGTATATTATTATAAGAAGGAAATATATTTATGTGAAGTAGACATCAACATTAGAGATATGTCTGTAATTAAATAGAATTTAAACAGGGTTTCAGTGGAAATTGGTCCTAATATCTTATGATCCATTCATGGGTGACTCTGCCCTGTGAAAATGTGCAGGGGGAACATTCCCGGATGATGGAATCAGAACTGAAAAAGATATGCAGTTACACAGTGAGGACGGTTGACAACACAGCATTTTTAATCTGCATCTATAGAAAACACTTATATAAGCTCTCTAATGGAGGGATTATAGAAATACATTTAATATATAATAGTGTACTTTTGTGTACTTACTGTGAAAATAGCACATTTATTTAGAGAGGGATTTTATGCCCAAAGTTCTTGTTGATGTTTTGAAATATATCCATTTCCTTCTGTTGTAGTAACTGTTATCAAGAAAAGGAAAAGTACCAACAATTTTCCATTATTCCTCATCATAAGTCTTCTCCTTTGACTGATATTTCCCAGAGTCATCTAGAATGTTCACATCAGTAAAATGTTCTAGAAAAAGTCAAGAGTTTGTGTTCTGGGGAGCGTCTACATTTGCCTGCATTCATGTCTTGTGCACATGGCCTGCCGCTCGATTCTCCATGTGCCTTCCTCGTAAGTACAGTGGCATATGGTGCACTCGTCAGTCTTCACTTCTCTGCCAGCAGGGATCACCGCGGTTTCTGCAAAGCAGTTTGGACCTGAAATGCAGAAAAAATGTTTTATGCTATATGTGTGCATAAATATATAATGTACATAGTTAGGTATTAAGCATTACAGCATGTGTGTGTGTGTGTGTGTGTGTATATATATATGTATATATTTGTTTGTGAGACAGAGTCTTGCTCTGTCACCCAGGCTGGGGTGCAATGGCACGGTCTCGGCTTACTGCAACTTCCGCCTCCCAGATTCAGGCAATTCTCCTGCCTCAGCCATTCAAGTAGCTAGGATTACAGGGGCATGCCACCATACCCAGCTAATTTTTGTATTTTTTGTAGAAATGGGGTTTAACAATGTTGGCCAGGCTGATCTTGAACTCCTGACTTCAGGTGATCCACCCACCTCGGCTTCCCAAAGTTCTGGGATTACGGGCATGAGCCACTGCACCCGGCCAATGGCACATATTTTATTCAGTTTCTTTTATGAAGGACAGTGGCAAAGTTATAGTTTCAGTAATGTGAAGTACTCTACTTTTGTTCTGAAATGAAACCAATGTCATTTAATTTTTTTTTTTTTTTTTGAGATAGAGTCTTGCTCTGTCACCAGGCTGGAGTGCAGTGGCGCGATCTCGGCTCACTGCAACCTCCGCCTCCCGGGTTCAAGCGATTCTCCTGCCGCAGCCTCCACAGTGGCTGACACTACAGGAGCATGCCACCATGCCCAGCTAATTTTCGTATTTTTAGTAGAGATTGGGTTTCACCATGTTGGCCAGGATGATCTCCATCTCTTGACCTCGTGATCTGCCCGCCTTGGCCTCCCAAAGTGCTGGGATTACAGGTGTGAGCCACTGCGCCCAGCCCATTTAAAATGTTTGTAAGAGACAACACTGTGACTTTCATTAACTATTCCATTTGGGGGCTAAAATCTGCAACCATTTGATTTAATTAATTCTAAATAATCACAGAAAAAGCATAACTAAGACCTTCAAAGAACCAGTCTTCTTCAGGACACTTTCGGCAGAGATATCCTAAAACAAGCAAACTGCTTGAAGTGACATAAATTCAGTGTACTTTCCAGGCCTCCCAGGGCAGCTTTTCAAACTTTCCCATACGTTGCAATGGCCTGGAGGGCTGTTGAAGACACTGTTTGCAGAGTTTGTGACTCACTAGGTTTGGGTTGGGGCCTGAGAATTTGCTTTGATAAGTTCTCAGGTGATGTGGATGCGGCTTGTTTGGGGATACGCTTTGAGAAGCACGATCTCAGTGTGCTGCAGGAGTGTATCTTTCACAATCTTCCATGAGAATCGAGGATCTCTGTAATTCTCAATCAATTCTATATCAGCCATAATATATCAGCCAACAAATGTGTCACATCTGCACTTTATGTTAAGATCAAGGACATGGAGAGATGGCTATCAGAAAGAGTTCCAATGTTAGTTAAAACACATTATTTTTTAAAGATTGATGGCTTTCTATTATGGTTTATACCTACAGACCTCATTCAACTATGAGCAACTGCTCTACTTCTACACCTCCCTCCAAAATTCAAACACTGGTAATTACTGCATCCTGGCCCTCAACTTCTGTCTTCAACAGTTTGCAAAATTCTCATTCTCCTCCCTTCTTTGCTTCTAATATCTTTGATAATGTGCTCACAACTAAAATGTGTTCAATTATAATGTGTGAAGTCATCAAAGAGATGAAAAAGGTCCATCTGCAAAATTTTAAAAAATGAATTAATCCAGCAAACTCCAGAATAACAGCTGGCCTTTGAATAATTCTAAGCACAATAGCTCATGTTCTGTGGTGGTGGCTTTCGAGTTCGCCCAGGAGGTGGAGGGCCTGCGCCTCTGGATGCCCAGCTCTGCACATGGCTCCCTGCTCGCATGTGCCCCCTTCTCCCTCCTTGAACTCTGTTTTCTTTTTTGTTTGTTTTGTGTTTGAGACAGGGTCTTGCTCTGTCACCCAGGCCGGAGTGCAGTGGCATGATCACGGCTCACTGTAGCTGCTTCAACCTCCTGGGCCCAAGGGACCCTCCCACCTTAGCCTCCCGAGTAGCTCCGATCAGAGGAGCACACCACCACACCTGGCTAACTTTAAAAAAAAATTTTTTTTTGGAGATATGAGGTCTTTCTATGTTGCCCAGGCTGGTCTCAAACTCCTGGGCTCAAGAGATCCTCCCGCCTTGGCCTCCCATAGTGCTGGGATTACAGGAATGAGTTGCCACACCCAGGCCTGAACTTTCTTTTCTTCTTGTCCCCTGCTCAGACACTGTCCTAAGATTCTGCCCTTGAACTCTTCTCTTTCAGAGAACCCAACAATCATTCATCTGCCAATGACTCCCAAATTATAGTTCCAATTGTACTTTCTTGCTTGAGCGCCAGTCCCGTGTTTCCAGGGGGCCAGTATGTGCATTACCTGAAAATGCCAGATTTATGATGTCTGAGCCCAGTGTCACATATCCATTGGCTTTGGTGAATTGTAAGACTTTAAATTCAAGACCCCTCCCCACCCAGTGGCCCCAAAAGGATATTATAGTCCTCTCTGCACTCCACCACACCCCACACAACTGGCCTCCACACTTTGCTGCCTCCCTTGTTCTGCAATGCATTTTCCTTAGTCCATAAGGCCAACAGTGCCACAGTGACCATTCAGATGGTGCCTAGGTTGTAAAAGTTTCCCTAATTAGTCACATTTGGCTTGAGCTCTCTTTGGCATGCCTTCTTTTCTGTATCATCTTTTTTTGCAGAGGTAAATTTGAAAATACAATCTGCTTTTATTTCACCCTAATATCTGTCAGTGTGCTTTGCACAGAGAAGCCACACCATAATTGCCCAGAAGGCCTGTATTCTTAGATACAGATACTGACAGGTCTCATCTCCAGACAAATCTGGATTAAAAATCTGGTACTTAATAGTTATGTGATCTGGGACTGATTAAATTAATTATCGTGTGCCTTAATGGGAATAATAAGACCTCACAGGGCCTCATGAGGGCTAAACTGGATAATTATATTTCACCTATCCTGTTGTTCTACAAATGCTAGCAAAAGTCTTTACCTGAATTAGTCTTTCTATGTTAGGGCAATAGTCACTTGTAATGAGCTTTTATCATTCTAAAGTTAACTCTTCATTTTGCATTTTACTGTAGAATATAAAATCTTTATTTTTCAGTCTTTTGCAACACAATGAAGTCTTTATTCTTTTTGATGTTTAAATTATCCAAAATTTGGCTAATGGGAGATCTGGACATCAAGCTAACTCTCATGTCTTTTTGCCACACTCCTTTAATCATTAAAAGCCTCTTTCATTTCTAAACTAAGAAGATATCTTCAGCTCATCTTGCCCATATCTGTAATTAACCTTCTCTCTTCCTTTTGGTGGAGAATATATTTAGAACAAAGACCTGGTTATCACATGTAGTATACTGGGGTGGCACTTCTAGGCCTTCCTGGGGGGCACAGATAGGAACACATAAAAACACACATGCATACATTTTTAAAAATTATAAATTCATATTAATTATAATTCAAAAATTTTCCTCTTAGATTTGTGTCTGTATAGCTTTTCTCATACAATGAAACACTTTAAATTTAATGTATTTACTTATTTTGCTCATCCTATTGTATTTAGATTTTAATTATATATCTCATTTTACACTAAGTCTTGTAAATCAAAAATAAAATTCTAGGTCCCTCACCAATTGAATGGACCCCTCCTTGTGGACCAGGGCATTCCAAAGTTAGCCTGAAAACCTATCTCAGATCATGATGAGGTTTAGGCATTGGACATGCCTCATTATAACCTCCTCCTTTTGGAATTCAGGCACAGCTGACCAGCTTTACCATTAAAATAGAGATCTTAAAACTGACAAAACAGACTTTTTGTAGCAATAAGACACCAAATTCCAGCTTGACTCTAGTAGTGGCATCACATGACAGACAGTGGTCCCTGAAAGAAATAGATGTATTTTATTCCAAAATATATTTCTTTGACATATTTTGAAATGGCCCCGAGAGGCTGTCTTTTGTGAGGAAAATCTGCATTCTGTAGAGAATCCCCTTCCCTTTCCAGGTCTTTTCCCTCATCCAGGAAAGAATTAATGAAGAGTCTGGCACCTTTATAGGTCTGCTAAGAGCACTGAAGCCTGCTACTGGAGGCTTCACCTGCATGACAAAACTATGATCTCCACAACCACTTATCTTAACCCAGACATTCCTTTCTATTGATTTCAGGTCTTTATATAATAGCTCTTTCAAGCAATTGTCAATCAGAACATCTTTGAATATACGTATGACTAGGAAGTGGCCCCCATCTCCACCCTTAGTTTTGAGTAGTCCTGCCTTTCAGGACCAAACCAATATATACATTACATGTATTGATTGATGTCTTACGTCTCCCTAAAATGTATAAAGCCAAGCTGTGTCCCAATCACCTTGGGCACACATTCTTAGACTCTCCTGGGACTGTGTCATGGACCATGGTCACTCATATTTGGCTCCGAATAAATCTCTTTAAATATTTTACAGAGTTTGACTCTTTTTGTTGACAGACTCTTGTTTATTAAAATCCTTAATATATTCTATTTTTATCCTACTATTATGTAATTTAAAAATTACAATGCAAATGTCATTCCTAGTAATATATATTTTGCACTTCTTATAGTCAACATATTTTGCTCAAAAGTCACTTATCTCTTCTCTGTGTGGTTGTATTATCACGGGCAAACAGAATTAGGTCCATCTGTTCCCATTTATCCTCTCCACTTCCTCTGTTACCTCCCACCTCCAGCCATTATGTCCATCATTTTCAGTGATTTCTAATTTATCCTTCTAGTGTAACTTTTTTAAAGAATAAGCAAATTGGCCGGCCGCGGTGGCTCAAGCCTGTAATCCCAGCACTTTGGGAGGCCGAGATGAGCGGATCACGAGGTCAGGAGATCGAGACCATCCTGGCTAACACGGTGAAACACCGTCTCTACTAAAAAATACAAAAAACTAGCTGGGCGAGGTGGCGGGCGCCTGTAGTCCCAGCTACTTGGGAGGCTGAGGCAGGTGAATGGCGTAAACCCGGGAGGCGGAGCTTGCAGTGAGCTGAGATCCGGCCACTGCACTCCAGCCTGGGTGACAGAGCGAGATTCCGTCTCAAAAGAAAAAAAAAAGAATAAGCAAATTATTTCCTCATTTTTCTTTCACAAAAGGTAACACACTTCTTAATGCTATGTACTTTGCTTTTTTTCACCTAAAAGCATGTCCCAGCTTATTACTCCACATCCATACACAGACTCAGTACTTGTTCTTTACGGCTCCATTGTGTGCGTTCACCATTGTTTATTCAACATGGACTCTATTGATGGGTCAATTGAAACTGGTCCCCCTGCATTTAGGAAACATATAAATGCTTAGCACATTTTTTAAATCATATGCTTCAGGCAAGAAAGAGATATAAAAATTATTGGAATTTATTACTAAAGCCTATATTCATATGGAAAAGCAAAAAGCCAACGAAAACATCAAGTGTTAAAATGATTTAAAACACACAATCCTAGAGGCAGAAAGCAACAATTTACAAGCTGTTTCACATAAGAAAGTTGGTTTTATACACTTTCAAATATAGTTATATAGAGATTTATCTCTTTATCGTTGCTAAATGACTAATGAGAAGAAACATTGATTCTGGGTTTCCCTTGCTTGAGTCACAACGTCCAGACTAAACTTGGGGTGAAGGCGACACAAGCATCTGGACTTCAGATGTTTGTCCCCCATGGCTGTGATTAAAAAAAAAATTCTTCTTGATAAGAATTTTATGATAGTATGATTTATTAAATTTTTTTGACAGTTAATATTTACTATATTCTTTAGCTCTTTGTTCTTTTTTGAATTTTTTGTCCTTATTATTATTTTAACTAGTTACCCTGTTACTGGAAAGGGGTCCTGATCCACACCCCAAGTGAGGGTTTTTGGATCTCATGCAAGAAGGAATTTAGGGTGAGTCCATAGAGTAAAGTGAAAGCAAGTTTATTAAGAAAGTGAAGGAATAAAGTGACAGGCCTCTAAGACAAAGCTAAGCCATCATATCCCCCGTGATGTGCACATACACATCCATATGGCAAGTTCCTGCCTTAACTGATGACATTCCACCACAAAAGAAGTGAAAATGGCCTGTTCCTGCCCTAACTGATGACATTACCTCGTGAAATTCCTTTCTCTGGCTCAAAAGCTCACCCACTGAGCACCTTGTGACCCCCACCCCTGCCAGCCAGAGAACAACCCCCTTTGACTGTAATTTTCCTTTACCTACCCAAATCCTATAAAACAGCCCCACCCCTATCTCCCTTTGCTGACTGTCTTTTCGGACTCAGCCCACCTGCACCCAGGTGAAATAAACAGCCTTGTTGCTCACACAAAGCCTGTTTGGTGGTCTCTTCACACAGATGCCAGTGACATAAAGAATGGCTACTCCACTTAGACAAAGCAGCCCCAAGGCTGCTGGCTGCCCATTTCTATGGTTATTTCTTGATTATATGCTAAACAAGGGGTCAATTATTTATGAGTTTTCTGGGAAAGGGGTGGGCAATTCCCAGAACAGAGGGTTCCTCCCCGTTTTAGACCATATAAGGTAACTTCCTGATGTTGACATGGCATTTGTAAACTGTCATGGTGCTGGTGGCGGTGTAGCAGTGAGGATGACTAGCGGTCACTCTCATGGCCATCTTGGTTTTGGTGGGTTTTAGCTGGCTTCTTTACTGCAGCCTGCTTTATCAGCAAGGTCTTTATGACCTGTTTCTTGCGCCGACCTGTTTCTTGTGCCAACGTCCCATCTCATCATGACTTAGAATGCCTTAACCATCTGGGAATGCAGCCCAGTAGGTCTCAGCCTCATTTTACCCAGCCCCTATTCAAGATGGAGTGGCTCTGGTTCAAACACCTCTGACATCTCCATTAGACAGTAATTCTCTCATTGTAGAGTTTTCTATTGTATTGTAGTTTACAAAAACACAAAGTACAATGCACACAAACAAAACCCTTTTTTAAATGACAGAAATTAAGGTTTACCTCAAATTAAAATATATTATCAATGAAATTCTAAGAGGGAATGTAAACTTGAGGACATGCTATGTTTCGAATGTAAAAAATGAATATTTACCAAAATTTGCTTCCTTTTTGTTTATGTAGTCCCTGATGACTTTGAAGAACTATTGTCCTGGTTGTTTCACAGCGTGAGTAAAAGCAGTGGCACTGCTGTAGCGGTGGCTGCTGTGGTGGAGATGGCTGAGTGATGAATGGTCCCTTTCCATAGCTATCATTTACTCTCATGATAAGTACTATCTTTTACACCCCTTTTTCTAATACATCATAGAACTGCCCATGTTGAATAAGCTGCTTCTGTCTTAACACAGTACAATTGAGGTGATGGAAGGTCAATTTGTGTTTCAAATAAGCTGTGTAAATGTGGACCCTTAAAAATTCCTAAAATAAGCTTTCTTCATCTAAAGTAATTTTTAGTTTAAGGAGGGGATTATTCAGATAACAATTAGAATTAATATATGCCAGCCTGGCACGATGGCTCACGCCTGTAATCCCAGCACTTTGAGAGGCTGAGGTGGGTGGATCACGAGGTCAGAAGTTCAAGACCAGCTTGGCCAAGATGGTGAAATCCCATCTCTACTAAAAATACAAAAATTAGCCAAGTGCAGTGGCAGGTGCCTATAATCCAAGCTACTTGGGAGGCTGAGGCAGGCGAATCGCTTGATCCCAGGGAGCGGAGGTTGCAGTGAGCTGAGATTGTGCCACTGCACTCCAACCTGGGTGACAGAGTGAGACTCCATCTCAAAAAAAAAAAAAAAAAATTAATGTATGCTATGTTGCTATTTTTTCCTGCTTCAAATATTTAGTTATGATGTAAAGTTACTGCTCTTGTAGTAGGTAAATTCTTTTTGAATCAAAACCACATAAAAGTGGTAAGTTATGAAAATTTAACCAAAATGTAAATCTGGATTTTTACAACAGATTTTAATTGCTGAAATTTTTAAAGCCTTTGTCCTATAAGCAGCATTCCTAATAATCAAATTGTGAGATTCTTTCAACCAAGTCCCTCTGAACATGTGTACCTACATGCATGTGCATTTATTTTCTTTATAAAAACATACTACTTTTTAAAAATTTGTTTTCTTTTGAAATCAAACCTGGAAGTTGCGAAGGGAGTAGGAGGTCCTATGCACCCTTCACTCAGTTTTCCCAAAGTTACAGCTTACATGATTATAGAATGATATAGCAGTGAAGAATAAATCACTTAGGCAGATAGGGTATGGGAGTCCTCGGTAAAGCTTTTCTTTTTAATGCAAAGCAGCCTCAAATCATTTTCTAAGGAAGAGCAGCCTGTAAAGTCGCACTGCAGACATAGACAAACAAGCTGGGAGCTTATAAGAGAGAATACCAGCAGGAACTATGGACTAGACATGTTCAAGATGGCGGCTCCATCTTCCCTACTCTGCCAGCCACGTGTATAGTAAGGAGAAGACAAGATGGCAACCGCCAAGGGGAGAGTTCATTTACAAAATAAGATTGGGGGGGCAACCAGCCTTCCCCCATGCTATGTAAACGTCACATCTGATCGAACCAATCTGTGAGACCTACATAAATGAGACACTGCCTCCTTAAGGCGGAGTATAAAATCCAGCGCATCTGCCACCAGCCAGTCTTTCCTTTCAGAAGTCCCTTCTCTCTCACTAGAGAGAGAGCTGTTCTCCTTTTACTTTCTTCTGCCTATTAAACCTCCGCTCCTAAACTCCTTGTGTGTGTCCCTGTCCTAAATTTTCCTGGAGCGAGACCACAAACCCCGGGTATGTACCCCAGACAATGGTAGCCGCTTCAATAATAGGTGCAAAAAATCTATGTTATTTGATTGTATATACAACTTTGTGTAATCACCACCTAATCAAGACACAGAATTGTTCCATCACCACAAAGACCTCCTTCTGCCACCCTATATAGTCACACTGCATCTTCTCTTGCCCCACCATCTTTAACCCCTCAGGGCTGATAATATTCTCCATATCTACTCTTTTATTATTAAAAGAATACTATATAAGTGGAATCATATAGTATCAAAAGTGGGCTTTGGGATTGGCTTTTAAAACTCAGCATAAAGCCTTTGAGATCTATCCAAGTTGTGATGAGTGTCAATAGTTCATTCCTTTTAACAGGTAAGTTGAATTCCGTGGTATGGATGTACCACAGTTTAATAATTTGACAGCTGAGTGGCATTTTTTTTTCCAGTTTTGAGCTGTTATAAATAACGTTGAATATTTTCTGTGAACATAGTCTTTCTCCTAATTGAAAGCATAGGAGAAATACACAGAACTACCAGAATTGCCGGATTGTGTGGTAACTGTGTATTTAGTTTTGTAAGAAACTACCAAACTGTTTTCCAGAATGTCTATAAAATTTACAGTCCAACCACTAATCCGGTTTACTCACATCTTTACCAGCATTTGATCTTGTCATAAGTTTTTGTTTTAGCCATTATATTGATGTATAGTGATATCTCAAGTTTTAATTTGTATTTCCCTAGTGGCGAGTGATGATCATCTTTTCATGTGTTTGCCATTTTATATCCTCATCTGTGAAAGGACTCTTCATGTATTTTGCCTATTTTCTAATTGAATTGTTTGGTGTTTTTATTGTTGAATGTTGTGTTCTTTATATGTTCCAGGTACTGTTCCTTTATCAGATATGTGGTTTACAAATATTTTATCTGAGCTTGTAGCTTTCTATCATCTTAAAGGGGTCTTTGATAAAAGAAAACTTTTATATTTCAAAGGAAAAATTTTATATTCCAATGAGGTCAAATGCATCAATTTTCTATCTTATGGATCATGCTTTTGATGTCCTAACAACTCATCAAGAAGCTGTACGTCCTAAACTTTTTCTCTTGTTATTTTATAAGAATGTTATACTTTTATGGTTTACATTTAAATCTATGATCCATTCTGAGATAATTTTTCATAGGGTGTTAAGTTTAGGTTTGAGATTTTTTTTTTTTTTTTGGTCTATGGATATCCAATTGTTACAGTGTCATTTGTTAAAACAAACAAACAAACAAAAAAAACCTATCCTTTCATTGAGTTACTTTTGCACCTTTGTCAAAAATAAATTTGCTATACTGTTGCGGGTCTGTGTCTGTGTTCTGCCGTTCCACTGATCTATGTGTCTGTCGTCTTCACAATACATTTTAAATGGGGTGGAATGATTCTTCCCTCTTTATTCTATTCGAAAATTGTTTGTATATTTAGGACAACAGTTTTTTCATATGTGTTTTGCAAATGTTTTCTTCCAGTCTGTGGTTTGCCTTTCATTCTTTTGACATCTTTCAGAGAGCAAACATTTTTAATTTTAATGGAGGCCAGCCCATCAATTCTTTCTTTATTATTCGTGTTACTGATGTTGTATCTAAAAATTCATCACCAAACCCAAAGCTATCTAAACTTTCTCCCGTGTTATCTTCTATGAGTTTTATGGTTCTATGATTTATATGTAGGTATATAATCTATTTTGAGTTAATTTTTATGAAGGGTGTAAAGTCTATGTCTAGATTTACTTTTTCACATGTGGATGCTCAGTTGTTCCAGTACCATTCGTTGAAAAAACTATCATTGCTCCATTGTATTATGTTTACTCTGTTAGCAAACAGTGTTCATGATATTTATTTGAGTCTATTTCTGGGCTCTCTATTCTGTTCCATTGATCAGTGTGTCTATTCTTTGGCCAGTACAATACTGTCTTGATTACTGTTGCTTTATATTAAGTTCAGCTATGTTTTTCTCTTTCAATATTGTGTTGGCTCTTCTACATCTTTTGCCCCTCCAGATAAAAAAGGATCAGTTTTGATATCTACAAAATTGCTTCCTGGGATTTTGTTTGGGATTCTGTTGAATCTATTGCTCAACAACAGATCTTGATCATGCTGAGTCTTTCTGTCCATGAACTTGAAACACTCTCTATTTGTATAGTTCTATGATTTTTTTTATATCAGAATTTTATAGTTTTCCTCATATAGATCTTATGTATATTTTGCTAATTTTATACCTAAATATTTCATTTTGGGGGTAGTAATATAAGTGTATTATGTATTTAATTTCAAATTACAGTTGTCATTTGCTAGTATATAGGAAAATGATTGAATTTTGTCTATTAACCTTGTACATTGCAATCTTGCTTATTAGTTCCTGAAGTTTTTTTTCTTGATTGTTTTGGATTTTCTACACAGACCATCAAGTCATCTGCAAACAAAGACAGTTTTATTTCTTCCTTCCCTATCAGTGTATGTTTTATTTCTTTTTCTTGTCTTATTGCAGTAGTTGGGACTTCACTATGATTTTGAAAGGAAATGATGAGAGGAGATATCCTTATTTTGTTCCTAATCCTGGTGGGAAAGCTTTGAGTTTCTCAACAGTAAGTACAATGTTGTAGGATTTTTGTAAATAGTCTTTATCAAGTTGATGAAGTTCTCTGCTATTCCTAGTTTACCTTATCATAAAAGGGTGTTGGATTTTGTCAGGTCTTTTTTTCTGCATCTACTGATATCATCATGTGATTTTTCTTCTTTAGCCTGCTGATGTGATGAATTATGGCATACCTGGGATAAATCCCATGTAGTTGTGACATATAATTATTCTTACACATTGTTGGGTTCAATTTGCTAATAGTTTGTTGAGGATTTTTGTATCTATTTTCTTAAGAAATATTGGTCTTTAGTTTTCCTTTCTTGTAGTGTCTATGTCTGGTTTGGTAATAGGGTAACGCTGAAAGAAACTGTAAAATATTGATAATCATTTCTTTCTTAAATGTTTGGTATAATTCACCAGTGATCCCATCTGGGCCTGGTGCTTCCTGTTTTGGAAGGATGATAATTATTGATTATATCTCTTTTATATATGTAGACCTATTTGGAGTATCTATTTCATTTTGTGTGAGTGTTGGCAGATTGTGTCTTTCAAGGAATTGGTTCATTTCATCTAGATTATTAAACTTGCAGGAATAGGGTTGTTTGTAGTATTTTCTAAATTATCCCTTTAATGTCCATGGGATCTGTAATGATGTCCTCTCTTTTATTTCTTATATCAGCAATTTGCATCCTCTTTTTTGTTCTTAGCTTGGTGAGATACTTAGAACGTTTATTAATCTTTTCAATGAACAAGCTCTTGTTTTAATCAGTTTTCACTATTGTTTTCCTGTTTTCAAATTAATTGATTACTGCTCCATTTCTTTTCTTCGGCCTACTTTGAAATTAATTTGCTCTTCTTTTTCTAGTTTCTAAAGGTGGAAGCTTAGATTACTGGTTTTAGATTTCTTCTTTTCTACTTTATGCATTCAATACTACAAATGTCCCTATAAGTCCTGCTTTCACTCTATCCCACACATATTGGGGTTTTCATTTTTATTTAGTTTAAAATATTTTTAAACTTCTCTTGAGACTTCTGGGCTCCATGTGTTATTTATAAGTGTGCTGTTTAACATTCAAGTATTTGGGGACTTTCCAAGTATCTTCCTATTACTTATATCTCATTTAATTCCCTTGTAGTCTGAGAACAGATATTGTATGATTTCCATTTTTCAAAATTTGTTAAGGTATTTTATGATCCAGAATGTGGTCTATCTTAGTGAGGGTTCCATATCATTTTGAGAAGAATGTGTATTATGCTATTGTTGATGAAGTAGTCATCAACAGATGATGTCATCAATAGATTGACGTCAATAGATGTTAATTATATCCACTTGACTCATGGTACTTTTCAGGTCAACTATGTCCTTACTGATTTTTCAGCTTCCCGAATCTATACATTTCTGGTAGAGGGGTGTGGAAATATCCAAGTATAAAAGTGGATTAACCTGTTTCTTCTTGCAGTTCTATCAGATTTTGCCTCATGTGTTTGATACTGTTTTCAGGCAAATGCATATTGGAGACCTGTGTGTCTTCTGAAGAATTGACTCCTTTATCATTACATAATACCTCCCTCTGGCTGATAACTTTCCTTGTTCTGAAGTTTGCTCTGCCAGAAATTAATATAGCTACTTCTGCTTTCTTTTGATTAATCTTAACATGGTGTAACTTTATCGATCCATTTACTTTGAAGCTATACAGTAGTCCCTTTTTATCCATAGTATTGCTTTCCATGGTTTCAGTTACCTATAGTCAACTGCAATCCAAAAATATTAAATGAAAAATTCCAGAAATAAAAAACTCCTAAACTTTATTTTTTTTGCACTGCTCTAAATAGCATGATGAACATTCACACCATCTCATGTCATCCTTCCTGGTACATAAATCAGCGCCTTTTCTAGTATATTCTTGGTGTGTATGCTACTCACCATTATAAGGAGAAAACATAGTATGTGTAGGGTTCAATACTATCTAAAGTTTCAGGGATCCATTGGGGGTTGTAGAACATATCTTTTGTGGATCAGGGGAGATAGTCTATGTGTCTGATTTCTTGTAGACAACAAATAGTGGTGTATTGTTTTTGATCCCCTTTGAAAATCTGTCTCTTGGTGTATTTAGCCCATTTATATTCAAAGTGACTATTAATATAGTTTGATTAATATCTGCTATATTTCTCACTATTTTCTATTTGTTGCATTTGTTCTTTGTTCCTATTTTTGTCTTCAACTTTTTAATGCTTTTTGTGGTTTTAATTTAGCACTTTATGATTCTTTCTTTATGATTTCTTCTTTCTTGGCATACATGCTATATTTCGTTTTTTACTTTTTATAGGGGTTGCCCTAGACTTCTTTACGCTTTTTGTGGTTTTAATTTAGCAATTTATGATTCTTCTTTCTTTATGATTTCTTCTTTCTTAGCATACATGCTATATTTCCTTTTTTACTTTTTATAGGGGTTGCCTTAGACTTTACAGGATACAACTAATATAAGTCAGCTTTCAACTAACACTAAACCACTTTGTGGGTAATGAGAGTATCTTACAATAACAAAATAAACCTAATTCTTTTTATCCATTGTCCCACTGCTATCATTCATTTCTGTTATACATAAGCTTACATAGGTTATATGTATATGGGGGTGTATGTGTGTGTATGCTTATGATATGTGTGTATGTATATACATCTGTAATGTGTTGTAAGAAAAAAATCACCACTCTAGAATTTTGTAGCCTGCAGAATTATCTTTCAAAAGTGAAGGAATAATAAAAACTTTGTCAGACAAACAAATATTGAAGGATTTATTGTTAGTAGACCAGCCATACCAGAAATTTCAAAGTTCTTTAGCAGGAAAGAAAATCGTATGGGTAAGAAACCCAGATCTAAATAAAGAAATAAGTAACATCACAGAAAGAACAAGTGAAGCTTTAAAAAAAAAAAAAAAAAAAAAAACTTTGATTTTTTCTTAATTGATTTAAAAGATAACAGTTCATAATAATAGCAACAATGTATTTATGTATGCTTATGATATCTGTGTGTTTGTGTGTGTGTATATATACACACATATATATATAAAGCATACATATATACACACACAAGTATAAAGCATACATATACATACACACACATATATATATACACACACACACACACATATATAAAGCATATATAATAGTTGTACAGGAAGGCTATAGTGGGCTAAAGTTGGGTATTTATTTTCCCCCAGATCAGTTAGGCTCTGGTAAGACCCTAGCAGGTTAAGTTCTGGTTAAACAGTTTCTCCTGAGAACTGAGAAGAACACAATGCTCTGGAGTGTTTCAAATGGCTACTTTTCCCCTCCCGCTGCAAGAAGTATGAGCGAATTTTTCTCTAATATTCACTGTGAGAACCTTGTTGAGCTCCTGGCAGTTAAACTCAAAGTGTGGAAACTGTGACCCTATGACTGGATCCCCGTGGAGTTTTTTACTTTCAATTTTGTCCAGCAATATTCCAGCAATTCATCAGTTACTGGTTAGGTTTTCCTCAATTACAGTTTACATTGTCTTAACCCAATACTGGTTCCCATGGAGCTTTCTGCTCAGGTAAATTGTGATTTTCTGTATTTGCCTATAGATCTCTTCAATTTGGAGAGTAATAGTTTGTCCTGTTACCTCTGAGGGATCCAAGAAGAGTTGTTGATTTTTTAGTTTGTTCAGAGTTTTCAGAGTTTTACTTGTTTTTAGGATAGAGTTGCAACTTCCAAGCTTCTACATGCCAGACTGGAAACTCTATTGATCAGTGTTTGAGAACTAAGCCAACTTTGGCATATCTGGAATAAACTCCCCGTGGTCTTGGCATGCAATTCTTCTTCTATATTGAAGTATTCCTTTTATCAATATTTTAAAAGAAATTTTGTGGCAGTATTCATGCAAAATATTGGCCTGTATTTTTTTCACTGTCTTTGGTTTTGGTATCAGGATAATAATAACTTCATAGAATGAGTTGGGAAATTATTGGATGAGATTCAGGGATACTAATTAATTCTTCTTTCAATGTTTGGTATTCTTCTTGAGTTTGAGTTTTTAAAAAATTATCAATACAATTTTCTTAATAGTTCTCAAGTGAATTATTTCATATTGAGTGAATTGAGGTAGTTTGCATTTTTTGAGGACTTTATCGACATCTTCTTACTTGTTAAATTTATGTGCGTAGAGTTGCTGATAATATTCCTTTGTTTTCCTTTTAATGTCTGATGGACCTGTAATCATAGCTCCTGTTTTATTACTGATTTTAGTAATTCATGTCTTCTTTCTTTTCTTCCTTTGTGCTGCTATGTGTTTAATTGTCGATCTTTTCAAAGAACCAATAAGCTTCTGGTTTCATTGATTTTCTTGAGTGATTTTTTGTCTTCAATTTTACTGATTTTTGTTCTCATCTTTACTATTTTTTCTTTCCATTGCTTTTGGTTTATTTTGCTTTGCTTTTTCAAGTTTCTTCGGGTAGGAATTTAATTATTGATTTAGGAATTTTTTCTCTTTTCTAATGTGAGCATTTCATCCCATACATTTTCCTTTTAGCACTGCTTTACCTGTCTCTCACAAGTTGTGATGTGTTATATTTTCATTTTTTTTTTTGAGGTAGAATCTTGCTCTTTCACTCAGGCTGGAGTGCAGTAGTGTAATCTCAGCTCACTGCAGCCTCCACCTTCTGGGTTCAAGTGATTCTTGTGCCTCAGCCTCCCGAGTAGCTGGGACTACAGACGTGCACCACCAAGCCTAACTAATTTTTGTATTTTTAGCAGAGACGGGGTTTTACCCTATTGACCAGGCTAGTCTCAAACTCCTAACCTCAAGTGATCCACCCACTTTGGCCTCCCAAAGTGCTGGTATCACAGGTGTGAGCCACCACACCGGGCCTGTATTTTCATTTTCATTAAACATTTACTTTAATTTTATAGACTTGAAGCCCAATAACTACTAAGAATCTTGGGAAAATATATCACTCATGACTACCTGGTGGATGAAAATATGAATTACTTAAGAGAATGTATAAAATTTATACATTCTAAGAATCTTGGGAAAATATATCACTCATGACTACCTGGTGGATGAAAATATGAATTACTTAAGAGAATGTATAAAATTTATACATTCTAAGAATCTTGGGAAAATATATCACTCATGACTACCTGGTGGATGAAAATATGAATTACTTAAGAGAATGTATAAAATTTATACATGTATACAAATGGATTCTACTATTATAATTACTCAATGAAAGTAACCTCCCATAAATTTAACTTCATTAGTAACTAGGAGAATGGGTTAATCTTAATTAATTAACATTGATTGTACTTAATTTTCATATTTACATGCTACTTATTTTTTATATTTATATGCTATATAAGAAATATGATGCAGGCAGAAAAATTATATAAATATAAAAAATGAGACTTAGACTATTACTCCAAGTCATATGGCTGATAGTTAATTACTGATATGTTACATTGTGTTGATTTTGCATGGTTTCAGTTAAAGGATGCTCTGGTTAAAAATGATTCGTTGGGGGCGGAGCAAGATGGCCGAATAGGAACAGCTCCAGTCTCCAACTCCCAGCGCGAGCGACACAGAAGACCGGTGATTTCTGCATTTTCAACTGAGCCTCTGCTGCTGATACCCAGGCAAACAGGGTCTGGAGTGGACCTCAAGCAATCTCCAACAGACCTACAGCTGAGGGTCCTGACTGTTAGAAGGAAAACTATCAAACAGGAAGGACACCTACACCAAAACCCCATCAGTACATCACCATCATCAAAGACCAGAGGCAGATAAAACCACAAAGATGCGGAAAAAGCAGGGCAGAAAAGCTGGAAATTCAAAAAATAAGAGCACATCTCCCCCGGCAAAGGAGCGCAGCTCATTGCCAGCAACGGATCAAAGCTGGACGGAGAATGACTTTGACGAGATGAGAGAAGAAGGCTTCAGTCCATCAAATTTCTCAGAGCTAAAGGAGGAATTACGTACCCAGCACAAAGAAACTAAAAATCTTGAAAAAAAAGTGGAAGAATTGATGGCTAGAGTAATTAATGCAGAGAAGGTCATAAACGAAATGAAAGAGATGAAAACCATGACACGAGAAATACGTGACAAATGCACAAGCTTCAGTAACCGACTCGATCAACTGGAAGAAAGAGTGTCAGCGATTGAGGATCAAATGAATGAAATGAAGTGAGAAGAGAAACCAAAAGAAAAAAGAAGAAAAAGAAATGAACAAAGCCTGCAAGAAGTATGGGATTATGTAAAAAGACCAAATCTACATCTGATTGGGGTGCCTGAAAGTGAGGGGGAAAATGGAACCAAGTTGGAAAACACTCTTCAGGATATCATCCAGGAGAACTTCCCCAACCTAGTAGGGCAGGCCAACATTCAAATCCAGGAAATGCAGAGAACGCCACAAAGATACTCCTCGAGAAGAGCATCTCCAAGACACATAATTGCCAGATTCACCAAAGTTGAAATGAAGGAAAAAATCTTAAGGGCAGCCAGAGAGAAAGGTCGGGTTACCCACAAAGGGAAGCCCATCAGACTAACAGCAGATCTCTCGGCAGAAACTCTACAAGCCAGAAGAGAGTGGGGGCCAATATTCAACATTCTTAAAGATAAGAATTTTAAACCCAGAATTTCATATCCAGCCAAACTAAGTTTCATAAGTGAAGGAGAAATAAAATCCTTTACAGATAAGCAAATGCTTAGAGATTTTGTCACCACTAGGCCTGCCTTACAAGAGACCCTGAAGGAAGCACTCAACATGGAAAGGAACAACCGGTACCAGCCATTGCAAAAACATGCCAAAATGTAAAGTCCATCGAGGCTAGGAAGAAACTGCATCAACTAACGAGCAAAATAACCAGTTAATATCATAATGGCAGGATCAAGTTCACACATAACAATCTTAACCTTAAATGTAAATGGACTAAATGCTCCAATTAAAAGACACAGACTGGCAAACTGGATAAAGAGTCAAGACCCATCAGTCTGCTGTATTCAGGAGACCCATCTCACACGCAGAGACATACATAGGCTCAAAATAAAGGGATGGAGGAAGATTTACCAAGCAAATGGAGAACAAAAAAAAGCGGGGGTTGCAATACTAGTCTCTGATAAAACAGACTTTAAACCATCAAAGATCAAAAGAGACAAAGAAGGCCATTACATAATGGTAAAAGGATCAATTCAACAGGAAGAGCTAACTATCCTAAATATATATGCACCCAATACAGGAGCACCCAGATTCATAAAGCAAGTCCTTAGAGACTTACAAAGAGACTTAGACTCCCATAAAATAATAATGGGAGACTTCAACACTCCACTGTCAACATTAGACAGATCAACGAGACAGAAAGTTAACAAGGATATCCAGGAATTGAACTCATCTCTGCAGCAAGCAGACTTAATAGACATCTACAGAACTCTCCACCCCAAATCAACAGAATATACATTCTTCTCAGCACCACATCGTACTTACTCCAAAATTGACCACATAATTGGAAGTAAAGCACTCCTCAGCAAATGTACAAGAACAGAAATTATAACAAACTGTCTCTCAGACCACAGTGCAATCAAACTAGAACTCAGGACTAAGAAACTCAATCAAAACCGCTCAACTACATGGAAACTGAACAACCTGCTCCTGAATGACTACTGGGTACATAACGAAATGAAGGCAGAAATAAAGATGTTCTTTGAAACCAATGAGAACAAAGATACAACATACCAGAATCTCTGGGACACATTTAAAGCAGTGTGTAGAGGGAAATTTATATCACTAAATGCCCACAAGAGAAAGCAGGAAAGATCTAAAATTGACACTCTAACATCGCAGTTAAAAGAACTAGAGAAGCAAGAGCAAACACATTCGAAAGCTAGCAGAAGGCAAGAAATAACTAAGATCAGAGCAGAACTGAAGGAGATAGAGACACAAAAAACCCTCCAAAAAATCAATGAATCCAGGAGTTGGTTTTTTGAAAAGATCAACAAAATTGACAGACCACTAGCCAGACTAATAAAGAAGAAAAGAGAGAAGAATCAAATCGACGCAATTAAAAATGATAAAGGGGATATCACCACTGACCCCACAGAAATACAAACTACCATCAGAGAATACTATAAACACCTCTATGCAAATAAACTGGAAAATCTAGAAGAAATGGATAATTTCCTGGACACTTACACTCTTCCAAGACTAAACCAGGAAGAAGTTGAATCCCTGAATAGACCAATAGTAGGCTCTGAAATTGAGGCAATAATTAATAGCCTGCCAACCAAAAAAAGTCCAGGACCAGATGGATTCACAGCTGAATTCTACCAGAGGTACAAGGAGGAGTTGGTACCATTCCTTCTGAAACTATTCCAATCAATAGAAAAAGAGGGAATCCTCCCTAACTCATTTTATGAGGCCAACATCATCCTGATACCAAAGCCTGGCAGAGACACAACAAAAAAAGAGAATTTTAGACCAATATCCCTGATGAACATCGATGCAAAAATCCTCAATAAAATACTGGCAAACCGGATTCAGCAACACATCAAAAAGCTTATCCACCATGATCAAGTGGGCTTCATCCCTGGGATGCAAGGCTGGTTCAACATTCGCAAATCAATAAACATAATCCAGCATATAAACAGAACCAAAGACAAGAACCACATGATTATCTCAATAGATGCAGAAAAGGCTTTTGACAAAATGCAACAGCCCTTCATGCTAAAAACGCTCAATAAATTCGGTATTGATGGAACGTACCTCAAAATAATAAGAGCTATTTATGACAAACCCACAGCCAATATCATACTGAATGGGCAAAAACTGGAAACATTCCCTTTGAAAACTGGCACAAGACAGGGATGCCCTATCTCACCACTCCTATTCAACATAGTGTTGGAAGTTCTGGCTAGGGCAATTAGGCAAGAGAAAGAAATCAAGGGTATTCAGTTAGGAAAAGAAGAAGTCAAATTGTCCCTGTTTGCAGATGACATGATTGTATATTTAGAAAACCCCATAGTCTCAGTCCAAAATCTCCTTAAGCTGATAAGCAACTTCAGCAAAGTCTCAGGATACAAAATTAATGTGCAAAAATCACAAGCATTCTTATACACCAGTAACAGAGAAACAGAGAGCCAAATCATGAATGAACTTCCATTCACAATTGCTTCAAAGAGAATCAAATACCTAGGAATCCAACTTACAAGGGATGTAAAGGACCTCTTCAAGGAGAACTACAAACCACTGCTCAGTGAAATAAAAGAGGACACAAACAAATGGAAGAACATACCATGCTCATGGATAGGAAGAATCAATATCATGAAAATGGCCATACTGCCCAAGGTAATTTATAGATTCAATGCCATCCCCATCAAGCTACCAATGAGTTTCTTCACAGAATTGGAAAAAACTGCTTTAAAGTTCATATGGAACCAAAAAAGAGCCCGCATCTCCAAGACAATCCTAAGTCAAAAGAACAAAGCTGGAGGCATCACGCTACCTGACTTCAAACTCTACTACAAGGCTACAGTAACCAAAACAGCATGGTACTGGTACCAAAACAGAGATATAGACCAATGGAACAGAACAGAGTCCTCAGAAATAATACCACACATCTACAGCCATCTGATCTTTGACAAACCTGAGAGAAACAAGAAATGGGGAAAGGATTCCCTATTTAATAAATGGTGCTGGGAAAATTGGCTAGCCATAAGTAGAAAGCTGAAACTGGATCCTTTCCTTACTCCTTATAGGAAAATTAATTCAAGATGGATTAGAGACTTAAATGTTAGACCTAATACCATAAAAATCCTAGAGGAAAACCTAGGTAGTACCATTCAGGACATAGGCATGGGCAAAGACTTCATGTCTAAAACACCAAAAGCAACAGCAGCAAAAGCCAAAATTGACAAATGGGATCTAATTAAACTAAAGAGCTTCTGCACAGCAAAAGAAACTACCATCAGAGTGAACAGGCAACCTACAGAATGGGAGAAAATTTTTGCAATCTACTCATCTGACAAAGGGCTAATATCCAGAACCTACAAAGAACTCAAACAAATTTACAAGAAAAAAACAAACAACCCCATCAAAAAGTGGGCAAAGCATATGAACAGACATTTCTCAAAAGAAGACATTCATACAGCCAACAGGCACATGAAAAAATGCTCATCATCACTGGCCATCAGAGAAATGCAAATCCAAACCACAATGAGATACCATCTCACACCAGTCAGAATGACGATCATTAAAAAGTCAGGAAACAACAGGTGCTGGAGAGGATGTGGAGAAATAGGAACACTTTTACACTGTTGGTGGGATTGTAAACTAGTTCAACCATTATGGAAAACAGTATGGCGATTCCTCAAGGATCTAGAACTAGATGTACCATATGACCCAGCCATCCCATTACTGGGTATATACCCAAAGGATTATAAATTATGCTGCTATAAAGACACATGCACACGTATGTTTATTGCAGCACTATTCACAATAGCAAAGACTTGGAATCAACCCAAATGTCCATCAGTGACAGACTGGATTAAGAAAATGTGGCACATATACACCATGGAATACTATGCAGCCATAAAAAAGGATGAGTTTGTGTCCTTTGTAGGGACATGGATGCAGCTGGAAACCATCATTCTTAGCAAACTATCACAAGAACAGAAAACCAAACACCGCATGTTCTCACTCATAGGTGGGAACTGAACAATGAGATCACTTGGACTCAGGAAGGGGAACATCACACACCGGGGCCTATCATGGGGAGGGGGGAGGGAGGAGGGATTGCATTGGGAGTTATACCTGATGTAAATGACGAGTTGATGGGTGCAGCACACCAACATGGCACAAGTATACATATGTAACAAACCTGCACGTTATGCACATGTACCCTACAACTTAAAGTATAATAATAATAAATAAGTTAAAAAATAAAAATAAAAAAAATGATTCGTTTTGTAATTACTACAGGATATAATGCTTTTCTTGCCTCATGGACAGTTGATAAACATGGCTTAACTGAATTTTTCTGTGATCATTTGATGTCAGAGCAGAGGGTTCACATTGTGAAGGGTTTTTTTGTGGTTTATACCATCTAGACCTCATGAGTATGTCCACCCTGCTCACTGGTGCTGATGCACAATGCTATGATCTGAATATTGGTGTCTCCCTGAAATTCGTACGTTGAAACTTAATCAACAATGTGATAGTGTTAAGAGGTGAAGCCTTCAGGAGGTGATTAAGTCATGAGGTCTGCCCTCATGAGTGGGATTTAGTGATCCTAGGAAACAGATGGGAGGGAGCTGTTCATCCTTTCCATCCCTCCCCTGCCCGCTGTGTGAGGATGCTACCGTGACAAGACACCATCAATTGAACAGGCCCCCTCCAAACACCAAATCTGCAAGTGCCTTTATGTTGGACTTCCTGGTCACTAGAACTGTGAGAAAATACATTTCTGATGTTTATAAATTACCCAGTCTGTGGTATTTTGTTATAGTAGCATGAATGGACTAACACATATAGTATCAGAATGGCCTAGCACATTTAACAAAAACTCAATCTTGATTGGGGAAGAGCCATCTTCCATCCCTTAAAAAATCTCCTGCAATGCAGAGGCTGTGTTCGGCACCTGCTGTTGCCCTAGTTGCCAGCACACTGTAGCCCAGGAGAGGTGCTTTCACTTAGCACTGAACAGATGATAAGGCTGTGGCTTACAAATTACAAATCCAGCTAGAACCTCTTGGGCCATTTTTAGTTGAGCCTCCCCTCCTGGCTGCTCCTGTGTCTCCAGCAAAACTGCCTTCTCAGTGACAGCCCTAGGTCCCCACCCATGCTTTTCCCTGATTGGAAGTCCCAGGAGCCAACACAGCACTGCAGCCTCTCCTTAGGGTCTAGTACTGCATGCAGCACAGAGCTAAAGCTCAGCATATGTACAGTTAAGTCTTCAAATTAAATAATGAATTGGCATACTGAAATAAAAGTATCACAGCTGTGTTGGTGGATAAATTGCTACTATGTTTTAGATGTTTATAACAAGGGATGGTAAGCCATAGGAAGACTGTGTTGATGAACAAAGATTGGGCACAGTGGCTCATGCCTGTAATCATAACACTTTGGGAGGCCGAGGCAGGTGGATTGCTTGAGCCCAGGTGTTCAAAACTCCGTCTCTACAAAAAATAGAAAAATTAGCCGGGCATGGCAGTGTCATCTATAATCCCAGCTATTCAGGAGGCTGAGATGGGAGGGTCACCTGAGCCTGGGAGGTCAAGGCTGAGGTGAGCTGTGATTGTGCCACTGCACACCAGCCTGGAAGACAGAGTGAGAACTTGTCTCAAAAAAAAAAAAAAAGAAAGAAAGAAAGAAAAAGAAAAAGCCCAGAAACGACACACATAAGTGTCTATGTCACATATCTCCTCCCCTTCCATCCAGGACTAGGTGTTGAGGAATGGTCCATCACACCAGAATGACATAGCCCCCGTGGAGCAGAACTCCAAGCAGTGAGAGCCCAGCAGGGTACAGCATCTGCTTGTGGCAATGCATTTTATTTTAGGCACTAGACTATTGGTAATTTTTTTGCGTTTATCTGAAATTAAACTGCAGATAATTCCCAAGTATTCCAAACTTTACATCCCAAACCTCTTTTGAAACAGCTGCTTTTTCTGTAACTTATTGTAAATTATGTTCCTTAGCACCAGCTCTGTCTGCCAAATGTAAAATTTCCCAACTGTTATTTATAGAGAGGAATCAACATCTATTGTATTTAGATTTCCCTTTTACATACCGGACATATTTTAGTTTCACAGAGCGCTGGTCTCAAAAGGATTAAAAAAAAAAAAAAAAAACACAACACTGGTTTCCTAAGATGCATTTTCATTTCACTAAGAGTAAACTAAAAATATGTTGATGTCTTTGTGCATATTTATGTGTTCATGTGGACTTGTGTGTTTTCCTAGTAAGGACCTAGTACAAAATCGTTTATAACTAAGAGTTCAAATGAGCAACACTTTTTAAAAAGGGACTAAAACAAGCATGAAAAAAAGCAAATCTGGTCTCTATGGAAGAAATAATCTTCATCAAAAGAAAACGCCTGCCAGCTTGAAAACTATCCTGCCAAATTAATATCCTGTCTTTCTCAGTGGCTCCCAGCGAGTGCTGTGCAGGAATAGGAGCCCTTCTTGTAGTTTATACTCTTCCTTCCAGCCCTCTGGGAACATTCCCCAGTCTAGATTCATGGAACCTAATGCATAACTCCTTGATCACCCTGTTTCAATCCTTTCAAGTTGATTTATCATATGCTACCCAGTCTCCACCAAAATTCAAGATATAAAATATATCTCCATTTTTAAAGGCTAAAGTATTCTCATGCTCAACATTCTCAGGAAACAGAAATAGTAGGTCCTCCTCAAAGGAATAAAAAAGGAAAAATATTTCCCAAAGTTCATATTCCAGTATAGAAAAAGGTACCCTGTTTAAAAAAGTGTCCCTGCTGTCAAATAAATTGAGGACAGGCTTCATTATGCAACTTAAGTGAAGATTCTTCATTGAAGATCTTTTCAGAACTTTAATTGTGCTAACATATACTGAGAACCTCAGAGAAAGGGGCAGCGTGGGCAGCATTTTCTAAATTCACTTGAATAGAAGTCTTTGCTCACAAACAGTTATTAGGATCTGATAAACATTCATATTCATTCCCCGGAGCAGTGTTTGAAAAATGAACCAATACAATGTAAGTAAAAAAAAGTCACTGTCTCTTTTGCATACAACATGCAGAACCGAGAGGCAAATACCCGGGGCTTGCACAAGCTAACTCACTGGGCAAGTATTATTACATAGGCCTTCCCACCCCTCTGACAGAGCACACACAAAAATGCCAACACAGCATGAAACTGCAACACAAATCAAGAAACAGAACATGACCAGGGCCTGAGAAGCCCCCACATGTGCCTTTGCTGACTTCTAACAGAATAAAATAGGTTTGCCTATCTCTGCACTCCTTAGATAATCATAATGTATATACCCCTGTAGAGCAGGACTTCTTTTCCTCAATATTATGTTTATAAGATTCATTCACATTGTTGAAGTAGCTGTACTTATTTCATTCTCATGGTTGCATGGTATGGTGTTTTTCATTTTATGAATGTATCACAATTTATTTACTACTCTTGATAGACATTTACTTTCTACTGGATAGATATTTAAAGTATCAATAGCAGAAAGTTAGAGTACTATAGTAGTAGCTATTAAAAGGACCTATTATGAAGTAAAACATTCTTCCATAAGCATTTTTAGAAGTGTCCTTGCTGTGCAACTATCCCAGGAATGGAAGAGTTGGGTCATAGGGCATGTATGTATACTTTCAGCTGTAGCAGGGAGCAGTAAACGTTTTCCCAAAGTAGTTACATCAGAATCAGCATATAAGAACACCAGCTGATCCACAGCTTGATGTTGGTATTACTGTTATTTTTTTATTGTTATGTTTTACTGACCCTGGCGGATGTGCAATAGTATCGAATGGTGGCTTTAACTTGCATTTCCTTGATGACTGATTGTTTGGATACTCTCTGCTAATATGTGTCTTTTGAAGTATTTTGTCATTATTTTCTACTGGTTGTCAAGTCCTTATTTATTTGTCAGAATTTTCATGCACTCTAGAAAAGTCCTTTGTCTGATGTGTGATGACAAATAAAACTTCCAATGATAATTATTAAATTGTCATCTCTCTTTTTAGTTCTTTCAAATTTTGCTTTACTTTAAAGCTGTGCTATTAGGTACATATATAATTAGCAGAGTAATGTCATCTGGCTAAATTGAGGTTTTTATTGCTTGTCTCAAGAGATGCTTCTTGCCTTAAAATCTACTTTGTTTGTTCTGCCAACTGCATTTTTTTGGTTATAATTTATAGGGTCCATATTTGTATCTTTTTACATTCAACATTTTTTCCATCCTGCAGTTAAAGTGTCCCTTGAAAGCAGAAGATAGAGTTTAAGAAACTGTGTTTGAAAATCTTTGTCTTAAAAATATATTTAATTGATTTTTATTCAATATAATAATGAATATAAGCAGAATGGCATAAACCCGGGAGACGGAGCTTGCTGTGAGCTGAGATCCGGCCACTGCACTCCAGCCTGGGTGACAGAGCGAGACTCCGTCTCAAAAAAAAAAAATTAAAAAAATTAAAAAAAAATAAAAATAAAAAATGAATATATTTGGCTTAAATCTATGGCCTTAGTAGTTCTTTTCTACTTAGCCCATCTGTTTTTATTCATTTTATCTCATTTGTTGTCTTCTAAAGGACCTTTTATTTTATTCCTGTTTACCTGTCTCCTGGCTTGTGAGTTTCCTATTGCCTGACACAAATCCTTAAATACAAATCTTAAAAGAATCTTAAAGTAAGGAGGTGAACATGGGGTTTATCTCAGTGAGCCTTCCTTTCCTGTGAGAGCTAGACCTTCAAGTCCTTTGTTCTCTCATGCTTTCCAATCCGTTTTTTGTTTTGTTTTGTTTTGCTTTGTGTTTTAATGTGTGTGCATTCTGTCCCTTAGACTTGTTCTCAGTAGTGGGAGTTACTCTCATGCATCCTCTTCCATCATGGCTAAAAGTAGCTTTGGGATGATTTCATTGTCACATTTTATTTGACTAACACTTCCCAAATAAGAAAGGAGCAGATCATAAGTATCCCTATAAAATGAGAAGTTAATCTGCAGAAATTGATAAGGTGTTATGATTGTATAGTTCAGTAGGGATGCTAACCCGGAGATGTTATGGATTTATTGGTCTGTAAAAAGTCAAACAGCATATTATGTAATTTAGCAATCTTATATATGCATTCCTTTCCATATTGACTGTTATAAATCCCTGTTTTTGAACAAGTTCTTTTGTCTTCCTCATGGTTCTACCATTAGAAATTAAATACAATTTTGCATGTGTCCCTCATCCATTTATGTGAGAATATAATTTATATAATAGAATTTCAAAGTTTTTATCAAATACACTTGACCTGGGAAAATTATTAGGAGAGTACATCCCCTTGTCATTTTGCTACTTATGCAGTTCTTCATTGTTAAGACCTCAGAGCTCTGCTTCATCTGTGTTAATCTTCCCTCTATTCCTAAAGGAGATGTATGGGTATTAAATGTGAGGTGGGAAACTGAGGCTTTGAATGCTCAAACTACAAAATATTAGGCCTTGGTGATCTTTGTTCTGATACTTCAACACTCATATGGGAAAACTGAAACCTAGAATTAGATCCCAATTCTAATCACAAGATTAAAATTGAGATTAGTTATTTGACTCTTTTGCAAAACGTATATTTGTCTCTCAAACTTTTTCGGTAGGATCTAACATGCCAGATGGTCTCCCTGTTTCAGAATTGCAAGTGTGAATGACGGCATACTGGGGCACCTATTTGTTACCGTTAAAGACCAACTTGGACTGTTTGAATTCAAATAGAATATATTCAAGACATGTTAATCAGGTTTGTTGTTTATTTCCAATAAGTTCTTTTTCTTCCAATACAGTTTGTAGTGATCACTGGCGAAAGCAACATGAAAGCCTTGAGGAGCTCCTAGGGCAAACTTAAGGGGCAAGAAGGGTCCACATGTGTGTCACCCAGAATTCTGACTAGGTCATCACATTGTACCACTGCTCTTTTCATCCTCATCTTTGACCAGCCTTGGTGTCTAGCTCCGGGGACTCCTTTCACTGGACCCATTTTAATGTCTTGGCTGCCCTGATTTTGCCGCCATCTTCTGCCTGTCATTCATTTCTTCCCTCTACTTCCCCACATTTGAGGCATAACAATTTCAAGTATGTGGGAAAGCACTAATATTGCCACGATATGTTTAAATTATACCATCTTATTTTGATAGTTAGACCTCAATCCACTGGATACTATGACATACTATCAAGTTTAACTTTCACAATAGAAGCCTAAGTAGCATTTTGAAAAACTCGCAAAAAAATGGCAACACCAGGAAATGCTCCTTCTCCAAATTCCATTAATATATTTTAAAAGTCATGAAGTGAATGTGATGTGATTCAGAAATGAGGGAATAATAATTTGTAATGCACTCAGAAGAAACAAAAGGTGAGCATTCCCTGTATATCTGGTCTCACAGGGGTGAGCCATGGCGCCCGGCAAAGGGTGCACTTCTTAAACACTGCTGGGCCCAGGGAGTGTGCTTGGACGCAGGCTGCCTGAGGCTTCAGGGAGGCCTGCTATGATCTTAGATTCTGAAGCCAGTCCTCCTGAACTGGTCTTAACCCCTTCGTAGTGACATGGTACAAAGGATGAATGGAATGTTATGAATGTTATGAATTAGAAAAAAAAAATCGATATTACTAATAGAATAAAATGTAGTGAAACCACCGTTTTGTAGCTCTATACCATACCTAAATTGATAATCTGAACAAGAACTAAATTGAGGAAAATCAGTGATCATCTAGATAATAGCTACAGAGCTAACAAAATCGATAAACACCAAGTTATTGTGAAACAAATAAGGAAAATTAGAATTAGGAGCAGGATTAAACCTAAGAAGATAAGGAAAAAGGAAATTTAGTGGTGTCTTGATTAGTATTTAACTGGCTGTCAGAAAATTTTTAAAAAGGCCCAGAAAAAATAATTGCCATGGACTACTTCCACCAAGGCCAATTTTGAGCTACCAATGAGACCTCACTGAAGAGGCTGGGAAGAGTCCCTGAGTTGGACAGAGAAGTACATGATCAACTCTCAAAGCCAGTAGGAGCCCGCCTCTAGCGACGTGGATGAAAACATGATACCGAGTGGTTGTGAAGGGCAATGATGAAACAGGCTACAAATACACAAATGTAAATAAGTGAAGCAATAAACATAGATTGGAGAACTGTGAATAAATACAATGCAAGGAAGAAACCAGCAGCTAGTCTGGTGGTTAAGTGCAGTAGGCTAGAACATTTGTGAATAGATATTTCTGGGGGATGGGAGAGAAGTTCCGTATATGGAAAGCGCAGTGCAGACAGTAGAAGTGCCATGGGTTGGGGTGATGTTGTATAGACTTCCTAATTCAACAAATGGAGACGCTTGCATTTGAGCTGGGTCCCGGGACGAGCCTCTCTGAGAATTCACTGAAATTTTGGAAGGGCCTATTTTACTTCCATAAGTTGTGTTGGATCCTGTACAAATGGAAACCATTGACATCTGATTATCGTATAGACACAAATGAAATGATACACAAATGAAAAGACCATGTAAGGAGAATACAGCATGGTGTTATCTAACACCCCACAATTACAAGTTTTATTAGGGAAACAAAAACATGGTAATCCAAGCACATACACTAATAAATCAATGATATAACCACATTTAAAATCAGTCCAAAGTGATGTCAATATCTTTGTCTGTCATTCTTGATGACTGGCATCCAACATAAAACAAATCAATTGCAAATCTTTCAAACGATGCAGAAAATCCTGAAGTCAAAATTGCTGTTGAGAAATTGCTAAGAATCACACACAAAGCCACTAATAAATAAGTGTATGTCAGAGCTAGACCACAAATCTAGCATCTATTCAGTAGTATTGAGATTGGGGGGGAACCCAAATCATCATCGATCAGTATAAAGCATCCCTGAAGTTAAAATACACAAACCCTTGTCGATAAAGAATTTTATAATTCAAGTAGTTAATGTTCATGTGCAAAGACGTCACAGAGGAATTGCGATGGATTAAAATAAATTTTCTGCAAAAAATTACTTAAACTTTGCCTTGAACATAAGTAAAAGTAAAAATGAAGGTAAAGACAAACAAGACCAGTCAAAAGAAAAAGAAAAAAAATAACTACAAAGGACCCATAAAATAGAAATTAGGGTAGAAGAAGTCTTATAAGGTCCAACAATTGTAAGATACACGTTTTCCTATGCAATAAAGGCTACATGTTTTTGATTAAAAGCAAAGAAGCACCAAAATGTTGTGTGTGAAAGAACATAAGTACAAATAAAAATTCAGAAAGGCTAAATCAAAAATTAATTTTAAACAATGCATCACTTCTTTTAAAAAATTACATAATAGGTGACAAAATAATCTGTACAGCAAACCCCTCTGACACTAGTTCACCTATATAACAAACCTGCCCATGCACCCCTGAACCTAAAGTAAAAGTTAAGAAAAGAGTACACGACATAATAACATGATACTTACCACATTCTAAAAGAACTGAATAGGGACATTTGATAAGAACAAGTGAAATTAAAAACAAAATGAAGAAATAACATTTTAAATCTTAAAATGGAAAAGAGCATATCAATGAAATAGTTGAAGAAAAATCCATTTGAAATCAAAATTAAAAAGTAATCATATCATTTTTAATTACCTATATTAGCATAAAGTAGATTAGATGATGACTTAGAAGCTATAGGAAGCTTAATTAACATTGTAGAGGTCGGGCTAATATGGCGAATTTTGTGTTTCCAAATAGGAATATACTCTACTGTCTGCATATTCAAGGGCTTTTACTAAAAGTGATTCAAAGCCACACTGATAATTTCAGTAAAGTAGAAGCACAGCTTACCAAGGTCCCCTCACTCCCCTCACCCCACACTGTGGTGCCCCACATTCAGTGTGGGATGCTTCCTTCTCTGTACTTGCCCAGCCCAGGGGCTTCAGAAACTGCGCAGCACCTTGATGATGCCTCCGTTCTGGACCTCTCCCCTATCTCCAGGCTCCTGCACACACTGCTTTCCTGACCTCTCCACTCCGATGTCCAACAGCCTTTTCAAAATCCATCACATCAAAAATGTAACTGATTTTCTCCAAACTTCCCCTGGCAGGGAGGGGAGACTCCTCTGACTGCACAGCGCCAGAATCACAGGGGTCTTGATTCCTCTCCTCCTGTGCCACGCCAAGGACCTGTAGCCCTATCAGGTTTACCCTGAAAGCAGCAGCGGCCAGCTGCTTCTCCCCAGCTCCAGGGCTGCGTCCTCGGTGCTAGTGGTCCAGGCCGCAAGCACCTGCACTCATAAATCAATGCTTTAACCACATCTAAAATTAGTCCCAAATGCTTACACCCTCCTAGACTCTTGTATCTATTCCTGATCACCATGTTAACACCTTTGTATTAATAGACTAGGTAAGAACTTTCAGAATAAAATGAGAGGAGGTGTTTTCTTTTTTTTTTTTTTTTTTTGGCATAATTGATATTTTTATTGGTAACATCTGCACACAGAATTAAGAAGACTCCAAAAAATAAAATAAAATCGAGATCTGTTCTCATCGGATTCATCTGGCAAAAGTTCCAAATGTCTTTATTTATGAAAATTAATGTATGTCTTTTCATCTCACCCACAAGGAGAGCTCTTAAAATTTAATTGATTATGATTATTTTTACCCTTTTCTCCATCAAACTCTAGGTGGGTTAATATGAGCACCAGATGTTGGCTTGGCACATTCTCCTCCTTCCACCAACAGTCTTTTAGGGAAAAGTGAAGAGGTTAGAGGAGGAAGATAGGGGTTCACACTCAGTGGTCAATAGGGGCAAACGATGAACACCCCAGAACTAGGCAAAAAACCCCAAACTGTCACTTAACCATCACTTTCTGAATAATTATGGGTTGATTTTAGTAAACAATAAACTGAAGATGTATTTGAAATTGTATGTTTCCGGCAGCACATCATAAGCAGTGGTGATTTAAATTTGGTATAGTTGAATTTCTACTGCTCTTGAGGCTGTATCTCTATGCCCAAATGGTAGAATAATCAACAGATTCCATAAAATAGTATTATAAGAAGTCATTTGATTTCTAGCAAAAAAAAAAAAAATTATTGGCTTTCACAGTGGTATTTGGAAGGCTGTTTTAGAATAAATTTTATTAGCCTGAAAAAGACAGTAAATGAGCATCCCAGCTATTATTCCATGAAATAGAGCAATGAGATTGTCTTTCTTGGGTTTTTTTCCTGCTTCATTATGTATGTTTAACTACTAAGTTAGTTAAATAACTACTAGTTTAGTCATTCCCAATATTTAACTTTTAAACTACATTAACTTTATTTTTTTTCCTTCCTTCCTTCCTTCCTTCCTTCCTTCCTTCCTTCCTTCCTTCCTTCCTTCCTTCCTTCCTTCCTTCCTTCCTTCCTTTCTTTCTTTCTTTCTTTCTTTCTTTCTTTCTTTCTTTCTTTCTTTCTTTCTTTCTTATTATTATACTTTAAGTTCTAGGGTACATGTGCATAACGTGCAGGTTTGTTACATATGTATACTTGTGCCATGTTGGTGTGCTGCACCCAGTTTGTGTCCTTTGTAGGGACATGGATGCAGCTGGAAACCATCATTCTTAGCAAACTATCACAAGAACAGAAAACCAAACACCGCATGTTGTCACTCATAGGTGGGAACTGAACAATGAGATCACTTGGACTCGGGAAGGGGGACATCACACACTGGGGCCTATCATGGGGAGCGGAGAGGGGGGAGGGATTGCATTGGGAGTTATACCTGAGGTAAATGAGAGGAGGTGTTTTCTTAAAAACAAATCTTGTGCTTTACTTTTTTGTTGCTGTTTAGGAGACTGAGTTGAAATAGATAATTCTTGTAATTGAAAGGGTTATTAGAAAAAATCCTAATTATATAAGGAGTTTTACTTCTTCAGAATGTATTTTCATAAAGTTAATCTTCCATCTTACATCTGTATCAAGTGCAATTTTCCCATGTTTTCTTGTAAATTTTTATTTTTAATTTTTATGAACATAATTAATTGTATATGTTTATATAGTTTTCCTTTCAGATATATTTTTTAAAAATTAGATTGTGGTTTAGAATTATCCTAACTTTATGAAATTTGTTGATAAATTACCTGTCATTTTATGTGCCAACTTTAACTGAGACATATTGTTCGCTTTTCAAAAGCCTTGCAGAAGTTACATTAAAACTTTTCTGGAACTAAATTATTTAACAATTATTTCAATTTCTTATGTGCTTTTTGAAGGATTCTATTTTTCTGCTTCTCCTTTAGACACACTTTTAGTGAACCCAGATAATCATGTAATTGAGATTTTGATATTTTATCAAATATTTTTAAAATTGCAGTAGTACAAGGAATTCTCCTATAATTTTAAATTTAGCCATACAACTCTTATATTCTATTTCCTAATTTCAAAAATTTGATGCTTTTCATCTTTTTATTTGACTTGTTAGAAGCTATGATTTTATTGGTTTGGTCAAGCAATTAGTTTTTAGGTTTCTGAATTTCCTCTGTAATTTTTCTATTTTCTAATGTATTATTTTTCTATTTGTTTTGACTAGCTATTGATGTCTATATAATTTTTGGACTTTTGTTTTTGTCTCCTTTGGAATCCTAGGTTTATTTATTTATTTTTGTCCCTGTTTAGGAGTGAAAATATTTAAGACAATGAATTAAAACGAGTTTGGGCTGTAAATCTCACAGTGTTGACACAGTCAGGTGGCAGGTCCTGCTCTCCTGAGGCAATCAGCCCAACTGTCCTATATAAATGATATTTACTGGTTTTTAAATAGACATAGAAATTGACCCACTGCCTTAAAACTTGGAATTTATATTTGTCTTAGAACTGAGTTCCTTCCTGAACTTCAGTGGATCCCCGGATCCAGAGAATGAGATGCCACACCCCTCATCCATCAGGATGGCTTTCTTACCCCACCCCAAATTGCTGTTCTTCACCTTCCCAGCCATGTGAATCCCCCAATTTTAGTCAAGGAGACAATTTGAGACTTTATCTCTTGTTCTCCTTGGCTGTAGCACCCAGTTAAAACCTTCCTCCCAGGCAGTACTCAACTCAGTGATTGGCTCTCCATGCTGTGGTCAGCAGGACCTAGGAGGAACCCGTGTTTCTGTAGTACTGTCACCCATTTGCTAGCTTGGTCCTTCCTGCAGCCCAGACATGGGCAGCGGCTCCTCAGCCAGCAGCCTGGACCCTTCTTCCCTCCCAAACTCCAAGGGACTGGCTCCAGTACTGTGGCTTCAGGGGCCACTGCAGGAACCCCTTCCTCTACCAGCCTGACAGGTCTGCAGCTGGTTCTGTGCTCCGTGTTCTGTGTGGAGTGTGCAATGCCCCTAGGTCCTAGGAGTTGCCTCCTACCTTGGCTGTCCCCACACCCACAGTCGTGCTAACCCTCTGCAGGAAGAAATACTATCTCCACCCATCATGCCTACAGGGGATTGCTCTCCACTGCTTTCTGTTCTTAGCACAGGACAATCTGAGGCCAGCATGACTTTTACTAAATCTTTGTAGAGTACTTGTTTTCTTTATTCTAGAAATTCAAACATTCACTAGGGTATGTCTATGAATTAGGTTCTGTTCATTGATTTTAACTGATACTTGATGGACCATTTCAAATTTGTGTTCAATTAGAAACTTTAAAGCCAAAATTTGTATTCATTCTCTTCAATCTGTTCTGATGTCTGTTTGAGGAAGTACAACTAAAGGAAGGTGAAATTTCCTTTTTCTGTCAGTTTTTCCCATTTTATTTTTACATTGTTTATCATTTCCACAACTTTGGAAGAACATGCCTGAGCTAATGTCCTCATCAATCCTACATGTGCAACTAATGTTTTACACTATGATTTTTGAACATTGGCAGATGTGATTTTAATTTTTTCTTGGGCTTTCCCAATCTGCAAGTTAGTTTAAATCTAATGCCATGGATATATCATTATTTTTAATGTTTATTTTGAGAACATAAATCACCTTTTTTCCAAACTGTTTTTCCTATTTTTTAGTACATTCATTTCAGATGAAACCATTTTTATATTTAAGCTTATTTTTTGAGTCAGCATTGCAGCGTGGTAACTCGGCCTGATCTGTTCTCCACGGCAGTGCCCTGGATTCGCTGTTCTGGCCCCTGCTCTGGGAGGACGCCTCCCTGGGTTAGGTACTGCTTGGCAGGTTCAGGTCAGTGGACTTCCTTGCCTGCTTCTCCTCAAGTTCAAACCCGCATGAAGGCCTGACAGCTCCCTGCGCCTTCCTCATTTCCCCTCAAAGTTGTTTCTTTTGGGAAATCTCTGGCCCATCTCATCCGGTCTTGGCTTCTCTGTCTCAAAGGACGCAGACAAGCTCAGGGAGGAAGAGGGAATGTTAATCCAGGTAGCAAGCAGGCGGGCCTACGGCAGAGACGAAATGGAGACAACTCTGAGGTGACTGACAGAGAGCTTTGAGGTTTTCTGTGGATTTATTCTGCAGAGAGTTTAAGATAGAGGAAAATTCAAATTAAAAAAAAAAAAAAGAAAACAAAAAAACCACAAAAAATAGAAGATGTAGTTGAAACTTATAAATGACTTGAATTTCCTTTTAGAAAAAAAAGTTGGGAATCAGATTCTTTTAAATAAATTTTTGTCTGTGCTTCTTGTGTGGCCTTAGGAAACTTACACATTGATCTCTTCAGTGGACACCCAGAGGTGCAGAAGCTAAAAGCTCACCAGGGATGAGATGTAGTGTTTACCTCTCTCCCCGTCTCTCTCCCTGGTTCCTCTCTGTACTCACTATCTCTGTCTCTCTCCTTGTCTCTCTTTGTTACTCCCTGTCTGTCTTTCTCTGTCTCTCTCTCTGTCTCTCCCCCGTCTCTCTTTTTCTCCATCTCTCTCCATATCTCTCTCAGTCTCTCTTCCCTCCTCTCTCTCTCTATTTACAGTGACAATCTAAATTCCATATAGGATGTATATGGAAAAAGACTAAAAGAGAAGACAAAATAAAGACAGTGGATGGTTTACTGATGTGAAATACTGCTATGTTTTTCTTTTTCTGATTTGCTTTATATTGCCATGTGCTAACATTGTAAGGTGGAGAAGGCTTAGCAGAACAAAGAGAAATAGCCAAGAACCTCTCTTACTACTCCTAATTGAAAACTCTGGACAACTTCCATGTAAGCAAAAAAGTGTTACTTCCACTAGCTTTGTTTTCTTTTAAATTATTAAAAGAACAGAACAAATATTGATTATATCACCAGTTTTTTTCCTCAAGTATTATGGCACATATAAATCTATTTTTATACAATCATTTTTTTGTTTTAAATAATGAGCAACTGTTAAGCAGGCACTTGGGTGCTTCTGTAAAAGCTGTTTTCATTTTTTCTTAGGCTTATAAAATAATACCAAAATGTAATTTATTTTCAAGACAATTTAAAAAAGGAAAGGAAAATTTTAATTAATTGGAGATTAGGTATATCTAATATTTGTCCCTTTTATTAAAAAATCTATGAATTCAACTTCAGAAAAATACCTGTTTAGTAGTACAAACATAAATTATGAATTATTTTAATTATTATTATATACGAAGTGATTTCAATCCATATTTTAAAAGAGATGAGTTGCCTATCAAAAGCCTATTTATAGTTATTCTACTAGAAATCTAACCAAACCAAAGACTTTTAGGGAAAACTAATATATTCTGAAATAATATTGTAGTGGTTTGAGACAAGCAAGGCATAGATAGATGGGAACAAGAGTATCTCAAAGAAACAATATAGCACACATTTTGGGGGGCTAACAACACATATCTTGAGCTTCCTCCTAATTAGTTTCAACCCAAATAACTAAGGCCACAGTCGAAAGAGACAGGACGTTTTGTGCATGGGCAGAGGTGGGGTAGGGTCAGGCATAATTAGTGCTCTCTCACTCTTTTTTAAACTTTCTACTAAATCATTCATTCCAGACTCCCCTATAACCCCAAATATAATTTCAGTGCTGTTCTTTTAAATTTCTCAAGTTCCACAAGCTGTATTGTCAGATGGGTGGAGTCTCCTATAGGCCAGCAGCACTCTAAAGATTTAGCTGGTTGGTGGAACAAATAGAACAAAAGAATTGGAAAGCTGGGACTGAGGCAACCTGAACAGGACTCTCCTCCTCTCTGCTCAAGCTCAGTCAGCTTCACCTCCTGAGCCTAGTAGCCCCAAAGGCTCAGGACAACTAAATACAAGTCAAACGCAAACCTGGCCTCTCAGGCTGAGACAACTGACGCCAGGAATGGAGGGCAAGATAGGGCAAGATATTGGCCAACAGAGAATGGGCAAAGGGACCCAAGAAAGGATGAAACATTTGAATAAATCACTTATTGTACAAAGGATGGATCGAAAGCTTACTCTTTAAAAAAGTACACAAAGCCAGATAAACTGACAATTAAATAAAATAAAACCTTTGTCTACAGCCATACCACCCTGAACACACTCGATCTCATCTGTAAGAGAACCTTTACTCCTGGTAGTATTTACAGTATTCAATGTCATAGGCAAAAATGAAGAGCTCTACGCGACATAATGAAGCCACGTAAACTTCAATACAAACGCTACAAATGCCTAACAAAGATGATAACATGAAAGAAACCCAAAGTTATCTATAAATTCAGATAAAAGCTTAAAAGGAAAATACATAGAATTCAGCATCATGCATTAAAAATACAAAATGATATATTAAGAAATGCAAGTGTGGTTCTATATATGGAAATGTGTCAACATGTTTTATAGCCACACATATAAGAGGAAAATCATTACCACATGAAGAGGTAAAAAAGGCACTGATGAAATTTAGCAGATACTCTTAGTAAAATATTGCAAAAGCAGAAAAGTTTTTAAATGAAAGAAGAAAACTTTGTCAAAATCTAACAGGAGTTATTATTCCAAATCATGTTGAACTAAAATCATTTCAATTAAAATCAATTGATTTTAATTGGGAGAAGATGATGCTCCCTCTAGCCATTACTATTTTCTTTAAACTTGAAGCCTGTAAAACAATAAAACAGAGAGGAGAATGAAATTGCTTCAATAAACACTGGAAAACCAGTGATGAATCTCATCTGTCATGCTGCTGGTGTAAGACTGAATACCCAGAAAACCAAATAACTTTCTGAGGTTTTAAAATAAGTACATAAAAAGGGAAATGAGAAAAATATCCACTGACAATTGTGATCACGCCTAAAATTGTAAGAACAAAATTAGCCAAGATAGCAAAGGGCCTACTTAAAAAAATAACCATGGAAAGAAATAAAACAAGAACCAAAGAGAAAGAATTACTGTGTACTAGGATGGAGAGATTAAATATCACAAAAACTGCAGTACAAGCCCTTGCAGTTGGGGTTGGGACAGAGTTGCCTGTGAATGCCACGAGCTTTGGGTCAGGACCTGGAACTGCTGCGTTCTGGAACTAGGAGTGAAATAGAAGTGGACAGGCCCTACCAGAGACTAACGCTCAACTTGATTTGGTGATTCTGCATTCTATTACATGCCATGCTTTGGTGGTTCTGGGTTGTATTACGTGCCATGCTGTCTGGTACCTGCACATATAAACCCTCTCCAGATAAGATAATGGCATCTTTAGTCTCAAATCATTCCTACAAATGTTTGCAAAAAGAGTATCCAGCAAATAATAAAAATTAATAAACACATGAGATCAGGCAAACAAGAATAAAAACAGCAGACTAAAGCATAATTGCTCTAGAGATTGGAATTATCTGACAGAATTTCAACTAGATTTGCTCACTATATTCAATAAGATAAAGGACAAAATTAAGAATTTAGGCAGAGAATTGAAAACTACAGAGAATCAAGTGGAAGTTCTAAAACCAGAAATACAGTCATTGACATTACGAAGGCAGTGGAGAGAAATAAGAAAAAGCAGAGAGCTTTGAGAATTGAGGGAATGAACTGCCAAATATTAAGAAAACATCCAGTGGAGTGGAGCACAAAGAGACAAAAATTTAAGAATATGAAGAATACATAGTGACATAAAGAGTATCGTGGTAAGATCTAACCCAGGGGTTGGCAAACTTTTCTGTAAAGGGACAAACAGTAAATATTGCAGATGTATTAGATTATCCAGTTTCTGGAGCAAAATGAGCTCTTCTGTTGCAGCAGGAAAAAGCCACGCCTGGTACATAAACGACTATAGCTGTCTTCCAACATGTCTTTATTCACAAAAGCAGGCAACAGTTTGTGTTTGGCCAGTAGGCCATGGTTGCCCACACCTGGTCTAACCTATGTGAAATTAAAATATCAGCAGTACAGGAGAAAATAGTGCGTGAGCAATTTTTTAAAAGATTATGGCAGAGAACTTATCAAAGACATTGAACCATAGATAAGGGACACCAGGAGGAAAAATAGAACTAATAATAATATACAACTTGGAATGCCATTATGTAATAAAACTGCTGGAACAAAAACAAAGATAAGACACTAATGGCAGCCAAAGGAAAAAAGGAAACAACATTAAATTACTTCCAAAGGAGCAAAACGTAGACTGAGCATTGAGAGCTAGGAGTCAGGAGACACTTAAAAAATATATTCAGAGTTTTGAAAAAAAATAGTCAAAACAGAGGTATGTATTGAGCAAATACATTATTTAAGAATTAAAGGAAAATATAGACAGTTTCAAATGAACAAGTACTGAGAAAATTCATCACTCTCAGGTCTTCACTAAAGAAAATACTACAGGGTAATCTTCAGGCAGAAAGAAAAGTATCCCAGAAGGAGCTTGGAGAGACAGAGTCACACAATCATAAATATGTGAGCAGATCTCAGTGACTGCTGTCTGCAGAAAACAACCGTATTAACATATTGCAGTGTTTAAAATACAGGGAATGAATATATATGAAAGAGAGGGGGTGTGAGAGGGAGTGTTTGGAGGTAAGGTGATCTGAAGCCTGAGTGTGGCCCAGGCTGTGGGCACCAATTAATATTAACATTTAAGTCAAGGGGACACGCTGCAACAGTTGGAGCGGTCACTGAAAAAAGCCAGAAAATCTTCTGAGCTCACAGAAGTGGAAAGCTGAATAAAAGACCATCAGTCATCCAAAGATATCAAGAAAGCAGAAGATTATTTAACCCAAATGATATGACACCAAACCCCAAAATGACAGAACCTATGTTTTTCAACCAGACCCAAAACATTTTGCCCAGATGCAAGGTCAGGAAGATGATGACAAAGTGGCAGTTGCTTAACAGTGTGGTGGGGAAATGGTAGCAGTAGCCTTGGAGACTACTCCCTATTCCAAATAATAATAATAATAACAACAATAATAATACGGCTTAGATGAAAGCAGCTGACACCTGAAAAGTGAGTGCTCTCCAGAATGTAAAAGTTAGGACTAGATGGGAGGGCTCCTAACACCCAGTTCATGACTCTTGGGGTGCTGCCACAGGTAAATCATCACATAAATCACAGCATTTACAGACCAAATTTTGTCCATCCATGAGTCCGGACTTCAGTCATGGAAACAATCATAAAAAAGGAAGACAAAGGATGAAATGGGTGAGCAAGTGACCAAATATATATATATGGGGGGGGAGGGGGGGGGAGAGAGAGAGAGAGAGAGAGAGAGAGTTTCTCTCTTGTTGCCCAGGCTAGAATGCAATGGCATGATCTCAACTCACTGCAACCTCCGCCTCCCAGATTCAAGTGATTCTCCTGTCTCAGCCTCCCAAGTAGCTGGGATTACAGGTGTCTGCCACCATGCCCAGCTAATTTTTGTATTTTTAGTAGAGACGGGGTTTCCCCATGTTGGCCAGGCTGGTCTTGAACTCCTGACCTCAGGTGATCCACCTGCTTCAGCCTCCCAAAGTGCTGGGATTACAGGCGTGAGCCACCGCGCCCGGCCCCAAATAAATATTTTTGAGCACTGAGACTGTGTGTCAGGAAAGAGATACATGTCTTCCAATGTATTTTCTCACTTGATTCTCACAACAACACAGCATCTTTCCTTCCAGTCCCTTTGGGCATCAGCTGTAATCTGGAGGAGACTGATGGTCAAGTAGAGTGCCCTGCACCCCAAGACTGTCCTAAGGAATAAATGTGGCTGAATAGATTTGAACCTTGAAGACGTGTCAAAAGAAATTGGGCAAAGACACTGACAGGAGTGCATCAAAAGGATCCACTGATAAATTTAGACTTTGTTTTAAGTCATCTAGGTGCGTTCTGTCATATTCTTTAGATGTGAAGGCTGAGCAAATAAAGCAACTCCACAACTGTAATTAAGAGAATCATTTTCAAGCTAATTATGCCATATTTATTCATACCAAATAAAACTGTGTTGACAGGTAATGATTGAATACAGATACAGGCTGTCAGGAAAAAGGGGGAGGAAGGGGGTATCTTAAAATAGGATAAAATGTCAAGCCTCCTAAAAAACAACAAGGCATTTCTTCCCTTGATCTCTTTCCTGGAACTGCTCTTCGTTAGTGCTCACAGAGTTTCTCCAAGTAGGTATTTAATTGAAGCACTAAATTAAATATGAATAATGTCAACAGCATATCCCTGAATACAACTTGAGAATTATAATTATAGATGAGTTTGTGGTCTTAAAAGAGCTTTTACATATAGTTAATTATTTTCCAAACTCTAGGAGACAGGTGCTATTTTCCTACACTATAGATGTGGAAACGAAGGCTCACAGATACTGACTTGGCCAATCTTGTCAACCACAAAGTGCCAGGCAGAAAAATCAAACTTGGATCTTTTAAATGAAAAGCATTTTTCACCAAACTAACTACAACTTCTCCCTGTAATGAAAATTTACCTATATTTTCAAATTATCTTGGACAAAACATGTCAGTATCTTACCATCTGGACATGATTTACCCAACCTTTGTCTCTTAAAGGTTACCAAGTTCCTATACAGCCAAGACGGCCTTCCATATAATTCCTGGTCTGTAATTTGGATCCTTTCTTTAGGATAAGCTTCCAGAAGTACAATCTTCAAACCACAAACTCTGAACAATTTTGATACGTGGTACACAAGGTCAAGTGGTTTTTGAGAATATTGCCTGGGTTCATATTCACAGTACAGAATAAGTGTTCCGGCACAATGCAACACCAGTTTCTTCTACTCATTATTCCAGCCACTACATAATTAAACACCACTATTTATTAGATATCATAGTTGATGCCAAGGACAAGGTGGTGAGAAACCAAGCAGGATTCTCCTGCCTGTGGAGCCTGGAGCCAGTAGCAAAAAGGAATAGTAACACCAATACTAACAATAAATAGTTACGTTTTGGTTGCATTATTATGGCATTGTTTTAGGGGCTAAATATACAGCATGTTAAAGTAATTCTTATGCCACCCCATCAGACACTGTTATTACCCTCATTGCAGAGAGGAGGAAAGTGAGAGTCAGGGGGACAACATGACCAGCCAAGGCCACAGAACTGATACTGGATGGGGGTGGGTTTCCACTCAGCAAAGCACAGGCAGCTGCACCTCTGACCACATGATTGCATGTGTCAATCATGCAGAAGGACTCTAGCCACACACCAAGAACACTGGCTCTCCTCCAGCTTCCCCAGCACAGCACAGAGGCTCCACATTGTGAGTGAACTAGCATTCAAATACTTTATTTTTTCCTATTTTTTAAAAATATGTGTGACATGACATTTATTCCTTTTTTTTTTTTTTTGAGATGGAGTCTCACTCTGTTGCCCAGGCTGGAGAGCAGTGGCGTGATCTTAGCTCACTGCAACCTCCATCTTCCAGGTTCAGGTGATTCTGCTGCTTCAGCCTCCCGAGTAGCTGGGACTACAGGTGCACACCACCATGCCCGGCTAATTTTTGTATTTTTAGTAGAGACGGGGCTTCACCATATTGGCCAGGCTAGTCTTGAACTCCTGACCTCGTGATCTCCCCGCCTCAGCCTCCCAAAGTTCTGAGATTACAGGCGTGAGCCACTGAGCCCAGCCATTTTTTCCTATTATGTAAGTATATTGGAAGTTCTTTTTTGTTGTTGTTTTTCACAGAAACAAGATCATAAACTGTTTCCAGTTCTTTCTGCAAGATTTCTTTTATCCATTGGAAACGACGAAACTATTTCAAAGACACCTCAGCACAATTTAAAACTGACTTCTGTGGGTAATTAAAATCCCAAGAATCTCACTCTCTCATACAAATAGGAACAACCAAGAGGCAGGTTCTGGCCACACTCTCTGAATTCTGAGTTAGAGAAGAGGGGCAGGAATCTTCACTGAAGTAGGAAACGGATGGACAAGTGAGACGTAAGCCTCCTGGTCTCTCATCCCTGACACTCCTATAGCAAAGGTGCCCTAACCTGAGGCCTGCTAGTGGAGTCTTTCTATAATAATTTTATAAGTAGAGGTTACCGCAATTTTATAAATTCCAGAAAAGAAAAAGGAAGAACACAAATACCTCCAATCCAGTCCCTTAAACCTAACAGCTGTATTTCTCTCTCTTTCTCCATATATATATATACACACACACACACACACAGAGACATATATACACAGACACATATATATATACATATATATAGTCATGTGTCATGTAACGAGGATATATTGTGAGAAATGTGATGTTTTGTGATCTTGTTGTTATGTGAACATCATAGGGTGCACTTACACAGACCTAGATAGTACAGCCTTCTACACACCTAGGCTGTACGGTATAGCCTATTGCCCCTAGACTACAAACCTGCATAGCATGTTCCTGTACTGAATACCGTAGGCAGCTGTAACACAATGGTAAAGATTTGTGTATCTAAACATATCTAACCATAGAAAAGGTAGAGTAAAAATGTAGTATTGTAATTCTATGGGACCACCATCCTATGTGCAGTCTATGGTTGACCAAAATGTGGTTATGAGGCACATGACTGTGTGTGTGTGGGTGGGTGTGTGCATGTATATAGTTTCACTTTTTCAAAACCTTGGCTATAACGCATAGAGCAAGGGCATCCTTTGCCCATCAACTCCAGTCCCATCCTCACTCCTTCCCCAGGGAAAGCCTCTATCAAAATATACCATGTATGTGATAGTGTGTGCATATGCTAAACACGCACACACATACACACACACACTCCAAACAATATAATGCATTGGTTTTAATTTGTTTGAATTTGCAATAAATAAATATATCATGCTAATACTGTTTCATCTTTTTTTTTTTTAACTTAGTTATATGTTTTGACATTTCTCCATGCTGGCGTAAATACAAATGCTGTGTAGCAGTACATTATACAAATGTTCCATAATTAATTAACCCATTTTTCTCTTGATGACCACATTTCTATTTCTGTTTCTATTTTGTATTTTTGGTCATTAATAACAATGATTTAATCAATATACATGTTCAAGTTTCCCTGTACAAAATGCATGAGAGCATCTCTCTATCAACCCACAAGCAAAAATTTGTGATTGCTGCACATTGCCTGGCTATGCACATTTACAATTTTAAAATATACTGGCAAACTTTTTTCCAAAGAAGTCCTTCCAACTCATACTCACACCAGCTGTGTGCACCATCATTACTTTACACTCTAGCCAACCACCACTGTGCAATAGTCTGAATGTTTGTGTCCCCCCAGATTTCACATGTTGAAATGTTAACCCCCTAGGTGATGGTATTAGGAGGTGGGGACTTGGGCAGATGATTAGTTCATGAGGGTAGAGCACTCATGATGGGATTAGTGCCATTATGAAATAGACTCAAGGGAGCTCCTGCCTTCCCTCCACTACAAGGTGGACACAGGGAGAAGGGACCACCTATGAACCAGGAAGCAGGCCCTCACCAGGCACTGAATGTGCAGGCATCTTGATCTTGGACTTCCAGCCACCAAAACTGTAAACAATAAATGTCTGTTGTCTACGTTTCACCCAGTTCATGTATTTTGTTACAGCAGCCCAAACAGACCAAGACAAATTGTTACTCTCAAAATTTTTTTTCTTCAAATTAATAGGTAAGAATTTGCTTTCTTTTGTATTGTTTTGCAGTTCTCTGAAAACTACTAAGGTTGAACATTTTTTCTTCATCTCATTCTTGTCATCAGTACTTCTGGTTCTGTTCCTGCTCATTTATCAGACTTTTTCCTATTTAGAATAAGAAAATATCTATTTAGAATACATTTTTAAAATATTTATTCTAATATTTATTAAATATGTGTTTAGAATTAAATATTATAATATTTATTAAATATTTATTAAAAATAAATATTTAGAATAAGAAAATATTTATTTGGGTACGAAATTCTTATTTTTTTAATTTCATTTTATTTTTTGAGATGAAGTCTTGCTCTGTCCCCCAGGCTGGAGTGCAATGGCATGATCTCGGCTCACTGCAACCTCCGCCTCCTAGGTTCAAGTGATTCTCCTGTCTCAACATCCCAAGTAGCTGGGATTACAGGTGTGAGCCACCATACCCGGCTAGTTTTTTTTTTTTTGTATTTTTTGTAGAGATGGGGTTTCACCATGTTGGCCAGGCTGGTCTGGAACTCCTAACCTCAGGTGATCCACCCACCTTGGCCTCCCAAAGTGCTGGGATTACAGGTGTAAGCCACTGCACCCAGCCCCAAATTCTTATCTTCATGGCTTTTATTGTATCTTATTGTGGAAATATATGGTAGTTTTTTCCTTTGTGTTTTGTAATTTTTGTGTATCTTAAAATTTTCATTCCCCGTAAGCCATAGATTCTTACTCACAGATATTGAACCTTACTTTTTTATTCACACTTAGAGTTTTAAACCACCTAGGATTTATTTTTGCATATATTATGAGGTAGTGACCTAATTTTTTCTGTGTAAATCCAATTTCCTTGACATTATTTATTGAATAATACCTGTTAGGGTTAGGCTTGTCTGCAAACAACAGGCTTACACTGCATTTTCTCTCACATCAGGAACTCATGGGCAGCATTCAGGCCTGGCATGGCAGTTATGTGCTCCAAGAGGCCTAGCTCCTTCTTCATTTCTGTCCCCACAATCTGTGGTTTCCTTGCTCAAGTTCACCTCATGCTCCAGGCCAGCTGCTGGTGCACCAGCCAACACATCCCAGTTCCAGAAGGGAAGACAATGCTGAGACGTTCCATCCATAAGCCTGGCATAGGTTGGCCTGTTTTTACTTAAGCATTGTGGACATATCAGGTGAGGTAATTTTTATGGGAACTATATTTTTGTTATGTTGTAAATGGTATGCATTTTGGGGAACATATAGAGCTTTGCATTTTGTATTTGGCATGTTTCTCTTTGCTTCTTTCTTTTCTCCCCTCTTCATTCCACTCGTGGTGCTGATTTTGTGTCTTCCCTTTGTTTTCCTCTACTAGTCAAGTTGTTAAATATTCTGTGCATATTCTTTTGATGGTTGCCTTTACATTTTCTAACATAATTGAAAATTAACTAAAGTTAATCAGTATTTCTAGTCTCCCCTCAAAGAAAAAGAAGTTGTTGTGTGCTTTAACTGCCCTCTTTTTTTTTGAGACTGAGTCTCGCTTTGTCGCCCAGGCTGGAGTGCGGTGGCGCGATCTCAGCTCACTGCAAGCTCTGCCTCCCGGGTTCATGCCATTCTCCTGCCTCAGCCTCCCTAGTAGCTGGGACTACAGGCGCCTGTCACCACACCTGGCTAATTTTTTTTGTATATTTAATAGAGACAGGGTTTCACCATGTTAGCCAGCATAGTCTGGATCTCCTGACCTTGTGATCCACCTGCCTCAGCCTCCCAAAGTGCTGGGATTACAGGCATGAGCCACCGCGCCTGGCCTTAACTGCCTTTTAAACATCCTTGCTAACTCTCAAGTAATGGTTAGCCATTCTTTTTCTTTGAAAGGTGATTCTGAGCACATACAAAACCTATGTTCCTTCTATTCTCATTTTTAGACTAACACTTACTTAGATTGACCATAATATTTTACTTTTTTTCATTCTCTTTGCTTCTGGCTTAGAGTTCTGTACCCCTCGGAATCCTCTTGCCTCTCCGCCTTCTCCTTCTGTTCTGTGCTGGGATAGTAAGGATGGTGGAAGAGTCAGGGAGAGTCTTCAGGCTTCTGGCAGCATCTGCCCAGGGATGCCCAGCTTAAATCAGAGGGAGCAGGAAGAGAGGCATGACACTTTCAGCCATCTGTGCACCCAGCCCCCAGGCTCCAGGCCATACGTACCTTTCTCTTTCTGGGTTCTACAGAGGACTCAGCTCCTGTCTCTATGGGATGGCATCCGCTGAGCCGATAAACTCCATCGACTGCAACGGCCCGACTCCCAGGCATCTGTAAATCACTGTTTTGTTCTTTTTGGTTTTACCTACCATTGCTTTCTGGATGAAAAAGGTATTTTTTTGGTAAGGTGCATCTTCAGTATTAAAATGTCTTAGTTCTTGTAAACTTAATAATATCTTTACCTTTATTCTTAAATGAAAATGGGTAACTACAGAAATCTAGATCATCATTATTTTCTCTCAGGACTTCTAACTATTTTAAATACTCATTGCCTTTCCATGCCCATTATTATTGTTGAGAGAAAAGCTATTGTTACTTTGATTGCTGGTGTTTTCTAGAAACCTGCCTTTCCATATGGACATTTTCAAGAATTTCTCCTCCAGCTTCACTGTGATGTGGCTGAGTGTGAGTCACCATTTCTGTCATTGTTCCCAGCACATCTAACTTGACACTTGGTGGACATGTTAAATCCAAGACCTTTCATGTTTTCACTTTTTTCTCAAAATTCCTCAGTCACTGTCTCTTCAACAGTAGCCCATCTGTCTCTCCACCTCCACCCCCAGCCATGCCACTAATTCTCTCTTTAATTGTGACCTATCGACTGGATTTTTAGTTTCAACGACCAAATATTTTTCACTTTTTGGGATTTTTTAACTGCTTTCCACATGTTAACTACCTGTTTCTGTTTCATAGTCTACTGTTCTTTAAATAAGTATTATTCCTCTACTTAGTTTTTTTTAGTTTATTAATTTTTTTCTATATATTACTTTATCATTCTCTCTTGTCTCCGCTTATTCTTCCTGCCCTCCTTCTCTCTCTCGGTGTGTGTGTGTGTTTATATACACACATATATACATAATATATATGCACATATGTATGTGTTTGACTGGGTGTATAATTTCCCTTAAATCTAATTACAAAATGCATGCTGTTTTCCAAGGACAGTATTTTTAAAATAAACCATTTATTTGTTTTGATTTTTTTCCTTACCTGATCTAAATCCCCTGCCCAACATTTGCACAGAACAACAGTATCATCCCATTATGTTTCCTTCCATGACATTCCATTCTCATATCACATGAATAAAAAAAATCTAAATCCCCTGCCCAACATTTACATAGAACAACAGTATCATCCTAGTATATTTCCTTCCATGACATTCCATTCTCATATCACAATGAATAAAAACACATAGAAGTTTCTGTTTTTCTCAATTCTTCTTGTAGGAAAAGAGATACTAATCAACTTTTCTGCCATTTGTTTTTCTGCTTAAAGACACATTATGGAAACCCCACCAAGCCAACTCATCTATAACGAAGTCACTGCTTTTAGTCACTGTGTATTAGCTCATGAATGTATATGGTATATTTTATTCAGTCATTTCATTACTGATGAGTATTCACCACAATTTCATATTTTGTTCTTATTAAAAGCAATGTTATAATAAAGAAAACCATGGGACATACCTTCGTGCACAGGGGTTTTAATTGCACAGTGCTTCAGGGAATCAGACTTGGATTGAAAGGTCCATGAAATTTCAGTTTTAGGCAAAAATACCCAATTGTTTACACAGAAGGCTGTAAGAAGCTTCAGTAAGATACCAACAATAGATATTATTATTCATTTTTATTTTTACCATTGAATTTTGCTATAAATTGATATCTTATTCCTTTATCACCTTATGTATTTATGAAATACTACTTTGAAGTCCTTCTTGGATGGCTCCATTAGCTCTCCATTCTTAGGGTTGAATTCTCCAATTTACTGGTTCTGTGGAATGCTTTTCATGGTTTTGCATTTTTTAGCATCTTTTATCGTTTTGATTATCAATTCATTTTGCAAAGGGGTCTTCTTCTAAGAGAGTTTAACATATATCCTGGAGCAGTTCCATAGTTGTTTTGCCTGGGTTCTACAGAGTTCACCTGTTATTAATAGGTTTTGTTGATGGTTTCTCGAACTGGAATTCTCCCACAAGCATCAGTATAAATGAGGTGCACAGTCTATATTCCTTCTTTGTGGATGACTCTTTTTCCAATCATGCATTATCATGCAGGTTACATTTTCAGCAGTGTGGATTAATGAGGAGAAACTTTGTTGTCTACTCATGATAATGTCATGGTTTCCCAACTCTTGTTTCAGAAGAGGAGCCCTTTTTGGACTTCCTGCTGCACATGTGAACTATAGCCTCAGTTTCCCTGTGCAAGTGTGAAAATCCTACTCGTAAGGCATGCCCTGTATTCAGCTGTGTAAGTGCCGGTCACTACTCCCACTTACCTCTTAAAATGTTTAGTTTCAAATACAGAAAAAGTTGCAAATCTTACATGTTGGTAAAATCTACATATCTATACACTCATGCATCTACCACTCCAATCATAATATAGAAAATTTTTATTTTTCTGAGACTGAGTCTCGCTCTGTCACCCAGGCTGGAGTGCAGTGGCGCGATCTCCCCTTTCTGCAAGCTCCGCCTCTCAGGTTCATGCCATTCTCCTGCCTCAGCCTCCCTAGTAGCTGGGACTAGCCCTCCACCACGCTTGGCTAATTTTTTGTATTTTTAGTAGAGATGGGGTTTCACCATGTTAGCCAGGATGGTTTCTATCTCCTAACCTCGTGATCCACCTGCCTCAGCCTCCCAAACTGCTGGGATTACAGGCGTGAGCCACGGCGCCCAGTGAAAATTTTTTCACTCCACGTTTCCTTGTGTCCCTTCCCAATCGGTACTGCATTTCTGTCTTCTACCACCATAGATCAGTTTTCTTGTTCTTGAACTTCAACTAGACAGAATCATATAGTATACACTCTTTTGTTCCAGGGTTCTTTTATTCAACATAATGTTTTGAGACCCACTATATCTTCTATATATCGAGTAGTCATTCCTTTTGGCATCTGCTGTATGAATAGGACACAGTTTGTTAATCCGTTCTTTTCTGAATGGGTACCTAGGAAGCATCCTGTTTTTGATTACTATGAGAAAACATATATGTACCTTTTATACATGTAGTTTGGTGGCCATGCACATCCTGTTCTCTTGGGTGTATCTAAAGGTAGAATTGCTGGTCATAGTGTAGACATAGATTTAAGTTTGTCACATCAACTTACAAGAAGTCCAGTGGCTTTACATCCTTGCCATTCCTTGCTATTGGCAGGTTTCTTAATTTTAACTATTCTGGTGACAAACAGATCCTTTTTTAGGACTTTTTAAATTCCTTAGCCAAAAGATCAAAATAAGGATTTCAATCTTTGCAAAAGGATCAATATAAAAATATAAAACATATAAAGCTTAGAAATATCATGATACAGCAACCATAGCAGCTACTTTTGTAATATACAAGATAATTCTTTTTTCCTACATCCAATTTGCTACCCTAGTGTAGGCTTTGATTTGGTAAAATCGTTGCTTTGTTTGAAACAGTCCTTCCTCCCCTTCTCCTCTTGGCCAGATGAACCCACCCTTTCAGACCTTGTTCAGTGTTACTTCCTCTAATATTCTTCCCCAGATTCCTGAATGGAGGAATTATTTCCTCCATTCACTGTGTATTTTGCTAAGGCTTAATTTATAACAATTATCTAACGGAATTATAGTCAATGTCTGCCTCTTCTCCCAAGCTGTAGGATACCATGTTTTATTCATATTTGTGCCCTCAACCTTACTGTAGTGTTTAAGCACATAGCTAGTGTTCCATGAATATTTATGGGGAAAAAAAAAAAGAAAGTGTAAATGTTTCCTCACTTGTACGGGTTTCAAAAATTCCCTACAACTCAGAAAGATAAACAACTAATATTTTCTTAATTCATAGCTTATTCCTTCGGAAACTGTACTCTGGAAAACCATACATATATTTGAGAAAATATGTACGGGAAAACTTCTTTCCTATATATAACTATTTTTAAAGATCTCCCAGGCCAGGCACGGTGGCTCATGCCTGTAATCCCAGCACTTTGGGAGGCTGAGGCAGGTGGATCACTTGAGGTTAGGAGTTCAAGACCAGCCTAGCCAACATGGTGAAACCCCGTCTCTACAAAAATACAAAAAAAATTAGCCCAGCATGGTGGTACACGCCTGTAATCGCAGCTACTCGGGAGGCTGAGGCAGGAGAATCTCTTGAACCCAGAAGGCGGAGGCTGCAGTGAGCCGAGATCGTGCCATTGCATTTCAGCCTAGGTGACAGAGCAAGACTTCATCTAAAAAAAAAAAAAATTCTCCCTACATGAGATCATTACACTTAAATGTTGCAAATTAATGCTTAGAAAAATTAAACATACATGTAGAACTATATGATGAAAATCCACATATGGGAACATTTTTAGGTACTTTTTAAAAATTCTATGTGATTTAGATGTTTTTATAAAATACAGTACATATACTCCCCAAGTAGACATGGTGGCTCTGAATTAGATGTGCTTCATCTCACAAATACTATAAATGTTATCATCACTAATTTATGATCAAGGAAATGAACCATCAATTAATATTTTGAAATATCTACAAAATTGACTTGGCAAAAGAGGTCTAAAGCAAGTCTCGGCTTTAAAAGAAGCAGCGTATATCTCCTATTAATGAAACCTAAATTATTCCAAGCTCTTGGGAAACAGCACCTATTAATGTTACACAAAAACACCAAAATACAGTCATTGTAGGGTGAATGGATCATTCACTTGGGTTTTCCTCATTTATAATGTAATTTTCCTTGGCCGGGCGCAGTGGCTTATGCCTGTAATCCCAGCACTTTGGGAGGCCGAGGCGGGTGGATCATTTGAGGTTGGGAGTTTGAGACCAGCCTGGCCAATATGGTGAAACCCCATCTCTACTAAAAATACAAAAATTAGTCAGGTATAGTGGTATGCACCTGTAATCCCAGCTACTTGGTAGGCTTAGACAGGAGAATTGCTTGAACCTGGGAGGTGGAGGTTGCAGTGAGCCGAGATCGCACCATTGCACTCCAGCAGGGGCAACAGAGCAAGACTCCACCTGAAAAAATAAAATAAAAAATAGAAAAAAATGTAACTTTCCTTAAATAAAAGGCTGCTGCAGGCAGCCCCAAGAGATACCAGCAGATCTTCTGCTGTTTCTACTTTTGTAGCCATGTAGTGGGATCATGGCTGACTGACAGGTGAGCCTTAGGGCCAGAATTCTACTGTCTCTTCAGCCAGGGCCTCGCAGGTGCCAGAGTTCATGAGGACGAGTGCCTCAGATGTCTCCTGTGCCTCCAGCACCACACAGCACCTGTGTCCTCTATATAGCCTTTAGTTACTTGTTCAGTCTTTTATTTTTAACAGAACAAGAAGGCTATGTCAGCACATGAGACATACTCTGTTTGGTATGGTGCATCCTTTCTTAACATTTTCCTTCGCTTGGGAGGCCCACCTCCGCCTCTCCGTTGATCTGTACTCCTTCCCTTACTTCATCCTCCAGGTCTGTCCTCTCTGTGTTGGGGAGCAGCTGCTGACACTGAATATGTAAATGTAAGGATGGCCTTTCTGGGTTTCTCATGCTGCTTCCTTTCTGGCAATCTTCAGGAATGAAAAAATCTTTAAGTATATTTTTAGTGATAGTTTGGTCAATATCATATTCCTATGGGATTGTTAAGGGATGTGGACGAGGTTTCGATCTCTTTAGATGAAGTTGACTGAAAGGGAAAGGCCTTCCTCACATGCTAGTCTGTGTGTGTTGTTCTCTCCAGAGGCTCCCCACATAGCTGCAGGACCCCCAGGGAGACATTTGGCTATTTACATTTCTTGGGCCATCTGTCTCTCTAACAGGGGTTGCAAAGATAATGTAATCAGTCCTGGATTATCCCTGCTGTAGTTTAAAGTTTCACTTATGATTTTGCTTCTAGCAAGAAGAGGACACAGATGGGCTTCTGGGTCTGTGCGTCCTCAGAAAAAGGTGGCTTTGCTGCGCTGCTGCTCCACTGGAGCCATTTCAGGCATGTTTCTGCCTCAGGCATGCCTCGGGCTGTCTGATTTGAAAGGAAGCAAATGTAGATCCAATTCAACAAATACAGGAACCTGAATGCCATAAAAGGAAGCTGCGCTTCGTGTAGAATTCCAGCCTATCCAGCTGTGGACCATCATCCTCTGAAGCAGATGCTTGAGTGTTTCTGCCTCCTTCTAGCAATGCACCACAATTCTGCAAATGAGGGACCTGTGATGATGTCAAAACTGACCACCCTTTGTAATGGGATGTTGCATTTCATTCCATCAAGAAGAAGGCTGTCTTCCTTCTTTTCCAAGTCACATGGGCAAGCCCGAACTCAAAAGATTCAGGGCTTGCCCATGTGACCTGCTTTGATCAACGGATCCTTAGCAAATGTAATACAAGCAGAGGCTTGCAAAGGGCTTGCCTGCAGGGGCTGTCTCACTACTGCACTCGCAAGCCTGAGACCACCACAGGAGAGCCCTAAGGGAGCCTGTGGCATTAGTTTCAGGATAGAGTACAAGGCAGGGGTTAGAAAAGCAATGAGGGAAGAATGCCAGTCAGGACAGGAAAAGTGGCAACCAGCGTTAGGCCATAGCAAGATACCTGGCACGGCAGACAGCTGGAGGACCTTGAAAAAAACATACCCAATGAACACATCTGGCGAAGGGTCTGTTGGTTCTCCCAGCTGTGTCTGAATAGATAAGCAAGTGAGAAACAATCCGAAGAAGGAATTGTTTGGCTTAGAAGCAGAATTTAGAGGTGATATGAAAGAGCCAGGACTTGCCGGATGGAAGAATGAAACTGTTTCACATTTCTAATCTCTCCACCGGCAAAAGAGTCTCAAAGGAAGGAAGAAAATTTAAAAAAAGAAAAAATAATAAAAGCAAGGTATGGCTGTAAAAGTCTTTTATTAAACCTAAGCAATTTAAGATGGTGCCCAGTAGACTCTCTCAACTGGACAAGTGGGCTTGTAAGAATCTTAAGGATATTGTTCCACTGAAACATGAAATGTTCCCCAAAGTAGAAAGACATCCGGACTTTGAGACTGAGGTTGAACAGAATGAGCATTCTGGGTGCTGGGATGGAGTTAGTATATCTTGCAAGTTAGAGGTGGGTGGATCAGGAGGCTGACTTGTTGCCATAATAGACCCCTGTGTTTAGGTCTGCTCTTCTGAAGGCATGCCCTTAGGTGTGACTTTCACTCACTTGACATGTGGCTTGCTTTGGACAATGGGACTGCAGCCAGTGATATACAAACAGAGTCTCAAAAATACTTGCATATTGGAGTTTGCCCTCTCTTGATGCTTTTTGGAGTCCTAGGCCCACTATGTGAAGGATAATGAGTTAGCTTATGGGAGGATGAGGAACCACATCGCCAGAGGCCACACCTGCCCAGCCATCTCAGCTACTTAAGAAACAAGAGCTAAATAAAACAATTGTCACTTGAAGCCACTACGTTTTGTTGTTGGTTGTACAGCCAAAGCTAACTGATTCAGTGCTCATGTTACTCCCATTTTTCAGCTGGGAAAACTGAGGGTTACGTGCTTCAGTAAATTATCAAAGATTATAAAATGGATAGGAAAGAATCTACTACTTGATCCAAGGTACTCAGATTTCAGATACCAACTCTTTCATCACCGTTCCTCAAGAAACTTTTGCCTTTCTCTACTACCCCACGGACCACACTAACAACTGAACTGCACATTCTCTTCCTCCTGTTCCTGAACCGGCATATTCTTATAAAAGCAATATACAAAATCAATCACATCTCTACATGGCAAATTTCAGCGAGAAAACATGACAGAAAAATATTCCATTTAGAATTCTTTACAAAAAATAAGACCTTTAAGAATCAATACAGAGGAATATCAGCAAACTGAGAGTAGGCAGCTCTACCCTCCCGTTCTCCCCACAGGAGCACTAAAAAACAAGCAGGAACTGTCAGAATCAGCTTCGTTAGAAACGTGGAAAATAGTCAAAGGTTTACAGCAACAAAGCAAACACTGAATCACGAACAAGGCAACTTAAAAATGGCAGGAAAGCTTTGAGGCAGTCTTGTTTGTCCTTGCTCCACCCTCCCCTGCTCAGCAGCAGTCTTCATTCCCATGCTGGGAACTTGGTCCTGGGTTCGGGAGGGAGCAGACAGCATTCATAAATTATTGTGCATGTCTGTTTGAAACTGTCTGGAGCTACTTGAAAGACCAACAGAAGATGCAGGTCTCTGTTTTGCCTAACTCAGAAGCCATTTGGGATGGAAAAGCAGTAGATGGTGCTCGAAAACACTGTAAGGCAGACAACAACCTGCACCACCCACCCAGGCCAAAAGACAACTGCTGAGACATGCAGAGGCCTACTAGAGTGAGGAAGAGCCCAGAAAGAGCTTCCCTGGGATATTCGGGCATTCAAAAGCACCCATGTATTTGGAGGAATCTAGAACACCATGCACATGCCCAAGGTAAGATGCATGACCAGAAAAAACCTGAGAAGACCTTAAGCTTCCATCCCAGATGGATTCCGAGGCTCCCGGGAAATCCATTTAAGGGCTGAAGGAAGGTCCCAGCACAGAACCATTCTGCAGAGACTACAAGAGGTTCTCCTATCTTCTCCTCCTTCCTTCTTTGTCTTCTTTCTCGTCTTCTTCTCTTTCCCTTCATATTCAAGGAAACTTTCGGAAAAAGCTAACTGAACAATATCTAAGGAACAGAGACTTCAGTGACACCAATGGTAAGGAGTACAGTCTGAAAAATAGTTAAGAAAAGTCGCAAAACAGACAAACAACCATAGCCTGCAACAACAACAACAAAAACAGAAAACCTCTGGAAGAACGGGAGTCTGGTTTCCAATTTTATCACATTATAATAAACAATATATGATTTTTGAAAAAATAAAGGAAAAATATTTTAAAACAAAGTAAAGGAAAAATATTTTAAAACAACATGCCAAAACTTACAGGAAAAACAGTGCTAAAAGGGAAATTTATGGCTATAAATGCTTATATTATAAAACATAAAAGGATCTCGAATCAATAATCTAACTTTACACCTAAAAGAATGAATAAAAAGAGAGCACACTAAACCCAAGGTTAGCAGGAGGAAGGAAATAATAAAGATTAGCACAGGGTAAACAAAATAGAGAACAGAAAAGCAGACCAGGTGCAGTGGCTCACGTCTCTAATCTCAGCAGTTTGGGAGGCTGAGGTGGGCGGATGGCTTGAGCTCAGGAGTTAAAGACCAGACTAGGCAACATGGCAAGACCCCTTCTCTACAAAAAATACAAAATTTATCTGGGCATGGTGGTGCACACCTGTAGTCCCAGCTACTTGGGAGGCTGAGGCAGGAGGATTGCTTGAGCCCAGGAGGTGGAGGTTGCAGTGAGCCGAGATCATGCCATGCACTCCAGCCTGGGTGACAGAGTGAGATCTTGTCTCAAAAAAGAAAAAAAAAGAAAGAAAGAGAATCAATAAAGCCAAATTTGGTGCTTTATGAAGATCAACAAAATTGACAAATCTTTAGCTAGAGTGGCAAAGATAAAAAGAGAGAAGATACAAATGACTAAAATCAGGAATGAAAGCGGGAACTCACAGAAACAGAAAGGATGGTAAAGGACTGCTGTGAACAAATGTACTCTAACAAATTAGATAACCTAGGTGAAATGGACAAATTCCTAGAAACACACAAACTACCTAAGCTGACTCAAAAAGAAGAAAAATAACAAAACACCTATAACAAGTGAAGCTATTGAATCCGTAATCCAAAACCTCTCAACAAATAAAAGTTCAGGACCAGATGGCTTCACTGGTGAATTTTATCAGACATGTAACATACAATTAGCACAAATCCTTCTCAAACTCTTCCATATGATAGAAGAGGAAGGAATACATCCTACCTCACTGTAAGAGGCCAGCATTACCTTGATACCAAAGCCAGATCAAGATATCACAAGAAAAGTATAGGTAAATATCTCTAATGAGACAGATAAAAAAAATCCTCAATGAAACAGTAGCAAAGTGAATACAACGGCATATTAAAAGGATTATACATCATGACTAAATGGGATTTATTCCTTGAATGTAAGGGTGAGTCAACCTACAAAAATTAATAGACATAATACAACACATTAACAGAATGAAGAATGAAAAAAAAAAAACAACTTATCGTCATCTCAATTGATGCGGATAAAGCATTTAACAAAATCCAATGCTCTATTATAATGAAAAAAAAAAAACACATCAAAGCAGGAAGAGAAGGGAACTTCCTCATCATAAAGTCTTTTATGGAAAACCTACAGCTAACATTTTACTCAATGGTGAAATAATGAAGGTTTTCCCCTAAAATAGGAACAAGACAAGAATTTCCAATTTCACCACTGCTATTCAACATTGTATTGGAAGTTCTAGCCAGAACAACTAGGCAAAGAAAATAAAAGCATCCAAATTGGAAATGAAGAAATAAAACTATCTCTATTCACAGTTAGTATGATCCTGTCTATAGAAAACCTCAAAGAATTCACGAGAATGATACTAGGGCTAATAATGGAACTCATAAAACTTGAATGTTACAAGATTGACACACAAGAAATGGCTGTTTTTCTATATACTGGCAATGAATAATCTGAAAAGAAATTTAAGAGAGCAATTTTATCTAGATAGCATCTAAAATAATAAAATAGTAATAAATTTAATTGAGGTAAAAAGACTTGTGCATTAAAAACTATAAAACATTGCTTAAAGAAATTAAAGAAAACACAAATAAATGAAAAGATATCCCATGTTCATGGCTTGGAAGACTTAATATTGTCAGGATGGCAGTACGTCCCAAAGCAATCTACAGAGTCAATACAATCCCTTCCAAAATTCCAACAAACATTTTTTACAGAAATGGAAAAGCCTATCCTAAAATTCATATGGAATTGCACAGGTCCCTGGATAACCATAATAATCTTTTAAAAAGTAAAAATACACACAATTCCCAATTTACCACCAAGTTACCGTAATCAAAACAGTGTGGTACTGGCATAAGGACAGACATATAAACAATAGAATAAAATTCAGAGTCCAAAAATAAACCCCGGCATCTGTGGCCAACTGATTTTTGACAAGTGTGCCAAGTCTATTCAGTGAAGAAAAGATTAGCCTTTGCAAGAAATGGTGCTGGGACAACTAGAAAGCCATGTGCAAAAGAATGAAGTTGGTCCCCTACCTCATACAAAAATTAACTCAAAATTGGCCTGGGGCCTAAATACAATATCTAAAAATCATAAAACTCTTAAAAGAAAACAAAGGTTTAAATCTTTCTTACCCAGAATTTGGCAGCAGATTCTTAGAAGTGACACCAAAACATGAACAACAGAAGAAAAAATCGATGAACTGGATTTCATTAAAATTAAAAACTCGCCTGCATAATAGGATATTTTATCAAGACAGTGAAGAGACAACAAACAGAATGGAAGCAAATAGTTGCAAGTCATATATTTGATAAGGGCTTAATAATATTCAAAATATAAAAAAGTGTTAAAACTCAACAACAAAAAGACAAGCTACTCAATAAAATGAGTTGAACTGTCATTTCTCCGAAAATAATGGCCAATAAGCACATGAAAAAAGGCTCAATGTCATTAGTCATTAGGAAAATCCAAATCCAAACCACAATATGGTTCCATTTTACATGTACTAAGATGGTTGTAGTAAAAACAAAGACTAAAAAAAAAAAATAACAACTGTTGGCGAGGACGTGGAAAAATTGTAACGCTTATCAATGGAAAACCTGTCCATTGCTGCTGGGAATGTAAAACTGTGCAGTCACCATGATAAAGGGTGGTGGGTCCTCAAAACGTTAAAACAGAGTTACTTTCTTAGTTCACTAGAGCTACCATTTAAAATACCATGGACTGGGTTGCTTAAATAATAGAAATGTATTTTCTCATGGTTCTGAAGTCAGAAAGTCCAAGGTGAAGGTGTTGGCAGGTTTGGTTTCTGCTGAGGCCTCTCCCCTGGGCTTGCAGATGGCCCCCTTCCTTCTGTGGCCTCACATGGTCTTTTCTCTGTGCACACATCCTTGGTGTCTCTTCCTCTTATAGGGAGATCGGCCCTATTAGATTAAGGCCTCACCTTTATGACCTAATTTAACTTAATTACATCTTTAATGGCTCTATCTACAAATATGGAAACATTGAAAGTTAGGGCTTCAATATATAAATTTTGGGGGAAATAATTCTGTCCCTAACAGTTACTATATGCCCTAGCAATTCCACTCTTAGGTATACAATAGTCAAAGGAATTGAAAGCGGGGCTGAAACAGATACTTGTATGCCAATGTTCACTGCAGCATTATTCACAGTGGCCACACAGATAGGAGCAACCCAAGTGTCTATCAACAGATGAATGGAGCAACAAATCACGGCATATACATACAATAGAGTATTACTCAGCCACAGAAAGGAATGAAGCACTAATCCATGCTACCTTGACCTTGGACTTTCTGACTTCAGAACCATGAGAAAATACATTTCTATTATTTAAGCAACCCAGTCCGTGGTATTTTAAATGGTAGCTCTAGTGAACTAAGAAAGTAACTCTGTTTTAACGTTTTGAGGACCCACCACCCTTTATCATGGTGACTGCACAGTTTTACATTTCCACCAGCAATGGATTAAGTGAAATAAGCCAGACACAAAAGGACAAATATTGAAAGAGTCTACTCATGCGAAATAACTAGAATAGGTAAATTTTTAGAGACATAAATTAGATTCAAATTTACCCTGAACCTGAAGTAGAGAGGAAGGAGGAGGTATCACTTAACAGACAGAGGGTTTCAGTTTGGAATGATGAAAAAGTTTTGGAAATAGTGGTGATGACTGCACAACCTCGTGAATGTACAATGCCACTGGATTGAACAGTTAAAAAATATTAAAATGGCAATTTTTGTCATATTTTTTAACACAATTTAAAAAAACTTAAGAAAATAACAAAAGTGGCATAAAACTATGGATAAAATTATGAAACTTTAAAGAAGCCCTTAAAGAGTACCTAATTAAATGGAAATACATGTATATAAATATAAGCGTATATTTATATACAAGTGAATATTATATAAATAATGTTTATTTGTATCTAGATAGAAAAACTCCTTTAGGCAAAGTTCTTAATTTGCCCTGTGTTGATTCATACGTCAATGCAATTGTGATTAAAACCTCAACAGAGTGTGTGTGTGTGTGTGTGCGCACGCAGGCGCACACATGTGCGCTCTAAGACACATCAAGTACATCTGTAGGGAGAAATAGATGGAGAAAACAGTCAAGATCATTCTGAGGAAAACTGACTCGCCCACGGATTGGCAACACATAGTATAAATCTATAGCACTTAAGAAAGCAGAGTATTTGAATGCAATAGGCAAATACACCTTTGTAACAGAATGGAAAGCCCAGACGTCAACGCACACATATGTAAAAGTAGCCACATGACAGAGGCTGTACTGAGGGTCCCATTGTTGGGGCTGAGACAAGTGGTTATCCACATGAAGTACAACAAGGAAAAAATTAGATTTCCCACCTCACACCACACACAAAAATCAATCTCATCTCCATTAAAGTTTAAATGCAATAAGCAAAATTTAAAGAATTTCAAACTTTAAGGAGGATATATATGAGAACAGCCTTGTTACCTTAAGGAGGATAAGATTTTAAAAACCAGACTTAAAATAAAAAACCATAAAAGATAATTTAGAAACTTTAATTCCATCAAAAGATACCACAAAGGAATTGAAAAGAAGAACCCCCCAAATGGTAACTCAAGATATCTGCAATATGTAAAACCCTTAAAGAAGATTTTAAAAACTCCTAAAGGTATTATAATTTTGGTGTTGCTGAGTAACGCTGAAGACACACACGCCCCATGAGTGAAATTCTCCTCTAAGGTATAATTCTTAATGCTTCCTAAATAAGTATGTGCCCATATGGGCCACAATGTAGAACAAGATGTGTCACTAGTAGCACCTGCAGTTGCTAAAAACCATCAGATAGCAACACCAATGTCTAGCAAACACAATGGTTGAATATATCCTGACATATTCTGATAAACTCTGTGGGGCCATGAAATAAATATACCTTCAACCTTTGTCAATGTGGATGAATCTCTGGAAGAGAATACTAAGGAAACAAGGTAAGGTTTTAAAAAATTTCCACAATGGGATTCCATTTGTATGAATTTTATAAACAACAAAAAAGTAACATTTAAAAACTATCTACATAAGTAACAAAACTGAAGGTAAATGCATAATCTCGCATTGTGTTCCCTTTCTTATGTATGGCTTTCATTGACACGAGGTTACAGGGGAGCTCCACAAGCCTAAGAAAAAGAAATCAGGGTGATGTTCTGGGGAAGCCTGTGTGGTCTCATCTCTGATGTATCATCATCAGTAGACCTGTGGAAACACCAAACTTAGCTCAGATGCCCTCACCACCTTTTTCAGACCCACGATTGACAATCATAGGCAAAGAAGGTAAGGAAATGGAAGCCCTGCTTCACTTTTTATGGATTTATACCCAGAAGTGAGACTGCAGGATTGTATGGTGGCTCTGTTTTTAACTTGTTGAGAAATCTCCATATTGTTTTTGACAAGGACTACACCATTTTGCATTTCCACCAAGAGTCACAAGGGTTCTAATTTCCCCATATCCTCACCAATACTTGTTTACTTTTGATTTTTGTTAACAGCCATTTTGACAATTATGAGGTAATGTCTCATGGAAGTTTTAATTTGCATTTCCCTGATAATTAGCAATGTTGAACACTTTTTCTTCTACCTGTTGGCTATCTGTATGTCTTCTTTGAAGATATCTACGCTCCCATATTAATTGCAGCACTATTCACAATAGGTAAGATATTAATTGCAGCACTATTCACAATAGGTAAGATACGGAAACAACTCAAGTGCCCCTGGACAGATGAATGAATGAAGAAAATGTGCTATATGCCTACATTGGAATATTCAGTCTTAAGAAGGAAATCCTGCCATTTGTGAAAACATAGAGGAACCTTGAGGACATTATGCTTAGTGGAAAAAGCCAGTCACAGAAGAACAAATACTGCATGATTCCATTTATATGAAGTCCCTAGAGGAGTCAAACTCATAGAACCAGAGCTGAACCAGAGAGGAGAATGGTGGTTGCCAGGGGTTGGGGGCAGGGGCAAATGAAAGTTGTTGAATGGGTATAAAGTTTCAGTTATGCAAGATAAGTTCTAGAGATCTGCGGCACGATATAATGCACATAGTTAACAATATGATATTGCGCACCTGAAAATTTGTTAAGAAGGTAGATAACATGTTACGTGTTCTTACCACAACAACACAAAACAAACAAAACAAAACAAATAAAACCAAAGGGACATCAGATAACTTTTGGAGGTGATGGATATATTAGTTACTTGGACTGTGGTGATGGTAATATGAGTGTATACTTATGTCCAGACTCCCAAATTGTATACACTAATTGTGTGCAGTTTTTTATATACCAATTATACTTCAATAAAGCTGGTGGGGGAAATGGAAATCCTGCTGTATTATTCCATTTTGTGTTGTTATAAAGGGTAATTTTTTTTTTATTTTTTTTTATTTTTTTTTTGAGACGGAGTCTCGCTCTGCCGCCCAGGCTGGAGTGCAGTGGCCAGATCTCAGCTCACTGCAAGCTCTGACTCCCGGGTTCACGCCATTCTCCTGCCTCAGCCTCCCGAGTAGTTGGGACTACAGGCGCCCACCACCGCGTCCGGCTAGTTTTTTGTATTTTTTTAGTAGAGACGGGGTTTCACCGTGTTAGCCAGGATGGTCTGGATCTCCTGACCTCGTGATCCGCCCGTCTGGGCCTCCCAAAGTGCTGGGATTACAGGCTTGAGCCACCGCGCCCGGCCATAAAGGGTAATTTTTAAAGAAAATAAGTATATTTGGCTCGTGGCCTGCAGCCTGTACAAGAAGCATGGTGCCAACATCTTTTTCTGGTGAACCTCAGGAAGCTCATAATCGTGGCAGAAGGAGAAGGGTCAACCAGCATATCACATGTTGAAAGAGGGAGCAAGAGAGAAAAGGGAGGTGCCAGACTCTCTAAGCAACCAGATTTCACTTGAGATAACAGACTGAGAATCCACTCATTACCAAGGGGAGAGCACCAAGCCATTCATGGGGGATCCGCCCCCATGACCGGAACACCTCCCACTAGGTCCCACCTCCAACATTAGGGATCACATTTCAACATGAGATTCCCAGTTTGGACACACATCCTAACCTTATCACCTGTCTTTATTTGTATGGTATTATGCATTGCCTCCAGGCAGGGTGGCGTTTCTGCGGACAGAAGGGGACACCAGCCCTGAAAGGCAGCCTTGTACACCTGAACTAAGCAGGGTTTAAGCATTTCTCAAAAGGTTGCAGAAATAACTGAAGGAAACCCTTCCTCACAGCAGCAAACTGTGGGGCTTAGTGTCTCAGTGGGTCTGAAGGAAACATCAGTTTTCTTCCTTCTCTTCCCCACTTCACTCTGTCCCTCTCACCAAATCCCTCGGAATCATGGGGAGCCAGGTGCTCTGGGAATTAATATGCACCGTCAGCCACCGACCCCTGGCTGGTGAGGGCAGCTGGGAGGGCTGGGCTGGCTGCTGGGGAGGCAGGGACCCTGGAGGCCAAGCACTGAGCTGGCCCCTCAGGGGACTCATTTTTGCCTAATTCACACTACTCACCATCTGCCACCACAAGGCCCCCAGAAATTATTCTGGAGAACTGCCACATTCTCCTGCAGCACAGATCAAGAAACCTGTCCTGACTTAAAGGGACGCTACCTAGTTAATGCTTGGCAGGTCTCTAGGTCTCCTCCTCCTCTCTGTCCCTGGAACCTGTCCGCACTGAGCCTTCCTTACCTCTCTCCACGACATCTGTCCTCTTTCACCTGGGAAATACCCAAGGCTTCCTCCTCCCAGCTGGGCTGAGAGTCCTTAAAGCCTACTCCCTGGATGTTAAACTCCCACCCAGAGATGCTGACGAGGTCCCTGTCCTGTAAATGTACCACCTAATGCCAGGCAACCTGGTAGTGAATTGAGTCAAAGCTGTCAGTGATCATAAGGAAGATCATGAAACTTCACTAAGAAAGAGACTACACTGCCCATAAACTATGACCCAGTGTTCTCCTCAACCATTGATTGCAAAACATATCCCATTTTCAGAGACATGAAAAAAAGATTTGCCTTTTGGGAACTAAGAAATATGATAATTGCATTAACTATTAAGACTCTAATGTGAGCAGGCCTTTCACATGCACAATCTCATTTATTTCTATCTTCACAGCTGTACCAAGGAAAATATTTATTTTTCTATTTTCAAATATAGAAGCCAAGAACTCCTCATCCCTCTCAAAGAGGCAGGCTAATGCTTCAGTCTGCATTTTCAGGAAGCTTGGCACTCCTCTTATAACCAAAAGCCATATTTGTCAAGCCCTCTAACCTGGACTAGGGTGCACGGCATTGGGCAAGTTACTTAACCTTTTTGAGCTTCGTAATTCTAATCTAAAAATATGGTTGATAACAGCCATCCTGTCCAGGTGTTGTGACACGTGCACCAATGTATCTAGAGCTAGTTTAGCACAATGTGTGGTTCATGCTAAGGATGCAGTAATAAATGACAAGTAGAAAAACAAATGTTCGTAAACATACTTTATGTAAATTCTCTCATTTAATCTCATTATAGGGCTTATAGTCTACTATGATTAAAAAAAAAAAAAAAAAAAACTTAAGACCTATCTTATCCCACTCTGTCTTTCGAACTGTAAGACATGGGAGGGCAGAGATGGCGTTTGGGTCCCTAATAGGCCCCAATGCCCAGCAGAGCTCCTGGCACAGAGCAGATAGGCTGGCTGCCAGCATCTCCTGAGGCCGAAGGCCAGTCCAGATCTCAGGTGTGACTTCCTAGGCCTGGGGAGAGACAGGGGGTGCCTCCATGGGCAGGTGCTAGGGACCGGCCACAGGTTCCTAAGGGAGGCTACAGTCATCCCTGATAGGGTCTGCCATGCAGAACATGTGCACTCCACACGGCAGCAAGAGCCTGACCACCAGAGGCCTCACCTTCAACCTGGGATCCAGAGCAAAACCAAGTCCACCCCAGTGACTGCTCCTGTTTGGAGCCCGCAGCCCTGCCCCACAGCCGGGGAGCCCGCCTTCAGCCTGCAGCCAGAGCTGGGCACGCTGCCTTCCTGTGGCCTCTGCTTTTGTCCTTGGTGCAGCTGTTGTTTTTAATGTGTGGGGTGAGGAAGAGGAAAGGGCTCTGGACTGGAGTAGATCTGTGGGGATAAAGGACTGGATTTGTTTGGAGGCCTAACTTCTGCACACTCATTCTGGTAGTTACCCAAGTTCACAGAGTGCCCTGGCTTTACAGAAGCGGGTTTCCACCTGCAACTGTAGTTCAAGGAGCCAGGCACTAGATGGAGACGCAGCCCAAGTCATGGCCAAATGTTCCTCACATCTGGGAGTTTGAGAGCAGAGGGAGGAACCAGGGTTTGGAAGAAGTTGATTAAGACAGTCACTTAAATCGCACAGATATTGGTCTATAAGAGCCACGCCCGTCCCCCATCCGTCACACCAAGGTGATAGGGTTCTTTCTGAAGAGGGGAGGTGAGACATTACCCTGCACTCATCCCTCACTCCTCCCACAACATCACTTCTCAAAAAGCCAGAGAAACAGGAAAAACCACTAAAGAGCATTGTCCCCAGGTATGATCTTCAGCCCTTCTGCCCCCCAATTTTAAGATAATTATAAAGGTTAGTTTAAAGATGGAAAGAAATTATCTCCCTAAAGGGTTGGGCCGTGCAAGGATCATATTTCTAGCAAGTGCAAAACAGTACCGGTCATCTTGTTAAGGAGATGAGTGAACAAGCCAAGGACAATCACCAGCTCATGCCTGGCAGGCCTTTTCTTTGAACCAGAGCCTGCCATGTCATCTGCATGCATGTCCTTGAAGAACACAGCCACAGAGCCATCATGACCCTCTGATGCTCCAGGGTCACGCATCTGGAAAAGGAAGAGCTTTTGAGGCTGGACTTTCAACTCAGGCCATGTTAGTGAGGGTCTGAGATAAGGCAGTGGTCACAGGGCAGAGAGACCAGTGCTGGCCTGATGACCGACTCTTCAGAAAGCAGACACAGGTGGTGCTGGTGCCTGCTGGCCTCTGTCGGGCTCCCAGCATCCGACTGCTCAATATAGTTCTTGGTTTAATCTGGATTAAATCCGGACCCTAGGCTGACAGCAATGATCTACAGGGGATGAAGATGCCATCTTCACTGCCTAACAGTCCTTAGAACAGGAGTGGGAAGGACCCCACTGGGTTTTAGAGATCCAGTGTTGTGGGTATGAATGCTCTGTGGGGTCTGGCCGTTTTGTAGCAGACTTTTTTTTTTTTTTTGAAAGAGAGTCTTGCTCTGTCACCCAACCCAGGCTGGAGTGCAATGGTGCGATCTCGGCTCTCTGCAAACTCTGCCTCCTGGGTTCAAGTGATTCTCCTGCCTCAGCCTCCCAAGTAGCTGGGACTACAGGTTTGTGCCAGCATGCCCAGTTAAGTTTTGTATTTTTAGTAAAGACAGGGTTTCACCATGTTGGCCAGGGTGGTCTCGATCTCCTGACCTCGTGATCCACCCTCCTCAGCCTCCCAAAGTGCTGGGATTAGAGGCATGAGCCACCACACCCGGCCTGTAGCAGACTTTTTATTTCAGAGTTGGTCCCAGAGCCTAGACTCTGTTCACTCACACACTGTGACGTGGCACTGTCAGAGCCGCTGGAGCACTTTCAATATAACATTGTGCTAAGCAACTGTCCCCTTTCCTGTGGGCAGACCTCCTTAAGTGTCTGTCTGCTATGAGCCAGGCTCTGGTGCTTAGCACCAGAGTGAGTTGAATGGTGGCCCCCAGAATGTCTGTCCACTGAGAACCCACAAATGAGGACTTATTTGGAAAAGGATTTTTGCAGATGTAATTAAGAAGGATCTGGAGATGAGATTATCCTGGATTACTCAAGTGGCCCTAAATCCAATGACAAGTGTCGTTATCAGGAAAGGAGAAGACACAGGCACAGAGAAGACCACATCAAGACCGAGGCAGAGCCTGCAGTGAAGCCTCGAAAGCTCAGGATGCCCAGGGTGGCAGGCAGCCACCGGGAGCCAGGAGAGAGGCATGGAAGGGAGCAGCCCTCGGAACCTCCAGAAGAAACCAATTCTGTGGGACCTTGACCTACTTTAGACTTCTGGCCTGCAGAACTGCGGATGAGTAAACTGACATTCCTTAAAGCCACTCAGGGTGTGGGATTTGCTATGGCAGCACCAGGGAGCTAATGGAGTCTGGTGCCATGATCACTCCATGCAGCCTTCTCCACAGGGAGCCATCCTGAGGTACGGTGTCCACTATGGCCAGCACAGTGCTTGACCAAGTGTAATGGCGGTACGTGGTTGCTGAGTAAATACACAGAGGTCACCGTAGCCATGATGTAACTGAGAGTTATGCAGGGTGAAGTAATTTGGGGAAAGTCACACAGGTCAGACACTGGAGACCGATACATGAACACAAGTTGTCTGACGCTGGCTTTTTTCCAGAAGATGGCATTACATCTCCTAATCACAAACAGTTGATTGTTTAGGTAATATGAAATTAGACATGGTCTGGCCTAGTAAAAGCTGATGAGGCTGCTGTGTGTGGGCATCTGTGTGAGTCCATGCATGCACCAGTGAGCAAATGCTCCTCTCCTCTCTCAGGACCTCCTGCAGAGCCCCTGTCCATCTCCTTGTGCTTAAGCTGCCATTCTTTCCATAGTTCCAGGAGTACTTGGCTTATAAGGATGCTACAGGAAGACAGGGGGCCTCTGACACTGGATGTGAAGCTATGTCATTGCACTGGCCAGTTTTGTTCATCTTGGACTCACCAATGGAACTGGCAGATGGCAGGTGTGTTAAACAATGTGACTTAAAATAAAGGACAAATTCCTAGATGATGATGTAATTCTAGGTCCCTGGTGTGTGGCATGAAGTGGAAAGGTTACTATAGTCAAACCTTCATTGATGACAGACCCTGCCTAATCACTGTGTTGTGGTACTATGCTCAGTCTTCCTGAATACTGCATTACAGCACTGTGCTCTGTTTTCCTGCAGCACCATGCTATGTACTAGGCTCGGTCTTTCTATAGCAACATGTTGTGGTACTGTGCTTAGTCTTCCTGCAACTGTGCTAGGATACTGTGCTCAGTCTTCCTGTGCACCATGCAGTGGCACTGTGCTCAGTTTTCCTCCACACCCTGCTGTGGTACTGTGCTTAGTCTTCCTGTGCACCATGCTGTACTACTGCACTGAATCTTTTTGTACCTGTGCTATGGTACTGTGCTCAGTCTCTCCAGGGTCCTCTCAATCCCACTACATGAGGCTTCACTGGCCTCACAGGTTAGAATCTGAGAAGTGATGCTACCCTAAGACTTGGTTAGAACAGTAGCCACTTTGATTAAGCCAAACTCTCAGCAGAATAAGTGACAGGCTGGTTGCCCATTCTTCAGGCTTCTGCTGACATCCAAAATCTCCCTGAAATAAATACGGCGCTACCAAACGGTGAAACAAGCACCTAGCATTAGACCCAATCTAATGATGCATGTTCTTAGTCTGAGTCTTGGTTGGAACATTTATATTTGTGAAAGAAGGAGAGGAGAGGCAGCGTGTGTGTGTGTGTAGAGGAGCTGAAATGTGGCGTGGAGCAGGGGTGCATATGCCAGTGGGCTGCAGAAAGATGCACTTCAGAAGGGAGATCCAAACCCCATCCAGAGACCCGCGAGGAGCCTTCCTGATAGTCTGCTCCCAGCAGGGCTGATTGCTTTTGAAGCCCTCAGGAGCAGTGGCAGGAACACAGCAAATCTAAACTTCCTTCTTAGCCATCTAATTTCCAGTGCTCCCCCAAGCCACTTCATCAAAGGTAGCACTTACTTTCTCTCTCTCTCCTCGGGGAAATTCATTCATAAAAGACAAAAGCATTGCGTAATCAAGATATGGTGACTGTATTGGTTTCCCCCATAGCCGAGGTTTCATGGGATCCAGAGGGGTCTCCCTGGGACTTCAGAGTATGAACTGCTGAGATATGTAAAGTCAAACTCTGAGAAATAAGAAATACAATACAGTAGGACAAGAAATGCGAGGCAAGCGTGCCAACATAATTGTCACATATGAAGCAAGCAGGACCTAAAGAGAAATAGAGACAATTGGCTACTATATTGATCAGATATAATAAACACACATTTTCCACAGTTTAGATAACTTTTTGTGCTATCATATAAGAGATATGGAGACTAGGAAATTCTGAAAATATTATTAGAGGTGTTTTCTGTCTAGATTCCTTTCTGGTCTACTGAATTAGACACAATGTAATCATTTTATTGACTATACTATAAAAGTGTATTTGATCTGTGGCATAAAAAATAATTTAAGGGCCGAAGAAGATATTACCAAAATATCCACTTATATTATTAACATGTGAGAGAAATGATTCATATAAAACACAAAAATGTGTTTGCCTTCGAACGTATAAGGTCCGAGGAGGTGAGAAATGACAGTCAATGATTTATAGATGCACATATTTTTGACAAGATTTTACAAGTGGAGAAAGGGAAAAGATAGCTCCTGAGAGCAGCTAAAGAGGAGCTGGGTGATAAACCAGGAAACGAGAGAGCAGAGCACAGCTACGGGAGACACACCATTTCCAGGCTCACTGAGCGACAGTTCCCATGGCCCACAGCCGACCCTGGGCAGGTGGGCTGGAAACAGAGGATCCCATGTGTCCTGGGATGGATGGCTGGTCCAGGGCCATGCCCGGCTCCCACATGCTACAGGGCATCTCCTGCTTCCTCTTGTCAGTGGAGAACAGGACATTTGGAGCTGCCCCATAGGAGAGAGAAGATCCTGGAAAGATCCTGCTGTGGGAGGCTCTGAGTGGAGGTGGTAGGGTGACACTCTCCCGACAGCTAGTGCTGCACCATAGACTGCTCCCCAACGCATTTACAGCACAAGTGCAAAACTCATGCATCACTCAAAGTCTGGGCTCCTACCTTGCAGCCTCCCCAGCCCCCACTGGGTAGACAGAGCATCCCACACACAAAGCTGACTCCCGTTACATTTCTCCCTGAGAGAGATCTAATTAGCAACTGAGACCTAGAGAAGCCCCCACTCCCCACCCATGTTGCTGTGGAAGCAACACGCTGTGCTAGCCCTGTCTCATTTTCTGCATTCTAATGCTTTGACATTGGGCCTTGCTGATGGGGGAGGGACTGCCCCTTTCAGGGCTAACCCATTCCAGATGATAGTAAACCACTCACCTGTGAGTGCACTTTTCATGTTGATTACCCAATCAGAGCTCACATCCCCATGACCTCCTCTGCGGGGCTTTCACAAGAGCCACTGTCCACCTCTCCTGATCATCAGGGCCAGGTTCCAGACACAAGGGGCAGTTCCTGTGCCCACAGCCTGCTGAAATCACTCCAAGTAGCCAATCCTAAGCCTGCCTCGCCCCTTCTTCCCGTGGAAGCCACCATGAGGGCTTTTGCTCATATTTCCCTTCAGCTTCTGCTGCCTCCTGACCCAGGCCAGAGTGCCCCTGTGTGCTCCTCAATAGAACACCGTCTTCTCTTGGGATCTCTGAGTATAACCAACTCTCTGTGATCAATGGCGATCCTCTCATGATCTGTTGACCTTACCATACCCAATAATAAAACCCACATTTTCAAACCTTTGCCCTCGGGAGGGTCACAAGTAATAGCACTGAATTAATAATGGTCAGGGATCCTGGCGAGGCTCTGTGCTCAGGCCACACACACATTCACTGTTTGACCCTCTCAGCAACAATTCTATAACACAAATAGCACTATTATGCCAGTTTCAATATTAAGAAATAGAGGATTAAAGAGGATAAGTAACTTGTCAGTAGTCGCAAGTGATACTAGTCAGATGTGGAATTTACAACCTAATCAGATATTATATTATGATAGGTTCACACTTTTTTGTGTCTTAATATTACGTCCCACAGAGGATTCTTACATCCTGGCAATGACCCTTTTAAAATCCACCTATTCCTATCACAAGCCCCTCTTTACAGCTTGCTATTCTTTTAAAACACTTTGCAAATAACAAGCCAACCTTTTCAAAGACATCCACAATTTGACAGAGACCTTCTGCTCACTGCAAGTTAGAGTTAAATTCTGCAGGTAGGAAATTTACTGCCTCACACTGAATAATTCACATTCGCAATCTGTCAAACTGCTAATTATTCCTGCAAAGAAAAACAATCAGATATTTGTATCATAATATTTTACCTCATCTAGGCTAAACTGCCAAGGTGTCAGAGTGATTAGGAACCCGCTTCTCTGGCTGTCAAATGAGGCTGGGGAAATTTACATATGTATAAAGAAGAGAAAATGTACGCATTCCTATATCAGGAAATTATGAGTTAATTCAACCAATGTGGAGCTCAGGGACTTGGGCATTATCTGTTCTTTGCTCTTTAGGCACAGTGGATACTGTGACGAAAGCATCTCTATGGTACTCACAGTTTCATGCAGGAAATAAGTATGGCAATAATAATAACAGCGTAATAAGGAGAAAAGGAGAGAGCCATCTGTCTTAGCCCACAAGGCTTTCTACAGTGATAAGCCTTGAGCTCAGCACTGTCAGGCCACGGCCAAATTTGGAAGCTTGGAGATGACACTCCAAGCACAGGAAAAGGCATGTGCAAAGACGTAGAAGTGAGGGAGAACTTTATGTTGTTCTGCAGATGTCAAAAATGTCCCACAGGGCTGGAGCCCTGCATGTAGGTCTGGGAACAGCAACAGTGGAGAGCTGTTAAGAGACCAGATCACAGAAGCGCAGGTAAAGACCGGTGTTCATTGTCGTTATTGTTTTAGTCCATTAAATTTCTTTCCATATTTACCACAGAGGAAGTCGTGATGTGCAGGTTGGAGCAACAGTCTTGGGGGGTGACTCTTTGCACCACATGGAGTGATGGAAAGTTATTGGAAAAGGGGTGGATTCATATCTTAGTAAGTCTGGTGGGCTCTATTGACTTGCTTAGATACTTGGGATAGTTATCTCTAAAGAAGCAATGTGATATCATCCAAAAAAAGCAATGTTTATTTTTGAAGCTGCCTGAAATACTTTTTAGAAAGCAGGACAACATGGATAATTTCCACGGACTGGAGCCATCTTTTATCATGACTGTACCAAGGAGGCATTTAGAACAAAATATCCACAGGGGCAGGTGTCAAAGACTCATTAGTAAAAACTCTCCAGTGATGAATATGTAAGATGAGAAACGTGTGGGTGTGCACACGTACTCACACTCACTTACTCACTCGCTCTTCCTTCCTGCATAGCTGTTCTGTTTGCCACTCCCACATCACAAGGTTCTATATCTGTGGCCATAAAGACAGGGGAAACTTACCCTGTCCCTCTGATGTCTGCTTCCTGCATAGCTGTTCTGTTTGCCACTCCCACATCACAAGGTTCTATATCTGTGGCCATAAAGACAGGGGAAACTTACCCTGTCCCTCTGATGTCTGTTTTGTACTGGGAAGTGCTCTTGGGTTTAATTTTGTTACAATGTCAAGGTCTTTTATTAGGAATTATAATTTGTTTCTGAAGTATCACCAAGGGCTGGTATTTTAAAGTTAGGAATTTCTGTATTTGAAGACTGACTTTGGGTAGGAAGTCCTTTTGGCCACAGATATTCTGTATTTTGTTAGCATCTGACCAATTTCACACAGACACCTTGCTTGCCTCTCTCTCTCAGATACATTCCTTCACCATTCTGCATTTCAGTCTTTTTTACAGTTGAACTAGTAAATGTCAAGGGTTTGCTATCTCACTAATATATTGATAGTAATAATCACAAGTGTTGTTGAAATTATAGATTGTATATGAAAAGTCTAAGTTTCTATAGAAACTGTAGATGCTTAACAGATGGATAGAGTCTTAGAGATTGTATACTTAAATCATCTATCACCTTTATTTTTTTCTTCGACTTTCAAGTTCCAGGGTACATGTGCAGGATATGCAGGTTTGTTACATAGGTAAACGTGTGCCACTGTGGTTTGCTGAACAGATCAACCCATCACCTCGGTATTAAACCCAGGCTCCATTAGCTATTCTTCCTGATGCTCTCCCTTCCCCCACCCCCACTGACAGGCCCAGTGTGTGGTGTTCCTGCCCATGTGTTCATGTGTTCTCATCGTTCAGTTCCCATTTATAAGTGAGAACATTCGGAAATAACTTCCTTTTGAAAAAGGAAAAGTGAAGCCCAAAAATGAGGATAAAAGTGACTTGCGGGCCAGGCGCGGTGGCTGCTGCCTGTAATCCCAGCACTTTGGGAGGTCAAGGTGGGCAGATCACCTGAGGTCAGGAGTTTGAGACTAGCCTGGCCAACATGGTGAAACTAAAAATACAAAAAATTAGTTGGGCGTAGTGGCGGGCATCTGTAATCCCAGTTACTCAGGAGGCTGAGGCAGGAGAATGGCTCGAACCCGGGGGCAGAGGTTGCAGTGAACCGAGATCATGCCATTGCACTCCAGCCTGGGCAAGAAGAGCCAAACTCTGTCTCAAAAACAAAACAAAACAAAACAAAAACAGTGACTTAGCCAAGGTAATGTGGCTGCTGTGTGCCAGATCCATTGACTCTAAACCAGAGAGTCTCAATCAAAGACCAGAGCTCTCATACTCTTCCATACTGCATTCCCATTCTAGGGCTTCTGTTTGCTACAATTTTATGACCCACTAAAAAGCAGAAATTTATATTCAGCAATGGATATACAATTAATTGAGTAATGCCGTATAAATATTGCCCAGGGAAGTATTTATAGGATAATATTTTAGAAGCTATCATATCTATAGTTAGCTAACTCTGCCAGGGCAAAGCCGATCGTTCTGACAGACCTGGCTTGGCTTACCTAGAACTGTGAAAATGGAAAGTTTAGTAACTTAAGGAGATTTCCAAATGTAAATACTGCAGTGTTTTAAATTGCTTTAAAGGTTGAGAGGATAGAATCAATACCCTCAAGGGACTCAGCCAGTCATCATATAGATTGATGTAGAGATATTCTCTACTAGCATCCGTGATGTCCACTCTGAGTATGCGATTCCTATCTGAGTAGACCTTTCCACGTTGCAGTCCCAACACACCTTACGTGAAACACCACACATTCATCCTCCTGTTGCCATCCTCTCCTGCAGCAAAACCTGCCCCGAGTCTCCTCCTGTGCTGCCAACCTTCATGAATCATCATCCAGTCAATTCCATGGCCAAACCCAGAAATCTTCATTGACTTTTTCCCTTCCCTTACACATAGGCCCCTGCAATAGAATGAGTCCTAACTGTCACCTTTTCTTCATCTTTTAAAGCTCTGCTATCTCTCCATCTATCAGGGATTATGACCACCTGTCTTCTTTTTTCCATTCATCCTCTGTACAACTGACAGATTGAGTTTTCTAAGATGAACTGTCATCACATCGGTGCCCAGGTTAAGTCCTTGCATGATGCCCTATAGCACTGGGGGCAACATTTCAACTCTTCGCTTCTCATTCCAGTGCTTCTACGATCTGGCCTCTAACAGGCCTCAGCTGTTGCTGTTCCCCAACTAACATGCAGGACTCTAGCCCTCTGAAACATTTTTGTCATTATTACCTACATTGTGGGCATTACAAATTGAAAACTTTTCTCTACATACAGAACTAAAGTCATTCATTGAAGAGTAATTCTTAGCTTTTGTTTGGTGTTTGTTTTTTACTTGAGTAAAATAGTCAAATTATCCTGAATCAGTGCTGTAAGCTGGGCTCCTGCTGTCTAAGCTCATTAATCATAGACCCTTTCATTTCTTGAATGGTAAGAAATGGCACATATAAACAATCTCTGAAAATATTTGCTTAATATGTCCATGGGCTTCACTGAGCTGTGTCTCCTCTTCACTTGGGAGATTTTTCACATCTGATGTTTCTGAGAGCTTTACATGCCTGCAGCCATCAGGAAAGGGGCTCACCATGAGAAAATGAAGTTTAAACCAGAATTTGAATTTGGATTTATATGAGTATGGAAGAATATTGGAATTCCCACATTTTCCATTTCTTTTTTTTTTTTTTTTTTTTTTTTTTTTTTTTTTTTTTTTGAGATGGAGTCTTGCTCTGTCACCCAGGCTGGAGTGCAGTGGTGCGATCTCATCTCACTGCAAGCTCTGCCTCCTGGGTTCACGCCATTCTGCTGCCTCAGCCTCCCGAGTAGCTGGGACTACAGGCGCCTACCACCAGGCCTAGCTAATTTTTTGTATTTTTAGTACAGACGGGGTTTCACCATGTTAGCCAGGATGGTCTCAATCTCCTGACTTCGTGATCCGCCTGCCTCAGCCTCCCGAAGTGCTGGGATTACAGGCATAAGCCACCGCACCTGGCCTATTTTCCACTTCTTATTGGTTACAGTAAGCAAGAAGTTTACAGAATACTGCATGTTCTCACTTGTAAGCAGTAGCTAGACATTGGGAACTTAGAGACATAAAGTTGGCACCCACAGACACTGGGGACTGCTGGAGCAGGAAGGGAATGCAGTGACTCAGGGAAAGGGAAGAGGAAAAACAAACTGTTGGGTACTATGCTAGAGTTCATAAGTTCACTATGAGATAATTTGTACCACAAAGTTCAGCATCACACAGTATACCCGGGTATCAAACCTGCACATATACCCTTCTGAATCTAAAAATAAAAGTTGGAAAAAAAACAGAAAGGGGAGATGAATAATATTATGAGATATCTTTCATTATGCAGTGAAAGCATGAGTAAACATACTTCTTTTCTATAGAATCTGGCCACCTTCTAGATGAGATGTATTAAAGCTACATTGCCAAATTCATACTATGAAATTTCCCTCTATTTCAACATCTCCAGGGAAATCACTAATAGTGGACTTGCATGAATTATTGCATTACCTCCCACATTTATTCCCAATAACTTTAAAGACAATTATTAATGCAAGTATACACAGAAAATGCCTGATAAGAACATTCCTAAGTTCACTGACACATGATTATAGGGTGATTTCTGGAAGCATCCTATAGGCAAGGGTGTGGATTCACTGTCATGTCAGTGAGTTTCACTAGATGGTGAAACTCTCAACATGAGTTTCTTAACTTCATTTGCTCTCCTATATTATCTCTAAGGTTTTAGGCTCTCTCCTATACTGACTTGACTAAACTATCATATCTAACAGGCATCCAACTAAAAATAAAATAAAATAAAAATGTCATGGCATTTCAGTAATTTTTAAGTAAGCTAAAGTATACAGATAATATAGTTTTAGTTTCTTTTTATTTCCTGAATGATAATATTCTCTCATGAGCTATGGCATTGCAATAGCCATTTGCTAATTCATGCATATCCACTAACACTCAACATGTATTTATCAAGCATTTATATAACGCTAATGACATCACTTAAAAGAGTTGAATTGGTCGGGTGCAGTGGCTCACACATCTAATCCCAGCTTTTTGGGAGGCTGAGATGGGTGGATCACTTGAGGTCAGGAGTTCAAGACCAGCCTGGGCAACATGGTGAAACTTCCTCTCTACTAAAAATTCAAAAAGTTAGCTGGCCGGGGTGGCGAGCACCTGTAATCCCAGCTACTTGGGAGGCTGAGGCAGGAGAATCGCTTGAACCCGGGAAGCGGAGGATGCAGTGAGCCATGATCACGCCATTGCACTCCAGCCTGGGCAACAAGACCAAAACTCCATCTCAAAAAAGAAAAGAAAACAAACAAACAAACAAAAAAAAAACAAAAACAAGAGTTGAATTTACAACATTCTCCTCCTAGGAGTTATTTTCTATCAAGCATAATATAAACAATTGCTTTGGTCATGATTTCTCACAAAAATGGAGTTCCATGAAAAATTCCTGCAAAAATTATTACACGTTATAAGAAATGTGTGGACAAGGGCATCAAGTAGGATGAATGCTTAGAAGAAATGCAAACCATGCTAAGTAAATTTCTACTGCAGGGCCTCCCTAAGCGTGTCCCACTTAGGGAGACAGAGAAGAACCTCTGTCCTCCCGGAAGGTCTGAGGGAAAAAGCTCCACATCCAAAGCGTTTTAGGAAATTTGCCATATTTGGCGATTTGTTATATGCACTATGATAGTTAAGCTCTGAGTCATGAAACTTCCAAAAGAAAGACTTGTTCAATACTGTTTAAGTGAAAAGTTTATATCCACATTTTAACACTGAATCCCTTCCTTAAATTCCACCAATCCATTTAATTTCTCCACTATGAAATCATTTCTTTTTGCTTGCCTACAGTACTTTGAGCTGACAGTTCTGCTTACTGCTTTTGCCTGATTCTCTTACTTAAAAAAAAAAAAAAAAAGTACTGTGTAAACATCTTAGGTTGTTTCAGCAAATACTAGCTCTCAAAATATGGCCACAAGCCTCAGTGGAATTCATCTCTGCAAACAGGGAACAGTCAGGCCTCTTTCTTGCTTTGGTTACTTGAGTCTGGAGCACGAAGGCCACTTGCTCTGGAATCCCTCCTGGGTCAGAACAGACAGCTTCGCTTGTATGCATTATGTCTCATAATTCAGACAGAAAAAAATTCCAGTCCACACTCCTCTGGAATCCAAATAAGACCAAATATTTCAATGTTCTGTCCTTGCAGTGGAGTCCAATCACGAAAGAGGTATTCCTTCTAGCTCTTCTCCTGACACCATCTGAGTCTGTTCCTTGCATCCCATCAGGTCATTCATGTTAACCCACTGTAGTGTTGACCAGCTTTCACCAAGAGGCAGAAAACTTGAGACAGGGCAACAGCTCTGCCTTGGCGGTCAGAAAGAGGATGGAGAGGGACAAACTGTGAGTGGCTTGACTCACTGTGAACCTGAAATACAGGGAAACTAACTGGGAGAGTTTTCCTGAATGCCGGATCCACAAAAATAAACAATAAAAGAGTGAATAATCGGCTTTTTATGCAAACAGCTTTTGAAGCTGCACTGAAGCAAATTTCTTAGTAATACGGGAAGAAAAAATAATCAAACCAATACTCCTTATGCTCACAAAATAGAATCAGAGGAGTTAACAAAGACTTATTTATTTGAGAACCTAACTGACTGATTTGTGCTCAATGATCCATAGTCACCCCCTCCCACTGCTAAACATTATTACACAGCACTTGAGGTTTATAAAATGGCTCCCCACCAAGCTGGGGGCTACCAAGCAGCAGCTGGTACAACCTGATAAGCATGATGGATCTGGAATTAGTCACTAATCAGATGTGATGCGCCCCCACGAGGCAGATAGTACATGCAATTAAAACACGGTGAAACCCCGTCTCTACCAAAAATACAAAAAGAAATTAGCCAGGCGTGGTGGCGGGCACCTGCAGTCCCAGCTACTCGGGAGACTGAGGCAGGAGAATGGCGTGAACCCGGGAGGCGGAGCTTGCAGTGAGCCGAGATCGCGCCACCGCACTCCAGCCTGGGCGACAGAGTGAGACTCCATCTCAACAACAACAACAACAACAAAAACCAAAAAACCTCGGCGCTGCTGATGATCTGCTGCACGACTGTCAGAATTTCCTATACTCCATGCCCCTCCACCATACCACCAGACATTCCCTGCAGCTCTAGAAGACCGTAGTCATTTTCATAGTTTACATTTAGCATCCGAAGAAACATATTTGTTCATCTACAACTCTCTCGAAAATGGCTTCCTAGGTCTGCTCTACCACTGACGGAAGAAGAGTCACTCTTCTCAGGCAGGCTCTCCTCGGGTGGAAAGTGAGGTGCAAAGTGAGAGCCAAGTAAATGGGCTCCTGCTCCGGAAGCCTGGTCAGCCCGGGGCCGGGGTTTTCCATGAGGTGAGACTGACACGCCTCAGCACCCATTTCCCAGAAACAGACCTTACTGCCTGGGTCTTTGTCACAGTTTTGATTTTAGGAAGGCATGATTTGATCCTAGAAATCATTCATTTGGGAAAACAACTACAACAAAAACTCAGCTTGGAACCACCAGATCTTCTTTGAATGCTTCTAACTTTAGGCTCTAGAGACCTGGGACTTCACAATTTGAAACATGTGGTTCTCACTCCTGACTTGAGTTCACGTCAAAGGCCCCGTTTGTGAAGTGGCTTTATTTCCGCAGGCAGCTCTTTCCTCTCAGACCATTTTCAAATATTACAAATTCCCAGTTGCCTGGATCCAACATACATAGTCCTCGGCCTTCTAACCATGGGCACCACGTGAGAGATCTTTGGCAACAGACAAAGAAAACCTTTTTTTTTTTTTTTTTTTGGCTCTTGTTTGAAGGTGGTTATCCTGCAGTCAGATCTTGTCCAGGTGAAACCTCCCCTAGGTTTCTCAACAATTATTATGTTGGTTTCTCTCTGCTTTAATCATGAGAATGTAAAACATCATTCAGTTCAAACAAGAAATTTTGAAGGGATAAAAGACATTTCTTAATAAGCAAAACCTTGGTTGTCCTCAGATTTGACAGCATTAGAGCATGTTTTAAACAAGCATATAAATTAAATGGTGTCACATATTGTAAGTTATCCCCATTGCTGCAGAAGTACCACGGTATCAATTAGACCTCAGGGGACACACGGGTTAAATTTAAATTCTGCCTTTGGTTCTTATATTGGTGCTGCCATAATAACATATCACAGACTGGGTAGCTTAAATAACATAAATTTATTTCCCACAGTTCTGGGGGCTGGAAATTTCCAGATGCAGATCCAGGTGGATTGTTGTCTGGTGTGGGCTCTCGTCCTGGCTTACAGACAGCCGCCTTCTCACTGTGTCCTCACATCACAAAGAAGACAGGGAGGGTTCTGGGGTCTCTTTATTTTCTTACATAAAGGCCCGACGCCTATCAGAGTAGGGCCCTACCATTGGGAAATCATTTAAACTTTATCACCTCCCTCACAGGCACTATTTCTAAATTCTGTCACTTTGGGGATTAAAGCTTCAATGTACAAATTTTAGGAGGACACAATTCAGTTCCTAGCACATCTTAACAGTTGTGTGACTTTGGGCAACTTACATATCACCTCTCAGCCTCGTTTTGTGATTTGTAAAATGTGCGTTATATTGATTTCATAGTATTACCATAAGGCTTAAATGATTTAATGTAGGTAAAAAAGCTCCTGGAAAATCCTGGAAACTTTTAGATCCTAAAAGATAAATTGTAGCTATTACTGTGTCCCTTGTAACCTTATAAGGATGTTGGTTAATCCTTCCGTCAAAACACTGCTTGTATAGGGAGCCACGTTCTACTCCAAACGCATCGTCTACTCAAGCGCAGTAGGATGCTCTGCAGCCCGTCCCAGAGACACAAGCCCTCCTGTGCTAGCCCTGGGAGAACTCCAGCTGTGAGTCCTCACATCCTCCGCAGGGCAGCCTCCCAGCTCCCATCCTCCACTGACAAGATCCCAAGAGACCGGAGTCTGCTTCAATCCTACTGTCTCCTGACTCCACTCCGTCAACATCTGTACTCCCCTAAAAGTCCAATTAGCTATCTCTAAGGAAACGAAAAAGTGCACCAATCTGGTGGAAAAAAGTAAGAGATAATAGATAAGTTTCATTATGTGTTTAACAGAATATTGTTCAAGAATCTCAAGTGAGAAATGTCTCACATCCATAGAGCGTTTTGCCTTTTATGGTTGTGTGCTCCCAGCATGTACTTACATTACTGAGGTTATAAGCCCTGCCTCTGCCTCCTGATTCACACAGGCTGGCATTAGATGAGGGGCTAAGGAAGACAGTTTTCAGGATCTTCATTCTTCTGTCCCCATAGCTAGAGTGAACTCAATACTTGGGCCAAACCAGGCCATTTGGGACTTGCATATCTTGACTGGATAGCATTGACTTCCTTTTGAATTGCTTCCACTGAGCTGCATGTGATACTATCCCATCAACGTACATGGAAGAAAGTTATAGACAGATTTTTGAACTTTACGTTTGTATTTTCTGTATGGATTTGAAAAAAATTTTCATTATATCATAAGGACTAAGGGGAATATTTCTCTCAGGTCTCAAAATAAGAAATAAATATGCTCCTCCTAGGCAACACACCTTTATTTTTATTATCAGTACTGTGGATTGTGCAATGGATTAGATTTCCACCTCCTCGGCTACTGGAAAATTCAAAATGAAATTTGTATTCCATCTCTGGTAAGTAAGTATTTGGAAAGCATTTAGAGTCATAACCTTGCCATTCAATTTATCTTTTTTCCTTCTTCCTCTCAAATCTTGTAACTTTAAAATTTTTCCCTCACAAAGCACAAGTAATTCCCTGGAGACTGTGAATCCAGCAAGTGCCATGAGTCCACGTACAGAACTCTCCCCATGACCTCCCCCAGCCTTCAGGGATTCCAAGGCAAAACTCAAAGTGAAGGATCCCTCTTCTGTTTTTAGCTAATAAGGGGGGGAACCGAAAGTCCTTCACATGTTTTCGGGACACTTATACTCTTTCTTGACACAGTAGGCACATCATCGAGGTGACTTGTTATTGGTTTTCTTGCATTTAATACCAGGTTTTGCAAAAGGCAGACACAATTTTCAGCAATTACTCTAAGAATGTCTAAATTTAATTAAGTTCTATTCCTCAAGCCAATATCCAAAATGTTTGCATGGTTCATTGAGTCTCACAGAGCTCTGGTTATTTAAATATTCCCTCACTGAATATCACAGTTGCAATTCTTAATTTAAAGTCTGCACATCTCTATGGAATATGTTTAATAAAAATGTTTGAAAAGAACTGGGTCATTTTGTTTAAGGTTCTCAACTCACTTCAATAGTTGCCACATATGATCATCTGTAAAGTCAATTTTTAATGTCACACAAATCAAATAAGTTAAACTTCAAAGTCTAAATTTCAAGCATTTAGTGACTGTATACTTTAGCAATTAGTTGTGCACACATTCTCATGATTTTTGGCATTTTGTTCAAGGGTAGGAAAAAAGTGGTGTCAAACTCTGATCTAAGTGTGACATATCAAGTGAGGCTGCTCTCTGAGAAGAATATATGACACAACTTACTAAAGAAACCAAACCAATCTACATATATCTACAACTAAACAGTGGTTTGGTTTCTTTTGTAATGTATCTATATTCGTTGCATATAAAAAAAATCTAAAATATTTTTTCTAGGTCTCAAGAAGGATTTTTTATAAATCAATGCACAATTAAGTATAGATTTTATTTATGTATTTATATATTTATTTATTTATTGTGATGGAATCTTGCTCTGTTGCCCAGGCTGGAGCACAGTGGGAGACCTCAGCTCATTGAAACCTCTGCCTCTGGAGTTCAAGCAATTCTCCTGCCTCAGCCTCTGGAGTAGCTGGGATTACAGGTGCCTGCCACACACCTGGCTAATTTTTCTGTTATTTTTTGTTTTTGTCCTTTTGTTTTTTGTTTTTTTTTTTAAGGGACAGAGTTTCACCATGTTGGCCAGGTTGGTTTCGAACTCCCAACCTCAAGTGATCTGCCTGCCTCTGCCCTGCAAAGTACTAGGATTATAGGCCTGAGCCACCGCGCCCAGTCCACATTTAAGTATAGATTTTAAATATCATTTCACTATAAGTCATAGACCAAAAATTTAAGTGTAAAAATATTAATGCAAACCATCAGCCTACACGTTTATCTCGTAGTTCATGTTAGCAGAAAAAAAAAATTTCAGTTTGGTTTTACAAATATGAATACAATTATTGATTGAATGTATCTGCCTAAAATATTCTATCCAAATTAAATCTGATGACGTGATGCCATATGGAATAATCTGAGAGCAGCAACACAGACTTCTGTTTTAACTCAGAATGAAAACAAATTAACTAGCTAACTCCCTTTCTCTGGCTTCTATTCATTATCATTTGCAAATTATGATTTAATGCCTAGGAATCAATAACCAGAAAATTGTATTTTCTTCTAAAGCAATTTAATTTATCATTGTTTGTTTTTATAAGAAATTTAGTCATGACACCATGACTTTTTTCTTTCATATGATTTAAAAAATGGTCATTATAACAAATAGGAAAAATAAATAAAGAAGAAGCAAAAGGTCTTAATAATGTCCAAAGAGAGATAGCTAATGACAATAGTTTATTTCCTTCCAGTATCAATCAATCAATCAATCATACATTTTACTTATAAATTAAATTGTTTTAACACAATGCTGCCAAACCCTAAAATGCACATGGACACAACACAAATTGCCACACCACTTTCTCAGTAATTCTCCACTTAGCCCCTACTGTAATTTTCCATTTCCTCATAGGCTCCAAGTTTCTTTTTTGTTCTTGCTTTTTGTTCCCTCTCTGTCCTCCTTTTAAAAACCTCAGCCACCTTGGTCTTAGTTGAAGTTGAGCTCAGTGTATACTGGATTGTCTCCCTTACTGCAGCTGTCTGAATACAATCCGTCTTGCCCTCTTTAACAAGTGTTCAGTCCTGTTTCTCTTTAAAAATTTCTGATCCCGGTCCTCCCGGCCCCCACCATGCATGTAAGAAAATTTGCGCCCACACCCACACGTGTCACTAGCTTAAATATTGAGAAAGGAAAGAAACTTCATATGAGGAATGTGAGCCCCCTTTAATTATCAGGCCTAATTGCATCAGTCACCTCTCATTCCTCCTTGAACTAAATAATTACTGCTTGAAGCCACTTGCTAGGTGGGTTCTGGACTAACTGATGTCCAGTAGCCATAAAATGCCATATGCTGGACACTATGTTCCCTACCCTATTGTTCAACAATATATAGCCAATCACTGACAAATGTTACCACTGTAAACCAATGAGAATTCTAAGCAAACAACTTTGTATCAGGGCCCTCTTTGTCTCCTTTGCCTTTAAGAACCTGTTTGTAACAAAGGAGCACTCCCCAAGGCAACTTGGAATTATGTCCTAGGCTGCTGTGTTCAACCTTGACCCAAATACACTCTCTATATTAATTTTTCCTCAGCTTCTATCTTTAGGTTGACAGTATCTCCCCCATCCTGGCCTCCACCACCACACACAGTTTAGATTAACAACTGTATGCACAGGGTGTGCTCCAGGTCTTCTGACTCACAAGCACTTACAGCCAAATGTCCTGTCCCCATGTGAGATCATGACTCCAATCCTTGGGGCCTCCAGCCAGTCCCAAACTCCCAGAATCACATGGCACTGCCTGTCTGATATTACTCTGGGATTTACTTCTTACTTGATTTCCAGCACCTGGGGAATTTTATTTTTTCCAAACTAAGCTAGATATTTTAAAGGCAGATATATCCAGCATTTACTCAGCATTTTGTGTTTACAGTAGGAAGGATTCATGAACCTCAGCTCCATCTGCCACGTGACCATAAACCCTATTTTCTACTGATAATTCGGCATATAATAGAGACTGACACTCAGTAGGACTAACAGATCTGTGGAATAATCCCCACTTGCTCATTCACTTGTGGCATGAATATGTATTTACATAATTGGAGTCCTCCTTTAATAGTTTTACATCTTGTTTCCAGCATGGGCTTCTTAATGTATGATGAAAGCTCTCTGCCTAGATTCATTTTCCATATAATTGAACTATCTGATTCCCACAGAGTCCCCTGGAAATGAATTAGCCACTGGGGATAATGAATAGAGGACAGGAGAACATGCCAATGAACTGTATCAGGTCAACCTTGAAGTTTGCCCCAAGGCCCACATAACCCACACGGTGATATTCAGCTAACCAGAACAGCCCTGTGCACAGATCAGAGAGGACTGTGGTGGAAAACAGAAGGCCTCCTTTACTCCCAAGTCCACCTATCAGCCTAGAAACCAGTAGAATCATTATCGCTGCTGGTTTTGCTCAGCCAATACACTTCCCATGGTATAAGATCAACTTTATGGCATCTGAATGTGAAGATCCACAAGCCACCTCTGAAATCAACAGCTAAGCTAGTGATCCTGCAAAACTTTATCTGTTTTGGTTGCTTTTAGCTCCTTTTTTCTAGTTGATCTTAAAACCTATATAGTTAAAAGTCATGAGCTAAACAATATATAACTAAATTCCCACTGCCTAACTTATAGATAGAATCTGTAAGTTACGATGGTAAGTTGCTTACATTGTTTTTCAGGAACTTGGGGTCAACCTTCGTCCGGCTCAAGCCATCTGAGCCTCCAACTGGACAGGGTTGATTCCCTGCAGCAATGTTCAATAAGTGATCTTCTAACATTAGAGGGACGAAAACATCACTCTCAGATCGTGTTAATGATGCCATTTTGTGAAGACGTGTCCCATAAAGAGCCATGAAGCTTGACTGCATTTACATGGACCACTGATTACCTCATTTTTCCTCACCCTCAATCACCTTTCCTAATGCCTTGGACCACCCTGCTCCTCTATCTCGTAAATATCCCTAAGACCCCATCTTCAGGGAGGTGGATTTGAGAGGTATTCTCCCACTTCCTTGTTTGGCTGCTTTGTGAATAAAATCTTTTCTCTACTGCAAAACTTGTCATTTCAGTGATTGGCTTATTGTGCAAGGGGTGGAACATGCTGGTTCAGTATCACCTCCACATTCATCTTTCTGGCCGGGATCCCATCTCTGAATTCCAAACTCCAAATCTCTACTTGAAGAAGTTACTCAGACTTCTAATAGGCTTATCAAACGTAACACAGACAAAACTGAATTCTGCATCTCCCTCCACTACCTCCTGTTAAGCCCACATTCTTCTCTGTATCAATAAATATCAATCCCATTCATTTAGTTGCTCACACCTAACTCCTTGCAGTTAACCTGGAAACCTTCCTTTCTCTCATGCCCAAATGCAATGCATCAGCAATTCTTATTAGCCTAACCTTCATAGTATCCTTTGATCTTTAGCCCTTACTCTGGTCATTTTGACTTCTGGATTTTTCACATTTCCAACTCAGGAGGTACAGGGCCTGTAGCTACAATTCTGGAAGTGTACTTCTCCAGAGAAGACTCTTAGACTGGGATCTCCTTGAAGCAGTGTCGATTTTTGATCCAGACTTTTAACCTTAGAGCCTAGTGAAGGGCCTGGAGGTACCTGGCAAATGACCAAAGAAAGCTAAATGACAACTGGACACAGCTCATTGCCACGAAGTGAATATAGCTTGACAAAGTCTTGGCAATGTAGAATTTTACCTGAATGTTGTTAAACACAGTTGATGAGAGGCTGTTGGCTTAGACCAGCCTCCTGCACTAGGCCCCAGCAGACCAGATCAAACCAGAATGGACAGACCTGTGGTAAGTGCCATGGAACCAAACAGAAGTTTGAAATGCGTTGGTTTTCCTAAAAAACAGGAGATTTCAGTTAACCTGGTTCAGCACAATAAGGAAGTTCCCTCTGCTTTAACCCTGTAAGGAAAGAAACTTTCAAATGACCAATACACTTTTTGTTGCTTGTTTCTGCTTCCTTGAGTCCTTTCTGCCTGTAAAGCCAACCTCCTCTGATCAGTTGATAGGAACCTCATTCTATTTCTCAGAAAATAGAGAATATAATTCTCTATTTCTCAGAAAATAGAATGAGGTTTTATTTCTCAGAAAATTCTCTTTTCAGAAAATAGAATAAGGTGATGCTCAATTCTAGAATAGCAAATAAAAGCCAATTAGATCTTTAAACAAAATTTCTTATAATTTTGTCTTTTGATGAGGTAAAGGAATATCCCACCCTTTTGTGTCCCTGAAAACAGCTTACTGCAAAGACTCGCCCCTCCCATATGACTTAGATGTGTGATGCCCCCTTGTTCCCTGTGAAAAAGACAAAGACTCTGCAAATTCCCATTTTTCTGCCTCATAAATAATTAGCTGAACTCCTTTGTCCCCACCGATCAACCAAACAAAATGCTTGTTAACCTTCCTCCAGGGCCGCCTCAGCCTGAGCAGCCGATGCCCCTCCTGAGAACAGGCTGGCCTCAGGGAAAATATTATCTGTCTACTATCTGATGATGCTACTCTTTCATCCCAATTCCCCATGCCTGGTTCTTTCTAGCCTTGTTGACTCGTGTCTATGAAAGAAAAGAAACTCTTTTTTATTTTTAATTATACTTTAAGTTCTAGGGTACATGTGCACAACGTGCAAGTTTGTTACATATGTATACATGTGCCATGTTGGTGTGCTGCACCCATCAACTCGTCATTTACATTAGGTATATCTCCAATGCTATCCCTCCCCCATCTCCCCACCCCACGACAGGCCCTCATGTATGATGTTCCCCTTCCTGTGTCCAAGTGTTCTCATTGTTCAATTCCCACCTATGAGTGAGAACATGCGGTGTTTGGTTTTCTGTCCTTGTGATCGTTTGCTCTGAATGATGGTTTCCAGCTTCATCCATGTCCCTACAAAGGACACAAACCCATCTTTTTTATGGCTGCATAGTATTCCATGGTGTATATGTGCAACATTTTCTTAGTCCAGTATATCACTGATGGACATTTGGTTTGGTTCCAAGTCTTTGCAATTGTGAATAATGCCACAATAAACATATGTGTGCATGTGTCTTTATAGCAGCATGATTTATAATCCTTTGGGTATATACCCAGTAATGGGATAGCTGGATCAAATGGTATTTCTAGTTCTAGATCCTTGAGGAATCGCCACACCTTCTTCCACAATGGTTGAACTAGTTTACAGTCCCACCAACAGTGTTAAAGTGTTCCTATTTCTCCACATCCTCTCCAGCACCTGTTGTTTCCTGACTTTTTAATTATTGCCATTCTAACTGGTGTGAGTGATGATAAGCATTTTTTCATGTGTTTGTTGGCTGCATAAATGTCTTCTTTTGAAAAGTGTCTGTTCATATCCTTTGCCCACTTTTTGATGGGGTTGTTTGTTTTTTTCTTGTAAATTTGTTTGAGTTCTTTGTAGATTCTGGATATTAGCCCTTTGTCAGATGAGTAGATTGCAAAAATTTTCTCCCATTCTGTAGGCTGCCTGTTCACTCTGATGGTAGTTTCCTTTGCTGTGCAGAAGCTGTTTAGTTTAATTAGATCCCATTTGTCAATTTTGGCTTTTGTTGCCATTGCTTTTGGTGTTTTAGACATAAAGTCTTTGCCCATGCCTATGTCTTGAATGGTATTGCCTAGGTTTTCTTCTAGGGTTTTTATGGTTTTAGGTCTAACATTTAAGTCTCTAATCCATCTTGAATTAATTTTTGTATAAGGAGTAAGGAAAGGATCCAGTTTCAGCTTTCTGCATATGGCTAGCCAGTTTACCCAGCACCATTTATTAAATAGGGAATCCTTTCCCCATTTCTTGTTTTTGTCAGGTTTGTCAAATATCAGATGGTTGTAGATGTGTGGTATTATTTCTGAGGGCTCTGTTCTGTTCCATTAGTCTATATCTCTGTTTTGGTACCAGTACCATGCTGTTTTGGTTACTGTAACCTTGTAGTATTGTTCGAAGTCAGGTAGCGTGATGCCTCCAGCTTTGTTCTGTTGGCTTAGGATTGTCTTGGCAATGCAGGCTCTTTTTTGGTTCCATATGAATGTTAAAGTAATTTTTTCCAATTCTGTGAAGAAAGTCGTTGGTAGCTTGATGGGGATGGCATTGAATCCACAAATTACCTTGGGCAGTGTGGCCACTTTCACAATATTGATTCTTCCTTTCCATGAGCATGTAATGTTCTTCCATTTGTTTGTGTCCTCTCCACCGATCCCATAGAAATGCAAACTACCATCAGAGAATACTATAAACACCTCTATGCAAATAAACTAGAAAATCTAGAAGAAATGAATAAATTCCTTGACACATACACTCTCCCAAGACTAAACCAGGAAGAAGTTGAATCCCTGAATAGACCAATAACAGGCTCTGAAATGAGGCAATAATTAATAGCCTACCAACCAAAAAAAGTCCAGGACCAGATGGATTCACAGTCGAATTCTACCAAAGGTATAAGGAGGAACTGGTACCATTCCTTCTGAAACTATTCCAATCAATAGAAAAAAAGGGAATCCTCCCTAACTCATTTTGTGAGGCCAACATCATCCTGATACCAAAGCCTGGCAGAGACACAACAAAAAAAGAGAATTTTAGACCAATATCCCTGATGAACATCGATGCAAAAATCCTCAATAAAATACTGGCAAACCGAATCCAGCAGCACATCAAAAAGCTTATCCACCATGATCAAGTGGGCTTCATCCCTGGGATGCAAGGCTGGTTCAACATATGCAAATCAATAAACGTAATCCAGCATATAAATAGAACCAAAGACAAAAACCACATGATTATCTCAATAGATGCAGAAAAGGCCTTTGACAAAATTCAACAGCCCTTCATGCTAAAAACTCTCAATAAATTCGGTATTGATGGAACATATCTCAAAATAATAAGAGCTATTTATGACAAACCCACAGCCAATATCATACTGAATAGGCAAAAACTGGAAGCATTCCCTTTGAAAACTGGCACAAGACAGGGATGCCCTCTCTCACCACTCTTATTCAACATAGTGTTGGAAGTTCTGGCCAGACAATCAGGCAGGAGAAAGAAATAAAGGGTATTCAACTGGGAAAGAGGAAGTTAAATTGTCCCTGTTTGCAGATGATATGATTGTATATTTAGAAAACCCCATCGTCTCAGCCCAAAATCTCCTTAAGCTGATAAGCAACTTCAGCAAAGTCTCAGGATACAAAATCAACGTGCAAAAATCACAAGCATTCTTACACACCAGTAACAGACAAACAGAGAGCCAAATCATGAGTGAACTCCCATTCACAATTGCTTCAAAAAGAATAAAATACCTACGAATCCAAATTACAAGGGATGTGAAGGACCTCTTCAAGGAGAACTACAAACCACTGTTCAATGAAATGAAGGAAAGAAACTCTTTTTGCCTAAGTTCTGGAGTTGCTTAAAGATCTTCTGTTCTTCCATTTGCAATCGTCTTTTATTATCACAAAAATCCTTTTGAACAAATATCTCTTCTTGCTAAGTTCAGATTTATGTTTTTATTTTGCAATCGATCACCTTGTTGACAGAACTGAACGCTTCTTATCATTGCCAGAGTCAGGAACTCTTCTCACTGTAGCTAAAGCATGGCCAACGAGCCTTTGCCCTCCCACCTCCAGTAGCTGGAAATTGTTGCTTCCTTAGTGTCTGTTTCACTGAGGGTAGCCCTCAGTATGAGGAGTGTCTCTTTACACTGAGCGAAAAACTGCCACCTGTATATTCTACCCATGTGCACCCTATCAAACTATGCAGAAGAAATCGAATTCCTTTTCCATAAAATAAGCACTCAAGTATCATAACATTTCTCCCCTGAAGTACCTGCATCTTCTCCAGGTTAAATAATTATTTCCTGGTTAAATAAGTATGCTAATAAATACATTTGTTATAGCATTCCTGAATTCTGGTGTTCAGAGAGCGTGGAATAGTCCTTTTTACAATTGCTGGTGAAAAAATAAAAAATTCAAATTACTGACAGCCTAAAGCACAGAGTTTAACATTTCAAAAAATAAAATCCACATCAAAATAAATGAGAATGACTTCAAAAAGCAATGAGAAATTTACAAAAGAAGATCATCACCACCATGAGCTCTTAGGAGAAGAGCCAGCAGCTGGAGATGGGCACCCTCAACTCAGGAGCCACAGGGAGCTTCTGGAGGTGTTTGGTCACCTCTTCAGCCAAAGCCAAAGAAGAATGATTACCACCTTAGATGCAGACAAGCACGTGGCACTGTATTGGGCTTGCTAAAACAGTCAGGTTTGGCGGTGGGGGCGGCGGGGGCGCGTGCTGGGTAATTAACAAACTTTCCAGAAGTTACGAACAACTGAATAGCAAGAAATACTGGAAGAGCAATGTTAAATAAAACTAGCCCAAGAAAATTACCATTGGACAGTGGACAGGAATAACAATAATAATACAAGGTGAATTAACAAATTTTGAAGTCAAATCCCAGTAATACAACATGTGATGAAGTCTAGATACCAGAGAAACCAGAGACTTCTGACAACACAGAGCCCCCATCACCCCACAGTGAAGCTCAAATTATTAAGGAAACAACTTCTGTTCCAGGACTCCTACTTGTTAAAGTTTTTGTTTTTTGTTTTTTCAAATTTTAAAGATTAATAAAAGATTCTACAGCTTGCCAAGGACAAAAAGGACAATGCCTAATATTTCTTCCTGGAGACTTTGAAAAGGAGGAGAACCACAGGGAAGAGCTGAACAGTCAAAAGCAAGTTTCCAGTACAAGTACTACATTCAGTGATGTTGACTTTTCTTTTGAAGGCAGAAAAATATAGAGTAGTTGGAGGACATGAAAAAAGAAAATCTGTAAACATAGTCCATGGCTGTAAAAAATCTTCCTAAGCAGCAATAGAGATCTGAGAACAGATTGAAAAAATGACAATAACCCAAAAGATAGTTAATGGCACACAAATCAATCAACATGAAGTTCTGCTTCCAGGTAGCAAATAAAGAGTCTCCAGAGATGGCCATTCTCATCCTAACAGAAAGAGCTGGATAAACTGTGAAACCACAGGTTCTTGTAATTGTTTTTTGTTTAATGTATCTATTCATTAGAGAGCTAAAGATGCAAAGAGATCCAGGTGGACTAAACGCAGAAAGGGATAAGCCTTCTGGCACCTACGGCTTGCCCTCCTCACTGGCAATGTGAAGGCAGAGGAAGAAGGCTGTTTAGGCAGGGCTAAGGAGAAAGGAAACAATGGGATCACAAACTTCAAAGGGCGTGTGTAGCCTGGCGTGATGCGTTAGACCCCAGAAGAGCACCAGCCATGGAATGAGTCTGCAACCAAACACTGGCCCTTTCCCATGAGCTTCAACAAGTGACCAGGGATGTTAGGGGAAGGGCACGAATGCCGAGATGCCCTGCCAGACTGCCAGAACCTTAACTGGGGTACTATGGATGCCTCCATGGGACACAGAGGAGAGAGAGGCCACTGAAGAAGTGGGACCCAGGAGCAAAGCTGGAAAACAAGGAACTCCCTAGAGACCCAAAACTCTGGCAAGCTATAAATGGGGAGAGACTCTAAGAGTTCAGAAAGCTGGTGGGTGGGATATTATTTTCTAAAAAATCTCAAGTCACATGGGTGTTCAGATTCTAAGCACTGCTAAAGAGAAATCCTGATACAGCCTTTGCAAATATTTTAAGCCAGTGAATAATTGTTTTAAAATATAGTGTATTAACAGAAAGTTGAGGTATAGTAAGGACAACAGATCAGGAGACAACTCTCTTTGCAAGATAGTTCATTACTCATAGGTTCCAATAGAAGAGGGACACCACCCTCAGGGGACCACTGGGAAGTGGCAGGGTTAGCCATGAGGCAGAGAGAGAGAGAGAGAGAGGAGCTGTGGGCAACAGCCTTGGTGTGGGTTCTATGGGAAGGAATTGGTAGAGGAGGGCAAACAGGCTTAGCATTGACTAGTCTGAATCATTTCAGTGGGCTGTGGGGTACCCGGGCTATCCCTGGGACCTGGCCCTGAGTGAGTATTAGGGCAGGGTACAGCAGCCCAGAGTGTAAGAGCCTGCTGCAGGAGGTGGTTGGGGGAGTGAGCTCTGGATTGGTTGTTTATATTTGAAAAGCCTGCTCTCTGCAAGTTGCTTACTATCTCTCAGAACTGATGAACACTGGGAGAAGCCATCTGTCTAGCAGCAGTGAGACCCCAGATGTCAAAGTATCAGAATACAAAAAATAAAAGACATGGTTAATATAGAACTAAATCCAACTACACAGCAGCACAGCCCAGACTCAGCTCAACACATACAGGCTACCACCACACCCCACTAGAATGGACAAGTTTAGAAAGACTAACAATACTGAGTGTTGGTGAGGATGTTTAGCAACTAGAACATTCATATATTGCTGGTAGGAGTGTAAAATAGTACAAACCCTTTGAAAATTAGTAATTTATTGTAACTTTTCACATAGACCTACCCCATAACCCACTCCTTAGTATTTACTTGCAAGCCATAGAACTATATGTCCACAAAAATCCTGGTGCAAAATATTCATAGCACTTTATTCATTATAGTTCCAAACTGAAAAGGAACCAAACATCCATCAGCAAGAGAAGGCACTTACAAATTGTGGTTTATTTGTACTATGGAATACTACTCAGCCAAAAAAGGAACCAAAATACAAATACGCACAGCACGGATGAAATTCAAAAATATGCTGAGTGAAAGAAGCCAGATATAAAACATCTCATGTAAGATTCTACTTATACGATGTCTCAGAACAAGCGGAAATAATCTATAGAGACAGAAACTGGAAGTAGGTATTTCTGGCACGAAGGGTGGGGTGGGAATTACATGGCAATGTGCATGAGGGCACATTCTGGGATGATGGCTGGTGGAAGTATGTAACTATGAATACTTAACTGAATGATCAAAATTTGTGCATTTTATTGTATGTAAACCGTGTCTCAATAAAAGACTTGATCAGAATATATAAGAAAGCAAAATGCATTCTGAAAAAACAAAGAACAGTAAGTATTGCATTTTACAGTAAAAAACTAAATAGTAAGATGTAATGGGGTTTCCAGAGAAGGCTATACCAATGCCCAATTTAGAGAAGTCCCCCAGAAAAGAGGTGAGACATGAAATAAACGGCCATTATTAAGAGGAGGCTTAGAATTGCTCTTGTACATGATGGACCTTTTAAATGGTGATTATTATTAATACAATATAATGGTAAGAATGGTAGAAAATAATGAAAGCAACTTATTTCAGCATAATAAATTCTAGAAAATGAATTTAATAACATGCAATTATCTCCCATCCAATACTAAGAAAAATAAAAAGCTATTGTTTTATACAACATAGAAATAAAAAGACACAACAAAGGCTAGCTATGATATTGAATATATTGGAGAACGGGATCCTGTACTAATAAAATACTAAAATGGGCTGGACTTTTCTATAAAAAAGAGGCACTTTCTGGAATTAATATGAATTTAAAAAAATTTAAAGCATGTCAAACAACTTTGCTAACTATACAATAACACTTAAAGTCAAAATGCATTATATAAATACTAAAAAATGGGCAAAGCTTCACTCTATTTGCATGAGTATAAAAATATCAGAATTGACAATAAAAACTCAAGAATACAGAAAAGTACTTAAAATGTAAACATACAAATATGTGAGTCCTATTCATAAACACAACTGCAATATGACATAACTAACTGTATTAACAATATATAAAATCATACAAAGCAATAAATAATTTTAAAACTTCAAATTATAATAAGCATATGTCAAAACTTGGGAATATTATGAAAATGAAATGTGTATTCTTATGTATAAGTGGATATAAGCAATTAATAAAACAATTGTGAATAAACTATTTTTTCCTGACTTGGAATACTGAACATGCTCAAGATAAAAATTTTGCCTAAGAAAATACACCAAATTCATATAATCGTAAATTTATCATAAGGCATAAATAATACATAGTACTTGCTAGAAAAAAAAAGAATATTTATATAGTCCACCCATCAGGGGCCAGAGTCTGTTAAACGACTTTAAGTTATCTTTTGTGATAATATTTTCAAACATTTGAAACATTAGTTAAACAAATAAGAAATCTATTAAAAACTTTTTAAATGAAACCACCAAAAATTTCCTAGCAGATTTGTAGTATACAAGACATTAATATTTAAAAATATCACTGGTTTTGACATGTAGTATTTATTTTGTTTCTAAACAGCACATAATTTTAGTATGATTTCTTCTTTAAGCAAAAAATGATTAAGACAATATTTTTTTCAATTGAAATTTTATAGGACATACATTTGTGCACTTCTAAAGACTCTGGCTTGTTCACCTGCAATGCTATAGTTAGAACCACACTTGTATATAACAGGTTCTTGACTGAAAATTATTGAATGACTGTCTGCGAGCCTCACCTTTTTCAGTCCACTAATATTTTTGGGGGGACCTAATACATGATCATTTTTTAAAAAATGTTCTAAGATGTTTTAAAGGAGATTATTCTTTTTTGGATACAAAATTTTATATGTGAAAATAACTAACTTGTTAAAGATTTCTCGTATCTTCATTTTCTTGCAGACTAAAAGTGGAAGACTTCTGGTAATGGTGATGGTGTCACTGAAAAACTGTTCCCCAGACAGCAATGATGAAAACCAGACAGAAGGAATAATTATTGGGAGGTATCAGAAAGCCACCAAAAGCAGGCAGAAAACCTAGGAGAGTTTACTCTAAACAGATGCTTACAACAAAGGGTAAGAATCATGAGTTTGTAGCTTTTTTGCCTGTGGTGGGTTTTTGTCAACTCTCCTTTCTCCTCAAGTCACAGGAAATCACAGTCTTACTGCCTCAAGGACAGAGTCAGATTTGGCAGAACAGTTGGAAATATGGGGGTGGTAGGGATCACTGAAGTAAGAAAGCCAAAGAAAGGGTAAGACTCCAAATCAGCACAAACTGCCTGTAACTCTGGCCAACTGATGAATAAGCATGTACAGTGAGGAGTCTGAGGAGGTAGCCAGAAAGTAGGTGTAAATGTAAGAGGAGTCTATCATTAAAGGACAAAAGTGCATTAAGAAACATCAGTTTCTTATTGCTGTTTTGATTGTATGACTTTCTCAACTCACCTGCAGTTCAGATAATAGAAAGCAAAGTCTTACAGCTGGGATTAGCAGAGCAGCTGGAAAGTGAGGAGGAGCACATGGAAGCAAGGAAACAGAAAATGGCTAGGCCCAAAATGCCAGCATAAACTGCACAAGTACTTTGCTTGACCACTAACCTCCACAGGCACAGTGAATTCTGAAGAGGTCCAGACCAATTTAGAAGCAGCTGTAACCAAAAAGAACTAGGCAAAGAATAGAGGAGATCTATATTCACACTGTGGTTCCAGGCAGGAACAGAAAACCATCAGTCCTCAGAAGAAACAACAGAACGCAGAGTTGCTGCAATGTAACAACAAAATGTATGCCCCATACTGAAGGAGAAAAAAACTAAAGAAATGGACTCCAAGAGGGCCTATATGTTGTACTCTGTAGACAAAGACTTCAAAGTAGCTATTAAGGGATGTTTAAAAATTTTAAGGAAAATGTGATCTGAATGGGTCTTAATGAGTGAACATATAGATAACATGAAGAAATGAAAACTATAAAAATAATTCTATGGAATTTCTAGAATTGAAAAGTACAATAACTGTAATGAAAAATTCACTAAATTAACTCAACAGATGATTTTAGAGGGCAGAAGACAATCAATCAACTTGAAGATAAACTAATATAAATTATCCAATGTAAAGAACAGAAAGAAAAAAAGATACAGGGAAAATAAATCCTTAAAGACGTGGGGGGTGAAATAAGTAGTTTTCATATGTATAATTTGGGTTTAGGAAGGGTAGGAAAGAGAACAAGAAACAGAAAAATAACTCAATAAATAATGAATGAAAATTTCACAAATTTGGAGAATTTTGTAAGGTAGGAAATACAAGATTAATAAAAATCGAATATATTTCTATACTGAAGGAGTAAACAACTGGAAATTGAAATTAAATGTAAACATTTCCATTCAATATTAGGAAAAGCATAATATTAAGAATAAATTAACAAAAGATATGCAAAACTTGTATAATAAAAACCATAAATATTACTGAAAGAAATTTCAAAATATCTAAATAAGTGAAGAGATATGCCATGTTCGTAGACTGAAAAACTCAATCTGGTTAAGATGTCTGTTTTTCCAAAATTAATCTGTAAATTAAATGCAAACTCAACTAAAATCAAAACAGGGTTTTTGTAGAACCTGACAAGCTAAATTTAAAATTTGGTGACAATGCAAAGGCTAATGGAATTTTAAAAAATAAAGTTGGACATCTTCTAGTACTTAATTTCAAGTTTTTCAATAATTCTAGAGAAGAGTCTGACATTGGCATAAGGATTAACATATAGGTCGATGGAAAAGAACAAATGGTTTGGAAAAAGCTCCCCACATATGGTGAACTGATTTTTGACCCAAAAATGTCAAGATAATCCAATAGGAAAAAGCTAATCTCTTCAAAAAATGGTACTGGAACAACTAGATATCAACATGGGCAAAAGCAAACATCAACTCTTATCTCCCTCCATGTACCCAGACAATAAATCTGAGAGCTAAAATTACAAACTTTTAGAAGACAATGTAAAAGAAACTTATGACCTTGGATTAGGCAAATATTTCATAGACAGGACCAAAAAGTAAGCCATGAAAGAAAAATTGAGAAACCAAACTTTATCAAAATTAAAAACTTCTGCTCTTTAAAAGATACCGTTAAAAATGAAAAGGCAAGCCACAGACTGAGGGAAAATACCATATACACATATACTAGATGAAGGATTTGTATTAACTTTTTCAAGTCAATAACAAGAAATATGACAGAATAACAATAACAATAAAAAGAATAACAATAAAGAATGAGCCAAAGATTTGAACAGGCACTTCACAAAATAGGATATAAAAGTGGCTATAAACAACATGAAAAGATGCTCATATCACTGGTAGTTACGGAAATGCATATTAAGGTGCACTAGACCTCCTAGACCTTCTGAAATTAATCTCTGTCAGTACCAAGTGTTGGCAACGATGTGGAATACCAGTGTAATATAATATTTCACAAGTGCTGTTTTGACCTAGATTTGATGTCATGGCTGAAAACTTTCAATTCCTCTACACAGGCAGTTTACTAAGCCCCCGCCACCACTACTTCCCTTACCAGGCACTAACACTGCTGAATTATAATAAACACACACCCAACCGCCAGGGACCCCAGGATACTTAGGGCCCAGGAATGGACCTTCTTATTTGGAATTATTCAAAATGCCCAATGTCCAGGGATCCCAGTTGGCTCCACCAAGCTCACCCCACCCCACTTGCCATACAGAAGACTATATTTTCCTTTAAATCTTTAAACATACCCTCATAGCTACTTTGAAGGCTTTCTCTGCAGAGTCCAACATTCTAGACTCTCTTAGAGTCAGTCTCTTTAGTCTTTTTTCCTTCCGTATGGGGAGTACATTTCACGGTTGTATAGTTCCATCTTGCTGTTACCCTGTCCCTGGATGCAGCTCACTGTGTAGCCCAAGTGGCAGCCTCTTCTCATTCAAAGCTGTAACCAAAAGTTCTTTCATCTGTCCAAGCATCCTTGTATGATATCCTGCCAGTTAGAGAACCCATACTCGTAACTATTATCGTGTAATTATAAAACAAACTGGAGCACTCATGCCGTCCTGAAGGGAATGCTCAATAGAACAGCCACTTTGGAAAACTGACAGTTTCTTACAAAGTAAAACATATCCACTCGCTCCCACAGTTCCATTCCTGGGAAGTTACCCAAGACAAATATAAACATATTTCTACACAAGGGCTTATCCACGAAAGCTCACAGTAGCATTATTCATACTAATCAGAAGCTTAAAACTTCAAATCTCCACCAAGTAGTAAATGAATGAAGTGTGCTGTGTCTACACAAGCGAGCACTGCTCAACAGTAAAAAGGAAGGGACTGATACAAGCAACAACACAGGTGAGCCTCAAAAACATCACCAAGTGGAAGAAGCCAGACACAGAGACTCATACTCCATGACTCTCATCTGAAATTCTGTGAAGCACTGGTTAAAAATAACCACAGTGATAATCCGAGCACTTTGGGAGGACAAGGCAGGCAGATCACTTGAAGTCAGGAGTTCGAGACCAGCCTGGCCAACATGGTGAAATCCTGTCTCTACTAAAAATACAAAAACTAGCTGGGTGTGGTGGCAGGTGCCCATAATCCCAGCTACTCAGGAGGCTGAGGCAGGAGAATCAAATCGCTTGAATCCTGGAGGCAGAGGTTGCAGTGAGCTGAAATCCTGCCCCTGTACTCCAGCCTGAGCAGCAGAGTGAGACTCCATCTCAAACAAAAAACAAACAACAAAATCCCACAAAACCCCACAGTGAGATGAAGCAGAGCACCAGCTGCTTAGGATTAGGGCTGGAGAAAAAGGTGAGAAATAAACTGCACCTTTAAAAGGCAGGTTTTTAATTATATGTGAGGTATACCTCAGTAAGCATGATTTATAAAAGAAGAAACTAAAAACACTACACAATTTATACATGACAGGGCATAACTGCATTAATAATGGCAACTTTCTAAAACTTCAAAAGCTAGAGTTTTTTTTAAATTAATTAATTCGTTAAATACTGTAATGAAAGATTTCTAGTTGGAAAGAAATATGCAGCCAAAATAAAGAGAATTCAATTTTTTAAATGTCAAAAACTTTGTTAGGCATTTAGATTGACTTTAAAGTAGGTCTTCCAAAGTTCAACTATTTCTAAAGAAATTCCAACTGATGAAAGAGAAAGCACTACTGCCATGCTGAGAATTTTTTTATATTCGTAAAAAGATGGGTTTATGAGAATATTTTTAAATTTTGACAACTATAGCTTCTATATTTATTTTTAGAATGTCACAGCTTGTTTAGATGCAATTATGAATATGTGCAACACAATCAAATTCAAGTGCATTTTAACTCTGTTGGTTTCTTAAGTTAAATCACGGTTTTTATCATGACACTCTGCTCCTGCCAAAATTTATCCAAAGTATTAGTCAAAAAAAATTGTACTTTTAACACTGAATTCTTTAAATGAATTTAAAATACAATTTGCAATAGTATTAGATGTTTTAACTCATGGAATCAACTTCCAAAAGCTTTTTTTTAAATCCAAGAATAGATTTGTTTTTAATTACTAACTTTGAAAATTATGGAATTGTTTTTCTACTTGAAGTATGTAAGACACTGATATAAAACTGACATTATTTAATGTTTTGCTGCTTTTTTTTTATGCTATTGGAGTCAACATAGTAACAGGATTTGTTTTACTTTTTGCACAGCTATTAGAAAATTGCAGTTGAAAATGAGTGATGTTAATCTAGGGCAAAATTCTCATCTGCTGTCAATGAGCATTCATGGTTCAGAGAGTGACAAGTAAATATTCCTTCCACTGCCAAGTGTGTGACATCATTGTCTTGAGATCCTCTTATTACTGTAACTATTTACTTTTGAACTAGAAGCTGATGTTTCTTCCGCAAATTTATGTTTTCCAGTTTGTTTGTATCTTGCCAGTGAGCTCACTGCAGCCTCCAACAATGAGTGGGCAAACTGCAAATTAAACACTCATCAATATCCTTGCAAAAGCAAAAATCAATATTAAAAATTGGCTAAAGTCCTCTTTCCCTCCCTGCTTCCTTCCTCATTGCTAGTGAAAGGACTAGTTGCAAAATGGAAAAGTTCATAGAGTGAGTTACTTTCGTTGTGATAATATTGGCTAACAGGAAAACAAGCCCTTCATTCAGCATCCTGGGTGGGGAGGGCTGGGCAGCTCATCTCCAGGCTGTGGTTCCATAGGTGGTGCAGGCTGAAGGACAGCTCTTATCTGACCATGCTCATCACTGCACAGAACTCTCGTCCTGCCAGCCTTCCTCAGCCTGTACTTGGGCTGCACCTATGGGGGATGACTGTCAGTGTTCATCTTTTTGATAAGTTTCAGGTGCTAGATTTTTGTGTTTAATCAGGGATCACAAGGCATTGCAAGGATAAATGATGGGGAAGAGTCAATGTAAGTGAAGTACACTTTATTCTTTGCATTCCTGGTATGTGCAACCACCATATTTACATTCTTTAGACAGTGAAACAAAAGTCAAATTCTTGTCAGTTCGATTAGAATTTTTGAACAAAATGTAACTAATGAAACATTTCAGGAGTACTTAATTCAAAAACTCACTTGCAGTAACTGAACTTCATTTTAATCCTTTTTAAAAATAAATTTGTATTCCCTACAAAGTTCCTCAAAATTAGAATATTGGACAGGAATGAATTTCTTTAAAACAAATATCCATTTATTCTCCTCTGCTTATAAAATCTTAATGAATGAGCCCTTCCTTCAGGCTTTCATTACTCATGGGAGCCAGAGGGGAGAGTCTTAGCATCTTCATTATTCTGATGCTGTATTTTCAATAATGACTGCGGGCTGCCATGGTAATCATCCTTCATGGTACCTGGAGTGTGGAGCGGTTGCCTGTGAGATGTTTCCAGCACTCCAGATGGGCTCAGAGCTACAGAGTAGCTGCAGGGTAGAGCGTTCCTGAGATATTAAAAGTAATGGCACCTACCTAATATTTACAAGAGGTAAGAAATCGTCATCAATCTCTTCAAGAGCTTCAGGGAGATTGTGAGGGTCAATCTCTCTCAAAGTAATGACAGGGAGCTTGGTGTTTCTAATCTCACTTTAGAAAGGATTAAAACCTTAGAAATATATTGTGAGAGACCAAAATATACCTCCCCAAATAGGGAGGACTTTGAGCTGAAGATGATTAAGAAGCAGCAGATGCAGGAAAGACCTCTGCCCTCCCTCTATTTATATGGACATGGTGTTACAAAGACTAAAGGTACCCTACCTGTCCCCTTCTACCAGGGAGAATAGAGACCCTCCTGGACCTGAGATGGTACCAGAGGAGCCCACACTAACAAGCATCACAAACTAGTCTCTAGCTGCCAGTTATTTGCCCTCCCCCACTGGACCCCTTAGGTAATCAAAGTCCTTTGCTTTTGTCTCCTTACTTCTCTAAAAATTTACTGTTCCCTGTTATCAGCTAGAATTCAAAGCCACCTCTTTGAGAACTACTCATTCTCTGGGTATCTCCCATGTAAGTATGAAATATAAACGTGAATAAACTTGTTGGTTTCTTTTAACTTGCCTTTTGTAACAGGTCTCCACACTACAAACCTATGTTATTTTTCCCCTACAATATAAAGAACATCATGCAGTATTTTACATTTCAGGCTGCACAGCATGACCCGTGTTTTGGCTGCATGTCCCTCATGTTTCAGAGAACTTGGTCATGGAGAACGCAGTGTGAAATGAGCAAGTTCATGAAGGTGGTCAAGGAATCATGTCACCCGAGACTGTGAGCACCACGGCAGGGGCACACACAACGCTTTCTGTGAACACAAAGTTGAGACCTTGTGAAGCAGGAAGTAGACATCTGCCTCCACCCTTGAACTCCTGTAGAGTTCTGTTTGTTCGAGAAGGGTTTTAAGGCATTCTGGATGGAGTAAGCAAGAGAGCGAAAACAGGTGAACAGATGTATTGACAGTTTTGTGTAGGTTCAATACAGCAGGAAGGGCTGAATGCAGCCATGACAGAGGGAACTGCAGACCAACGAGGAAGCTGTTGGATGCCAAGGTGTCTGTCTTCCCAAGGGGCTAGTGAGAGGGCTTCAAAAATTGAGTTATTAGGAGATAAGTGAAGTTTGGGTTTTGGGACATGTGTGACACTTTTCGTAAACATTAATCACATTCAATTTATTTGCTGAGGCTGTTGACTTCCTTTACATAATATTTTATTTTAAAGGCACATTCATATATATATATATATATATGAATTTACATATATACATGAATTTATATATATATGAAGAGATATATATATATATATTTTTATCTTCAATTTGCTTTCAATCTCCTTTCACTGATGAGGAAAGTGAGGTGCATGCATCACAGGTGGCCCCGGCAGCAGGTCTAGCCAGATCCAGCTCCCTTGCTGCAGGGTCTACTCTGTCTCAGGGTCCTGCAGAGCCCCTATGCGGACTGGATGTTGCTCTGCTCTGCTATGGGGAAAGGTGATCAGCACCTTCTCTCGAAGGTCTTCAAGGAATAAAGGATGAATGTTTTAAGTGCTTATCTCGTTCACTTACCAGATGATTTACTGGCATAAGATGGGGAAAAACAAGAAAATTTGTGAGTTAACTGGAGAAAAAAACAACTGTTCTTTCTGTGCACCCAAAATGGATCACTGAGTAACGATGTCTGAAACATTTATGCATTAGTGTCAAAGAATAATAGATTTTTAGCGTTGAAGGGCTCTTCAAATAAACTAGTCCAATTTGGGAAATATTTCTCTGTGAATTTGGCTCCCCATCCCCTGAATACTTAAGTAATAGGAATTCTAATGATTAGAAAATTTTTCTTTGTATCACTTCCCAATCTGCCTTCTCTCAATTGCCATCCACTTTTAGCCATTCCCTCCTAAGATTACCTAGATGCGGACATGCTCAGCATTTGGTGGCTCTCCTTGAGGTAAAGTCTAATGTGTACTTTTGTACCTACCGTAGCCTGCTCATAAGGTGACAAAATACATTCAAATAACTGGTATTTTTAACCGGTATTATAAGAATCAAGTTATAGCATAGGCTAAAATTCAGACACTCTTTTCAGAAGCGTTTAATTCTTATTATCTGAAACATTTCTGTTTTCTTTATTAATGAATTGGCAATGTTTTTCCCCCCATATGATAATGCTTTACTCAATGATGGCTGATGTGCTTTCAAAAGACACTCAGTGAATGTGTGATTAAAGATAAATTCAGTTTGCAGCTGTCAGGATTGGCAAATTGTAACTGCTCTTAAGTGAAGGCATTTGTTTTAGAAAAGATGAGATGCAATTTTCAGAATTGGAGGTTTATGGATACCTCCTGGGGTAATGGACTCTTTTATACCTGAAGTTTATCTTCCTGAAAGACAAATAAAAGGTTTGGGTTTTGCTGTTAGTGTAAGAGCAGAATGTGTCTTCTGATCAACAAAGAGGGTATTTTACATTCCCTGGAAGCACCCACTGAAAATCCTTGCTAAGAATATTCATTGGCTTATTCTCCTGGAGATGAAGACAGATTGGGCAAGTCATCCACAGGGTTATTTGTCTTCACACTGTCTCCACTGACAGATCATTTCTACCAGAATGTGTTCCATGTAAGTGTTTTGGATGCAATTCAAGTTACCTCTGGTAATGGCACCATTGATCATGCTGTGGATGTGGTAAAGATATCTGCCTTAGGATGAATAGCTGTATTGTATATTGTGACAATTGATTTCCCTTTTGCTGAAGACACAGGCTGGAGATATTTTAGAGCACTGTATTAATGACCAAGCAGCTTTTAACAGATGAATAATGGTGAAGGAGTGTGAATGGATAATCTTCTAGAGGACAGAGGGCCTTGCCTGTGAAATACAGCCGGAAATTTAACCTCTTCTGCAGCTTGGGGCCACTGCCTGAGACCGGACAAACTGCCATAGTGTTCAAGCAACAAGTCTTAGAGGTTGATTGGAGGTGGATATTACTTTTAAGAAACTCAACTTGGGATGGAGTCCCAGGGGGCCAATGGCAGGGAGAAAGCAGTCGTGAGTGTCTGGATTCAACAGTGGGCTCTTGATTTACTTGATCCTCATATGAAGCCCACAAGGAATGAATGGAAGATTGTCCCAGTTTTGCAAGTGAAGAAACTGAAGAGGGGAAGCACATTAGACAAGGTGATAGGGATAAAGCTAGAATGTGCCAGTCTAGCTCCAAAGCCAAGGCTTTTTGTACTATTTCTTCAACGAATTCAGTCTAACTTGACAGTTCACAACACTGAACAAAAAAGCATCCATAAGTGCCTGTGATGTGCTCTTCCTCCCATTCTTCCTGCCTCTTGGATCAACCCATAGTCTTTGTCATTACCCAAATCAGAAGTGAAGCACCATTCTTCAACTTTTGTTCTCCCCCTACCTTGTACAGTCAACCACAAAGTGCGGTTGACTTGACCTTTGATGTATCTCCTTAGGGCACCGTGTCTCCTTGTGCTCACTGCCCATGTCCAAACTATTGCCCTTCTCTGGATCACTGCAATAGCCTCTTTTCAGACACCCTCAACCAGAATGACTTTCAAGAAGTCAAATGTATTTGCACCATTTCCATCCTATAATCCCTTCTTTGGCTTCTCATGGCCTCAGAATTAAATCTATTAATAACTTCTCTAATGAAGCATCAAGGTCCTTCCTAATCTAGTCAGCATCCATTCTCACATCCCTGCCTCACACTTCCCAACTCTCCCTCCAACTCCAGGCTTAGGCAACAAATCCAGTGCATAAATATGGTTCACTCCCACCCTCTGGACATATGCTGTGCCCACAATCCACACACTCCTTCTCTTCTTCTCCCATTCCATAACCCACTCCCACTCTGCAGCAGGCATTCTCCTTGCTCAATACTGTGTCCTTCATAAATTCAATGGAAATCACCTGTTTCCTTCACATAATCTATGGTTCTGGAAGCTTTCCTATTAGCCATTTTCTCTTCTGTGACATACAGCAAAGGATGAGTCAATCTATCTGTTGAATAAATTAATGAAGGACTTTGAAATTCATCCTGGTATTTAATTGACACAAAGCATCCACTGATGTGGCTACGTTAAATATTTCCAAGTTATAGGTACCCAAAAGGATACAGAGAAATCAAGTTACCTGACCAAAGTTTTACTGTATAATACTCTGTCGTATCACAAGGCAGCCTGATCATTGGTTTTCACATCAAGGGTCTTCAGTTATTAAGAACCACTTAAATTATGTTCAAAATTATTTTGCCAATAAAGTAGACAAGTATAATACATTGTGGAAAAATTACCATCTAAAATATTGTAAGGTTTATGTGCTCAATATTGAAATAATGAGGCATCATTTTTCTATAGTTTAAATTAACAAAAGGTTAGCAAGGTTATAATAAAATCAGAGGCTTTATAAATTTACACAACCTTTTATAAAACAACATAGTGATATGTATCAGAGTCATAAAATATCCTAAGCTGTCAGCCTAATAATCTCACTCCTGGGAGTTTCTCCTAATGTAAGAATTCAAAGGCAAATAAAGGCCATATACATTGTGATGTTTACTGCAGCATTACTCACTTCTTCCTCCTCTTTCCCTCACTACTTTTGTCATAATTCAAGTAAAACAGAAAACACAAGTTATTTACAAGGCTACCTCACCTCTAGACTGTGAGATCATTAAAGGCAGGCATCATAGCTTGACTCATCTTTATACATGCAGTGAAATAAACAATAAGTGCCTCAGTGTTTTATAAGAGTAACATATATATGCTACAATATATATATAAATATGCATGCACATACACAGAACACACTTTTCTCCAACAATCTGAAAAACAAAGGGTCCAACAACACATGGTGTCTACACAATTCCTACACTCAGTATCAATGGCATAAGAATACAATGGGATTAGGACTGTGGCTTCTGAGAATAGCCATGAGTGAAATCAATCTCCATTAGGAAGCAAGCCAGAGAAAGTTCCCACAAGGATCTCTGGACACACATTTATACAGACTCAGTGACAGTTAAAGAGAGGCAGAGATAGGGAAGTGACTTCAGGGCTGGTCCTCAACAGGTTCAAGGGGCACAGTGTAACTGGTAATGGCCAGGCCTAGTGGACACCAGTTTTTGATCTGAGTCCCTGGCTTTATCTGAAATCCATTCCCAAAGGCAGTTTGTCTTGAGGAAGCATACAAATAAAACCACCAGCACACACTTTCTGACCATCAGTTTAGAAGTGCACTTAATTCTGAAAAGTACTTCAGCCTAATAAACTGGTAGCAACACTTTGGGGCAGTCTGTCTGTAACTTTATTTATTTATCTTAAAAATACGATTCTGTCCCAGTGCTTGCAAGCAAAGGGACCATTATAAATTGTTCTCAGATTTACAAAGAAGAGATGCTAATTCAAAGATCTCAGGAAGAGATAAAAACAAATTAAATTCCTATATGTAAGAGATCAAATGTTATCTATTCATCCTCCTTATCTAGTTTGTCAGAAATGAAAATATCGGAGAACCATCTGAACTCTTTTCTGCTGATACTGAGCACTAAAGCCTGAAATAGCAACAGCAAACACATAGTATTAGTTAAGGAAGTGATGAAGAAGAGCGTGAAAATACTTATTACAGAGGCTGGGATACTGAGGTTCTTCTCTAATAAGAATAAATAATTCATACCCGTTGGGTTTTTTGCAGATTAATGGGTTGTCATCTGAATCAATATTCCCACAAAATCAAAATGCAAGTAAAACAGAAGACATGTGTAAAATAAGTACATTAGCACTTTGGAGTAGAGTTCTTGACTTTTGTTGGGAAATGCCAACAGGAGGAACTGAATGAAGCTTTTAAATATTTTAAAATGTATTTGTGTATTTATTTGTACAGAAACAATTCACCAGCGAGTCATTTCCTCCAGGCTTCAGTACCAAGAAAAACAGAATTGTGTGTTTCTGATAAATACTGTAGCTAATGTTTCCTATGGTTCTCCTTTTTGCTTTGGCTGCTAGCAAGCCTATAATCTAATTTTATGCCAACCTGTACTAACTAGCTGTATATGACGATAGAGAGTGTATTTCTGTATAAAACCTTTCCGACTTAATTTGCCATTCAACAGTCATGTTTTCTCTGCCCTGATATTTTCCAATTTTAAAGTATTATTGCATGTTAATATATTTCCATAAACCCTACAATCTGTAGAATACACCAAACATAAATTAATTAAGGCATTTGAAATCCATTCGAAGTCTCAAATTTATCTCATTTCATGTTTAAAGCCTTATAAGCACTGTGTTCTCTCAGTAAATTTGACTGGCAGGAAATATCCAAGAATAATAGGAACAAACGAGTGCCCGAAAGCAGTGGCTCTCACAGCAGCAGCAGAAGCACACAGCAACAGAAGACCAGCAGCAACAGAAGCACACAGGGTTTGTTAAAATGCAAATTCTCAGGCCCCAGCCCAGACCTCTGGACCAGGCACTCTAGGCATGGGTCCCCAAAGTGTGTTTCATCAAGCCTTCGAAGTGGTTCTGCTACACACAATACTTTGGCAATCACAGGTCCTAAAAAGCACGTTGAGTGTTGCGTCACGGGCTCTGCAGTTTTAGCAGTATGCAGTGCCTGCAGGAGAGCAGGAGGCAGGCACTGGCTTTCATTCTCCCTGCATTTTCAGTGTTCAGCACCATCTTCTGGGAAGCTGAATCCATAAAGAGGAAGAGCCTAGAATGACATGGAGAAGAGCACTGCTTGAAGGAGAAAGAGGGTATCTCCATGGCAAGAAAATAGTAACAGGAGAGAGGGAAGTGTGGGGAGTTGGACTTCCACATTACACACAAGGAACCAAGAGTACAAAAAATCTACAACCAGCTATAGACTTGTGTTTCTTTGCCTATTTTTCTTTACAACTTCTTACCTCTTACAGGTATGAAATAAGAAGGCGGCTATTAGCTTGAAGCAGCCTCCTTACTTTGACTTTCTACCTAACAAATCAAAACATAATTTAGGAGTATATTTTTATAACAATTGCTGGCTTCAGCCAATCAGAATCAGCTGAGCTTCAAGCAATTACAGGCAGCCAAGTGATCAGACTATGCCCAAATAAGGGAAATGCCTCATCACACCACACCCAAATATGGTGACTTCTCCGCTTTGCTTCTGTGTTCAGCCTATAGAAGCTCACTGCTCACACTGCTGGGTGGGACTTTCTGAACCTCTTCTGCTTCTTAATGTTGCCTGACTCATGAATCCTTTGCTCAAATAAACTCGAGTTTAATTTGTCTGAAGTTTCTATTTTAACACTGGCAAATAATATATACTTATAAGGGTCTCAGCTTCAGTAGGCTTAAGAAGGACGATTTCATAAAGCTATTAAAGACATCAGACCAGAATTAGAAAAGTCAGTCTCTGAGGAAAGATAAAGGTTGTGTACCAAGATTAGCCTTGGGAGTGAGTCGAAGGAAATTACAAAAATTTCATTTTGCCTATCTTTGTTAAGAGGGTCAATAATTTTAGGTTTATTCAGGAATATTTCACATACCAGAAGACTCACCCAGTGTAAGTGTATAATTTAATGATATTTAGTAAATTTAGTTAATTGTGTATCCACCTGACAACTCAATTAATAAGCATACCATCACCTCAATAAATTCCCTCACGATGATTTGCAACTAATTCCCACTCTGATTATAGCTCTCGGCTACCACTGATCAATTTTCTTCCTATGTAAATTTGCCTTCACAAAATACTTCAAAGAAATAGAAGCATAAAATATGTAATCTTTTGCAACAGCTTCTGTATTTGAGGTTCATCCATGTTGTATGTATCATTAGTTCATTCCTTTTTACTGATAAATAGTATTCAGTACATGAATATACTACATTTGTTTATCCATTCACTGGTTAATGAACATTTGCATTATTTCCACTCTTTGGCCATTAATAATAATTCTAGGAATAATAATAATCTGCTAGGAACATTTGCATACATATTTTTGTGTGGAAATATGTTCTCAATTTGCTGGGATATAATCCTAGGAAGCAATAACTGGGATGTATGGTAAGTTTTCTTTAACTTTTTAAGCAACTGCCAAACTGTTTCCCAAGGTAGGTGCACCAGTTGACATTTCTGCCAACAATATTTTTCCATTTTCTCCACATCTTTGCCAACATCTGGTACTTTCTGTCCTTTTTATTACAAACATTCTAATGGGGTATAGTAGTATTGCATTAGACTGTTCTCATGCTGCTAAATAACCTAAGACTGGATTATTTGTAAAGGAAAGAGGTTTAATTGACTCAGTTCTGCGTGATTGTAAGGTCTCAGGAAACTTACAATCAAGGTTAAGGGGAAACAAACATGTCTTTCTTCACATGAAGGCAGCAAGGAAAAGTGCAGAGTGAAGCGGGGAGAAAGCCCCTTATAAAACCACCAGATCAAAAGAACAGCATTAACCCCCATGATTCAATCACCTCCACCATTTCCCTCCCACAACATGTGGGCATTACAGGAAATACAATTCAAGATGAGATCTGGGTAAGGACACAGCCAGGCTGAGGTTGAGCATCATCTTAATTGGTTATTTGTCATTTGTTTGTCTCTTTTGCTGAATTGTCTGTTCAATCTTTTGCCTGTTGTTAAATAGGTTGTCTTCTTTTCAAGTTGTGTGAGTTGTTTATATATCCTCGATACAAGTCTTTTATCAGATACATGATTTACAAATGTTTTCTCAAAGTTTGTGGCTTGCATTTTCATTTTATTTGTTGTGTGTTTTGAGATGCAAAAGTTTTTCATTTTGATGACATTCAATTTATTAGTTTTTTCTTTTGTGGATTATGATTTTGACATTAATTTTAAGAAATATTCACACAACCTATAGTCATAAAGATGTTCTCCTATCTTTTTAATCTAAAAGTTACATAGTTTAAACTCTCACATTTAGGTCTATGGTTCATTTTGAGTTAATGTGTATATGGTATAAAATAAGGGTCTAAGTTTTATTTTGCATGTGAATATATAATTGTCCCTGCACCATTTGTTGAAAAAGTTATTCTTTCCCCATTGAGATATCTTACAACATTGGTTGAAAATAAATATGTGAAGATTTGCATACTGGATTTCTTTTGGGACTGTCAATTCTTTTCCATCATCTATCTTTGCACCAATACTATGGTATCTTGATTAATGTGATTTTCTAAAAAGTTACAAAGTGGGATAGTAAAAATTTTCCAACTTTGTTCTTTTAAAATTTTCTTTTGGCTATCCTTTACATTCTACATGAATTTTAGGATCAGACTGCAGACTGTCAATTTCTACAAAAAAATGTATGCTGGGGTTTGTGTGGGAATTGTACTGAATTTATATTTTAATTTGGGAAGAACTATCATCTTGACAACATTGAGTCTTCTACTCATGAAATGTCTCTCCATTTATTTATATGTCCTTTGATTTCTTTCAGCAATATTTTGCAGCTTTTAGTGTACAAATCTTGGATTGTGACGTGTTTCTAAGTATTCTTTTTGAAGCTATTCTAAATGAAATTATTTTCTTAATTTCATTTGTATTATCCATTGTATACTACAAAAATGTGTATTTTTGTATATATATCTGGTATTAATCTTTATTAGCCCCCATAGTTGTGTGTATGTGCATGTGCATGTGTGTATGCATGTATATGTGTGTGTGTGCGTGTGTGTGTGTGTGCACGTGTATGTGTAATTCTTGGTATTTTCACATACAGGAGCATAACTTCTTCTAATAAAGGCAGTTTTACTTCTTAATTTCCTTTTCCTTCCTCTTTTTTCTCCCGTCTTCTCTTTCTCTCTGTATATAGGACCTCCACTACATTGATGGATGAAAGTGGTCAATATGGATATCCTTATCTTCTCCTAGATTTTAGGAGTACTGAGAGAGTATTCATAATAGTTGTTAGCTGTGAGTTATTCATAGTTGCTCTTTATCAGATTGAGAAAGTTCCCGTTTATGCCTAGTTTGTTGAGAGCTTCAATCATGAATTAGTGTTGGATTTTTCAGATACCTCCTCTGCATCTATTGAGATCATATGAGGTTTTTGTTATCATTTGCATTATTAATGTATTATGTTAATTGATTTTTCAGACAGTAAACCAAACCTTGCACAACTGAAATCAACTGCATTTGGTTAAAGTGTATAATTCTTTATATGGTGCTGGATTCAGATTGCTGATATTAACTCATTTGGTTAAGGAGATTTCCATTTATGTTCATGAAATAAATTTGTCTCTAGCTTTCTCTTTTGTGTGGTGTTTTTGTCTATGTTCAGTGTTGTGGTCACAACAAATGCAGAAACTAAACAGGAAAGTGTTTCCTTTGCTTCTATTTCCTGGTTAAGTTTGTAAAAGATTGGTATTATTTCTTTCTTTGAATATTTGAAAGAATTCACCAGTAAAGGTATGTAGGCTTGGGCTTTTATTTGTGGGAAGCTTTTAATTATTAATTTGTATTTTATTTGTTTTAGGGCAATTCAGAAATGAACTGAGTCAGTTTTGGTAATTTGCGTTTTCCTAGGAATCTGTCCATTTCTTTCAACTATTTTAATTTGTTGGCAAAGAGTAGTTCATAGTATTGCCTTGTAATCATTTTCATTTTTGTAGGGTTAGTAGTGATGCCCCTCTTTCATTCCTGACTTGCGTCTTCTCTAATTTTTTCTTGGTTAGTTTAGTGAAAGTTTTGTCAATTTTATCAATACTGTTAAGAACCAGCTTTCAAAAACGAACCTGGTTTTATTTACTTTTTTCCTAAGCTTTACTATTTTCTGTTTAATTGATTTATGCTTATATTTTTGAGTTCCTTCTGCATGCTTTTAGTAAAATTTGCTGATCAGTTATTAGTTCCTTAAAGTAGAGGGTTATATTGCTGATTTGAGACCTTTCTTCTTTTCTGAGATAGGTCTTCATATCTATACATTTCCTTCTAAATACTGCTTTAGCATCATCCAATAATTTATAGTGCATTTTGTTTTCATTATTAAATCAGTTCAAAGTATTTTCTAAAATCTCTGAAATTTCTTCATTGGCCCTTGGGTTATTTAAAATGTGCTGTCTAATTTCCAAATAATCTCCAATTTCCCAGATTTCCTTCTGTTGTTGATTCTAATTTAATCCTTTCAAATTCTGTGGTGTTCAAAAAAGAAACTTTATATGATGAAGTCCTTTAAATGTATTGAGACTTGTTTTATGTCTTAGCGTATGATCAACTGTAGAGTGTCCACCTGCACTTGGCAAAAATGAGTATTCTTCAGTGGATGGGTGGTATATTGTACATATATGTCCGATCAAGTTCACTATATAGTATCATTCAAGTCTTCTACATTATTGTTCATTTTCTGTCTATATTTTCTATGAATTATTGAATGGTTTATCAGAATTTGCAACTACAATTACTTAAGTTTATATTTCTCCTTTGAATTCTATCAATTTTTACTTCATGTATTTTGGGGCTCTGTTATTAAGTACATATATGTATATAATTTACTTGTCTTCTATCAGTTTCCTGACAGTTGTTCCTGTTTCTCCTTGACTGCCTTTTAAAATTAGATATACAATTCTTTCTTGTGTCATGTTTAATGCCTTTATTGATTTTCTTAGTGATTGTTCTAGGAACAACAAAATGCATCTTAAGTGATCACAATCTATGTCAGGTTAACACTAATTTAATTCCAGCAGAACAGGAAATTCTTTTTTTCTATTTTTTATTTTTTCTCTCATATATGCAGCAAGAACAGGACCTGTCATGGAAACGCAATGTTACAGAAATAACAAAGGCAGCCCATTACTTAAAACCCAGTAAGAAAACTCATCTTGCTGATCAGAGGGATTGGGAAAATGGTATTGATATACAAAGAAAGTTGGGAATCTCTCCTTATACTTTTCTCTCTTTTGTATCTCTCTGCTTTATTTGGATGTGTTGGAATTATTTAAATAGATATTAGTTAATTATACATACTGCAAATACTTTCTCAAAACATGTGAGCTATATTGTGCTTGTTTAATATTGTTTGGTGAACAAAGATTCTGAATTTTAAAAAGTTCAATTTGTAAATTATTTCCTTATGTTTAGTGCTTTTAGTGTTCTTTTAATCTTTGCATACTCAGTGACAAACTGTTCTACGTTTTCCTCTAAAAGCATTATTGTTTTAGCCTTCATATTTAAATCTGCAATCTGTTTGGAAATGATTTTTTGTCGCATGTGAGGTAGCAATCATGATCTCTTTTATCTCCATACTGCTATTCAGTTGGTCTAGCACCATTCACTGGAAAGATTACTCCTTTCCCACTGTCCTGTGATGTCAGCTTAGTCACACAGCTGGTGGTCTTACATGCACAGGCCTTTTCTGACTCTATTCTGTTCCATTTGTCAGTCTTTCTTTGGGACCAAACCACAACGGGCTAATTACTGTCTCTTTGAGTAAGTCTTAACATTTGTACATTTTTCAGCTTTGTTGTTCCTCTTGGATATCTCTCAGGCCAGCCTTTGGCTTTTGTATATCATTTGGATTTTAGAAACAGTTTGATAATTGCTAAAGAAAACCATCGGATTTTTGGCTAGAATTTTGTACTGAATCAATAGATTACTTTGAAGCAGACTCACATCTTTATGTTATTGAGTCTTTCAATCATGAACATGATATATCTCTCCTCTTACTTAGGTTCTTTAATTTCTCTCAATAAAGATTCATGTTTTTTAAGTATGGAGACTTTTCACAATTTTGTTAGATTTACTTCCAAGTATTTGATTTGTATGATGTTATTTGAAACTCTAGTTTTTAATTCGCTTCTATTTGTTTCCGGTATATAGAAATACAGCTAATTTTTCAAACACTGATCTTGCTAAACATCCTTGTTAAAATCAACTCTTCATTTTGATATTTGCAAATTCCTTTATTTTTTATGGGCACAATCATGTAATCTGTAAATAATCACAGAGCGTTTCCATAAAATTTGTATTATTTCTTTGGTAAAAACGTTAGAAGGATTCAATGGTGAGACCATATAGGAGCAGGCTTTTCTTTGTGAGAGGATCTTGATATGACCACACACATACACACACACACACACACACACACACACACCCCATTCCGTTTTGTGTAACTCACTGCATGAAATTTACTACCATCTTATCCTACTCTATGAAATACACAGGAAAACAAACAAAACTTTACCTAATTCTCAGTCGGTGCTTCTTACATATTTTCCCATGAAATTATGTTTAATAATTTGACGTCTCAGTGTTTATCTTTAAAGTGTCATAAAAGTTTTTCACTTTCCTCCAAAAAAATAGACATTTACTTTTCGTGTGAAAATAAAGCTGCAAATAATAATCATCAGGTGGCAGTAATACTTCAGGGAGATATACAACCTTTATATCCAGTGGCTTTGTGCTTTTGGCATAAGTCATATCCTCCCCTGGATACTATATTCCACCTTTGAGAAACACAGCTAATTCTGACAAAGTCCTCATATTTCAATACCAATGTCTTACTTTTATCATTTTTCTTCTTTGGATCCATAAAGTAAGATAACATGTATACCTGCAGAATGGAGGTCTTCTGATCGCTAATGGGAGCCTAGTGCCTACTTGATGCAGACAAGCATGTCTAAAACTAAGGAGTTTGATCGGAATCGGTGCTGTGCACCTATCGCCAGAGAAAAGCTGAATTCTTGAAAGTCAAATAATACTCACTGTTTGTATCATTGTGGGGTAGGGGGAATTTAAAAACAAATAATGCCATGCAACATCCATTTTATCAAAAGAAAAACACTGGGAGATTGATCTGCACAAGTCAACAAAGTGAATATATTAAAGTACATGTGATTTGTGATCATTTATTTATATTCAAGACGTTCTTGGTTTCCATCTTCTGCTCCTTTGATGCAAGTGACTTTGGCAGCTGGCAACTGAACTGTAATTTTCCTTCTGTCGGAGAAAGAGCTATTTAATGCTACAGGTCAAGACACGCCAGAGTGAGGAGTAAAGGCCAGTCTACGGAGATCAAGAGTTAAAACCTTCATATTTCATCCAAGATAAGTCTATTCAAGCTTTTAATTTCATATAAAGCATTCATTTCTGATGTCCCTTAATCTGTGATGCATCAAACATATAATCTTTTTACAAGAACATTGTTTATGCGGGGAGGCAGGGTTGGACTACTGTAAATTATTCATTAATCTCAGTCAACTATTATAGAGCATTTGTTTTTCATAGAAGCTGTTTTCATTTTTCAAGCAGTTCTCTTTTACTAAGAATTTCAAACCCCGTTTTCCCTGTCAAGGTCAGAATACCCTATAACTAGAGACAGCTGAAAGCCAAGCTCTATCTAGTGAATAAAAGAAATGTAATTGTATGTGCGTGATTAGACACATTTAAATTTATTTCCAGTTAAACTCCCCAAAATAAGTTGTTGATGTTTTGATATAACTGGATCAAGCCTTATAATAGAAGTCTTTCTGTAATATAAATCTAGCTTTAAAAAACATATTCATCTCCCTTCTAAAAATCTCTAGTGGGCCACCACAAAATCTTGCCTTATTCCATCCCATACTGCCCCTCAAAATATAGAGGTAAAGGGTCAACATTTAGAAGTTTACCATCAGGACAACAACCATCTCACAAAACCATCAATGCAATATGAAAACAAACTGTGAATCTCTGAGTATATAATATTTATAAAGTGTTTACTTTTTCTATTTTTTTTACTCAAACATATAATTATATCTTACATGAAAAAACTGAACACGGAAATAAATTACATCTCTGTAAATTTAACATATCTGCACACTTTTAAGTATTCATTCAAATAACTGTCCAATGTAGTTCTCTGACTATATGCTCTAAGAAGGATAAATCCTAAGGGCAAAAGAAAAACTCTAAAAAAATCTTGAACGCTATTCAGTAGGTTTCACGTTGGTGGTAGTCTCAATAGAGTTTGTGCTGTGTGTCTTATGGGAAAGAACAAATAAGTAAATATATTGACGGTGTTGGATTATGTATATACAGAGATGGGGCAAGAGCGGACCAAAGATAGAGGGCCAAAAAAGAGACAAAGCAAATATGGCAAAGTGTTAGGAATAGGTGTAGCTAAAGGTATACAATTCTTCACTGGACAGTTATTTCAACTTTTCTGTAGGTTTGAAATTTCTCTAAAAGCTGGAAAAAAACAATCCAGGGGTTGAAATCCTGTCTTCTCACCTATTGGTAACACCCAAGGTAAGATTCCCTGGCTATCTAATGCCAAGACTTAGTTTACAATCAAAATTTACAGGAAAAACATGGAATATCTTGGATAGTTAAGATGCCAAATATTTGAACAACACATATTTAAGCCACTCACTAAACCCCCTGATGCAGTGAGAGTTGTTGTCCAGTACCCCTGAGATGCAGGGCACATGGCCTGAGCGCCAGCCCTCAGATCTCCCAGCAGACCAGAGGTGCTCACTCGGGCTCCTCAGTGCATGTGCTGAAAGCCACACCCTGAGACTCTGCCAGACTCTCCATCTCCCTCTCCTTCCTCAATCTGAGTCTTCTTCCCCCTTTATTAGTGTTAATTAGTGGAAATTAATACTAGCAGAGTAAACTGTATTGATTTCCCTCCATCTCACAGCTGGTGTCTCAACATCATTAAAAAAAAGACACACACACATACTCTCCATGCTCAAAGGCCCACTCGTTCCAAATGGAATCCTACCTCAGGATTTCTTCATAATTAACATGCACAAGAGACCAGCCAACCCCATATAAAGTACACTCTGTGACATCTTTGTTTTAACACTGTCCACTTGCCTTTGGAGGACTGGATGTACTATGCTACAATGATTATGACATTCCTAACACAGTCATCTTGTTCTTTCAGGGCTATCCTTCAACAGCAACATCATTCCCTCTTCCAATTATTTACCTCAAGAGTTTTACGATGTGTTGTAGTAAAATTTGGATATGTACAGGTACGTGGTCGAAGGTACCCATGGAACCTCACGGCCCACAGAATTTTGACTGTGATGAATTGGACTCTGGGAATTGTCTGAGTACCATGACCACCCCTGTGTCACCATCCTCTGACACATGCCTGCCACTTACCAAACCCACGCCACACAGCTATCAAGCCTCGGTCCAGCAACCCACTTGAACAGCCAACAGCGTCACAAGTTAGCCCTGAATGCTCTCAACCAGGGGTCCCCACAGCATGCCCAGGTGACATCCAGAAAGCCCAGTGGCTCCTGTCAGCAAGGCCACTCAGATCCTTGTAGACTCTGGCTGTGTCCCCTCCGTCCGCTGTTTCCCAAGCTCTGCTCAGCCTCTTGTCAAACTGCCCTCCAGCCATAATTCTCAGGCCCAGCCATCCTGGGAATGCACTCTGTCAAAACCCACCTTAAAGTGTAATGCCCTCAGTACTTCAGGTACAGAGTAATCATTGTTTGTCAGGATGAGGAAACACTCTCCCTTGACAAATTAGGATCAAGGACATCCTGCCACTTCATTTTTCATAAAGCAGGCAAGGCTTCGGATCTACCAGGGGCTCTCACTGGGAATAGGAAGGGACTCTCTTCCTGCCTAATTTGCTTATGAAAAATATTCAATTATGTTCCAAGTTTAATTCACTTAGTAATGAAAAGTAAATGAGCCCAACCAGTGTGTTTAATTTGTCTTGGAAAGATAGAAATAGCTTTGTAAGAACAAACAAAGTTAAATTAAAATAAGTGACTCTCCTCAAAGGTGGAAATTGAATGTCTCCCCAAAGAACTTCTTAACATCCATAAAACATGGTGCCGATGCCAGTAAGAGAGAGAAGGCCTTGCTACAGAACCACTGTGGCCGAAAGATTACACACGTGTGTATGCATGTGTATAGATACATAGGTTGAAACTCACATATCCGTATGTGTGTCCCGTCTACCATGAAGCAGCACATGGGTTGTGTGTCAGGGTGGAAGGTGCACCCCATCACCAACGGGCATCTCACATACCGTTTTTGCAGATGGGACAACACTGATCAGGCTCGTATACAGGGTCCACACACTCCGTCTGGGGACACGCTGACACCGTGCACAGCACCTCACCGTTGGCTTCACAGCGACACCTCTCGCATGGAGACACCTGAAACACAAGTCCACAATCAGCATCATGCCTGCTGTCATGTTTATCCTACAGGGTCATATATATATATATATATATATATATATATATATATATATATATTTTTTTTTTTTGAAATGGAGTCTTGCTCTGTTGCCCAGGCTGGAGTGCAGTGGCACAATCTCAGCTCACTACAACCTCTGTCCCCCGAGTTCAAGCAATTCTCCTGCCTCAGCCTCCTGAGTAGCTGGGCTTACGGGCACCCGCCCACCATGACTGGCTAATTTATGTATTTTTTATAGAGATGGGGTTTCACCATGTTGGCTAGGCTAGTCTCGAACTCCTGACCTCAGGTGATCTGCCCGCCTCGACCTCCCAAAGTGCTGGGATTACAGGAGTGAGCCAGCGTGCCCAGCCCTATAGGGTCATACTTTTCTTCCCCTAAACTTTCTGCAAAGACACCTACGTGTTTTAGGAATGTTAAAAAAATGATCCAGTCCAGTGATTTTCAGAGTGTGGACACAGGCGCGCTGGGTGTTTAGTGAGTTGTCTTAGGTGCAAATGCACAGGACGGGCCATAGGGCTATGACGTTCCCTCTCCTGTCCAGCCAGAGCCACTGTTTAATTCGTGGTCTGCATATTGGGTTTCTCAATAAACTTTTTTTTTTGAAGAAACGTTTTTCATCTCTTTAAAAATTAAACAAATAAAAACTTGCTGCTGAGTTGTTGCTCATCCCCTCACCATGTAGGTGAATCCCTTGTCTATAACCCTGTCAAGTCACCACCCAGCCTCACATGGAACACTCCCAGTGTTTCCAGTTACGAAGACACTGGAATAGGAAAGGGGAAAGGAACGAAGGAGGAGAAACAGAGTGGCATCCAAGCAGGGCCGTGGGCCAGGGACTCTATGAATATTCCCTCACCGAACTTTTACAGCAGTGCTAAAATACACCTACTCAAATTACTGGCCCTTTGTACTAACAAGAAACTGAGACTCACAGGCGTTAGACAACGTGCCATGGGCAGGTCTGTCTTGTGAGCACAAGATCCTCTTCCACTGAGGGCTCCTGACTGCGAGTCCATGGTGATTCCAATCTCCTCCATGTCATTCCGCCCATTATCCAGCATCATGATGCTCTGTTAGAAACCAAGCTTCCATTTGCCTCTCTGTACTTTCCAGCCATGGGCTCAAACTCTGCCTTCTGGAGCCATCCAAATCAAGCATACCAGCCATTCCCAGGAAAGCTGTACGTGGCTAATGGAACCCTCCATGGTCACCCACACAGGGCATGGTGATTTATCTCCTGGTTACCACCAATGGAGTGATTTTTGATCCGTGTTGACCCAGGGCAAAGTGGGAACAGCATATGCAGACCCAGCCATCAGAAGCAAAACAGGAAAGTGGGGATACCCACTAAAAAGACTATGGAAATGGGGGACATGAAAATGGGTCATATCAAGCTGAGTTCCTGCTTTCCCAGGGGCAGGGAGACCCCAGTTGAGTTGTGTGCCCCATGTCCATGGTACAAACACCACTTCTAAGGTATAGAACATGAGCAACCCTCACAGATGCCCCCTTTGTCTATACAACGCAAACGCTAAAAACTGAAATCTCCACTGAGTGGACTGGCTATTATGAGAAGCAAAAGCTCAATTTGAGTTTGACCATGTCTCTTTCTGAGGCACTAGACCACAGTCAACATGCCTGGGAGTGAGGGCTAAGTGTGTGTGTATGTGTACTTGGCCAAAAAAATTTTTAAAAGAAAGGAAACTTTGAAAAACTTTAGAGTAGCCTGAGACAAAACGCTGACCTGGTTTGCAATGTAGCCTTAGAAGTTAAAATCAATCTTGAAGTAATATAAAGGCCTGTTTTTGAGATGAGTTATTTTTGTTATTGTTGCTGTTGGCACAATTAGGTGTTTTTTTTTTTGTTTTTTTTTTTTTCTACGATAACCAGTGTTGTTCTTTGCTGTTGCTGTCATCGCTGTGGGTCTCATTTCCTTCTATCTCCTACCAATTGCCCCATTCAGTATGTAGCATTTTTGTCTCAAGGGGGATATATACATAGCAAGCAGAATGAGAACAGGATTCTGAGTTTTAAAAGCCAAGACCTTCAGTTGCAAGAGACATGGTTTATTGCATGTCAGAACCCTTTGGCCAGAAGGACTCAGAGCATAAGCCCTCAAGCCCAGGTGGTGTGGATTATGTGATGGAGAGCCAGAACACCCTGCCCCAGAGGAGGGGAGCACCATCCCCTGTAGAGATCAAGATAGTCAGCAAGGAGCAAGAGGGTCAGATAGTGAGGTCTGTCCTCACGAAGCAGCACAACGTGGCATCCACTCCTCACCTAGGCATACACCAGGGAGGGAGTAAAAAGCATCATTTCCATTTGGGAATTTAAAAGAAGGCCAGAGCATGCCCTATGTCATATCCCCAGGGAGGGCCCTGGAATACAGCAGGACCAAAGATAAATGTCCAACTGCAACGTCAAAAAGGCTCCAGGTCCTTAGGCAGCAGGCCCTGAATCAGCCTCGTCCAGCAGCTTTCTGCATGAAGGCGCACACCTTGGCAAATGGGGCAGAGATCACTGGCCTGGAAACAAAACACTTCTTACTGCCACTGGAGCTGAAATTTCACTGAATCCATGCCACAGAATACTGCCCAAAGGCATGCACACAGGCCGGCATGCTATTTTCTCAAAGGTTTTGTAGCTTTGTAAAACATTTGATTGTCAGTTATATTGTCATTAAATATTTAGAAATCCTGATTCAACTTCAGTCATGTGCCCCATAACTGGGTCAAAAAGGGACTACATATATGACGTGGTCCCATAGATTACAATGCCACATTTTTACGTATCTTTTCTATGTTTAGATACAAAAATACCGTGTGTTATAACTGCCTATAGTTTTCAGGACAGTAACATGCTGTGCAGGTTTGCAGCTTGGGAGCAATAGGCTATACCATATAACCTAGCTGTGTAATAGGCTATACCATATAACCTAGGTGTGTAATAAATAGGCTATACCATCTAGGTTTGTGTAAGCCCACTTTATGGTGTTCACATAATGATAAAATCACCTAAGGATGCATTTCTTAGAATGCTTCCCCGTCATTTAGTGATGCATGATTGTGTCTGGAGATTTGTTTACTTCTAAAAAGTGAGAGTTGATGCTTAGAATTAGGATCGCCAATCAGGCCTCCCCTCCTAGCGCCTACATCTGCCTTCACCAGCACCCATGCTGGGCTCCTATGCTCCTCCATCCCGGTTTGGGCCTGTCTCAATTCCCAGAGGAAGTGAGGCTGGTGACAGCAAGTGGCAAAGCTGTGTCAGTCCCTCAAATGCCAGCCAGGTGCCCTGCTAGTCCTGCCTGGGCAAAAGCCCTCAAACTAGTCACAGGTCCTGGATACTTAGAAGTCAGAGTTTCTCATCTGATAAGCAGGTTCCAGAACCCCTACCCGGGATCCAGGTCACATAAAAGAACCCTGCCTTCTCCTGGTTTATGTTCCTATCTCCTGCAGGCAGGCGTCCTAGGCCTGAGGCAGCCACAATCCCAACCTATGAACCCACCTTCCAGTAAAACCTTCTTGCCTCACAGTCTCAGAACACCTGCTGGGCCACTGGGCCACTTGCCAGTGTTGGGCCCTGATCACTGATCAGACTTCACCCAACACTGCGGGTGTGCCCAGACTCAACAGATGAAAATAATGCCCCGTCCTTTTCAGCCATGCCAACCCCCTGAGCCCACCCCGCCAAGCTCCTCGCTTGGTGAAGCAGTGGCCTATGCCCCCTCAATGCTGTCCTGTCTCCCTGGCTCACATTTGATAAGCTCCTACCTGTCACGGATTCAGCTCAAACGTGGTCTCCTCTGTGGAGCCATCTTTGATACCAACATGGATGAAACTGGGCACTTTCCCTCCATTGAGACATCGCTTGAGATCAAACCTAGGCCTTGCATAGCCCTCAAGTAGGGAAGGGAATGTTGTTAAAATAGCAAAACAAAACAAACACAAAACCCAGTGCCCACGTGAACTCAGCAGCCAGCTGAGGAAGATGCAGCCTCACCACATTGGGGGGAAAAGCCACCACTGAACTCCACACCTCAAGTCCTCCAGGGACATCTGACAGAGACCCAGCTGGATTCAGGCCAGCTCTTCCCATGGCTCCAGTCCCTACACTGCCTAAGGACCCCTCATTCCAACACAGGGCTCTGTTTGGTGCCCCAGGATGGCCACTGTACACTCATAAAAGCAGCTTCCTGCTCAGAGTCCTCCGGGACAATGTGCCAGTGCCTCCCACCTCCTGAGGCACAGAGAGGCTGCCAAGGAGCAGATGGAAGCTGCAGCCGTGGCTCCAGCCATGGGTTCCAGCTTTGACATGAGGCTTTAATCCCCAGTCATCAGGGCCAATCTGGCATTCTGGGTTACAGTGGCCCTCTTTTAGGCTCATTTTACCAACCCATGGCTGGATCCCCACTGGCGTGGTCAGCAGGCCCAGGAAGCTGACCCAAATGTCTAGGAGTGAGGTCAAAGATTTGCCTGTCCCTTGACCTGGTCAGACACCAAGCTGCTGCTCTGACTCTAAGCACCCACCAAGCTGATGGTTGCCCACCTGCCAACTCAAGCACCACGGACCTTTTGCCAGGCTGTGCTCTTTGTTCCCCACGGAAACTAAAGGTAAGATGCCCAGCACATCACTTACGCTGCAACCAGCAGCTGGAACTTCCACACACATTTTTCTCTAATCAGATGAAACAAACCTTTCTCCTCTTCTAAAGTTATCATTTCCCCAGAAGAAACTTAACTAGGGATAACTTAAGTTTAAAGCACTAGTACTTCTTATTAGCAAATCGCCACCTACATTTTATGTACAATACCTTACGGCAGAAATATCATTCTTCACAATCTCCCAGTTATAATTCCAAGTTTTGCATAGATAGAATTTAGAGGCATAGCCTGGAGAAACAGCTGGGAATTGAGAAAAGAATTCATTCTCAAGGCCCTTACTGTGTGCCAGGAGTAGTGAAAAAAACTTGTGGGATCCAAAGAACATGGCTTCTTGGAATTGGGAGTGAGAATGAAGACATTCTCGATGTGTTCATTGATTCATTCCAGTCCTAAGGCCAGAGAGATGAATGCTACTTATACTATTTTTCAGGAAGATGAGAAAACAGATAATAGTAGGGAGTGGTAAGGAAAATTAGCAAAGATGTGCACATTGCACCTGACCCCCACAAACAGGGTCTCTGAGCTGATGCACTAATCATTCTCACTCATCCACATTGCTTTCACAGTTACCACAGTGCCACTGTCTGTAAGACAGCAGTTAAACAGGATCTGAGAGATACACCCTCAAACCTGATGCAAAACAATGAAGAATAGATACGTTTGGGAATATTTTTTCAACTATGACTAGCAGAGGCTAGTCATAACTACATGCATAGCAGAGGCTTTGTAAAGATATTAACTTGATGGCAAAGTAAAATTATTCATAATTAGTTAGACCTTTATAATGTTCAATAATTATAGATATGTCTATATCATATGTACATAGGCAACAAGGACTGCAAAATAAATATTGAATCTATTTCTAAATAAGTAGGAGTAGGTAATAGAGTTTACACATGAAACAATTCTTAAATGAAAAATGAGGCCTATAAAACTGGATACTGCTTAAATCAAGTGACATACATAAACTAAAGCTCTATATAATGGTAAGTGGTACAGAGTTAGGATTAGCACTCCTATATGAGTAGCATTTAAGGAGCTTCATATTGCATTGCATACATTTTACGTTAGCAAACTGAAGTCCAATTAGGCATCTATCTGTAAGAAGCTTTGCCTTGTTTAATTTCATAACTGTGATTATAATCATTATAACCACGAGAAGGACCAGACTTTGAAATGTTACAGAAAGCAGCTTGATTTTAATGTCTCAAATGTCTTTCCACTATGGAAGGTAGGAAGTATTTTTCAGACACTATCTCCTACTCCATCCTGTCTGCAACAGCAGCAACCCTTACCATCTACCGGGATGCCTACCTACCTGAGAATGCCAACATATTTTTCTCAAATCCAGCTTAAACACATCTTTCTGTGAGAAGTCAGAGATGCCTATGTTCACAATGTCACCTGAATAAGGACCACCATGACATGTCTAATCTGGAGCTTCTGATTGTGAGCTGCTGGAGTAGGTGCCAGGAAATCCCACTGCTGCAAAGTGCACTGGCTTTCGGTAGCTAGAGAGTAATTCCAGGCTGAATGCACATGCCCACTCATGAGCAGACAAATGGGAGGCATGAAAACCCCAGAACAATTTTCCAAGTAATTGTAATGGTTTCATAGATGGAGTTAATTTAAATATAGAGAAGAAAGAGAAGTATTGAGCTAATAAACTTCAGCATAGAACTTTCTCAACTACTATTCAGCATAAAGTAAATTCTTCTTCCCATTTTGCTATGTCTTCCATTAGTAGAGATATTGCACTGATATTTTCTAACTCTCAGATTATTGGATTCTGCAATGATACAAAATAATACTAACATGAAACCAGTGAAACACTGAAATATTGCCTGCCCCCTTCCTTCCTATCTGCCTCTCTCAATCCTTCCCTTCCTTGAAATTCTTTAAGTCTCTGGACCCCCTGGAGCCTGCCAGGCCTTTTGGACACAGATGATCTATCACTGAGGTTCTTAACCCCCATGTATGCAGAAAGTGTGGCCACCTAGACTAGGTGCAACTCAAGGGCCAGAGCCATCTCTCAGTCAAATCTATGATGGCTACAGTAACTGGGCCAGTGCAAAATGTTGAACAAGCTCAAGAAATATTGATTGAGTCAAGAAAGAAATGGTTGGAAAGACACAAGATCTAACACCAACTTACACAACATATTATGAAAACAAAAACAGTGTCTACAACTTTGCTACAGGGACAATTGCTCAACACTTCACAAAGAGCTGCTCAAGGATTAGGCACCCAACTCTTAAGAATGGGGAATAAAGTTAAACCTTTCTATTGAGACGGATCATGATTTGAATTACACATGTAATCCACAAAGGGAATAGAAGGCATAGATACTAAAGCAGTGACTTTGAAGAAGGGGCCGATAGTGTGTGAGGGCTGTGTGGAAAGTGAGTAAATGCAAAATCTGAGATCAGAAAGCAAACTTCAAGGTCCTGATTCCAGTTCTGAACCTAGGGCACATACAGCTGCACACCACACTCCACCTATTCCAGACGTCTAACTCTCTGCACTACTCCCTCTGTTGATGTCTTCTTTAAACAGCTAAAAATGTACAATGAATAACTGATAATTCATACTTACACAATTGACAAAAATTTTCAAATTCAAATATGAAAGATACACATCCATCTTGCTGATTAGAGATTATATACAAATGGGACCTGGGGCAACAATACTAAGAAGAGGCCCCACAAATCGCATCAACGACCCGGCCATCCTACTCTTGATCAATTGCATAGGCTTACTACATTATCTCTCCTTGTGTTCTCAAGGAGAGATATAAATAAATACACAAGTCACTCACCTCAAATGCTCAGTCTGGTTAGGGAGATGAGGTATAAATATATGGAAGAGAAACTAACAAAATGGCTGAAAATGTTGGGTACTAACTGAGCTATGTGCATACTGAGAGTTTTAAAGACAGTGCTGTCACTTCTGGTTGGGATTTTCACACAGAGAACTTGGAATACGGTAAGTCAGGTGGGAAGGATTGGGACAGGTAGAAAAGAGAAGAGGACCACATAGACAAGACGATGAGGATGGAGATGTGTCCAAAGGATGCTGCACATTCTAGACTGGCTGAACTGAACTACAATGAAGAAGTGCAACAGTGGATCAGATTGGGCAGGTGGAGAGGGAAGGCATTAGGAATATAGCCTATATACCTTGGGGAATATGGAATGAGGTGATGAATATCCTGTGCTCTGGGTCCTTGTACCATAAGAGAAGACGAACTTGGATCTACAATAACCAACAATAACCTCTTCAAACTACATGCAATATTTCTTTCTCAAGCTTCTGCGTCCAGCACCAATACATACCTGCCTGCTGAGCTCACACCCTGTTTATTACAAGGGCCAAAGACAGTGCAGCTAACAGGCATGGATGCAAATTCCAATGTATTTATTGGTGTAAGCTTGGGCAAGCACTTAACATTGCTGTGTCTCAGTGTCCTCAATTGTGAATGCTCTATTAAGTGGCAAAAGAAGAAAATCTGAATGGTCAATTAATGTATAAAAGAACATTCCATCTCATTAAAAATCAGAAAAAATGCAAACCAAATGATAGTATTTCATGCACATTCGAGTTGCATGAAAAGAAATTCTGATAACATCAGGTCTTGGCCAAGAGAAGGGGAACCAAAGTTCTTACATTTGCTAGCATGCAAATGGGCAAAAGGGCTTTGGTTTGGGATATATAAGAGGTTAGAATGAGAGGGTCGGGAGTGAGAGAAATTCTTGCTTCTTTTCCAGTCTTCAGTTATGTCTCTCTGGGAGGAGGCATTCAAAGAAACTCTACAGTCACTCTGCTCAGCCCCTCTGATTAGCTCTCTGGTGTTGGCTAGTTCACAGGATGAGCACAGTTGTGCCCTCCTTTCAGAAACCTTGCAGGTACCCCTACAGGTGGACTCTGAGTTGCTCAGACTGCTGAGGTTCAGAAATGCCCCTGGTCTACCCTGGTCCATCTAGCTGCACTTCCCAGTCCAGGATGCTGATCTTGGTCTCTGTGTCCCTTCTAAGTTGGTTGTTAACTAAAATGCATGCCATTTATGTGCTATCTATCAAAGACCTAAAGCCCTAACAGTTTGCAATAGAAAAAAGTTAGAAACAATCGACCATTAAGAGAGTGGCTAAACACATTGTGGTGTTAATCAGATGGAATAATAGACAGCAGTTATAAATTAATGAACAACTATGCCTGTGACAATACAGATGAATCTCAAAAACATAAACAGGAAAAAAAAGTTGCAAAAGAATATATGTGGTATGATGTTGCTTCTATCAATGTCAGTCTTTGAAAACACATGTACAAACAGGTGTTGCTTACAGATACAGGCTCATGAATAAAATAAGAAAATCAGTACAGGAATGTATGTAGCAACTTCACTGCACCAGCTACTTCTGCAGAGAAAGGAAGGGGGGCAGGATGGGATGAATGAGAGGGCAGTTTTGTTTCTATCTGTACTCTTCAATTTCATTTTAAAAAGGAGGGTTAGAAACAAATGTGACAAAAAAGTGGCATCCAGTGATGCCTCGACAGAGTCTGCATATTATTTAGGCACATTTGATACATTCTAAACACACATTTTTAAAAATCTCAGATATGAATTTGTTCCACATCAAAGGTCATTTATGAAGTACCTAAAAAATGCCAGGAAATATTCCAAATCCCACCGATCACCTCTAACCAGCAGCCATCTGATGGAGGATTTTAGTGGCGCTTTACTGGGCTGCAGCTCTTCCATAAGAAAGCAAAGACAGAGAGTGGAATCATTAGCACAGTTTAAAGTTCTGTCAGGGCCTCTGGGAGCAGCTGCCAGGAATCTTAATTGTAAAGGAATAAGCACGAGGGTTCTCCCAGATCTAGAGACCCAGGTAGGCCACGAGACGTGGGAAACTCGGTCCTGGACCTCACTCCTCAGCCTGCCCTGTAGCCTCAGACGAGCCCCTGGCCCAACATCGTAGTACCAAGATGAGACACACAGGAGGACTCCCATGTTCCCTTCTCCCACTGAAACCCCATGAGGCTTCCCCAGGGTGGAGGTTGTGCAGTGGCTCCAACATCTGGCCTCCTCCAGCCAAGCCCGAGGAAAAATACAAAGCTGGACGCAGTGCAGATGGGGAGACCTCTGGCCGCCAGGACAGAAGGCTTCCAGAGCAAGGGTAGGAAGGGTGGCCAAGGAAACAGGAGGAATGACAGCATACATGGCAACAGTACAGCGATTCTCAGGAAGAGAAGCAGCTCTAGAACTGGACTGCGCCATCTCCAGCCAGTCCCTTTTCCTTCCTGAGTTTCCATGTCCTCATGTTACAAAGGGGAAGGAGGAAGTTACCTGTTGAACCTACTGGGGTACCAATCCTCACAGTCACTGCCTGGCCACAGGAGTGCAAAATCAAAGGTGTCTAGTGCAGCGTAAATGTGCACAGCGGGAGAGGACAATCAAGCCCAATTCTGCCCGATTAACTGTGGGACCTGGAGCAAGTTATCTGAAACTTGTGCCTCAGTCATTTTATCTGTAAAATGAGGACAGTTAAATTACTGTTGGCAAAGTGCTCAGAGCGGTGAGTGGCTCGTGATGGGCACTCCACAAGGATGAATTTCAGTCATCCGCTGGTATCCACTGGAGACTGATTCCGGGAAACTACTCGGATACTAAAATTCAAGGATGCTCAGGTCCCTTCCAGGTGGCTCTGCATATGTGGCATCTGTGGATGTGGAGGGCCAAATGTGCTAGTAGTCATGGCAGAGAGAAGGACAGTGTTTTGAAGTGCCACCTGTATATTTCTTTCTCACCAGTGTTTCCCTTTGGCCCTTCCACCATTGCATCTACACAAAGAGGCTAAGCCTTGGTTTTCTAGAGAGCAGACACAAGTAAGCAGAACAAGTAACTACACAACTGCTGTGCTTTTAAGAATGATGAGAGCTAGGCTTTCCAGGAAGACAGTGGTCGTTATCAGTACTTCTTGAGCTCGAGTTTTACAGACCGAGTGCCAAAGTCCAGAGGTTCAATCATAGAGTGGGAAGAATGAAAGAACATATAACAAAGGAAGGAGAAGCATCTTCTCATCCAGAAGGACCCGAGGGAGGAGGATGGAATGAGGGCGAAGCCAAAAGGTCAGATGCCACCACCCTGGCTTGAATCAGCCTGCAGCTGGTGGAGGGGGCACTGAGAAAAATGGCCCTAGGTTTGGGACATAACTCCTGAAAAGCTGAGTAACTTCCCAGAAGTGATCAGATTCCTGACTGCCCAAAAGGCTGGGATATCCCAAAAGGCACAGAAACTTTAGTTTCATAAGAACAACTGTTTTCAGCCATCAGCAAATGTTGGGAGCCATGAAAGGAAAAGCAATGTTCTGAACTAAGAGGGCCTCCCTGTCTCCACATACCACTTTTGTTGTGTTCATTTTGACCCTGGTACATGATTATTTGGATGACCTCAGATTAAGAAGTTAGTGAAAGGCACGAACGACAAAGCAGTCTCTCCGTGTAGCCCAGGACAAGCAGCCTCCCAAAATCATTGTCACAGTTCTGTCACCAGATGGCGAAAGTGCCTTTTCTAGCTGCCCAATTTATGAAAACCTGTTTCCAGCTCACACCCTTCCGGCGCATGTACAGGCAAGTCACAAAGTCCCTTCCATTTATATAATGAAGTCTTACCAGCTTCTGATAACCCGGAACTGTGTGATTTCAGAGCTGGAGGAAAATGCTGAAAATGCTGAAGTGATTCCTTTCAACTTTGCTTTTTATGGAGTGAAAACACACCCACAGGTCTGGTGACTTTTAGAGGCAGGTCGCTGCCTGAACTCAAGTCTGGTCATACCACAGCGCCACTGATAGAAAATCTTCATTAATAAGTACTCAGAATCCACAGGCATCCTGGAGTGGCTCTGCCTGCACCTGTCAACCCTCCTCACGACCTGTAAGAAACCTGGAAAATGAGGTCTCCCTTTCAGCACCTGGAACTAAACCTCTCCCCCATCCTTCTTCAGGTTTCTTCCCTGAAACTGTCTTATTAAACTAGCACAGGACATGGCCAAATTCTCCTTCCAAACTTGACAAGCAGAAGGGCCCTTGCCACCTGGGGACACTGGCCCTGCAGCCTGAGTCCCCTACCCCCTGAGGGCTGGCAGGTGCCCTGCCGCGTGATGTCCCTTCATCAATCCAGGCAGGCATAGAAAGGCTCCCCACCTAGCTTCCTTGCCCCTCTCTACTTTCTCCCTCAAAAAGAGAGCTAATTCTAATGTGAAGTGATGTTGATTCACAAACTACCTTCCAGCCTCCAACACAAGGATGGTAGCAACAGAAACTAAGGACAGAGAGATGCTGCTGCCTGTGCCATTCAGAAAAGAATTTTCTTCTGTTCTCTTTGTCTTTCCACTCTCTGTCAGAGAGCAGATTTGCACACAAAGGGATTTAATTAAGAACTGTCCCCCAGAGGCTGTCAGTTTCGGAGTGTCAGTAAGAAGACAACTCCACGTACCGCACAATAGATTAACAATACAGCAGCCTGACAATCTGAGGCAATACAGCTTTCTTCTCCAGCACCACAGACAACTTTTCCTTCTTTGTGGTTTAAGCTTCAGGCAAGACCCTTGTCTACTAACATCTTTTAAATCCTCTCCTGAATAATGCCTTCATATTAATACAGATTAACAGGAACTTGCTAGGTCAATTATGTGGGGAAAAACCAGTGGCAGAGTTTATAGTACATATTTATGTGGTTGCAAACAGCAGAAGAGCTAGGAGGAGAATGAGGAAGACCTTCTTTGCTGATGGTTCAGACCTCATGGGCAGTCTGGAATCTGCCAGCCTGCCTACCAGATACACAGTCAGAAAGGATGCAGCCAAACCTGTTGGCCACCTGCACCCCGTGGCCGTAGGGCCACCCGGAGCACCAGGGCCAGTGCAGGGAGCGGCCTCTCACTTCCCAGCTGGGAAGCATGGGTGATGCTGAAATCTTTGTAGAATTATTTTGTAGCTAATTTGCTCATTTATAGATTCCTAAATTAAGCCTATAAGAGAAGGAAAGTAATGTCAGCTGCATCTGACCACCTGCTTGGGGAGAGAAAAAGGTTCTCTGACAAATTTTGAAAGAGATTCTCTTCTTTAAAAACATTGGAAGATCAAAACCCTTTTGTTTTAGAATTAAAGAATTAAAGCTAAGTAATCCTTGGGAGAAAAAAAAAACAGAGAGCTTAATTTTCACTTAATACATAAATAACTAAAATAATGTTTTCCTAAGAATAGACTTTTAAAAGACGAGTGTGACATGGGGATTAGTTCTCTCAGGGATGACAAATTCAAATTACTTCAGGGACCACTTAAGTAAGAAAATGAGGCAGTGAACTAGGTGTGTAATAGGGAGTGGTGGGGACTGTGGCCAATGGGGGGAAATGTTAATGCAATGGAACTACTATGCCTACTTCATACACACACTCACACACACAGTCACATATACACACACACGCACCCACACACTCTCACACACTACACCCACATTCAGGCACACACTCACACTCACACACACAGTCACATATACATTTACATGTACCCACACACTCTCACACACACCTACACCCATACTCATGGACACACACCTACACCCATACTCATGGACACACCCACACTCACACTCCCTCACACCCACACTCTCACATACACGCATACAGCCACATTCACACTCATACACACACCCACTCCCACGCCTACACTCTCATTCACACACTCACACATACACCCACACTCACACATATGCACCCACACACACTAACACACATACACCCACACTCACACACACACCCACTCATTCTCATACACACATACGCACTCTCATACACTCATTCACACCCACACCTACACTCTCTCATACACCCACTCACACACGCACTCACACATACTCCCACTCACACACGCACCCACACATGCTAACACACACACAGACACACTCTCATACATGCGCCCACATCTCCCACACACATACGCTCACACGCACACACATGCACCCACACTCATATTCTCACCCACATATGCCCATACTCATGCAACCCACATACACATATACACACACTCCACACACACCCTCTCACACCCACCCCTCACACACCCCCACACACATGCTCACACACATGCTCACACTCTCATATCCACATATCCACTCTCTCAAACACACCCACACACACAGTCACACACTCTCACATACCCAGTCACACAAAAGCACCCTCTCTCACACACACACTCACCGCCCACACCAACACACACCCACACATCCACACACACCCCACACCCACACACCCTCTCTCACACACACACCTCACACCCCCACACTCACAGACTCTCATACCCACACATCCACACTCACACACACCCACACATCCACTCACACACCCACCACTCATGAGAGTGTGGGTGTGTGGGTGTGGGGGTGTCACATACCCCCAAACTCATACACACTCACTCTCTCACACTTACACACTCATACTGTCTCACACCCACCCACACTCACATCCACACTGTCTCACACACCCACACTCACCCACTCTCTCTCACACACACACACATACAGAGGCCGGGAGAAAACAGAACTACACTGCTCCCATTTGGCATTCTTTTATTTGAGACGGCGATGACAATGCCCACTATAAGCAGGAGGTGAAGATGACCAAAGGCACCCATCAGTCTGCCTTTGCCCAAAGCTGGCCTGGCTCCAGCAGTAGCACTCGCACCCGCAATTGTAAAGTGACCCAAATGGATGCCCGTCTGGACGCTGTCTGAAGTCATGGTTTGCTTGTCTTGTTAAAGTTCCTTCAGCATATCAGCTGCCAATTACCCAGAAAGTGCTGGGCCACAGCCCGAGCCAGGAGTGGACAAGCACTGTGGGCTCCCATTACTGGCTCTGAATCTCTTCTTGAACCTAAGCCTATTCAAAGGTAGGCTGAAATTAGAACAGGACACCCACTGCGGATTCTCCGTTTAATGAAGTCCCTTTCCATGGAGTTTTAAGCTCTGGTGGAGAAGGCACAGCAGTGCTCACTCACGCAGAAAGGGACTCTTTGCACTCAGTCATACGGTGCAATGGTCCCTGAGATCTGACCATTAAATTATATCTGTCATCCCTTGCTGTTACCTAGAAGCAAGATGAGCTGATTTTCTTGGCTTCCTGGAGGGCACTGGGAGCCCAGACATGAACTCTGTTACCAGTGTGAGGTTACCCTGAGCTGGGAGGCTGACATTAGAGCACAGTGTACCCCTCAGCTGCCTGTCTCTCTCCTGATTCTCCTACCCAGGCCACAGCAGCAGCCTTGTCAAAAGCCATATTCTTTTTCAACCTACCCACTCCTGACATTTGTGTGTGTGATGCAGCAAAAGCACAGTGAGTGGAGGCAAAGGCGCTCGGGGCAGTTCTGCCCCACATGAGAAAGGAAGGTGAGCATCTGGCCACCTGCTGGCTCCCTACACATCCCAGGCTCCTCACAGGTGGGGCTTGTGTCCCTCCATGTCCCTAGAGCGTAGCTGTCAACAGTGCCACAGTGTTACCAGGCAGGGAGGTTTAGCTCCTGGCATATCAAGAGGAATTAATAAGAATAGTGACTCACTTGACATTAATTCTATTATATTTCATTTATTTCAAGCTTTCTAAAACAAAAATGTTGAGCTCTCTTTTTTAAAAGCACACAGAATTTGAAAGTAAAATATAAATAAAAATTGTTTTTAAAGCTAGATACAAGGAAAGCAAAGATACATACAGAAGGGCCAATCTGTTTGGTATGGTTGAAGGTACTATTTATTTCTGATTGGCCTATTGCCCCAAGGGTATAGAGAGCAGTAGGAAAGGAATCTGATTTCCAGGCATTCTGACCTTCATTACAGGAAGGGCAGGAAAAATTGCCCATGGCTGAGTAGAACTTGGTGGTGGGCAATTCTGACCAGCTGGGGGTGCCTTTGAAATGTTCACCTACTTGATGATTTGGCCTAAGGCTGAGCTGGCTCCCAGCACCTGTTTTCTAAGAATATTTAAACTAAAGAGCTTCTGCACAGTAAAAGAATCTATCCACAGAGTAAACAGACAGTCTACAGAATGGGAGAAAATATTTGCAAACTATGCATCCAACAAAGGTCCACCATCTATAAGGAATTTAAACAAATCAGCAAGCAAATAGCTAATAGCTCCATTAAAAAGTGGGCAAGAGACATGAACAGACACTTCTCAAAATTAAACAAACAAGCAGCCAACAAGCATATGATAACATGCTCAACATCACTGATCATCAGACAAACGCAAATCATAATCACAATGAGATACTATCTCACACCAGTTGGAATGGTCATTATTCAAAGGTCACAAAATAACGGATGCTTGTGAGGCTGCAGGGAAAAGGAAGCACTAATACACTGTTGGAGGGAATGTAAATTAGTTCAGCCACTGCAGAAAGTAGTTGGAGATTTCTCAAAGAACTTAAATCAGAGCAACCTCTTACCCAGTAATCCCATTCCTGGGTATATACCCAAAGGAAAATAAATCCTTCTACCAAAATGACACATACACTCTTATGTTCATTGCAGCACTGCTCACAATAGTAAAGACATGGAATCAACCTAGGTGCCCATCAACAGTGGACTGGATAAATAAAATGTGGTACATATATACCATGGAATACTACATAGTCTTAAAAAAGAATGGAATCACGTCCTCTGCAGCAACATGGATGCAGTTGGGGGCCACTACCCTAGGTGCATTAATGCAGGAACAGAAAACCAAATACCACGTTTTCATTTATAAGTGGAAGCTAAACATTGGGCACTTATGTACTCAAAGATGGGAACAATAGACACTGGGGACTATAAGAGGGGCGAGGGAGGTGGGCAAGGGTTGAAAAACTAACTGTTGCATACTATGTTCAGTACCTGAGTGATGTGATCATTCTTATCCCAAACCTCAGCATCACATGATATACCCAGGTAACAAATACTTTGTAAAGGTCTCCTGAGGGAAGGCAGGCAATGTTGCCCACAGCTGAGCTCCACCAGTCTACACCTTAGTAAACAGTTAAGTTGTATCCACTCCTTCTTGATTCTGTGACTTTGCTTCTGGGATCATCTTCCTTCTTCCTAAATTTCATCCTTTAGACTCCTTTTTAAAAATTATTTTAGTAAATACTTTTTGGTGATACTCTCCATTGTATAAAGTATCTTTCTTTAGGCTTACTCCTGAAGGACAATTTTGTTGGATACATCAATCAGATTAACACTTGTTTCTCTCTTATTTAAAAATATTCTCCTACTGTGCTGTGTTTTCTGTTGACCAGATGTCTGCTGTCAGCCTACTCACTGCTATTCTGGAGGTAATGTCCTCTCTGTCTGGTTGCTCTGAACATCTTTATTTTGCCTTTGTTGTTCTGCAGTCTCTATAATATGGCTGGGTGTGAATATATTTTTTTTTATCTTTCTTTAGATTCATTGGGTTTCCTGAATGAGAAAATAGATGTCTTTCAACTAGAAAGTCTTGGAACTTCCATATCTTAATTTCTTCCATTCTCTACAATCTCTATCAGAATTCTAAGCAGATGTGTGGTAGATCTTTTCACTTTATCCTCCGTGTATCAAAACATCTCTTTCCTGTGTCCCATCTATATATGTTTCATACTACTTAACTTCTTCAGATCTGTGTGCTGGTTTGCTATCAAATATCTCAAAACAGACATCAAAATGAGTATATATCAAATATACTCATTTTACATCCCAATATCTGGGCCTGATTCAACTGCTTTTGCCTCAGCTGATTCTTGCTTACACTGCCCTTTCTCCTTGTGACTAGTTTTTATTTTGAGGTCACATTTCTTGGAACACTATTTGTGGGAATTTTTTGTAGCCTGGGTGAAGGGTGCATTACCCCGTGTGCATGTGTTTAGGTCAGACACCTGTTGATCCATTTAAAAACACATATTCCATTTGGACTTTGCACACCACACAGGGAAGCATAAATGGGGCTCCACATTCCTAAGAGGGTAAGCCTGCTACAGATGGCAATGACTCAGGGAAAACAAACATTTCTTTCTCTTCTGGACAGAGCCAAGGTCCACTGAGAGATGTTTGCTTACATTGTCCCACTGCAGTACAGGCTCTTGGGTCTCCTGGCTTTATAAGATAGATCCTGATCTGATTCTCTCTACTTGGGTACCTGCACTCATCACATGCCACAACCCAGCAATGATTGGCCATGAGGGCCAAGGGCCCAGGGCCCGAGATCAAGAGATGCTCCCAGACAGCCACCACTTTAAGGCAAACTTTGCTCTATGGATTCCAACTTCACCTCTAGAAATTAATTTCTCTTATTTTCTTGCCATGTCAGCTGTGCTTTTAAAAATGGACGTAGAATGTGAAATGACAGACAATAGAGACTCAGAAGGGTGTCAGGGATGGAGAGGGAGTAGATAACGACAGATTATGTAACGGATGCACTGTACATTATTCAGATGCAGTGTACATTACTCGGATGCCATGTACATTATTCTGGTGATGACTTCACTAGACGCTCTTCCTTTACCACTACGCAGTGTATCCATGTAATAAAATTACACTGTGCCCCATCAATTTATACAAGCAACATTTTGCTTTTAAAAATATGTGTTTTATATGGTATTCAGGATTTCAGGCATTTTGTTGAATGTGAGTTTTCAGGCTGTCCTCCATATTCCCAGGAAAGGAAGGAGTAGTCTCATGTTTAAAGCATCATCACTTTTACTATACTTGGATACTTGGAAATGTGCAGAGCCACCTGGCATTTTAATTTCTTTTTCTCCTCCCTCCCTCCCTCCCTCCCTCCCTGCTTGCTTGCTTGCCTGCTTGCTTGCTTTCTTTCTTTCTTTCTTTCTTTCTTTCTTTCTTTCTTTCTTTCTTTCTTTCTTTCTTTCTCTTTCTTTCTTTCTTTCTTTCTCTCATTATTGTTTTTTTTTTTTTTTAGAGACTGGGTCTCACTCTGTTGCACATGCCAATCCTAAACTCCTGGGCTCAAGTGATCCTCCCAGCTCGGCCTCCCAAACTGCCGGGAATATAGGCATGAGCCACTGTGCCCAGCCATGGAGTTTAAATTTTCAAGCTCTATGCTTTTTCACAGGCCTAAGGCTTCTGAGAGAACTCATAGGGCCCTCGGCAGAGGCCTGACATCATCCTTTTCCACAGATTTGAAAGGCGGTCTATGTCCTGGCCGCACCCCAGTGCCCGACAGAAATAGAATGAGAAGTATGATCCAGCTGGCAGGATCTCAGCCTTGGAACAGACAGGCAGTAAGAAGGATTTCTAGCTATGTGGTCAGAAAAGTACCATGAAGGATGGTCACAGGGTAGGTAAGCCTGGGTGGGAAGCCATATCCTTCATGCAAACTCACAGTTGTTACATTTGATACAAACTCTTTTCTTTTCCCTAGAACATCTGGCCCAGGATTCCTCTGTCATTTAAAAACAAGTTATCAGCAACAATGGAGTCTATTAATAATAATAGAGTGACTTCCACTGTGTGTCCCCTTGAACCCCTGACCCAAGCTCTCACAGTGCCTCACACACCACAGTACTGCTGCCTGTCTCCTGGAGGGGGCCATGTGCTTCCCGTCACATCTCCAGGATGCAGCCCAGGGACTGGCACACATGGTGTCCTAAATATTTTCAAATAAATGTAAGAATAATGTTTCTGTTGGGACTTATCAGATTTAGAGATATCATCTGAGGAGGTAATGCTTTACGGAAAAACAGCTCCAAGGAGCCAGTCCCTAATGGTCTACAAGAGTCCTTCTAGAGACCAAAATCTGGACCAGGGCGTAGCCACCTACCCCTGAGCGGCACACTCTGCAGAACTTGTCTAAACATTCACATCGACTTTGTTCAGAGCTTTACAGGTTCAAATTGCTTTCACATACATCTTATTTACTTCTTATAATGGGAGAGAAATGCAGAATACTATCCACTTTTTTATTTTTCTTTTCTGATTTTTAAGATGGGGTTTCATGCTATCATCCAGGCTGGCATGCAGTGACCCAATCATGACTCACTGTAACTTCAAATTCCTGGGCTCCAGCCATCCTCCTGCCTCAGCCTCTCAAGTAGCTGGGTCTACAGGTGAGCACCAACATGCCTGGCCGTTCTTTTGTTTTGTTTTGTTTTCAATTTGTGGTAGAGATGGGGCCTCACTATGTTGTCCAGACTGGGCTTTAACTCCTGGACTCAAGTGATCTTCCAACCTCAGTCTCCCAAAGTGCTGGGATTACAGGCATGAGTCACCATACCAAGCCTCATTTTTTTTTTTCTTTCTAACCACTAGAAAACAAGGCTCTGAAAGTTGTCCAGAGAAGCACTGGATAAAACAGAACCCGGTTCACACTGCTGTGTTCAGATGATAAGTACCCTGTCCTCAAAGTCCCAGAAGCTGATTCTCCACCAAAACTGAAGAGGAAAGGACTGGAGAGCATGGGACCTGCTTTCCTAAACCTCCTCACGATATCAACTGCCTGTATGATTCTGGAGGGGGCACTAATTTTCTAAGGTGAATTTTTACTGCCTATGAACAAGAGTCTTTTCAAAGTCGTGTATTTACAGAAACATGGGTGAATCACACATCTGCCGAGTAGGGGTGTGGTCAGCTGGAAAGCAAATGCCCTCCCACAGGAGCAGCCCTGCCCAGCTCTGACAGATGGCTGCCATCTGGGAATCATTTCATTTTTGTAAGAATTAGGCAATCTGGGAATTTACATGAACCTCCCACTTGTCAAATACTGGCACTAATAAACAAATGTTTTATATGCCGTGAGCCAAACAGAATACCTCCTAGAACCAGATCTTCCTCTTGGGCCACCTGTTGCCCCCCATGGGTCTGATCATCCCTGGAGTCCTACCCACCTCTTGGGATCTAGTCTTCTTTTCGCTGCCCCCTGGACTCATTCCCCCTTGCTCTCAGGGAAATCCTGGGACTAAGTACTTTTAGTTCCATTACAACTCAAGACTTCATCCTTTGAAGGACACAGGCATTATTTTGTCCATCAGATGGCCAAGTCAAATATGACATAAATCCATGTAAATACATGTTTAACCAAGAGGATCAAGCATTTATTGGACATACATATGAGCAAGGTACTCTGGACTTGTATTATTTTTCCTTTTTCCAGGTACCTGAAATGTTCTCCACCACACACAAAATGCCACTTCATCACCATATGGTCATGAAGACACTATGCACGATCTTCACAGTCCAACACGCTAGGATTCAAATCCTGTCTTTACCATTTACTAGCTCTATGATGTTGATCAAGCTATTTAACTTTTTTGGACCTTAGTTTTCTCTCCTTTAAAAATAAAGAAAATACCACCAACTGATTAGTCTGTTGTGTAAATTACTCCAGAAAAGCCAACACATAAAAAATATTGGTACTGGATAAATATTGATTCCCTTCTGCCCACTGCAAAAGGTTATGGTGTTAATTCCATCATACTTCACATCAGATATTGTATGAAGCAGGCAAATAAGGAGTTTTTAAAGCTGTGTTTCCCCCACCTCAGTTAGGAACACATCTAAAGAGTCTAGATATGGCATATGACTCCCTCTTTAAAAAAAAAAAAAAGTCACTGTTTAAATGACTTTAGACAGAAGGGTAGAAAATGAGAAGTCGAGAATTTATAAAATCTTACTCAGAACCAAAACAAACTCAGAGACAGCAACAGTACATGCATTAGCCTGACTTGCAGAAAAGAACACAGATTGACTCATTTTACTTAGTGAAGGTAGATAATAATAGCATTGTTTTCAGTTAAGTAACATCAGCCAAAAGAATATAAATACCATTAGACTGAAAAGCATGAATAACCGTGGCTTTCTCTTTGCTGGCATTTTCTCATAATTACAGTAGAGATATATTTAGATGGAGGTTTTGATTCCAAATTTCACGTTTGAATTTTTTTAATTGATAAAAACCTAGAAATAAGATTTTGCAGTGGGGTTAACGGCAAGTCAGATACGGAAGCAGTCAGAGAGAATTTGGTTTAACTCAGCGGTCCCAAATCATTTCACCTCCAAGTACCCCTTCCTGTTATCTCTCTCTCAACAGTTCTCAAGCTTTGAAAGACAGTCTAGTAAGCTTAACTTATTAATAATTCATCTTCCCTTTTTCTTCAAAGACTTATACAATTGCCAATCAGAGCTCCTGATCAGCTATGATAACCAGTGTTGACACACTTTGCTGATATCAATCCTACCAAAAGCAAAGAAATGTGAAGATTTAGTTATCCTGTATGGCCCTATTTCAGAGTCACAAAATTTCCATTAGGTTCTATAAAACATGAAATAAGCCTGCAAACTCCCCTTTCCACCATCACGGTCCTCCCAAGATTCACAGAGGGAATCACAGAGACCAAAATTCTCATGATGAAAACAACTTGTTTTGTTGATCAAAATAGAATGATTTTTTTTAAAATTAACACATTTCAAATGTTATTTTACTTCTGAAAAAATCACATGGTCATTGAGGCAAAATTTACAACTACTCAATATAGCCCCCCTCCGCACCCTTAGTCACCTTTTAGTTTTCCGTGATACAAGGATCTATTCACATAAGTAATATAAGAACTCCTAAAGTGACTCTCAGAATGCAATAGACACAGAATCAGAATGGTCAAGATGAGCCCCTCAGTTAATATTCATTGGCATACACTTCATCACCACTCACTCTATGCCTTTGCCGTAAGCACTGTTTTCCCATCATGCGTGCTGATGCATCCTCACACACCCCACTGTTACTACCTCATTAGATCTGTTTTATGATGTCAATTTTGGTCATTGACACTATGTTTTGGGCTGAACTGTGTGCTTCTACAATTCAAATTTTGAAGTCCTCATGCCAGTAGCTAAGAATATGACTGTTTGGAGACAGGTCTTTAAAGAGGTAATTAAGTTAAAATGAGGTCATTGGAGCAGGCCCCAATCCAATATGAGTGTGTCCTTATACGAAGAGAAGTGGACACAGACAGATGCAGAGGGAACACCACGAAAAAACCCAGGGAGAAGATGGACATCTGCAAGCCAAGGAGAGAGGCCTCAGAAGAAACCAGCCCTGCCAACGGCTTGATCTTGGACTTCCAGATTACTTGCAAAACTGGAAGTCTGGAAATCTTGGATTTCCAGACAACAAATTTCTGTTTAAATTACCCAGTCTGTGTTCCTTTGCTCCAGCAGCCCTAGCAGACTAATATACTGTAGGAAGCACAAAACAGTTAAAAATATCATTCCTTTACTAAAAAAACAATAATAATAAGCCAATAGACAAGCTTCCTTATTCAAAGTTGGATGCCTGCTGGTATAAGTTAAAGAAAAAAAAGACACTTGGTATCATTTGAGAGGCAGTGGGGAAAATTCTATTATTAACTATGTTTTTATTTGAATGTCCAAATTAAATTACAACCATCCCTGGAGGAATGAACACATTACTCTCATTATTATTAGCAGCTTAATGGTATTTTGTGGAATCAGTGAGATCTTTCACAAGTATCTAACTGAGATCAAACAGGCTGTAAGGAGAGGAAGTTTTAATGGGGTAAAAGAGTACAGAGAGAAGGGAAAGAACAGGTTCAGAATATTCAGAAAACTGAGTAGAGTAGAGAAGGCAGCAAGAAAACATGCCCAACAAAAGAGAAGCCTATGAAGACAGGGAGAAGCCACACTCCTGCCGGAGCCAAATACCCTGCACATCGCAAGCACAGGCAGTCTCTGGGGTTAATCTACTGCTCAAAGAGGGTCAAGCCTCCATCAATAACTATTAATTTCCCCTCTCTCTGTCTCTCTCTCTCTCTCTCTGTCTCTCTGTCTCTCTCTCTCTCTCTCTCTGGAAGCAGAGAACAGACTGTTAAAAGATCTATGCATCATGCAGGGACTGAGGCCCAAGGAATCTCACTTTCACTTCCTTCCTTGCTAAAGTAAACAGTGTTCCAGTCATGACCCTACTGCACCACAATCTCCATTTGTATCACATTTTCTTCAGAGAAGTGCAAAGCACTTCAGACAGAAATGCTTTCCTTTGTCGTTTTCCATGTACTTTGTGCTATGCAAACTACAGAGTACAATTTATCTCTGAAACCCAGAATACCCAGAGCAGGCATGTTAACAATTTCTGTGCCCTGGTACTCAGCATCACGACAAATCTCTATTACTACAACCCACAAACCCCATGGACTCACAACTAACCCTATACCATTCTACATTCATATTTTCAACATTCTTCAAAAAAAGCACTGCTTTCTCTTTTGTACACTGAAGGACAGAAAAATGGAGACAGTAAATGGTCTGCACAAGGCCACAATAAATTAGAAGAATGCCTAGAAATGTTCCTGATAATAACAAAAAGGAGCAAACATGATATAACACTATAAAATCTTTATGTAGTTGACATAAGAACAAGCATATAATTAAAAATGTGTAACAACTTTGCAACTTTCAAGCATGTGTGCATCCCACCATCTGGTAATAATTGATGAAAGTTTAGAATGAAATATTATTTGAAGATGGAAGATGCACTTAATACTCCAAAAATAGCTTTACTGGTATTTTAATTCTTTCTAAGATTGTAATCTTTCCAATTTCCCTTTTGTCAGTATCATCTCCTGTCCTCAGAGTTTGAAAACACATTCTCCCTATGGACTACCAAACAGGTAGCAAAGAGGAATTAAATAAGAGATCCCTCTCCTCCATTGACAAAAGCAGCTTCATGGCTGCTAGCATTTAGCATGTACAATTAAGACAGAAGTTTGAATTATTCCCTTTACCTGTGATCTCAGGTAGGTAAGTGGACACTGAAGTTATTTGGGCTTTCTAGATCAAAGTGCTATTAATTCCTCAGTTTACCTCTTACGACAATTCTAACAAATTACTATGGAACTATAAACAGTGCAAACAACAAAAGGAATTAATTACAAACCACTGCTTATCTTTGACTTTAGAAGAGCCAATGATGTTACCAATTCAAAACTTAAGAGAATTGTTCTAGTGTTCTATGACCCTGCTCCAAGCCAAAATGGAAGGCCCCTCTTCTGGGGTCATCTGGCACCCACGAGTTCCTTTACCTGGACACATTTGCCTGTGCACTTTTGTATTGCACCCAAAACATCTGGAGAGATAACTACCAGACCTTCCCATAGGCAGGAAGCATTTTGAGGGCAGGGTTTCTGATTTAGTTAATTTTGTATGGCCTGGGCATGGATCATATGAGTTGCTCCTCTCAGCTGTCTTTCTCCAAAGGGCTGAAGTCAAATGTTAGTACTTAAGCAATGTATGCCTGGAGCTATATTTTGCTACATGAGCCTAGGGATAGCTGGACCCTTATCTTACAGATAAGAGAAAAGAAACCCAGAGAGGATATGTCTTTTGTTCCAGTCCAGCAGCTGGTCAGTGGTAAAGCCAGAATGGATAACCATGTTTCCTGACTCTAAATTCCAGCACTCTTTCCATACTTTGTACACCATATATAGATATGTCCTTCCTGGCTTTGGACTTCTGTAACACTTGATAATTCATTGCCACAAGTCAGTAACTACATGGACTTCACATCCTGGGAATTAGCAGATCTCACAGGCTAATTCCAGGATGGGTATTCCAGCAGAATTCCTCCCTACCTGCCTGCCGAGCTTTGCTTTAGTAGCTGCAGGCTGCATGACGCCCTCCGCAGGTGGGAAAAGGACAGCTATGGCCTGGCAAGTCAATGGGCCAAGTCCAGGCAGGCCATAGGTTGAGCCTACCTTGAGGTGTCTGGAATAACTGAACACCTGTGCAGGACTCTCTCAGGCCCCCAGCCCACTTGCAGGGATTTTACCTGGAGCCTGTGCATGCAGGCTGTGCAGCACCTTCACCCAAACTAAAGCCGCAGTGGAGCTGGGCTTTTGGTTCAAGTAGAGTATAAGGGTTAAAAACCTAAGCTATGGGAGTAGAACTGCTTAGTTTGACATATGAATCTGCTTCTTAATAGTTGCTCTGCCTTCAACACATTATTTAAATATTCTGTGTCTGTTTCCTCTTCTCCATAAAATGGAGACAATGAATAATAATCCACCTCCTAGAATGGTATGAGATTTAACTAATGTACATGTAAAACAGCGGGATCCTGACGCACAGTAGGCATTAGAGAGATGGCCGGTATTATTAACACTACTACTACGTATCTAAATCAAAACAATTTTTAACCATTAACTGCACTTGTTGGTTTCGCCATCCACTATGATTTGGCACTCTATGAGCAAATATTTTTTTCTTTTAATTTTTAGAACATTTGCATGATACACACATAATCTAGGGAAATGGCTTATTTATATGAATAGTCTCCCTTAATTAGCTATTAGTTGAAAAATATATCCCAAATGGCATGGTAAATTACCCTGTGTTTGAAAGCAGGTTGAGCATTTCAGCGACAACATTCCCAAATTAGGAGCAGTAAATTAATGTTGAAAGTCCCTCTGATACCTGTTGGGACCCTTGCCTTCAGTGCCATGGGCTTCATCCTCATGAAGCCCTTTTAAAGTGAACACCGAAGGAATCCCTATGGATTGGCCACAGTGCTCTTGGAAGGATTACCTCTGCCCTGAAAAAGAGAGTCATGTCAAAGGGTCTTGAGCACAGCGCTCTCCACCTCTGAGAACCAGAGAGCACCTCTTCTTCAAAGTGGGGGACCACAGAACCAAAGCTGTTCCACCCCTTCCTGGAAGGTGCAAAGTCGCCCGGCGGGCGTTCGCCTCTTACCACGAACTCCTCCAAAGTCTGATAGGTCTTGCCCCGGAACTCGCAGTAGTTCTTCCTCTCCTTGCACTGCGGGCAGCACTGGCTCGTGTCGACGTGGATGCAGCGCGGGTGCAGCCTCGGGCACTCTGGCTGCGCGCACAGCGGACCCTCCTCGGTGCACAGGCACGGGCAGGCCGAGGGGCCCGGCGCGAACTTCTCCCCGATCGCGTACACGAAGCCGCTCTCGTCCACGCAGCCCTTGCCGCGATAGTCCGGGTACACGTACTCCTCTGGTGGCTCGGGCGTGGGTGCGAGTTCCGGGCCGATCGCGTCCTGGGCGGCTGCAGCCAGGGCTTCCCCCTGCGGGGTGTCCCCACGGGGCCGGACCTGCAGATCCCCGGCCTTGGCGTCCCCGCCCTGGGAGACCCAGGCCTGCTTCAGCTTGCTCCACGGCTCACGGCCGGCGAGCCCACGGCCGCTCTTGCTCTTCCAGTCTCGGCCGCTGCCGCCCTCGTCCCTCGCCGGGCGCCCGAGCTCGTTCACCCGCCCCGGGCCGTCCCGAGAGGCGTGCTCACGCTTCTCCTGGCCGGGCTGCTCTGGTGCCTGGGCCAGCTTCTCCAGCGGGATGCTCGGACTGCACAGAGCCACCATCAGGCAGCAGGTGACCAGGAGGGAACTGGAGAGCGCGCCAACTGCCATCGCAGTGGAGCTGGGCATCCCCTACCACGTCCCGGCGGGCGGGCGGGCGGGGAGCGCGGCCGAGGGGCGAGTCGCATTCACAGCCCGGGGGCGCGCCGCCGCCAGCCGGGAGCCGCCGTCCCTGCGGAGAGAACAGCAGCACAACTGAGCCCCGCGGCCCGCGCGCGCCCCGGCCCGCCGCGGCCCCCACCCGGGCTCCGGCATAGCTCTAGATTAACGAGCTGGGCGACGGGGGCGGGGGCAGCATGCCCAGCGTCGGTGCACTGCCGGGGTTCTTAGACATCACAAATTGTGGAGCGATATATTGGAAACGAAATCCAAGAACGACACCGGCCGGCGTGTTTCTGATGTAGTCGTGATTAGTGTTGGAGATGGCCAAGGGCGGCTTGCGGAGCCCAGGGAACGCAGTGAGCAGGGCCCCCCTGCAAAGCTCTGCTGGGAACCACGTAATTCGGGCACCCAGGGTGTCCCTCCCTAGGTCCTGGCCACGTTTCCCGAAGGTTATTAAATGGAGAATTCAGCAGTGGAGTTAGACAGACGAAAGTACAGGAAGATAAGAGGGAAACTCTTCCTCATTTGCTTTAGGGGTTTGTGCTGGGAAAATTCGGGGAGGTTAAACAAAGCTTCTCCTAGGACTCCACGATTCATTTCTAACAACTTCTTAAAAGCCTCCCGTCTCGGGAGCAGATGTCCCCTCCCTGCTCTCTAAGCCCCGCTGCATGAAAAGATGCCCTCGACCCCTTCCCAGAGGGCCAAGTCGGGGATTCCCGGGGCTTCAGTTCCTCCGCCGGCCCGCCCCTGGGAGCCTCGGGAGCCAGGTCGTCGGCCGCGGCGCTCAGTCTTGTAGGGTCCTGGCTGCGGAGCAGAAGCGCCCGGGCAGCACCAAGGAGTGCAGTGCGGAAGGCCGGGGCTCCAGGGCGCAGAGTGGGGGCGAGACCCTCCTACTCGCCGGACCCTCGCCAGCCTTTCTGGATTCCAAAGTTTCTGCCGCCCAAAGGGGCTGGGAGAGCCCGATACGCCGCAGGACACCGGCAATCCAGCCTCTCTCTGCCTCACTTCCCGAACGCCCCCACTCTGCGCACTCCAGTGCGTCTGTCCCCTCCCCCTCAGCCCTCCTCCCTGAGGGCTCTGAACGTGCCCGGCCTTGCTCACCCCCTGCCCGGTCCCTTCCGACCTCAACACTGGGCGAAGCGCCCATATTCACAAACTTGGGCGGGGGAGGGGGGGTCCTCCGGAGCAGCTGAGCGGCGGAACACAGCGGTCCCCCCCGGCAGCGCGGGGACACCCAGCATGCACCCTCAGCCCTGAAGACCGGCGCCCAACCTACATACATGAGCGCAAGGCGTGGGCCGGACGCCGGGCTCGTGGCGGGCGCAGGGGTAGCAGCGGCGGGCGCGGACCCGGGTTGCCAGCGCCCATCCTGGGCCAGTCGGGGACCCGCGCGGGGCGGACCGCGGAGAGCCCAGCCCCACCTGCGCGCTCCGCCCGGCGCGCGCACCGGGCTAGGGCGTCTCCGGGGACTCGCTCATCGTGCTGCCAGCTGCCGGTGGTCGCGGCCCCAACTCGCGTCAGTGCCCGCGTCGCCCTCAGCCGCTCATCCTCCAGCCTCGTCCCCACTTCTCCGAGACCAAGCGCGCCCCGGAGGCCACCCGGGTGCCGCCTCACTCCTCTCCGCGGAGGGGTTCGGGGAGCTGTCCAGACCCGGCAGCCGGAATGTCTGGGCAGCCGCTGCGCGTCGGAGGGGAAAGAGAAGCCCGGAGCGCGGCAGGCGCGGTAGTGGCACCGAGGCCAGCATGGGAGCCAGCGCGCCTGTCACCCGCCTCCCCCTGCCGCAGCCGCCTCCGCCCGGCTCCCGCTCCGCTCCCTCCTCTGCTGCCCCCGCTCGGGAGGCGCCGCCTCGGCCCCCGCTACCCCAGGGGAGGCCCTCGCGTTGCCCCCGGGGAGACCCTGCCGCGGCACCCGCTCCCTTTGCTGCGCCAGACCCACCTGTCAGTCGTCCGCGCGGCGGCGTCCCCACCTCCGCCGCCTTCCGCAGACCCTGCTAGGGTTGCCATTCTCCAGGCGTGTCACTCACTTTGCGCTGGACCTTTCATCTTGGCTTTTCTCTTTTCTTTAATTTCTTCCTTCCTAATTGGCCCCCTCTGGCTTTCCTCTTTGTGGACGGCTTGGTTCAGCTACCGTGTTCAGTTTGGGATTCGAAGGCCGTGTTAATTTAGCAGACTCTTGAGACTTTTTCGTCTTTGCATTCAGAAACCCAGAGAAATAGACGTGTATGAGTAAGAAACGTAAAAATCTCAAGCGCGAACTTTCTGAATCTCTGCCAGTCTCTCCCCGCTCCCATCTTCCTCTTCCTGCCTGCTCACTCTTCTGCTGCAAATAGAAACCTGTTTCCTAACTTTGCTGGAATCCTCAACTGTTAAGCAGAGGCCTGGTTGGTTTTACTCTTTGATGTTGTGTACAGGAGAAAAAGTCAGTAGCACCTGTTCGGATTAATCCCCGAAATGGAATTTTCATGGAAATGGCCATTCCCAGGGCACTGGTTCCCACTCATGGCATTTTAAAATCCCTGAAAGTGCTCGGACGGTAAACAGATAACCTTCCCTGCAAAGTCAGGCGCTCTGGTGGTGGAAACTGGGGAGGTTGGTTTAGGACAAAGTATTTCTCTCTACCTTTTAATTGTATAGACAAACAAGTCTTAGCTGAGGTGGTAGGAAGCCCTCCTTGAAAGTCTTCTTAGAAGGCTGCCCCTCCACCCCCTCCAACACACACAGAACCAACAGGGCAACAGGGCTGGATGGAGGATTTCTTTCTGTTTTCTGTTTGTTTGTTTGTTTGTTTTTGAGACGGAGTCTTGCTCTGTGGCCCAGGCAGGAGTGCAGTGGCTGATCTCCACTCACTGCAAGCTCCGCCTCCCGGATTTATGCCAGCCTCAGCCTCCTGAGTAGCTGGGACTATAGGCGTCCGCCACCACCAGCGGCTAATTTTGTTTTTGTATTTTTAGTGAGACGGGGCTTCACCGTGTTATCCAGAATGGTGTGGATCTCCTGATCTCGTGATCCGCCTGCCTCGGCCTCCCCAAATGCGGAGATTACAGGCATGAGTCACCGCGCCCGGCCTGGATGGAGGATTTCTATGTCCAGGATGATTTGAGCCTTTCTGCTGTTTCAGTTCTACTCTCATTTTAACTTTTTTTTTTTTTTTTTTTTAATGTTTTAGAGACACGATCTCACTTTGTCACCCAGGCTTCAGTGCAGTAACATGATCACGGCTCACTGCAGCCTCAAACTCTTGCCTCAGCCTCTGAAGGAGCTGGGTGTACAGGTCACCACACAGGGCTAATGGTTTTTTTATTATTATTTTTTTTTGGTAGAGATGGAGTCTTGCTTTGTTGCCCAGGCTGGTCTTGAACTCCTGACCTCAAATGATCCACCCGGCCTCTCAAAGTGCTGGAATTACAGGTGTGAGCCACCACACTCGGCCCTTTCATTTCTTGTTACCGTCAGAAAAGAGATAGGCCACATTTGCCTGTGGCTGCAGCAGCCTACCCACCCACCTGCCTCTCATCACTGCTCTAATCAATTATGGCTTCCGTGTCTTTATGATGCCTCTATTCCAAATATCACACCTTTCACAATACCGCCGAAATAAAAACACGCCTCAAGGTGTGATCATATGTAATGTGCAAAATGGGTCCTCAGTTCTATAAAATCAAGTTTTTATAGCATGGGTTAGGTTACAAATTTTGTTATTTGACTTACTTTATTAGCTAATTCTGTTCTTGTCATTAAACGCCCTGTTTGTTTTGTTTTGCCAACAGTACTCTCATGTGGTTACAATGGGGTAGCCCCAAACACGTGACTAATAAGAAGAAACAGTAACGGTGTATGTGTCCAGGATTCTAACTGAAAAATTGATTGGGGGCTCAGGTGAGGAAATAATGATGTCTTTTTATTGATCCCACCTCAATCACTGGTCTCTCTGAATCGGAAACTCCTTGTCCCAGCCAGCTGGTTCCAGTAGAGAGCCATGAATATGAGATAGCCAAGTTTTCAAGAAGAGGCCTGACAAAACTGAGGATGAATTAAGTGACCAAGTGTCCAAATGGCTTTGTTCTGTTAGATGTTCTCAGAGATAGTGTTATAGGGCTGATAGAAAGAGGGAGGAAAGCAGTTTCCAAGGGATTGCTGTTCTTTGTGAAGAACAATACCCATGCAGCTCGATGAGCTGAGTAATTTGAGAAAATATAGGGGATTTTGCAGGCACTGAAGGAATATATAATTTATTTATTGCCAGTGCAATGAATTGTAATTCACTTTTCTTCTTTCCTTGCTTCTTTGTTCCTTTCTTTCCTTCCTTCCCTTCGCCCTCCTTCTCCCCTTTCTGCCTCCCTCCTCCATCTCTCTCCTTTCCTTTTCCTCTTTCTCTCCCTCATTTCTTCTTTCCTTTATTCCCTCCCTCCCTCTTTCCTTTCTTCCTTTCCACTTACTTTCCTTTCCCTTGCTTTCCTTTCCCTTCTTTTCCTTTCCCTTCTCTTCCCTTTCCCCCATTTTCCCTTCCCTTCTCTTCCCTCCCCTTCCCCTCCCCTCCCCCTCCTCTCCCCCTCCTCTCCCCTCCTCTCCTCTTCCCTTCCCTTTCCCTTCTCTTTCTCTCTCCTTCCCCTTCTTTTTCCCCCTTCCCTTTTGCCTTTCCCTTCGTCTTTCCTTCTCTCTCCTTTCCTTTTTTCCGGGCTACAGTTTGCAAGGAAGCAGCAGAAAGATCTCTGGTCAGGGAGTGAGGTGACATGGGTGTAATCCAAGTTCCACCAGAGGCCAGTTTTGCAACTTTGAACAAGTCACTCAGTGTTACAGGTTCTTTGTTTTCTCACCTTTAAGAGGAAAAAGAGAGGATCTCTGAATGAATAGGAAGTCCAAAGCACTCTAGGAATATAGCACATTTCTGCTTTCATGCCCTGTTTTAACTGAGTTCGTTGGTCCATTTTCTTCCTGTGCGCAAGAGTTAAATCCATCTGCTGAGATACAGTCGTATTTAGTAGCCGGTGTGACAGTCTGAGCTTGGCCGCAGGACCAACCCTGAGCAATGCAAAGCAAGTGGGTTCCAGGCAGGATTCTAGGCCAGTCACCTTTCCTGTCCCTTTTGGCAGAATTAATCTTACCTTTATTTTCTCCCCAGAGAGTGGTTCATGTCTCTTGTAACAGTCAACTTTTTATGTCAACTTTTTTTTATGTCCCTTAAACTTTTTTTAATGCCAACTTTTGTTTTTTTAATGTCCCTTATAACAGTCAACTTTTTCATAGCTCCGGATTGTCTATACTCACCTCTGAAATGGTTGCTTATTTAAGGGCAGTGGCTATGCTTTATTCATCCTTCTATTCTTAGAGCCAATAGGACCAATTGAGGAGGGAAGGGGAAAAGGAGGGAAGAACGCAGCAATAGAAGGAGGGAAGGAAAGAAGGAGGGAGCGAGGGAGGGGAGAAAGGAAGGGAAGGCGATTCGGAGGGAGAAAAGAAAAGCGAGGGAGGGAGAGAAGAAGAGCACCGGAGGGAAGAAGGGAGAGAGGAAGGAAGGAAAGAGGGAAGGGAGGAATGAAGAAAGGAAGTAAAGAAAGAGAAGAAGGTAGTGAGGGATGGAAAGAGGTAGAGAGGGAATGGAGGTGGGAGAGGGAAAGAAGAAGGATGAAGGAAAGGGAAAAACATAGGAAGGAAGGAAAGAAAGAACGAGGGAAGAGAAGAAGAAAGGAAAGAGGGAAAGAAGGAAGGAATGAAGAGAAGGTAGGAGGAAGAGAAGATTGAGGAAGAGAGGAAGGAAGGGAAAAGTAAGAAGAGGGAGGAAGGGAAGAAGGGAGAGAGGGAAGGAATGAAGAAGAAAGGGAAAAAGAAGGAAGAAAAGAACAATGGAAAGAAGAAAGATTGAAGAAAGGGAAGAAGGAAGGAAGGAAGGAGGGAAAGAAGGAGGATGGAAGAGGGAAAGCAGGAAGGAAGGAAAGCCAAAACTAGGAGAAATTCACTTATTTATACAATATTGGGCGAGGTCACAACCATCTCATTTAATTTCTTACAGTACTACTGGTCTTAGCGACCATTATTGTTTTCCATTTTGCCCGTGGGAAACCATGACTGAAAGAGGTTGAGACTTGACTAAGGTTACCCAGCTAATAAGGGCAAGTGCCTGGTTGACAGTGACACCTGTGACGGCACCCCCAGTGTCCTGTCCCACACCCCCACTGCTGTCTCCTCCAAGTGGGCTGTTTTGGGTCAATGATTTACTATTCTGGATTAACTGGCTCTCCCGAGCTTCTCTATCCAGCCAGAACTGCACGACCTCACGCACTGGGACTTACATTCATCACAGCAGAGAAGCAACAGGTCATACAAGGACCAGAGTGGGTTGGTTGTAGGGGGCCTCGGGAGCAGTCCTGAGATGCTGGCTCCATCTTCATGTCCTCAGGCCAGGACCCCCTCTAACAGGGACTCATGTTTGCCAACAAATGAGAGAACACATTAACACATGCATGGCTGAGAAAGGATCCCTTGATGCATATTATCCCATACCCTGAGGAAGAAGAGTCAAGGAGCAGATTTGCCTGGGAGGAAAATATAAGAGATCATGCCCTGGGAGGAGAGGCACCTCAGGGCAAGCATTCGCAAGTGAAATAGAAGAGAGGTAAGGAGCTTAGGTGTGCTCAAAGAGGGATGAGACAAGGTCATCTGCTGCAACTGAGGGTGCCAGCTGTTTGTGGTTTGAAAGTGGAAAAGAGAATAAAACATAAACGAAGTTAGGATGACTGCAGACCTGACCAGGAAACCAAGAAGGCCTTAACGGGACACAGAGCCAGCCAGGGAACCTTGCATATTTGTTCTATGGGGAGAGCTGCTTGTGATGCACAGGCGAGCCAGCTTTACAGGTGGCAGTGGAGAGAACTGGCAGAATGCTGCCACGCCTCCCTTTATGGGTGAGGAGACAGTGTGGCTGCCCTGGGGAAGGAGGGTGTCCCGGGAACTGTGTGTTCCAGGCACAGCAGCTGCAGCAGTGTCTGCAGAAAACACAAAGGGCTCCCCACTCCTGCTCATGCACTCACTCCTCCCGCTGACTGCAGATCTCCTGAGCCCAAGGAGAAGAGCTTTCCTTCACTTAGTTCACACCTTTGGCAAAGCCATTTAACTTGAATTCTGGGTTTGGGCCAGTGAAGGAAATGCTTTGAAACCTTCATCTTTGAGGGTTAGAGGGAATAAAAGCCTCTTTCACCTGAAATCAAGGGTCAGCAGGATTGTTGTGGTTCAAGCAGAAAGGTGACCATTAATGAGTGGGAGAGGCCACTTTGGTGTTCAGATGGCTTTTTATGGATGTACACTGAGCAGGCCTGGCTGTTAAGGGAGCCACTAATTAAAGTTCTGCCCTGGAACAAGCTACCAGTCGGCAGGGCAACAGCTCCATTACTGCTTCCCCTTTTGATACATGTCTGCGGTTGAGAGTTACTGTTCCCTGGGCTGACCCGCCGCACATGATGCCTGATTACAACACACCTTGGGGACTCATCCCTTCTGCTATGATGCCAGAAGTCAGCAGCATCTGTTCAGATAATCAAATGGATGACTCACAGATATTCTTCTGAAATCAGTGGCAACATCTTACTCCTTGAAAAGAGGTTTCCAGGGATCCATTTTTTGTAGACTATTAAGTCATCCACTGTACTGGTATCACAGGCCCCATAGATACGGACCAAAGAAGTTTCAGAAACAATTATTGTGAAACAAAGGCCTATCAAAGTTTACTACTCTAAGAAGTACAATAAGCAGTTGGTTTAGAATGGTTGGAATTGCAGATGGCATAGCACTGTGCAATAGTGGGAAAGGATCTAGGTCCGTAAAGCAGAGGTAAGAAGCTTCAGGTTGCATTTGTAAAGGTGTTTCCTCTTACCTTTGGAGAGTTCCAAAGGAGGAAATCTCTGGCTAGTGCTGCATGCCATGTGGCCATCTTTGGGCAGGATTTTTCCCTGGAGTCAATAAAGGGAACCTGAAATCCACTCTGGAGCCCTTCTGACTTGGGATGTGTTTTCTCCTGACTTCTCTGGCCCATGATTTTCCCAGGAGCCAGACACTGGATCTGGCTGTGATACCACAAGAGATGGAGTGTTATTTATACCCTGTAGTCTATGTAGGGGATGCTTTGCTTGGCTGAGCATAGCAGAAAGCAGTGCAGGAAAGGGAGGGTGTTTCCAGGTGGGCTCATAATGAGTGAGTGGCTAAGAGAAAAAAACAAACTCTATTTTTAATTTGCTTTCACACCATGATGATCAACACAGAAAACTTCTGTGGCCAAATGTTTGGGGATTACCCCTAACCATAAACCAAGCAGTCAATTCTGCAGTAGACACCAACTGGGTGTCTTTCAGTTCAATTCCAACTCCATCTATTTGGAGATAGCCTCAGATCCCACACATTGGGAGCTCAGTCCCCAAGACTGCCTCCACTTCTGATGCCAACCTCAAGGCCCAGGTTGTTTTACCTGGGCTTCTGAATGACTGGCTATACATTGGGGATCCCATAAGCCCCTTCCTTGGGTTTGATTAATTTACTAGAGTGGCTCACAGAACTCAGGGAAACACTTTGTTTACCAGTTTATTATAAAGGATATTACAAAGGATACAGATGAAGAGATCCTTAAGGCAAGGTGTGGGGGAAAAGGCATGGAACTTCCATGTCCTCTCCAGGTGCCCCACCCTCATAGGAACCACTGCACATTCAGCTATCCTGAAGCCCTTCAAATGCTATCCTTTTGGGTTTTTATGGAGGCTTCGTTAGGCAGGAATGTAGGTTAAATCATGATGGACTTATTAAAATACAAAAAGACATTACTTTGGAGACTCTAAAGATTTTAGCAGATATATGCCAGGAAGCAGAGTTGAAGACCAAATATATATTTCATAATATCACAGGGGCACATGCATCTTTGGTGGAGAGTCAGGAAAATGGGTCTGCCTGGATGACTTATCTCCTTGGTCCCAAGCTGGTTGAACTCTAGAACATTCATTCCCTGATGTGCCAAGGGGACTTCGAAATTCTCTGGGGTTCCTCAATTCTTTCCCAAGTATCACTAGCTATACAGGACAATGGCAGAACCTGAGGATGGGTGGTACAAGGGATTCCCTCTGTAAACAGATGGTCAAAAACCTGACTTCTCCCTGACACGACTTAAAACCCTGACAATGGGCCTCATACTTGGGCTGGGACAGTGGGTGTGTGCTTCAGAAATACTTGGGCTGGGACAGTGGGTGTGTGCCTCAGAAGAATCCTGGGCTCATTATCACAAGGCGGTAAGTCCTTATTCCAAACAACTTCTTCATGGGATCTAAACATGAGAACATATAGATATCTAGGACTTACAGGACAAGGACAATGACAGTGACCACCCCTACTCTATCTCACTTCTTTATTTCTAGCATCTAGAGCATGTAGCATCTAGAGCATGTAGCATCTATAGCAGGCAGCTGGGGCACAATGAATGTTTACCAGATGAAATAACAAAGAATCACAAAACGACATGACACAAAGTTCTTTTTCCTACATCTCCCATTACCGACCCCCTCCACTCCCTCACCCCTCCCCCTAAGCTCTTCACCTCCTCACCACCAACCCACTAGGACTGTACTTAATCATGTAAAACAGTTCTGCAAATACACTGAGCCCTAGGGCACTGAGTGAGCACAGGCCTCCTGACTTCTCTTCATTTGCTGGGCTTTCCCAGGTACTACTTCACCCCCTCACTCAGGAACATGCTAGCTAGGTTTTATCTCCAGCTGTTGAAAGAAACTGCTTCCTTTCAGCACCAAGCATAAATAAACCTGAAATTTTTCTGTGGTTCTGGGCCAATAATTATTATTATATTGCTTTTCTCATACCTTATGCATCCTAATTATTCCCTACTCCCTTGCGATATTCAAGAAAGCAATCCTTTGAGGGGCTATTGAGGAATTCATCACCTGGTTTCCACCACTGGCCAGTGAAGAGATGCTCAGGAATGCATAGAATTTGAGAATGGAAAGGTCTTCTCTATTTTATTTCTGTGAAGTTGTTATTATGTACCTAGTCATTAGCCTTTAACTTCATTATTTACGTCACATTATTCAGTTTGGTCTATTATTCTAATAACTGACATTCTGTCTTCCAGCAAATTAAATAACCAGTCCCTGCTTGGGGTTTTCTAGTTTCCTCGATCTGTGGTTTGATATCTGACATTAACTTGAGGAAATTCTCAGTCATTATTGTTTCAAATATTTCTCCCATTCCTTTTTCTCTTTCTTCTCCTTCGGGAATTTCCATTGCACATATATTGCTCCTTTTGTAGTTGTCTCAGATAATTTTCTCAATTCCATTCTATTGTTTTCAGTCATTTTTCTCTTTGCTTTTTAATTTTGGAAGTTTCTTCTGAGATATCCTCAAACTCAGGGATTCTTTTTTCAGCTATGTCTAGTCTACTATTTAATAATAATAGGCTCATCAAAGGCATTCTGCATTTCTCTAACAGTGGTTTTCTTCACTAGTGTTTCTTTTTGGTTAACCAAAATTTCTTAGAATTTCTATTTCTCTGCTTACAGTGCTCAACTATTCTTGCATGGCATTTACTTTATCCATTAGTGCCCTTTGCATATTAATTATAGTTGTTTTAAATTTCTGGTATGATAATTCCAACATCCCTTCCATATCTGGTTCTGATGTCTGTTCTGTCTCTTCAAACTTTTTTTGTTTTGTTTTGGTTTTTTTTTGCTTGCCTTTCAGTGTGCCTTGTAATTTTTTCTTGATAGCAGGGCATGATTTAATGCATGAAAGGAACTGTGTCAATTGGCCTTTAGTGCTGTAGTGGTAAGGTGTGGGGAGAGGAAACACGCTATAGTCCTGAGAGTAGGTCTCAGTATGTGGCAAGCCTGTGCCTCTGGACTGTAAACTTCACCAAGTACTTCTCAATTTTTTATCCCCCTTTAGGTGGCACAGGATGGCTGGAGTGGGCTGGAGTTGGATATTTCCCTCACCCAAGGTAGGTAGACTCCAAGAAAACCATGGCAAGTGAGTCTCTGGTTAACTAGTTTCTTCTGAAGGCAGGCCTTGGTAAGAAGAGAATGCTCTGGTGTATTTCAAAATAGATCCTTTTCTCCTCCCCTCGCTGGAAGCAGGATCCTGTTTGATCTCTAGGAGGCAAAACTCACGAAAGTGTGCCCCTTCCCCCTCCGTGCCTGGTCATTGGGTCTAGCCAGAGTTTTTACCTCCAGACTTGTCCACCATGAACCCCCAGCACTTCGTCAATTACAGTTCAGGTGTTTCTACCCTGGCACTAGATCCATGGAGGTTGCTCCTCCATGGATTTCTGCTCTGATAAATCGTCATTCACTTGTCTGTCTAATTTAGAGGCAGTGGTTTGGCCTGTGATCTCACTTCCCTGACAGATCTAAGAAGAGCTGTTCATCGCTTTTTCAGTTCGCTCAGCTTTTGACTTGTAAGGGTGTTGAGAAGACTTCTTCACTCCTTATGTGCTGGATCAGAAACCAGAAGTTCACGAGTATCCTTTGAGTAAAGTGTTTCAAATAGTTTCAAAGCCACCTTCTATACTTACATTCAAATCATATTTCTGCCATGTGCCTCAAAGATATTGTTGCTGTTAATTCAGCATAGATTTATTTTTATGCTAATACCTATTTTGTTGGAGATTGTGCACTGAAAGATAGATATTGGTATCTATTTGACAACAGATATATAAATGTTCGCCACCCAATATCCGTTCTCTTTCTTCTGATAACACACACTGACCTGTTTTCCTCTAGAGAACCAACTCCTGCCCCAGTCTCAACACACCTGATTCTCAGTTGGAGCTGCTGGCTGCAGCAGTGGACCCTGCCTGGTCAGCTTTGTCATCCTTTGGTCATGTTGGATGTTCAAGGATGCTCCTGTGATCAATCCCATTGAGCCTGCAAGGGCTGGGTTCATCTTGAACCGTATGAAAATAAAATATGTCTTATTCTTTTTCCTACTAGACTTGAATCTTGTAAAAATTAAGGCTTCACCTGCTAGGGTCACCACAAGTTGTAGGTAGGTTCTACCTGAAATGGAGACAGCACAGAAGAAAACTGAAGCAAGAGAAGAAGACAAATCAGCTCCTGATAATGTGATGTGAAGTACGAGGTCCTTGCAGGCTCAAATAAGTTTCTAACTGGTTCTCTTTGTAATCACCAGAGCAAATTCACATCTTCCCCCACACCCCACCCCCCAAGCTTATTTGAATTGAAGTCTTCTGTCACTTGGAATTTCAGAAGCCCTGACAAATAAAATGGTTCATTAATTGAATCAGCTATATCACAATTCAAATGGTGGCCTGACAACATATCTGCAGATATCAAAATCCTACCATAATAATTAGACTATAAATGGTTTTTAGTCCTATTTTCAGTATTCTCAAAAGTACTCTCTTAGAAATTAAGCCACCGCTTATTCTGCACAAGAATTCCTTTCATGCCATCCCAGCAAATCTGCCTGTATGCGCTCAGATGCAGAACTGGTTCTGAATTGTGCAAAGAGCCAACGTTGCCAGCTCTGCTCCATTTTTTTCTGGCAGCCCCAGCATCCAATCAAGATTTCTGGATCTTTTCCAATTATAACACCATTTGGAAATACTCAGCATTTTCCAGCCTTGAATAATGTATTGATCTCTTTAAAGTAGAAAATATTCTCACAGACCCCCAATGTTGACTTAAATTCTTTTTATTGTAATTTTACTTAAATATAAATGCAAACATAAAACACTACAAACTGTTAGGCTTGTAGCTTTTAGACAACTATAAAAATAAACTTACAGATCAGATATAATATAAACTACAAAGCCAATGAAATGGAACTGAGCTACATTAGCTTACCAGGGCAGAGCAGAGAGTATTCCCGAAGCCCCATGGCTGCTCAGCTTGGGAGGCCAATGTTTCTAATTACTCTGAGTCCTGAGCTCAGCATTATCAGAGGATTCCTGCCTGGCAAGGCCTGGATTCTCCAAAATTTTTCTGTATTTAGATTATTTCAATGCTTCATTAGAATGGCTTCCCATAAAGTCACTGGCCTCTACTTAACATAACTATAGCTGTTATTTATGAAGACTCTCTGCTGTTTCTTATTGAATCTGTGACTAGTAAAATTGTACCAAATCCAGTATCAGCATTATAATAAACATTTGAGCTGTGAGAAATAAAATCACATGATGGCCCTCAGCAAGGTGATCATCTAAAGATCTAGAAGATGCTTATGTAATCTTTAATCAACTTTACTGAGGAATAGTTTACACACAATAAAATGTACAGACTTTATATGCTTGGATGAATTTTGACAAATATATACATTTGTAAACAAGACATCAATCAAAATATACATTGTTACCCCTCAGTAACTTTCCTGTTGTCTATTTCAGTCAATATCCTATCTGACTGCTATGAAAGTTGTCAGAATCAAAAGGGAGTCACTAATGTTAAGAAACTGCTGACAAATAGAGCTGAGAAAGGCTCTGAGACTTCTCATGCTTGTATGCCTGATAACAAAAAAGGCTACAAAACCCAAAAGTTTGCACAAAGGCTGTCACAACCCTACAAAAAATCTTCCAGGACATCTGCCCAGCAACTGCCCCGTCCATCCTCTGGCTGGTGTCACCCTTGCTATTGATCTTTATAGTCAAAGATAATTATTTAAAAGCAATTATGAAATTCTTCTCATTTTCCCTTTAAAATCCTTAGTTTTCCCTTACCTCCCTGAATACACACATAGTTTAGTATGACATGTGTATTCCCACTGCACTGCCCTATTCCCAGATAAATGTATTTTCTTTTGGAGAGGCTGACTCTGTTTGTTTTTTGGGTTGATATTGCCAAACCAACCCTTCACACCCCCCAATGTCAGAAAATCACTTCCATTTTGCTTAAGGACTTCCTATACATGGAATCATATAGCACCATATAGTCTCGTGTGTCTGTCTTCTTTCACTCAATACTATGTTTTTGAGATCTATTCATGTGATTATGTACATTAGGAAGCTGTTCATTTTTCTTGCTAAGTAGTGTCACATTGTATGGCTCTTCAAAAGTTTGTTTCTCCGTTCACCTGTTAATGACATTTGGGTTGTTTTGGGTTTTGGTTCAAGGTAATTTTGTGATGTATCCAGAGTTAGAAGTCAAGGTCTCTTTCTTCCATACAGATACCTAACCTTTCCATTATCATTTGTTGAGGACCTCTGAGGTCCTCAACCTCAGAGCAAACAAAAATATCCTAGAAAAGATAACTTTCTTTTTCAGTATTTGTCAAAATTCCATCAACTATCAAGTGTATTTGTCCAATATCTGTTCTGTTCCATAGCTTTAAAGATAGGTTTGCATGCCAATGCCATTAGTGCCTTAATTAAATATCTTTATATGAGATATAAACATCTTTATATAAGCCTTGAAATCAGGTAGTATAGGTCCTTTTGATTAAAAAAAATGTATTAGCTTTGAATTTATTGAGTATATTGCTTTGAATTTCCTTATGAGTAGTTGAAGCAATCTGTCAGCCTCTACTTGTTGGGTGGTATTGAGTCCACAGGTCCACTGGGAGAGACCTGACATCTTAATAACATTAAATCTCTCATCTATGAACATAGTACATCTCTCTACATGTTAAATTGATTTTCTCTGTGAATTTTTTAATACAAAGTTCTAACACACAATTTAAAAAATTTATTACAAAGTATTTTCTGTTTTTAGATGTTATTATACGTACTTTAAAATTTATTTTCCAATTGCTTCTTGCTAGTGTATAGTAATGAAATTGGTTTTAGCATATTGACCTTATGTCCTATCACCTGGGTTAATTCATTTATTCATTCTAGTAATTGCTTTGCATATTCCTTAGGAGTTTTTAAAGAAAAAACTTGTATGGGCATCAAATAAAGACAAGTTTAATTCTTTCTTTCAATCTTTATTACTTTTTTATTTTTAAATACTTCATTTCATTCGTTAGGGACTTCTAACACAATGTGGAATAAAAGGATTCAGAGCCTTGCTCACATTCACACATGGAAAACATTCAAAATGGATGATTAAATATAATAATGGCCATAGGTTTTATTGTGGATGTCCTTTATTAGATTGAGGAAATTTCTTTCTTTTTTTTTTTTCTTGGTTGATTGTTTTTATAATGAATGAGTGTTGAATTTTGTCCAGTGCCTTTATTATTTTCTCTGATAAACTTATCATAGGTTTTTTTCTTAATGTATAAATTATATTGAGTTTTGAATGCTGAACACATGTTGCATTCCTGAGATAAACTCCACTTGGTCATAATGCTGAATTCAGTTTGCTAATATTTGATGAAGATTTTCAGGTTTATATTCATGAGAAATATTGGTTTATAATTTCTTTTCTTGTAAGATTTCTATTAGCTTTTGCTTTTAAGGTAATTCTGGCTTCACAATGGAAATTGGGAAGCATTTTCTTATCCTGGGTTTTCTGAAAGAGTTTGTATATGGCTGATATTTACTCTTTAAATGTGTGATAGAATTCACCAGTCAAGCCATCTGAGCCTGGAGGTCTCCTTATAAGTAGGTGTTTAATTATAAATTCAGTTTTTAAAATGATATAACTATTCAGGATTTCTAATATTTAGGTAAATTACTTTTTAAAGAAATATGGTCAATTTATCTAAGTTGTCAAATTGTTTTGACATAATATTCAAAATATACCTTTGTTATCCTTTCAATATCTGAAAAATCTGTAGTTATCTTTCTAATTTCATCCTCTTGTTTTTAATTGTTTTCTCTCACTATTCTTAAAAGTTCATTATTATTTTTAAAAAATCTTAGTTGGGCTGTGTTGATGTGTTCTGTAATTTGTTTTTTATTTCATTAATATTTTGGGGGTAAATCTAGCTGTCTTTTTTGTAGATTTTTATGTTGGAAGCTTAGGTAATTAGTTTTGTACTCTCTTCTTCTATTGAAATGTAACCATTTAAAGGTATTGGTTTTTTTTAAGGACCACCATATCCGTATCCCATAAATGTTGATATCTGTCTTCTCAACACTCAGTTGAAAATATTTTTTAATTTTTCTGGAGGAGTTTTTTTCTTCAACCTATTTCTTATTTAATGTCTGCTGCAAAGTCTCCAAATATTTGGAGAGTTTCTATGTAATTTCTAGATAATTTTATAATTGCTGACATTTATTTTTAATTTAATTTAAATATGGCTAGAGAATATAATATTTACTATTTTAATCCTTCAAAATGTGTTAAGACTGGTTTCAGGGTCCATCACATGTTCCGTCTTGGTCTGTATTCCATGAGCCCTGGGAAGGATTGTGCACTCTGTAGATGTTAGGTGTGGTGGTCTGCAAGTGGCAATCATAGCTGGTTGGTTGATGGTATTATTCCCATCTTTTATATTCCTACTGATTTTTTTTGTTTGTATTTTTTATCACTTATAAAAGCTAGACATTGAAATCTCAAACTATGACTGTGGTGTTGCTTTTAATATCTTTAGTTCTGTCAATTTTGCTTCATGCATTTTGAAACTACTTGTATGTATGTAGGACTATTAATACTTTCAATTATTTGAGCTTTAGTTATTATAAAATGGTTCTCTTTATATCTGCTTATACTCCTTTTATAAAACCCTGTTTTGTTTGTTATTAATACACTCACACCATTTTTCTTGTGCTTCCTCTTTGTATTACATATCTTTTTCCATTCCCTCAATCTTTCTGTGTATCTTTGTATTTTATATACCTTTGTATTTAAAATTCATCTGGTAAACAGCATAAAGTGAGAAAGGCCAACTAGGCCATCCTGTGGCCTAAACATCTGTGCCCTTCTTTCTTGTGTTTAAATAAAATCCCTGGCCTTTATTTAAAGTGCTTAGTCCACTGTAATTATCAGTATAATTGGTTTTACATCTATCACCTTGCTATTTGTTTTCTCTTTGTACCCATATTCTTTGCTCATTTGTTTTTCTCTTTTTATGTTCTTGTGAGTTAATTTTTTTAAAAGTGTTTTACTATATCTCTTCTATTAGCTTTTTAGCTATACGTGTGTATTCTACTTTTGTTATGGTTGCCATATGAGTTACAGTATTATCTTTATCACACTGCACTTAATTAATGTTATTGTACTTTGTGAATAATGTAAGAACTTTACAATAATGTAACTTAATACATACCCTATCCCATTGCTCAGGGTATTAATGCACTGTGCTATATCTTATATTGACATGTTATAAGCACCACAACACATAGTTAATATTATTTTTTCTTTGAACAGTCAATTAAATTTTTCTTGAATAAGAAACAAAGAAAAATAACATGTCTATTTGCTCACATATTTTCTCTTTCTAGTATTCTTCATTTTTTTTCTGTAGACCGAAGTCTCCATCTGGTATCCCGTTTTAGTCCATTTTCAACTTGAGAAACTCCCTTAGCATGTCTTATACTATAGGTCCTCTGAAACAAACTATCTCAGCTTTTATTTATCTGAACATTTTACTTTCATTGCTGAAAATATTTATCACTGGAAATTAAATTCTAGGTTGACAGGTTTTTACTTTCCTTAGAACTCTAAAGATGTTGTTTCAGTGTTTTTATCTTCCATTGCTTTGAACGAGAAGTTCAGCAATTTCCTAAATATTGGTTCCCTGTGTCTACTCTGCCTCCTTCTTTGGCCTCTTTTAAGATTTTCTTTATATCATTATTTTTAAGTTAACCACTTACCTATGCTGTTCCTAAGTGTCATTTCTTATTTATTTCTTTATTTTGAGGCAGAGTCTCTGTCGTCCAGGCTGAAGTACAGTGACACCATCTTGCCTCCCTAATAGCTGGGATTACAGGCACCCGCCACTATGCCTAGTTATTTTTTTGTATTTTTAGTACAAAAATACAGGCTGGTCTGGAACTCCTGACCTCAAGTGATCCACTGCATCGGCCTCCCAAAGTGCTGGGATTACAGTCGTGAGCAACCGCACCTGGCCCATTTGTATTTATTTTATTTTATTTTATTTTATTTTATTTTTGCCATAGAGTTTTGCTCTTGTTGCTCAGGCTGGAGTGCAGTGGCACCATCTCAGTTCACTGCAACCTCTGCCTCCTGGGTTCAAGCGATTCTCCTGCCTCAGCCTCCAAAGTAGCTGGGATTACAGCCATCCACCACCATGCCCAGCTAATTTTTATATTTTTAGTAGAGACAGGGTTTCACCATGTTGGGCAGGCTGGTCTCAAACTCCTGACCTCAGGGGATCCACTGGCCTCGGCCTCCCAAAGTTCCAGGATTACAGGTGTGAGCCACTGAGCCTGGCCCGTTTTTATTTATCTTATTTAAAGTTTGCTGAGCTTGCAGTGTGTCTAGATTGCTGTTTTTGATCAAATTTTTAAAAGTTTTGGCCAACATTTTGTTTCCAATCTTTCCTTCTACTTCGCCTCCAATTACACATATTTCAGAATGCTTGACACTGTCCCCATATCACTGAGATTTTATTCATTTTTTTAAAAAACTAGTATTTTTTTCAGCCAGTACTTCAATTTCAATGATTTCTATTGACTTATCTTCAAATTTATTTAATCCTCATTTCTCTGTGTCCAATCTGCTATTAATCCCATATAGCAAAATTTATTTCAGATATTGTATGTTTTAGTTTTTTGTGTTTTTTGTTTTTGTTTTGTTTTGTTTTTTTAGACGGAGTCTCACTGTGTCGCCCAGGGCTGGAGTGCAGTGGCCGGATCTCAGCTCACTGCAAGCTCCACCTCCCTGGTTCATGCCATTCTCCTGCCTCAGCCTCCCGAGTAGCTGAGACTACAGGCCACCTCGCCCGGCTGGTTTTCTTTTTTGTATTTTTTAGTGGAGACGGGGTTTCACTGTGTTAGCCAGGGTGGTCTCGATCTCCTGACCTCGTGATCCGCCTGTCTTGGCCTCCCAAAGTGCTGGGAATGTTTTAGTTTTAATATGTTGTTCTATATAGTTTCCATGTCTCCTAAATTATTTCTCTCTTTATCCGTCTTTCTTTATAGTTTTTTAAAAATCCATCTCATTGCTATTTTAAAGAATTTATCTGCTGATTCTAAAATCTGAGCCATCTGTTGGCTTGTTTCTATTGATTGATTAGATTTAATATGGATATATCCCCCTTATTTCAGGAAATACCCTTTCCTCTCTTTGGCATCTGTAAGTTAGGACTGACCAGTTTGAGATAATCTGGAGTTGAGCTGGTAAAATAAAGTATTATGGCTTTAATATAGATATAGCAGGGCCTTGAAATTCAAGCACCAAGAGTTGCTTGAATTCTTTGTTTATCTTCAGTTTTCACAGAAGTTTAATTGAGTTGGGGTTTGGTTGCATCTTTGCTTAAACTCAGCTCACCTGGCACTTCAAATGCTTTGAGGGTGAGCTCAGGCTCTTCCTCATGAAGGACTCTAGATCTCCAGAGTCAAACAGAGGAAGACTGCTACACCTCAAAGGTGGGAGCCCTAGAGACCACTAGGTTGCAAATCTGATGACTCAGACATGTCCAGCTATGGACACTGGGAAACCTTAAGGCTGAGATCTGGAAGCTGCAGGACTGTGAGACTCGGACAGTGAGAGCTCATGATTTCTTTCTGTTCTCTAGCCCTCCTCCACCATCTATAAAATCCTTGGGTTACAGAATTACTGGGTGGAAGGGATTATCCTTGCCTCTGTGTTTTTTCCAGACTCAGAGCTGACCTGCCTGTCCATAGAGTGTCAACAATTTGGATGGTGTTGCCTCACCCCAGCAGCTGTCTTTCCCTGGCCAGCCCATGCCTCTCCCAAACCTGCAGCCACCCTCAGTCATGATGAGAAAGTGCACTGTGCCCCTTGCTCACCTGGGCCATGCTTGCCTTCAGGAGTTTTAGCTCTTGCTGGTTTCTTTGCTTCGAAAGCTCCACGATGACTTTAAAAATTTTTTTAAAACATTTCCTGTGCTTTTTGGTTAAGATGAGAGTGATTTTTTTTTTTTTTTTACATCCCTTCAAAATATTAACTGGAAGTGGAACTTGATTATACTATTTTAAAATTATTAGAAAAATGAAATTAAGACGCTTAAGTCAATGAAACAAATAAGACCTCAAAATCTGTACCCCTAAATTCTCAGAGTCCTCAGGTCCCAGTTTTGGGAAAAATAGCTAATCATGACCATTTAGGAGATGAAGTTCATAGGAATACTTCCTCACCCTCCAAGACTTTAAATAAAATATCAAGACAGACAGTAGCCAGCCCTCCTGGTTAGGTGCAGCTAGGTCTTTAGGGCCAGGGCTAGAGTCTGAGCCAATAAGTAAGTGGCCAGGTTTCTTATCTTGGACTCTCTCCATTTGAGATTGCCAGATAAAATACATAAAATACTGTATGAGGCATAATTATACTAAAAATATTGTTTGTTGTTTATTGGAAATTCAAATTTAACCATGCATCCTGTACCTTTCCTTGAAAAATCTGATAACCCTATTTCCATTGCATGATACTGACTGTTCTTATGCTAAGGATTTCTATAACAAGACATTAAAAGGATGGTTTTTCCTTTTTTTCCCAAATCAAAAGGTAAAAAATGAGTATTTTAACTTTCCGCTCTTACATGTGATCAGAGCTTTGCTGATAGAAGTTTTGTTATATAGTGGAACTAGTGGAATCACTTTATGATCCTGGGTTCTAGGGAAAGGCCATAAGCAAATGTAATGATTTATGGAACTAAAATTAATCTTATTAAACTGTAATCTCATTGAGAAAAGAAATGCATGCTTCTTACTGATATTAAAATTTACATGAAGTACATTTAATAAAAATAATACATGCTCATTTAAGGACATTTGAATAATAAAAATATATAAGAAAATAATCAATAATAATTTGACCACCTAAGAGAAACTCCTTCACATTTTAATGTATTCCTTTCATTCTTCATATTGATATAAGAAGGGCGTCTCTGTGTGTGTGTGCACATGCACGTAAAATATTTGTAGAATCGCTATGTCTCAGACTCAAGCAGCCAGCCTATGACCACAATATAGTCATATTGAAAGAAACAGCTTTTAATAATATCCTGCAAAGCAACTTTTACATAGTGACTCCATACATATGTTTACACACACGTTTGCCTAAAGATGCAAAGCCTAAGATGTCACTTTGCTCTGTCTTAGTAATTGTTACACTAGACTTCTTGTTTCTTGGAATGATACATGCATTTGCAAACCTCCAGGATAAAATGTCCCTAGTATCCCCCTACAGAATGCCCATCTGTTACAGTAACAGCAGTTAATTGCTTGTGTTTTCGCAGCTTTGAGCCAAGCTAATAGTTGGCTTTAGTGTCCACAGTCATTTGCTGTCACTTGGAAGAGCTGTTTTCACCCCTCCATGCCAAAGTGGGCAAGGGCCATCTTGAGTGTCAGCCATCCATCACTAAAGAATATATAACACTGACCTAGCAAGGAAGACACTGGAATTGTTAGAGCTGAGGGTAGGCCATCGTAGGAGTCCAGAAACAGCCTTTGATTTACTGATTTATTGGAAGATTAATTATCTTCTACAACAATTTGCCACCGTGACAAATAGGGACTGCTAGAGACAATCTGGTGATACGTGCAGTTAGTATCTGTGGCCTTATCTTTGACTGATGCGTGACGATTTTCTGTTTTACTAATCAATATTGTTAGGTGACAGGTGACTGGACATATTTCTTTGCTTTGGAAAAAACCATCAAAGGAAAAGAAATCAAAGTACAGATTACATAGGTTAGAGAACCACAGGACAAAACTTAAGGAGACCTATGCTTTTAAAGGCAGAATTACTTCCATGGGCAAAAATAGAGTTTAAATTTTGAAAGTCTTGATTAGCAGGAAGTCCTTTCTTATGTTCCAAACATTTTCTACCAAAATAATTTCAAAATTTTCAGGGATGCTTGCACGTCTCACAGATCCACCTGCCATGGGGAACTGGCAAAGTCATTTCTAGAGTTGATTTCAAATTCACTGGGTAAAATTTATCCACCTGACAAGGCTCTGGGACTGAGCCATCCTCCTTCTCTCCTGTTGCGACTCTTTTCCAGGCTTCAGAAATGGTTCTTCCCTCTACATGTCCAGCCTTTTGAGGGAAGCCGTTCATAGCAGAATTCTTTGGGCTACAAGTGATACAGGGGTTTTAGTTGTATCTTTTCTTTCCCAGAACCAAAAGACCCCATGGAACTCCAGAGGAAGTTAGGCCAAGGGTATTCAGGAGCCATATGTGTGGCCTGGAATCTCCCTGCTGGAACAATTGGGGTTCTGCTGCAGAGGCTGGCTCACCTTCCTCATTCATTTGTTGGGTCTTGAAGCTCATAATTTTCCCCAGGCCTGGCTTCCCTTAGATCAGTCCTGGCGTGAGCTGTGAAGTGGGAAGTGCTCCACTTTTCATCCCTGGATATCCCAGGTCTTTCCCAATCAGAGGTGGGAGCTCTATTGTGTAGGAAGGGTGGCAAGCATTCTAAGACAACATGTTCTACTAATATCCTGTGTCTCCTAAGAGGCCCCTTTTCCAGACAGTAGGGTTGAGAAGCAGCATCATTTAACTTCCATGCAGGTCAAGCTGTGATCTCCACCCTCCTATTTTACCTCTCTTTTCCTCATCTTTGCTTTTATTTTCTTGCACAAATTCAGGGCCTTCATTTCATTAAAAAATTCATTTCCAGTTCCTGCCTGCATTTAATCACTTTCAGAGTGGCAATGACATGGTTGAAGGGGATAGTCTTTGAAAATGAATTTGCCTGAATTTACACCTGATTCCATCATTTATTACCTGTGTGGTTAGGGGACAAATTTTGTGCTCTTTGAGTCTTAGTTTTCAGCATTTACAAAATGGAGTCAGTCATGTCCACTTCAAACAGATGGGTGTGAAGATTATGTGATTTAATGCATATATTTTTTCATGCAAGGAAGGAATCTGCGGAAGATTTATATTCCTACTCTTCTTCTATTTTCTCCAGTTAATCTCTTGTAAGCAGTTGGGATTTTGGTGTGTGGAACATCTGATTAATTTACCACCAGCTCTGATCTAGTTGCAATGTTTTCTTCTACCTTGAGTTTTGAGAAGCAAGATTCAGTCCTTTGACTCAGGGTCCAAACCATTCCTGCCTCTCTGAGGCTGGAGCTGGCTCTTGTCCTGGGAATTCTCAGACTCTACCATGTTCTGTCCCGGGCTGTATTCTGCATGGACTGTTCTTTCCTTATCTTGGCCCTTTCTACAGATTGTGACCTGAGAGTCATCCATTAGAAGCCCTCAATTATATGCTGTCTTTTCCATGAAACCTTTTCCAAATCACCCAGTTGGAGAAAGCACCATCTCAGTATAAACATGACACTTTTCCTACACCATCTTCTTCCAAGCATAACATTCTTTCTCACATTTTATATAGCTGTTAAATAACTGTATTTGAGGAGTTGGTCTCTTTTCCCATTGCATAGTAAACCTGTGAGATCAGAATCTTCATCTGATCCATCTTTATTTTTTCACAGAGCTTAGAAAATTGCCATATAGGCCAGGCGCGGTGGCTCAAGCCTGTAATCCCAGCACTTTGGGAGGCCGAGATGGGCGGATCATAAGGTCAGGAGATCGAGACCATCCTGGCTAACACGGTGAAACCCCGTCTCTACTAAAAATACAAAAAAAACTAGCTGGGCGAGGTGGCGGGTGCCTGTAGTCCCAGCTACTCGGGAGGCTGAGGCAGGAGAATGGCGTAAACCCAGGAGGCGGAGCTTGCAGTGAGCTGAGATCGCGCCACTGCACTCCAGCCTGGGCGACAGAGGGAGACTCTGTCTCAAAAAAAAAAAAAAAAGAAAAAAAAAAAGAAAACTGCCATATATGCAGAAGACACACTGTAAATGGTTTTAAGTAAATTGATTCATTTATTAAGATATAAAGTACTTGCCCTCAGAGTCTCCCAGGATCTTTTGCCATCTTATGTCCCTAAACGTCTGGTTTTATTGATAAAGGTCTTTCTCTAGCCTCTAGCTAAAAATGTTTAAATAAGTTACAGCATACTCAAAGCAGCAATTATTAAAAATAATAATGCTGGACCTGGAGCAAGATGGCCAAATAGGAACAGCTCCAGTCTCTAGCTCCCAGCACGAGTGACACAGAAGACGGGTGATTTCTGCATTTTCAACTGAGGTACCGGGTTCATCTCACTGGGGAGTGCCAGACAATCAGTGCTGGTCAGCTGATGCAGCCCCACCGCGAAAGCTGAAGCAGGGCGAGGCATCGCCTCACCTGGGAAGTGCAAGGGGGAAGGGAATCCCTTTTCCTAGCCAGGGGAACTGAGACACACAACACCTGGAAAATTGGGTAACTCCCACCCTAATACTGCGCTTTACCAAGGGTCTTAGCAAATGGTGCACCAGGAGATTATATCCCACACCTGGCCGGGAGGGTCCCATGCCCACGGAACCTCCCTCATTGCTAGCACAGCAGGCTGCTCTCTAACTGCAAGGCAACAGCAAGGCTGGGGGAGGGGCTCCCACCATAGCTGAGGCTTAAGTAGGTAAACAAAGCCACCAGGAAGCTCGAACTGGGTGGAGCCCATAGCAGCTCAAGGAGGCCTGCCTGTCTCTGTAGACTCCACCTCTGGGGACACGGCATAGCCAAACAAAAAGCAGCAGAAGCCTCTTCATATGCAAATGACCCTGTCTGACAGCTTTGAAGAGAGCAGTGGATCTCCCAACACAGAGGTTGAGATCTGAGAACAGACAGACTGCCTGCTAAAGTGGGTCCCTGACCTGGGAGACATCCCCCAGTAGGTGCAGACCGACATCCCACATCTCACACGGCGGGGTACATCCCTGAGACGAAGCTTCCAGAGCAAGAATCAGACAGGAACACTCTCTGTTCAGCAATATTCTATCTTCTGCAGCCTCTGCTGCTGATACCCAGGCAAACAGAGTCTGGAGTGGACCTCAAGCAATCTCCAACAGACCTACAGCTGAGGGTCATGAGTGTTAGAAGGAAAACTAACAAACAGAAAGGACACACACACCAAAACCACATCAGTACGTCACCATCATCAAAGACCAAAGGCAGATAAAACCACAAAGATGGGGAAAAAGCAGGGCAAAAAGCTGGAAATTCAAAAAATAAGAGTGCATCTCCCCCTTAAAAGGAACACAGCTCATCGCCAGCAACCGATCAAAGTTGGACAGAGAATGACTTTGATGAGTTGAGAGAAGAAGGCTTCAGTCCATCAAACTTCTCAGAGCTAAAGGAGGAATTACATACCCAGCACAAAGAAATTAAAAATCTTGAAAAAAGAATGGAAGAATGAATAACTAGAATATTCAATGCAGAGAAGGCCATAAACGAACTGACAGAGATAAAAGCCATGAAACGAGAAATATGTGACAAATGCACAAGCTTCAGTAACCGACTCGATCAACTGGAAGAAAGAGTATCAGTAATTGAGGATCAAATGAATGAAATGAAGTGAGAAGAGAAGTCTAAAGAAAAAAGAGGAAAAAGAAATGAACAAAGCCTTCAAGAAGTATGGGATTATGTAAAAAGACCAGATCTACGTCTGATTGGGGTGCCTGAAAGTGAGGGGGAAAATGGAACCAAGTTGGAAAACACTCTTCAGGATATCATCCAGGAGAACTTCCCCAACCTAGTAAAGCAGGCCAACATTCAAATTCAGGAAATACAGAGAAAGCCACAAAGATACTCCTCGAGAAGAGCAACTACAAGACACATAACTGTCAGATTCACCAAAGTTGAAATGAAGGAAAAAATGTTAAGGGCAGTCAGAGAGAAAGGTTGGATCACCTGCAAAGGGAAGCCCATCAGACTAACAGCAGATCTCTTGACAGAAACTCTCCAAGCCAGAAGAGAGTAGGGGCCAATATTCAACATTCTTAAAGAAAAGAATTTTAAACCCAGAATTTCATATCCAGCCAAACTAAGTTTCATAAGTGAAGGAGAAATAAAATCCTTTACAGACAAGCAAATGCTTAGAGATTTTGTCACCACCAGGCCTGCCCTACAAGAGATCCTGAAAGAAGCACTAAACATGGAAAGGAACAACCGGTACTAGCCATTTCAAAAACATGCCAAAATGTAAAGACCATCGAGGCTAGGAAGAAACTGCATCAACTAACGAGCAAAATAACCAGCTAATATCACAATGACAGGATCAAGTTCACACATAACAATATTAACCTTAAATGTAAATGGACTAAATGGTCCAATTAAGGACACAGACTGGCAAATTAGATAAAGAGTCAAGACCCATCAGTTTGCTGTATTCAGGAGACCCATCTCACATGAAGAGACACACATAGACTCAAAATAAAGAGATGGAGGAAGATCTACCAAGCAAATGAAGAACAAAAGAAAGCAGGGGTTGCAATCCTACTCTCTGATAAAACAGATTTTAAACATCAAAGATCAAAAGAGAAAGAAGACCATTACATAATGGTAAAAGGATCAATTCAACAGGAAGAGCTAACTATCCTAAATATATATGCACCCAATACAGGAGCACCCAGATTCATAAAGTAAGTCCTTGAAGACTTACAAAGAGACTTAGACTCCCATACAATAATAATGGGAGACTTTAACACCCCACTATCAACATTAGACAGATCAACGAGACAGAAAGTTAACAAGGATATTCAGGAATTGAACTCAACTCTGCACCAAGCAGACCTAATAGACATCTACAGAACTCTCCACCCCAAATCAACAGAATATACATTCTTCTCAGCACCACATCACACTTATTCCAAAATTGACCACATAATTGGAAGTAAAGCACTCCTCAGTAAATGTACAAGAACAGAAATTATAACAAACTGTCTCTCAGACCACAGTGCAATCAAACTAGAACTCAGGACTAAGAAACTCTATCAAAACTGCTCAACTACATGGAAACTGAACAACCTGCTCCTGAATGACTACTGGGTACATAATGAAATGAAGACAGAAATAAAGATGTTCTTTGAAACCAATGAGAACAAAGATACAACATACCAGAATCTCTGGGACACATTTAAAGCAGTCTGTAGAGGGAAATTTATAGCACTAAATGCCCACAAGAGAAAGCTGGAAAGATCTAAAATTGACACCCTATCATCACAATTAAAAGAACTAGAGAAGCAAGAGCAAACACATTCAAAAGCTAGCAGAAGGCAAGAAATAACTAAGATCAGAGCAGAACTGAAGGAGATAGAGACACAAAAAACCCTCCAAAAAATTAATGAATCCAGGAGCTGGTTTTTTGAAAAGATAAACAAAATTGATAGACTGCTAGCAAGATTAATAAAGAAGAAAAGAGAGAAGAATCAAATAGATGCAATAAAAAATGATAAAAGGGATGTCACCACCGACCCAACAGAAATACAAACTACCATCAGAGAATACTATAAACACCTCTACGCAAATAAACTAGGAAATCTAGAAGAAATGGAGAACTTCCTGGACACTTACACTCTTCCAAGACTAAACCAGGAAGAAGTTGAATCCCTGAATAGACCAATAGCAGGCTCCAAAATTGAGACAACAATTAATAGCCTACCCACCAAAAAAAGTCCGGGACCAGATGGATTCACAGCCGAATTCTACCAGAGGTACAAGGAGGAGCTGGTGCCATTCCTTCTGAAACTATTCCAATCAATAGAAAAAGAGGGAATCCTCCCTAACTCATTTTATGAGGCCAACATCATCCTGATACCAAAGCCTGGCAGAGACACAACAAAAAAAGAGAATTTTAGACGAATATCCCTGATGAACATTGATGCAAAAATCCTCAATAAAATATTGGCAAACCGAATCCAGCAGCACATCAAAAAGCTTATCCACCATGATCAAGTGGGCTTCATCCCTGGGATGCAAGGCTGGTTCAACATAACGCAAATCAATAAACATGATCCAGCATGTAAACAGAACCAAAGACAAAAACCACATAATTATCTCAATAGATGCAGAAAAGGCCTTTGACAAAATTCAACAGCCCTTCATGCTAAAAACTCAATAAATTCGGTATTGATGGAATGTATCTCAAAAGAATAAGAGCTATTTATGACAAACCCACAGCCAATATCATACTGAATGGGCAAAAACTGGAAGCATTCCCTTTGAAAACTGACACAAGACAGGGATGCCCTCTCTCACCACTCCTATTCAACATAGTGTTGGAAGTTCTGGCTAGGGCAATCAGGCAAGAGAAAGAAATCAAGGGTATTCAGTCAGGAAAAGAAGAAGTCAAATTGTCCCTGTTTGCAGATGACATGATTGTATATTTAGAAAACCCCATCATCTCAGCCCAAAATCTCCTTAACCTGATAAGCAGCTTCAGCAAAGTCTAAGGATACAAAATTAGTGTGCAAAAATCACAAGCATTCTTATACACCAGTAACAGACAAACAGAGAGCCAAATCAGGAATGAACTTCCATTCACAATTGCTTCAAAGAGAATAAAATACCTAGGAATCCAACTAACAAGGGATATAAAGGACCTCTTCAAGGACAACTACAAACCACCGCTCAGTGAAATAAAAGAGGACACAAACAAATGGAAGAACATACCATGCTCATGGATAGGAAGAATCAATATCGTGAAAATGGCCATACTGCCTAAGGTAATTTATAGATTCAATGCCATCCCCATCAAGCTACCAATGACGTTCTTCACAGAATTGGAAAAAACTGCTTTAAAGTTCACATGGAACCAAAAAAGAGCCCGCATTGCCAAGACAATCCTAAGTCAAAAGAACAAAGCTGGAGGCATCACGCTACCTGACTTCAAACTATACTACAAGGCTACAGTAACCAAAACAGCATGGTATTGGTACCAAAACAGAGATATAGACCAATAGAACAGAACAGAGCCCTCAGAAATAATACCACACATCTGACAAAAACAAGAAATGGGGAAAGGATTCCCTATTTAATAAATGGTTCTGGGAAAATTGGCTAGCCATAAGTAGAAAGCTGAAATTGGATCCTTTTCTTACTCCTTATATGAAAATTAATTCAAGACGTATAGAGACTTAAATGTTAGACCTAATACCATAAAAACCCTAGAAGAAAACCTAGGCAATACCATTCAGGGCATAGGCATGGGCAAGGAATTCATGTCTAAAACACCAAAAGCAACGGCAACAAAAGCCAAAATTGACAAATGGGATCAAATTAAATTAAAGAGCTTCTGCACAGCAAAAGAAACTACCATCAGAGTGAACAGGCAACCTACAGAATGGGAGAAAATTTTTGCAATCTACTCATCTGACAAAGGGCTAATATCCAGAATCTACAAAGAACTCAAACAAATTTGCAAGAAAAAAACAAACAACCCCATTAAAAAGTGGGCAATGGATATGAACAGACATTTCTCAAAAGAAGACATGCATACAGCCAACAGACACATGAAAAAATGCTCATCATCACTGACCATCAGAGAAATGCAAATCAAAACCACAATGAGATACCATCTCACACCAGTTAGGATGGCAATCATTAAAGAGTCACGAACCAACAGGTGCTGGAGAGGATGTGGACAAAGAGGAACACTTTTATACTGTTGGTTGGATTGTAAACTAGTTCAACCATTGTGGAAAACAGTATAGGAATTCCTCAAGGATCTAGAACTAGAAATACCATATGACCCAGCCATCCCATTACTGGGTATATACCCAAAGGATTATAAATCATGCTGCTATAAAGACACATGCACACGTATGTTTATTGCGGCACTATTCACAATAGCAAAGACTTGGAACCAACCCAAATGTCCATCAGTGACAGACTGGATTAAGAAAATGTGGCACGTATACACCATGGAATACTATGCAGCCATGAAAAGGGATGAGTTTGTGTAGTTTGTAGGGACATGGATGCAGCTGGAAACCATCATTCTCAGCAAACTATCGCAAGAACAGAAAAGCGAACAACACATGTTCTCACTTATAGGTGGGAATTGAACAATGAGATCACTTGGACTCGGGAAGGGGAACATCACACACTGGGGCCTGTTATGGGGAGTGGGGAGTGGGGAGTGGGGAGGGATGGCATTGGGAGTTATATCTGATGTAAATGACGACTTGATGGGTGCTGACGAGTTGATGGGTGCAGCACACCAACATGGCACAAGTATACATATGTAACAAACCTGCACATTGTGCACGTGTACCCTAGAACTTGAAGTCTAATGATAATAAAATAATACTAATAATAATGCTATTTTTTTAATTACATGGAAGGCTTAGCATTTTAAAAGAAAAAGTAGAATATTAAAGGTGCAGAATTATTATATATGCATATGTGTATAAGCCTGGAAGGCTACAAACTAATATATGAACTGTGGTTCTTTGTGGTAAATGGAATTTTATGTGACTTTCTTCACATTTTGTTGATCTGTTTCCTGTTCTCTTACAATGACTATATTACTTGAGGTTACAGAAAAAAAAAGGAAAGGTAAAAAATGAAATGCTGCTGCTAATATGAATAAGAAAATAGAAATAGTATAATTTGGGGACATTCATATTTTTTCAAGGTGTAAGGAGCTGCTGCTTTGCAGTCCTGGGTAACCGGTACGGATTCCCTCCTAGAGCAAGGGCCATGAGTTTTCAGAGCTGTACTTTTTCCATGACAGCTTCAACTCTGTAAGGCTTTTCTAATTTTTTTACTTTTTGAGATGGAGTCTTGCTCTGTCGCTCAGGCTGGAGTGCAGTGGCACAATCTCAGCCCACTGTAACCTCTGCCTCCTGGGTTCAAGCAATTCTCCTGCCTCAGCCTCCCTAGGAGCTGGGATTGCAGGTATGTGCCACCACGCCCAGCTAATTTTTGTATTTTTAGTAGAGATGGGGTTTCACCATGTTGTCCAGGATGATCTTGAACTCCTGACCTCAAGTGATCCACCTGCCCCAGCCTCCCAAAGTGCTGGGATTACAGGTATGAGCCACTGCACCCCGCTGGCTTCTCCAAATTGGAGTAAAGCTCTACAGAGGGGGCCTGATGCCTGCCTCATGCTGCACCCATATATATACAGCAGCAATACCAATAGGTATCTATACTATATGTAATAGCACAAGCAAGGAAAACTCTGATCTTTGAAAACTCATAGAAGTCTACAATTTATGAGCTGGACACGTTTATCAATATAGAACAAAGTTGGCATGAGACATAAAGTAGAGTTACATTTTCCAAACAGAAAATACCCAAGAACTACTAGACTATTACTTACCTGAATGCCATTTGGCAAATTCTTGACCATTTTATTGCCACCTCTTACTGCCACCTATAACACTTCCTCCTATGTGGGCTTTGTGCAGAGTGGAACAACCTTTGCTATTCAGGTCAGAAATGAGGAGATGTTTGTACCATTTTTATCCTCTATAATTTATGTAACTGTGGGGGAAAAATGGTATTTTGCAGCCACATATAAACGCTTGGTTTTAATTAAAAACTGTATGCTGAGCTTTCTTAGTTCTTACTAAAATGTAAGTAGATGCTTTGGAAGCCTCGTTAAGAGACAATTTTGGGAGGTCTGTGCTCCTGGTCATTGATTTTCCTGGAAAAGAATGTGTGCATGCAGAAACATCTTAGCATATTCTGTTATATATTATAAAACGCCATGCTATTTGTGATGCCTTTTTACATTCTAAATTCGGAGCTAAATGCTCACCTCTTTCTTCTCATCCTTCAAATTCCTGTAATGATTCTTATTCAGCCTATTGATGTGGCATACTAAAGCAACAGTGCCTCCCTTGGCTTAAATGCCTATTGCACAGATGAGGACATTAATATAGGAGATTGTGGTGACTTATCCCCGGTCCCACAGGCATCATGATCAGACAGCTATTCATCATGGAGTTGTCTAGGAAAGCCTTTCACCTTGCAGTGACTTTTCCCACTTTCTCTTCCAGCAACACTAGCAGTAGGCCTTCCCGAATTTCCAGACTCAACACTCTTAAGGAATCACATTCCATCCAGTGCACTACAGTAATTATCATGTTTTACCCATTACGGTAATACCCCAGTTGACAGAATCAGAGACACAACCCTCTCAGTGGGCCCAAGATACAAAATTGCAGCCTGATGGGTGATTCACCTGCTTCTCTGTCCCATAATCCTCCTGTCCCCGCTGGAGGCCACAGGTCCTTCTGGTGTCCTTTTTTGCTTATATGCCCTTGATCGAGGATTATAGACGAGGAAGGGAGGTGGTGAAGAAGAGGACATTTGGGGAACCTCTCTGAATTTCAAGTTACTTTAACACCTGGAATGATAAATGTTAGAATGAACATCTTGCCTTTTGACTGAACTCAGGGCAAAACTGGGCAGCCTTTCCTCCCGAATTATTCTGTTGTAGCTGTTTGTTTTCTAGAGTCCCTTTTCAGACTGGAGAAGTTCTCTTCCATTTTTAATTTGCTTTGCATTTTTATCAAGAATGTATGTTTAATTTAGTCGAGTATTCTATCTGTATCCATGAGATGATCCATTTTTTCTTCTTTAGGCTATTAATAAGATGAATTACATTGACTGACTTTCAGATGTCGAGTTAGCCGAACATACTTGATCATGACATATTAGCATTTTTACATAGTGCTGACTTTTATTTGTAAGAATTTATTGAGGATTTATGCATCTATGTGCACAAATGCTATTGGTCTGTGGTTTTCTTAAATTATAGTATCCATTGTCTTTTACACTTTGGATGAGTTTGCATAGATTTGGTATTATAGTCATCCACCACATAAGGACATACTGGTCAATGATAGACCATATACACTATGGTGATCCCATAAGATTATAATGGAGCCGAGAAATTCCTATCCTCTAGTGGCATCATAGCCCTCATAATGTTGTAGCACAATGCATTACTCATGTGTTTGTAGTAATACTGATGTAAGCAAACCTACTGCACTGCCAGTTGTATAAAAGTATACCAAATACCATTATGTAAAGTACCTAATACTTGATAATCATAATAAGTGACTGTGTTAACTGGTGTACGCATTTACTGTACAACATTATTAATCATTTAATCATTATTTTACAGTTTAATCCTTCTACTTATTAAAAAACAGCCTTAGGCAGGTCCTTCGGGAGGCATCCAGAAGTAGGCATTGTTTTCATAGATGGCAGCTCCCTGCCTGTCATTGCCTGGAAGGGCTTCCAGTGAGATAAAATGTGGAGGTAGAAGATGTGATATTGATGCTTCTGAACCTTTGTAGGCCTAGACTAGTGAGTGTGTTTGTGTCTAACAGAGTTTGTATATTTGCCCCTGCCTAAATCTCATGTAAATGTAATGTTGAATTGTCATCTTCAGTGCTGGAGGTGGGGCCTGGTGGGAGGTGCTTGGATCATGGGGGTGGGTTTCTTATGAATGGTTTAGTGCCATCCTCTTGGTGCTGTCCTGGTGATAGTGAGTGACTTCTGAGATCTGGCTGTTTACAAGTGCGTGGTGCCTACCCCGACCTTACTCTTGCTCCCATTCTCCTTATGTAATGTGCCTGCTTTGGCCATGAGTAAAAGCTTCCTGAGGCCTCCTTGGAAGTAGATGCCGCTATGCTTCCTGTACAGCCTGCAGAACCATAAGCCAATTAAACCTCCTTTCTTATAAATTACCCAGTCTCAGGTATTTCTTTACAACAATGCGAGAATGACCTAACACAGTGTCTTAGTTAACAACAAAAGTGTAAAAAAGTTAAAAAATAGAAAAAGCTTACAGAATAAGGACATAAAGAAAGAAGATATTTTTGTATAGCTGTACACGTGTTTTAAGCTAAGTGTTATTATAAAAGAGGCACAAAGTTTAAAAAGTTAAAAAGTTTATAAAGTAAAAAAGTTGTGGTAAGCTAAAGTTAATTTATTATTGAAGAAAGAAAAATATGTTATAAATTCAGAATAGCCTAGGTGTACAGTGTCTATGAGGTCTACGGTAATAAACTGTAATGTCCCAGGCCTTCACATTCCTTCACCACTCGGTCATTGACTCACTCAGAGCAACCTTCAGTCCTGTAAACTCCATTCATGGTAAGTGCCCTATACAGGTGTACCATTTTTTATATTTTATACAATATCTTTACTGTTCCTTCTCTATGTTTAGATATGTTTGGAAACATAAATACTTAACATTGTGTTACACTTGCCTATAGTATTCCATACAGTAAAATGCTGTACAGGTTTATAACCTAGAAGCAATAGACCATACCCTATAACCTACATGTGTAGTAAGCTATACTTTCTAGATTTGTATAGGTGGATTCTATGATGTTCACGAAATGATGAAACTGTCTACTGACACATTTTTCAGAATGGTGTCCCCCATGATTAAGCAACACATGACTGTATTTTGTTCTTAAATATGTATTAGAATGGCACAGTAAAGGCATTTGTTCTTGGAATTCGTTTGGTGGAACTCTGTTAATTATTAATTAATTAATTTAAATAGATATAAGGCAATTCAGGTTATCTATTTGTTCTTGGTAGAGTATGGCAATCGGTTCCTTTAAAAAATTTAATTTCGTTTAAACGGTTGAATTCATGAGTGTGCCATTATAGTTTTATTATTTGTCGAATGTTTGTAGTCTGTAGTGATGTCACTACCTGTTTCTGATGTTTATAATTTTTTTCTTCCCTACTTTTTGTTGGGCATTCTGATTAGAGGTTTTATAATTTTAGTTTATTAAAGAATCGGTTTTTTGTTTTATTGATTTTTCTCCATTGCTTTGCTATTTCAGTGTAATTGATTTCTGTGCTTATCTTTATTTTTCCGTCTCCTGCTTGCTTTGGATTTGATTTGTTCTTCGTTTTCCAGTTTTTCAAAGTGAAAAGTTAGAGAACTGATTTACTTTTCTTCTTTTGTGACATAAACGTTTTATGCTATCAATTTTTCTTTAAGCACTGGTTTTGTATCCCACAAATTTCATTAAATTTAAGGTATTTTCTATTATCTTGTGTAACTTCTTGTTTGTGCTATGGGTTATTTAAAAGTATTTTTCAAATATTTGGGGATTTCTATGTATATATTTTTCTGTTCATTTCTACTTTTTTCTTACTATGATCCAAGAACATTGTTCGTATCATTTTAATATTTTGTGTATGTTAAAGGTTGTTTTGTGGCCAAGAATAAATTCTATTCTGGTGATCATTTCATGTGCACTTAAAAAATATGTATTTGCTACAAAAAAATTAGCCGGCTGTGGTGGCGGGTGCCTGTAGTCCCAGCTACTTCGGAGGCTGAGGCAGGAGAATGATGTGAATCCAGGAGGCAGAGCTTGCAGTGAGCAGAGATCGTGCCACTGCACTCCAGCCTGGGCTACAGAGAGAGACTCGATCTCAAAACAAAACAAAACAAAAACAAAAACAAAAACTTATTTGCTATTGTTGGAAGTGTTCTATGCTTCCAATTCATCAAGTAGATAAAACTGGTTGATAGTGTTGTTCAAGTCATCTAGATATTCATGTATTTTCTGTCTATTTGTTTTACTAGTTACTAAGAAAGGAGCATTGACATCTCTAACTGCAACCGTGGATTTCTTTATCTATTTTTTCAGTTCATGTACATTGAAGCACTGCTGTTAGGAGGAAAATTATACAATGACTCTCCTGATCGCTGGCTATACTACTTGTTTCAATGTGTATTTTCTCTGATAATTTGTATAGGTGCTTCAGTTTTCTTTTGATTTGTATAGGTGCTTCAGTTTTCTTTTGATTTGTATAGTAATCTTTTTATATCTTTAAACTTTTGATTCATTTATATATTTAGATTTAAAAGTGACTGTTTTGTATATATAATATATTTGGGTTTCATTATTTCATCTGCTTTTACGGTCTCTGTCTTTCAAATGGAATATTTAGACCACTTATATTCAATATAGTTTTGATATAGTTGAATTATGATTTATTTTGGTAGTCATTTTAAAATTTGTTACATCTCTTCACTTTATCATTTTGTACTTTTATTCGTTGCCTTAATTCAGTATATTTTCAATGATGCTCTTTTGCTTCTACTACTGGGTTATCATTTAGTGCTTTTAAAAAAGGATTTTTAGTTATTTCTCCAGGCTTTAGAATATACATTTTGAATTAATTATATCCAGTCATCAAATATTATATAACTTTTCTATAGTGTAAAGACCTGCCAACTGAATTCCCCATTTCTTTGTCCCAGTTTTTCTAATATATTTCTATATACTCTATATTTGCATATACTGTAACACACAATGCATTGTTACTGTAGTGGTTTTACACAAGTAACTGCATTTTAGAACAATTAAAAATTTTAAAAATGATTATTTACCACCATTTATATCACTTCTTGCACTCTTTATTTCTTTGTTTAGATACAAGTTTCTATATGATATTCTAATCTTTTGTTCTGAATAATTTATTTTACCATTTCTTGGAGTACAAGTCAGCTGTTAATGGATTTCCTAAGCTTTTGGTTGTCTGAAAAACTCTTTCATATTTTTTAGAAAGATTTTTCACTAGGTATAGAATTCTAGGCTCATTGTTTTTTGAATTAGCGCTTTAGTCATATCATTTCATATTCTCTCACTTTAAATGTTCTGATGATAAGTCTGCCTTCAAGATATTCTCTTTATCTTTAGTTTATGCCAGTTTGTATATCACATGTTTAGGAGTGTTTTGTTTGTTTACTTATTTGTGTTTATCTTGTTCAATATTTTCTGAGCTTCTGTCATATGTGATTTTGTGTCTTTTATGCTTTTTGACAATTCTCAATTATTATTCCTTTAAATATGTCTTTTGCCCCATTATCTGTCTCCCTCTTTTGTGATTCCAATCATATACACATACCTGATAACTTGATATTGTTCCATACCTCTTGAATACTGTAGTCTGTTTTATTTTTTTCCCACTGTTTTGTTCTCTTTGTATTTCAGTTTGGATAATTTCTTTTGAAGTATCTTCAGTTTTGTTGAGTCTTTACTGTGTCAAGTTTATAGATGTGCCTATTGAATCCGCGTTTTTTTTCATTTTTGCTGCAATGTTTTTTATTTCTAGCATTTCTGGTTAATTCTTTTTGGTAGTTTCCATGTGTCTTCTAAAATTCCCCATCTGTCCATGTGTCTACCTTTTCCACACAATCCTTTAACCTATTATAGTAGTTACTTTATTTCTTTGATAGTTTCTACTTCTGGGTCATATATGTTTCCCTTTATTTCATCTCTTTTTAGGAATTTGTCTTTTTCTTTTTTCTTTTTTTCTTCTTTATGTGTCTCTTAATTTTTGGTTGACAGCTAGGCATCCTATGTGGGACAGAAGAGATGGAAGTAAATAGTATTTGTGGCACAAACTGAGCATGCCTTGTTTTGCTAGGCTTTTAGTGTTAGGCAATTAGTCTATGTAGTCAGGAATTGAGCTGGGTTTGGGGTTTGTTGTTACTATGATGATTATCCTCAGTTCACCTGGGACTGTTTGAGTTCTCTATATTACTTTGAGTTTAGGGTTGGGGGCTAGGTTGCCAGAGGATTTTTCTTCATAATCCTGATCTACTGTAAGCTTTAGTCTTTCAATGTGTGCCTATATCTTAGAGAAGACCAGTTTTTGTTATGTATTTTGTACTTCGCTCTCCTGGCTTTGGAATCCTTTTATTTGTGACTTGTTGCTTGCTAGACTGGTGGGAAGTGGGCAGAGGTGCTTTCTTCTATCCTGGCTCAGCCTTCATGTTAGGCAATGCTTAGTCCCTGGTTTCTCTGTGGTTCTTCTTCCACTGTGTTAGGGGAGTTTCTACGAGTCTGGACCCAAGATTTTTTCAGCCTCTACTCTAGGTTTTTTCTTCTTGTTCCCTTTTCATAGCTGTAGTGGGTCTTCACCTATGTCCTGAGGGTGACAGAGTTTGCTGCCCTTCCCCTAGCAGCTTAAGGCTTTTGTTCTGCAGAGAAGGTGAGTACCAGGCTTTAAAGGTGGACCTATGTGTCTTTCCTGCAGCAGCTACTGCTCTTCCCCACAGGCCTGCAGCATGAGACAGGCTTTCTTCTGTTTCTCGCTCTACCCCTCATTTTCTTTGAGTTTCCAGTGAAATTTCCAGAGAAGAGCCTGTAAGTGGGTGAAAAGTTTATTTTTTTCTGCGGGTTCTGGGATTCTATGTTCTCGTGCGAGCCTACACTCAGCGTTTAGCAAGTGGTCATACCCTAACCTTTGGTTTCAGCTATTCGGTTGCCCTGCTCTCAGCTCTCTAATGGATTGAAGAAAAAGTTTGATTTTGTAGATTATCCTTTTTTTCTTATTGTTGTAAGATTTGGACTAACACTTTTCAACTTCTTACATCTTAATTGAAAGCCAGAAAAAAAGGTCATTCAATTAATCCTTCATATTCTTCAGTTCTTGGAAGGCTTCTTGAATTATTTCACTGATGATTGTCTTGACTTTCTCTTAGTTATCTCTTTGTTTTTTGGCTTTTGGATCTTCTGAACTGAAACTTAATCTATTACCTTTTAAATTTCTATTTCTTAGTATTTTTTAAAAAACTACAGATTTTCTTGACTTTACTCCGAAATTCTTCTATTCAGTTATGTATTCAGGCTATCACGTCTTCATTCTTAAGAACTCTTTGCTCTTTGTTGAATTTCATATATGTGATATAAATGTTATATGTCAAATATATATTTATGAATGTATATGTAATTCTTATTTATTAGAATAATATAATTAATAAAATATGTATCTCTTTATGAGTGAGATATATGTAATATATGACATATATCCTAATTATATATAATTACTTATTTAGTTGCCAGGTTTTTTTTGTTTTTGTTTTTGTTTTCGTTTTTTGAGATGGAGTCTACTCTATTGCCCAGGCTGGAGTGCAGTGGCACGATGTCAGCTCGCTGCAACCTCTGCCTCCCAGATTCAAGTGATTCTTGTGCCTCAGCCTCCCGAGTAGCTAGGATTACAGGTACCCGCCACCAAGCCAGGCTAATTTTTGCATATTTAGTAGAGATGGGGTTTTGCCATGTTGACCAGTCTCAAACTCCTGACCTGAGGTGATATGCCTGCCTCAGCCTCCCAAAGTGCTAGGATTATAGGTGTGAGCCACTGTGTTCGGCCAACAGAATGGTTTTGAGAACATCAAGTTTTGTTTCGTTTTCATTTTCCTCTTTTGGTGCTTTTTTTTGTTTGTTTTTTCTCTATCTCCTCCAATGTTTCCTTTTTTTCCAGGAAGCGTCTTTCTTCCTTAAGACTTTCTTTAGCTATATAATATATAATACATGGCTGTCTTCTCATAATTAAAAGTAGGGGACTGAAAAGCTGATTGTAAGCTCTCAATGTGTGCTCATTAATTTTGACCTTAACTGTCATATGAGCTACTTGTGGAGGCAACTAATGAGAATATCTTTAGAACTTTCCCATTGGGTTTCTTGAATTACCCAGCGCAGGGCCTTAACAACTCCCACATGGAGGTAAGGGTCTTCCTTCCATTCATCATTCTGGGAGCTCACTGTAGGCATGGGTTGGGGACTCTCAGCGTTCAGTGTGCATAGTTGCTGAATCCTCCCTTGATGGTGAATACAAGCCTGTGCCCTCAGTTGAGTTTTGTGTTCTCATTCATTTCCAGGATTCTATCTGCGAGGAAAAGGCTGTGGCCAAGTCACGTGCAGTGCAGCAGTACTTCTCATCTCACATTCACTATCCCATAACATACTCTACGTAAGCCCCGTTCCTGCAGTAGCTCTAGTTACAGAGGTACTAAAGTTGCCAGTTCATGTGCATTTTTAGGGTTTTGCAGGGTAAATCATGTTAGTTCTCAGCTTATCCCACTGCTTGGGATTCACCTTTGTGGGGTTCTGCAAAGTCAGTTACCACCTCATCCATCTGTATCTTAGTTTTTGGCATTTTCTGTTCTTATCTCCTTTCTTGGTTTCACCATTGCTTTGGGTTTATATCTTTTCAAGTTAACCTTTATTTTAAAGATACATCTAGAAGGACCAAATTTGGATGCCTGTGTTTGATCTTCTGTCAAAATCCAGAAGCCGAATATATCATGCTTGATTTTTCTCCACTTCTCCACCAGTTGCAAAGTACATTTTGAAAATGAAGATAGCAAAAGGCAACTCGTCTCACTCTTTATTAAAACAAATAAATGTATAGCAATTGAGAAATCCCAGGTAATCAGTGAGAAAGGAGTTCTTTGAAATGGGTTTCAGTACCCATATGAACTTAATATATCTACAAGGAAGAGTCATAAATCAGCAAAGCAGGAGAGAATAAAATCTTAGAAATAAAATCATATTAATTAAAGTTATATTTTTAAAATAAAATAGTTATAAATTAGAAAAAGTAAGTGAATAACTGATACGATGAGAATAACTTTTCAGAATAAAAGCAGTAGATAAATTTATGAAAAATATATAATTGTGTTCAAAAACATTGTATACTTTCTTTATTTCCAGGTATTAGTATGCTTGAATTTTTAAAATTTATATTTTTCTGTAATTTCAAAATACATTACATAAGCATGAATTATATAATAGTAAAATATTGCACATTAATTTAGATAGCTTATACTTCAACTGCATGAACGTTTAAGAAGAATGTGAATGCAGGTTGGGCGCGGTGGCTCATGCCTGTAATCCCAGCACTTTGGGAGGTCCAGGCGGGTAGATCACAAGGTCAGGAGATCGCAACCATCCTGGCTAACACGGTGAAACCCCATCTCTACTAAAATGAACAAACAAACAAACAAACAAACAAACAAAATTAGCTGGCGTGGTGGCGGATTCCTGTAGTCCCAGCTACTCGGGAGGCTGAGGCAGGAGAATGGCATAAACCCGGGAGGCAGAGCTTGCAGTGAGCCGAGATCACACCACTGCACTCCAGCCTGGGCGACAGAGCAAGAGTCCAACTCAAAAAAAAAAAAAAAAAAAAAAAAAAAAAAAAAAAAAAAGTTTATAATTTGAAAACTTAAGTTACTTATTTAGTAATCTATACCATAATTTTTTTCTAGAGTATCTTTTGTCCACAGAAGTTATCTGACAAGCACTATTTTTCTAGATGGACTACAGGAACTGTAAATTGTTTTCCTTCTGCAGCTAAGATGAGCTTTGTCTACACAATTGCCACTTTAGCCGCAGTATAAAATGTCCGTTCTCTCTTAATTGTTTCCCTGTCAAAGAAAAGATAAAAAATAAAAAATAAAAAAGACATCAAACACAGATCATCCTTAAATACCTTAAGTGCTTTTGGGGAATAAAAGCTTATTCTCATTTTTAACAGTGTGATACCAAAGTTTATTAGTATGTCACATTTATTCTAGGCACTATGATTGATGCTAGGAATAAAGAGAAAAATACCACACAGTTCTTGCTCTGGGATGAAGTACATACTGAATGGGGTTGGGACCACAAGAAGAAGAAGGTAATTGTGTTAGGTGATATGGTGAATGCTTTGACTTAGTAGGATGTGAAATCTGTGGTCTCATGTGGATGGAGGTGGAGTGGGAGTGGGGAGGGGATGGGGAATGCTTATGGCATGGCTTGAAAACAGCCAGATTTGTACATAATCATCACAGCATACGATGTTCTCCTTGGCATCACTCCACTGCAATGCTGTACACAGCACATAGCTAGGAAATCTGGTTGTCAGACTGAACTCATTTACTACCTAAGTGATTTGCTGCTTGAGTCTACTTAGCCTGAATTGAGCAGCAGGTAGATGTTTCCTTTGTTTCATGTCTGCCGTTAACACTAGGGGTTGTAAATTATTTAACATGGCTTAGTTAATACTTAATTGCTAATGAAGCTGAGAAATGTTTATCTATTTATTTGTCATTCATGATTCATCTTCACTGTTTAATTTGCTTGCCCATTTTTTCTTAGATTGTTTTTCTTATTGTTACTGAGGTAATATGTATTTTGTATCTTTACCAAAGCTTTGGTTTGCCTTTTCACTGTTCATGAACTTTTATTTTGATGAACAGAAGCTCTTAATTTTAATGTAGTCAATAAAGAAGCTATTAATTTTAATGTAGTCAATGTATCCATAATTTTTATTTTTAAAAATTTGAAATAATTATAGAATCAGGCTCACGCGATCCTCCCACCTCAGCTTACCAAGTAGCTGAGACTACAGGTGCATGCCACCATGTCTGGCTAATTTGTTTTTTAATTTATTTTTTGTAGCGGCAGAATTTTTCTATGTTGCCTAGGCTGGTCTCAAATTCCTGGGCTCAAGCAATCCTTGCACCTCAGCCTCCTAAAGTGCTGGGATTGCAGAGGTGAGCCACCGCACCTGGCCCCAGTGGTTACATTCTACTCAACTGTAGTAAAATATCAAAACCAGGAAGGTGATTTTGGTACAACGTATGTGCACGGATCTCTGGCCTTTTATTATGTAAGCCCATGCATGTAACCACTACCACAATCAAGATACAGAACAATTCCATGAGCACACAGATAGCACTCCTGCTGCCCTTTTATTGTCATACCCCTCAACTAATCTCAACCCTTGAAAATTATTATTCTTTTTTCCTCTGTGTGTGTGTGCATGTGTGTGTAGGTGTGTTTGGTATTTTTTATTGAGTTGAAATTCAAATAACATAAATTTAGTCATTTGAAAGTGTATAATTCTGTGGCATTTAGTGCATTCACTGTTATACAACCATCATCTCTATGTAGTTCCAAAACCTTCTCATCACCCCCAAAGGAAAGCTTGTACCCCATAAGCAGTTGCTCACCATTCTCTCCTCTCCCTAGTTTCTCTGAACCCCTAACCCGCTATCTGTCTTTAGGGTTCACCTACTCTGTATTTTATAAATGGAATCACATGATTGTGAACTTTTATGCCTGGCTTTTCCTCATTAGCATAAAGTTTTTTTTGTTGCTGTCTGTGTTTTTGTTTGTTTGTTTGTTTGTTTGTTGTTTGAGACGGAATCTCACTCCTTTGCCCCGGCTGGAGTACAGTGGCACGATCTCGCTTCACTGCAACCTCTGCCTCAGGTATAAGTGATTATCCTGCCTCAGCCTCCTGACTGGCTGGGACTACAGGTATGTGCCACCACACCCAGCTCACTTTGTGTTTTTAGTAGAGATGGGGTTTCACTATGTTGGCCAGGCTGGTCTTGAACTCCTGACCTTGTGATCTGCCTGCCTTGGCCTCCCAAAGTGTTGGGATTATAGGCATGAGCCACCGCGCCTCACCTAGAATAAAGTTTTTGAGGGTCATCCGCATTACAGTATGTATCAATACTTTGTTCCTTTTTATGGTAGTATAATACTGTATAATAATGTATCTATATAACACAATCTGTTTAGTCATTTTTCTGTTGATGGATATTTGGGCTGTTTCCACCTCCTGGCTATTGTGACTAGTGCTGCTATGAGAATATGTGCACATGTATTTTTTTGAGTACCAGTTTTTAATTATTTTGGATATATACCTAAAAGCAGAATTGCAGGATCACATGGTAATTACTGCTTAACTTTGTTAGGAACAAATTGCTTAGTTCAGTGACTGAACCATTTTACATTCCCACCAGCAATGTGGCAGAGTCTAATTTCCTTAAATCCTCATCATTATTTTTGTTTTGTTTTGTTTTTAGAACAATTATAGGCTTCCCAGGAGGTGTGAGGTAGTATTGCACTATTGCTTTAATTTGTGTTTGCCTATTACAAAGGATTTTTCTTTCATACGCTTGTTGTCCACTTTTATATCTTCTTTGAAGAAGTGCCTATTCAAATCCTTTGCATATTTGAAGATAGGCCTGTTTGTATTTTTGTTGTTGAGTTGTTATGTATTCTGGACATTAAACCCTTATTAGACATATGCTTTGCAAATATTTTCTTCTATTCTATAGGTTGTATGTTCACTTAATGATAACTTTTGATGCACAAAAAAATTTAATTTTGGTGAATTCCAGTTTATCTAATGTTTTCTGTGTTGCTTGTACTCTTGGCATCCTATCTAATTATCTAAGGCTGTATCATGAACATTTAGCCTTACGTTTTGTGCAAAGATTTTTATGGTTTTAACTCTTTTATTTATGTCATTGATACATTTTGAGTTAAATTTTGAACATTATGTCAGGTAAGAATTGAACTTTACTTCTTTTGCATATAGATGTCTGATTGTCCTAGCACCATTTGTTGAAGAGACTGTTCTTTCTCTCCATTGAATGGACTTGGCACTTTCATTGAACATCACTTGGCTATAGATGTATGGGTTTATTTCTGGACTCAATTCCATTCTCTTGGTCTTTATGTCTATCATTATGCTAATACCATATTGTTTTGATTACTGAGCTCTGTGACATTGGAAAGTGTATTAGTCAGGATTCTCTAGTGGGATAGAACTAATAGGATCTATCTATCTATCTATCTATCTATCTATCTATCTATCTATCTATCTATCTATCTATCTATGAAGGGGAGTTTATTAAGGAATATTGACTTACATGATCACAAGATGAAGTTCCACAATAAGCCATCTGCAAGCTGAGAAGCAAGGAAGCCAGTTCAAGTCTCAAAACCTCAAAAGTAGGGAAGCGGACAGTGCAGCCTTCAGTCCATGGCTGAAGGCCATAGAGCCTCTGGCTAACCATTGGTGTAAGTCCAAGAGTACAAAAGCTGAAAAACTTGGAGTCTGGTGTTAGAGGGTAGGAAGCATCCAACATGGGAGAGAGATGAAGAAGGGAAGACTCAGCAAGTCAAGTCCTTCCATCTTCTTCTGCCTGCTTTATTCTAGCCGCACTGGCAGTTGATTAGATTGTGCCCACCAAGATTGAGGGTGGGTCTGCCTCTCCCAGTCCACTGACTCAAATTGTTAATCCCTTATAGCAAAAGCCTCACAGACACACCCAGGAATAATACTTTGCATTCTTCAATCCAATTATGTTGACACTTAATATTAACCATCATAGGAAGTGTGAGCCTTTCAGTTTTTAAAAAAAATCTTTTTAAGATTGTTTTGCTGATTCTGGGTCCCTTGAAATTCCATATGAATATAAGAATCAGCTTTTCCATTTCTGCAAAAAAATAAAAAAGGCCATTTAAATTTTGATAGTAATTGCAATGAATATGTAGATTGCTTTGGTTACTATTATCCTCTTCACAATGTTGTCTTTCAATTCATGAGCACAGGATGTCTTTCCATTTATTTAGGTCTTCTTTATTGTTTTCAAAAATGATTTGTAGTTTTCATTGTATAAGATTTTATATCTTTGGTTAAATTTATTCCTAGCTTTTTTTTATTATTTTTATTTTGAATGCCATTATAAATGAAAGCATTTACTTAATTTCCTGGTTAGGAGAGCTTTTCTCCTGGCCAGTTACTGTCAACAGGTCTTCCCGCTGATTCTTCTTGCTGGTTTTACTAGGCTTGGTGACACTGTAAATGAATTATTACTCAGTCTCTGGAAGGAATGAGCTTACTTGGGCCACCTTCAGTTGCTGAGCTGGGGGTCAGGAAATGTTGGGCCTGGTAAGTTCCAACAATGGTATGAACCTGTGGCCACCTGAATCTCTGTCAATATACAGAACATGACCATTGCTGTAATGTCTCTTCGTAGTAAATCCCTGCTAACCCCAGGCAACAACTTTTTTGATTTTTTTTCTACCATAGGTTAGTTTTTCCTATTTCTGAACTTCATATAAATGGAATTACACTGTACGTACTTCTTTTCCGAAGGCTTTTTTCACACAGTATAATTATTTTGAGATTTTGTGTGTTTCTTCATTTTAATTGCTGAATAGGATTTCATTGTATATGTGGATGTACCACTATTGTTTTGTTCATTTATCCTTTAATGGATGCTTCTAGCTTTGGGCTAATGTGAATAAATCTGCTTCATTCTAATATAGTCTTTTTCTTTTGTGGACACATCTGGGGGTAGAGTTGCTGGATGCATGTTTAGTATTTAAAAACTAGCCAGTTCTTTCCCCAGAGTAGTTGCATCAGCAATAGGTGAGAATTCTTGGGTTCCATGTCATTGTCACCATCAGGCATCTTTCAGTCTTTTAAATTTCAGTCATTGTGGTGGGTATGTAGTGATGAGTAATTTTGGTTTTAATTACTATGTCTTTTATGACTAATGATGGTGAGCAAAGTCAAGTGTTTATGAGCCATGCATGTATCTTCCTTTGTGAAACATCTGCTCAAACCTTTTGCCTGTATGTTCTTGGAAGTCTTCCTTTTATTAGTGAGCTGTAAGATTTATTTATATGGGCTGTATACTAGTCTTTTGTGAAATATATTATTTGCTAGTATTTTCTTTTAGCTAATATTTTCTGCTTATTCTTTTAAAAAATTATATCCCCTTATCAATAGAATTTTGAAATTTTGGCAAAGTTCATTGTTTTCCTGTTATTGATTTGTTAGATTAATATTTGATTTATATAATTTGAGGTTATATTATTAGGTGACTTCACAATTAAATACTTTATTACTCTTGTTGAATTTCACTTTTAAATTAATATTTGATACTAATCAGTGATCTGCATGAACAAAATATGACCTGTGAATGCTTTAACTTGGGTTAAAGCATTTTCCTTTTCAACTTTTATGCTATTTTTGCTGAATATTTTGGTTTTATCTTGTTTTTATTAAACCCCACAAACTGGATAGAAATGTTATTGCATTATATGATAAATTAGGTTATCAATTCATTTCTAACATAATTTTTATTTTTATTTATTTTTATTTATTTTTATTTTTGAGACGGAGTCTCGCTCTGTTGCCCAGGCTGGAGTGCAGTGGCCGGATCTCAGCTCACTGCAAGCTCCACCTCCTGGGTTTATGCCATTCTCCTGCCTCAGCCTCCCGAGTAGCTGGGACTACAGGCGCCCACCACCTTGCCTGGCTAGTTTTTTGTATTTTTTTTAGTAGAGACGGGGTTTCACCGGGTTAGCCAGGATGGTCTCGATCTCCTGACCTCGTGATCCACCCGTCTCGGCCTGCCAAAGTGCTGGGATTACAGGCTTGAGCCACTGCGCCCGGCCGTAACATAATTTTTAATTTTATTTTCTTGCTTTTCTGACTTTTCAGTTTGGATCATTAATCCCTAATGAAAATGTGATCTTCAGAAGTTACTTATTTGTTGGTGGAAAAAATCTCTCTTTCTTTTCAGTAAAATATTTTTATTTCTGTTTTTGATTTTAGGATTCATTGTGATCTTGATTCTGAGAACCGATTTTTTCAACCATTCTAAAGCATTCTCTATTATTATCATAACGTATATTGCCTCGCTTAATTCTTCTATGACCTTTCTAGAACTGTTATTAATAACTCTCCAAATAGATTAACCTCTTTTTTTATATTGCTTTAATACTTTATATTTGATATGGTTTGGCTCTGTCCCTGGCCAAATCTCATCTTGTAGCTCCCATAATTCCCACAGGTTGTGGGAGGGACCCAGTGGGAGATGATTGAATTATGGGGGCAGGTCTTTCCCATGCTGTTCTCATGATAGTGAATGGGTCTCATGAGATCTGATGGTTTTAAAATTGAGAGTTGCCCTGCACAAGCTCTCTTTTTGCCTGCTGCCATCCATGTAAGATATAACTTGCTCCTCTTTGCCTTCTGCCATGATTGTGAGGTCTTCCCAGCCATGTGAACTATGAGTCCAATTAAAACTCTTTCTTTTTTAAATTGCCCAGTCTCAGGTATGTCTTTATTAGCAATGTGAAAACAGACTAGTACAATATTCTTCTTCTTGTCCTGTGATCTGAATAATTTTTGATAATCTATATTCTCATTTACTAATTTACAAACTTTATATCAATTTCAATAATTAAAAATTTTTTTTTGAGAATGAAATGTATCAATTTTTTCCCAAATCTACCAGATCCCTTGCCCCTTAGTTATATTTCAAAACACCACTTTTGTTTTAGGACACAAGTTATAGGTATTTAGTTTCCATCTCCATTCCTTTTAGTAACTGCATTGTAAGTCTTTGCTTTTATGCACAATGCATTGTTTTCTTGCATGTTTTGTAATTTTTTTCTTTGAGTGATTGAATTTTTTTTAGAACAGTTCAGAAATTTATCTGTGGGTTGAAATACATATACCTTGAGGACGTTTACTTCTGTCAATTGCCTCTAACACCACCAACCCAAGACGATGTTCAGCTAAATTCTTCATCTAAGGGTTTTCAGGCACTCAAAGTAGCACGAATTCTGTCTATATACTGTGGTTGGATTTGGTGAGACATTTAAAAAAGGTTTTCCACGCAGCCTTCAGCTTAAAACAGACATGTTTCCTGTTGTCTTCTTCTGTGTTTCAGGATTGCTTTGTCTTTTGGTGAATCAACACTTAACCTGATGGTGTGATGTTCACGTCCCTCCTGTAAACACCTGTCACCTTTTAGATTCCCAACTTGCTCCCACTCTAGCTTTCAACACCTGTTTCTTGCAGAAATATTTTAAGGACAATACTATTTAAATTGAAATTCTTCATGTTGCTAAGATGTGATCCTCTCTGTCCTTCCTAAGAAGTCTTCAGTCAAGTTGGTTTAGTAGCTATTCTAGTGTGTGTGTGTGTGTGTGTGTGTGTGTGTGGCATTCTGTTCATATATAAGCTGAGATTCTATGCATGTAAAACAGATGGAGAGGACATTTGTCCAAACATCAGTCTATTAAATTAATTATGTCAGTGAAAACAGGAGTTCAGAGCCAGAGATAACCTCAACAATGTAAGGCCTTTGAGAAGTTTTCAAAATGTTATGGAGAGCTTTGATTGTTATAGGCTGTAAACTATGTAGTATAAAATGTTTTATTTTATTTTAAACAATTGTAAACAATTTTCAGATATACGTACCCCATTGAACATTAACTGTAATCATTTCCCAATATGGATGTAATTTTTGCTGTTTTGAAAAAATTTTGTGCCTCACTCTAATAATCTACTGCAAATGTTATATTCTGTTCTAAACTACTTGTCTGTTAAAACCAGCTGCATCAGTTTGGAAGACACTATTTTTCTTTAACCCCTTGTTTTTGTTTATCCAGTGGCTATCAAATTTGGTGATAATGATCAACAAATAAAAAACCCCGGGAGTTATTGTTGGATTGATTGCAATTGAGTTTAGTTATATAAATTATCTTTCTTTCTTCTGTGAATTTGAATGAGGAAGATATCCTTACACAATTTAGTATAATCACATTTCAAAATAATTTTTTAAATGTGAGCATATAATGGATTATAATTCCTACAGTACAGAATAATTAAAGGAAATAATTACTTTTATGAATGAAAACATTACCATAGGAATTATAATCTATTGACAAATAGTTCATATAATCCAGTGACAAATAGCTCATGTTCTAACATTTGTTTGGATCTTTGTAAGTTGTAAAGTGTTCCAGAAATGCTAGATTTTATTTAATTCAGACACTAATTTGGCCTTTTTATCAAGCCTGTTGTTAATTGCTTTAGAAGAACCAAATGCCTGTCATCAAAAAGAAAATATAAGCAATCAGGCCCTGTGAAAGCATAGCAGGTGCAGAAAACAAAAAGTAATGGCTGATGCCTAGCCACCAGTTTCTCTCTTAAAAAGACAATATTAGAATTAAGTTTGTGATGGTACAGTATATTGAGTGGATCTGCTTTGATTTGTTTGTACCTAGTTCAGGAGCCACTTTGTTTAATTGGGGTCATGTGTCTATTGTCTTAAAAAACCTATCTGGAGAAATAGTTAATTTCTGAGGCAAATGATGTAATGTATGTGAACAGTATTTAAAAACCAGTCATTATATGAGTATAAATTATTGTTATAACTATTTCCATCAAAATATCTTTTGGTTCCTGAATTCTATCTGCAATTATTTTTCCTGACATCCAAATTTAAAGTTCAACTCTTAGAACTGAGTGGTTTAACCTTGTTATACTTTCTGATCAATGACTGCATTTCAATTTCTTGATTGGAATGTTCATGATAATAGAATTATCACTTATTGCAATAATAGTTATTTTCAACTGCAGAAAATTCTTTTATTCTCTGCTCTATCCTAAGGAAAGTTAGCCCATGGATCAAAGTTAGAAGTAGCACTTCCTCTCGTTTCTGCTTGTACCCTCCAAGGCCACAGCCTGGGTTCTGTACTCAGACTCAACATCATGTAATTGATTATGAGGATATGATAAGACACATGAAGTTTAGAGTATTAAATGTTTAACACCAAACTATTTATAGTAGCAGAATATTGTAAACAACCTCTTTATCAGTTTATATGGATTAAATAAAAGTTGATATATCCATATGTTAGAATATTATGTAGTGATCCAAATATTTAGGAGGGATTTTAAAGAGATTATATGCATGATATAATTTTCATTAAAAAAGTAGTAGCCAGGATCATTTGTACATTAGAATTTCAATTTTGTATAAAAGATTGGCAAGAATGCTGGATGGAATATACATAAAAATGTTTCAGTGGGTCTCTGAGGGGTGATATGTAGGTGATTTAAAATATTTTTTATACTTTTCTATTTTTTCAACAATGATTACCTACTGTTTTTATTATCAAGACAAAAGAATAAAATTTCATTACAAAATGCAAAGGCTCTCCTGTAAGATGGACATCAGCTAACTGTAGCCAAATCCAGCTGGCCACTTGAATTTCTAAATACAATTTGATTGGAACACAGCCACTCCACTTTGTTTCTGTATTGTCTGTGGCTGCCTTTGGACCACAGTTGTAGAGTTGAGTAGCTGCAATGGAGACTGTGTGACCCACAAAGACTAAAATATTTACTATCTTGATTTTTGCAGAAAAAATTTTCGGTTCCTAATTCTACGATATCACCCTGCCACTAATCTCATCCAGCAATTCCTATTGCCATATCTGAGAAGCCCTCAGCCAATATTGCTCCTCGCTAAATGCTTGCTTATTTAAGACAGATTCTTCTCCATGCAGATACTCACTGTAACTTTTGGGATCTTAGAGACCACACTTGCTCAGTCAGCCACCTCCAAGAACCTCGGAGAGCCTGTTCACCAATTGCACTCTGCTTGTAGCCATTGCTATCCTCTGAGGACTCACATTCAGACTCTTTGTGGTTGACGCTGTGCCTGGAATTCTTGTCCAGTCTTCTGCTGTTATGGAAGCTGGTGCAGACCCACTTACCTTTCCTGGGTTACCTAGATGCAGCCACTGCACTGACTTCTCTGTGTCCTGCTGAGTTGTGTCAACCTCTCCATTTCTCTTTAAATGTTTACTCACTCTTTTTGGAGCCTAGTCTGTCTACCTTGAGACAACCCCATTTTTCTTGGCTGCCCTCTGCTATTCTCAGTGAGGGTTTTGCTACAGGATAACCTGTACCCAGGCACTAGAGTAATGAAGGACAAGCCTGGAAGTACATTAGGCACTATGGACTCATTGGCAGTGGGGAAGAAAATTGATTTTCCTATTTACAAGGAATGCACATGGGTATTCACTATTTAATTTAAAAACAAAAACAAAACCAAAACAAAACAATAAGGTAACAAACTCAAAAGGAAATATTGTGTTTCTGCTTGACTCACTCACCTACATAATTTAAATATGCTCCAGGTACTTTCTATACACTTTTTCTTTTAATTCTCCTAAGCACTCTGAGTATTATGATCTATTATGATATTTTATGGATTTCCTGTTGATAAATCAAACCTCTGAATGTTAATGCCATGACTTTAAGAATTTGCTATGCTGACTGACATCAAATCTTACACAAATGAGCTTTTGGGTTGTGGCCTTCCTTTAGAGATACTCTCTGGACATTTTCTTGCCAATAGGACCATCTTTCTCGGCTCTGGAGTTAGGATTTTTAAACTTTCTATGTGACTCCACCTTAGTCTTTAATGACTAGGAATCTTTCTCATCTGATTTATGGAAGGTATTTTGTTTCTAGTATCTTTCATTTCATTTTTCACAGCTTTATTAAGGTATAATTGATGCATAAAAATCTGCACATATTTAATGTATACAATTTAATGAGTTTGCACATGTGCATACACCTGTGATACTATCACCACAACCAAAGTAATAAGTACATCCATCAGTTTCAGAAATTTCCTTATGTTCCTTTGCATTTTTGTGTGTGGTAAGTACATGTAACATGAGATCTAGCCTTGTTTTATTCTGTTTGTCTTCCTACAAAGGAATACCTGAGGCTGGGTAATTTATAAAGAAAAGAGGTTTATTTGGCTCGCGGTACAGCAAGCCGTGCAAGAAACATGGTGTCAGCATCTGCATCTGCTGAGGGCCTCAGGTTGTTTCCACTCCATGGTGGAAAGGGAAGGGGAGCTGCCATGTGCACAGATCACATGACAAGAGAAAAGCAAAAGAGAGAGGGGAAGAAGATGCCAGACTCTTTAACAACCAATTAGCAAGGAAACTAATAAGGATGAGAACTCACTTATCCCTTCCCATGAAAAGAGGATATTAGTCAGTTCATGAGGGATCTGCTCTCATGACTCAAACACCTTCCATTAGGCGCCACCTCCAACATTAGGATCAAATTTTAATGTGAGGTGTGTAGGACAAACATCCAAACTGTTGCAACTCTCTTAAAATTTTGAGTGTGCAACACTGCATTGCTAACTATAGGCACCAAGTTGTATGGCAGACACTAGAATTGATTCATTTGTTTATCTGGGACTTTATACCCATTGTGCAACTTCCCATTTTTCCCCAAACCCCCATCCCCTGGCAATTATCATTCTATTTTTCTTAAAGAAGTATCTGCACTCTTTAATTTATAATAGCATTATTCACAATAGAGGAATGTCCTTCAACCCAACTGTTGGTCAACACATAAATGGTAAATAAAATGTGGTGTATTCCTTAATGAAATAGTTTTCAGCCTTAAAAAGGAAGGAAATCCTTCCATTCGTGACAACATGGATAGACCTGGAAGACATCATTCTAAGTGAAATAAGTCTGTCACAAATACTGCATGATTCCACTTACATGAGGTATCTAAAATAGTCAAACACATGGAAGCTTTTCTTTCATTTTGAATAAAGCTTTCTGTGTTTTTTATATTCACAAGTCCCTATTATTTGGTTGTCTTGACACCATATTTTAAGAACTGGAAGACAGTTCTTAAAATGTGGTGTCAGGACAACGAAATAATAGAGATTTATGAATATAAATCCATAGTATTAATCAATGGATATTGACTCATTGATTAGTATCTGATGGAATTGTCGCTCTCCTTCAGATTTGGTTTTGGAATATTGTGTCCTTACCAGTCATTTCCATATGCCCTGGGAAGAAAGGTCATTGATGTGGCCTTAGTTTTCTCTTGTATCCATCAGTTCTCAAGATTTTCTTTACTCGCTAAGAATGAGCTCCTCCCACCAATCTGCAATTTGATTTGAATTTTGAATATATACTCAAAATTTTACAACACATTGCATTATCATTATGATTCAACAAATAAGATGGAACTGAGAAACATTTTGAGCTTTGTCAATGTCATTAGAAGAAAATACATAGGAAAGTAGGAAATGTTCAGAGAAGCTCAATATTACCTCAGCATTCAGCCTCCCTGAAAGCCCCCATGCTCAGGTGAGTTCTATGCTGAGTTATAACTGCTGAGCTTTCTGGACTCTCTTTTGGTAGCTGATCCTTCCACACCATCCTTTTATGTATAAGAAAAGATACCTTTTCCAACAACAGTAGACTTTAAGCACCGGAACCACACACAAGTTTATCACAATTCTCCCTTGAGAAGGAGAATGGCAACATTGCTGAATATGTATTTTATTTTATTTCTTGACTTTCCTTTTATTTTCCCAGATTGACTGCAATTCACTCACCTACACTCTTAAGCCATTAATCATCCTTATGTGATATTTTTTTTGCAAGAAGTGATGTCATGCCTGCATCCATTATTTAAAGTTGCCCTTCATATATCTGATTATGGACATCACATTCAGAAACAAATGCAAAATGGAGGTGCCATTTAGCTGAAGTCAGGAGAACACCAGATGTCCTGATGTTTGCTGCTCCTGCAAAGGGAGTGAATTAAACTACACTTTCTTCTCTAGCACTGAGTTTAGGTAATGTTTTTACCACACCAGTCTCTCACTCAGTCTGTTTTCTGATTATGCCTCTGTAGACGTTGTCTTCTTTAGGAAGAGACTAGAGGATTTCTTTTGACTGAACTATCCAACAGCCTCCTCAGCACTTACTTCTATTGCAATGTGTAGCTAACCACAAGACCCTCCCTGAGACTCAGGCCAGGAGGTGTGGAGTGGTCTACTTAGCATAAGATGAAAAAGATGGAGAAGTACAGGTGCAGTGGCTTACACTTGTAATCCCAGCACTTTGGGAGGCCAAGGTGAGTGGATTGCTTGAGGCCAGGAGTTCAAGACCTGTCTGGGCAGCATGGCAAAACCCAATCTCTACTACAAAATACAAAAATTAGCCAAGCGTGGTGGCACATACCTATGATCCCAGTTACTCAGGAGGCTGAGGCACGAGAATTGCTTGAACTGGGAGTTGGAGGTTGCAGTGAGCCCAGATCGTGCCACTGCAAGCACCCTGGTGACAGAGTGAGACTCTGTCGTAAAAACAAAAACAAAAAACAAAACAAAACAAAAAGGGGGAGAAGCACGGCACCTGGAAAACCTGGTAATTGTTTTAGGAGAAGGTCATTCTTCAGTAGGAACTGGTCCAGGGTAATTTTCTTATCTCTTACTTTGTCATATTAAGGTTTTTGGAACAGAATTATTGTCATTGAGATTAGTAATATTTTAAGGAAAGTGTTGTGGTTGGTTCTCAACAAGGAAGGCTAGCTGAAAACAGTCATATTGTAAACAGAATGATATATGACTTGGAGCGCTCAGTGAGTCCAAGTCTTGCCCCTTAGCCCCTGGGCACTCAACGTTGTCAGAATCCTAAAACTAAGCAAGCTTGAGGAATGCAGAATCATGTTAACTAAACTCCAGAGAGAAATAATTTTACACAATGGATACCAGTTATTCATCTGTAATGAAGAATAAAATAATGCCCAAGGACTGGATTTCCCTGTGACATACATTGCTGGAGCCTCTACTCTCTGAGATCAATAAGAGACGTGGGAAGCCTTGTAAGTCGGAAGGTTACTTCTTGAGCTCAGAACTGAGACGATTTTATTGGCTAAGCTATCTTCATGCCTCCACATTCACTGAAGGTGTTTATCTTTTTCCAGGAGCAGAGTGCACGCAACTCCATGGCCGGACATCTCCTTCAATGGGGAGGATACATGAGTCCTACAAAGTCTTCTTCCCTGGGTCTTCATTTCTAATGCTTTCATTGCTGACCAAACTTTTTACAGGAAACTTTCCCCCTCTGAATTCAATAACATCTCAGTCAATTGTTTTCTTTGCGTTCAGTGTCATTATATGAATGCATAGTTTGCTATCCTGATTTCTTCTATTTTTGTCTGTAGTAATTCTCAAAAGACAGTCTTAGTGTAAGTTCAAGGACACAGAGTTGGGGTGCCGGCAGGGAGAAGATTTATTGCTGCCTCAGATTAGACAACTCATTCCTCAGGAGGGGAAAAGAAAGATGCAAGTGTGGGTTACACAGCCCTTCAACCCAAACAAAATCTAAAGTATATGCATCATGCTTTCGCTGTTATTTCATTTGCTTTCTATATTGTGCCTCACTTCCTAGTCCCTAAATTCCTCCTGTTCAAATCAGCTCTCTTTAATTCCAATTACCCTGGCTATCCCTTACATGTCTGGTGTCTGAGGTTGTTCCCCTCTTACTTGATATCAATCACCACCCCATTGAAATCTTTTATTTTCTTAAGTGAGATTTAGAAAACAAAGTCCATTTGGTCGTGATGATGTAGGATGAGTTCAGGTTGATTATATCCGCTATATTCAATCTAGGATTTAATAGGAAAGATACAAAGATGATTGGCCAAGGCAGGATCTGAAAAGGTGAATTTTAAAAGTGTGCTTCTTAGATTACCTTGTGGATGTTATTTTTTACTTTTGCATCCCAGAATTAGGGTGATGAAATACAGAGTATGAAAAATCTAAAAGAGCGTCATCGCTCATATTAAACATCATACTGGAAGTCCTACTTAGTGCAATAAGACAAGAATAGGAAAGAAAATATACACAGATTGGAAAGGAAGAAAGAACTGTCTTTATTCTTAGATTATATGATTTTCTATGTAGAATCAACAAGAAAATTCCTGGAATATAAATGATTACAACAAGATTCAAGGATTCAGTGCTAATACATAAAAATCAAGTAATTTTCTACATATCAGCAATGAAGAATTATAATTTGAAATAGAAAATACAATAGTATCAAAAAATAAAATATTTAGGCCTATGTCTGGAAAATATGTACAGGATCTTTATGGAGAATATTACAAAACTCTGATAAAAGAAATCAAACAAAATCTAAATAAGTGGATAGATATGCCGTGTTTATGAATTGGAAGAGAATGTTAACATGCCAGTCATCCCCAAATTGATCTATAGATATAATGCAATCCCAATTAAAATCCCAGCAAGCAGTTGTGTAGACATTCACAAACTGATTCTAATGTTTATAGAAGATGTAAGTGATCTCTAACAGCCAACACAATATTGAGTAAAAACAAAGAGGACTGATACTCATTGACTTAAAGACTTACCATAAAGCTACAATAATTAAGACAGTATGATACTGATGAAAGAATAAACAAATAGATCAATGGAATAGAATAGAGAGCCCAGAAATAGACCCAAATAAATATAGTCAACTGATCTCTGAAAAAGGAGCAAAGACAATACCATGGAGAAAAGATAGTCTTTCAAACAAATAATGTTGGAACAACTGAACAGCCACATGCAAATAAAAATGAATCTAGACACAGACCCCACATGTTTCAAAAAATTAACTTAAAATGATTCATTGACATAAATGCAAAATGCAGAACCATAAACTATCTGCAAGAAAATAGAAAAGAAAAATCTAAATGAGCTTGAGTTTTGTGATGTTTTTAAAATATATTATGAAAAATACAATCCTTTAAGAAAATATTGTTTATTTAAATATTACTAAAATTAAAAAATTCAGCTTCGTGGAAGACCATTAATAGAATAAAAATACAAGCCACAGCTTAGGAGAAAATATTTCCAAATGTCTTATATCCAACCTATATGAAAATCAAGAAAAACAAAACAGCAAATCAAACATCACAATTAGATAATAAACAAAAGATCTGAACAAACACCTCACCAAAGAAAAATGCAATGGCAAATAGGCATAAGAAAATACATTCAACATCATCTGTCACTAGAAAACTGCAACTTAAAATAACAATCTGATGTCATTGCACACCTATTAGAATAGCTACAATTTAAAAAAACCCCTGACAATACCAAATGCTATTTAAGATATAGGGCAATAGAAACCCTCATTCCTTTCTGGTGAAAATGCAGAGGATACAGTTACTTTGGAAGACAGTTTGGCAGTTTCTTACAAAGCTGAACAGCCTTGCCATACTGTGTTAGTCTATATTCTGTTGTTTATAAGAGAATGCCTGAAACTGGGTAATTTATAAAGAAGAGGAATTTATTTCTTACAGTTACAGAGGCTGAGCAGTCCGAGGTCTAGGGGCTGCATCTGGTAAGAACCTTCTTGCTGATGGGGACTCTGCAGAGTGCTCAGGTAGTGGAGGGAATCCCATGGTGACAGACTGAGTGAACGAATACGCTAGGTCAGGTCTCTTTCCCTCTTCTTATAAAGTCACCAGTTTCATCCATTATAAATCATTCATCCATTAACGCATTCATGGATTAATGCATTCATGAGGGAAGAACCCTCATAATACAATCACCTGTTAAAGTCCCAACCTTTCAATGTTACCACATTGAAAATTAAGTTTCAACATGAATTTTGGAGGGGGCATTTAAACCATAACAATCCAGCAGTTACACACCTAGGTAGCTTTCCAATTATTTTGAACACTTGTTCATACAAAAACTTGCTTGAGAATGCTTATAACAACTTTATAATCACCCCAAACTGGAAGCAATCTAGGAGTCCTTCAATAGGTGAAGGGATAAAATACTTTTTTACATCCATGCAATAGAATATTATTTGGCATAAAAGGTGAGAAAAAAATGAGCTCTCAAGTTATAAAAAGACACAAATGAATTATAAATCCACACTGCTAAGTAAAAGAAAAACTTCATACTAAATGATTCCAATTATATGACATTATAGAGTGCAAAATTGTATACAGAGTAAATAGATCAGTGGTTTTCAGAGGTTTGGGGGAAGCAGGGATGGTGGGGGATGTTGAATAGGTGAAGCCCAGGAGACTTTTGAGGGTGGTGAAACTATTCTGTATTCTACTGTCATGGTGGATACATGACATTATGACTTTGTGAAAGCCAATAGAAATTTACAGCACAATGAGTTAACCTTAATGGATGAAAATTATATATATATAAAAAAAATCACTGAAGAGATCAGGGTATTCCAGGATGCAATGCAGAATGTGACAAAATCATCTAACTTGATTACAAATGCATGAAAACATCCCACTGAAGGTGATAGATGAATAAGGTGCTAACCCAAATATGAATGAAGTCCGTAAGACTAAAGGCAAAAGTAATTTAATATAAGCATTGTTGATAAGGTTGATAAGGTGTTTGCCACTGGGATATAAGTTAACCATTCTCATACAGATTGACCCTGACTTATGATGATTTGACTAATGATTTTTGGACTTTATAGTGTGTAAAAGCAGTACACATTGAGTACAAACCATACTTTGAATTTTAATCTCTTATGTTTATTTTTACTACTAGAGAGTAGGCTTTGTGTTAGATGATTTTGCTTAACTATAGGCTACTGTAAGTGTTCTGAGCATGTTTAAGGTAGGCAAAGGTAAGCTATGATGCTCAGTAAGTTAGATGTATTAAGTGCATTTTTGACATGATATTTCCAATTTATGATGGGTTCATCAGGATATAATCCCATCGTAAGTTGAGGAGCATCTGTACTGTTATGCATGTATGCTGGAGTCAAATACCTAAGTAAATGGGTGATAGATGGTTGGATCCCAGGTTTTTCATTGTTGGATCTGGCATTACACATCAACAAGGTGGGGAGGAAGCTAGAGTGATTCATGTGGTAATGGATTAGGGTTAGACACAATAGAATAAATTCCTTTTTTTTTTTTTTTTTTAGTACAGTGGCGCGATCTTGGCTCACCGCAACCTCCGCCTCCCAAGTTCAAGCAATTCTCTTGCCTCAGCCTCCTGAGTATTTGGAACTACAGGCATGTGCCACCATGTCCAGCAAATTTTGTTTGTTTGTTTGTTTGTTTATTTGTTTTTTGGTAAGCCTTAATGCAGGTGTATCTGTAGTGAGTGGGGGCTAAGACAAAAGAACAAGGAGATATTGGAAACCTTTAAAACTCTAAAGAGATTGTTCATGAGGCATATATTCTCTAATCAGATCTCAGTCCTGGGCTCTTTGGAAATGTACTTCTCTAACCAAGCCATAGAAAAATCCAAAAGCCTGCTAGTTTTGAATGGGGCCCAGTCTGAAATAAACTCTGTAGCAGTTCCAGGCTGTGATATGAACCTTGCTTCCACTTGAGCCCTATGATCCAGTAGATTTAATGATGCTCAAGGAGTGATCTCTAGTAAATAAGGATGGCCCTGGCCGTCCCTGAAATAAAAATCATGAGGCAGACCCTGGGGGGTTTAGAACAAAGCCATGCTTTCTTCTGTTGATGATGACACCCCTTTTAATAGACAGCTTCTTGCTTGCCATTGAGTCCTGGCAGAGACTGCCACTTGCCATGAAGCACCAAGTGACTATGAACGGGTACAAATTTCATGTATATGCCCGGAATGCTGGTCTTGACATGTACCTATCATCTAGGAGCAAGTAGTCTGATCAAGCCATATTATGTCAACAGATAACTTGCTTATGACTGGAAGAGAACCACCTTTAAGAATGGATTGCTATTCTATCAGATGGAGCATATAATGAGCCAGGAACTGGATATAAATAACCTTTGCAGGGGTTTTGCTTTATGTGCCTAAAATCCTGACATCTGCTGGTCTAGAGATCCTAGTTTCCAAGAGAGGAATGCTTCCCCCTGTGGATACAACACTGGCCCCTTTTGGCCGGAAGTTGATACTGTCACCTGGCTAATTTTGTCTCCTCTTGACTGTAAATCATTTGGCACATGAGGAAATTACTGTACTATTTGGATGATCAATCCCGGTTATTATATTAAGAGTAAATTGGATTGCTATTCACAATGAGAGTAGTGATTAGATCTGGAAACTGGGGAATTCTCTAGAGTGCTTCTCAGTAATTCCAGGTTCATTGGTAAAAATCAATGGAAGACTTCATGACTCAATAAAGTGAGGACCATTAAGGGACTCTACCAGGTGAAAAACACAAATCAGGGAAGTGCTAATTGAGGGCAAGAGTAACCTGGAATGGATGTGGGTGATAGAAGTAATAAATATTAATTACTCCCTCTTTACTAGTTACAGAAAAGGGGACTGAAACAATTACATATTTCTGTTGTATATGCAATAGCCAAACATTTCCTTTGCACTCCTGCATATGAGAAGTGTTGCTGCTATTTAGTTCAAAGATTATCAGACCACGTAGAGTCACATCCACACCTCAAGGGGGGAACTGTAGATATATGGGACACAGGGTATGAAGTGGAAATGATGAGCAAGAGGGCTTGTCTTGTTTAGGGAAAGTGTGAACGTGTCTTCATTTGTGCAACTGTTGGCTTGTGACACAGAGGAAAAAAAATTAAGTTCGGGCAAATTGGTGAGAGCAAGCAAGCAGTGAGCAGCAAAGTGTATGGGCTGTGCTGAGCTTGCCTCGTTCAGACCACCCTTCATCTTTCTCCATCTCTGCTCAGTTTTGCAGAAGGGCTGATTCCTACAGGCTGAGTGTGAAGTCTTCTGTGTCAACTGCCTCCTGTCTGAATCAGTCAGTAAGGAGGCACTGGGGGATACTAGAGGACAGGAGAAAGGAAGAGAGAGCAGTATCACAGGCAATAACAATATCATGTCTATGTTTGCAGCCTCCGGCAGACAGACCCATTGGAATTCCAGTTTTTGTGGGATGACTCTGGTAGGCTTCAGAAAAGCCTACTTTTTGTGTCCTTCTGGTCTGAGGGTTGGAAATGATGGCTTCCTGATATTGCCCATTTCTGGCTTGCTTCACTGTGTTTCTTAGTCTTCTCAGCATTTTCATAACCTGAGTAACCAACTCCCTGAATTCAGTTCTCTTTGTTTCAAGTACTTAAGGTGGCTTCTGGTTTCCTGGTTGGGCCATAACTAACAGGGCTGGGTTCATGGGTGTGTAACCTATACAATTGCACAGGGACCTGACCTGGGACGGGCTTGTGCTTGCTTTACTGCTCATCTGTTGCCATATTGAATGAAAGAATCTGCAATTTAATTTTGCACTAAGCCTCAGAGATTGTGCAGCTATTCTTGCTGATGAACACACATGAAAACTCTTAGAATTGCTTGCTGTAATAGAACACATCTAGAAGGGGTTTGTTCTTGACAGGTCACTTGCCAAGACCTCTAGACATGGGGTGGGCTGTTCACTCTGACATGTAGACAGAAGGGTCACCTAAAGTTTCTATCAAGGACAGCAGCAATGACAGTGACCAGGAAAGTGTCATAGAGCATAATGACTGAGGTGATGAGGTAAGATTATAAACAAGACTGTAAATAACAGAGTGAGAAGCTGGGAGAAAGGGCAATTCCTTGCTGTGGTGCCAGTGGTTTTGCTAGGCCATGAGCAATGCAAGGATATTGCAGATCCAGTGTTCACAGTGCTTGAACGTCTTAAAATTCACACATTGTTTGCTCAGCTTGTTTTCTTTCCTAGAGACATTATTGTATGAAAGACTTGGGCTTTTTTCCACACATATATTAATGCTGTTATTGGCTCATCTGAGAAATATGGACAATTTCTCCTATCTGTAGCCCAGCAGGCCAAGATGTCCCAAAATAATGTTTGTACCTATACCAGGAATGAGTCCTTAAAAAAATCAATCTTTTGCAATTCAGCCAGAAAAAGTCCAGCACTGCTGTCGTCTCCAAAGACAACATATTCTGAACCTGGAAATCCTGCCTCCATCATCTTGATCCATTCACTTTATGAAGGAGATTTCTATCCAAAACATTATGAGGCTTACAAACCCTCAATGGAGAGAAGAAATTCAAGTCTGTGCATCTAATAGCTATGGCACAGATGTTTGTCCCCTCCAAATCTCATGTTGAAATTTGATCTCCAGTGTTGGAGGTGTTGGAGATGTGGGGACAGATTTGTCATGAATGGCTTGGTGCCATCCTCACATAATGAGTAATCAACTATTAGGTCTATTTGCTCTTGTGAGAGCTGGTTGTTAAATAGAGCCTGTCACCCCACCCCCTCTCTCTTGCTTCCTCTCTTGCCATGTGATCTCTCAACACGCCAGCTCCCCTTCACCTTCTACCATGAGTGGAAGCAGCCTGAGGCCTCACTGATACAGATGCTGGCACCATGCTTCTTGTACAGTCTGCAGAACTATGAGCCAAAGAAACTTCTTTTCTCCATAAATTACCCAGCCTTAGATAATCCTTTATAAAACACAATCAGATTAAGACACTAATTTATAATGAAAACAACTGCCAACATTCATATAAGGCACAATATATTTCAGGTACCATGCTAAACATGTTCCTTTCGTTGTCTTCATAAAAATTTCATGAGATAAGACTATTGATATGCCCCTTTCACTGTGGAGAAAACTGAGGATCAGATAATTTAAATAGTTTGTGCAAGTTTCTATGGATAGTAAATGTTGGAGTTGAGATTCCCACCAAAGCAGTGGGCCTGCAGAAAAAATTTCCTTAGCTAAGGGACTTAGTTCCTTGTTCAATGTAAAATGTAATTCTGGCCCTGTTAACATAATTGTTTATACTGAATATGGCTAAGAAGGTTAACATTATAAGATTAATTGATTGGTTGCTACAAACCCTTTATTTTAACCCCTGACCCACCACATGAGGAGCTCAGACCCTTCTTCTCCTTACTCCTGTATCACCCTAGGCAATACCCCACTGTTGTATTGCTTAGAACACTGGGTTTGTCCATCTGCTAACCAGCCTTCCCTCTTCTTCAGTCCTGGGTCTCTTGAAGACAACAGTGTTGTAAATCTGATACCAGCCTTTAGACAATGTCTAACACATAAAATCACCCCACACACGTCAACTGAAAAGGTGGCTGAAGGACTATGTATAATTCTAGACTGGAATTTTGAGATCAAAAATGAGGTTCTGTCCCACTGCTCTCCTGAAGTTTGACTTCTGCCAGCCTTGCCTTCCACGCCCTCTCTGTTTTCACACTCACTGTTGACCACCCTCTTTGCAGTCTCCTCATTCCTAATGGTTGGCATTTTTTTAATGACAGTAGCTAAAAGGAGATTATTGTTTAGCTTAGATCTTTTTTTTTCTTTGTTACTTTATTTTTTCTCTTCATTCTTGATTCCTTCAGAAATCAAGAACATCATAAGGAAGATTTAGGGAATCCTTAAAGCCTTTCCAAGCACCATAGTAACAGCATACTTCTAAGAAAGTTAAGTTCTGTCTTCAGGTAAGCCAGGGAATTTGAGGAGTTGAGTAGAGATACTTTGTTGACTCTGGAGAACCTAGATTTTTGGCAATCTTCCATACTCCCCACCCTTGCTACACTTTATTTCTCACACTTCTCATCTGTCAAGTTACCATTTTCTTGACTGAAAAAGATTTGGGAGCCAGGAAAAAGTACCTTTCCTGTTTAGGAGTGTATTTTTTATTTCCACCTTCAAAGCTGTTTTTATAGCTTTTGCTTTTTCTCATTCCTCTCCGGCCCAGCTTCTGGGATGAGATGATTCCACAGAAACTGTTTCCTCATTTGTTGTGCCTTCTGAATCATAGGGTGATGTGATTAGTCACTTGTGAAAAAGGCCAAACTAAATAAAATTCGTATTCTGATCATGTGGAATCATTTCTCATGTACGAGGGCTGTAAGGTAGTATTGTGTAATGAAGCAAAACAAACAAACCCTCCTATGAAATAAAATAAAAATCCTGACTGGCTCTGGTTAAATCCCAGGACATTCTTTTGATATGGAATCTCAGAAAAGTTTCTTTATCTTTCTGAATCTTCTTTCTTTTTACTATAAAATGGAGGCACTATGGAACTGTGTCATTATTTAGTTAAAACAACCACCATTGCCACCACCATTTGCCTGGGTAAAGTATCTCTAATAGTGTCTGGCAAATACTAGGTGTTCCAGCTGTGCTAATGTGCTTGCCAATTGTCTACATTAGAAATGAGACATCAAAAATTCACATAGTATAGGCACTTCATCCTTTTCCAGTATTCTAAACAGCTAGCTGTTCTGCTTTTGCTTGAAACTTCCAGTGATGGGTAACCCTCCACCCCCCATGGCAGTCTATTCTTTTTTTTTCCCCCATAAACCAATAACATAATCATTTGTTATTGTCAAGTATTATGTACTGTACATAATTATATGTGCTATTCTTATTTATTTATTTATTTATTTTATTATACTTTAAGTTCTAGGGTACTTGTACACAGCATGCAGGTTTGATACGTAGGTATACATGTGCCATGTTGGCTTGCTGCACCCATCGACTTACCATTTACATTAGGTATTTCTCCTAATGCTATCCCTCCTCCAGCTCCCCACCCCCCAACAGGCCCTGGTGTGTGATGTTCCCCACCCTGTGTCCAAGTGATCTCATTGTTTAATTCCCACCTATCAGTAAGAACATGCAGTGTTTGGTTTTCTGTTCTTGTGATAGTTTGCTCAGAATGGTGGTTTCCATCTGGATCCATGCTACTGTAAAGGACATGAACTCATCCTTTTTTCATGGCTGCATAGTATTCCATGGTGTGTATGTGCCACGTTTTCTTAATCCAGTCTATCACTGATGGACATTTGGGTTGGTTCCAAGTCTTTGCTACTGTGAATAGTGCTGCAATAAACATACGTGTGCATGTGTCTTTATAGTAGCATGATTTATAATCCTTTGGGTATATACCCAGTAATGGGATTGCTGGGTCTAAGTCATAATAGTAGAGAGATCTTTATTAGCATGAACTGAATAGACAGAGTAGCATCAGCCAGCGATTGCAGGCATGTGCCTCAGCCTCCTGCCTTCATACCCTGCTGGCCCAGGGCAAAGTCTTGATGTTTCTGTGTACATCACCCACCATCCCTGAGAAGGGAAAGGTTATAAACTTACTTATGCCTGAGAGTTGTGTAATAAAGTTTGAAACAGGCAAGAGATTAAATTAGCCTTATAAATCATGAAGCACAAATTGTAGTTGTGAAACAAGTTAATGGTTAAGAAGAAATCTAGCTAGAATTTTGGTTTTTGTTTGACGGTTTGTTTTAACATTTCCTTTTCCACATCTTTCGAAGAAAGACCAGTGTGGCTGTTGAAGTCTGAGATAGCGCCCAAGGATCCCTGCCTCTTGGGGCTCACATCCTTTGGTTAGATTTTCCTCTTAAGCATGGATGTTTATCCAATAGAATAAGGCCAACGGAGATGTTACCTCTATGATTGAATTTGGTACACTTGTAATGTGTGCCTTTCTAGAAGACTTTATGGTTCTATTAGATGATGGTTCCCAAACTAATTGGCTTGCTTGTAATCACTCAGGAGAACAGGTCATCTTTTGGATTTGTCCTCAGTTTGGTGCGAGGTCCACATACACAGGCACTGTGCTATGGTGCCTGTGTTTGCAAGTGTGGCTGTGGGCCTGCCATGCCTTCCTACAGGCCTACCTGCACCTGCCATCTGCCCTGAGCCATAGTTTCACTGTGTTGCCCTCTCACTAGTCTCCTCCCTGCTGCCAGCTTTGGTACCACAGTTTATTGAGGCTTTTGTGGCTATCTTGTTTTGTTTGTTTGTTTGTTTTTTGAGATGGAGTTTTGTTCTTGTTGCCCAGGCTAGAGTACAATGGCACAATCTCAGCTCACTGCAACCCCCGCCTCCCCGGTTCAAGTGATTCTCCTGCCTCAGCCTCCCTAGTAGCTGGGATTACAGACACCCACCACCACGCCTGGCTAGTTTTTTGTATTTTTAGTAGAGACGGGGTTTCACTATGTTGGTCAGGCTGGTCTTGAACTCCTGACCTCAAGTGATCCACCCACCTCAGCCTCCTAAATGAAGTTTTGTGGCTATCTTACTGCTCTACCTGCAGGCTCCTGGCACATTCCTTGACTTCCTGTTGAGCATATCTTGGACACACTATGCATGCATTAGATCTCCTTGGCCTGGTATCCTAAAGCCCTCTAGCAATGTGTCACGTGGGCAGCCTCCAGTGGTCCTGGCCCAGTGTTGCCTGTACCTAATTCCCTTCTTGTGTCCTTTATTGTAGGGCTAGGTGTGAGAAACTTACAGTTTTTTCAAATAGGTACAAGGAAGAAAAAAAAAATACACCTAGTTCTCCACACCCACCAAACTAGTGGAGGAAGTTTTATCCTTGTTAGTTTTCATTCTGCTATCTTTGTCACTGATTTTTAGGTTGGCTGAGATGCTGGCTTTCAATAAATTTGCTAATCATCCTGGCTTTTGTCCACTTGAAAAAATGATAAACATATTGTCCAAATATTCATATCCATGATACTTTTATAGGACAAATCTGGACAAAATATTGTCTTGTTCTCCAATATAGTTTAAAAATTTGACATATTTTTCCCACATAGTTTAAAGCATATACAACTAGATTTGCCTTAACATTTAATGCAAGAGTTTGAGAGAAATTTAAGACTCTTTTGCTTAAGAAATTATATCCAAGTTACATCCAAATACACTGATTCTGTTTCTTTATGGTTAATGGATGATTAGGTGTTTTAGGCTTTAATTTTGAAAGGAATATAAAAGGTTACAGCATACACAGCATGAAAATGTATGTGACAAAATCGTTGTCAGATGTGAGTTGCATTCATTAGCATGGACCCTTCTTTAGCATAATATGAATCTAATGCCAAGTTTATGTTTACCTAAACTGATGATGTTCTGGGTGGAGATGCTTAATCTACTCTCTTACAAGAAGGGGGTGAGGCAGAAAAGTAGATGTGTGTCCTCTCCCTTCTTTCTTCCTCAGTGCCCTGCCAGAAGAGGCCAGGGATCTCACATCACACAGTTAGTGGCTTCTTAACCTGTCTCAGGGTATGTGAAGATGTATGGCAATTAAGAACATTCATCTGACTGGGCTAGACACATGTCTCCACAGCACTGATCAGGGCTCCCAGCTTCTTTATTGCAGGTCATCAGGTAGTAATAACTTTCAGTCTTCACAGTGCAGAGCTGTATACAAACTGAACAAGGAGAAAATGCTGTAGCTTTTTAAAAACCTATTCCTTGAGTCACTGATTCTTAAGAAACAATCTGATTTTCCTCCTGATTGTTGTGTTTTCAAAAGGATTGATAGTGGCTCATGCCTAAGGGGAGAAGCCTTTGATGTGCCATAACTGCGTGCCCACTTTTAACAAGGTGGTGCCATACACCATGATATTCGTGGTTCCCACTTATTGAAAGGCATGATGCCTACTATACTCTTTCTTTAGAACCCACAACTTCCTTATTATGTAGGTATTAGTATTTTTCTCTTAAAAGAAAAAAAAAGTAAAAATAAAATTAAAAAAACTGGAAGCTCAGAAGAGGTACATGTTCCAATCAACATGACTACAAAGTCCCATTGTACAATGATAACAGCCGATTTTCTAACAGGCAGACTCAAACATAGTTTGGTAATGAAGCATGCTACAATGTGAGATAAGCTTGGTACAGAGCTGTAAAAATACTTGTGTCAGTCTAAAAACAACAATAAGATTTCACATTTTTATTGAATGAAAATGTGCATATTAAATAAAAATTAGGCAGGTGGTTATTTAAACAATTGTTCATTTGATTAAAGAGAAAAAACACTTAAAAAGATATAATCGTATTGATTAACTTCAAGCAGGTTTGCAATCTGATCCTAGTTCCTTTTGGGTTTCTTTCTTTGAACACACATATATAAAACCTACAGGAACATTTATAGACTCACAAATCTTGACAAATCTTCAGTACCAAATCATAGAAGTCATCTGCTCGAGTCAAGTACATGGATTCTATTTATTCTTCTCAGCCAGAATGGAAACTTTCTATTTCATACATTTTTTAGAAAAGGAAAAATGTTATTCCCTAACTATGTATCCCAAGAACTCACTTCTTCTAAATCTATCCTCCCATTAAAACTTATCTGACTGTTTTGGTCCCCTGAGTAAAAGCTGTCAGTGGTTCCCAGGAAGCTGCCTGTTGTTAAATTCTTTTAATGCTGTGGTAAATTGGATGATTGGCCCCTATCCTTCACCCCTTATTGTATCATACCCTCTGCCTCTTTGCTGCGGTATTCCTACCACAAAAGCAAAGTGTGCTCACTCACCCCTTGACACTGGGCTGTACCTTGTGACTTGTTTTGGCCGTTGGGCTAACAGCTGACTTGGCACAGGCAGGAGCTTCCCTTGTGCTTGTGCAGTTGGGAGAGTTCCCTCATGCTTCTGCCACTGCCACAGGAAGGATATTCTGCAGTAGCCAGCTGGTCCTGCATGAAGGTTGAAGGACACATGGAGGAGAGTCATCCTGGCTTATCCACTAATATGTGAACAAGACATAATTGCTGAGTTTTGTGTGCCAATGACATTTGAGATTGTTTGCTATGCAGCGATCTTAGACTGTTAGAAATTCTTTGCAACACTTTCCAGGGTCTTGTCCCTTCTGACCCTTTGCTTCCCCTCTCCCCGCTGGTGATTTTTCCCCCAGTGACTCCCACAGGCTGGTGGCTCCTGAGCATCCCTCATCAGCTCATGTTGTTTCCCTGCTAGCCTGCATTCCTGCATTCCTGATTTTCTTGAGCCTTGAGTCCCCCTACTCCTTTCAGAGAAGATGATAACCACAGGGCTTAGGGGATTAACTTTGGGTATCAATGGGCCCTTCACGGTAGACACAGACTTAAGCTTCGGGCACATAACTGCTCCAACCTCAGTGCTCTCATCTGGAAAATATGAGCAATAATATCTCATAGGGTTTTTATGAAGATGGTGTGTGTTTAAATCACTGGTTGCTCTAGTTTAACCTGCTCAGTAAGATTTGAGGATGTTAAGTGTTTTTACATAAGATCCATGTAAAGGTCATCTTATCTTGACAATTACTTCTTCCATTTCCCACTTTCCTGTATCCTTTCTCTCCAAATGTAGAAATCTCTTACTGCATTGGGATTGGTGTGAGACCTTAAACACTGTAAGGCAGGAATATATTTCTTATTCAGTGCTAGTTGGCACAGAGTAGGGGTTATGTCTTTCTTGTACTGAATTGAATTTTGCACTTGGATTATTGTCTCCTGGGGGGCCCTACCAGCAGATCCAAATTTCCTAGAGCAAACTCCATTGCTTGTGTTCCATTTCAAGCCTCCCTCCCTCCTTGTCTCTGACTGTGCATTCTGTTTACTTCTTATAACCAGGAACATTAATCATTTTTTGTATGTTTTCCTCCAATGGGACATGATGGACATGATTATTCATATGTAGGAGTAAACAAACCCAGCTTGTTTCCTTCTGGGAACCAATAAACCTAGAAGCTATTAATTTAGACTAGAGAACAGGAGTTTAAAAAGCTTTTCCCTTTTTAATGATGCATTCCCTGTAATTCCATAGTATTACATTCGGGAAGTAACATGAGAGTTCTCTTGTGGCTAATTTAACACCTGTTCTTGTGTGGACAGGTCTTTGAATTTATTTTTTAAATGTTTTTTGTTTTTGTACCATCAGTGCATTTGTCTTATTGCATTTCCATTGAAGAAAAGATAAGATTAAATATCTTTCACAAGAATTAAAGGAAACCAAATCGAACGTAAGTTCTAGGTAGTGCTGTATCATGTGAACACTTTCGTGAATGCTGGATTGAGAACTGAGTGAGCATCATCATTGATACACATAGTACTTCCGACAATTTTTGCAATCTTTTGGTACCTGTTTCTCTGTACAAATTATGAAGAAACAACTGAATTTTTTATAGCTTTTTGACATCTCAGAAGCAAATAGGTTTTAGGGATTTAAATTGCTGCAGAAGGATGCACGGTGTAGACAGTAGGAAAGAGTCTCCATTTAAAAGCTAAAGAAAAGTGCATTTGGGGAATTTCGCCATTCATTGTGTGAGAAAAATTAAAAACATCTGCTCTGAGCCTTTTCTCAACCACAAGATGGAAATAATAGTATGGACGTCACAAACTGATTGTGGGGCTAAATGTAAAATTTGTAAACATATTGGCTTCCTTCATTTGAATTAATATTTGTTTGGTGAGAAACATGATAGAACTTATTTCTCTGTGACTGGGGGGACAGATGCACCTGGGATTGCTGCCTTCAGCTTAGGTCAACTTAAATACTTTTCATTCACTGTGTTACCCGGAGGAAGTCACTTAACTTTTGTAACCTCAGGTTGGTCAGCTATAAAGAAAGACAATTATAAAACAAACTTCATAGAGTTATTTGAGTAAGAAATGTGTCAGAAGGTATAATTACCGATTAAATTAATAACATTCCTTTTTTGCACAGCTTTATTTAGATACAATTTATACACCGTAAAGTTCACCTGTGTAAAGTATATGATACTATTAATACGAAATTGTGAAGTCATCACCATAATCTAATTTTAGAACATTTTCATTACTCAGTAAAGGTATTTTATTTTTCTGCTAGCAAAGCATTGAATGCCAGTTTTTCCACATCCTTGCTAACCCTTGTTTTTCTCTGTGTATCTACTTTAGTCATTCTAGTAGGGATGAGGTGGGATCTCATTGAGGCTTTGATTTACATCACCTAAATGTCTATGAGGTGAATGAAGATGAATATCTTTTTAGGTGCTTATTTTCTGAGCCTCAGTTTCTCTTTCTGTAAACATAAATAATAATACTCTCCTTACAAAGGTAATGATTAGATCAGATGATATATGTAAAGGGGATACATATATATACACACACACACACACACACACGCACAAGATCCTAAACATAGAAGGAGATAAATAAACGGTTGTTTATTTTTCTTTGTGTTTCTTACTTGGGCCATGGGGTATAACTACAGAAAAAAATAATCATAACAATTATTGGACAACTTTCAGTTTCCCTTCTGTTCTGCTGAAACTTAGGAGTGCTTCATAGCACCCCACCAATCTGGCACTGGGTGAACTCCAGGACAGTGCTGGACATTAATGGTAGGGCTGCAATCAAGAGAACACAATGGAGTGACAGGGCAGATCTATCCCAGACACCTCCAGGTTCAGGACGGAAAGGTGTGTAGTGTAGTCAGTGTTCTTGGTTGTAAATTGAAAGAGAAAATAGATGTATTCAGTAGATATTGGGAGTTTTCAGGGTCCTCTTGAGGGGCTGTGGTCCAGGCTGGGAGAATGGCCAGGACTAGAACCCAGGAGGTCAGGCAGCGGAGGTAGTGCCTGGCTGGGATGGCACCACTGGCATGACCACACCATTCATGGTCTGCAGCCACCCCCTGGAATCTCCACCTGCCCTGGGCCTCTGCCTCACTCCCGCACCCCTATATTCATAGTCTTGACTATGTCTGGAGTTAGATGGTGACTGGGCCCAGGTTACCTCCCATCTCCTGGCTGCTTAATATGGGAGGGATTATCTGCTCTCTGATGGTTTCCTTAGAAGAAGGTGGGGACCTGTCTCTCCCAAACAATGAGGGACTCCTCAGACAAGAAAAGGGTTCATTTCCCAGGAGTCCCCAAATGACAAATAACTAGTGAAGGATCCTAGGCTGTTGATCTGTGTGTCAGGTGGGTGGGTGAAGAAATGAGTGAATGATTATATCCCCCTACAGATAATTGCAAAAGTGAATATTCACTATGTAAGTCAATCAAGGTATTTGGCTTCCTTAGACTTGTACACTTAATAGCATACACTTGACATGTTTATATTCTTTCTACTTTGTCATGGCTTTTCTTTTCTTAGGGTCCACTGAAAAGAGAAATTTCAGTGACTAAGAGAAGCATCTTCCAATTCCCTTATTTGTGAAGGTTCTGGTTTTCCAGGAGATAGTGCACTAACAGGTTGGTATCAGAGCCTTCCCCAGGCTACATCCCCATCCCTCCTGCCATCATCTCCTGCCTGGCTGCCTGTCTCTTATCCTGTGCTTTCTGTCTTCAATAGAGCGGCCAGAATGACCTGCCAGCCCATTGCTCCAAAGGTCGTGCTACATGCTCTACCCCCACTATACCTTTCCCCATTTCTTCCTGGCTAATGGCTACTTAATTATCCAGAACCCAGTTCAAACATCACCTCCCGATTTCTCCTAACTCTAGTTGCTTATCCGTGTGTCTATTATAGCTACTTAATTGCTTGTGTGTGTAGGTTCTCCTCTCTTAGATTGCAAATTCCTCAAAGGCTGAAAATAACTCATCAACGCTTGTGGCTCTCAGTCGCACTCCTGCTACCAATCATCCAGCAGAGGATGTGGTTCACGACACACATTCAATCCAGGAATACTGAACACAGTAATTCATTACTGTCAAGGAAGGTCTTAGAAAACCAGGGGCCATCTTTGCTTTTCCCAGGTCCAATTGTGTAGATTTCCACTTGCTCTCCCCAAGGGAGAAAGCTGTCCCGAGGTCTCTCACCAACTTCTTCACTCTCGCAATCCATTTTAGACTCCATAAGCAACAGATTAATTTGGCAGCCCAAAGAAAATTTCCCACCAACGAGTCTTCTAATTCTTCCTTTCTGCTTTCATGTAAACATTTGCACTTGCTGACACAACTTCTACTTAGCATTTATTTCTCTTTTTACCAAATTAGGCTACTTATTGCCTTATTTGCATATAAGACTCACTACTTGAGAATGTTCACAAATCGCAATAATTAATACTTACTTGCACTCAATATCACCTATCTACAAAGCAATTTAAATTTATTAACTAAGTCAGCTAATTGGTAAACAAGCATAAACCATTGCCACGGTTACAAAGAGTGGGGAATTGAGATGTGGAGGCACTAAGTGATTTATTTAAGCCATTCAGCAAATGAACTGCAGAGAGAGAGTTTGCATTAGTCCGTTGTTGGCTCTCAGCCCCATATCTAGACAACTGGCACAGCCCAAGCCGCACAAGCAACAGGGGGCAATTAGTTATGCAAATCAGGTAATTACAGACATAAATACTCACTGTCTCATGCCATGTCTGCTGGCCTCAGAAGGCCCATTTGGAGCCAGGTCTTGAAGGACTATGTTAACAAACTCAGCAGGACTTCGTGGCTCAACATCAATAGGAGAGTAGACTATTATGTTAGTGACTCTTGTCTACCACTGCGTTGTGTAAGGAATATCTGTGCTCTCAAATTCAGTATTGTCCTTAGTGAACTTCTCTTGTCATTTTTAAACCAAAAGGTTTGTCTCTTTAAGAAAAATAAGCAAATTCATCATGTAATTGGTAATTCAAATAAAATATTTGTTAAGATCTTCCTTTGTAGGCATTTGGGGAAAAGGTTAAGAAGACTCAGGTTCCTTCCTTATGAGAATTATCAAGAAGTGCTGCTGTGTTCCAGGTGTTTTTGTGTGTGTGTGAAAATCTCTTATTTTCCTAGGAGAGCTCTGGAGGGGGCAGTGCTATTTTTCTTACATATAGAGTCCAGAACAGATAAACACACACGCCCAGGATCAAAGGTAGAAATGAATACTTGAAAATTTAGGCTTAGGTTTGTGTGATTTCAGATCTCGCATGTATTTTAGGGTATATCATGAATACAGAAAAGTGCACAAATCAAAAGTGATACATTTTCACCAACTGAAAACACTTAAGTAACCAACATCAGATTAAATCTTCCTAACAATGGAAGTTATAGTTTCAGGCACTTGTTAGGAAGACAGTCCACTCTTCTAGAGATCACACACTTTTACTCACAGTTGTAAAGTGAGGACATGCAGGCCAAGGGAACGATGAAGCCAACATTTGCTGGAGCAGAGCCTTGTGTGTGCATCTCCGGCTTGGTCTGAGCAGGGGTTGCCTGTTACCTTCACTTTCCTGTTCCACTGCTCTGCACTGTTGGAGGCTCCCAGTTGCAACTCAGGATGAAACTAAGGCTTGGGGCACATTCTAATCTTCTTGAATTCTCCAGAAGGCCAGCTACTTACTTATCCATGATGGACACAGGGGAAGAAATTGCCCTGCATTTAGAAGATTTGGACATTGTTGGTAAAATACTTTCTGCTGTGTGGTGACCCCTTGTCAAGACCCAAGGCTACAGGAGAATAGACAAAGCATTAGGAGACATAGAAGGTAAAGAAAAATAAAAACAAAGGGAAACTCTAGTTAAAATACAAACAGTCTCTTCAGACGTATTCATTCTGCTATCTGGAGGCTGTGGGGTTCAATTAGCATGAAACACCACCTTTGCTGTAGCAGGTTTTAAGTGCAGACAGTGGTGTGAAATATAGGGACATGACACATAGTGCCTATTCTGTGATCAGCCCTCTCTGGGCTTCAGTCTCCACAGAACCTAGAGTTTTGGATAAGATAATTTCTTACCTGACATCCAGCCCTAAAGTGATCGTGTCTTGTTTAGTGAAGATGAGCTGTAACAGGAATGCGGAGGATGGCAAAGACCCCTGATACAGCAGGGGTCAGAACATGGATTCTGGGGCCACTCATGCCTGTGCACAGATTCTGCCTCCAGAGCTTCCTGGCCATGCATTGTGAAGCAAATTGTTTAGACTTTCTATGTATATCTTTTTCATTTGTAACATAAGGACGGCAATAATAACTTCTGTAAAATATTTCTGTGGGAATTAAAAGAACTAATTAAATCATTCAGAGCAATGTCTGGTGTCTAACAAGACCTCTCTAACAGTCTGAATTAGTGCTGGGCTCATGGATCATGTTCTTTAAGTCACCTGAGGGCAGGATTGGGACATTGTGGTTCACTGCCGGGCTCCTAGGACTTAGCGTGGTGTCAGTACTTGGCAGGCACTAGATGAATGGCTGAATCAGTTTTTTAAGGAATGATATGCAGACCAGGGCTTCATACTAGGGCTCTGTTAACATTTCTACCATGACCACATTGTCATCTTTGTTTATTCCTTTGAGCAGAGTTTTATAATTTTTCTTTTTTTATGTCTCGTTGCATTTTATCCTAACATAAGAGAAACCGTAGATTGCTGCTCTTCAATGAAATGCAGACATGACCTCTTGGTAAGTAGAATCCTGAACATCTGATCTAATTTCTTAGCCATATGTGAGTAGCTATATGCTCCCTTGCTCTATCTGGCATCTGTGAATGAGCATGCTTTCCTATATTACACTGTAGAAAAGGAAGTGGGCAGATGGTTGGTGTGAGAAATGAGAGAAAAAGCGGCTGTTAAGAAGGGGTTGCATTGACCAGTCGGGAAGGAAGGAGTGTTTTGTAGCTCTGAGCATCTCTTTGCAACATTTGCTTTTGATGTGGAGGTCACGTCTGTGGCTCTAAAAAGGATGTTGGGGGTTGAATTAAAAATGGAGCCTGGGAGGGGCTTTTCAGTACTCCTGACTGTGGACTGTTCTGGTCTTAGCGAGACCTGGAGTGAATCTGATGGGTGTTCCGGGAATAATGTCAAAAACATAAAGTCTAGAAAGTAATCACATTTAAATAAAATTATGACCACTCAGAAATAAATATAAGGAGTTAAATGTGACTCTCGGTGAGAACATCAGAGCACTTCATCTCTCACAGTGGAGAGCAGACCATCTCCTTTGATATTTCCTTTGCAGATTAATTTTTTGTTATTAAGAAGATAAATAGTACACAATCGACACTTCAATCTGGATAACATTGAAGGCAGCCGATTAATTTAAAATGAGAGAACTGCTCTCAAATGAACTTACCCTGCAAGAAGAGGCTCATGTATCAAGAAGAGAGAATCAGATTAAAATGGGCAAGGTTTGTAATAAAACTAAAACATCAGACATCTGGGAATTTAGCCAGGAAGATGCTCCTAGCTTCAGTTTTTCCTGAGGAAAAAATATAATTATCGGGTGTCCTGTAGTAGGTGTTTCTATTAGGCAGGGCCCTATTCGTTGATGAGAATAATAGTTTTTCAAATAGAGATGTATTTGTATTTATTTGTGAAGTTTTAAAATTCATTATCATGTGTGTACATGTAGCATGTTTGCTAGTTTTTTGCAGGACTGCTTACATAGTGGAGGCTTGATAGGGCTAAATAAAGCCTTCCAAAAGTGTGTGAGATGATAACTAACACTGTATTGACCAATCACAGTCAGGACTAATATTACAGGTACCTTCTTCTATATTTGAGGGATTAGGTATTGGTGTTTTATTTTTTTATTTTATTTTGAAAAAACAACTAAAGAGAACAGGTATTACTCATATAAAACAGTCACCTTGACAGACTGTGAATATTCATTAGAAGGTGATAATCTCTCTGTGGAATGTGTTGATAGGATGTGCTGTAATCTCATGTTTATTCTCTTTTTCACTAATAATAATGTATCCACTATCCCAAAGATGAATACCTCTAATTTGTTTATGTGTTCGTTTGTCTCCACCACTCACACATGGCATTTTATTTATTTATTTATTTATTTATTTATTTATTTATTTATAGTTATTTAGACAGAGTCTTGCTCTGTCATCCAGGCTGGAGTGCAGTGGCGCAGTCTTGGCTCACTGCAACCTCCACCTCCCGGGTTCAAGTGATTTTTGTGCCTCAGCCTCCCAAGTAGCTGGAACTAGAGATGTGTGCCACCATGGCTGGCTCATTTTTGTAGTTTTAGTAGAGACCGGGTTTCACCATGTGAGCTAGGGTAGTCTGAACTCCTGGCCTCAAGCAATCCACCTGCCTTGGGCCTCCCAAAGTGCTGGAATTGCAGGTGTAAGCCGTTCGTTTTATATAAGTATAATCATACTGTGAAGAGCCTTTTACATCAAAATGTACCCATTTACATTAAATCTTTAGTAAATTCCATAATACTATGCATTTGGAATGCCTTTTTAGTAGGAAGTAACGAAGTGAGTAATAAAACATAGTGTAATTAAGGTTTCCTCTGTTATGGGACTTTTCCCCCTAAGTGTTCTCTTCTATAATGCAGTGCTATCTCACCAGTGGCAAGTCTAGTTTTGTAGATGGGCTTACTTCGGAACCAGTCAGAAGTCTTTCATACTCATATCTGGCTTAAAAAGAAGCTTGTGGGTTTTTTTCCCCCCACAATTTAGGCAAATTCTTTAAACATTACAGGGCAGTGAGATGGGTGGCCTTCTCTGGAAGCACAGTCACTGGTCACCTAGCAGCAGACTTGCCATGGAACTTCTCCAGGTATCCACTGGCATGACACTGGGTGAGAAGGACGTAGCATCAGAATAGAAGTGATAGAACCCAGGAAATGTTGAAAGAGGAGACTTGACTGGCGAGGGAATGTAGAGGAAGTTGTATTTGCCTTTGTCAAATTGATGCCATTTCCTGTCACTGTGTATGCCAGTCATGTGTTCTTAGGTGGGAAGACCCGCCAGCCATTTAGGAGAGACTCCACCTAACCTAGACCTATCAGGTAATATGGACCCCAGCCTTAGTGATGGGTCAGGAGAAGGGTTCGTGTCTTGAGATGTTCCATGCACATTGAAGCTGAACATGTTTTTATAATAGCTATGAGAAGAGACATATAGTTTCCCCTAAATATGAAGCTTGAAGCCCTGTTACTACTGATAGTCTCTGTCTTGGGGCAAAGGTAGCACATGTGGGTGGCAGGAGGAATTGCAGGGAAACAGCTGGAGCTCTTATGACCTCCAGGAGACAGGACAGGAAGCCTGCAGACCTCCAGACGGCTCAGTCACTCAGCTAATAAAGCTCCCTCGTGATCTAAGATAGTTCAGCTACTTTTTTGTTTCTTCTGATTGAAAAAATTGTAGTGATACAGAAATGCTGAGTCATGCTGGCATAAGGAGGAGAGGTTATCTGAAGAAAAATAATGGTAAGGAGAGAGAGAATCAACAGGACGGAAAACACCAGCGAGCAGAAGTCACAGAAAAACAGACAGGATCTATGTGTGAAAGGGAAGCAAAAGGGATGAGAATACTGTGTAGGGCTCGTTTTGCTATTCCTTTTAAATAACTGAAGCTCAGACCAGTTAATTTTTTGAATACAATTTAAAGCATTGTTTAAGCAATGAAGGCAAGAATTGAGCTCAGATCTGGCCAATTCCATGCTTTTTCTACTAAACATTTGCCTCGTTACCATTCACAGACAGCCCATATGCCCAGGTGTAAGGGAAGATGTAGAAGCTACCTGTGCAGTAGGTGGGTTTACAAATTAAATATTCTGGAAGGACACTCTTTCACAACCAACACTCAATGTGTGTAACCAGAAACAAAGTTGAAATTCATCTCTTTAGAGGTCTGGTTCAGCTGAGCATTGGGAACTCTGTACATGTGTGCAAACATGGGTATATAAACACCTTCCTAAGGATGACTATAAGGCACAAGCATTAGACCTAAGGCAGTGCAGAGTTGATAAATACTTCATGGGGGAAGAAGTCCCAGGATTTTGTATTCTTCTATCATTGAGCATTCTAGAGCTGGGTGGACTCCTTTATATCAACCGTTCAGTGGGACAGAATATTTTGGATATTGATTTAATTCTGGAAATAGATGATAACATGTCATCTGCAACCCTAGCATCCGGGCAGCAGGTGTTCTATAAAGTGCTTGCCAAGTGAAGACACGAGGGAATTCTTGTGAGAAAATCATTCACTCTGCTGACTTCCACTTGTAGCGGGTTTCGTTCTAGGGACTAAAAGTCAAATGCATTTTTCCAGGAAAAAAGAAATTTATTGCATGTTTCTGTTGTACTATCATTTTTGACATACAATTCTTGATTTAGATGGACTCATTAATGAGGACTGAGAAATTTTAGTTGGTGGGTTATACACGAGTCAAGGGATCACAGAGACATATGGATGGTGACTGAATTGTATAGGGGTTCAGATATATAAACTCGAGTTATTTGTGCGTATGATTAAGGGGAAGGAAAAGGAACCAAGGGTAATTTAGCATTTTTAATGTGCCAGTCACAATGCAAGAGGATTTATAAGCATTACTTCATTTTGTCCTATCTCATGAAGAAAGCAATATCGCTGCCGTTTTCTAGACAAGGAAAATGAGCTTTTGAGAGGACAAATAACACAGCTGAGGAAACGACATGTTGGACTTAATCCCATGTTTCTGGCTTCAAAGCTACTGCTTATCCCTTTTACGTTAGAGAAATCTAAGGTTTATGTCTGGTTCTTGAGATTCCGAAACCTATGCTCTTTGGTTAAGAAATTGAAATAAAAATATACAATAGAAGAGAGTGATGCACTAATATGATACTGCACTTTGGTTAAGTGGAGTTTATATTATTGTTAAAATATTCGTAATACTAAACCCTTAACATTTAAAACATCAATCCCAATTTAGCATGAATAAATGAGACCATAGTTTTGAGTACAAAACATAATTACAGATTAATTACAAAAAATTAGAATGAAGCTGAGAGTTAGAACTAGTATAAAAGTCTTCTGAGTATTTAATTTTCCATTTGTAAAACAGAGGAAATTTACCTACATTTGAAATGACTTAAAGACCTAGTATATTACTAATATATTACCTTGGATATTACTGACTGGTAGTAGGTTTTCAAATATATTGAACATTTTTAACATCTAAATCGTGATTTGGTTTAATTGCAAGATATTAAGCTAAAACAAAAAGTTGGAGACAGGTCACACAAACTAAACTTGTGCTGGTATTAAAAAGAAATACAAAACAATCACTTTAGCAATGCTTTTTAGTCCTCCTCCTCCTCCTCCTCCTCCTTCTTCTTCTTCTTCTTCCTCTTCTCCTTCTCCTCCTCCTCCTTCTTCTTCTTCTTCTCCTCTCCTCCTCCTTCTTCTTCTTCTTCTTCTTCTTCTTCTTCTTCTTCTTCTTCTTCTTCTTCTTCTTCTTCTTCTTCTTCTTCTTCTTCTTCTTCTTCTTCTTCTTCTTTTTCTTCTCCTTCTCCTTCTCCTTCTCCTTCTCCTTCTCCTTCTCCTTCTACAAGTACTATGTCTTCTGACTAAAGTTTAGAAAATTCAGGTAAGAAAATCTCTAAAATGAAAATCACCAATAGTCAGAACTCTTAGAAATAAAAAAAAATACTAACGATTTTAGTGATAATACTTATGGAAACCTACCTATTGTTGACTCCCATACTTAGTCAGTGGTGCATGCTGTTCGCTCTTGTCGTCCCCACGGAGGAGCCCTGGCAGCAGGTGACTTCCCCTGCCCTCTGCTCCTGCACTTGGTGCTGCTGTCAGAGGCTGCTGCTCCTCTGGGGATGCCTCACCGCAGCGCGACCAGCTCCTTCCTTAGCTCCTCAGACAGAGCTGAGCATGGAGGGTGTCAGGCTGGGGTCCTCATCACCGCGCTCTGCCCCCCAGGAACCCATGTCGTATAGATTTATATTTGAAGGGGAAATCACTCAATTCCGTGCCTCTTAGATTCTGCACCACAATTGAGAAACAGTCTTGGGAGCTAGGCAGGAATGAACACATCAAAATTACTAGTCAAATGGTAGTGATGATGATGAGGTTTGGCCATACGAGTGGGCTTTCTTTGATGAAATCACAGGCAGTCCAAGTTGAGAACCAGGAGCCCTGCTCACTCACCATGCCCTCAGGGCCTACCCAGCTTCCTCTCCTGCTTAACGTGGAGCCAGGAGTGAGGAGAAGAACACTGCTGCTGCAATACAGGGGAAAAGGCAGGACCATGCACACTCTCAGCACCCTGTAAGTAAGGACATTCGACAGCGGGCACTGAAATTTTAATTTAGTATAGTGCTGCTTCCAGAGAAAGGTAGTGTAGCACTGCTTTTAAAAAGCAGTAGAAAAGGCCCCACAAGCCGTCATGAAAACCTGCGGAAGGCTTGCCAGTCGCTCCAGGGCTGCAGTTGCTCCCAGGGCTCAGCTGCCTACTGGAATGACCTGAGTCGTGTTGGAAACAACGGATGCCTGGGCTCCCCTCCAGATGTTCTGATTGAATTTATGTTGGATATCAGTGATATTTTAGCTGTTTGAACAATTCTCCCCAGGTGATTCCAGTGTGTGGCTAAGGTTGAAAAAATACAAAAGGACCTTCAAAATTATACCAATTTTATTTGATATATTTAAAGTCTACTAAAAATTATGCAAAATCATGTGGCCCCCAAGAAGGCAACAGGCATTGGATAGGAGCACAGAGAGGCAATGACCCTCTATGGTGGCTGGCAATGATTTTCAGGGCCTTCCACTAATCAGGCTACAAGGCCCCTCCTGCTGCCCTTTGGGGAAAGACCTTCTTTAGTTCTAACTTGAGTCAGAAACAGACTCAATCACAATGAGGACAAAACATGCCTATTATGGGAGCAGCAGAGGATAATCGCTGACCATGACATTTGTTAAATAACACCCTTCCTGGGATTGTACTTAATTAGTGGGAGATATTTAAGTTACACAGTGACAGAAATCAAAACTTCCTTCACAATTCTATAGATAAGATGGAACAGGATATATGTTGAATATTTAAGCTGAAGAACAGATCCCTGATGTAAGTGAGGCTCAAACCAGTATGGACTGACATAGAGCAAAATCACTGTCGACACAGAAGCTTTGAAAAGAGGAAAATTCAAGAATTCAGACTGGGACAATAATGGAGGCTATTCTTGAAATCACATAAACTAAATGATATCAATAATTTCTGCTAGAGGGAAACCCGAGTTTTACCCCCAAATCCATCCAGAATGAAAGGCTTTTTTAGTTGTTGTTGTTCCTATGTTCTTTGGACTCTTGGGTCTAATGGCAAGTACTTCTCCCTGCTATGAACCATTCCTTTCTCAGCCAGAGCAACTCTGCTTTTTCATTATTCCACATATGATGGTATTTTGCATCAGATTTTTTGTTTGTTTGTTTTTTTAGGGAAAAATGTGTCTGGTGCTTAAACAAAGCAGCTGGGAAACCACTAACTTAAGGGTAAATATATATTATTCCCATTCCGGGTAGGTCCAATGATTCAAAACAAATCCTTTACTTGTCACCTTGTACCAAATTACAAGGGACATGAACTGCCATGGTTATTGCTATAGACACGAGAATAGGCTGGGGGAGCCCCACCTGAGTGCAGGGCTCCAAGGGCCAAACAAGTTGGTTGATGCCCCTCACCAAAGAGAAACCTTCAACCTATGTAGTTCTTTCTAGCTTAGTAGGCTTCCTGCTACACAGCAACATATTTTCATGACTCATATTAAATCCACAGTCAAACATTGTTTAGTATACTAATCATCTAGGCACCAAAATAATAGAGGAAAGTGTTAATGTAAGCATGTTAGTTCACATCATATAGCTAAAAGAATTGAAATGCAAGTGTGAGCCCCTCACGTCCACAGAAGGTCATACAAGTCAAATGAACTTGTTTATGTATATAATTAAAAACAGATGTTTGCAGCAGTTTTTGGCGTATTATTTTTATAATGACAAATTATAATTGTATTTATTTATGGGATACGAAGTGATGCTATGATGTATGTATACAGTGTGGAATGATTACATCAAACTGGCATATCCATTATCTCAAATACTTATCATTTATTTCCCCTGTCTAGCAGAAATTTTGTATCCTGTGGCCAAAATCTTCCTATTTCTTCCACGTCTCACCCTCTGGTAACCACCATTCTATTCTGCTTCTGTGAGTTTGTTTTTGATTTTACATATAAGTAAGAACATACAGTATTTGTCTTTCTGTGCCTGGCTTATTTCACTTAACATAATGTCCTCCAGGTTCATGTATGTTGTCACAAATGGCAGCATTTTCTTCTTTTTAAGGCTGAATACAATTCCATTGTGTATCTATACACCACATTTTCTTGATCCATTCATCCCTTGGTGGATGCTTAGGTTGATTCCATAACATGGCTGTTGTTGATACTTCTGTAATGAACATGGAAACACAGATATCTCTTTGATATAACTGATTTTAAATCCTTCATATATACACTCAGATGTGGGATTGCTGATCATATGGCAATTTATTTTTAGTTATCTGAGGAGCCTCTATACAATTTTCCATATTGGCTATACTAACTTACATTTTCGCCAACAATGTACAAGAGTTTCCTTTTTTCCACATCCTCGTCAACACTAGTTCTCTTCCATCTTTTTGATAGTAGCCATTCTGATAGGTGTAAGATGATATCTCATTGTGATTTAAATTTGTATTTCCCTGAAGATTAGTGGTGTTGGGCATGTTTTTTCATGTTTCTTTTGGTATTTGTATGTCTTCTTTGGAGAAATGTCTATTCAGTCCTTTGCACTAACAACATACTATCCAAAAATAAATTAAGGAAATAATTTCATCTATGATAGGTATAAAAATACTTAGGAATATATTTAACCAAGGAGGTGAAAGATTCTGTAAGTGAAAACGATAAAACATTGATGAAAGAAACTAAGGAAGATAAAAATTAATTGAAAGATATTTTGTGCTCATAATTGGAAGAATTAATACTGTTAAATTTTCATGTGACTCGAAACAATCCACAGATTCAATGTAACCCCATCAAAATTCCAATATCATATCTCACAGAAATTGAAAAAAGTTCCTAAAATTCACAAACCTCTCAAATATTCAAGGAAATCTTGAGCAAAAAGAACAAAGCTGGAGACATCACACAATGTCACTTCAAGCTATATCACAAAGCTATAGTAATTAGAACAGCACCTGCTACTGGCATAAAAATAGACATATTGACCAATGGTGCAGAAAGAAAGCCCAGAAATGAACTATGCATTTACAGTCAATGGATTTTAACAGAGGTGCCAAGAATAAACAATGGGAAAAAAGACAGTTTTTTAAATCAAGTGTGTTGGACAAACTTGATATTTATACGCAGAAGAATGAAATCGGACCCTTATCTCACACTATATACATTAATCAACTCAAAATGGATAGAAGACTTAAGTGTAAGACCTAAAACTGTAAAAGTACAAAAAAATTACAAGAAAATATATGAAATTGGTCTGGGCAATGATTTTTTTGGACCTGATTCCAAAAGCTCAGATAACAAATGCAAAAAATGACAAATGGGTTACATCAAATTAAAATATCTTTCATACAGCAAAGAAAACGATTAACATAGTGAAGAGACATTCTACAGATTGGGAGAAAATATTAATAAGCCATACAACTGATGAGGGGTTAATATCCAAAATATAAAAGGAACTAAAACAGCTCAATAGCAGGAAAACAAATACTTTGATTAAGAAATGAGCATCACTGTTTGAATGGAGAGTAAAGTGAGGAAAGATGTTGGTCTGAGGGTACAGACTTTCAGTTGTTAGATGAAGAGATTCCGTGGATCTAATGTACAGCGTGGTGACTACAATTTATAATATTTTATGTTTTACTTTAAAATAGATAAGAAAGCAGATTTTAAGTGTCTTCACCCCCTTCCAGACAAATGGTAACTATGGGTAGTGATGAATATTTTAATTTGTTGTAATCTGCATAACATGCATACGTATTATAAATTATCATATGGTACATCTTGAATATATACATTTTTTTCTTTGCTAATTACATATTTTTTAAAAAAGTTAAACGATCCAATTTCTTCTTGTAGTACCTCAACTTTTCTAAATTTGCATATGGGCCACAATTGGGAAAGAAGGCAAGGACTGGAAGCCTCCATGCAAACCTTGAAGGGTTTAGTGACACTAAGTATTTGAAGGAGAACACAGGGCAGACATCTAAGAAGTGTGCACATGTATGCCTTTGTGCATGAGTGCATGTATACAAACAGGTTCCCTGATTCAACAGCCATAGACATTCATTGCAAACACTGGGACATGAGCTGCTGGTGTAGAAACATTACAAGGCCAAGTTTATTCCTTTCATGACTGGAATTTAATATCATCCTTTGGTCCTCAGCCAAGCCTTATACTTCCTTATTTAGATAAAATGATGGAGGCTTAACCCTTACTTCATGCCTCAGATCCGATTAACAACAAAACTACTATTATGTTCATTGAAGTCATTCTTGCCATAATCATTATGTATGCTGCCTCCCGTTTTAATTTTAAATAAAATGTAGCTCCTAATCATATGGTTTCTATATCCTAGAGAGGGTCCTCAGTTGGCCTAGAAGAAATTGTCTTAGCCACATGTTTGTGAATCTGGATTAGTCTGTCTGGTGTGGTCTCAAGGACATGATTACAATATTCGATGTGTCAGCAGTTACAAAAACATAGCCTTCCAATTTTCATAGCTGTTTTGAAAACGTAGAAGGTTGCGATATTTTATTCTAATTTTATTCTACCTAATATGCTCCACTGAGAATTCCTGAAAGCCTAATGAACCTGCACAAATAAGTTATTTCACATAGGTTAATGCTGCAAACAATAGAATATGTTACATTTTTTCCCAATCTTTAATTTGAATCTCTGTTGTAATTTCATTAATTCAAATATTCCTGTTGCTTTTATCGTTGCTTTTTTGACAGGTATCTTCATGTTGCCCTAATTTAAAGAATGTGTACATTTAATCATAGAACTGTTGCTTTACAAAACACAGGTTTAGTGAAATTAGTTTAAACAAAAATGGGAAACTTGAAAGAATAATTAATTGGCAAACTTACAGATCCCAGCATCAAAATATGGGCTTGGACCCATGAAATCTGACAATGAGGCACTTGCTCCTTCTTGCCCTGTTTCTCTTAGAAACCTGATCTCTCACCTGGGTTTCATTATTCACTTCTGTGTTCTCTCTTTCTCTTTTTTCTTAACTTTTTATTCTTTTCATAAATCTTGCTGCCCCAGACTCAGATTTATGGAGCCTCTCAGTTTAACTGACGAATGGACTAGCTGTAGTTTTTGTGTCTCTATTCCAAATCATTGAAGGAACAAACCAAGTTCTCCAGCTTGCATTCACAGTCCACTCCTGTTTCAGCCATCTCTAGCCTGGCTCAGCAGGCCTGGAGGGATGATGCTGTCAACTCACAGGCCATGAGCTCCACTCCTTAACAGACAGGTAGCAGCAACTATGATGACAAGCTAGGCCCGGAGAGGAGGACATGAGCCAGGCCGGCACCATAGGTAACTGTTAGACTTTTTATATGGTCTATTTTTTTTTCACAATATTCCACGATGTAAGAGTAGCAAAGGAAATATACGAAGAGACTTGAAGTGTGACACTTTGGGTAGAAACATAAAATTTATTGAGATAAAAGAAGAAACAAGATAGTAACAACGGAAGACAAAAGGTCAACTGTCCATGTGATGTCAGAGATATATCACCAAATGGATATTTTCATCATAAATATTCCATAGGTACAGTGTGGATATCTAGCTAGCTAGTTGACTATCTATCATCTGTCAAGAGCAAGAGGGAGAGAGAGGTAAAAGAAGATAACCCTGCCCTTTCCCACCCAACGCAATAATTGTCTGTCTGAGCAGCATGCCAATGTTAACTCTGATGAGATTTCATTTCCTCTACATTTCTGAAAATAGTCATGGGTTTCTGCTGAAGGTGGACGGAGATCTGTGTGATGTTAATTTTTATAGAGGGAGGAGAGTATATGTGTAGTGATGCGAGAGTATTGCATATGGTCGAGAGTACCTGAGAAGATGGAATCTCCATCTCCATCACCAACTATCTCAAAAGAGGCTGAGTCTGGGAGGTGAACGGATGGAAGAAATGGGAAAGGTGATTTGTCAGCTCTTACGGGAGTCTGGTAGTCACTGTTACATTTTAAGTCAATATAAATCTAGTATTAGCACATTTTATCTGTGGGATACAATCATCCAAGTGATTTTCTATGATGCCAATTCCTAGCTTAAAGGTAGTAAATATTGAAAAACATTTCTGTTTCATCGTGTGTACAATATTGGAATTACATGAATGGCTAAAATTTTCTCTTCTAGACCTTGCCTAAAACCTGTTTTGCTGTATATGTTTTGTCTCAAAATAAAATTTACATTGTATAGTATCTCTTCTGATTTAGTTTTGATTTCACAGCTAAAATATGTTTTCTAAGGAACATTTCATCGAGGAGAATTTGTGTATCCTCTTGTTCTGGTTAAAATATCAGTCTTCAAAGGTGGTTGTAAAATCACTAAGTAGGACTTTTATTGGGATCATGGTTGCAAAAGTCTGCATTTTCCTTTTCCTCCTGGAAATTATTCAAAAGTAAAATTTAAAAGAACCCAGACAGCTCAACTTTCAGTAAAGTGAAGATACATATAATTCCTAGTCTGTAACAACATACATGAGTCAAACAAAATGAGGGGATAAAAGAAAGAAGTGAGAAGGAATGAAGAAAGTACAGAGGCCTCAGTGGCATGAGATCTGTCACACAGAAGCACTGTCTCCAGGTGAGAAGCACACACTTTTAAGTATAAAAATCTTACAGCAGAAACATCGTAAACTGGCTTCAGTTTGCAGGAGCAGAGAAGGCAGCAAGAAAAAGAGCATATATGCGTTGTGAAAACTAGAAAGCTTTAGAAACTACTTTGGCTCTCTTCAGCCAATAGGAATTTGGTTTGAGGAAAGCCTACACATTAAATGACAAGACATACAAAAGATTCAGTATAATATTGGAAGAAGGATACTGTGTGAAAAAAATGAAGAAAAGATCAGCAAAAATAACTAATAGAGAACATTCACTATGGAAATACTGCCCTGAAGAGATAAAAATTATGACCAAAAATTTGGTTTAAATTAAAAAAACAAAATCAGAAACTTGGTAGACAATAGACTTTATAAAGAGAGACCACAAAGCAAGAAAAATTTTAAAAATAAAGAAAGGCATGCCATGGCAAAGGAGGAAATGCAACATTAAGTGGGAGAAATTAGGAGAGAAGTAAAATAAAAGAATAAAGTCATCATAGATATAAAAACAGTAAAGGAGAGGACAGAACCTACTAAAATCCTAGCAGGTGATGGAGAGGACAAAAATGAGAATAGTAAGCAAAATAAAACATTTTCAATAAAAAGAACAAACAGAAAAAATTTTAAAAACCATACAACACAGGGAAAGGAGATCCAAATTATGCACAATTTGAATTTCCAAGAAACAAAACTGAAACAACGACATCAAAAAACAATTTAAAGACACAATTCAATAAATAAAAATGATTTGAACTTACACTCTGAAAGACTATACCAGGTGAAATGTTTCCTAAAGTGGTTGATATTGAGGCATAGAATGGAACTCATGCATAAATACTTGGGCACTCTTACAAAAAAGATCAAGTCATTTATAATGAAAAAAAATTAGTCTCTCACTTCTCTACGGCAATAGTCAACAGATTCATTGTGAGAAGACAGTAAAATTGCATTAAATATTTGTGAGAAAATAAACTGTGAGTCTAGTATTTTAAATTCAGCCAAATTGTTCTGTTAGAATAAAGGTTGCAAAACAAGAGGTTTCAACATGCAAGAAGTCAGGAAATATTTTTTCTTGACAAAATTTCTAGAAGACACGCTTCTAGCCAACTAAAATATTCCTAAAAAATGGTGATAAAAAGACTGGCTGTAAACTTGGAATACATGTAACTAAATTAATACGACAAAAGATGGATTTTAGGGTGACAAAGGAGAATGGAAACGTCATATAATGATGCAGGAAATTGAAACAAAGTGGTGAAGAGGGTGAGAAGCAAACTCAATAGTTGCCTCACGAATAAGAGCTGGCAGTCAAAGGACAACATACAAAGTTTACAAATCCTCTGATGGAAATTTGAGTATAATTAACAATACACCAAGAAAGATAAACTTATGACTTAATTGGGTGGTTGAGAAGAGAGTTTAGAAGGGCTAAAAGAGAGCATAAGCCAATTTCATCATGGCTTACAGTTAGAATTCACAGATACTGTCCAAATCATTAGAGATAAAGCTAACATATTGCTTTTAATTATAAAGAAATATAAAACTTGTAAATAGCAGAACTAGACACAACATACACACACACACATGCACACACACATGCTGTGCACAAACGTGTGCACACAATGTACCCAAGGCACACGATAAAAGACTTAAGGAAAAAACAGAGAATAACATTACAAGATATAAAAAATTTAGACTGAACATATCTGTCATAAATGGGCTTAATTCACAAAAGTAAAGCAAACAAAATTTTCATATCGGCTGGTAAAACAAAACCCAGCTCTCTGCTGAGGATACCGTGGTATTCAAACGGTTAAAACTAAAATGATATTCCAGCTGAATGCAGTGGTTCAGCCTGTAGTCCCAGCACTTTGGGAGACCGAAGTGGGTGGATCACTGGAGGTCAGGAGACTGAGACCTGCCTGGCCAACATGGTGAAACCCTGTCGCTACTAAAAATACAAAAATTACCTGGGCATGGTGGCATGTGCCTGTAATCCCAGCTACTCAAGAGGTTGATGCAGGAGAATCGCCTGAACCTGGGCAGCAGAGGTTGTAGTGAGCTGAAATCACGCCACTGTGCTCCAGCCTGAGCAACAGAGTGACACTCTGTCTCAAAATAATAATAATAATAATAATAATAAAATTAAAAATGATATTCAAAGCTAAAGTGGGAAAAGAAAAAGCAAAAAAATTCATAATGGTAATGTCAGACAAAATGAAATCCAATTAACATTATTAAATGAGAAAAAGAAAAATACATAATCATGCTAAATAATACAATTATGAGTAGATATAGAACATAAATACTTTTGAATAAAGAGCAGATTATGAAGTTTTTAAAAATGAATATTCCAGGAAATAAAATGTGGAATAGAAACGCACTGGAAATAGGAAATTTTATTCACTTCTCTCAGTACAAACACAGATTAAAAGAGCCAAAAATAACATAGCCAATGTGACATGATGAACAAGTTACATCTGATTAATAGCTATTAAAATATGTGCTTTGAAAAGAATATATATATACATTTAAGTGCTTCTATATTTACAAAAATTGACCATACATAAATGTAATATAACCAGAAATTAAATTTAAAAATAAGAAATGATTTTTTTTGTCCTAAAACTTTAAATATTCTTATTTATCTCCTTGTTCAAGAGGGAAACAAACGCCAACAAAAATGGAAGAACAACTGGGAAAGAAAACAATGAAAATACAAGTAAAAACCTCTAGAATATAGCTTAATGAATATTAAAAGAAAATTAGCTATAGACTTAAATACTTACATCAATAAAACAAATAATGAAAGTAAGTGATTAAATATCTGACTCGAAAGGTTAGACAAAGAAAAATAAAATAAACTAAGGGAAAGCAAAAGAGGGAATTAATAGAAATGAAAGGAGAAACTGACACAGAATAGATAATTCTGAATTAGGAAGTAAATTCTAAATGTGGTCTGTTATAAAAACAGTAAAAAGATAAACCATTAGCTGATGATTACAAGAAAAATGCTGAGAATAAACAATAAGGACAAAATAACCATAAGAAAAGAGGAATTAAAAGAGTGATGCATGTACTTTGCTCAATTCCATGCCAATACTTTTGGAACTGTGGTTGAAATGATAATCATGTTACTACCTACATATTCTGAAAAAATATTTGGAAAAATAATTTTAGTCTCAATGTGATTAAAATTTAAGTGAAAACAAGTTGTACTATTATAGAACCTTAATAATTAATATATCGTGGCACTGATGTAAGATAATTCAAAAATACACATACATGCATATGAAAATTTAGCTTAAATTAAATTTGGTATCTCAAATCAGTGGGGTAATATATGGACTATACAATATATATTATTGAGAAAATGAGACTATCCATTGGGAAAGAAATTAATTTGAACACTTCACACTGAACAGCTTGAAAAAATTCTATATGAGTCAAAAATTTAAATATACTTAATGAAAATTAGAATCCATTTATGACATTACAGTGGAAAAGGAATTTCCAATCATAATTCAAAATTCAAAAGACACCAAGGAATAAGATGAAATATTCTATTACAGAGAAGTTAGTAAGCACAACCACAAAACATATGCTTGGTAAAAACAAACAACAAACAAATGTAATTTAAGCACAGTAAAGTTCAAACTACAGGAGAAATGCTCCAGGTTAGATCACAAATCAGGGGATGATTTCATTATATATCAATCCATCCTATAAGCCAATGCAACTTTTAAAAATCTATTGCCTTCCACCCCTTAAATTCTCATAAAGATAAGTGACTTAAAACATCAGACAGTGTGATCAAACTCCCTCAAGCTCATTATCAATCGACAAAAGTTTAAAGTTTGTTACTGTTCTCTATTAGTAAGGCTGTGGGAAACAGGGGATCACACACACTGTTGGCGGAAATGTAAATTGGTTAAACACCTATGGGAGAGGGAGTGTAGTCGATCAATATTCATCAAAAATGTCAATATATATATATCTTTTGGCCCATCAATTCTACTTTTAGGAATTTATGTTATGGACATAGTCACACATTTAAAAAATAGTGGATGTACAGTATTATTCATTGCAACATTGTTTTTAACAGCAAAAACAGTGGAAAAAATCCTAAATTTTCATCTGTATGGGATGGTGAAATAAATTCTGTCCTTTTTTTCCCTAACACCAATATGAAACTATAAAAAAGGGAGTTCCCTATGTAGTAAAATGGAAATATCTTCAGGATACATAGTCAAGTTAGTAAGTTAAGATGCAGCATACCGTGTATCACATGCTACCATTTGTATTAAGAAGCTTGCTGGGCTGTCTGTGGTGGCTCACTCTTATATTCTCAGCATTTTGGGAGGCTGAGGTGGGAGAATTGCTTGAGGCCAGGAGTTCCAGACCAGCTTGGACAACATAGTGAGACTTTGGTCTCTACAAAATAACTAAAAATTAGCTAGGTGTGATGGCACTCCCCCTGTAGTCTTACCTACTTGGGAGACTGAGGTGGGAGGTTGCAGGGAGATGTAATCACACCACTGCACTCTAGCCTGGGCAATAGAGCAAGGTCCTGTCTAAAAAAAAAAAAAAAACTGAAAAATGAGATGTAATTTTTGCTTGTGTGTGTGTGTAACATATGTCTAGAAGGACACGCAAGAAAGTAATAATGGTAGTTACTTGGTTGAAGATGAGATGGATAGTAATTTGATAGATGGGACAGATTTCTTACTCTATTATTTTACTGTTTGATTCTTAACCATATAATTGTAATACATTTTTCAAGAATTCAGTAACTTCTGTGAATACAAATGTTACCATATTTATGTTTGGGGAGGAGGGAGACAAGTCTTAATAGATCTGACTGAGATTCAATGACGACTCTGAAACACATTCTAAATCTTTTGACACTTAGGTTTTTGCTATGGAGTTTCCTAGTGCCTCATGCTAAACTTTCATTTAATGGAAATGATTACTTTTTCCCGTAAGTATTTTTGATAATCTTCACTTGAAATGTCAATTATTTCTGAGACATGAGTTTTTTTCTCTGTGCATTAATTGTTTCTGCAATAATTATGTTCAACAGTTTGATATCAATTGTTTTAATAGCTTAAACAGTAATAAAATTGCTCTTTTAGGTGTTATGACTATGTTATAACTGCATTTATAGCATTTATATTAAATAGATGTAATCAACATAGTCATAGGTCAACTGTGGACATGTGAAATCTGAGACAGGCAAATTTATTTTCTGATTACACTGCTAAAGTGACCCATGAACTAGAAAAATTCTTCTTAAGATGGAACTGAGGTTTTGGAGAAGCACCTGAAGAAATGAGAAAGGAAAGATGCATGCACACAGTTGCCTGGTTGGCCAACTCCGAGCGTCAGATGGAGACACAGGTGTGGCAGATTGATCACCAGCAACCTATGTAGAATTGCCAGCTAAGTCTAGGTAATGTTTTGTAATTTTCCTTGTGATTTCTTTTTGATGTATTGATTATTTAAGAGCATGTTTTTAAATTTTAATTATTAAATTTGGATAATTATTAAGAGCATGTTATTTAATTTTAAGAGCATATTATTTAATTTTAAGAGCATGTGATTTAATTTGCACATTTTTATGAATTTCTCAAAATTTCTTCTGTCATTGATTTCTATTCAACTGTGGCTGGGGAATACACTTTGTATGGCTTCAATCCTTTTACGTTGACTGATGCTTGTAAGAATTCGTGTGTGGTCTATGCTGGAGACTGTTCCATGTGTGCTTGAGAGGAATCTGCACTCTGCTGTGGGGTGGAGGGTTCTCTAGATGTCTGTTAGGTTTACATGGTTTATAATGTTGTTCAACTATTTTCTTACTAATTTCTGCCTAGTTGTTCTACCTAATATTAGAAAGCAATAACAAGTATTATTAAGCAACTGTTCTATTACAGACATTGAACTAAATTTGTGACCTTATTTCTATGTATAGGTCTCAAAAATAATGACAACAAAGAATATTGCAATTCAAAAATATTTTAAAACTAAGTAACTATGTACATGAATTCCTTCCTATTATGAAGCAATTTAAAAGACCAAAGTAAATATACTAAGGCTCTGAGAATAAGGCATAAAGTGGAAATCACAGCACCTAAAATTAGGAACATCTGGAAATCTGTCTGCTTTGCCATAGCTGTTGGATAGATGGTCACAGGTGCTGTCCATTCCCATTACAGGTTAAATAATGAGAAGAGCCATAGCTTCACATGTTCTGCTGCTTTTTTTCCCATCCGCAAGTCTTTTCTGTATTAAATAACTCAGGACAGCTACTTTTGATTGATGTATTATCATATCACAGATGCTTGTTACTGTTTGTTCTCTGGTACTTGTGTTCTTTTATTATACTTTAAGTTCTGGCATATGTGTGCAGAATGTGCACGTTTGTTACATTTTTTATGATTTCTTTGTGATTCGTGTGTATTTTTGTGATTTGTGTGTATTTTTGTGATTTTTTGATTTTTTGTGTATTTGTGATTTTTACAAGGCAGAATTCTACTTGTAGGTAGGAATTCTGTAATGTGAATCGGGGGCATTATGTATTTACCAAAAATTCATGTCTGTTTCTTTCTGGTCTTATTTCTAAGCCAATTGTCCTCTAACTCTTGGTCTAGAGTCTCTATACTTAAAAAAATTATTGATGATCCTAAAAATGTTATTGTTTATGTGTTTTCTGAGTATTGAAATCAATTATATTAGAAATTACACAAGTAAAGTTGAAAATATTTATTAATTAATTTTAAAATAATAAATCTACAATGTCAGCTTTTTTTCATGAAAAATAAATATATTTACCAAAACAAAAAAATATGGGAAAAGTGACATTATATGTTTGCAGATTTCTTTACTGCCTGAATTAACAGAAGATAGCTGGATTTATGTACCTGTTTCTATTAATATAGCCAATCTGTTTCAATTTGTGGTTTTGGTTGAAATATACGAAAGCAAATGTGTCCTCACACAGATATGTAGTTGGAAAACTGAGTAGGATTTTAAAAGTATTCTCATTGTAGATATTAATTGGAACTACAATTATAGACATTTTTCTTGAATTCTAGATCAAAACGGGATAAGAGACAATTTCTTAAAGGTTAGTTGCAATGAACTTTGCATACAGGGTGGCATTAAAGTCCATTGATCTATCTTGCATTTGAATATATCTTTTATCTACACATGATTGTTGTTATGTAATGATTTGGTCATTTGGAAAATATTGGGTCACTGTCTTATGCAAGTCTTCCTTTAACTGTTAGAAATGTAAAAGCTTTTGATTGGAACAGTTTCAGAAGCAACGGAATGAGTTCTTCTTTGTACCTCTGGTAGAATTTGGCTGTGAATCCGTCTGGTCCTGGACATTTTTCGGTTGGTAGGCTATTAACTATTGCCTCAATTTCAGGACCTATTATTGGTCTATTCAGGGATTCAACTTCTTGCTGGTTTAGTCTTGGGGGGGTGTATGTGTCCAGGAATTTATCCATCTCTTCTAGATTTTTTAGTTTATTTGCATAGAGGTGTTTATAGTATTCTATGATGGTAGTTTGTATTTCTGTGGGATTGGTGGTAATATCCCCTTTATCATTTTTTATTGCGTTTATTTGATTCTTCTCTCTTTTCTTCTTTATTAGTCTTGCTAGCGTTCTATCAATTTTGTTGATCTTTTCCCTAATTCATTTTATGAGGCCAACATCATCCTGATACCAGAACCTGGCAGAGACACACACAAAAAAGAGAATTTTAGACCAATATCCCTGATGAACATCAATGCAAAAATCCTCAATAAAATACTGGCAAACCGAATCCAGCAGCACATCAAAAAGCTTATCCACCACGATCAAGTTGGCTTCATCCCTGGGATGCAAGGCAGGTTCAACGTACACAAATCAATAAACGTAATCCAGCATATAAACAGATCCAAAGACAAAAACCACATGATTATCTCAATAGATGCAGAAAAGGCCTTCAACAAAATTCAACAGCCCTTCATGATAAAAACTCTCAATAAATTCGGTATTGATGGGACGTATCTCAAAATAATAAGAGCTGTTTATGACAAACCCACAGTCAATATCGTAGTGAATGGGCAAAAAACTGGAAGCATTCCCTTTGAAAACTGACACAAGACAAGGATGCCGTCTCTCACCACTCCTATTCAACATAGTGTTGGAAGTTCTGGCCGGGGCAATTGGGAAATAAATAAAAAAGAAATAAAGGGTATTCAATTAGGAAAAGAGGAAGTCAAATTGTCCCTGTTTGCAGATGACATGATTGCATATCTAGAAAACCCCATTGTCTCAGGCCAAATCTCCTTAAGCTGATAAGCAACTTCAGCAAAGTCTCAGGATAGAAAATCAATGTGCAAAGATCACAAGCATTCTTATACACCAATAACAGACAAACAGAGAGCCAAATCATGAGTGAACTCCCGTTCACAATTGCTTCAAAGAGAATCAAATACCTAGGAATCCAGCTTGCAAGGGATGTGAAGGACCTCTTCAAGGAGAACTACAAACAACTGCTCAATGAAATAAAAGAGGACACAAACAAATGGAAGAACATACCATGCTCATGGATAGGAAGAATCAATATTGTGAAAATGGCCATACTGCCCAAGGTAATTTATAGATTCAATGCCATCCACATCAAGCTACCAATGACTTTCTTCACAGAATTGGAAAAAACTGCTTTAAAGTTCATATGGAACCAAAAAAGAGCCCACATTGCCAAGACAATCCTAAGCCAAAAGAACAAAGCTGGAGACATCACTCTACCTGACTTCAAACTGTACTACAAGGTTGCAGTAACCAAAACAGCATGGTACTGGTACCAAAACAGAGAGATAGAGCAATGGAACAGAATAGAGCCCTCAGAAACAATACCACACATCTACAACCACCTAATCTTTGACAAACCTGACAAAAACAAGAAATGGGGAAAGGATTCCCTATTTAATAACTAGTGCTGGGAAAACTAGCTAGCCATATGTAGAAAGCTGAAACTGGATCCCTTCCTTACACCTTATACAAAAATCAATATAAGATGGATTAAAGACTTAAATGTTAGACCTAAAAACCATAAAAACCCTAGAAGGAAACCTAGGCGATACCATTCAGCTCATAGGCATGGGCAAGGACTTCATGACTGAAACACCAAAAGCAATGGCTACAAAAGCAAAAATTGACAACTGGGATCTAATTAAACTAAACAGCTTCCGCACAGCAAAAGAAACTACCATCAGAGTGAACAGGCAACCTACAGAATGGGAGAAAATTTTTACAATCTACCCATCTGACAGAGGGCTAATATCCGGAATCTACAAAGGACTTAAACAAATTTACAAGAAAAAAATCAAACAACCCCATGAAAAAGTGGGCAAAGGATATGAACAGACACTTCTCAAAAGACGACATTTATGCAGCCAACAGACAAATGAAAAAATGCTCATCATCACTGGCCATCAGAGAAATGCAAATCAATACCACAGTGAGATACCATCTCATACCAGTTAGAATGGCGATCATTAAAAAAGTCAGGAAACAACAGGTGCTGGAGAGGATGTGGAGAAATAGGAACACTTTTACACTGTTGGTGGGACTGTAAACTAGTTCAACTATTGTGGAAGACAGTGTGGTCATTCCTCAAGGATCTAGAACTAGAAATACCATTTGACCCAGCCATCCCATTACTGGTATATACCCAAAGGATTATAAATCATGCTGCTATAAAGACACATGCACACGTATGTTTATTGCAGCATTATTCACAATAGCAAAGACTTGGAACCAACCCAAATTTTCATCAGTGATAGACTGGATTAAGAAAATGTGGCACATATATACCATGGAATAATATGCAGCCATAAAAAAGGATGAGCTCATGTCTTTTATAGGGACATGGATGAAGCTGGAAACCATCATTCATAGCAAACTATTGCAAGGACAGAAAACCAAACACAGCATGTTCTCGCTCATAGGTGGGAACTGAACAATGAGAACACATGGACACAGGGTGGGGAACATCACCCACAGGGGCCTGCCAGGGGGTGGGGGGGCGGGGGAGGGATAGCATTAAGAGATATACCTAATATAAATGACCAGTTAACAGGTGCAGCACACCAACATGGCACATGTATGCATATGTAACAAACCTGCACATTGTGCACACATACCCTAGAACTTAAAGTAAAATAATAATAAAAAAATTTAATTAAAATTAAAAAAAATGTAAAAGCTTGGCTGGGTGCAATGGCTCCCACCTGTAATCCCAGCATTTAGGAGCCTGAGGTGGGTGGATTGCTTGAGGTCAGAAGTTCAAGCCCAGCCTGACAGGTTGAAAATCTGTACTAAAAATAGAAAACATTAGCTGGGCATGTGGTGGGTGCCTATAATCCCAGCTACTTGGGAGGCTGAGGCAGTAGAATTACTTGAACCTGGTAGGTGGAGGTTGCAGTGAGCTGAGATCGCGCCACTGCACTCCAGCCTGGGTGACAGAGTGAGACTCTGTCTGAAAAAAAAAAAAAGAAAAGAAAAAGAAAGAAAGAAAGAAATGTAAAAGCTTGAGGCACTTACATTTTCCCAAACTTTAGGTCAATTGTAAAAACTGGGAAGCCACCAAAGAAAGCAGAAAACATAATGTTCCAGTCAGATTGGCCCTCAAAGATGAATGCAAATGGGGTATCTTTGAATAGGTGGAGCAAAGTTACAGATAGTAATGTACTGTGGAGATTCTTCTCCAAAACAAAACCAGGAGCTAATCAGCGAAACACTCCCAACCCGGGAGAGGGTAGCTACCCATCAAGGGTTATGGGTGAATGGACCTGTGTGCAATGTTTTTACACACTCTGAAGGAGAAGGTTTACTGAGGTTGCCCAGCCTCTGCTCTCCCACTTGTATTGCACATGTATATGATGACCACATGACTTGCACTGCAAGCTAATGTTAACAGCCCATGAAGGGCCACATCTGCAGCAGAAAGTGAATGATGTTGCGTGTCATCTATATTATTTTGAAATTTGAGAAGGTGTGGTACTTAGATGGAACCTGTGATTTTCTGTTTAAGAGAAAAAATGAAATGTATACTTGGGCACAAGAAGAGTGGACTATGGCAGAGACAGCAATGTGCTCCTGCTATTTTGTTTCCTCTCCCTGCATACAGTGGGGCTACATTTCCATCATATTCAGGGCTCTCAGGTGGTTCCAGTTAAGCAGGCTCCCAGGGGTGACTTCTCCCCTTCTGTCTGATTCACATCAAAGATAAGTCTTAGACATCACCAGATGCTCAAAAAATTTATTCTGGCAGCATTCTTAAGAATCAGATAGTGGGAGCAGGCTGGGGCCTGGGCCAGTCTCAGACAGCGGTCAGGTAACGGCCTGGCTGAGGGGATCTCCTTCTGGACACCATTCTCAGAGTTTGGAGGATTCTTCCTCCTTTCTTATAACTGTATTCAGTCTTGGTCAGTTACCAGGTATTTCCTAAAGAGAGTTAAACTACTCTTGCATGAATAACCTTTGTTTTAAGATTTATGAGAGTTGAATCCGGCTGAATTGGCCTTATCTTCTGGAAATCCCTAGGTCAGGGTTAAAAATTCCCAGGCCAGTTTGTAGCTTACCATTAAGTGTTGTGTAGTATTGGCCCTGGAAGATGCTTGGGTGGGCCTATGGCTATCATTAATGCTATAGCCACTGTGTGACAATTTCCCAGCATTTCATGAAGTCCATTGGGGCCATTGAACACTGACCACATGAAAGGGTTATCTTGCAATCAGGTGTGTTAATATTGACCTTAACTTCAGTGAGAAATAATGTTCTATTGTGTAAAATAACTGGTTTGTTGGTTGCTTTTGTTGTGTTGTAACACTAGTCTTACTTGGCTGATGTTGCTTATTCAATGGTGTTTCCACATTTTAAAGCTCACAACGTACTTATTTAATACTTTCTGTGAGCCATATGGCACCCGATTTGATAGCAAAATTCAGTGAAAAGTATCATCTGAGAGTGTTGATTGATTACTAACTCAATGAAACCTAGAGTATGATAAGGTATAAAAAACTCAATGAAAAGGTCCTTCTGAGACCCTGATAGAGGAAGAAGCAATGCTAATTATTCCATCAAAAGCATCCAAAGGGAAGAGAATTTGGAGTAGCAAGAGCAGCGTCAACAATGAACAGAGTATGGTCTTTTCTCAGTAAGATAATAGGGCTTTCTACATTCAGTAATTTTGGAAATATAGTCTATAATATTTTCCCCCATATGTTTATCTCTTAATTTTGAACCTGTATGATTTCTCTATATTTACCGAATTCTATGAAGGTGTGTTTGGTAATATCCAATAATACTGTCTTGAATCCAGTTAAGATTCTTGATTAGCATTAGGATATGAGAATGATTTACCTCTCTATTTGTCCCTGGAGGGAAATAATTTTTCTATTAGAAAAGGTGCCTCTGGATAGATTTTAAAGGTAACTTTTTGAAAATCATCTGTTATTATGACAATAAAATACAGAATTTAACAACAAATGTATAGGCATTCATTTGAAATGATCAAGTGGATAATATTTAGAGACACAAAGAAAATCTTCCCCTTGAAAACATTTGCTTAATAAAATAAAATAAGATTATAGAGCGGTTGGTATTTATTCTCAATCTGATTAGAGAGTATTTCATGCATCAAACAAATAGAGACAGAAAGAGAATGCATTGAAAAGAAGACATTAACAAACTAAATACATTAGATTTGGAAACAAAGAGTAAAATTAAGTTTGCAGAAAAGTTAATCTGTGATGTTTAAGATAAAATGAAGAAACAGTGAATCAAAGCAATTATGGAAAATATAATGAAATAGAAAATAGTATAAAGTAACTTAATCCAGGAAAGAAAGTAACTGTTGATGGAAAGAGAAGAAATAAATGAGAACATATTATGCAAGGTAAACTGAGAGAAAATATCCAGAAATAAACAAATAAATGAACCTCTAGGATTGTGTAATAATATAACTGATCAATTCCTGTGACAACTGTAAAAAATTGTATGTAATTAAGAAGCATATTGTTTTCAACAAAATGGATAAAGAAATTGTGACGTATTAATACAATGAAAAATCATAAAGTGCTAGATATAAATGAGTTACACTCCAAGAAGAACATGGATCAGCCTCACATACATAATACTGAGTGAAAGAAGTAGACATTAAAAATATGTATTTCATAATTTTATTTAGGTGAAGGCTATTTGTGACAATAGAATTTCCTTAATTTTGCATTTTTATGCGTGAATATGTTTTAGAATTTTTAATACTCATGCCCTTAATAAATGGTCTGCACTAATATTGCCAGTTATGAAAATATCATTACTTTTTAAATTTACTTTTCCCTTATAGACTTCTCAAAATAGATGTAGCATGTTGAAGACACCGAATTAGTGACAGGAGGATTTAAGTGCTAGACCTCTCTTTAATACAATGTAAAATTGTGGGAAAATCATATAGTTTCTTTATAGATTGGCTTCCTCATTTGCACACCATATAGTGCTTTACAAGGCATAGGAGAAGGGCAGCTAACTATGGGCCAACATAATTGCAACTCTACAATTTGACTCACAGAATAACAATGACACCTTTTCTTCTTCTAATTTGAAAGACAGTAATCTAATCCTTCATGAATGTAACTACTTCACAATTTTTGATAGGTGGAAACTATTCTTACAGGGCTTTAGGATAAATTAATGATATGACCATAATCTGTCAATAACAAGCAAACTTGAACATCCAGCAGATAATTCAAATAACACACACTTGTAAATATAAATCAGAGTTAGCGTTATGCCTGATAGTCTTTTCTATGTGAAATGTATACTTTTCTAAAGCAAATGGGAGCTGGAGCAGCTGCAAGCTCGGTGCTTGCCAATTTGTCAGTTGTTTGAAAACTGTGCAAATTATTAGCACTTGTACTATACTTGGATACTTGGAAGCCATTTTTGCAAAAAATAGGAAGCAATTTTATCCTAACGTGGATTTTAAAGCAAGCATATTGGCTAGGAAGTCACACTGGGCAGAGATTTACATCAAACTGACACTTCAAATAAAGAGTATGGTGGGAAAACGTGATGCCACTTGCCTCTTGGAAACTGTGACCAGGTTTTGACCTTAGAGAAGTAAAAGGAAGTTTTCTCTTCTTATGAAATTGGCTATATAAATGCATGGCTTGGATAAGCAAATACGCAGAGAGAATTCCTCTAGCGTTGAATAAGTTATGTGCTTGTTCTATACAATTTTAAAACCGTAGAAGTTACAAAAAAAAAATCAGCCATGTCCTCATCTTTCCAAGATAGAATATCATTTGTTTTCACAAAATTGGAATCCTTCAGCATATGAATTCTCAATCTTGCTTTGTTCACTTAACATTCCATCATATAAATTTTCCGACATCATTTCTTGCCTTTAAAAATGCAGTTAATTACATTTTGTGATTGCACATTATGAGTCCACTACAATTTGTTTAACCAATATTCAATAGTGGAGATCTACGTTTTTGCTCTTGTTTACAAAAATGTGGTGAATATGTAAATCTGATAAGTCACTTAAAGTATTTTTTTGCTATAAGCAAAATAAATTATTGGGTGACAGCGTGTCTTAATTTTTAAGGTTCTTCAGAAAACCAAATACCGCATGTTCTCACATACAAGTGGGAGCTAAATTATGAGAACACATGCACTCATAGAGGGGAACAGCACACACTGGGGTTTGTCGGCAGTTGGAGGGTGGCAGGAGGGAGAGGATCAGGAAAAACAACTAGGCTTAATACCTGGGTGATGAAATAATCTGTACAACAAACCCTCATGACACAAGTTTACCTATAAAACAAACCTGCACATGTACTCCTGAAATTAAAATAAAAGTTAAAAAAAAATCATAGAATAGCTTCTGTTAAAAACTTTGTAAGATTCTTGAAGCATATTTTGAAGTTGCTTTCCAGAAAATTTTTTATTGATTTTACATTTTAACTTTTGAGTTAAATTATTAAATTGATAAGGATTCATACAATTATTTGTAAGGTTCTTTGACACCCTGACCCTAACACAAACTGGCAGGAATTCTTTCTTGTAGTCACGTTTCCCTCCACTACCCTAGGGAGTGAGAAGTTCTAGGATGCCCAGGTGTGCTTGAGTACATTTGAGGGCAAACAAAGTTCATTGGTCAAAGCAGCTTTAAGACCAGGTATTTGCTGGGGGTAATGGGAGCTTACTGTTTCTAGAAAGAGCAGAAAATAAGAATCTATTTTTCTATGGGATAAAATATTTATTTCTCCAGAAATATTTTAAAGAAATTAAAGGGTATATTTTTTTCTGGAAAGTTCATAATATATGCTCTCCATTGTAGGCAGATATACCAAATAATGCTTAAAATAGTTTATAATATCATTACATGATATTAAGAGATAAATCAAGTCATCCTTTACATTCTTTTTATAAGATCTTCTCTGGACTTATCATGTGACGTGGTTTCCATTTTATATGATAGTCTTTTGTGGTTGTTGTTGGTTGGGGGACTTCTCTCATTTATTGTGTCCTCATTAAAATCTAACACTCAGCCCCATGGGCAAACACTCATAAAAACTTGTTGAATGGAGCAAACACTCATAAAAATTTGTTGAATGTGGCAAAGAATGCATCAATGAATGTGTATGTGAGTTTTATGTGTGATAAACTAGTTACTAGATTTAGCACCAGGATGATTAACCAGTTTGTTAGGTCCTTCTTGGTTTTTCCCTTCCAAGCTGTTTGAACAGCTCAACATTACTTGAACAGTTGAGTGATCTAATTCATATTGTATTGTTTTTGCCCAGTCATTCTTAGTGTTAGATTCATAGAGTCATCAACCGATGGACTGGTTTCAATGCTTGGAATCGAAGGGATAAAGTAATTGAAGCAAACAAAACAGGGGCACAATAAAAAGTTTCCTAACTTTTAAATTTTGTAAAAAAGATAATAAATGCAATCAATTAACTTATGCTATCACTTTTATTTCACAGGATAGAAGTCATTTTGACATCCCTAAATAGGAAGAAATTACCCTTTGGAATTCTTCTGAGAGTGGATTATATATCTAACAAATGCTTAATTGTTTGTTGATTGATGGATTAATCTTTTTTTTAGTATTGAAGATAAAATGTTTATTTTTTTCAAAGAAGAATGGCAATAGCCAATTGGAAATCTACTTATTTTTTCAACTGCAATTTTGTTTTCATTACATAGAGAAGTGACTTACTCACTTACTATTTTAAATAGCTCCTTCCCCTTCTCCTCTGAAGTTTATTGCCTACTTGTGGTGAATTCTTCCAAACAGATCATTCCACTGTACCTCAAGTTCTGGCTTTGCTTCTTATACCAAAAAATGCAAAATGTAATTTCATAGTGTTAGATGTATGTGTCAATTGTTAAAAATGAAAAAAAAATGGAATAGGCAATTTAGTTGAATTTTTAAAAAATCCACACAACTGGGGCTTGGTTGCAGCAGAAATCCATTCCTGCGCTCCTGGTCATCTGATTTGGCTCCATGAGTCTTTGTAAATTGTCCTTTTTATCCTAGCCACATTATGATTTTAAGAATATTAATTCAAATGTAAAGAAAATAATTTCATGGCAAAATATCTTGTGTGTGATTGAACTGAGGATATGTTGGCATGGGCTGGCATTCAGGAACTGATGATAAGAATACCCTCCTTCCCAGTTTGAAATTCCTCTCTTAGTGTCTATGCACCAGATCCTTAGCAAGGGCGGAACCCCTTTGTGCTGTGACAGGCATCGTCACATTGAACATATTTGAGACCTTCAATATTTGGTAGAGCTGGAGCCTGTATCTCTTTTGCTCTGCAACCATTTTATGAGAAACTCCTGAAATATCCTCCTGTAAATTTGAAATTTTAAATAGAGTGACCTATCCATAGGTTTATAAAATGAATGGTATACAATAGTTTATAATACAAAGGAAGAGCTCTTGCCCCCTTCCTCCCCACATACTTTCATACTTTCTCTCAATCTGCGGGCTATGTTTCTTTTCTTTCTTTCTTTCTTTTTCTTTTCTTTTATTTCTTTTTTTTTTTTTTTTTTTTTTTTTTTTGAGACAGAGTTTTGCTCTTGTTGCCCAGGCTGGAGTGCAATGGTGCGATCTTGGCTCACTGCAGTCTCCTGGGTTCAAGCGATTCTTCTGCCTTGGCCTCCCCAGTAGCTGGGATTACAGGCATGCACCACCACTCCTGGCTAATTTTGTATTTTTAGTAGAGACGAGATTTCTCCATGTTGGTCAGGCTAGTCTTGAACTCCTGACCTCAGGTGATCTACCC